>NC_134459.1:99529065-100862815 GCF_047948215.1 Lycorma delicatula | reverse complement strand
AATTATGTCCAAAAAATATTATTACTGCATTATATTTACCCAGAGATAAAAAAGCAGGATAAATCTTTCAGCAGCCATAACTTAAAACAAACTTTTTCTGGATTTTTGTTTATATGACTTTTTTCTTATTTTTAGCTTTCTGAAGTAGCATTCTTTCCGGTATATTGTAACAACCATCTATAAATTATTTTAATTAAAGGCAAAGGATTTATAACTCTCTTAAATTTACCATTGTCAGATTTTTACTTCAATTATGTAATAAGGGTTTTAAATATTAATGACTTATTTTATTTAGTTAGTATTTAGAATACAATTGTGGAAAAGATCAAAATGTTTAGTAAAAAATTTGGATCAAATTTAATCCCTTGTGTCAAATAAAATATTTAGTTTAAAATTTGTACAGTATTAAAAATATACTTTAGAAAAAAAATCAAAATTTTTAATAAATAAATTTGGGTCATATTTGACCTCCTTGCTTGACAGCTACCTCGTATAAAATTTTAAACAGCAATACTTTGGAAAACTGATAAAGTAACAGAAATTATTAGAAAGTCAAAAAATTTTTAAGTTGGATCTCCCTTTTTTGAAACATTTTTACGTTGTTTACATTAATTCTAAATATAAATAAAATTAATTTTCGATCTTGAAAATTTAACATTAAAAAAAAATTTGATATTTTAAATATGAGTCCCGTTCAGCCCTCTTTTTGTTGGAGCTTAAAATTTTATTTATTGGAGTATTTATTTACTTCAATATCAGCCTAATTTGGTGCTGTGTTATTCAATAAGGTTAAAAAATCTACAGTTTACTAAAAAAAATGTGGATTATGGATAACGTGATGCTCTCTTTTCCAATGGGACCAAAAGTCAAGCTAGAGTTGAGAAATATATATCCTAGATATAGGGCATAAAGTCAAATTACAACATTTTTGGTCAACAGGCCTCCCCTGTTATCCCCTCCTGTTCAAGATACAAGGTAAACTGTTTAGAATTAAATTCTGAATATCCCCCACCTCTAAATCTGATTGACTTAAAACTTTTAAATTTTAAATAACTTAATAGTACTATTATTCAACTAAAGCTCAATTGTGTTTCCTCTGTACAAAAAGTAAAAAACTAATTTTTTTTTAATTTTGTCTTATATTTAATGTCGTCAATAGCCCTGTCTGTATATAAAAACTTTATGAGCTATGTTTGAGGAATTTATTTTGAGCTAATCCAATGGTGTAATCAAACTAAAGGCCAAAACACATATGTATACACACATTCTTCAAGATTTTTCTAATTTTTTTTGTGTTGTTTGGACTAAAGAGGTCTAGAAATATCAATGTTTGCAATAACTCTGATACCCAAAATATTAGCTAATTGCTGTACTTTCCCTTTATAGCTATGTTGCTATAGCAGCAATACAGTTGTAACTGGGAAAGTAAAAATAAATGTAAAATAAACAAATAAATAACAAACAGAAATAAAAAACTCTTCTGAAGAATAGATATCATTTAAATGATGTAAATCAGTTTTAAGTTGTTTAATTACCAGACATGTATTCTTGATTATTAAATGTAATTACAAAAAATAAATAAAAAAATCTGTTGTGAACACCACATGACTTCCTTGTACACCTATTAAATTACATATACACATTTTTAAAAGTGTATAAAATGTCATTCACTAATAACTTCTGATTTTTTCCTTATTTTTTTTTTTTACTGTTATTATTGAATTATTATTTATTGTAATTTTTTTTTTACAATCAGAGGTTGATAATTATTAATAAATCAATATATTTAAATTAAAAAAGGTAAAAAAAAAAAAAAAAAACAGGAAAATGAAAAGGAAGAAAATGTTGCAAAGAAAGAATAAAAACATTAAGAGATGATGATAAATATAAAGAAGAAGAAAACGTTAAGACCAAGGAAAGAATAAAAAGATTAAGAGAGGTTGAGGAATATAAAGAGAGAGAGAGAGAATTTGAAAACTAGAGAACGTGAACACAAATTAAGATCAGAAGAATTATATCAAACCAAAGAGTGATTAAATGATTGGCAACAAAACACAAATAAACAAAATGAGTTATCATTTTATGATAACTCTGATTTAGGGAGAATATTGTTCTACAATATCAGAGGAATAATGAACTAAAAGGTAATTTTTTTACAATTTATTATAGGTCGGGCATGTATGCTTAGTGTATATGTTGTTCTTTTGAGGGTCTATTTTTCAGTCACTCTGTAATTAACTTTAGATAAAATTAAACAGAAATTAAACTAGAAAATCAAGAACCATACCAGTTTCCATCAAATTTTGACATAAGAATTGGACATAAAAAACATTTGTGCAAAATTGGTCCCAAATAACCAAACTGTTGAACAGAAGAACAAGGTTGAAGTGTGTCACAATCTTCTAGAGCAAATTGAGACTGATCCTGATTTTCTAAAAAAATGTTATTACTAGTGATGAATCTTGGATATTTGAGTACGACCCAGAAAAAAACGCCAGAGCAAGGAATGGCACACTTCAAACTCACCACGTCCCAAAAAATCAAAAATGAGCAATTCAAAACCATGCTAATTTGTTTCTTTGATAGTAATGGCATTGTCCATAAAGAGTTTTTGCCTACAGGACAGTATGTTTACTGAAAAATTCTTGAAAGACTGGAAAAGAGTTGTCCACATGAGACCAGCCATTACTGCATCATGACAACGGACCTTGTCATACTGCACTCTCAATTAATGAGTTTTTGGCAAAGAAAAGCCTTCCTGTAGTTCCTCAACAAACTTATTCACCTAACTTGAGTCCCTACGACTTTTTCCTGTTCCCGACTTTAAAAAAACACCTCAAAGGGATACTATTTTAGAACAGTAGAAAACATTTTAAAAAATGTAACTGACCACTGAAGGATATTCCGGTTTCTAAGTTCCAATACTGCTATCAAGAGTGGGAAACAATTTGAAGCGTTATGTGGCTTCCCAAGGGAACTATTTCGAAGGTGATAGAGTCCATATATAACTGGATTGTAAATAAAAGTTTTTCTGAACCAGTCTCATTATTTTATTTACAGATTTTGTATTATTTATTGTAAAAATCTTTTTACAATCACATGTTAATAATTATTAATAAATCAATATATTTATATTAAAAAAAAAAGTTAAAAAGAAAGAGATGAAGTCTGATTCGAATCAATGTGCCTTCCCTTGTAAGATCCAAATATTTCATTAACTTAAATTTTATTTGGCTATAACTCTGGAACCAATGAAAATAAGTACCACTTACATCATTGAAAACCTCTCAATGAGGGTTTATTACTAGAGTTAAGAAAAAGTCCAAAATTCAGATTTTTTTTGATTTTTTGGCTTTTTTAGACACTTCTGGTTCAGTCGATTGCAATTATAAAGGGGAGGTGCACAACTAGATGTTACAACAGTCCTTAATCCAAAATTTTAACATCCTACGGGTAATCGTTTTTGAGTTATGAACAGACATCATGCCGAAACTAGTCAAAATGGATTCAGAGATGGCCAAAATGGATATTTCCATTGAAATCTGAAAACCAACATTTTTCACAATCACAATACTTCCTTAAATTTGTACAAGGAAGTAAATTAACAATTTACTACTAAACTATACGTAGAATTTTAATAAATGATTTTTTATAAATCAAGTAAAAATAACAAAACTTTCATTTTATCACATAATAATATCAATATTACTTTATAACTGATACTTTAAAAAATGACAATCTACATAGTTAAAAATCTGAAACTTATCCTACCAGACGTGCAACCTGAGTAAATGAATTTTGTCCAAAAAAAAACCTGATGTCAATTACATTACATATTATATATGTAATGTAATTGACATCAGGTTTTTTAATAAGAATACAAAGTTAAGAGTAACAAGAATTGAAACTTTATCCCACAGATTATATCATATGTAATGAATTTTCATTCACTTGAATAAATTATTAATGTAAAATACATAACTCAAAAAAATTAAAAATATAACCAGTAAAAAATAACCAGTAAAGATAAACACTAATCACTGATGAATCTCATATCTCAAAATTCTCTGACATAAAAGAAACATCTTTATTATATTTTAAATGTGTCATAAAAGTAGTAAATTTTGTGTAAATTTCGAAATTTTTCCTTTTGTGTAAATCAGACATTATAAACAGAAAATTAAATCATTAAAAAACAACTAACTGAAGTAAAATATGATTAAAAAATTTAATATCCTAAGATTGAAACTTATAAAAACAGATTTGAAAGAAATGTATGGATTCTTACAGAATTTGTAGTTGGATGCAGAATATTAAGGCCATAAAGTTTAAAAATGCATATTTTCTTGAAATAAAAGGGGTAAAGTCCTGTGGTAACTGAAACTAACCCAGTATTACATAACTGAGGAAGATGACATTAAGAAGCTATAAAGAAAAGGGGAGTAAATGGAGGAGATGATAAAAAGGGGCTTGCCAAAAAAAATTATTATTTATTTGAAATAAAGATCTGATTTCTCATACAAGTATTTATAAAATATTATATCTTACCACTACAATTTTCTTTTTTTAGAATAACGTAAAACTGTTGAAACTGTATAAAATTCAGTTTACTGTAATCTTTAACGAACCACTCAATATACTGTGAGATCACTAGCAGTTTGATTGACTGAACTTGTTCAGAATGCTGAGCTAATAAGCTCTGATATTTAGTGATATCTAAACATATTTAACCAATTTAATAAATTAACACTGTAACATAGTATTATGTATTTTTTAATTTTACTTTCTAGATGATATATATCCAAATCTGAATGATATATATGGCAAATATATTATGCCAACCTACGAGTACGTGTATATCTTTACATGTATATCTACTTGTATACCTACGACTGTGTAATGGCTTTACAAATATATATTATTTTGAAATAATTTAAATATATTTCTTTATAAAAAACTAATAATTCTAATAACTCCTATGTACGTGAAAAACTATTCTTAAAAAGCTGCTTACTTAAGTGGCAGGTTAAAAATATACTACATTTATAGTTTTTCTTAAATACAAAAAAGTGAGTGTGATTAATTTGTGCTTTTAATTTTTTTTACAATTATATGGTAATGATTTGTAATTGATCTTTTCATAATAATCTGTTATTGAAAGGTTTGTCAATGGAGGTTTAATATCTAGCGGTCTTTAAACTATTATCTCTACTCTGATTTCTTGAATGAAGCGTGATCTTCGGCCTAGTTAGTTTAAGGTTATGGTCGACCTCCGTGGCGAGAGTGGTAGTGTCTCGGCCTTTCATAAGGAGATCCCGGTCAGGCGTGGCATTTTCACACACACTATAAATCATTCAACTCATCCTTCGAAGAATAAATAACGGTTAAATAACGGTTAAAAAAAAAAGTTTGAGGTTAAGAACATTGAGTTATTTTACAAATTAGAATGTTAACTAAAATAATTAAAATTAAAGACTGATGTGGTAAATTAAAATATGAAGCAATGTAACTGTTTATTTTTTTGTATTTATCATTTTTATTGTGTGACCTAGACTATTCATCTGTAGAATTACAAAATGGTTTTGAGAATTTACCTGTGTAATCAGACTTTAGGCGTTTACAGATATGTTGTCAGATGAACTAGTGTGAATAATGTAAATAGTATATTTAAAAAAACTAGTGATGGGTACTATGTATTTGTTAGATTATTTAATTTGGAAAATTATAACTATCAACATTCTGTTCAGATTGAATTTCAGCATAGGTAAGTGTCTGCTTTCAGTTCTTTGAAATATTTCCTTAATGGACATAATTAATTGCGTATATTTGACGTACGAATGAACTTCAGATATATTCATATATCAAAATTTTTCAATATAATTTATTGTTTTTCTGTTTATGTTTTTTTTATCTGAAATAGTGAACATTTTATTATCCTTTATCTGCAAAAAAGTTATAAATTATTCTAATGCCCTAGAAAGCTTAAAACTAGTTGAAGACAGAATAAATGACAAATGAAAATGCTACTACTTTTGGATATGATCAAAATATTTTGCAAAATTTTCTTTCTTATTATTTTACTAATAATATATTGCAATCTGTTCAACTAGTGAACAAAAAGCAACCCCCCCCCCCCTCCTGGCCAATTGTGATGAGAATGTTATGTATGACATATAAATGAGATGTAGTATTGAACACATGACTGAACATTCCTGAAATATGTAGTTAGTTGAAGTCCAACCACCAAAGTACCCAGGTATCCACAGTCTAGTATTCAAATCCATATAAAAGCAACTATTTTTTAGTAGTATTTGAATCTCAGAACCTTCACTTTGAAAATCAGTTGTTAAATAACTAATTTGCATCTATGAATTCACCACCAGGTCAGCCTGGTGGGCTACTGAAAATTTTTGAAGCTATGTTTTTCAAGAGTTAAAAAAATTGATTAATAATATAATTTAATCACTTTATACATCATTAGTTGCTATTTAAAAAAATTGATAGAGGAACTAGAAAAATCTGCTGTTATTTAAGAATTTTAACTCCCACTTGTGTTTGGATTTTGAAAGGTGAATTAAAAATTGTGTGTCTGAATTTTCATTTACCAACTCCACATGTGATAGAACTGATATCATAAAGTCCAATTCTTAAGGGTTTACGATTAAATGTAAAAATTCATAATTTTTTTATTTGCAACCTATTTCATTTTTGTTGTTATTACTGCATAACTATGAAATAGTAATTATTAATAATCAAGACCATTTATAAAATAAGTTGTATATAATTAAAAATTGCCTAAGGACTGAATGATATCTTTGCTTTCTTACACTAGTATATTTTATGCGATACAGTTGTGTAAACCATTGCCACAAAGTTCCTTTTCACAGAAAAAAATAAACATAAATTGTTTGTCATTAGGATATTTTAACACATAAAATTTTCTTTAAATTATATCTGTATGTTCTCCACGATCCACAGACAGTTTTATCAGTTACCTAGTTTGATTAGACATTTTCTTCCATGTTGAAGGATCAAAGATATAATAATAGTCGCTGACAGTAGTTTTCAGCTTCTCAACATTACTTAGTTACAAATGGTGGCATTGTCACACAGAATTATTTTTTTTTATATACCCCAAAGAGAGTAGTCACAGGTTGTAATTTTACACTTTGGGAAGCACTGAATTTCAGAATCCCTACCAATCTACTGTCCTTTAAAATGTTCATTTAAAAAGCCCCAATTTAGAAATTCATGCGATTTATAAGCATTTTTTCTTGTAGCTGCATTTCCCTCTTCAACTTTTCTTCTTCTAATGTGTTAATAATATCAACGAAGTGATCCTTAAAAACACGGATGCTCTTGTATTTCTCTGATCACCTAGTCTCTCACAATTTAGGAATGCTAGCAGTAAGCTTGCGTCATAAAATGGATCGCAAAAAATTTGATTATCTCCTTGATAGTTACAATGCAGTATCGAATTTCTGGGATAAATGAGTTAAGTCATTCACGACAAGGTTAAGCTTGTGAGAAGACCAATGGAAATACAAGGGTTTTTTTTACGTTTGTCTCAAGATTGCCTGCACACCTAATTCTTTCCCAGACTTGGTAGAACATCCGTCGAAGACTAACCCTACACACTTATCAGGGTCTAGGTTTAAATTGTTACAAATTCTTTGGTGGTTTTAACAGTAGTCACGGCATTAAGACTTTCAAGATAAAAATTCTTCTTTGATTTCATTGGCCTTTCCATCGAAGAAACGTAATCCAATAGACAACTGTTCTTGCTTGAAATATCCGCGGTTATGTCAGCCAAAATGTTGTCAACGCAAGATTTTTTACTCTTGTGATGACGTGTTCCCTGATTGTAGCGCCACATAGATCCAATTATTTCATTTTGGATGATAGGGGATCGATGTAACGCGTTTTTCGGTTTATGCTCAAAATAGGCGTATCGTTGTGAATCCCCTGTTTTGATGCGCGTAAATTGCATAAGTCGATAAGTACGCCTTCATCCAAATTTTTGCCTCTGAGAAGCAAATCATATGTGCTGGAAAAAATAACTCGGGGAATAATTGAGGTTAATGCATGGTAAATAGCTTTTGGAATATTCTCGTCGTTTTGTCAAATGAGATGAGAGTGACGAGACTGTTAGAAAACTCTTGTTGCCGTAAGTAGAATGGTGCTGGCATGTAACAATATTTCTTAAATCTCCTCACAGATGGTGCAAGTGTCTCTATTTTAAGTTATTTTCTTTCAAAATCTTGTTTAGTTTAAAATTTTTCCAAAATTTGTTATTTATATATGTTTTTTTGTTTTTTCCATCATGGAAGGCAACAGCTGTCCCCGCTTACCACCCGTCTGAATACGCTCATTAATTAAAATACATTCACTTAAAGGCTAATTTATTAAGATGAATGTCATAAATGCTCAACTGTGCAACAAATGTGCTAAATATGATATAAAACAAAAGTTTTATTATAAATTTACGTAACATTGAATTAATATGTGCATTTAAAAGCCGGATGAAACATCAGTGTATTGTACATTAAATAATTTAATATGTTAATTGTCAAAAGATACTTTACATCTATTCGTGGTTCAACGATTCACCTTAAATCAGCCTTTTCGCACTGTTCCTAAATAAAACTCTAAAAATTAATTGCGTGATTTTTAATTCCAGTTTACGCCGTCATACAAAAAATCTAACATTTTACGGGTTTTTTACAACAAAAGTACTTTTAATCTTCAATAAATAGGTATTGGTATTAAAAAGTAACTGTATTGAACAGCAGTGTCCAATCTTTTTTCATCACCTTTGACAGTCAATTTTCTTAAATTTTACTCTTCATATCAGCAAATTATTCATAATTTATACAGTTGCTATTATTTAAAATTTAAAGATTGTAACTAAAAAATCGTGGCAGAATAAAATCCGGTTGGATAGTAAGGTTAACAAACATTACTCTAGAATATATAAACTTTATTTATAAAACTTCGATGTGTTTGCCAAATAATATTATTTTTCTAAGTATGCATTCAAAGACCAGACTTTGAGAGGTAGTTAGGAGGGGAAAGCGCAACCAGTATTCAGGGCCCGTTGTTCGGTGAGAGTTGTTTATTTCCTCAATATAAAGGATATATTACGGTGTCCTCTAAATAATGATGTAAGAAAAGCCAAAGATGATCTGCTATTCTTTAAAGATATTGTTTTCAAATCAAACTGTCAGTAGCCTTAGTTTTTACACGGATTCGTATATGGGTATTGAAATTAAGTAAGATCGAATATTATAACTAAATGAAGACGTTCGTTCATTTATCTGATACTTGCTCACAAATTGCCATTAAGTTATTATTATATTTGAAAGGAGTATTAGATACAAGAAAAGATTACCCTTAAGTCATGTTATCTAAGGTTAGAAGTAGCTAGGAAAAATAGATGATAAAAAAGTTATGGACCAAATTGATCCGTCTGATGTTCTGGAAGAATAGTTGTATCCAACAACTTTCTTATTTCAGGACCTCGAAGTAATTGCGCTCCTTCTTTGTGTAATCATTGTGGTATAATACCCGTTAGGATTAAAATATGACTGGTTCAACGGAGCTGGAACTGTCGACTTGTAGTATGGGAAGGCTAGTAGTAATCATCTGTGCTTCGACATACATTTTTTCAAAATGCCATACGTGACTGGGATTCAAATCCGGGAACTCCGGATGAAAGACCGAGACGCTGCCACTCGCACCACGAAGACCGACGGACATACTTGTACCTAATTTCCGTTAATAAGATTCCTAGTCAATGCGGTAAACTACTCGACCTATCCAGCTCAAAACAAGTTATTTTAGAAATAATCATAAAAATATATACGAGGTGTGTGAGAAAGGCAATGAGATTGGTAACACTGCGAGTGATCTGCCATCGCCGTGTCTACCGGTCTGTGCTAGACCGGTTTGTTCATCGCTTCCACATGCTCAGTACGAGTTTCAATTCCGTTCAGCCAACACATTATTTTCGACAGCACCATCAGTGAAGTTGTGTTTTTGTTGTGTGTTACGAAAATGGAGCATCGGAATTTAGAGCGATGTTGTCCAATCAAGTTTTGTGTTAAACTTGGGGAATCCGCGAGTGTGACCTTTGAAAAGTTGAAACAAACCTATGGGGAACATTGCTTATCAAGAGCACAAGTTTTCCGCTGGCACAAATCATTTTTGGAAGGCCGAGAACACGTTGAAGATCAACTTCGCTCAGGGAGACCTTCAACTTCAAAATCTGACGAAAATGTTGAACGTGTGAGGGTTCTTGTGAGATCAGACCGTCGTTTAACAATAAGGATGATGAATAAACAGTTAAATTTAAACACCTTCATAGTACATCAAATTTTGACAGACGATTTGGACATGCGAAAGGTTTGTCCGAAATTGGTGCCGAAAAACCTCACAACGGAACAGAAGGACAATCGAAGAAACGTGTGCGTTGATCTTCTTGAGAGGATCGACAATGTCCAAGAATTCTTCAATCGTGTGATCACAGGTGATGAATCCTAGATGAGTACGATTCTGAAACAAAGCGGCAAAGCGAAGAGTGGCACACCCTGTCATCTCTCGACCGAAAAAATGTCGAATGAGCAAATCAAAGATCAAAACCATACTGATTTGCTTTTTTGACAGGAGTATGGTGCATAAACTTCATGTGCATAAACATGTCGTGGTTGACAGTTTGTTCCTCCAGGACAAACTGTCAACCAAGTGTTTTACAAAGGTGTCCTTGAAAGGCTCAGAAAAAGAGTGATTTTCATGACACCATACATTGCAGACAAGTGGGTGCTTCATCATGACAATGCCCCGTGTCACACGACCATTTCCGTCAGGTAATTTTTGACCTCAAAACGCATTCCTACAGTTTCTCAAACCCCCCCCCCCCCTTTTCAGCTGATTTGAGTCCTTGTGACTTTTTCCTTTTCCCGAAATTGAAACATGTCTTAAAAGGAAACATGAATTTTGGAACTCTGGAGAACATTCAAAAGACTGTGACCGACCAGTTAAAAGCCCTACCAGTTGAATCCTTCCAGCGCTGCTACCAGGAGTGGGAACTACAACTCCGCCGGTGTATAGCTGTCTAAGGGAACTACTTTAAAGGGGATAATGTTTGAAAAAAAATAATTGTTTGAAAAAAAATAAAAACTTTAGTAAGTAAAAAGTCAGTGTCATTACTTTTCTCACACACCTCGTATATCTAAGTTAATAATCGTAATTCTAATTAATTAAGAATATGAATAAAGTATGAGTAAACATAATGCAACGAATCTTAATAACATTGAAAGTAAAAACTGTAGTAAATACTTCAGGATACATCCTGAAGATAAGAAAAGGTAAGAAGAGCCCTTCGATAAGAAGAGGTAATTTTCGACAGTGTAGGGGTAATTTTGGGAAAACATTTATAATAAATATTTATTGATCTCTTATTAGTTAATTATCCCTTCTTCTTCGGATATATATCAGTCGTAGTCTTGACTCCAGTAGTATTAGCGTCATCCTGCCTTCCTCTGATACCTAACGGAGTGGCTGGATCTTTATTGGCGACGAGTAGAGTGTAAACACCGCCTGTGAGACAGCCTGTTCATTAACCTTTGTATCCCGAATTATATAGAAAGTCAGACTCTGCTCTGGAGTAAACCTGACATCGTGCTTTATTAAAAATTTTATCGTCGATGTTTACAGATTCCACATTTTACGGATTAAAATGGAAGACATTTAGTAAAGTGCAAAAATTTTGAATTTTTTTCAACGATATAAATAAACCACACACGAATGTGAAAGCTGAACTACTCTGGATTAAGGATTCTTGCTGATTAAAGGCTATTATTAAATATCATACCACTTGAAGGTTTAAGAATCAAAAATATACACTTTGTTAATAATTTCTTAAGTTTCTACATCAAGGAAATATTGTTGAAGTCATTTCTGTAGGGAATAATTATGGTAATTTTCTTTTTAAATGAATAATTTTTAAATTGAAAACGTAAGAATGTTTTGGTAGAAACTAAAATTAGTAAAATTGGTGAAATTAAATCCTTGCCAAAACTTCCTTTCTACAAACGTATTCTTTCTAAGGAACGTTTGACCGTATGACATATAACATATACGTATTACATATATTCAAACATTTGACTGCGTAGGACATACTTGTAATTACAATTATATTACCTATAATTATTATTATATTATAATTAATATATTACCTATAATTAAATAATAAAATATAATTACCTATTTATTCGTGATAAAGCAGCGTTTTTTAACCCAACATCGCTGAGGAAAAATAGTGTGCGGCTTATGTTCGAGGTATTAGAACTACTCGTCACTTTAAAAAAATGTATTAATTAACAATACAACACTTTGAAACGTACCTTGAAAAAATAAATTGACTCCAGTTTACATTGATAACATCTAGTCCTACTCGTTAGTTTACTCTTCCTCATTATACCTGCTGCAGCCTTGATCTTAAATGTTACCACTACATCGCCTTCAGTGTCGTTCATCGAGTTTGAAATAGATGTGACTTTGATCCTGGAGAACATTTAGTTTGGTATGAGTTCCCATGCAGCCACTATCCACTCACAGAATTGAGATAATGAAGCTTTCTTCAAACGCCCGGTCAGAGTCACTTCCGTCAAATTGCATTTTCAGTCGCGATAGAAACGCCGCAAATGACTCTTAAAAGACCTAATGGAAATGTAGAGTGATTATAACATGCCGGTCATCCCTCCTTGTATCACAATCATGTCGCCTTTTCTTGCCGCAACTTCTCCTTCACTGTTTCTGTTAAATGGCCTCAAAAACTATCCACGACTAGCATGGATCTGTGACGTAACAGTCCATCTGGATTCAGAAACCAATCTATCTTCAACCAATCCATTTCAGTCACCCACCGTTTCTCTTGTTGCACTCTTACCCATATTCCAGGCGGTAGCTTTTCCTTAGACATGGCTTTACGTTTAAAAATGACGTAACGAGAGAGTGTGTATCGTCAGCAGTGAGACCTAGCATTACAGTACACCTCTGTTTTTAGCTCCTGAAGTTTGTACATCCACTTTTTTTTCACCAGCTTTGTTCAGTGTTGTTTCACCTGGCACATCGAAGAATACGGAAGTTTCATCTGCACTTTCAATTGTTCCCCCGTGCTGTAGTTATGTATTTTCTGTAATTCAGAACATATCTTTGAAACGCATAGTTTCTCCTGGTAGGTGTTGGAAAGCCGTCGCTGCGCCATTGTTGTCCGCCACCGAATCACGAGATCATTTTGTGCCATAAAGCGCCTTGCTCAGCCATAACTGGTTTTAAATTCACTCTGATGAATTCCCATTCTGTCTGATAACTAACGTGTTTCAAATTGTAACATTTCCACGGATACAGAAAAACCATTTTCACGTATTTTCTTGACATAAAATTGGTTTCTACTTCTGGTATTTTGTTTTCTTGACACGAAAAAATTGTCGACTTTGGGATTTTTTCAAGAGCATCTTTCATTTCAATCCATCTTCGTACATTTTTCCCATCTAAATCGCACTTCCTCCTAGCTGCTCGGATTCATTTTCTTGCGTATAACGCACTACTTGCAACTTAAATTTACAATTGTAACTTGGTTTTAAGCGACCCATGTTTCACTGTTTAGCGAGTGACCAGTCAACTAAAGAAAGAGTATACACAATTCTGCTAGGAATGTAAGAATTTTGCTAAGAGAATGCACTTTGTTTCGTTCAGTACCGTTACCTGAAAGCGGTTGAAGCTTTTTAACATTCTTCCTTTTTTTGCAGATGGGTACCATTATTTGGACAGGGCGGATCTTAGAGATTTGCAACGTTGTCAAGTTTCTCGATGCTACTGTCTCTGTTTTGGTCTCTCGACTAAATTCTAAGAAAATTATTTTTACCTAAAATTATCTTCTCAGAAACCAGGAGCGGCTTATATACGCGTCTTGCCTACATACGTGTTAATACGATATTTTTACGATCTTCTACTGTTAATGATTCTCACAATTACTACATACATGGATTTGGATTCTATAACAATAGCATCGTTTTTAAAAATGAAAATATTCACTAATTTTAAAGAAAAACTGAAAAAAAAAAAACGGCGGAAACATGATGGATGTGTCACCTGTTGCAGACACAGCTGGAAGACTATCGATCTTCACAGTTACTATGGTAATGAATCACCAAACAACAGTTCTAAACCTACTAGTATATAACGAACAGCATTGTATAGGGGGAGGGTATTGTGTACGTAGTGGACATACCGATGAATTTAACCTCGGAACATAACTGTCCAGGGACTCATGGATTCAGCAGGTAACTGAACTCGCATCAATCTTAATATTCAACGATTGTAGCTAAATTATTATTTGAAGTAATAGTATTAATAATAATATTATAAATAATTGTAACATCTGATATTAATTAGAATTCATATGTTAAATAATAATTTCATGCTTTAATTTACATTTACTAGGTCGTTTGCATTGATAAACAAATTATTCATGTATATACAAATTTATAACTACTAACAAATGCACATAAATTATAAATTAACTGTCATTAGTTATTAAAATATATTCAAAATATAATAAATAATTTATTAACGACCTTGATGACCCCTCATACTATAATCCAAATTAATATGCTGTAAATACATTGGAAATAATACAAACCTAAAATTCATATTATATCCATTTGTTAACCCTGAATTTTTTTGTTGTAGATATTCATTGAATGTGAACAAATTACCTCCGTAAAATCTACTAATGAAAACCTCTCACTAATTTCTTTAAAAATCACTACCATTAATCTTATATACGAATTTAAAGTTCTAAATCATCTGTGTTAAATATTTCAAATAATCGCGCTTCTTTTTGTATAGTTAAATAACGACAGAAGTTATTTTAAAAATAGACTTCATTTCTTCTTTTTTCATTATAAATAACGCGCGCGTTCGTGCACGGACACAAACTTTACATATATACACCACATAATATATACATTATATTTACGAGTATATTTGTGTGGTTAAGAACGTCTTTTTGTTTAATTATTATACAATTTACATATTAAAGGAACAGACTATTTTCGAAATCAGCTAGTTTCTGGTTTGATTCTAAAGATCTACTATTATTTTTAATTTCCCGGTTATAGCTCTATTTTTACTACAGCAGCATAGCTATGAAGAGAAAGTTTAGCGATCGGTCAATTTTGTATATCAGGGTTAATGCAAATGTTTCAAGACCTCTTAATTCAAAAAACACAAAATAAAAGTTGTACAAGTTTCTGGAAGATGTACATGTATTAGCCTTGGCTAATACACGTACATCATGTGCTTTTATTATCATCTTCGGACAGGCTCAATATAAATTTTTCGTAAAAGGTACAAAAAATGTCTATATACAAGGCATTGATGGCATTAAATTCTGTACAAAATTAAAAACGGTGGAGGGGTAGTTTTTGCCATTTTAAAATTTTTCATTTCCTGTTTAGCTGTAGAAAATCGAGTTTTAATTTGATGAAAGTGCTTTAATTCTTAACTTATTTAAAATTCAAAAGTTTTTAATCAATCGGTTTTAGGGGTGAGGGATATTAAGTATTATTTCTAATTATTTTTTTCTCGTATCACTAAAACCCTTTGATCCAAAAAGTTGAAATTTGATAAACATATTAGGCTATATATATATATATCCCATCAGCTTTAGCCTGACTTTCGAGTCCATCAGACAAAGGGCATCAAATTTTTTAATATTTTTAGATTTGTTTAGATTTTGCTTAATATTTTCACAGCGATTATACATTAAACATCAAATTAGGCCGAAGTATTACGATATTAATTGAATTAAGATTTATACCCACCGTGCATGCAGTTGGTAAGGCGGTTCCAATTTCCTTTTTTACAATTTGTTTTAAATATATAAAATTGTTATGTAAAATCAATTACAAAAATCTTTACAATATTGTATTTTATAGTTAATTTGATTGAATTTAAGTAAGTCGATTACTTAAATCATAAATATTTAAAATCTTGTAGCGTAATTGAAATAAAAATCTATGAAGGACAAAGCCTGAAAAATGAAACAACCTTTTTTATTTTCCTTTTTAATAAAATATATTTAATACACGACTTTGTAGTATTAAAATATAGAATAAATGAAAACGAGACTTGAATTGAATTTTTCGATATCTTAATTTCATTTATTTGAGTTATGAGTTCGAACGAGCATTACATATAATTTCAAATCAAATTTGGAATAATTGTCAGAGAAAGAGAAAATATGTTAGTAGACTGATATCCGGGAAACCCTAGAAAAACGGCAGGTAATGAATAGCCTTCCTATTTAAGACTGATAAATTAATTCATAACGTTTTTGGGGAATAACATGTGACGGATTAATTATCAGTGTATAAAAAAAATACCGTAACTTGATCTAAATCTTTTTCACAAATTTGATAAAGATTCCGACGAAGTCAGTCAACTGAAGAGTAAGTGTAAAAAAATTCTTTCCAAGTGTATAATTTTACTTACCTTATCTCATTCTAAGTGGTTCATCCGTAACCAGAGATATCCAGTTAAATATTTTTTTTTTTTACATTTACAGGTCTATCTTAATTCCATATTTATAGAAATTTATCAATGACGTTTTTACATTGTAAGGAATTTTTACCCTATTACCAAAATCGAATCACAGACCAATGCAGTGTAAAAGTTTATACAGCAGCGCATTACAATTCATAGCTCGCGGACTACATCCGACCTTTTTTTTAACCTCCGGGACCACCGTTCCCGGAAAATTATCATCTTCAAAGGATGAGATGAATGATTCGTAGTGTCTGTGAAAATGCCATGCCTGATTGGATTCGAACCCGGGTACTCCGGATGAAAGACCGAGACGCTACCACTCGCACCACGGAGGCCGGCGCTATATCGGACCCGTACACGTTTTCTTTCGTGCCTCTCACCAGTAGATCGCTGATTTTTTTACATAATCAGTAAATTTATTTGTCTTCTTGATACTTTGTTTTTATAGTAACATAATCAAACTAAAAAAACGAAATAAATAATATCAAATACATCATCGTAACAAACGAATATAAAAAAAATTTAACAGATAAATTACTTAATAGAATAAAATACAAAATTTACATAAAAGATGACATAAAATAAATAACAATAAAGATATTACCTTTATTGTTATATACTAAAATCTAGTGTAACGTAACTTACAGAAATTTCAACAAAATATTTAAATTATTTTGGTTTAAAAACTGCATATGCAACTAATGATAAAATATATAAATATTATATCTCCATCTAAAACAATATAAAACGTAATAAAATGAATTTAGATGGACAAGTATAATTTATATATATATATATATATATATATATATATATATATATGTGTGTGCACATATGTGTGTGTGTGTGTGTGTGTATGTGTATATATATATATATATGTGTGTGTGCAAATTTGCGACGTCTACAAAAATCTTATGAGTTACGCTAAACTAAGACGGTGGTGGGGTTCATTTCGAGACGAACCAATGAACGTTCTTGATGAAAAACATAAGAATCAGCCATCAGTGATAACGAATTGATTTGAATAGTTAACGAAACGTTGGAGAAAATTGTGTTCACCGTCTCACAATCTGTTTCCTGATGGTTAACGATCCATGGATTTATGTTTAGAATGAAAAATTGGGTTATAAAAAGTTGTGTGCCTAATGGGTGTCGAAGATTTTCACCAAGAAAAACGTTTTACTGCAACGCATGAATTTTTTCTGGGTTAAGAAAATGAAGGTGAACATGAGGCAATCTCATGTGTTGAAGTTGAAGGCAGCTGTGTATAAAAGTAGTAAATAAATGAAGTTTTTTTGTAAAAGTAATAAGGTTTGTTCATATTGCTAAGTTTTGTTTTTATTTCAAAACGGTTCTTACTTTAAAACACGTCTCTTATATACTGAGTTATTTAATGATTTATTATTCTATTTTATGGTTTTAACAATCATTTCATTTTATCTATTTTTAGTATATAATTTTTTATGATTACGTTTTTTGAGTAAATGATAAATTTGTTATTCATAATGTTATTAAGGAATGTTTTAATATAAACCTTCTTTTAGAATCTATTTTTCAACTACTTTTAATTTACCACTAAATAAGTATGAAACAATTTTGGTTTCGATTTGAAAAAAGATTTTCAATTATACCCACTGTCATTTGCGTGATAGAATAAGCGTATGTTATTAAAACTATTGCAGCCATTCTGAAATCTAAATCAATATTATATTATTAAAACATAAGTATAATCCTACGTAACTTACATACATATAAGCGCGCATGCGCACACACACTCACATAAACTTGAACTTGTTATTATTGTACACTAATTTCACCACGCATATTTTGTGGATTGAAATTATTAAAAAAGAGTACTTACGGAGTTTTTCAAAAAAATAATTAAAAAATTTAGCATTATCGATTGCTGCTAGCCTTCTCATATTAAGAACTGTATTATAAAAGTATTGTTTAAAAGGTACAAAATATAAAATAATTAAAAATTTTTAGCATGTTTATTCGTCGTATTTTTAAAAACAAATTATTTTAAACAAGTTCTACATATATTTATGTTATTTAATTTAATCTGTCTGCATTTTTGTATAAACCTATAAAAAAAGGATAAAATTAACTTATTTTATAATACTGATATATAACTATAAATAATTAAAGGTGGACCAGTGTATGTAATTCATATATTACTCGTAATACGAGTAATATATGTAACGTTCGGCCTGCGAAAAAACTTTTCTTTCCAATTTGGTCCGGACGCAAAAACTATTGGCCATGCTTGTGTTATATTAATAAAAACATGGTTTTTGAAGAGACGTGTATGAGACTGTTAATTGTATAGGTTCAGTAATGAAGATAATATCAACCCATCGAATGCGCTAGTTAGGAATATCTTGCTTAAAATAATCTTAATGGCGATGGAGGAAAACCATTATTGAATACGATTGGGGGCCATTGTATAAATAATCTTTTAAAATTTTAAATCTAACAAAGTTTTATCGGTAAAATTTTTATATATTAAGAACATCAGAAATTTAACTCCTCCAATTCTTTGTTTATCAAATGCTGTATTTCTGTGATGACTGTACGTTTTATGTTATTTATCTTTCATGATATAAACTTCCATCTTACTTTACCTTATTTAAACCAAATAAAATAAAATGTGGTGACAGTCCGAGTTTACTGATTTAGACCATATTTACGCACATTTTGAGCTTCAGACTTGTTCAGAGTGATATTGTTCAATTTTGTCAACTTGCAGCTGTTTTTATTTTTAAGAACAGTGGTAGATCTACTTTGAAAAGTTTTTGTAAGCGTTAAAAAAATTATCTTTCTTTAATGTTAATATTTTTTTTACATTAATTTATTTTTTGTTTTGTTTTGCATTTATATATTAAATATTAATTATATAATAATTTCTACTTACCAACTATTTTTATTATTATGTCCGAGCGCTTTCGGATATTAATCCATCATCAGGAACATTTATGTGTTATGGATTATAATTATTTCCTTCAGAAATTAATATATTAGATGAACTTTGAATTTTTTAAAAACAAAAATTATAAATACAACAAAATGTAAAAATAATGTCGACGTTATCCGTCATGTCAATATGAAACTCAAACTGAAATCAGTATGAAACTGATGATGGATTTATATCCGAAAACGCTAGGAGATTATAAATATTGTTGGTAACTGGAAATTATTATATAATTAATTTATGTCAATACCAACGGGCCATGGTTAATAATAAAATTAATATTATATATACTTGTATTAATTTTGTCTATAATTATTGAAAACTATAATTTAACGACCGCAATACTTTTAATTTTTATTTATTTTAAACAGTTGTAAACTTATGTCGATTTTATTTCATTAACCAATTAGTATAGCTCATTCTTCGTAAGAAAGTTTAGCTTTTTCCGGGAAAAAAATTTTGAATGTTGTTGATGTAATATATTTATATTACAAAGCGCACTGCGATTCATATTTAGTGTAAGTGTAGCTAAAAGTAAGTGTTTAGTTAAGGAAGAGTGCAACAAGCTAAGGTCCCAGTGGGTAAGTTCCGTACTCTAAAAGGTTGAGACACTGAAGAGGAAAGATTAATTTGTTTGTTATTCGAATTATTTATTTCTCTTCTGTTTTAACTTTAACATAGTTATGGAAGAAGAGTTTGCAGCAATATTATTTTACAGTAAAATTTTAGTGAAATCCATCACAGAATACAATAAAAGAAGAGTCCAACGTTTCTTTAAAAAATAAAATAAAAATTGTTTTCAGTTATTTTTAAACGGTCTATTTTGAAAATTTACACAATGATTAATTTTTAATCCCTTCTGATTGTGGTTTACTTACATTTTTAAAAGTTCTTTTTATGATATCTGTTTCAATATTTTCAATGTTTTTTTTTATTGTTATCTCCAGGCATATACTGGAAAGATCTTTCCCTTTTGCTGTTACTTCAAAAAGAATAAAACTTGCTTCAAAACGTGGAAAAAAATTGTTGCTTAAAAATTAAATATAAAAAATTGTCGTGGTAAAACTTAATTAGTCATCCAGAATAAATAATTTAATTATTTATGACATGGGTTAAAACGTTCCAGAACTTACGTTAAAATTCCTTTAGTTCTTCATCATTGATCAAAAGGATACTTTTCTACATAACTAAAATTTGTTCAACATGTACTCTTAATCAAAAAATGTCTAGAAAAATAAGAAAATAAGACCTTTCCACTTTATATCCTAAAGAAATGTCCATTTTGTTGTTAATTTAACTTTAACCTCACTAATTCTACTAGCAAGAGTAATATAAAGTCTAGGCAGAAGTAATATAAAGTCTAAATCTGACCTATCGGGTTGGTCTAGTGGTGAACGCGTCTTCCCAAATTAGCTGATTTGGAAGTCGAAATTCCAGCGTTCAAGTCCTAGTAAAGGCAGTTACTTTTATACGGATTTGAATACTAGATCGTGGATACCGGCTTTCTTTGGTGGTTGGGTTTCAATTAACCACACATCTCAGGAATGGTCGAATTGAGACTGTGTAAAGACTACACTTCATTTACACTCATACATATCATCCTCTGAAGTAATACCTGAACGGTAATTCCGCCAGGCCAAGCGGGAAAAAGAAAAAAAAAGACGTGTAAATCTAAGTGAGTAAATGTAGTGTTACAAGAGAAATGAGCTTTTTACTTAATTACACAGTTAGATGAAATTATGAGCAGAACTAAGATTTAAAACATAAAATTAATGTACTTATAAGACATACTGATAAAAATGGTTTATCAGCCAGGCACATTGCCAAAGAATTATTTTACTAATCATCAAACAAAGACTATTACCTAAAAATAATTAAGTAGAAAGTTATAATGGACAAAAAAAAACATTACCTATGAAACAATTTCATGTCCTAAATACTCGTAATGAAATTAAAAATTTCTATTAAATATCATTAAGAAAGAAGAGTAAGAAAAGGAAATTTAATAATTTATGAAGAAACGGTTTTTTGAAAGTTTTGAATTATTGATTTAAGAAAAAGTGCTAAGTTATGATTTAAAATTTTACTCTTTTTATATTAATAAAAATGTAATCAGATTCACTTGCAGGACAAAGAATATGATACGTTATTAATGCGTTAATAAGGTATAACGCAGGTTAATAAAGTATTCTTAATGGTAGTAAGACTAAAAATGAATCGGCTTTAATTTTAAAAACATCTTATATAAAAATATTCCTGTAAAAAACGAATTAAATAAATACATAATTAAAACAAATAAATCAATAATCCGATAGTTATAAACTTAATTAATATAATTAACATAAAAGTAAAATAGATTCATTTGAAAAAAAAATGCAATATAGCATAACAGTGTATTTAACTTTGTGTTGAAAAATACTGAAAAATGGTGTATTGATATTATAATTTAAAAAAAGGTTAAAGGATACTTTAATAATATTATCACTGCTTTTATGTACTGAACACTGTGATTAGGATACTCTTATCATTGTTATTATGATGAACAAATATTACCTTATACTTCGAGATACTCATACTTATTTTCCCCATTTCTAAAGGTTATTTTAAACCTTAATTTGCAAATAAAAAAATAAAAATAATAGTTACGAACATAAAAAATACAATGAACATAGATTGTAAAATAAAATTAATTTTTACGGTTTATGTGAAAAATATTTGTTCCTTAAAATAAACTTTATAATTGATTAATCTCTTTTTTTAATACTTTTATTTATATTCGCATCAAAAATTAAAATCATTGGCGACTTATCAGTGAAACTGTAACGATAAATTTAAGATGTGGTTAATTGAAACCCAACCCACCAAAGAACACCAGGATTCACGATCTAGCATTCAAATCCGAATAAAAGTACTACCTTTATTAGGATTTGACCCTGAGAACTTTGACTTTGAAATCAGCTGATATACGACGACGAGTTTACCACTAGACCAACATGGTGGGTTGTTATTGATGTATAGATTTTTTTTTAATTTTAATCTAATGAATTTCCTTTTATTAACATGTTTTAGCAGTGATTTTAGAATATAAGGAAAATTTTATAATTTGACTTTAAAACGTAATAGGTTCCTTGTTAAAAAAAAAGAATTGATTTTTTTCCAAATACATGAATATGCTGATTAATATGATGTAATACGTTGTCACGTGGTATCTTATAACGATATCGTTATCATTATTAACATATCTGTGTATATAAAACCAATTTTTTGGATTATATACATCTGGAAATTAGTATCAACGAAAACTTAAATAAAAAATAACGGAGGCTATCATTTTAGAGATAGATTGAGAAAAAAAATTATTTTTACTTAAGTTAAGATTACTGTAGCAATTGATTTTTTTAAAGGTTATGATTGATTTGAAAAAAAAACACCGGCAAGGATGATATTAAAAATTACTAGTATTTATGTATAGCTTAGGATTCAACTTTTCTTTCCGTGACAGACTTTGTTACGAATTATTTATAAAGATTGGATTGATTAATCAAGTAAAGGTAGAGAAATTCATTTGAGTCAGAAATAAAAAGCAATAAAACCGTAATCTGTGGTTTGTTTTATTTTTAATGGAGAAGAAATCAGAAAAAAAGAAATATTGTAATCACCTGATTACAAATAAAGAATTCCGCATTAAAATTAAAAAAAAAAAATTATTATAAAAATCCAGCTCACAAGAGATTAAAAAAAAGATTGATAAAAATATTAAATAGATTGTTAAAAAATTATTAAAAAGAAATAGGTAGAAATAAAAAGCATCAGTGTATATCTAAAAAGAAAGTAAATGAAATAATAACATAAAGGATTCCTGTTAGAATTGGGAGAAAAATGCTGAAAAATATAATTTAGATAAATCTATCAAAATTGATCAATTTCTGCTACATTATTGCCGAATATGAGGCTAACTCTGCATGCTTATTTGAATTTCAGTCGATATGCCACACAAAAAAATTATAAATAAGAAAACTATAAAATTTGTTTTAAATCTGGAAAAGAATTGCATTAAAAAAATCTCGCGAAATAAAAATGAAAAATCAGTAATTTTCGTTACTGATCAAGTATATATATATGATCAATATACAGAAAGTATATCCATTTATTTATATGTAGTATTTAAATGATTCCGTAAAATGACGGACAAAAATCTTTTTTTTTTCTAAAAATTAAAAAATTATGAATAATTCAAAAATACTTAAGAAATATAAAGGTAATAACAAAAAGATTGTATAAATTGTTTTGTATGATTTTAAAATAAAGTTATTATTTTAAATTAAAAGAAGGTGCCGAATATAATTTAAAAAAGAAAAAAACTGAAAATTATAATTGCGTTACTAAGAATTACATGTAAACTGATGAAATTCCCATCTTTAATAAAAGGTAGTAACTGCCGTAAAAAATCCATTCCGATAAATTCATACTAACAATTACGAGGTGTGATCAAAAAATACGGTGAATGAATTTTTATAGCGGCAACTGCCGACGCTACATCCATATGCTGTAATTTGTCCAATAGCGTGATCAACTGAGACAGGCAGGAACAAGTTGTAACACGTTCGAGCTTGCCAGTCAGCTGCCAGAGCCGCTAGAGTGAGGTAGTGTTTATCGTGTCTGTCGCGCAACATGGATTTTGAACAACGCATTAACATTAAGTTTTGTTTTAAGGTGCAAAAGAGTGCCAAAGAAGCTCACGAAATGTTAGAATCGGTGTACGGCGATAATGTGGTAACTTTGAAGACTGTGTACAAGTGGTATGACCGATTTAAAAAAGGAAATGAGTCTGTTGAAGACGAGCAGCGTGCGGGACGTCCAGTAACCTCAAAAACAGTTGAAAATGTGCAAAAAGTGGAAACAATGGTTCGTTCAAACAGGCGAATGACTATTCGAGAGCTATCGGAAGACTTTAACATCTCGTACGGATCTGTTCAAAGCATTTTAACTTTTAACGACGTACGAAGAAAGAGACCAGAAAAATGGACCAATGGCCATTCCTTCTTCACCACGACAGCGCGCCGTGTCACACCTCGCTTCTCATTCTCGAGTTTTTGGCCGAAAAAAGTGTTCCTGTCTGTCCACATCCGCCATACTCACCGGATTTAGCACCATGCGACTTTTGGCTCTTCCCAAAAATTAAAACTGTGCTTAAAGGAAAACGTTTTGACACCATTGCTGACATTGAGAGGGCCACGACCGAGCAGCTGAAAGCCCTTCCGAAAGACGCCTTCCAGAAATGCCTCCAGTCATGGAGTCAACGTTAAGATAAGTGCATTGCTAGCCAAGGACAGTATTTTGAAGGAGATTAAATCGAATTCTATGTAACCTTATTACTTTTTTTAATAAAAAATTATTCACCGTATTTTTTGATCACACCTCGTATGAATAGTTCAGTCATTTAATTTCTAGTTCATATAACTTATTCTATACTAAGTGCAAATAATATAAATTTTTCTTTAACGTATTAAAATTTAGGTGAATTACAATATAGAAGTTAAAATAATTGCTTGTAACGAAAATGTATAAAAGGAAAATATAACAGAATCAATAGAAAAAAAAAAGTACAATATTAATAATTTACCATGGAAGCAATATGAAAAGCCATCGATTATAATTGGAAGGGACATACCGATCTAATTTTAGCCCTAAAAAAACTTGGAACACGTAACGTGTATACTTTGCAAAGCCTACTCGATGACAGTTAATGTTATCGTTACCAAACCAAATCAAAAACGAATTTTATAAAATCTATTAGTTGATTAGAACTAATTTTATATTGAGGTGGTCACTTTTTGCAGAGTAAATACTATAACCTATGCGATTCAAATTAGAACAGCTACTTTGTGATATATATATATATATATATATATATTTTGTATGTAAAAAATTTGACTCCAATATTAAAATAACGTCAAATAAATTCAATGTTGACACAATTTGCTAGAGTTATTACTGTACTCTACATAAAAATAGGGTGAGTTAGTCTTTCTTTCTTTTGTTGTAACACCTGTCAGTTTTCTTCGTAATAAAATTATTAGTAAAGTATAGTCAAAATACTTCCCTATTCGTGTCAGTTTATAATAACAACCTAATGTTTTTTTTTTTTTTATTTGCCGATAATATTCTTGATTTTTTTTAAAGGTTAATATTCCTTCATAAAATAAAATTATAAAATAATAATTATCGTTAAATTAATATTTACTACATTTACGTTAATAAAAAATAAATAAAATTTTTAAAGTTTAAGCATTTTCTCAACAGTGTTATTTGAATGAGTTAAAATAAATATCTTGAATTGTTTGAAGTATCTATTTCCGTTGTTTTTTTTTAATATTTCTTTGTTAATAATAAAATTTAGCATTTAATTTCTTTCAGTAAATTACAGTCCTCTACTAAAAATAAAAATAAAAAAAAACATTCAATTATAAGCAAATTCAAATGAAATAGAAACTATTTATAATTTATTACTCAGACAAAAAAAAATACCACTAATTACGTACAATATGAAAGAAAAAATTTGCAAAAATTTACCATACAAACTAAGAGCTCAATAACGGGGAGAAAATTGTAACCTGCTATAACATGGTAATCAATTGTTTAACATGTTACCAGGAAAGGAGTAGATACCATATTTTTGGTTTTTCGTATGTTTAATTCATGTTATAATGCTGTGTTTATTGGAACCGTTTTTTCAACGCTGGATAAACCTGAAACACTTATTTTTTTAAGAAGAACGGACGATTTCAGACCTAATGCTTTGGGTCAGTAACACTGTATCCCAACATAAGCTAAAAAAAGAACTAAAATAATCTTAAAAAGAAACACATTTTTAGTCATAACATCAATACCAGTGAATCAAATTTTATTTTATTTGTACGAAATTACTTGCCATTCAAAGGGCCTTCCAATGATGTGTCAGAAGCTGTATCATCTCACTTAAAAAAAAACGTTTTCAACCTTTGAAAATTTAGAAAAGATTTAAAGGCGAAAGTACTTTCCCAAATTGTTTTTCGCACCTACCGAACGGGATGGGCGGATTTTAATTTTCTTTTCATCAAAATTCATTCTTTTTTTTTGGGTTGTCAAATTTTTTTTTGTTTTGCGTTGGAGGAGGGAAAATCTGCTGCCATACGCCCAGTGGCCCGTACGGGGTGTATGGGATTGGCGGGGACCCACTAGAAACCCTCCCTCACCCACGGCGTGGTGGTGGAACCACCTAGTGAGATACACATCGTCACCACGCGTGCCTACGAGTACTCCAGGTGTAGTCCTTCCGCAAGGGCTTTCGGCGTTCCCCAGGGGCACCCAGCGGCGACGATCCTGTTGGACCCCTACCGGTCACTCCTGAGCGCTGGCCTTCCATCCCCACTTCGGGACTGCACACTACCTTATTCTCTTCCTTCTTCTTGCAATTTCATGGAAAGAACTCTTTTGAACCATCTCGAGCACCTGTCCCAACCTCCGCCCGACACTTCCTCGGGTGAAATCGCCCTACTAAAGAGTCGCTCCGAAGCCCATCTTGGACATCTGTGAAAAGTATGTTGTCAATTAATTGGTTGTCAACCCAATAAACGGTTGTCAATTAATGCAATAATGTTCTTTTTACCATTCAAGATTTTTTAGTTGGAGTAGTTGTAGCGAAAGGGTGGGTTCTAACCCTTTGAAAATAATTTTAAAAAGTTCCCCTCGAGAATGATTTACATGTCTGTAAACAAAAATACGATGAGACTGATAGCTGTTGAATAATGAATGTGGTAGGTAACTTTTCAAATGATCACCCGGTATATTAGTCGACAAGGCGAAGTGCATATTCGGAGAGTTTACCCACTACTGCTGTGTACAGTCAGGTTCCAGTGGTACTAGTAAAATAATTGCGACTTCTGACGTGAGATTAGATTGCTGTTTTAAATATTATTGTTTGTATGTACGGACGCAGACGCATAACATATAGTGTTACATAACATTATATTATTCATTAGTCTTTATTTATATTAATTCATATTAATTAACTAATTAATTGATGTCATTTTAATTTTAATGTTTAATAATAAAACATCAGTTTTTCTTCTGCTTAATTGCAACTATCTTTGTATAAATAATAAATTTTATCTTTTGCCCTGTTATTTTGTATAAGAGCTAAAAGGTTTTCTTAGTCAATGTACTTTAAAACACACGCATGCTGAAAATATATCATATTAAAAAAATAATATACAAGTAAATAAAATATAAATTCCTTACATCAATTGTTTTGGATATTATGAATAACAGATACGCGTGAGTCCTACAGTTATGGGTTAATAGGCGTGTAGTGCATTACGTAATTTGTAGATGTGTTAATACTAATAAAAACAAATATTCTCTGTTCTTTGCATTTGAAATTGCAACAGTTGTTATTTAAAATTAGTTTAAAAAATTCGAGACCGCAATATGTTCCACATGCCATTAACAGAACAGAGAGCCGTTACATTAGATGCAATTCCGCCAATTACTGTAAAATACTAGAAAAGATCAGAGTTAAAAGTTGAGGAGATACTGGATTCATACTGGAAAACAGATGCGTTAATGGAAGATGCCACTGAAAGCATAATTATAAATATAGGGATGAACGATGATGAGACATCAGGTAATGAAGATGAATTTGAAATTAATTCCGGTGGAAGTGAAATAGAGTCAAGCTCAGAAATCGAGGATTGTTGGCCTATCATAGAAGATAGTTTTTATAGAAACTGCAGACGAAACTGGTTAAGGACTGTATTAAAGTAGTATTGATCGTTTAATTATTTAGTAAGTTAATGGTTAGAATAAAAAACAGGTTAGGTATCTTGATGATAAATTATTAATTATTATTTGTTTGAGTATCATCCTCGAATTTAGTTTGTTGACTAATTTATTGTTATAATAATATATATTAAATTTTTCAAGGATGTTGGTGTTATAAAAATTGTTAGAAATATCTTAATAAATATTTTAATAAAATTATTAGGATTATAATGATGTTTGTTCTGTATTATATGTTTAGCGTAATTTGATTTATCTAAATGGCCTTTCTCTATCTTATTATGCTGCTTGGCTCTAGTTGAAAAAGAACGATTGGTCATACCTATATATTCCAAATGGCAGTCCTTGCATTTTTAGCTATGGACTCCTTGTCTGCCTAAGTTATTTATATTTTTAGAGTTTGCTATTCTAATACGATAATTATTGTTTACAAAATGTATTATTTTGTTGTTAGGGGTGTATGTTGTTATTAGATTATAAGTTTTATATATTTTATCAAGATATTTATAGAATGCATTAAATTCTATATTTACATAAGATTTTTCTAACTCATTGTGTAACAGTTTTATGTTTTCGTTTTATGTATATTTAATTTTTAATCTTAAAGTATTTTTATAAAATCAATATCCTTGAAAATTTTAATATATATTAATATAACTTATATATATATATATAGAACTTATATATTAATATATATTTTAATATAACAATAAATTAATCAACGAACAAATTAAATTCGAGGACGATATTTTATTCAAACAAATTAATAATTATCAAGATACCTAATCTGTATTTCACTCTAATCATTAACATTCATAACAACTGCGACTTTCCTACATAACGAACATAATTATTTCTACGATGTGACGACCGGAAGTTATGATTTTGATATTTTATAACTTCAATCTAATTATGTTAATTTTAATACTTTTAAATTGAAAAAAAAAACTTCCTGATGATGGTCGAATGACCGAAAGTACTATAAAAAAAAAACAGACGAATTGTTTCTGTAAGTTTGAATTTTAGTTATTTTATTTATATATGAATATTTTAAAATAAGTTAATTTTATTTTCTCTGAACTCGGTGTAGGAGTGATTGTAATTAATATTTTATCTGGAAAGTTCCGGGTATGTCTCCCAGTCACGGTTGCCATTTTTCATATTCAACGAAATAACCATTGTCATAATATGACGTAAAACATTCATACTTACAACATATGGTGAATTAACATCATTTATCTTAAGTTCATTTAAATTTATAACAAAACGTATATCGATATTTATCTATATTTTCAATATTATTAATAATTTATCTTATTCCTTTCTTTCATTAGAGTAATTTATAATATAACGAAAAAATTCAGTAAATATTTAAGTAAAATCAATTATTAACTTCACTTTATTTAGATGGTAATAATTACATAATAAAATATATAAATGCAATCAAATAAAGTAGTTACACATCGAGAGAATTACAGTATTTTGATAATAGCAAGAAAATGAAAACTGCTTAAGAAAGAAAAGTTTTAAAGCCATCTTATCAGAAGAAAACAACTACTAGAATTTACTCCGAGAGTAAAGAGTTACTTAAGTTAAAAGCGTCCTTGTTAAACCTGCTACTTCCCGTCAAATATATATACAGCTTAATAGTGTATATATTTCGCTTAAAACGGACTAAACAACTTAACGAAACTTGTAGTATACGTGTATTTTAATTTGATCTAAACTCTACATTATATATTTTATCTAACGAAACTCACATGGGATTATGCTTAATGAAAAACAATATTTTTCTTATTCATAAATTACTTTTGTAGGAAAATTAAAAAAAAAGTACTTGAATTTTTAAAATATTTATCTTAATTTTTGAAAATTTAAACCAGGAATTCAGCATTGAAGGAAAAGTCTGTATATATTTTTTTTAAGCATAAAACGATAACAGGGCTGACTAATTACTGATTGCAAACAGTCCAGATTATAAACTGAGTAAACTTTTTCAGAACTGCAAATCACAAAAATTGTATTACAGCCTTCTAAATATTCAATATCTAGATTAAAAGTTAGGAACTTTAAGATATACGGGTGAGCAAGGTTGAAATGTAATCGCTAAGCAAAGAAAGTAGGTACTCTTTTTAAAAGGTTACATTAAGAAAACAAAAAAGAACCAAACAATACATTTAATAAATACATTATTATAATAAAACGCGATTTTTAAAACACTCAACTGAAGACAAAATAAACTACACGACTCATAACCGTAATCGTCTTTCCCAAAACAAATTTCAATTAATAGACATGTTGGAAACTTTCCGAAAAGATATTATTCCAGTTGGTAATAGGAAACGAGAATCATAGCAATAAGTCATGCATTTGGGCCATCAGATTCTCAGGAGGCCAAACCAACGTAAAAGAAGGAATCTGAGCATTTTCCTAGAAACCCATCAACAAAATTAAGACCAAAATACAAATATCTCTTTGGAATATTAAACATTAGACTTAGCAACAAAGAACTGCAAAATTCTTGCAAGATATTCTGAAAGACTATTAAAATGCCAAGAAGCCAAAGAAAGATTCCAATTTCAAAATCCATTCAAAAATGAGACTATCTCTGAGTATGATTATTGCAAAAGGAAGGGCACTGCAGAACACATGGTGTTCATATGCGACCAATTCTTGCATCACAGAGAAGCATGCCTGAGAAAATTTGTCATGATTACCACTTACCATCATGCTTTGTACCCACTGATAAAATCATGAGGACTCTAATGCAAAACGAATGAAGCTGGCATGCAGTGTCAAAGATGTTGATGACTATTATGCAAACAAAGATGTCAGAAGAAATACAGGGATCAATTCCCCCTGAGTTTCCCTTGGGGCTGTGTTTTTATTAAAAAAATAAGTCTTTACATACAAAGATCAAGCTATCCGTGCACCTGCAACTCAACATAATGTCTTAAGGGTTTGGTGTTAAAGAAAGAAAAAGCTACATGTAAAGGTAAAGTGCACCAAGAAATTAATTTTATATACCCTCACTAAGGAATATAATTCTGCCTGGTGCTAATAATTGTTGTTTATTCATTTTTTGCATGATCTGAGTCTATGCAATTTGATTTTCTTATTTATTAAAAATTACAATAATTTAATTATCCTCTTTTTGCAATTACTTACATTCATAAATAAGTCAAGAATTAAGGTGTTTTTAAATCTATAGACTGTTTGCAATTAGGAAGGGACTATGCAAAATTTATCATGAATGATAAAATTTAAGGACTGTACTGATGATGAGATGTAAGTAAAGGGAACACTTCCACCTGTATTCATTTGTAAGATTAATGAAGTAGGGGTGACATCATCTACTGTTATAATATAATTTTTTTCTAATTATATCATTTTGCAATCATTATTACTGGATCACAATTTATTTGTTTAGATATTTACTGAACATGTTTTAGATGCTATCTAAACATGTTATGATATTTTATTTGTTTATATGAATTTAGCTGATCATAACTTATACAAGTTTGACATTTCTTCTTATGTTTTGTCATCACTACCTTCAGGATGTATTAAAACCCCCCATCAAAATAAGAATTCATAAATTCAAAATCATATACTAGCCTGCTACTGAATTTCAGAACATTACATGTAGAACTGTAGCTGTGTGGTGAACTCATTCACGTAATTCTATCAACATTTTGTTTAAATTAATCTTTTAACACATTTTCTTATCATTTTAATACTATCTCTCACAGAATGGATATTAACATGAACTTTGATTAAAAAATATTAAAAAGATAAATAAGTTTATGCAATGAAGTCCCATTTATATTTTAGTTCTTGTTAGATGGGATACAGTCCCTTTTATATTAAGAATGGTATTCTTATAATTTCAAGAAAAACTTCAAGTAATAAAAAAAAATAAATAAATTTAAAAAAATAATAAGCTGAGGTTTGATTCTGCCCAGTTGAATCTATTTTTTTTATTTTAATAATCTTTATTTTAACTTGATGTAAGGTACAGATGCAAAGTTGGTGTCATCCATAGTACACAGCTTTTGAAGCCAGGTTCACCAGTTAGATTACTGGAATTATAATAAAGAATTAAGTTACTGAAATCAGAGTTTCTATAAGTACAAGTATGATCTTAAAAACAACTCATTTATATAGTAAATCGTAAATACATATTACTTTATGTTAATTATACAACTGTGATACCTGTTAAATATTTCAGTTATTCATAACTTCGTATTCAAGTACTGGGTGAATCTGTTATCTTGCAAAAGCAGACTGAATATGCCACTCCTTTATACAGTAAAATATGTACATAAGTTATATATTATACACTATCTATGAGAATATGTCTGAGAAAGTTCTAATTCAAAATATGTTGATAAGATTATTGGTCTTACCTGACTTTAAACCAAACACAAGGTGGAATAATTAAGATAAGAAAATCTACATATGTGCATAGTGAAAATAATAAACGAACAAATCTAATTATTTAAAATAGTTCCCCTCTCAGCAAAATTTTTAAAATTATTTAAAATAATTTTCTCTGTAATTCAGTTGGTTAAAGTATACAAGCAGCTATTCAGTAGATCTTGGTTTCCATAGTCAGTATGAACTTGGCATTCTCATAAAATATTTTAATTCTTTAGATTAATTAAAATCTTCCCTCGAGATTTTCAAATGCTTGATCATTTCCATGGTTGTAAACAATAATCTTGAAGTGGGATCCTCTATATTTACTAAAAAATTAATCTATAATATTTTCAAAACAAATTTTACAAAAGTTTGCTGTCTATTTTATTCTGTTAAGTTGGTTACAGTTTAATATGTGATTATTACTCATTAAAGTTTAGAAAGTGAACCCTGTTAAGGTCACTTGGGGCTCACACATTTTAGATGTCTGAGTTCAGTAAACTACCATACGTTCCATTCCATTGTAATTACTATTAGCCGACAATTGTTGAAAGTAAGAATCCAATCACTCTGTTGAACTTGTGTTTTTAATTTTACATTCTTCGTTTTATAAATAGTATTTAAGTTTTATAAATAGAATTTCTAACAGTCATTTTTCTTTTTATAACTACCAACAGTTTATCTTTTTGGTACTGCCTTCTCATCACTTACTTTCGCAATGTCTCAGCCAAGAGCTAAGTGCATACAAGAATGAGGGGTGAATTAAAACATCCAAAAAATTCTGTAATAAACTTTTAGAACAAAATAACTGAAGAAAATCCAGAAATGTGTTATGATCAGAAATGCAAGTTTGATCAGTGAACTTTGGGATATGTCTGCCCATGCGGTGTGTAAAGTTAATAAAAAATCAAATAAACTGGGAAAAGTAAACATTTCATTACGTGTGAAAAATCTTGTAAAAGGATGAAGAAGAAATTTAACATCGATAACTTTCAAATGTGTGCTTTAAAAATTATTATAAACAATTTTCATAAACGGCATAAAAAATTGCCTATATTAAAGAAGTTATTAACATTTTAAAGACAGAACATCCGAATCTGCAGATAAATTGCACATACATAACTTTATGGAGAATTCTGATGATACTGGTGTTAGTTGGAAGAAGATTGAAAATACTACATTTCCTAGTAGAAATATGCCTAGTATAGGTAGAAAAACATGGATTACTTTTCAAATGAGTGAATTACTTTTAAAAAATGAAAATTTACTGACAGGAGAGCAATTATTTTTTCTGTCTACACTAAAAAATTATAGTTGAACTGATGACCCTACTAATAACTGTAAGAACCCATTACCAAAGGATCAAAGCTGATATTATTGCACATAACTTCCTCTTTTAAAAGAAAATGTTTCATATTTATGTAATTGGTATTAATTAAAGACTTGTGAAGAGGATAGTTTTTTTTAAGGATATTTTTAATTCCATTTTCTAAGCTTAGATTTGAGTGATCGTAATTTTTTACAAATTTTAAATAGTGAATCAGATTTATTCATTGTAGTAAATACATGATCGATATTTTACTGGATCTTGTTACATTAACTCTGTAAGCGGTTAAGGGTGCTTGACTTTTCAACACAAGGTTGGCAGATAGACACCTGGTATCATTTCCTCAGCTTTACTTCAAGCCACTAATTATTACTGGTTACTGATTGGCATCACAAATTGGCATGTATGGTTAATGAATTATATGAACACTGTAACATCATGAACAAACGATGACTAAATAAAACATCATTTATTATGAAGACTTCTAAATTATCAAACATTTCACTTAATCACTGCACCAGAGAAAAAAAAATCAAATTAAAGAAGAAAAATTCATTCTAAAATTGTTAAAAACTGACCAACATTATTTGAAATGAAAGTTTTTATAATGACATACTTAATCAAGTTTCATAAAAAAAATTTTAAATAACTTACTTCAAAATGTTTTCAGTTGTTTTATCTGCTGTTATTTAAAAACAGAATGGTCATAAAGACTACTGAAAAAATTTTGAAGTAATTTTTTTAAAAATATTTTATTATATACTATTTGGTTCAAGTATTATAACAAAAGTTTCAATTTAAAACAAATATCCTCATCGATCATCATGGGCAAGAACACAGGTAATTCATTAACACTTTTCTACTGATCAGATCCTATATCTTTAAGCAACATACTTGTACAAGTATGTTAATAAGAAATTTCTAAACATTTTTCAAAGTTTTTGTATTTTTTTGTACTTCATTAAAACAGCAATTTTTTTTTTATAAAAATTTTGTATAGGTAACATAAAATAAAACAAGCATACTCATAAATAACTGATGGAAAAGAATATCATAACACAAATTAATAACACACACATAAAATATAAAGGTTTAAAATTGGTAAAAAAATATACTTTATAAATTTTCTATAAAGGATTTATATTAGTAAAAGAACTAGATATATAAATTTGATTAAAAATAGTTACCTATAGAGATTTGCTGTTAAAGCATACTGATATTGATATACACTGGAGCGTTACTAATTAAAAATGACCCTACAACCTTTTATGGTACAGTCTCATCAAAAGGTACCAAAGGAAAGGCATGTTCAAAGCATCATAAGTAATGAATAGGAATAATGTAATTTAATTATAATAGTACTGTTAGTAATGATATGGATTATTATTATTATTACTATTATTATAATTTATGCAATAATTAAAACCTTTCATATTTCCTTTTATTCCCTTTCATTTCTTTTCCATATTGTTAACCAAGTACATTGTTAATTTAAATTCATATCCATTCATCCTACTTTCTAAACAAAAAAGAAGTCTTCTCTGAAATCATAAGGGGTATTTTTTTTCAGTCATTTGACTGGTTTAATGCAGCTCTCCAACCTTCCCTCTCTAGTGCTAGTTGTTTCATTTCAGTATACCCCCTACACCCCTAACAATTTGTTTTCCATATTCCAAATGTTGCTTACCTGCACAATTTTTCCCATCTACTTGTCCCTCCAATATCAAAGGGACTATTCCAGGATGCCATAAGATGTAGCCTGTAAGTTTGTCTCTTCTTTTTGCTAGATTTTTCCAAATGATTTTTTCTTCATCTATTTGCTACAAAACCTCTTCATTTGTCACTTAATCCACCCATCTAATCTTTAATATTTTCCTATAGCACAACATTTCAAAAGCTTATAACCTTTTCTTCTCAGGTACTCCCATCGTCCCAAGTTTTACTTCCATATAAAGCTGTGCTTGAAACATATACTTTCAAAAACATTTTCCTGATGTTTAAATTAATTTTTGATGTAAGCAAATGATATTTCTGATTGAAAGCTCATTTTGCCTGTGCTATTCAGAATTTTATATTCTTATCCTGCTTTTCATCCATTTTTAGTAATTCTACTTCCTATATAACAAAATTCTTCTTTCTCCACAGTCTTTTTTTGTTCTATTTCTAAATTCAGTGGTCTATCTACTTTATTTCTACTGCTTTCATTATTTTTGTTTATTTTCATGAACAAAATAAACAATGTTGGTATATTATACTTAATATTATATACTACCATAATTTTAAATGTAGTAATTCAGAAAAGCCACATAATCTTGTATGGGAAACAAAACTCATCAATCGGTATGATGAATTGTAGTTTCAACTTTTTAAAAACAAATTTAAGAATAACACAGGTACCCTGAAAATTTCAAGTCCTGTAACTATAATAGTTTTGGTTGTATGTTGATTATGAGTCAGTGAATCAGTCAGGACATTCTCTTTTATATAAGAAATATACTAGCAGATCTTTCCAAAGCTAATTTCTGTATCAGTGTTGTTGCAGATTCACTATTGTTAATGATATTTTTTTTTTTTTAAACAGTTAAGAAACCTAATTAGATATGGTCAAATAGCAAATTTGCTATTTATTTAATAAACCAAACAACATAATTTTTTAAATGTGTATTGTTTTTGTAAAATTTACTAGTATTGGGAATTAAATACTGTTTAATATTATTATTATACAGAGTGATTTTTTGGTCCTGTTGCTCAATTGTTAATGTCTGGTAATTTTTTTCCGAGAAAGGGAAATTTTGTTTTGTGACACGAAGTTGGTAGCGCTACTGAACCGGTATAGATACGGCAGTGTGAGTTGATTCTCCTTGAGGTGTGTAAACTTTTGTGCCATTTCCGGTCGTGTTACAAACAGAATGTCTTTCACCATATAACAACGAGTTTTCATTCTTGAACAATATTTTGCTACGAAATCGTACGCGAGTGTAAAAGAATCATTTCAAATTAAATTTGTTGGTTTTCCTCCACCAGAAAAAAAGCCAATTTCTAGGCTAGCAAACCGATTTCGAGAGACAGGTAGTGTTTGCGACAGAAAACGTAGTGATCGACCAACTCGCTTGACAGATGACGTTTTAGAGAATGTGAAAACAAGATTGCTCAATTCTCCACGGAAAAGTTTACGAAACCTTTCCACGCAAGTTGGTTTGTCATATTTGAGTGTTCAGAAAGCTGCTAAAAAATTTAAATTGTATCCGTATCGCGTACGATTAGTGCAAGAGCTTCAGCCTCCAGATTTAAACAAGCGATTGCAATATTGCCGTTGGTTTAGGTCTCGTAAATGTTAACGGATTCGAATTTTTAAACACAGTGTTCTTTAGTGATGAGCTTGGATCCGTCTCGATGGTTATGTGAACAGTCAAAACTGTCGAATTTGGCGGTTGAAAATCCTAACGCTTTACAAGACAAATCTTTGCATCCTGAAAAAATTGGTGTGTGGTGAGCGATATCTTGCCATCGTATAATCGGACCCATATTCTTTGAACAGACAGTAAATAGTACAGTATACAGGAATACGAGTTGCGACAATAAAGTAATGAGACTGATTTTTCTTTGCAAGATGTGGCATATACTTAGATACTAACATTTAAAATTATTTATTTCAGGTAGGATGGGTCCAAACTAACATGTTTTGAAAAAATATTAGGCAACTACCAAGATGCATTACCTCCAAAGCATTTTATTAAAACATTGTACTAAAATGAAGCTTAAAGTCAGTCTTATTCCTGTTACATAAAACTTCTCACCAAAAATAAAAAGTGTAAGCATGATGATACATCATAGTAGAAGGAACCAGTCCTCTTTATATATGGCACTAAATGAATTAATCACTTTGACAGATATTTAAAACAAATAAAAGAAATTAAACAGAGACAGTAATTGTAGGCTATAGATGCCCAGCATACACTGTTGATATTCTGCATAGCATTTTAAAGTTAGTTAACTGCATAATAAGAGTTACAAATACTTATCTAAAAATTTGTTTAAATCTAAACATAGCTGTTTCATTGTGTTTTATTCTTACACATTTTACATTATTATTTATAGCAAGCAGTTGAAATAATGGATAAATTGGAATTTCAATAATGTATTTATATACATTATACACACGCTGTGTGTATATAGTTTAATAACTACATACACAGAGCGCTACACCAAATTAAAAATCTTTTATGTACTTCCTTCATTTTCATCTCAAACATATTTCCCTAAAATAAAATAACACGTTCTCTAATTATACAGAGATAAATAATTACATAAAGATCTATATTAGTATGTAAATGTTTGTTTGTTCAAAAACTAAAATCTCCAAAAGTTCTTCACATATAGCTTTCATATTTTGACACAATGTTGCATTCAAATATGCGCATATTTTTATATACCTACTATTTATATACCTAAGATGCCACACCTGTGACAGGTAAAAATGCTATTTCTGAAAAACAACGCTATCTGTTGGATGTAAATGCAACACATGCTATACTAAATATTTTACGATTCCAATGCAATGTTTTCGATATGTGACTAAAACTACTGGACTAAAAAAACTAAAAAACTAGACTTAAAAAACGATTGGACCGATTTACACAAAGGGAAAAGGGAATAATTGGAAAAGAGAAAAATCAAAAAAGGTAAAAGGGAAGAAGGAGAAAATTGAAAAAAGGGGAAAACAGGGAAATGGAAAGGGGAAAGGAGGAAATTAGGAAGGGGGAAGATAAATGTAGAAGCAAAGGGAAATAGGGAAAAGGAATATGGAAAAAATGAAAATGGGGAAAGGAAAATGAGGATAAAGGGTAAAGAAAAAGGAGAAAAGGAAAGGTTAAATTTTGTGAAGTTCCATAATATTCATTTTGTTAATGTTTTATCAAACTTTCAATTCTGTTCATTTAATCTGTATATATACTCAAATCTAGCAAATCTAGCATTGGCGAGTTTGCTAGTTGAATAATAAACTAAAACATAAAACCTATAAACATAAAATCAAACATTTGAATAGTATTAACGACAGTATGAGGTACCTTTAACATAAATTTCAACAGAACTACAATAAAAAAAATTTTATTACAGATAACAGAATGTTTTTAATTAGTTGTAACACTATAATATCAACATTCAACTTCAAAAGAAATTATTTAAAACTTCCTTTTTTCAGGAGATTCTGAATTTGATGGAGAGGAGACTGACTATCTTACTAAATGAAAATGGTACAGTACAAATTCTACCAGAAGATATATCATCGACTCAACAGTGTTGGATATCAGGAACATTCCTAGTACTCGGTTTTTGTTTCGGTGTCGGACTGGGCTTGTTTTCTTTGCTGGGATTGTGGACAAAATTGTGTGCAAAACCACTGATTGGCTTACAACTGGCTGCTTTGTTAGATTGTATACAAGGACAAGTATTAGGTACTATATTTTTAATTGTAAAACCAAATGGTGACTGGTGCCGTATATCAGCATGTACTTCGACTACATTCCTTGTTATTGAGACTATTGAGATGACTTTGTTAACTCTTCCTTCTCAGATCTTCCTAATTGAAATTTTTCCTTGGATACTTGGATTATTCATAGCTGTATTTATTCTAACTGATCAACATCAAGCGCCTGTAAATTTTTATCCAAGCAGGTCAGTTGTACTTATTTAATAATGAACTTTTTAAGAGTAATTCACTTCGATAAAAATATATTTGTTATTGTTAGTAATAAAGTTATTTCCATGAAAATTTTACTTTATTACTTACATTTATTTATACAGTTAAAAATATTTTTCTACGGAAATACAAGGGGAAAAATAATCTGCCTGCTCCACAGCACAACCCTGCTGAGGCATTCTATCCTGTAGCACCATAGATTATTAATAAGTCTCTAAAATGCATCTACTAGAAAGAAAAAAAAATCACTAGTAGAAAGGCGTGAAGTTCCCAGAGAAAATGTTAAAATTAATACCACAACACTCTACAACTATACACTTATTAGAAGGGATTATTGCACAGAGTTATTCTGTAACAATATAGTAATTATTTCATAAACATTATTGCTTTAAAATTATTAATTACTATAAATTTCTATTAATTTTTTACATATAAATTTTAGCATGATAGTGTTCATCATTATTAATTAAAAAATCATCATTCATCATTATTAAAAAAAATATATATATTTATAGGAATTAAATATAAGTAAATACTAATAAGGACTAAAGCTTTTTAACAGAACTCAGATCCAATTTGAAAAATTAAATTCAGTTTTTAAAGAAATTCATACTAGTAAATATTAAAATAAAAAGCAATACAAGTGAATTTAGTTGAAAGTTCACTACATTCATGTTACTTTTTTTATGACATGTGCTATGAACAGTGTGTGTTTTAACTGGATAATTTTGTTTAGAATAGGGAAAATATTTATTTAGTTAACTAACTAAGCTGCCAAGGTACTGGTTTCAATCCAATTTTCCATGTCTTCTTATTTTCTCAGTTACGATTTGTTGTTTGATCATTTTTAAAGATATAATATCCTCCAAGCAAAATTGGGAATGTTTTTAATATTAAAACTGTTACTTTCAAGTTGTACTCTAGGAAAGTTTCTGGATTTTTGTTGCACAAATCTACTATTTGAAAAGAGTTGGTGGATGATTATACATGGATATACCTGCCATACCAACATTCTCCTCAATTCCTTTGAAATGGAACTAATTCCATTACATATTTTATGTCATAAAATAGAATTATTTTTTTAATATACTGTATAAAAAGTGATTAATTTACAAAATAATCTATAAGCTTTAAAATATGGTTTTAATTTTTTATTCTGATTATCACGAGCTTTGTATCTCCTATTTTTAGATTATTTTAACCATGATTATGATTTATGTAAATAAATATACAAACAAACAAAACAACACACACAGACCTGTATGGTAAGGGTACATATATAACTGTCTGTGAATGAGCATATTTAAGAGTGCTGAGCCGTAATTTCCCTTTTCTCTATTTGTTTCATTCTCTGATTTTGTTCAATATAGTAAATCCTAATAATTGAAATCGGAAGTTTAATTATTATAAAAAAAATAATAGTATGTTCAAAATAATTGTGTACTTCTTATTAAGTATCTAAAAATATAATATTTTTTGACAAAATGGAATGTAATTTTATTACTGAAATGTTTTGTATGTTTTTTACATACCTTGCATGTGAATATTCTGTTCAGTTATCTGGCCTGACTTTAATTGTTAAAGATTCTTCTATGGACAAAGATTCTAATATGGACATGTAAGGCATAAGTTAAATATAACTTTTTTTATGCTCGTAAGAATATGATATTTCTATAAAAAAACAAATGGAATATTAGTATCAAATTCCTCTGTAAAAGATTTTTCACAATCATATGCAAGGCCAACCAACTAAATGACCAACATCTTTTCTTGATTTTTCTGCACCTAGACAAATTCTTTCTGAGAGATATTGAAACAATTTTGCTACTACATAATACATAAAATGTACTTTTAACTTATCCACTTAACAAAAAAAGCAAGTTTTAGAAATGTGTTTATATATATATATATATATATATATATATAAACACATTTCTTATATATATATATATATATATATAATATGCAAAATAAAAAAATCTTATATTGAAGTTCATCAGAATGATTTACAAACATTTTTCTTAAAACTGTGACAAAAAAACAATAATTACAAAAATCTGAAATCACAACTGAATATAATTTTTGACATTGATATTATTCACATGTATGGAGCAATAAAATAATGAATAAATAATATTATCAAAAACTGTGATCATCTATCCAAATATTTTAACAGTTATAGAACATACTGATGAAAACCAGTTCAGATTGTCTGTTTTTTTTTAATTATTGCTTTACATGTCAAAAAGGAATACCTGAACAAAAATAATGATATTATATTTTAATCTATTTTTGTTAAATACAAGAAATTAAAAGAGTTAGCTCTCAGTTATTCATTACATTAAAATATATACATATATATATATCTTAAATATAACCTTCCATTCCTTTTAAAGCATAAAAGATTAATCATCAAAACCAAATATCAACTATTGTTTTTAGTATTTAAAATAAATTCTACAAAGTACTTTCATGTTAAACTGCCATTAGAAAAAATCTCTGGTTTAAAAAATTATTGGGTAAATGATTAATAAATAATTTTCTCAAATTTACTATAGCACTAAATTAAAACCTTATATGTATGTAAATGAAATAAAAACTTAAAGCCAAAGAAAAATAATCAATCTGCATGATGGTCTACGCACTGTTTTAGACTTGAACTAGTCTTGTTTTTTCATCATCTTTTTTTATGTAATATGAAAGTTCATTGGTTTCCATTAACATTATTAAACAAGGAAAGTTGTTTTATAATTAAATCAGAGATGTCATTTAGAATTTTCACCTAATTATTTATTAAAGATTTATTAAAAAGTAATAGATACACATACATTTATAATCCTGTTAAAAAGATCTTAATTAATTGAAATAATGGATGCACAGACATCAAACCAATAATAAAATTATGTTCATTTTTAATCAAAATAGAGAATTAAAAATTTTATTCTTTATAAAATGAGGTACATTATGTATTTTACTTAATTTACTAACAATTGCAGAAAAAAATGTTATATGTACATGTATTTTAAAAGAATTTGTGTCATTAAGACAGGTAATTCTAAAAATAATATTATACATTGATAAAAAAAGAAACTGAAACATCATTATTAATAAAGCAAAAAATGTATTTGAGATATTGCGACAGGCTGTAGACAAACAAGTAAATCACCAATTTATTATGGTCACATAACCTATCTTTTTCATTCATGTTTACTGTTCTTCATATACTGGGATGTTCTATTGTTTAAAATGATCAAAAACAATTTAATATTATATGAGAAAACATAAATTGAACAGCTGTTAGATCCCTTGCGGTGTGGAGGGCCATAAAATCTTTGTGGTAGGTTTTAGAGCGAGTATGAACTGTAGATACATGGTGATGAATTGAAACAACATCTTGCTGCTTATTGAATTGTTATTTAATATCTTGTCATCTTGAGATTTTGATAATATATAACTGAACATCTAACATATAATATAAAAAATATAATTAAACTTAATAACTTATAAGTACGAGGTGCGACAATAAAGTAATGGCACTGATGTGAAAAAAATGTTGCTTACCGTTTTAGTCATGTTTTGTGTTTTCTCCTTCAAAGTAGTTCCCCTCTGATTGCACACACTTATTCCAGCGCTTCTGCCATTGATGGTAACATTTCTGGAACTCATCTTCTCTAATATCCTCCAAGACCTTATTCACAGCTTTTTGGACATCTTGTGTTGTTTGAAAATGGTGTCCCGTGACCGCCATTTTGACTCTTGGAAATAGAAAAATATCGCACGGAGCGATATCTGGTGAATGAGGTGGCTGTGGTAGTACTGAAATTTGTTTTGAGGTTAAAAATTGCTGTACTGACAGAGCAGTATGGGATGGCGCATTATCGTGATGCAGAATCCAATTATCAGCAATGTTGGCACGGACACGAACAACTCGTTTACGAAGTCTTTCTAAAATTTCTTTGTAGAAATATCGGTTAACTGTTTGTCCAGGAGGCACCCACTCTTTTAGAACAATTCCCTTGGAATCGAAGAACCACACAAGCATGCATTTCACTTTTGACTTTGACATGCGAGCTTTTTTTGGTCTGGGTGATCCCTTTGAGCACCGTTGCGAACTTTGGCGTTTTGTCTCTGGATCGTATTGAAAAAGCCAACCTTCATCACCAGTGATAACACGGCTCAACAAATCTGGATTGATTTCCGTTTGCTGTAACAGATCGGCTGCCCCATTTTTCCGTGTTTCTCGCTGTTGTGTGAGATTTTTGGGGACCATTTTTTCACAAATCTTTCTCATACCAAGATCTTCAGTTAATATTAGACGAACAGTTTCTCGATTGATGTTGACTTCTTCTGCGATCATTTTCACGGATAATCTTCGATCAGATCGTACAATTTCACGCACCCTGGTCAAGTTGACATCTGTTCCGTGAGGTTGATGGTCATCCATTGCGGTCTTCATCTTCAGCATTTGTTCTGCCTTCACTAAAAATTTTATGCCACCGAAAAACTTGAACTCTTGACATAACCTCCTCTCTAAAAGCCTTCTGAAGCTTACCATAAGTTGTCGTCGCGTTTTCACCCAATTTAACGCAAAAAGAAATGGCATACTGTTGAGCAATATTTTACTGTTTCATTTCTGTGACGAGAGACACAAACACGAGTTCACTTATTACAGCACAACTCACGACTGAGCAGTTGCATCAATGTGCCGCTTGGACTAGAAGTAGCTTATAGACCAAGGTCAAAGATGGTGTGCCTACGCAAGCTGCAGGGTTGCTACATCTTGCAAAGAAAAATCAGTCTCATTACTTTATTGTCGCACCTCGTATACTAATAAAATAAGCGCATCTGAACTGAGTGTATAACACGACCGCTCTGGGTCAGATTCTGGCGCCGAATGAATACATCATAATGACCACTTGTTGCGGTATTATGACGTAGGACATCGTGTGACCATAGCTTTCTGAGCCCTAGCCCTCGCTAGGTAGCAGCACCTGACGGCACAAGTGGAATGTAATAACAGCTGAATGAAAGAAGGGAAACATTCCACTTTTTTGTAAAAATGAGTTAATAACGTAGCCATTTTGTTTAAAATACATAAAAACATTGGTGCGCTGAGAAACATATTTAAGTTATTACCTGTTTTAAATTGCTATTGCTCTTTTGTATGAGTGGAAGAAAATAAATATTCCTGGAATATTTCCTTTTTACACTTAATTCAGCACTTCTACTGCTTACAATGCAACAATTCTATGAACTGACTGCACTGCTTAAAACCTGTTTTGTATTTTAAGAAAATTATTAAAATTTTATTAAAAATTTTATTATAGAAATTTTATTAAAATTATTAAATTATGGTAAAATGTATGAAAAGCATACATTTTACCATATTTTATTTTGTTAGTTTGAGCAAGTTTCTTTAGTTTTTAAATAAATTTAATGGGTTTTCATCAGGCATAATTTTTATTATTTATTATTCGTATAATATCAGTTACATAAATGTAACGTAATAATACATATTATTCAGCATTAGGCCCTAAGTTAACACTTCAGAGTATTTTTCTAAAATACTTTGAAAAATAAGCATATCTAATTGTGAGAACCCTGAATGTAAAAAAAAAATAAGTAGTTAATAAGCATTTACATTAATGAGATGATGAAACTTGCCCAACGACGGGGAGAAGAATGTGTTACCAGCGAGGGTTTATTAGTTGAATGCTAAAAACAAAGGGGCCTGATTGTGGCTGTTGTAAAAATTGCCCAGCAAATTTTACTCCCAAAGAAAAGCTGAATATAGTAAAAATTATTTACAATTGGCAACTAAAATGAGAACACACAACTTATACTTACCTAACTTTCTTTTCCTCTTTAGCCTCCGGTAACTACCGTTTTAGATAATTCTTCAGAGGATGAATGAGGATGATATGTATGAGTGTAAATGAAGTGTAGTCTTGTACATTCTCAGTTCGACCATTCCTGTGTGGTTAATTGAAACCCAACCACCAAAGAACACCGGTATCCACGATCTAGTATTCAAATCCATGTAAAAATATCTGGCTTTACTAGTACTTGAACGCTGTAACTCTCGACTTCCAAATCAGCTGATTTGGGAAGACGCGTTAACCACTAGACCAACCCGGTGGGTTTATACTTACCTAACTGGTCTTGTTTAACCACACGATATTAGATGACATGGTGATTTAACATGATGTAAAACTGTCCAAAAACTGAAGATTAAGCAAAACACACTTTCATATAATACTTTGCTTTGAAGAATGTAGATAGAAGAGAGGTATTTTGTAAAATCCACATAAGTCTGCAAGCTTTGTCTAACAAATTGGTTTCTTGTTTGTTTAATTTAATTGGTAATAACAAGCAACCTCTAGGCATGAAGTACAAATACATAAACCATCCTACAGAATTTATAAAAATTGATAGCATTTTTATCACAGTTTCCAACTAAAACCTCATACTTCAAATCAATTCCTATAAAATACTTACAGTCTGACTTAGTACTTAAAAAATTGCATGAGTTATTTATTGAAAAAATTCTGAATTAAATTCTGTTGTTAAAAATGAATACTATCTAAAATATTTTAAAGAAAATTATGGTTATAAATTTGGCAGACAAAAAATAATGTCTGAACCATCTGTGAAGATTTAAGTTCGAAAATAAAATCATAACATCACAATGACACCACTAAGTGGGTGGCAACAGCTGAAATGCTGGTAGACAAACAAGGAGCTAAAAAAATGTTACAGGAAATTATGAAAAGTAATAAAGATTTATAATGAAAGAGATGACACAGTGAGAATAGTATTTGATTTCATGCAGAATCTTCCAGTGGCTTTAATACCAGTGCAAGAAATATTTTATTTGTAAAACTATAATACAGTGTTTTCTGTTACTAATTTGAAGGCAAATAAAGGTATTTTCTATGCCTATTTAGAAAACGAGGGAAAGAAAAAGACAAGTGAAGTTCCTTCATTTCTGTTGCATTATGTAAACACATATATTGATCCTAAAATGTAAGAATAACATGTATTTAATGATTCTTGTGGTGATCAGAATTGCAACCACATTACAGCATGGATGCTGGTCACATTTACCATAGTTGGAAGGTTTAAAGTCATCCATCATTATTTCTCAGTCCAAGAGCACAGTTACCTCCCATGTAACAGGAATTTTTCAGTTGTGAAACATGTAGTCAGAAGATGTGTTTGCATCTATGCATCCGTTCAATATAATAATATAATAAAACAGGCAAGAAAAAAAATATGGCTTTTGAAGTGAAACCTGCTGCAAAGATAATGGGATCATTAACTTCAAGGACTGATGGCCCAATTTTTTTTTATAATGTCATATAAATATGGAAAACTGTAATGTTACTTTCAAGATTAGTAAATGTAAGTATTTCAAATATAGCTCTGATGAAAAAGGATTTGTTGTAGCGTTTCCTTTTATTGAGAGCAATAAAAGGAAACTAATGAAGACTACTTTCAAACTAATGAAGACCAATATGTACAAATTCCATCAGAAAATGCATATCCTCAGAAAATTACAATAAATAAATAAAAAATTGAAAGATTATCTCAGATAATTTGTTACATTCCAGATAAATATAAAAATTTTTATGACAGTGTCTTAGCAGAGCCACGCACAGAGTTACATGATGATGATGAAGACCCTTATGAGCAGGACCACCAATAAAAGATGAGTAATATATATATATTGATGAAGCGTTGAAAAAATTAATTAGTTTTGAAAATACTGATTCCGTTCAAAATTCAGAAAATAAACTTGTGGAGAGTTGATGTCTTCCCTTCCTATTTCCACTTACTTTATACTGAGTGGAAGAGGGGAAATATTCCATCGGCAAAAGTTACCTGCAAGTCACACAAAAAAGGATAAAATGAGACATATATTTAATAAAAATCTTTATTAAATTAAATACTTTAAATCAGTAACAGAATTTTTTTTGTAAATAATCATTATAATCAATTTGTAAATGTAAATAATAATAATAATAATAATAGCTAATTCAGTAAACAGTTTTTTCTCTGGTGAAAAATTAATGTTTCTTGAATGTTTTCCCTTCCTCCACCTTGCAGTTCAATTATGAGTACAGTGATGAAAAATTACCATGAATGTAATGTTCAAAATAATTGTGTATTTCTTAAAAAGTATCTAAAAATATCATATTTTTTGACAAAATGAAATGTAATATTATTACTGAAATGTTTTGTATGTTTTTTACATACCTTGCATGTGAAGGTTCTGTTCAGTCATTTGGCGTGACTTTAATTGTTAAAGATCAAGAACATTTATCTTACAACTGGTGTAATCATAAAACGTGAATGATGATAGCAGTGTATCCTTGACAGTGATGTGTTCAGTGTATAAAGAAGAGAAAATGAATAATTAAATTATATCTTACTTGATAAATATTAGAAGTTGAAAGTCAAATTACTTAGGACCAACCAAATCATTAACAATTGTACATTTTTCTAATTAAATGAGATTTTAGAAGAATGTAATAATAATTTAGTCACAAATTAAAATTCAACTTAATTTTTCCCTGACTTAAAAAAAAATTAATAAATCAGTTTTAATGGCTAAAACAAATTTTCTCATTATCTATTAAGAGGAAAAAATTGTGATCATTACTTTTTATCTCACTTTATTTAATATTATTTTGAGATTCTCACTATAGTAGTTATTCAGATTGTGTGACAGTATGTATCAAGTCATACATTTTTCTATTGTAGAAACTTCCTGGCTATTGTAATTGATTTTTGAATTATGGCTTTCTGTATGTTGGTCTGAATATGTATTGGGATATCTAATTTCTTCAGGTATCATGTCGTTATTTTTGCTCTTATGCCTGTAACTGATACTGTGGTCGTACCATTGTTATTGAGATAACTGTTTCCAGATTTCTTTCAGTTTTATTGCAAGGGAGTATATTTTTCTATTTTCGCTCTTTCTTTTAATATTAAATTGTTGTTCGGTATAGTAATATCTAATATGTACATATGTTCTTCTGATTTCTTGATTAACTATAATGTCTGATCTATTGCATGCAATTGTTTTTTCATTAAGTATTGATCTGTCCCGGTATAGTTTGTAGCTTCCATTCTCTAGAATGCTTTCAGATGTGTACTTGTAGTATGGCATTTGTGTTGTAATAAGTGCAAGTATCTAACTGCAAGTTCTTGGTGAATTATTGTTGCTGCTGTGCTGTGTCTTTCAATGTAGTCTGTTCCAGCAAGTATGTGGTCTAAGTGAGTGGTATGTTGGGTATTAAGCGCCACTTTGTTGTCAGTTCATTGTCATTTGCCTTTGCAAGACTGTGTTAAAATGAATGCATTAATAACAATCCTGCCAGTTGTGAAGTTCAATCTGTGATTAGATTTCTAAATGCAAGAGGACATAATGCTGCTGACATTCACCATCAATTGTATGTGGACCTACCACAATGAGTGAAGGAAAAGTGAGGTAATGGTGTCGTAAGTTTAAGGAAGGCAGTTCAAATATTCACGATGAACAGAGAATTGGCTGATTCCAGAGCCAATGTCCAGACAATTGTCAGCCTAATGTCCAAACTTATTATCTTGTTGAACGTGTGAATGCAAAAGTGAGAGAAAATCAAAGTTTTACGATTAGTAATTTTTCTCTAGAATTTTCCAAAGTTTCAAAAACAACATTATTGAGAATCATGACTAACATTCTAGACTATTGTAAACTGTGTGCATGATGGGTGCCAAAAATGTTGACAAGTACTCAAAAAGATCACAGAATGACTTCTGTACATGCTTTTCTCAACCAGTTTAACCACAAGGGAGACAAATTTTTTCCCCATATTGTCATTGGTGATGAAATATGAATTTCATATGTCAGTGTTGAGTCGAAACAACAATCCATGCAGTGGTCTCATTCCAGTTCACCTAAATTGAAAAAATTCAAACAAATCTAGTCTTGAAGGGAAATCATGGCAACTGTATTCTGGGACCAAAAATGTGTTCTTTTGATTATTTTCATGGAACCTGGAACATCCATCATATCACAAGTCTATTGTGAAACACTTTCTAAACTGTGTCGTGCCATTTAAAACCAACGACGCGAATGCTGTTATCAGGAACTGTACTTGTTCACAATAACCAAAGTGCACACATGGCTGGATGTACAATAGAGACAATACAAAAATTTGATAGGAAATTCTCGATCATCTTCTTACAGTCCTAATCTTTTACCCAGTGACTACTATCTCTTCCTACACCTCAAAAACTGGCTTGCATCTCAACAATTCGAGGAAATTGAAGAGTTGAAAATATTGGTGCAGAAGTGACTACAATCCCAGGCAACAGAATTTTATGCAGTGGGTTTGAAGAAGCGTTGTTTTAAGATATCAAAAGCATTTGGAACGAGATGGGATTATGTAGAAAAATAAAGTAAGTATATAAGTATGAGTAATTGAAACCATTAGTAAAGTTTTCATTTTTTCAATTGTTCTCATTTTGTTACCAATTGGCCCTTACTTTGAACTGCGCTTTATATGTTAGGTAATGTTTACACCCTGAAGTCTGCGTTGTTATTAAACAAGTCAATATTATTACATAATGTTAACATAAAGAGTTGGTAGTATAATATTTATATACCACAGATACCCACTAATATTCATATTTAATGTCTATGCAACTAAAACTCATTTGTCATAATTAAGTAACAATTGTTTTAACTGTAATTTCTTGAAAAATTTAATACTGTAGTCTCACTTAACAGCATTAGTACTGACGTTCAGTATATTCACAGAGCATAAACAGCAAAAGGTTTATTCTAAATTATTGATTTATGCTGAAGTCTGAAGTGGATTAAAAGAGAAAGTTTTTTTAACTTTGTGAATCTCAAATTTTTAGTAGATTTATCTCCAGATATTCTGGCTGTTCAGCTTTTAAAACAGGAAATGCTTAACTACTTTTGATATCTAAATTGTTTTTTATTTTTCAACGGTTGAAGAAGATTATCTGAGGATATAACATGCATTAGAACAGAATCAGTTAATTTCTTATGACCAAGTCTTATAGGTAATGTTTAGTTACTATTTAGATGGTTCAAAGTGATTGAAGACTGAACATTGTCTTACATTACATAATAGTTTATTTCCCCTCTCTATCCTATATACACCTCACTACACTAACTAATCAACTCCAACAAATTGTTCCTAGAGGCAAGCAAAATGAACTGAGCTGAACCAACTATGCTTGCAAAAGTTAAACTTACTATACCTATATTAGTACACAAACTATATGTGTATACAGAATTGCAGTTCATACCTGGCTTCCTAAAACAATTTGTTGTTAAACAGTGTACTAAAATTAATTAAGTAAAAGTTATGTGCTTATTATATGCTTTTACACATGTTAAAACCCATTCCTGCCTTTAGTAAAATAAAAATGCCAGCAATGAATTACACAACTTTCCTGGGTATGCTGGGGTCAAGTTATGCAATTCATTTTTTAATTCAGTCATTTTAAGCTGTATTTATATTTATATTTTTATGATAAAATAATTCCATTTTATTGAAAAACAGCCATCAAAATTATAAATTCTTTTTTTCATATTTTTATATAAAAATATTTATTTCTAATTTTAATGATTGAAATATTCAGTTAATTGATTTAAAATAAATTATTTTTTTTAAAACTATTTATAAAATACTGCCATAATTCTAAATAAATAAAATTGTAATTTTCTAGGAAGGAGCTGAAAATTTTGGCTTTTTTTTCTAAGGAACACTAAGGAAGGAGTAAGGGCAACCAAAAAATTAAGATTTTTACCTTTTAAATGCAATGGGTAATTTTCTACATGGACTTAAATTTGAAATTAATTTTTAAAAAAATTATTAAAAATATACTTTTTGTTACCATAGATGATTGGAGTGGGATGTGCAAAAAGGTTTTTGATTGGTTTGAAGAACTATTGATTTAGAAAGTATAGATACAACAATTGCCATTAACTCCTTTTTTTGTAGAAAGTTACAGCTAAAAAAAGAAATATATATAAAGTAATTTTTTGGGGAATGAGTGAATATTAAATAACATTTTTTGGTAATTTGTGATCTTGAAAAAAAAACTTGTATAAGAAAAGATTTTTCTAAAGGGTCCCAATAAACATTTTAAATTTTATTTTGGCCAAAACAACCCCACCTCCTTTTCCAATTTTTGCAAAAATTGAATACATTTTTTTCCCCTGAAGGTAGTACCTGTCTACTAAGTTTGAAGAAAAGGTTTGAATTCAACAGGGTCCAAAGTTATAAAACCAAGTACAGGCATACATACATACATGTGCACAAATACATACATACATATGCACAAACGTCTGACAAAAATAGATTTTTTGAACTGAGGCTGATTGGAGTAAAAGGTTTTTCCAGATTATTTTAATTTATTTTTTGTTAAAAAATGTGTTTTTTAATGTCTCCTTAAGGCACAAAACTTACCAATTTAAAAAAAAAAAATTTTTTTTACCAATCTATATAATTTCTTGTTATAGCGATAGCTACTGCAGCAGCATACTTGTATATCAGTATAGTCAGGAAAGTAAAAGAAGCACAAAGAGTTTAGCTCTCAATTAATTTTATCATGGATATCTTGATTTCAGCATGTCTACACAATCTATTTAATATTTTATTGTTTTAACTTTGTAGGCTTTTCCTTAATGAATGGTATATTTTCTGTAATGAAGTGGTAAAATTTTCTTCAATGTAAAGGTAAAAACAAATTTTTCTGTGACTAATTACAGATATGCTCTTTTATATTAATTTTCAGGAGGCAGAGATGGCTTGTAAATGTATAACATGGGTATTCACATCTATAACAGTTTCCTTTTCTAATATATGAGTCTTTGATGTGATCTAGAAGTGGATTAAAGATTTGACTAGAAAACCATAACAATATTCAAAGGTTTTGTACAAATTGCAAAACTATTAGTAAAAGGATTGTTTTTTTTTTGTTTTTTTTTAATGAAAAGATTTTTAATTTTTAATGAAAGAAAAGATTATTTACTAAGCTAAACCATTAAATCTGCTATTATGCCAATGCGATGTGTATTTTATCGAAGATAATTTCATTTCAATCTAATATAAATCCATAAAACGATATGACTGAAACGCTTTATATACTGCATGTATGTAATTCAATGTTTGTTTGTCATTAGGATTAGTTTTCATAGATAAAATAGAATATGATGTTTTATAAAATGTTTAATCAGTCTATCATTAGTTATTTTATGATTTACAGAAAATATTAAAAAATTTTAATTTCATCACGGCTACAATCATTATTAAATTACAATATTGACTAACTGTTTAATTTATTACGTATTTCAGATATGGATGCTCAGTAGTCAGTGGAGGTTATGGATGGTACCAAATGATAATGATTTTAATACTTGGTAGTAGTTGGCTAGGGACTGCTTTAGGATTGACACATAGTGCGATATGTAGAGAAAATCATCTGGATATAGTAATATCAAGAATTATAACAATATTTTATATAATATTAGTATTACCGTTATCATTAGTATTACTTACATCAATGTCAAATAAGTCATATAACGGAAATAGTACTGATATTGTTGAAAGTGTTTTCATATGGGCTAGGTATCAATTCAATATAGCAGTACCTGTAGTTATACTATTATTAAACAAACAAGTACGTAAACAATCTGAAAGTTTATTATGCTGGTGTAAAAAAAATTCAATTCGACAAATACCAAACAGAACTACCATAAATAATACATTAAGAAATATTACGAGGAGAGAGAAGTTTTATAAAAAACTTTCATACTCTGAAATAAAACCGAATCCAACTACACCAGTATTATTTGCCACTTCAAATGGTTTACATTTAAGAACGGTAGATATGAATGCAAAAGAGTTACCATCCACATCTAAGTCATCAAAAGAAAAAAGCATAATTTGTGAACCGTGTGATCTTAGTCAAAATGAAAAGCTAACATCAAAATTGTCAACATTACAGCCAGCTGTATTAACTCCAGATTATAAAAAAAATGTAAGATTTGCTTCACCACAAATATGTGATATTCCTTTGGCTGAAAGCGGTGTTTGGAGCAATACAGAAGAAGCTGAAGCATTAAGATTTCATTCAATACCAAATACCCAACAAGAAACTAATTCTTCGCGTGATTTAGGTGTTACTTATACAAAAGTTTAGAATTAGTTCTGATAATGTAATAATTACAATATAAATCTACCACTAGTAAATAGCTGCCATAAATATCTGTTTATTTATCTCCTTTAAGTTAATTAATTAATATTAATTGATATAAAAAAATCTATTGGTTGACTGAAAAGATAATGCTTGGCAGTAAACTTTAATTACTATTTTGTTAATACTTTGATAAAGCAATGTATTTAGGTATAGTGCATACAATGAAAATAAAAGCTTGTGTTGGAGGACGTCGAGGCTGCATTATTACCGAACCTAAAAATATTTAACACTTATCTAATAGGATAACAACAATAATTGTTGCACTTTTATTTACACGCATTTAATTTATTGTCATTTTCATGTTTTATTAGTTATAATTCATTATTACATAATTAGTAATAATAATTCAATAAAGGTTGCAAAAACAAGAATTTTAATTTAGGTGTATTATTACACTAAAAAAATCTGAACTAGTGCTCGAATGTATATTGTATCTGTAATCATATCATAAAAAAAAACATACAAAATTAATGTATAATTTATTTTTTTTTTTACAATATTTAGAATTTTCAAATTCTTTTTTTTTGTATGATTATTTTCATTGTTGACTATATTATTATTATTAACACTTACTTGAAATTTGCATTATATGTCCAGTTCCTGGGCAAGTTCACCATCTTATCTCTCTTCACCAGAACAGTCACTTTCACAACCATTGTCTAGATTATGGTAAATTTATCCATCGTTTCATCAATAAGCAGCTCCATTATCTTATACTCAGTCTCAGCTTTTTTTTTAATTGTTCATAATATGATTAACAATCATCCTTATTCATTACATTTATTTTTACCTCAGTTGATTTTTCAATATCTGACACTAAAAATGCTATGTTATTACCATCAACATATGTTTTCAGGGCTGACCATACCATTTCAATCAGTTTTAAATCAGGATGGTATAGTGGAAGTCACAGAACCTGATACCCGTGCTTTTTAATGGTTTATCAAAATGGTAAAAAATCATGAGATTCAATTATGTCATACAATTGTGGTTTTAACAATGGTTTATTAAACAGAATATTGTTCTTTCCTAACCAATTAATCATGTCACTTTTCCAATCATTTGAATTTGAAGGCTTCATTTCTATAATGAAATTCAATTCATTTCTATAAATGAATTGTGATATACTGCACTATCAAAACAACTACTAACTGAGGGGAAATCAAGCATAATTTTTTCAGATGAACACTTAATGAAATTGTTGTTGTTGATGATAGTCACCACTTTTTGAAGTCATTTTCCAAGTTAACATTGCGTTCAGAATGAGCGGAATTTCTCCTCCGGCATGGATTATGATTAACCGTCTACCTTTATTAATTTGTACTTTACTCCTGCACTTCTGTCATTTAACCAAGATTTTGTCGTCGAATGGAATGTTACAATACAAAATTCACCCAAATAAACAATCAGAGAATTTTATTTTTTGCAATCAGTCACTTTTCTTAATATTCTATTCTCTTCCACGGAATATCTTCTTTCTCAAATTATAATAATTTTTAATAGTTTAGTGATTTTGTTCATATTCATAGAATATCTAATAAGTAATTTTTTTATCGCATTATTGACTAATATTTAATACTGATTTAGTTCAATTTTTAGCGTAACCCAGCACAAATGGTATAGTTGTTTCTTCCGTAATGAGTAGCATGTTAGCAAATGTTTTGTGTGTATTAATGAATTGTATATTTTTCGTTAGTGAATTTTTTTTCCAAAAAAAAAATTCCTATTATTATAAAATAAAATGAAATTTCCCATTATTATCAGTTTTACACTACTTAAACCCTAACCCTTTTGGGATAACTGCTAGTGTAGTTCTAGGACCTTTAAACTGAATACTCTTTTGAAGTTCTTCACGTAATTTACTTAATTCTTTACTTAAGTTCATTATGTTTTGCGTGGAATTTGTTAACTGTTCTTCTTACAATGCCTTGATCAAAACTGTCTAATCCTCTAACTGGTTTAATATTTGTTTAGGATTTTTGTTATTCTGGATGAGCACAACTGCTATTTAGATTTAAGAAGATCCTGCTTTTCTTTTCAGAGTTTCTGAATTTGTGATCTTGAAATCCCACAAGCTGCAGCAGCTGATTCACATTTTTAAATGCGTATTAGGTGTTTGTAATCTTATTACTTTTTATTCTCTTCATAAACAACTTATACAATAAATATTATCTAAAATTTGTTCAGTGCTTCCATTCACCTTCCACCTATCTCGACCAACTACCCACCCACTTACCGCCCACCATCCACCCACTGTCCAACTCCCCATCCACTAATAACCCACCATCCATCCATTATCTGCCCACTATTTACCCACCCAAATCAAAAAATTTGCAAAACATGTTATTTCTAGTAATAACCTTAGGTCCTTACGTAATAATATATCATAAAATTATATTTAGGTAAATTTAAATTCTGCCATTGCAAAAAAAATTCACTAACAAAAAATATACAATTCATTAATACACACAAAACATTTGCTAACATGCCACTCATTATGGAAGAAACAACTATACCATTTGTGCTGGGTCACGCTAAAAATTTAACTAAATCAGTATTAAATATTAGTTAATAATGCAATAAAAAAATTACTTATTAGATATTCTATGAATATGTACAAAATCACTAAACTATTAATAATTATTATAATTTGTAGGGTCCTATTTCATTATTTAATGATGATGTTTGTTACTATAAATGCCATCAATATTAATAAGCTACCCACTGCAAGCGCATATAAATATAACGCAAATGAAATATTTTGATAATCTTTCGTATAAAGTGGTCATTCATTCTTATGACTCACATGATGGAGGAAGTGTAATAATAATGATCTGCTAATAGAAGTATATCCTATTCATTTTTGTACTTTAGACGGTAAAAAATATTTGTAAGTACGTCAAATATTTTTAAAGAAATTACAGCCTGAAATTAAACAAAATGATAATAAATTTTAACTGTGTTAAGAATTCTTGCTATTTATGAAAATAGTTAAAAATTCTTTATTGCAGAAAACTTGGTTTCTGAATGAGCCAGCTAATGTTATGAGAAAAGAGTAATATATAGAATATACAGTGTTTGGAAAGTTGCTGTGCACTGGTATTAAGGAAGTGTAGTGACAAAACTTTCTTAATTGTTACTTTGTATTCTTGTTTCATTATTTTATGGAAATGTGTATTACAATAACTGGAATAGTATATAAAAGGTATTGAAAATGACCTTTTCCAGCAACCATACAACAATGTACATGTTTCAATTTGTTTTCAAACATTTTATCAGCTTATATATTGGAATGTCTCATGTGTATGCTGTTACTGTGGTTTTTAATTCTTAAATCGTGAGTCGTTGTTGCTATACTCTGCTTATTTCGCTGCCTCCAATAGAAAGTGATCCTGGAGGAGTTGGATTGGGTGATTGTGCGGACACAAACCCCGAAATGATTCATTCACCAAAGACATTTTGTAAAAAAGGTCATTGACCTATTAGCTGTGTGCTGTGTGGCACCATCTGTTGGAACCAACCGTGAATGATTTCCACTTCTGTTAACTAACTAATGAAGTTTGTTATAATAAAAACAATTATAAAAATTAAAAAACACAACTGCCAAAAATACAAAGATATAAATAAATTGACAAATTGAACTAAAGAAAAGAAACGGTAGAGAAATAAAGGACTAAACATCGTTATGCAGTATTTAATTAAATAAAATAATGGTGACTAATCAACTTTCAGACAGTTTTAATTTGTTTAATTACATTTTTCATGTTATAGAAATAGCAGGCATTTAAGGTTGTCTAATGATTAAGTTCTCATCAGATCTTATATTGATAAGAAAATTTTGTCCTTTAATGAAAGTATTTAAATGCAGTCAGGAGGCTCTTTAATACAGAATAATTACACTGATAGACAAAAAAACAATTTTTTTTATGTTTCTTTAAGAGTGATACCATTTCTTGAATTGCTATTTTGTGTACATTACAGATATGTAAATACAATTTTTCTATCACCCTTAGTTTTAAATAAATTATGATTAAAAAAAAAAATTAAGAGGAAATATAGTTAAAATCTGTAAAGTTTATAATTTTGCATGGCCATACCTGTATTAGAATGATTTCACTGATGCTTTTCTTTTATAAATAGCCTCAGACACATTCCGAATTAATGTCCAACAGTAATCAGCTAGCATGTTAGTATTCCATTTACCTTTATAGCGGCTTCCCATCACCCAAATGTTTTGGTGGAAACGTTCACCGTGTTCGTCACTTACGTCTCCTAGGGTGTCCGGGAAAACTCCAGATGTGAGTGGAGTAAATGTATTTTCAAAGACATATTACATCCCATAGACCTGTATGAAGTAAGGAGTTGATAAACAATATCGTGGTAATTGTCGAATTTTTGTTTGCCGAGAAAGTTTTTGCAAATGTCTTTAAATGAAGCCCAAGTTGCACTTCTACATTAATTAACATTGAGTTAAATACATCATCTTTGACCAACTCTCTTATTTTTCTGGGATAACCTTTTTGATTGCTTTAACAAAATTTTTCATTAGTCCTAGCTTGATATGAAGAGGAGATAAAAATTTATTTTTGGGTTCAACTAAGGGCTCATGAATAATATTTTTCCCATTTGGAGTTAAGTTGTCTCGCTTCTTCTACTCTTTGGTAATATAATGTTTATACCTAGCTCGGCTGTCCCATTCGCAAAGAAAACACATGTACTTTGTATAGCCTAACTGCATGCCTAACAAAATAGCTATAACTTTCAAATCACCAGCAATGGTATTTATAATTTATTTTTTCAAGAAAGTTTTTCATCACATCGTATGTCTCTTTCAAATTAATACCATAAGCGATTTGTATTGAAGGATATTTGTTACCGCTGTGTAGTAGAACAAATTTTAAACTATACTTGGACGAATCTATGAAAAGGCGCCAGTTTTTTATGAACTTGTCCTAAATGCAACATAAGCTCACCATTATTTGTGCAATAAACCAAATTATTTTCATCAATGAAGTACTGAAAAAGTTCTTTTTGTCAGCTTCAAAAGCCCAAAAGTTTTGTATTTTTTTGAAGTAAATCCCAATTTTGTAGTCTTGATCCTAACAGTTCAGCTTGATTTTTTGATAAATTTATATCCCTAACCAAGTCATTTAATTCACCTTGTGATGTAAGCTGTGGCTTATTGGAAAATAATTCAAAATCAAAATCATTGTTGTCTTCTTCAGTACTGCCTGATTCTTCATCACTGCTTTCGAAACACATTCACAGGTGGCTCAGGAACTGGAAAATTTTGCTGTGAGATACAGACCTGATTGCAGATTGCAATGAAGGATATTTTACAGTATGTTTAGATTTTTTAGAACTTCCAGACACACTTGTTAAACAAAAGTAGCAATCGGTTACATGATCCTTTGATTCACATCAAACCATAGGTACACCAAATGGCAAAGCCTTCCGTGTACCTTTCAGCCATCCTCTTAAATATACAGAACGATTAGTGCATACTATATGAGGGCCCACATCTTACCCTGATCACCAATTTTACACTGAAAGTACAAATTATATGCTTTTTTAATTAAAGGTGTAATGTTTTTTCTATTTGATTCTAAGGTAAACTCATCACACATATAACAAAAGACATCCACATCATTTACACAATTTGAGACAGTGTGACACTGCACTGTTAACAAACTTAAGACAACAATAAGACTGAACAAAATTAGTTCATTCCTAAATCCAATGTAATACAAACAACACAGGTGTGTTTTCAGCTTGTTTTGAACTGTGCAGACATGATTAATCTTGTCTATGATATGATTTATTCATTGTCTAGTATTGTTTATATATAGCTTACAAATTAAGTTAACAAAGTTAAACAATAAAAAATGAGCTAACAAATATAGAATAGGAGCATAAAATGCTAACTATATGTTGAAAAATGAAAAAACCTTTAATTAAACTTAAACAATTTTTCAAAAATGGTGGGTGATAAAAAGATTATGAGTTCATATTCATCATCAGCATCAAAAAACTGATTAAAATCATGTATCACATATTATGAAACAAAAATTATGTTTATCAGTGTTACCATTCAGAGCTCTTTAATATAGCACAATTAGTATTCAGAGCCCCGTGACTGCTTTTAAATATTTTCGTTGGAAGGATAAAATTTTCTTATCGATGTAAGACCTGGTAAGAACTTGATCATTATCCAACTTGAAATGCCTGTTGTTTCTACAACATGAAATATATATTTAAACAAATTAAAACTGGTCTTGGCATAACGTAGGCTACTCGATTTTTCTGAGTGTATCAGTTAATTTTTGTTCTACTTTGGTTCCAGCATGATTTTGGATATATACTAGCAAATACCTCGTTAGAATTATAAAATCGGAAGATTGGTGGCAAAGATATGACATTTCCGAATAACCGTGATCTGTTAGATAGTGTGCCTGATGCCCGCCAAAGTTAGCCTTCAACCTCCTACAGGTGGTTTGAATTTTGATAATCGGATGATTGTGTGTAGAGATATTGTAAGAGCACCCTATTGCACCTTCCAAAACAGCGCCGCAGGGGCATCCCGTTTGTTACCAGTTGATAGTGATTGGTCTAGCCTCGCATTACGTGCTCGCTTCAACTCACCACTCTAGGCTCAGACGCAGTCCCCCATGGGACATCCATTATTATTAAAAAGAAATTTTTAATATTTATTTAATACTATCGTATTTTATTTAACGTATATTTAATTCGATTGTTTGAATCATTCAGTTCAAACCCAGCTCACAAAGTGACAGAGACTCACAGTTTACAGTTGATTAATTCAATTCATTAAAGTTTGTGCTTCAATCGATATATATATATAAAGCCTGTGCCACTCTCGATAACGTAAGGGATCAAGTCCAAATTTATATATAATAGGGGGCATCTTATTCAAAATTGTCACCACCCCAGCGCACGAAAAACAACCTACGTTTTGTATATCTCTCCTGCCTGCCCTTACGGCAGGCAGACATCTAACCCTTAATAGAGGTATATCGCGCTCAGACTAGTAAATCCCAATCTATTTTCTACTGACTTAGATAGCTCTGGGACGCAACGCCTCAGAGCAATCCATCCAACCACATTTCCTTAATTCAAACCAAGTTAAATTGAAGTGAATTAAGTAAATGACAAAGTGTAAGACCAAAAATCGCCTCCGACGTACTCTCCTAAAGATAGGACGCCCACCTAAATAAAGGATTTCAGCCCACTCTAGGCTGAAATGGAGTGCGTCATGGAAGATAAGCTTATTAGCACATCGTTCCATCGGGCTCCTACCGACAAACCCTCCATTGGATCGGAACGCAATCCAAACTTCACAAAACGAGTAAACCCCAACCATTATTAATAACCGCCAGTCCATTAGAATCACCCAGCAGCAAAGGACGCAAGTCCGTATACTGCGAAAAGTAGGAGGGTATTGCACCCTCCGACATCCTTGCGTTCCGTTCCGTAACGTAAGGATTCAAACGCGGGGTCATACATCTAAATCGGTTCAGCCAATGAACTGCTATAATGGAACAAACATTCATATACACTAAATACATTACGCTACTTTTTGGGCAAGTCATGTAAATACAGCTTAGTAACGATCACTGCTAACTGTATTTTCAGAAAAGATTGGACTCACAATGCACGTTCTACTCATACAAATCCAGACTTTAATTTCTGCTTTGTATAAAGACTGTTCGTGTAATTCTTGAGGGTTAGTTGTCGACCACAGTTGTATATTTTGTGAATTAATACACCCTTCCAGATGATACCACGCTTCATCTGTAAAAAACGTTGGTCGAAGATACCTACGGAACTGGTCAATAAAGCGTTTAACCATTGACAGTAATTTAGTCTTTTGGCATGATGTGTTCAATCCTTTTCTTTAGAGCTTTATGGTGTGGTAGCAAGTCCAATATCTTACTGCTAACATACACATTGACTTTCGGCCATAGCATACAAAATATTAAGAAGATTCTGTTCGTTTAGTTTGGGTGGTCTTGCACTACAATCATCGTCTTCAACAGAGCCTGTGCCTGAAATTTTTCAATAAGAGTTCGAGCATTGTGGTGAAGAAAAGGAGTATTTGGAAACTTTTCAGAAAACGTATGCTTCACTAAATCAGTACACTTATTACTTTTATGAAAGACTGTTCAACGAAAAAAATAAATTCCTCTTTCAAAATAACCATTACGTTTCTAGTAACTATTGATTCCAATAAACGAAACAACTCAAAATGAAGCATGTTCAATCACAACTCAACAAGTGACGTCTTGATTTATTACTGAGCAATCCCCAAAGAACCCACAGGGCAACCAACCTAACGCCGAAAGAACAGAATGCACTACATAATTCTAAAGCATACTGCACAGCAACTTTCCGAACACATTGTTTAATGTCCTGAACATTAAACACATTTAAGTCGCACGAGGCGACTGTCTGCCTCGTGCAAGCTTTATTTTTATCATACGCACTGTACATAATTCTGTTTACTGATATGTAAAGGTATGTTAAATTTACTGATAAGAATGAATGTAGTTATCGGAGACTAATTTTATATGGAGACTATTATCGTATTATCTATTGAAAATATTAAATTTATTTATTTGTATTGATCTTAATGATGTGATCTTGATTCATGACAAATAAATATTTTGTTGAAATGCGTTCTAGAAGTGGAATAAGTTTATAAATGAATTAAAAATGTATCTTTGTATAACTGACTCGACTGACTGTTGTTTTTATTTTTTGTCAAAGCACTTCTGTAGTGGTAAGTTAGTTTGTCAGTAAACCAATTACCCATTATTTTTTTTAATTACAAATATTAAAACTTTAAATATAACGCATTTAAATATAAGAAAAATCATAATGATTTTTCAAGTAAAGTTTAATTTAAAATTGTTTACTAAACAAAAATTACTAATGGGTAATATTAAAAAAATAAAAACCTTTTTTAAGGTAGAAAGTTAGAAAACATGTCAGTTTTAGAAAATAATAGTGATAAATTTATTAATTTTTAATAAAAATATTGAAAGTTATGTATAATAAAAAGTACTAATGATGAACTGTTTAAAATAATATAAGTGGCTTGCAAAAATCATGTAATTAATTTAGTATTCAGTTTATTTTTACTATAAGAAAAATTGTAATTATTATTTAATTTTAAACAACAGGCTGACAGCTGCCAAATATGATAAAAGAATTTTTGCAGCGTGTGAAAATTACCCTGCCCGACTAATACTTGGACCTGGAACATCAATAATAATAATATTATATTAAGGATTATATAAGAATAATAATGAAGATTATATAATAACAATAATGGCTTGTTCCATCATAGCAATCATAGCATCATAAGAATAATAATAGGAATAGTATAATAATTTTCTGATAAATCATGATTGTGCTTATAGCAAGGTACTCTGTAACTAGTAATCAGTATTAAATTGACCTTGCTGAAAAAGCACTGCAGCTTTTTTTTTCAAATGTAACTTTTAATATTATTATTAATTAGAAGAAAAAAATATTATCAGTATCAATATTTAAAAAGGAAGTGTGTATACTAACCTAACAATAAGTTAATGTTACAAAGATAGATCAATTTAATAGGCCTCTTAAGTACCTGTAAAAATTAAATTATGGTTCCTATTAAAGAATATAATAACTCTAATATTTAAGTTGTGTAACTTAAATAACAATCATTGTAATATCCAATGCAGTACAGAGGCAGACTGAAGTTTAAATATTAAGATACACAATATGATTCTTTTGTGCAAAAGGAAAATCTAAGAAAACTATGTATGTTTCAAAGAAGTGTTGAGTTTTTGTATCATTCTTTATAATTTAATTATATCTATTTTTTACAAATATATCTATATGGGTTTTCTGTAACACTCTTCCAACCTTAAGAGCATATAAATAAAAAAACTATTGGTTTACAGAATTGGTCACTAGTCAAATAATGTTCAGGGATAAAAAGGAAAATTTATAGATCAGTATTATTTTCAACAAACTCTATTGGGATATCAGTAGCTTACATTTACTAATAAATGCCAAAAGAAATTTACATCAAAGAGACAAATATTAAAACCATTGTGAAGGAATACTTCTAGTAATTATATTAAGATAAATAATCATTATGTGTTTATTTTTTAATAAAGTACTAGGATCTTCAGTTGATCTTTGATTCATCATAAATTAAGGGATGATTTTATATAAAGTTTATTAAATCTTCCTAGAAATATGACTCTGACACAAGTATAATAACATCAGAATGCCCAAGACTTGTTATTCACGTTGTATTGAAAGTAAAGATTATTCTCTCTTTTTCTGTTTAGCCACCAGAACCATCGTAAGGTTTACTTCAGAGGATGATATATGAATGTAAATGTTGTGTAGTCTTGTAGGGTCTCAGGTCAACCATTCTAGAGATGTATGATTAATTGAAACCCAACCATCAAAGAACACCAGTATTCACAATCCACTATCTACTATTCAAATTTTTGTATTGATATAGAATTTCGTATTGATTCATCCAAGAAGATTGACGACTTACAGTTGAACAAATTGCTGAAAAAAGTGTTGTCAACACTTACTTGAATACCATCATTAAAAAAAAACTGAACTATTGTAAGATTGATCTATTGAACTGTTGTAAGAGAGCTTACTGTTTATTACTAAGCCGAGAGATTTTGCATTTGCCCCGAACTCAAGAATCATTTCAATAATGAAGATGATGCATTTTTGGACAGGATTTTAGCCTGTGATGAAATTTGGATACATCATTTTGAGCCGGAGTCCAAGCATTAAAGCAAGCAGTGGAAACACCCTGAATCATCTGCCTGTAAAGAATTCAAAACGCAACCATGGGCTGGTTAGGTTATGTTAACCATCTTTTGGAGTCCCCATGGTCCAATTTTCTGTGATTATTTGGAGGAGCAATGTACCATCAACAGCCTATACTACTCAGCCGTGATTGAGAACAAAGTCAAGCCCGTGTTGAAGAGGAAATGTCCAGGTGATGTCGATGGTAGGCTGCATCATGAACAGCTGGAAGAGAGTTAGGCTTTTTAGAAACTGTGGTTTGGTTACAAAAACATTCCCACCACTGTACCTCTATTGGAAATATGTTACAATCGCTTAAAAAGACTTAACAAGTGCTAAAAGGTTGATTTAAAGTAGGACCTTTCTTCACTATTAAATAAAAAACATTCTAATTTTGCACTCCAATGACTATGCTAATTTTTAAATCATTATTACTTCATCTCAAAAGTTCTATTAAAATTGTATTTGTGGCTCTTAACTGTTAAGAATTTTTTTATAAAAAAAAGAAAATGACATATCATTTGTAAAAATATAATTTCTAAGGCAGAAAGTACATGCACCTATAGGTACGAATGAAAATTATAATAACCCAGCAAATTTTTTAAATTCTGCATAAGATTATTGGTGGCTATAAATATTATTTACCAACAATGAAAGTGGAGATGTCACTTTTATCCCAGAAACTTAAAGAAATTTTCCCTTGAAAATTAAACAGATCATTTCTCTCTTTGTTAGATACATTAAAACTCACCAGGATTTATTTCATCTCTTATACGAAATCTGCCAACCAATAATAGAAAACTCACTACAACTAGACATGTCAGTATTGAACACACTTGCTGCTTTATATTTTTGTACCATTTTGTATTGTGGCTGTTAACATGTATATAGGATCTAAAGTACAGGAGACACAAGTCAGAGTAACTTTCTCTTAGACTAATGATGTTTATTTTGCAATTTGAAAAGTTTTTCAAGGAAAAATCTTCTTTTTTTATTTCTCAACATAATTTCCTTTGAAGTCCTAGTTTATACATTTAATCTAATGATGTTCAACTTTTTCGATCCCTACCTTATAAATTGGTTTATTCAGGTCTTCAAAACAGGCAGATATTTTGGCCATAACTTCATCATTTCACATAAATCTCTTTCCAGTAAGCTACTTCTTTATATTCAAAATAGATAATAGTTTGAAGGAACTAAGTCTAGCAAGATATGTGGAAGAACTTCTTGGTGTAATCCAAGAAATTTTGCTGTTGTAAAAGCAGAAAAATGATCTGGTGCATCGTCTTGCTAAAAAAAACTTTTTTCATCAAATGTGCTTGTTTTTTTATTTTTTCCCTCGTTTAGAAGATCCAGCAAAGATGCATAATATTGCGTGGGTATTATTTGATCTTTCTCCAAACAATAAATGAGTATCCTAAAAAGGAAAGATTTTCACCTTCTTTGAAATGAGATCACTGACTACAACCCTTGTTTTGACTGTTCCTCGGTTTTAGGTCAATAATGATGTATTAAAGTTTTATCAACTTTATAAAATAGTGCTAAAATTCCTCTGGATTATACTGAAACATCTCCAAACCATGCTTGTAGATGTTTATTCTTTCATGCGTTTGGTTGATTGTGAATGAAGGTAGCACTCACCTTGCGGACAATTTTCACATACCATATGTAAATATTCATTAAAATGTGATGCACCTATTATTTGAGATATCTACCTAAATAATCATACATCCTTTCATTATTATATCTTCCATCAACATATCAACTATTTTTTTCAATATTCTCTGTAGTTTTAACCACAACAGATCATCTGGAACATTCAACATAAATTATTGAATGTTCTTAATTATTCTGAAAATAACCAAACCGCTTCCGCATATAAAATGTTCTAACTGATGGAGTTGACTCATCATAATATTTATCCAGTTTGCTTTAGTTTCCTGTAGAGTATGCCTTTCAAAAGATAATGTTTGATCACTACATGAAATTCATTATTTATCTCAATGATGAAGGCAATGGAAAATTATTTTACCATTTGGTTATGCCCCTAACACTATGCATTATACACAAAATAACGATTATGTATCTGTTCCACTCTGTACATCAGAAAAGCTTTTAGCTTAGCTACATAGTTTTTGATGAGTAAATTTTCAGCCTGCAGTAATATTTTCCCCAGTGCATTAAATTGCAAACATTTTTTTAAAAAAATTACTATACTTTATTATTAAAAATTACTACATTAAAATTAATTCTTTATATGTAATGGTTTGGTCTTATTGCTGATAAATGCAAATTAGAATTTTTTTGCTATAAAAAACCCATTGAATGTCAGAAGTTACACTACCGAAAAAAAACAAGAACCAAAATCATGGCATATTTTGTAAAAACATGTTAAATGAAAAAACTAAATATTATTTTAAGGAACACTTTCTTCTTGTTTTTCACACTAACTAAATTAATTACTCTTTATTTTTGATAATTGTATGGGACAACTATCCTGATTCTTGTTTTATTAGAAAAGTGATTAAAAGTTATTTCTCCTCTTAAGAAAAATCTAATTTAAAGGTTAAAAAGTGAGATTATACTTCTAAATTATAATTACTTTGAAACTGATGGATGCAATAAAAAAATTAAACGTTAAAGTTTTTTCTTTCTTAAGCCTCATTTGAAAAAATATTTCTACGAGCATGAATGTTAACCCATGAATAATGGTCTAGCGGTGAATTTGTCTTTCCAAATCAGCTGATTTGGAAGTCAAGAGTTCCAGCGTTCGAATCCTAGTTAATTTTATATGGATTTGAATACTAAATCGTGGATACCAGTGTTCTTTGGTGGTTAAGTTTCAATTAACCACACATCTCAGAAATGGTTGAACTGAGACTGTATAAGACTACACTTCATTTACATTCATACACACCCTCACTCATCCTCTAAAGTAATACCTGAATGGTAATTCCTGGAGACTAAACAGGAAAAAGAAAGAGCATGAATGTAAAGTTCTTCATACATCTGTTTAATTGATAACTCTATAGGCAATACAACAGGAACAACTTATTTTACTAGATGTCATTACTGATAAGGGATGAAATTTATCAAATTCCACTTAAGCAAACTAATTTTTCCAATTCTGTAAAGACTAAAGGAATATATTTTAATTAAAAATTTCTCTTTTGTTTCTCTCATTTTACATAAATAATTTATCTTGATATTTTTGTAGTTATGAAAATAATAATATTTATTATATCTGATTATATTTCAGAAGTATGACCAAATTCAGATGTGTAGATATGATGGATGAATTATTTCTGTTCCTACTACAATAATATAGGTGTTCTCTTCCAGCAACACCACAGTAGTTGCCCTATTATTTTAATATAATATTGGAAAAAAGAAAGAAAAAAAAAATTAATTTTATGTACATAATTTATAGAATTAGTAGTAAAGATAAAATAGATTTATTTAAGAAATAAGCAAAGTCGTAAAATAATATCAGCAGTGTTTACCATTTAGGTTATGTTTACTTAAAATTAGGAGTGTAGGCGATAAAACTCATTGTATTCAAAATGAAGCCATAGTATGAGCAATCAGTCGATCTATTGTGTGATATAATTATAGAATAGCAATGGAAGTAATAATCTACATTTTTCAATATTTTTTTTTAACAGACGTAATAAATTTAATATAGGAACATAATGTAAGAATCCAATATGCAACAAGTAAGAGTACAACAACAAGTCTAATGGCATTATATTGTTGATATTAAATAGAAACGGGAGTAATAAAAGGAATTCTTCAAGATATTAAACCTCATACTAAGTAAATTTTATAGCAGACATTTTTTTGATGTTAATATTTTCTTTTAAATAAAAGTATAGAATTGAATAATAAGTTTGTTGTTTAAAAAAAATCCCGGTTTATTTTTAGAATATGTATTATTTTATTGTTTTTTAAAAGGTATTTTTTTTTATTGCTTCCAAGAAAAAATGGAAACACTGTGGTGCTCTTAAACTTCAGACTAAGATCACTTTCAGACTTATAACAAACATATTTACAGAAATAAATCCGGAATCATAAATTTAATAAAAAAAATACTACTAATAAAAACTAAAAATTAAAGTATTATGAAAAAACTTAAAGTTTAAAATTAAAAGCGTCACTAAATCTAAATAAACTTATAGGAAAATGATTAAGGCAAACAATTTTTTTTTTAATTTAAAAAAACAGCTCTCAATTTCAGATGTATGTGTATACACATATTTCTTTTTCTAATTACCCGGAAGCCTCAACAATGGGAGCTGTTTTAGTGCTATTGCTAAGGGAGACTATAATATATGTAGAAAATGACATTTAAAATGGCTTCATGAGTATAAAGTCAATTCGAATTCTATAAATATATGATGACGACTATTATCTGTGATAGTAGTCTAAAGGCCAAATGTGGGTTATGTGTGTATGAACACAACAATAGTGTAAGCAAAGCAATACTTTTTATGTTAAAACTTTCTCTTCTTTCATCAAAAGAAAATTAGGTTTTTTTGTTGCGAATAAAGAAGTTTATCTACATGCATTACCTATCTAAACTCTGGAAACATTTATGATTCATTTCAGAATTCTTATTACTACTCATAAACTCTTTTAATATTCCAAAAATTCATAATTTTAATTATGTTTCTATATGAATTATTTTTTCTTTTTGTAATAAGTAACAAAATGATTTTCATTCCATTTACTGACTTTTGTGTTAAATCATAAACAATATTTATATCACTATTTTACTTTAACCATCCGGTTGAGCTTTCTTTGCTTCAGATTATATTTTATTACAAAGGTGCTTGATTATACTCTTTCTTTACTTGTAATGATTAACTCACTTAAAATTGCATAAATACTTTTTATCTAATAGCTTTCTACATGAAACCTTCTATATAATGTAATAGTAGATACAGATGAAGTACATATTGAAGATTTGTTTAGAAGTAAAAGAAACAGAAAATTCTAGGCAGTGATATCATAAAAGGTGAGCTGATATAGTGTTCTTTCAAAGTATACCAGCTTACTTTCATAAATTTACATTGAAAACAGTTTATGATACCAACTGATAAATAAAAAAATAAATAAAAAAACTGATAAAATGATACCAACTAATATTAACTGGAAGATTGTTTAGTATGTTCAATATTTAAAAAAAGTAAATTGGGTATATGATAACTGTCACATAACCAGATTTAGTGTCTTAAGTCTATTCATAAATGCTCATGAATACTCGTAAATGTACATACTCATGTGTATATATATATATATATAATTACTGTGACAGTAAAACTTTTGATTGAAGTTATAATCACAAAAAATAATATGTATGAAGCACAAAGAAAACAATTCACAAGTATATCAAAAAAGTAAAAATAAAATAACAAGCTAAAGTGTGGTGACATTCTCATGAAAATCATAATGAAATGATTCTCTGGTTATTCCATAATAAAAATTGATAAGAAACTATTGTATCAGTTATAATACTGATAATAAAGGCTATTAATTAAATCATATTACAATAAGTAATGTGAAAATTCATGTGACATTCATATTTTATTATTAATATAAACATTGATTCACAACAAATCTTTATAAATATCTTAATAGAAAAAATAAATAGTTTTAAAAATTTTCATTTTTTATGAGTAACAATTAGAAAAGAAAAATGAAGCTCTTCAGGCAAATTTTGAGGTTATATTTGCATTCCGAAATATAAAATACATAATAATAAGCTAAAATTATCTGTGAAACAAAACTCTTGTAGATCAGTGTAATCTGCAATATGAAGTAGATGGTAGCATATAAAATGCCAAGTTAAGAAAGTAAATCAAAATGTATGAATGTCAAGGGTCAAGAAGATAGCCCTCTTCTACTCTAATTAAAGCATTCAAAGATGAATGAAGTTATATGGTAAATAACACAAAGTCTTACAATATAAACACAGAATTAATAAAATGTAATGTAGTTCTTGTTTGCAGATGATTATATAGTTCTCTGAGAGGAGATAATTTCAGTTTTGAGCAGTGCACATAACTTAAATCATAGGAAATCCAACCTTAAGATAAACAACCTATAACATATATTTTATATTTTAATATATAGTATATGGCATATAATAATAATTAGATAGTGATATATAGATAATGATAATTATTGTACAGTATGTTAAGGTGTATGATGTATAGGTAAGATAAAGGTTATATGTGCAACCTTAAGATATCAGCAAATAAATCAGAGATTATGGAGTTGTTTGGATGGAAACCTGTTTTTTATATCATAAAATGAGTTTTTATGATATTTTTTATCAGGAAGAAAAATCATCAATAAGAAGATTGGATGGTCAGTTAAATAATGTGTTGGTTAAGAGAGCATTAAAGAACAATAGAGCAATGTCCAGGCCTGGCATCTTATTTGGCTGAAGCATTACAGGGAGACAGAGCTGACATACCTGAAGAGGATCTAAAAATGGTTAACCTTCTGAGATCTGAGGTATTACATCCTGTTAAATTGGGTAAAACCCAAGGAAGGCTACTGAGTCGGACAGCATATCCATGGAACTTTTCAAAGTGTTTGAAAACAAAAATAATCAATTGTAGGTAAACTTGATATACTCAACAGGAATCATACTGGATTGGCTGTAGTCTGTTTTCATTACCATACCCAAAAAACAAAGAGCTAAGTACTGGAGGATTATCATCTGATCAGTCTAATGAGTCATACATTGAATGTCTTCCTTTGTGTCATCCATGGTAGGATTAGGAGAAAGTGTGAAGAAAGTCATAACTGGGAATGCATGATGCACTCTTTGCCTTGAATATACTACTTTAGAGATGTCTGGATCAACAAAGAGATATCTTCATGTGTTTTATTGATTATGAGAAGGCATTCGATAAAGTTAAACATGACAATCTTGTAGAAGTGCTAAAAAACATAAATATTGACAGCAGAGACATCTGAATTATTAAGAAATTTTATTGGTGGCAAAGGATGAAAGTAAAATTTGGAAAAAACAAGTATCGAATGTGATATTCAGTGTGGTGTAAGATAGGGTTGTACTCTCTCGCTTCTACTACTCAATCTATAGTCAGACAAAGTCTTTAAGAAAGCTTTACATAGACAACATACTGGGGTAAGAGTGAATGGAAAGGTTATCAATATAATTAGATATGCTGATGATTCTATAACTTTAAATGATAGCCTTGAAGATCTTCACCTTTAGCTGAATTGAATTAATCAAGCAGGACTAAAGATGGTTTTAAATATTAAATCATCAATGACTAAACTCATGATATTTAGCCATGAACAATACCCTGATGCTAATTTATATGTCAGTGGTCATCAAGTAAAAAGATACTTTCTTCAAGTATTTGGGCTTCTGTATCACCAACCAGCTGCATCCTGATAAAGAGGTAAAACAAAGAATATAGATAGCTAGTACAAATTTTCTTAGAATGAAACCCATATTTTGGAATAAGAATCTGAATTTGAAGCTTAGACAGGGTTGACAATTGGCCTACATTGATGTATAGTTGTGAAGTTTGGACAATGAAAATGGCGACTATTAAAGTAAGGTGAAGTATTTGAAATGTGACTCCATAGAAGAATGTCTTGCATCCCATGGATGGAGTGGAAGTCAATTGAAGAAATTTAGAAAGAGCCAGGTTGAACAAGAGCTCCTGACAACTATTAAGTGTAGGAAGCTGGCTTATTTTGGTCATGTTTTAAGGGGGAGCCAGTATCAATTTTTGAAATAGGTTCTTCAGGGGAAGATTGAGGGGCATAGAGGAATTAGAAGAACACAAACCTTCTGGTTGAACAAAATTAAGGATTGAACCAGATCCAGGGTGCAGAAACACTTTTTCACAGTGCTCAGAACAGAGAGGAATACAGCTGGTTGGTAGCTATTATCAAGGGGGCCTAATATGACACTCTAAAAAGAAGAAAAGTAATGTTCATCAGAATCATTGATCGAGCTATATGAGTAATTTCTGTCCCATTACACATACACACATATGCACAGAGAGAGATGGACAGAAACAGTTAAACAGAGTATATATATATGAAATATGTATAGATAATTATACAAAAAAGCTATTTAGTAACTTCGTCTATCTGTTCTAACATGTGGCATGCACTTCCTTTTATTGTGAATTTACACATATTTAAAGTGTTACAGAATGAATCTGATCTAATGTCAACATAATTGGTGAGGAGAGCAGAATTTAAATCTTTACAAGCAAAAGAACACTCGCTAGAAGTTTTCCAAAGCCACACAGAATTCAAAGCCAAAAGCATATTATAATCATGGGATACTTTCTAAATAATTAATCTAAAAGTATTCTACTATAAATATTGTAGTACATATTAAATACTATTATGGCTAAAGTACTTAAGCTCAGCTGCCGGGTTCGTTATTGTTATAGATAAATTACCCATAGAAATATGTCATTTAATACCTTTGAAAATCATATTTTAATTCTGTGTGGTCACAAATCTCACTGTTCATTCAGCACTTCAAAATGTGGCTCACAAAAATCAGTTGGAATGCTATTTTCTCTTTTGCACTAGCCATCTTCCATTTAGCATTTTAGCCATTGAAACATTACAGCATCATTAGCATTTTGATTTATTTTTTTACCATCAAAATCAAGCTTTTTTGTTCATAATATTTCTAGACTATTTTAATGTATTTTTATTTAACTTTTTCACTTTTATTCTTATTTATTCATATATATGTTTTTTTGTTTTATACAAATATATATATATATATGTGTGTGTGTATTAAGTATTCCAACAAAAAACATTACTTATATGGAAAAATACTATTTCCAAGCAAAAGGTAAAAAATCTGGGTTTTAATAGAAGTAAGAAAAGGATGTTTAGAGAAATTACAAACGGAATTTAGTAATACATGTCAGTGGTTAGCTAAGACTTATGAACAACAGGAATATTATTTATTATTTTTAATCTTACTTAAGTTTATGTAAATATATTCATGAAAAGTAGTTAAGTCAAAACATATTTTTATATTATTTTTTCATCTAATTTTTATATAAAAATACATTAATGAAAATTCTGACTAAATTTTGCATGAAAGTATCTTGAATGTAGGACTGAGATCACACTGTACATCATCATGATATAAAAATCCAATTTTAAATAATAATAGTCACAAAAACATCTATCTGGACCATGTTTTTTCACTGAAAAAAATTTACACCTACATTATCTGAAAGAAAATTATTACAGAACCACCATACAAATTTTCTAGAAAAAATAAATAAACAATTATAAAATTGATGCATTAGTTAAAAAGTTAGGCTTCATCAATAAATATAAAAAAATTACACATGAATTCAATTAAGAATCTAATCCTTTTTTTGTTTGAAGTCTGTTAAAAATAGTATTTGGTTTTGATTATTCGCAGCTGATAATGACTATTTATTTCATCATCTTATGAAATAAAAATGTTTGTCCTGATTTAAACAGTTTATTCCTAAAAATTTCATATGCTTTATATTCATGTGAGATTAAGTGCAAGTTAAAAAAAAATTTAGGCTCACAGAACCTGTCCATGAACCAAAAACTTTAAAAATGTGTCATTTCTCAATTATGACAGTCATTACTTTCAAGTCTCAAAATTTTTATTTTAATACTTCTTATTGAATTTTAATAAAATATAATGTACTTAATTTTGAAAGGATAAATTCAATGATTATTATCTTTCTCTCTCTCTCTCTCTCTCTTTTCTGTTTAGCCTCTGGAACCACCATAAGGTATTACTTCAGAGGATGAATGGGGATGATATGTATGAATGCAAATGAAGTGTAGTCTTATTATTATCTAAGCAAATTTACCAAACATTTTTACTGTAATTGTCCATTTTAAGCTAATTACTGAAGAATGTGTTTAGCAGGTCATAAAAAGTTTAGCTTAGTTACTAGTGATGTTCATTAAAAATTAAGTAATACTAATTTAATGAAATCTATTTTTCTTTTAGTAAATTTCATAATGTAAAAAAAAGGAAATTGAGTATGGGATGAGAATATTATTATTTTTATTGATCATCAACAGGAAAACAAGCAATTAAGTTGCAGAAGAAAGGAATAAGAGAAAGAGGCAAGAAGAAAGAAGAGAAAAGCATAGAAATCAGAAGAAATGATGACGCCAACCATTCAACAGATGAAATTTTTATTGTGAAATTAAAAAAAAAACATCAATGACAATGGAGGACTTCCCATTGTGTGCATAAAAATTTTCACAATGGTTGAATAATTCAATACGTCATGAATTGTTACACAAGCTGAGATGAGCCTTTCAAACAGTATTATATTCAGTGTTCTTTTTTATTGGAAATAAATAACAGAAAAATAATAATTTGTAAATATTACATTCAAAAATACAGTCTCATTAATCAGAGAGAAATAAATTGTAGTCAAGAAAATATCTAAATCTTTTTTGTAAGGTTGATAGATATTTTATTTTATTAAAATATAAAAGAATTTACATTTACAGTAATAGTTGATATTTAATAATAATCAGTACATAAAGTGTTGAAGTAAATTTATTCAGTTAATTCACTTTTGGAAAATATAATGCTCAATGTTTGACCACTGGAATTGCATAACACATAAACATATAATAAAAATTTTATTGCAATATTTGTATAACGGCAGTTCATGAAGTTTTGGAAGTGTGAATAGTGAATTAAAAATGAAGCAACAAAGAAAAAGTAGGGAAGATTCAATCAATGGCAATGACTTTTTTTTAAAAAAAAAAGAAGGATAAGAATTCCTTTACATACTGAGAATTGTGCAAGTTTTACTGTGTGCCAGAACTTTGTTTTACATTTGGTACAGATATTAAATTTATGTTCCTGTGAATTTATTAAATTTATGTTTATGTGAATTATTTAAAAGCTAAATGATTAATCCCTAATTTTTAGGGGCTGGAAGGAGTGTTTAGTGGCCATTATAATGACCTCTAAATCATGTGGCCTCTTAATTCCTAAAAAGGATGTGGCACTTTCTTTCTTGCTTTTTAAAATAGATATCCTGAAAATTTGTTCTGACTTTTTGAAGTTGTATATATTACTACATTTAAGTATATTATTACATTCAGGATAAGAGGTAAAAAATAATAAACACCAAATAATAATGTATTAGTGGAATAATGGACAAATAATAATGACGATAATGATAATGAGCTTACCATTTTATTAGATAAAGATAAACAGTTATTAATTCAGAGAGAAACAATGTGGTTATGTTGATCTTATAACAAAATCTAACTTATCATGTAAATACATCATCTAACATGATAGCCAAAAATTTTACTCTATGAGTAACAGAAGTATATATGACTATTACCCTAATTGGAAATACTATTCATACAGTTAGCAGTGATACACCCCTGAGAAACATATTACAACAGTTTTGTCCTTATTTAGTAATGTTAGATATTTACAATCCACTCAATGAATAAATCTTTCTGTGGTAAATGAAGAATTTTCTTATCCTTTTAAGTAATTAACTTCTGAAATAAACTCAGAAGTCTTCTTAAAGAGGATAACAAGAATCATATTACTTTCTGAGGAAAATTCATAAACATTAAAAAGACAAGATATAAGGAAACATCTTGTTTTCAATCAGAATTAATCTTTAGTAAATAAAGAGTAACATTCAACTTTATCAATAAGGAAATTTTTAATAAACAAAAGAAATACTACCTTATTTTATGACATCCTTGTACAGTATAAATAATTTCATTAAGCTTGATATTGCTTAGATTTTAAATAGTCTCTATGTAGATTAGCCAGTGTTCTTAAAAACTCATAAAATATAATGATTTATTACATAGAAGTATTTTAATCTCTTCAGATTTATTTCTAAAGCAAAAAAATATTTACATGAGATCTATTAGCATTAGTGTAATTTTTATTTTTAGGACAAGAGAAAACTGAGTATGATATGTTAGGAGAAGAACTAACTGCTTCATTTTGACTACATTTTTCAATAATGTTATCAGGATTTCTTTCATTTTCAGGGTTGTAATTTTTAATATGATTCACAACTGTGTCAGTGTATTTTAGTGCCATGGAAATCTCCAAGTAGATGAATGAATGAAAATCATTATACCGAGAAAAAAAATTTGGTCCACCTTATATTTTGGCTAAAGAAGTACTAGAGAATCTAGAAAATAGCTTTAAGGTCCTCAGTTTGGTAAAGGGAAAATTCTGATATTCACTTCCCAATGGTAGTATGGAAGCAATGATTGCGTGTATTAAAAATTGCTATTGAATTATTGAACACAAGCAGTCAATGAATGAATGGTCTGAGTTACTCCTGGTATAAGGAGTTACCCCCATAACAAGGGCCAACAGCCTCCTCAAAGGGGAGGATGAATGGTGATGGACTGAGGGTTGTCTATTGCCCTGGGCTGGAAACTGCTCCCAAAAGAAGAGGAACTTTTTCAGAAAGTCAGCGGTATTATAATACAGAAGACAACATAAAACCACTGCATTAATGATCTTAGTGATTATTCCTTGTGTAATGCCGGCTTCTTCTGTTAAATGTTCAGGAGTTAAAATAGCTTCTTAATTGGATCTCCAGGAGAAGCAACAAAAGAAATTAAATGAATTACAAGGGGATGAAGGAGAAGGTTTGGTGAAGAAATGAATGGAAACAGTGATGGCATAAGTATCCTGCCACCAGACAGAACAAAAGATGATAGTATTTCATCTAGTAGACACAAATTAGTTGGTCGGTAGTAGCCGATCAAATTTTAGAATAAACATAATGTGATCCGTGAAATGCTATGGGTGGGACAAATGTCTATTGTCTAGAGAGGACATCAAAGCATTTTCTGGGTTGGCTAGTCAGTTTCATTTGGTAATAACTTCAAATAGATTGCACCTTTCTCTTTTCAGCCCTTTTCTCGTATCCTTCATTTCTTATTCCTTAATGGTGTTTAATAGGTTTTGGTAGATGCACAGTGGATCTTTTCAAAGGATGAAGGACGTTAAGAGTCCCTCACACTCTGTAGACTGCATCCTTGATATTTATGATGTTTGGTAGGGTGGTTCTATCAAAAAATTCTATTTCTTTTGTATTGGTTCTAAAAAAAGCTCAAGGTGAGGGACAAAGGTGCTTAATGTTAAAAAATTGCGTTTCCTAATCTTCCCAAGAGATACATATCTAATTATCATATACATACAACAGTAAAAAAAAGAACATTAATATTATAATGTGGATGGTATCAAGGAATTCATAGCTTACAAACCTTTTTTTTCAATTCTTTTTTTCATTTACTGCCATTTTTGATGTGGGATTTAAAAATATATAAATTTTACTATATGAGGATAATTATTCTTTTTTTTTTTTTTTTTTTGTCTTTAACAGAATATACTTTTATATTTATGTCAGTAATAAAAATGCATTTTTATAAAAGCATTAAATATTTACTGATCATTTATTTATTAGCAAACAATATTTCCTTAATTACAGTGGAGAAAATAAAATCTAGTTCAAAGTTCAAGACTATGTACAAGACTACACTTCATTTACACTCATACATATCATCCTCATTCATCCTCTGAAGAATTATCTAAACAGTAGTTACTGGAGGCTAAACAGGAAAAAGAAAGAAAGTTCAAAGTTCAATCTGAGCTTTTATCCCTGGTTTGGAATTTGAGTAATGATATTTTGTGATAATTTTTGATGAAACTTGTTTGTTTAAAATTTTATTTGAATATAAAATTGTCATTTTATACTGATTAAAATGATTCAAATTTTACTTGACAAAAAATAATTTGATTGACCTAATAATACCAAGATATTAATCAATAATAGGTCAGTCAAATTGTTTTTGATATTAAAGATATTAATGATTAAAAAATCTGAATGGCCGTGGTTTTGAAACTTGTAAAACTTAAAAACATGATTTATTTATTTTATAAAAAATATTGTTTAATGCTGTTTTTAGATATTGGTTAACAGCAACACTTTTGTTTGTTTTATTGCCTCTAATCACTTACTAAAGTTATACCGTTTATTTATATACATTTGTATAAACAGTGTACATATTGCATAATAAAATGTTTTTCAAATGAAGGGCATAAAATCATAATAATATAGGAACATATTATGTTCCTATATCTATTGCATAATAAATGTAATAATATCCATCCATATTAATTACTGGTTTAAGTAAAAAATAAAGTATCTAGATAGCTATTTTGCAACCTGTTTACATGGAAATGTTTTTAAAAAGGCTTACAATATTGGAAACTGCATTTTATATTTAGCTACAAATCTATATTCCCTCTTTCATTCTTATTAGAAGAAAAAATTTAATAAAAATACTGTGTATTTGACTTATGAACAACTCTCATACTCTTGAAAATAAAATTATGTAGAAAACTTGGAGTCAATAGTTTTGTCGCTGTTTGATATCAGTTACAATCAATAAGAATCTGTACTCATCATACAACCTTTAACTAGAATTTATTGAATTTTACGAAGCATGAGATGACACTTTTTTCTCTTTTTAATACTAGCTCTTTAACTTAAAAACCATTTGTTTTTATCCCCTACTGACCTTGATTAATTCACAAGTGATAAAATTTAACTTTACAAAAGAAAAACTTTCAATTTCATTTTAATATATTCAACTAGTAAGCACTTAAATAAGTTCCAGTAATGTCTAATAAATTGTTATTTTTTGTACTTTTTTATTTATTTAATGTCTTCAATACTTTCCAATACTTTGACCAATATATTTCATATCTTTATATATTAATAAGTGCGAAATCATTATATTAATTTATGGACTAGGTCGTAATTTGTCTTTATATTAAATAATCCAGTCTTTTTAAGGCTATAATGCATTTAAAGCACTTAAATTCAAGAGGCATCAATCAGAGTTGCTTACCCTGAAAGTAATGATAGTCACGTAAGGCTTTACTGAGTGATATATAAAATCATGTATTTGGCTCAGTGAAGAAGGGAAACCACTACTTTATTTCTTACATTTCTTCCTAGGTGCCTGGGATGGGATCTTATTATTCTTGCATATGGTTGTATTTTGGGAGTGACTTATGACTTATGTTAGGTTGCTTACAACTATTATGATAATGACACTTAATGTACAAATACATATTTCCTTTTATTTATTTTTTTTTAAATTGTTTATAAATTGTGTGATGCTATTGTAATCAAGGATACTTCAGTTTCATGGATCCATTTAAGTTCCTGGAGAGGAGGGGTTATTTTATTCATAACCATTTTTATTCATAAATGTTGCCTCCCAATACTTAAATATCTTCTTTTTTTATATCTTATTTTTATTTCTACTTGTAGTATGAATATAAAGTTTGAGTAGTATATTTTCTCACCCTTGATATGATCTATATAATGTATAATTATTATAAGCTGATAATGAATAATATATTTATAGACAAATGTTTCCAGTAGAATAATTGAATAGTTATATAGTAAATTATAGTAATAATACTATACTAATTATAGTAAAATTAGTGCTAATTATATTAAATTAGTAGTAATATATAGTAAATTTAGGGTTCCATTAATTTAATTTCAACCTTGTTCCTCCCCTTTGAAATTTTGGTTTCATTGTTAGTTTAATCCATTAAAACAGAGTTGGTGTATTTATCATACTTTTCTTTTTCTATTATTGTTTTAAAAGTGATGATTCAGTTCTGATGAAAATTAATACATTTTTAATTAGATTTGTATATGAATAGATGAATTTAGCTGTAGAATTGCTCATAAGACTAGTAAGAATAATTATTTATTATTGCAGTTTATTAACTGTAAAATATTAATAACTCTTTATAAACACAGTACCTTGTAGAAAGAAATCCTACCTAGGAGAAAAAATTTTGATTTTATATATTGTAAATTTGTTTAATTTAATTCCAAAATCATTTTTTTCACCCTTAATCATCCACAGATTTAAATTATACCACTACCTACTCTCTTTTATGAAGGGACAAAATGATAGGTGTAAGATAGTCCATGGAAGTTTAGAATATTAAATAAGGATACCATCTTGTAATTTGATAGTGAGTGGGTGATAAAACTAAAAATTCACAACTGTCTTAGAATGACCTATAATTTCAGTCAACTCAAAATTTCTGTCATTATTGAAGTATTTTTTTTATGGTCAGCGATGCTCTTTTTTCCAGATGCTTTCTTAATGAAACCACATTTTTTTTCACTTTGAAGTGTCATCATTACTTTAATAATATCAAGTAAGGTAATGATGATAAAGTTAATGGTGGTGGTCTACATAATTCTTTTGTATGTCACTCTTTTAACTGTCATTGCTGATCCACTCCTCTGTTCCTACAACATATCATACACTGTGTATTTGTGCAGTTTATTCAACTTCTAAGAAAATACAATAACATTGACATTACAAATATCAACCAATAACGATTATCTACTAATAATTAATTACTAATTATTATCTACTAATGATTCTTATCAAATAAAAATTATTAGTTAAATTTTTATAACTAATATTAGATATCAACTATCCATGTACCTGCTAATAAGTTGAATTCTTTTTCTATTTTTAGGGATTCCTATTTCTAATATGGTTAATATAATTCATATATGTTACTTTTTAGTTTATAAGTGATAAAATTATATTTTACTTTTGTGAACTTGTGTTATTTATTAAAAAAAGAATTACTATCTTTATTTTATTTTTTTTATGTAATTTCTTATTATTTTTCATGCATGCTTGTTCGTTTTTATAGAATGATAATTTCTTGAGAATACTGATATCTAGCAAGAGAAAAAAATTACTATATGACTGAAGGTGTTCTTTAAGTACAGAATAAACTAGATTTAGATATAGTTAAGATGATACTGAAATTCTGGATTTCATAAATGATTCAGATGGGTGAAATTTAGACCCTTACTTTGTTTGGAAATGTTTGTAAATAAAGCAAGATAAAGATCTTTTGATATTGATTAAAATTTTTAGAAGTAAAAAACGAAGCATCTCATGTGCTTTTTCAAAAAATATTACAAAAGCAAGAATACAAAATTCATATGAGATAAATGTAAATAGCTGAAGTCATCCTACTAGGAAAAAACAACTAAAAATTGTATTATCGATACAAAAATGATTTGAATAAAAACACTGTTTACATGATGATTTCACTAATGCCTAGTAAAAGAAAGCCACAGAAATTTACTAGCGTCATCTGCTTTCTTATTAGCGTTATCTGCTTATTAGAAAAGAAATTTATTGAAGGCAAGGCAGGCATAATTAATAAATTGTCTTATTTAATTTCATATTAATCTTGAATTGTCTATAAATGATGTAATAAACAAATATATTAAACGTACTTAAAAATTAATATTTGGTTTTAATTTAATGATGTGATCAGCAATGATCTTCAATAATAAATTTAGCAGTGATTTGTGGTTAACAAAAACAAATTGTGAATACAATTTAAATTTAGTAATAATTTAAATTAGTACTGTTAAATTTAGTAATAATTTTTATATAATTAAATAATGTAATATTCATGTACAATATTTTACGCAGTTATATTCCTTTTTTTACCCTCTTTTTTTGTTATTATTTGTAGTTTATATAAACGTGGTTAAATGGGTTTGGCAGCCAGTCTAACTGTATATTTTAACTGGAATATACCAGTTAAATCTCTTTAATAGTAAAGCTTTTTTCTTTAATTTGTACTACCCGTAGAGGAGTTACTTTATTTAAAAATAGTAAGTTGTATTATATCACATATAATTGTGAATATGCAGTTGTTAAATGAAATTTATGTTATGAAATGGAACAAACAGATTTGTGGAAGTTATAGAATAAAATTATTGAAATTTATATCATCTTATGTACGGCCAAATTTCATATATAATTTAATAAATGACATCGGTACCACAATAAAAAAACAATTTTTATAAAAAGGTTAAATTATCTTTAACTAAAATGATATTTTACTTCCTTGAAGAATTCAATTGTCTTCTCAAAAATAAGTTTTGTAGTTTTAAGTTTAGATCAGATTTAAATTTATTTTCAGACTCATATTATATCTGTAATGAATCATCAAGAGATTGTAATAAATAGAAATATATATACAGGTGACCCATATAAAACGCAACCCATCAATCACTCATCCATGAAATTTCAAAAGTCACGCCTACTCCCCTACTCGTTACTGAAATGGACTTGTCCAACATCTGAACATCGCGGCGACGCAGTAGAGCACTACCGATAGTAACAACAATGCAATCATAACGTTCAGTGTATTGCTAGAGACAAGATGGTGTTTTCGCTAGATGAACGTGTTTTCATTGTTGGGTCGTACTTCAGTACGAAATCAGTGGTTGCAGTGCAAGATTTGTTTCGCCATAAGTACCCAGATAAACCAGCTCCTAACAAAACATCAGTGTTAAGGTTAGTCGCAAAATTTAGAGAGACCGGTTCTGTTAATAACAAGGAACACAAAACATCTGCGTCAGTGTTGTATACAGATACAGTCACTGAAATCAAAGACCGATTACTCGCCTCGCCAAATAAATCGATCAGACGTTTGTATGCTGAAATTAATTTGTCTAAATCAACTGTTCATCGGGCGACCAAACAATTACAATTACGACCTTATCGCATTCAAACGGTTCATCAACTTCTTGAGCCCGACAAAGAAAAACGGCTACAATATTGTCAATGGCTCCGTCAATTTCTGCGTGAGGGAATTAATGTTATGGATTCGTTATTTTTCACAGATGAAGCACGGTTTCATTTGGATGGCTACGTAAACAGCCAAAACAGTAGAATTTGGAGGGCTGAAAATCCCCACGTTTATCACGAAAAACAATTACACCCGCATAAGTTGGGCGTGTGGTGCGCGATATCGCGGAAGAAAATAATCGGTCCTATTTTTTTCGAGTACACCGTTAATGCAGAACGATATCAGTATATTTTATTTCAGTTCATCGCACTCTTGGTAGAGGAAGACAGACACTGCTGGCTACAACATGACGGTGCGACATCGCACTACACAGGTTCAACTTCTGATTTCGTTGAGGAATTCTTTGGTAATCGTGTTATCGGTCGAGGCTTGTGGCCACCAAGATCTCCAGATTTGACTGCGGCGGATTTTTTTCTATGGAGTTACCTCAAAGAAAAAGCCTACAGCAACAAACCACGAACAATTGAAAGTCAATATTGAACAAGCTGTATTAAATATCCAGCCACAAACTTTGAAAAAAGTTGCAAGAAACGCTGTAAAAAGAATTGAAGCTTGTATTCAAGAAGATGGCGGCCATTTCCAACATTTACTCTAAATGTAAGGTAATGGATGGTAATAATAAATATTACATTTACACACAAGGCACATGCCTTTCAATACCTACCAATATAAGGTTGGGTTGCGTTTTATATGGGACACCCTGTATTTATAAACTCTACAGGATCAAGATGTCTGCCAGAGGTCACAACTTAATCATTTTATTATCAGTAAAAACAACCGCACTATGGAATTTTTGCACTGATCTTTTCTGACTGCTATTTACTAAATTAAAAATTTAACACACTTCCAATCTAATATAAATTAGTCATAAAAAAGTACGCTAGCTCCAAACTATTACCCTTTACCAACATTTTTTTACTTTAGTTTTAAAGATATATTTCCAAATTTAAATGTAATTTATCAGGCGATTGTTCGTTACAGAAAAAACATAAACCAGACGAGTATTTTAAAGAGAAATATATATTTTTATTTGCATTTAGCTTATACGTGAATGTGCGTGTGTGTATATATATATATATATATATATATATATATATATATAATATTATATATAGTAAATATATATATATATATATTAAATTTATAAATCTATAATTTATATTAAACATAATAATATTAAATTTGGCTTATAGGCTCGAATTTCGGGTTTTACGTGACGCACATAATTTTTTTTTTTTGATCTTGTATTGTACAGTAATCCCGGCATTGCGTAAATATTTAGGTAAACCTATTGAATAATTTTGTTTGTATGATTCGTGTGAGATTATATTGATATCTGAAGAACTGAAAATAATCTACTTAACTTGAAAAAAGAAGGATGATTAACTGCATTCATGAATGCAAATTGCATATCAAAATTTAAAAAAAAATATATTAAGGTATAAATTTGAACAATTTTGATTTAATTTTTAGCAAAGTTTTATATAATTAGATATTTATGTAGCGGGAGATAACATTTATGAATCCTTTTAGATGTTTTATTTTCCAGGTATCAAAAAGCTCGTTACCAGTTAACGAGTTGCTTAGTTAGTGCCATAATTACCGTTAATTGCCGAAACATATAAACGTAATTTTATCTTTTGAAATATTTTCACAAAACGTAATGACAATTTTTGCTTTTGCAACTGAAGGTCATTTACAAACACTTTTGTGGACGACACCATACAGCGGATTACAGGACGTGCCAGAGTGAAGCATAGCTAGATTAGCGAAATTGTGTTCTAATAAATTCTAGACGCTCGTTCTGGTTTACAACAAGAAAGAACAAGGGATTACTTGACAACGCCGGCTGATTACCAAAATAAATTATTGTAAGAGACAGACTATATCGAATGAAGAACCGTATAGTTAATTTGGTAAATAATTTTCTGTTATATAATGCTTCATTAGCCGATAACGTTAATGAAATGTTATTTATATCGACCCGTTAATAACCTGTTTTTATTTTTATATACTCGTTCATAGACGTTTGAAATAAAACGTTATTTTTTTTAAGAGAAATTTGGGTTTTTTGTTTTAGTGCATTATACAGCAATAATTTTTTAATTAAATAAATAATTTATTCAGATTGATATGTAGATTATACAATAAATATACCATGTCAGGAATGGGTAGACTGCTATAACAGTTTTAAAAGAAAAAGAAACTGCTGCAGCGTTTGCCTGGAAGGTTATAGAAAAATTGTGAAAAAATTTTGATCAGTACAGTTTTATAAGATAAAAAATAAATTAATAAAAAAGAAAAGGATTTTAATTGTTTACATACAATTAACAATTATATTTACATACATACAATTAACAATATAAATATGTCTATGTGGTTACCATTAATGTTTTGCTCAGATGGTAACACTGTATAACAAATGCAGTCTACAAGGACTGCACAAATTATTAGTATTAGTAACATGAGTGCTGAAAGGGTGAAAGATGGTTGACTAGATGCATCTTTACCCAGAAAGAGCGAATGGAATCCGTACGTTCATTACCTGGATTTCCACACGGCTATGGATCAGCAGAAACTCACTTGTATGTTGGTTCAACAGGTTCAACGATTCAGCGATTGCATTATGAATTTTAGTGATGATAGGATGTCTAGAATACAAATCTTCTAAAGCTTGAGAGTACTAAATGAGTCGCTACAAATAAGGATGCAATGGATTTTGGATAAATGATATTAAAAACCTTATTGGTGGCGTATAGTTCAGCATTGTAGGCGCTTATAATACCAGGTATACTGAACATCTAGGTTCTATCATGTTCAACAAAAGCGCATCCAACATTAACATTCTGTTTTGATAAATCTGTTTATACCATGCAATCTGGGTTTGTTTTGGATAAAAGTTGGAAAAACTGAAGGGTGATAGAAGTTGTTGATTTTTTATCCTGTATGATGAGGTCATAATTAAAATTTATCGAGTTAAGCCTCCATGGAGGATAGGAACAGGAACAGGTCAGGAAAACTGAAAGTGTGTCAAAATAAAAAAAGATAGTGTAAGTAGTTACACTAAAGATAATGTAAGTAGTTGATTACACTAGCTTTTTAATTTTGACACACTTGGGTATAAACACCCATTGGTGCTGTATTATGTGAATGGTTTTTATACCGTTGTAAATAAGGGTTTGTGAGGACTGCTTTAAAAACTGGGTGATTTGGAGTGCAGTTGCCTATGACAACTGAATCAAGAAAGCTGTAATGTAAACTTTAAAAATTACATCTTGGCTTATGTCTAACGCCTACCTCTCTGATTTATGGTAATTCTGGATTAATAAATTAGAATAATTAAGTTTAATAAAGACAAAAAGGAAAAATCAAACAAAAAGTACAAAAGGCAAAAAATTTGAATAGAAAGACTGGAGAGTTTTACTGCTAAGAGAAATATACTTGTAGCTCGGATAAAAAAGAATAACAGAAAGTAAGATTTTCCAAGCTGTTTATAAATCCTTTTAATTTCATGATATTTACGATACTTATTTCAAGACAGGTAGACTGACACACACACAAGCGTGCGCATACACATATACAGTTATTAAATAGGAACTGTATGTGTGTGTGTCATGCTACTAATTTTTATAGATGAAATTTTTTAGTCTTATTCACAATGCACAGTTTTTCTAGGGTAAAAGATTCATTATACTGCAATGAAGTAATTTTTATCTAGCAATAAATGAAAAAAAAATCATTTGGTCACTCAATAGATCTAAGAAGTAATTTTTGTTTATGTTTTTACCTGTAGATGAGTTTCGTTTTTTTTTGTAATTTTATTTAGACATCTTATACTTTTGTACATGTACTTTGAGTACATTGGTTAAAATGCGACACAATGCAAAAGTTATTACTTGTGTAATAACTTTTGCATTGAGGATATATATTTAATAAACGAAAGAAGTTTTGCTAATATTCCGGCAACAAAAACAAATTGAAATTTTTCTAATATAAATGGTTGGTAGGTTATTTATTTATTCTTTTAGTATTAGAAAATCAAATAATAAATAAAATGCTAAGTTAAAAAAAGTACAATGAATGTATGTTTAAAAATAAAAAAATAATTTTCATTAAATAATTCATTTTTATTGCTTTTATGCAATTTCATCATATGAAGAATATGATTTTTATAAAACCAGAAAATATTAAAAAAAAGAAAGAAATAACGTGAAAGGTTCGTTCAGAATTTTTTCTGCCTGAGAAAGAAAAAAAAGGATTTTTTAGAAATTTATTTTTATTTTTCAAAGTAAATTTCGATGAAAACCTTGCAATTCGATACATTTAGATCAACGACTTTCCAATTTTTTAATGCCCTAATCATAATACAATTTGTCAACATTGCAAAATAAGCGGTTTTCTCACCTTTGAATTCAACATTTGAACTGAGCTGTTTCTTCAGATTTGCGAAGATAAAGTAATAGCTGGGAGAAAAACCCCATAGAATACAGCCCGTGTGGAATCACTTCGTACATCGTACGTAATAAGGTTTTGCAGCAAGAACCGAAAAATGCTGTTTATTTACACGCATTTTTTTTAGCCTCCGAAAGCACCGTTAGGTATTGCTTCAGATGATAAGATGAAATGACAATTTTATAGCGTGTGAAAATGTCATTTATGATCGGGATTCGAATCCGGGATCTCCGGTAATTTACACACTTGGATAATATTGAAATAATATCTATGAAAACAGAAGTTTTATTTATTATAAATATAAAAATAACTGGATAAGAAAATTATATAAATGATTAAAATTTAAAAAAATAACAATAAAAAATTATATTTTGGATGAAAATGTGTACACCCAATCCCTCTAATGGTACCAACTGAGCAGTAATATGTACTCTTCTATTTATCCTTAAAAGGCTGACAACACAGTTATGGGACTTTCCTACAAGTATTTTGAGATTCTGAGGGTGAACTTGCTCTACAGCCTCACCCCCTTGACCTTTTAAGTTGAAAATTTAATGACATCAATGCCCCATATATAGAAGTAATCTGACCGAGTTTGGTCAAAATCGGTCCAGTAGTTCTGCAGATATAAGATGATTTAAAGGCCAACACCGAGCACACGTACATTAACTTCTGGAAAATTTCCATCCAATTTTTGGGTTCCTAAGATGTCAAAACGTCAAGATGCGGTGAAAACCGCATATGCCAAAATTGGACCGATAAAAATACGTTCTCTTCTAGAGCTACAGCTCTGTTATAGCGCTACCTAGATGGAAAAATAAAAATGAATTTGATTATTTACATTGACTAGTTTAATTTTCATTATAATGATTTTCAACTGAAAGAAAAAACTTGAATAAATATTAACTGATGAAGAATAAAAATCAACCTTTTCTGTAAAATCTGCATTTTAATGATATATAATATATTAACAAAAAAATATTGTGATGTCTATAGATTAATTCGTTAAGTTTAATTTAGACTAAAATAATGGAAGTAAAACAAAAGGAAATCCTTTTGTTGGTAAGAAGTGAAAGAACAGAAAAAGTAAATATTACATATATTTGAAGTCTTTGGTGTCAGAGGACTAGAAGAGCGCAATGGAAGGATAACGATGGTAAAGGAATCCTTCAGTACAAAAAGAAAATTACTATATAATAAAGGTCTGGAGTTAAGAAAGAGGTTCGGTGGAGTATCTTTTTGTGTGGAAGGGAAGCATAGACGATGGTGAAGGGGGTGAGGAACAGGATTGAGGCTTTTGAGAAGTGGCCATGGAAAAGAAAGTGAAGATGGACGAATGAAGTGTTGAATGAAAAAATAATTAGCTTATTAGAAAAGAAGTTATGCCCAGACCCCAGAATACCTTCACAGAAATTATGGTCTGGTTGCACCAAGCAAGTCCTCCATCAAGCGGCTGTACAACAAGTTCCAAAAGACAGTGAATGTGGCAGATGCAGCCAAAAGTGATCAACCGAAGGTGCTAACACCAAAAACGTTGATCGACATGCAAGCTGCATATTCTGTTAATCCCAAGACGTCTGTGCGACGCCTATCTTGCCAGTCTGATCTCTTCTTCGGTAGTGCCCACACGGCAACGTGCAAGTGTTTAAAGATGCATTCGTATAAAATTCGTGTTGTTCACGAGTTATTTCCTGTAGAAACTGGAAAACATGTAGCTTTCTGTCCGGGGTTCATGGCATTCACGTATCCACCTTGATGAATACGTGAATGCACAGAATTCACGAATTTGGTGTATGGAAAATCCACATAAGCAAATGTTCTTGACGTTCTTTCACGGCACAAAGAATAGTGAGCACAATAATTTGTAAACACTATACCTACAGACCGGCTGGAGTACACGTGCTTTCAGCAGTACAATGCTACGGCTCATACAGCTAACAACACTATGACTTTCTTGGATCAGTGTTTTCATGGGCAAGTGATTTCAAAGGGGCTGTGGCCCCCTCGATCTCCTGATTTATCCCCTCCTGACATTTTCTAGTGGGGATACCTAAGGATGATGCTTACAAAACTCATCCTCACACCGTTCCCGAATTCCAGATCGAAATTGAACGATGTGCGCTGCTATTCCTCAACAAACTTACAACATGTGTTTAAGGGCATACATTGACGTTTTCAATAGTGTTAATCGGATAATGGAGGCCTCTTTCAACTATTATTGTAATTTATTAATTTTCCCATACGGTTGCGTCATTTTTTGAACACTGTATTTGAAATGAAGTAATAATTTAACTTATAAAGATAGTTTAATTTATTTTAGTTTTAATTAATTAATTAAGCTTTAGCTAATGGATCAGAGTAAGAATCAAAATCAAACATTATTAGAAATTTAAGTCTGTCTACTCATGAATCCCAAGTCTATTACTGCAACCTTGAGTTTTTAATCAATTACATATTCCGAATTCATGCTCCAGTTCTCCATAGACTTCATAGGGTCCAGTCAATTAAGTTAACATTTTCAAAATATCTTTTTTAGATTTTTGATGTATAATTATTATTATTACTGGTAATATCATGATAGTCTGACGGCCTATCTACCGTTAGCTTAAGCATTTTCTAATTATAAAAAACCGTTTCTTATTTGCCTTTTGACATAACCATTTTTTAATTAAATTTATCTCCCTAAAATAAAAAGTTAAAGATTGCAAAAAAGACACTATTTCAGAATTCTGATTGTAATGTTAGATTCGGTACTGCCGACGGTTTATTGACGATATCGGGCTTTGTTAAATCATAATAAAAAAGGAGAATTTAATAAAATTATTAGGTTACACAGAAACATGATGAAACCATATAAGGTAAAAAAACAGTTTGAGCTCCATTTTATTTGTTGACATTAGTCATATGCTTTTCGTAGAATACGAGTATACAGTAAAATATCGGTTTTATTTATCAGTTAATTTATGAAGAAACGTTTTATTTTTAATGCGTAATTATAAATAAACAGGTTTTATTAAATGCTATACATTTTTTCTTCTTAAATTATCTTTTTAACTCTCATGCATTTTCTAAAACTATATATCCATAATTGTGTGTGCCCCAATTACTTCAGATAAGTCAGATATTATTAACCCACCGGGTTGGTCTAGTGGTGAACGCGTCTTCCCAAATCAGCTAATTGGAAGTAGAGAGTTCCAGTGTGCAAGTCCTAGTAAAGTCAGTTATTTTTACACGGATTTGAATACTAAATCGTGGGGATACCGGTGTGGTGGTTTGGTTTTTTCAATTAACTACACATCTCAGGACTACACTTCATTTACACTTATACATTTCATCCTCTGAAATATTATCTGAAAAGTAATTACCGGAGGCTAAACAGGAAAAAGAAAGAAGTCGGATATTATTGTAAATAAATAAATTTTATTTTAATTTAATTTAAAATTGATATTATTTCCCTTTTACCAGGAAAAGTAAACATTTTTGAAATGAATTGATGTTTATTTTAAATAAATAAATCTTTATTCCGATGGAATAAAACAAATACATTATATAAATCACATCAATATAAGATAAATTATAAATACAAAAACAAATTCCAAGATATAAATAGAAGTTTTTTAAGTCCATATTATTTATTTAAATACAAACACATAAAATAATAACTTTAAGGTAAATACATTAAATATAAAAAATTACTACAAAATAATTCATAATTTAGAAGCCACTATTGAAAATTATTTTGAGCACATATTTATGTACCCGTAGAAGGGGAAGCGAGTTTAATTAATATTATTTAAAAATTCATCAACAGAAAAATATTGTTAGCGTATAACAAAGTCTTTTAATTTCATTTAAAAAAATGTTTGTTCCACTTGTGCCATAGGGTGCTGCTACCTAGCGGGGGCTAAAGGCCCTACGGCAAGCTTGGTCAGGCGATCTGATCACGCTACCTCCTACGTCATAATGCCACAGGGAGTGGTCATTATGCGTAACCTTCTATTATTCTACGTCAGAATCCGATCCAGAGCGGTCGTATGCACTTTCAGTCCGGATGGACATGTTCGGATGAACGTTTAGTTTATTAGTATAAGTTATATGTTATTTAATTTAATTATATATGTAAAGATATGTATCAAGTTCAATTTATTTCATTAACTGTCAAGACGACAATTCATTAAACCATCATTCAACAATTAACAAGGCGTTGTTTCATTTATCACCTATGAATATACAGTCCAACTTCGTTCTAAATTCTACCATCGTTTCATGTGGAGGCACCGGCGAGTATCCGGCCCGCAAGACCATGAAACGTGTGTTAGTTTTTAGAGCGAGGTTGGACTGTATATTCATAGGTGATGAATGAAGACAACACCTTGTAGCTTGTTGAATAATGAATTATTGTCTTGTATAACTTGTCATAACTATGTATAACTTGATATATATGAAAATATAAAATTAAATTAAACATTAAAGCTAACGTTCATCCGAACATGGATCGAGTCCATCCGGACTAAGAGTATGACGTGAACGCCTTGGATCAGATAAATAACTATGAGTAACACTAATTGTCCATCCGGACGAAATGAAAAATGCTACCGTTCTGTGCGGGATTCTAACGTAGAATGTTAGTACTAGCTTAACTATCTGGTGAGCACTAGATCGCAGCACCGTACGGCTCGACATGGAACGGAACAAATAATTTTGTGGAAAAACTTTTCAAATGGTTCACTAATTTATTAAAATTGGCAATGGAAGCACAATAAGGCTTTTTCTTGTAAATAGAAGTATTTTGTTGAGTTATTATATGGAAATAGTATCGCTGTCTGGATTGGTAAGGTTGATATGGTTATTTTTTTTAGAACGGTTATTCTTTTTACCAAAGATTTTATATTGACGAATAAAAATCTGATGTGAACACCATATGACTTCCTTGTGCGCCTATTAAAAAACATACACGTTTTTAAAAGTACTTAAAAGTTTATTTCAGAGGTTAATCGGTAAAAATTTAAATTTAAAAAAAGGAGATGAAGTCGGATTCGAAACGATGTGCGTTCCCCTTGTAAGATCCAAATATTTCATTAATTAAAATTTTATTTGGCTTTAACTCTGGAACCAATGAAAATAAGTATCACTTATATCGTTGAAAATCTCTCCATGAGAGCTTCAAATGTTTTTGGATTTTGGGCTCTTATGGACATTTTTGGTCCAGTCGATTGCAATCAAAAGGGGAGGTGCACAACTAGATGTTACAACAGTCCTAAATCCAAAATTTCAACATCCTACTGCTAATCGTTTTTGAGTTATGTCAGATACGAACGTACGTACAGACGTCACAAGAATAGTCAAAATGCATTCAGGGATGATCAAAATGAATATTTCCGTTGAAATTTGAAAACCTAAATTTTTCGCGATTACCGATTACAATACTTCCATTACTTTGTACAAGGAAGTAAAAAGTAACGTGTTTTATTAATAAATTATAGCACAGGTTCCTCGCTTCTTTCAAAATAGTTTATCTATGATCTTCACTATTAATTTTTATTTATGTATGTTGGAAGGAATCAATAGAAGATGACAGATTTCTTCTTGTTCTTAGTCGTATATTTTAATTAGTATGTAACCATGTTTTGATGATTAAGCTAGAGTTTTGTGAAGTGAAAGATGTTTATCGTAAGTAGTTTCAATTTTTATGGGATGTATCCCAGCAGTGTGAATATTTTAACTTTTGTACGCTGACGGAGTGAGAAATAAATCTAACTTTGTCCCTGGACTAAATGTTTTTAATTAATGATGTACCTGATACTGTTACTAAACTCCAAAATGGAATATTAGATAATAACAACAAACTACTACGCTTTTTTTTAAACACAAATTGGTGACTAAATATCATATCTCTGTGTTTTTTTTTTGCGAGAAACAGAAAAAATAGATGAAGTAGCAGAAATATTTGCAAGTGATAGTTTAAAATTAAGTCTAAATAATATTGAAGCACTCAGATTGATTTCATTGGGAGTAATATTATTCAGATAACTTTGTGCTTGGATTGAAGCATTGAATCATGACTGAAGATTAATCGTGATTTATTGATCCATTAATCAAGAAACTGTTCATCGAAATAAATTTTAATGATTTTTCTCGATTTCTGTGCAACCAGATTGAACCGTACCTTAGGCGAGACCGCGTATATACGTAGGTTCTAGAGTACGAAAATTAGATTCAAAACATGAATATAGGAGAAACATTTTCCTGTCGATCAGACCAGGTAGAAAAAGGTCCTAAGCAAGCATCTCAATTAACAAAATAAAAGTCGAAAGCCTCACAACCATTCCGAAATTTATTTATAAATAAGATAAAATTTAGAACCATATATATATATATTTTTTTTTCATTATTTTGGCTGTAGCTCGTTAAATATTGATTTTACAGAAAACATTATTCTTGTCAAAAATATAGAGCGGAAGCTTCTACACAAAAATATCTATGGACACATTCCGATCAGGTTGTAAATAAACGAGCTTGCGCAATATACAGTAAGTAACCCTCCATATATTGCCTATGTGGAGGTATCCCGGCGGCACCGTTTCAACACGCGCGCGCGATAAACAAATATCTATAACTTTTGATCTATGATAGATAATGCAAAAAATCAAAATGTTATTGATAAATTATACCTAAAGGAATAACCTCGTATAAATTTAAAATGATTTCCTACATTTAGGAATATGATATTATAGTATAATGTTATCAGGTCGAAGTATTTTAAAATTTGTTATCAAAGGCCTGCGCGAATAAAAACAAAACTAAAAAAATCGATAAAAAACTACGCGAATAAATTCTTAAGGTGATTATTTATGAATTCAATAAGTTTCGTAGCAAAATATGTTGTTTTTTTAAATATTAGTAATTTTAAATCATATTTCAAAAAACCTATTTTGTGACTTTCACTAAGTACAAAAAACCAATCGTAAATTAATAAAATTTTATGAAATTAAATATTAAACAATATTAATAACTAGGGAAAAATATTTGCTTTTAGGTGGTAATATCAGTAATACGTAAATGTTTAATTTTGACTGAGTTTTATGAGCGTAATGTTTGTAAAATGCGTCAGTGCGCACCAAAAAGTGAAAACAACAATATAAATAAATGTTTGTAAAAAGTTAACAAAAACAGATTTTTATGTTAAACTTGGTAAAATTATCCATAAATATGCACTTTACTGAATGTTAACCTTCGATTTCATTACTTTTTTGAAAATTTCAAAAAATTTAATCGTTTAAGATAAAGAACGATTTTTTTTTTTTTCGGTGTAACAGATCAATCAAATTTTCCGTTCTACAACTTTTGTTTGAAATATTTTTCGATAAATTCAATATTTAAATAGTTACAACCGAAAAACGGGACTACGATACATTTACATCGATATAGTGGGTCATTTTACTAGATCCACCCGGATATCTCAAAGGTTTTTTTGGTAATGAGGCTCTTGACTTTTAGTATGTTAGTTGAGGCATTCTAGGGACATTTTTCACCTGGTCTGATCAACAGGGAAATTTTGCCCCTACATTTATGATTTGAATCTAATGCTCCCACTCCATACGATAACAACAGCTTCATCTAGCTAGTTTTTTTTTTATTTCATGAGGAAAACGTATTGCTTTAGAGGAGTTCTTTAGTGAGTAAATAATGTACTCTATTAATATGTGAAATATTTAAACGGAGGAGTTCGATTTTAAAGTTTAAATACTGATTTAGACTCCAAAACAGGACTGTTATAATAATAGTGGGAGGGGGTAAATGCAACTAAGTTGTTGAGAATATTTTTTTTATTACTGGATATTTAATAACACTTTAAAAATGTTATATATATATATATACGTCGGGTTTTCAATTAATAAGATTATTAAAGCTTAATCTTTATAAAGTAGATCATTAGTAGAGGGCTTGACTACTACACTCAAAACAACAAATCTTGACTACACTACTACAAAAAAATGTTTTTTCACAGTTTATACAAAATTTAATTTTATCTTAAATTCAGAGTAATTATAATAAAACTGATACATAAATCTGAGTGAGGATTTCAGCGAGTGAAACACAAAGCCGATCTCCGTGGTGTAGTGGTAACAACTCGGCCTTTCATCTGGAGATCCCGGGCTTGAATCCCAATCAGGCATGACATTTTTCATACTCTATAAAATTCTACCTTCATAATTTTACGTACAAGCTTCTCCGGTGAATTAATTTAATATGAAAAAAAAATTGGTGCTTCAAGAAAAAAAGAAGATATTCAAGAAATGAAATATAAATGGGGATGGGGTGTTCTAATTATAATACACTGCTTTGTTCACAAAGATGAAATAAGGAAAAAATATTTCAGTTATCTGAAATTATCAAATCCAAGAACGTAGTTTTGTTTGATTCATAACGCACATGGAAAACACTTAACATCCAATGTTTTTATATCACTCTACTATTTATTTTATATTTCACTTTGTAATAATATAATTCAAAACGAACTTTGACGTGGAAAAAAAATATTCCCAATAAAAGTACCAGGTTTTAAAAATATTAAAAAAATATATATATAAAAACTAAACTAGTTTTTTTTTTTTGGAATGATTTGGATCTAATAGTGATTTAGAAAAAGTTTCAGTCCAGTCTCATACAAATAGCACATCCCCCGACACTATTTAGTTTGACAACTAAATAATATTTTATTAATTAAATTTATTTCATAAAAAATTAGCTGTTATCTTATAATAATGATGTAAAATTTATAATTTTTTTACAAATATCTTAGTAACTTTTGAATGAGGCAATGCACAAAGAAGCTAAGTGTACCGTTGGAATTGTAGTAATTTTCTCATTTACAGTATAACGTTCAAAATGAGATACAGTAAAGACGTTTAGCAGTTAGAAATCATTATTACAATGAGGTATCAAAACAGGTCTCATAACCGGTTGTACATGTAATTTAAGACCCAAAATCGAGTCTCATAGCAGTCAGCCTGTTAAAGTCCACTTAAATATACCACTGATGCTCCAATTACAACAGAAAAATCACTTTTTTTAAATTGGATTGAAGATATTTTTTTCAGATATAACCTTTTTTCTTGGATCCTGGATTAAAGGTGCTGGAAAAATCGTGAAATAATAATTTTGCTTAAGCTATGCGCAATAGAAATTCTAAATTGGAATCGGCGTTCTCTTGAAAACCAAGTTTTATATAAATAAATAAATAAATAAATATATATATATATATATATATACTTTTGTGGTGTTTTTAGGTTTTGTTTTTGTTAGTTTAATGTACATATGAAAGAACTGATGATTGTTCACATCAGCACGTTATTTAATAAACAGACGAAATCAAATAATTGAATAATTTATTTAAACATATTGTGCTTTTATACCCTATGAAAATGTAATATTGTTATTAATATTTTACAATAAACCAACCATAAGAAAAACCACTGCAACGATTTATTTATTGTATGTTTGGAATCATTATAATTTGATTCTAACTCCAGACAATTTGTACGTTTTATTTTATAAAATGTTAAATTCACGATCACTGATTTGTGTATTTACATAAAAGATATTTATAAATTCCAAATAATTCTACTTTTAAGAGACGTTTTCGTTAGAGCACTTACTAAGATTATAACGTAAATATAATATAATTATAACCTAAATATCCTAGAATTATAACAATATTAATTTACTTTAATGGTTACCACGGTTTAATTTTAAAGATTGTTAATAGTTTTATTATTGTTGGTTGTTAATTTTAGGTGATAATAAAAAATAACAAAGCATTGTACTTACATGCATATTTTATTGTCGAACAGGGCATTTCAAACAGTTTTGTTTACAAAAATTATTAACTTCAAACAAGTTCCTACTGAGAAACTTTTGCGGCGCGTAAAATGTCTAAAGGATATTCACTTTCACGTCACGCATTACAAAGAATATCTGGAATTATTCCATTAATTACATCTTTTATTCTTCTTTTCATTTCATGATGTTGACACCTTCGTTACGTACAGTACACCCTGTTTTTGGCGAATCCCAAAAAAAGAAATCGATTGGCGTAAGGTTAGGAAACCAAGGTGGCCAGGTAACTGGTCCATCATTGCGAATCCAACGTTGAGGAATTGTTCATGTAAGTAGTCCGTAACAGGTAAACCCAAGTGTGGTGGTGCGCCAAATTGTTGGAAGTAAACGTTGAGTTTCCAGTGTTCAAAATCTGCATTTTTTTTAGATAAGCACTAGTAACCGTTGGCTCGGCAAAGAAGAATAGCCCGATCACCGGACGTTAATTTTCGGGGTTGTGTTTGCCGAACGGCATGAGGGTTCTCACTACCCCAAATCCGACAGTTATGAGGGTTAACGTGACCCGAAACATGAAAGGTAGCTTGGTCAGAGATGATTTCTAAAAACGCATTATCTTCGTTCACTTTATCAAGAATGTCTACGGGTAAACTGTAACGGCGTGGTTTACCGTCATCTTCAATTGCCTGCACCATCTTAATTTCGTATACATGAAGTTTTAGGCGCTTGTGTAGAACCTTCAAAATTGATGAGTAAGGTGTTCTCAACTCGCATGACGAGTAGATTTACCCGGAATTTTCTGAAAAGTTTCTGTTATTCGATCCACAACTTCTTCGGATACGGGAGGTCTGCCAGCACCTTTATTGTATACAGTTTACCTTTATTGTACAGTTTCTATATCCTTTTTAAACCGCTTAACAACAACGTTTAATAGAGTCTTTATTAAGATCAAGACCGTACTCTAAACGAAAACGTATACGAAGAGTAATAACGGATCCGTTTTCACGAAACCATAGCACACATATAGCTTTCTCCTGCACAGGTGCCATTGCTCAATTTACGATCCCCTGTCATTAAATCGCAACGGCGTGTTCATTCAAGGTCTTCAGTAACTACAGATCCAACAACACTAATGTTTGAAAAAAATCAACGTACGCTGCATTGGTTTGTATTAACTCCTAAAATACGCTGAATAATTTATGTTCACTCTATATAATGACTGAAACAAAATAAAACAAATTAATCGGTCATATTGAGCAAAACTTTTGCTCGCTTCATTTCATAGGTAAACTTCTCAAATTCATAGGAGTTTTACCTTCTGAAGAAAAATCATTGAGAAAATAGTCCCAAATAAATATGAATGATTTTGGATATTATGCTCAATCACAATAATTAAATGAGTCTATAACCATTAACATAGAATTGAATGATAGGTTGACACGAGCGAGTACAATAAACCTATTTTGGCCGTTTCCAAAAGTTTCGAATTTTCTCAGATTTAACCAATCAACATGTTGCCAAACTTTATTTAATTCGATTATGATTGCAAAAGTTTTAAATTAATGTAAATCTGGATAAATAATATAAATTAAATTTACAGATTATTAACTTTAATTCTATTATATTCTAATTCATCCGTATAAATAAAGAAATTATGAATTTCTTTTACGTAACAAAATAATACAGAATAAGAGAAGATTGATTTAAACTATTTTTAATACTTTTATTTATAGTCGCATCAACAATTAAAGTCATTATCAGTGTAATGTAATTTAACCGGTAAATTTGTAGTCTTGAACAAAATCAGGTCGACTACTCCTGAGACGTGTAGTTTAATTGAAACCCAACTACCAAAGAACACCGGTATCCATGATCTAGTATTCAAATCCGAATTTAAAAGTAACTTATTTTTATTAGGATTGAATTTGAGAACTTTTTGACTTTGAAATCGACATTTATGACGATTAATACGAGTTTACCACTAGACCAACCCGGTGGGTTGATTTAAACTATTGATCTAGAGTACACACCAGATTTTTTATCATAATTATTATTAATATTTTTTTTTTATTGAGGAAAAATTATTTTTTCTGTCATATTTAGTTTAATTATTAACGGAAGATGAATACAATAATAATAATAATACTCATTTTGATCGAATCACTTCGATCAAAATGAGTATAATGCAATTAAGAGTTGTCTAAGTCCATCAGCTATTATATGTATAATAAGATTATAAAATAGAATCCTATAAAAAAAAATATTAATGACAATTATGCAGTTCTTAGAGTACAATTGGATAAAGTGATCACTAAAAAAATTTGGGTTCGTAGTATTAAAATACTTATGCAATATTAAAAGTGTAATTCTCAGAAAAAATAATTCCAAATGACCACTTTACCAAATTAGGATTTTACCATCAAAATTATAAAGTATTTATATTATTGTAATTATTAAAAAAATATAGATCCTGTTTGACCCCCACATTCGTTAGTTATTTCATATAACCCTTTTAATAACAGCTACAACTTGAAAAAAATATGTATTAAAAATTCAAACAAATTTTAAAATTCTTAAGTTGAGTTCCAAAGGTCTTTTTTTTTTAAAAAAAGAAAAAGCTTCTATATCGTCTACATTAATACTAGATATAGTTGAATTTTCAATCTTGAAAACTGAAGAGATTAATAAGTTGATTCTGTCTGCAAAGTATTATTATAACTAAACTCAGGTCTTTCTTCATTTTTAATGTTTTATAAATTGTACGTGGGGGTTCATGTAAAACCTTTCATAATGTAGAGAGAGAAGAAAAAACCGTAAGAAAGAAGATTTATCTGTACATGGACGGCTATAAGTGTGTGAGTATATGATGTGAAGTATTTTCTTTATTATTCATGATGTAGAAAATTAGGATAAATATATCATCACAAAAAGCTTACTGAGCTTTTTCTGAATTCCTTCCATAGGCTATATGATCTTTGGAATTCCTTTTAACGTGCTTTATAAGTATAAAGTCATTTTTTATAAAGCGTATTTACGTTAAAAGTTTATATTCTAATACATATAAAGGAAAATAAAGATTTATTGATTAAAAATATTTATGATATGTTTAATATTTTACGAAGATATGACAAACTTACAATAATCTTTAACTTATTAAATATATGAAACTATTAATTTGATATTTTTTTATTGATACATAAGCCAGTACGTTGTGTTTCCGCATTAACCAATTCGATTGAGTAAATCAGTTTAATGAGGTAAAATACAATCTCGATTGTTAGAAGAGAAAGAGGCGATCATCCAAACCGTCGTAAGAAACAAAGAATCTACCCAATAAGCCGCCAAATGCATTTTTACAAAATAAGGGCAATTTAGATATTCGGAAGAAACTCTAGAAGAACCACATGTTCTATACTCATTAAATATATATCAGAAGATTTCCGTGCACTTTTCTCGCTTTTTTCTTTCCCGTTTATACCTCCGTTGCTGTTGCAGCGTATAAAAGAGAAACTATAGCGACAAGCCAAAATTTTGGGCACAGAAGTTTTTGAAAATGTCGACGTTTCAAGAACGCCTTAATCCAAGAACATAAAAAAAAAGTTATAGAAATTTACAGAGGGTGTACGTACGTACGTGTATTCGTCTGTATTTTCATTAATATCTCCGGACTGGATAGAAAAAAATCTTCGAATATATATATATATATATATATATATAGAGCTTCGACCTGATTTTCGATCAGCATTGTACAAGAAAGCATCACGGTACCAATAATTAAGTAAACTATAAATTCTTTTTAGCCTTGTTGAATAACGTTGCTTCAAAATGGGCCGATTTTCTGAAGTAGATTACTCCAATAAATAAACTTTTAGGCCTCAAAAAATAAGAGGGCTAAATAGGACCTGTACTTAAAATATCAATTTTTTAACCTTTAATTTTCAAGATTGAAAAACTTACTGTAAGTATTATTAATGTAGATGAAATAGGAGTTGTTTTTTTTTGTTTTTAAATGAGGCTTATGGGATCCGACTAAAGAATTTAGAATTATTTTTGAATATTTTATAATTTATAAAGCATACGCAATAATATAGAAGAAAGTGTGGTAAAGCCTAAAGTGAATAGAAAGGAACTACTGAAACTAATCGTTCAAAAGCAGTAAATGAATACAGTTTTGGTAATTCGTCAGTTATTTACATCTTTCATGAAAACAGATCGTCTATCACAAGGGAAACTTACCATTTCTTTTAAAATACTACCTGATCAACGGAACTATATATGAAAACTATTGAAGCGAGATCAAGTAAATTGGAAAAAGTCTAGAAAATATTAAAAAAAAGAAAGCAAATAACAAGGTGTAAGGGTCGTTCGGAAAGTTCTCTGTCTGACGAAGAAAATACAGGATTTTTCAAAATTCACTTGCAATTCGATACATTTAGATCAACGACTTTCCAATTTTTTAATGCCCTCATTATAATGCAATTTATCATCATTGCAAAATAAGCGGTCATCTCACCTTTGACCTCATCATTTAAACTAAGTCGTTTCTTCAGATTTGAGAAGAGGAAGTAATCGCTGGGAGAAAAAACCGGCAAATACGCTGGATGTGGAATCACTTCGAAGCGTTCGTAATGAAGTTTTGCAGCAAGAACCCGAGATATATGTGTAGGCTCATCATTGTGATGAAAAGAAAACTTTCTTTTTGGCCATATGTGGGTGTTACACCCTTCAATCGGTCCAGTAGTGAAACAAAGTACTCCCCCGTGATGGTCCTACCTTTTTTCACGATCTATAAGTACCACATCATGAGAATCCCAAAAACTCGTATAGCCGTGACTTTTCCTGCAAACGAAACCTTTCTTCTTTCTTAATGAGCATTCTCACCTGCTCCCACCCACTATTTGGTCTGCAGTTTAGTCTCTAGCGTGTAATCGTGAATAACTACTGTTATAAAATGCCGAAGAAACTCAGAAAAATTACATTTAAGTGGAATAATTTTTTGGTCGCTGTTAAATGCGACCCCTATCGAGATGAAGGTTTTTCATCGCAGAAAAAAGAATCATAACTGACAAATATTAGTCATTTGGTCATACCTGGCCATCTCTGTGTAAGGCTCAAAACTTTCCGAATGATCTTCGTATCTTTAGCTAAATAGAGTTTTAAATCAAATTAGAATTTTGCTCATTTTGTAATTAATTAAATTTAAAATATTTCAATTTTTTTTTTTTTTAATATTTTTATCTACAGTCACATAAACAATTTAAGTCATAAGCGACTCATCAAGATTACATTTGTAAGTGTGATGAGTTCTGAGACGTGTGGTTAATTGAACCCCAACCATCAAAGAACACTGGTATGCTCAATCTAGTATCTAATATTTCTATTTTACCTGGTGTATTTAACATATTGTTAATAAATAATTTATGAAGTAGGTCTACCTATTAAATTTAACTAAAATTATAAAGGAAAATTATATTGTAAAAATTCGCTTGTTGTAAAACGTTTAATTTACTGTTACACAAAGTAACGAAATATAGTTACGTTCGAAGTAGTTTTACTGCTTGCAGAATTGACCTTGCTAAGTTTTATCCCCTTTAAACATAATTTGAGTTTCGGGTTCTAGTGAAATATTTTGAGATAGCCTATAATAAACGAAAAATCAGACGAATCTATTGAAAAGACAAACATTATTTTTGGGAAAATTTTAGTTCCATTAATTCAATAAATTTTATTCATTCTTCTGGAGATATGTTGCTGATATCTTATTGCAGATAAATGTCAATATTATTATCCGCGCAATAAACTATAATCTACATACTAGAAAATTTTAAATTTGCAGCTAGCAAATCAGGTCTGAATCTAAAAGTTCGGAAGTGTAAAAAACATTTTTTTCCCTAAGACTAAAAAAGAGATCTATCAATACAGAATATGAAATCTTAAAAAAAAACACTAACAAAACCTACTTAAGAAAGTTCTGAAATGTAGAGAATATATATTTTTTTTTAAATGTAGCTGAAATATATGCCAAATTAATAAATAATAGTTAGCAATAAAGAAATTAATCTTTATGCCGATTTAAAAAAAATAGAAATTTTTTTAAGAATTGTAAAACATTATTTCGTATTATTTAAACTTTTGTTTTAAATTAAATTATTTAAATTTAAAAATGAGATTACAGTTTTTAGAGAATTTTTCGCTGCAAAACAAGAAATAAATATTAAAAATGAAAAAAACATTGCTGTTTAATATAGGATAATTAAATAGCACGCGGATGACAATTTTATATATTGTATAATTTTTTTTCTAATTTTTAATAATTTTATATGTTAATTTAATTTAACTTAATTAAATTATATGTTAATTTAATTTATATAATTTATAATTATATGTTAATTTAATTTATATGTTAATTTTTTTTTAATAATTTTATATGTTTTTAATAATTTTTTATATGTTATGTTATGTTATACTATAGCCTATGAAACTCCCGGTAACGTAAGGATTCCAATGCGGAGTCATACATCTAAATCGGTTTAGACGTTGGGCTGTAAAGGTGGAACAAACATACACCCTAAATCAGGCATGGCCAACATACGGCCCGCGAAAAATTTGTCAATATTAGCTTTTTTTATTGGCAATTTAATGGGAAATACGGAAATTTAAAAAAACTTTCCAAGAAGTATTTAGTAATCTTCAGCTCAACTTATATTTATGAACAAACTTTTTTTTTAATGAATTTAAATAAAAGTTTAACAAATTCCACAATAGCATTTTGTTCGCTTAAATGAATCGTTTTTGTATTTAACATTTTTTAATTTTAATTAAAAGTTTTCTTTCCAATTCGGCCCGGAGGCAACAACTGTTTGCCACGCCTGCCCTAAATACATAGCACTCCTTTTTCGGTAGTAACATAATGAAAATAAGATCATCGAATCGATACATTTGCAAACAGAAGGCTTGAAAAACCATAGGTGGTTCGAACTGAGAACATTCGTATTTTTTGAAATTAATTAAAAATTATTTCATAACTGTAAATGCGTAAAAATTCTGATGTAGGTGTAGTTATTGCAGTTTTACCTTCCATATTTAAACGAGACACCATTATGAAAAGATTTATTAAACATAGAAATACGTGAGTTAATTAAAGTAACTGCTGATTTTATGTTTTGCAAATAATACAACATATAAATATAAATTACTAGTTTTTAATAAAAGATAAGGCCACTGAAATTTTATTGTCATTGTAGAGTTTAATTTATTAATGATGTGACCGTTCATCCCTTGGGTGTTATGCTCATAACGTCCGGTAATAGATTAGGAAGTATATCCGACTGTAAAAATTCCCCCAAATATTTCTACATAGCCCGCAAAAACTGGAAAAAATTACGTAAAAGCCAAATATAAAATATAATATTAATTTCAGATCGATATATTTTTTTTATTACCGATTGCAATTTTTTTCTTGTAATTTGAATAATGGTGAAAAATATAAACAGGCTTCATAAAATTTTATTAATAGACCTCTTTCATTATTCTATTTCAATCGACTACGTCAAACACAAATTTGTTTATTTAGTTTTTTCTTCCAAATGACGACAATATCAGAGTTCAGAGGACAATTGATGGAGAAGATTAACTAGTCCGTATTTATTTAATAATTATTCTACGGTCAATAATTATTCTAAGGCGGGAAAAAACTTCGGACCCGAAGTTGGCGGGCTTCATGGAGTTGGAGCTCCCTATAAGAACGTGCGGCGAGCACGAACCACTCAAACGCCGGCGCTGCTTCAAGCTTTTATTAAGCAACAAGTGGGATATCAAATTCAGTTCACTAGTTACTACCTTACTGTTAGGACCTCTTGAAAAACATAATATTCCAGGTATTTATATTTTTAGAGACTATCACTGTTATTATATTATTATTATTATTTTTATCAAAGTGTTATTTAACGAATAAAATTAAAATTTCATAAAAATAAAAACTTATGTTAAATAAATAGCATTTGTATAAAAAATATGATTCTATTTTATAAAACACATAATTTTTCTATATTTTAACATAGTGTTTTTTTTTTTACACAATAATTATGAAATAATTAAAACAAGTCTTACAAATTTATACAACAAATAACAATTACTACAATTTAACCGTTATAACATATAAACATATATATATATATATATATTAATATATATACTTCTAAATATCTGTCAAAATTAAAAATAAAACATCTCAAATTTATACTTTAAAACGAATTTAATTTTTGTGGAGTAAAAGAAAAATAGTTTATTGTTATTATTCTATGTTTATTGTTAAATATTATTATTATTATTTTATTAATAATTATATCTGGGTTTAAAACCCAACATAAAATAAATAATACAATTATAATGAAATTCAACGTAATGATACAATACAAAAAAATCATAATAATTATAAAGGAAATATTTAATGCACTTTTGGAAATATTACTAGATTGAATTATTTAAACATTATTTTAAATTTTGATTAAAAGTTAAAATGTAAAATTTTCTTTGTTATTTGGTAATAATTTGGTCTGATATTTACTATATATCTATCTATACAAATTAAAGTAACTTTAAAGAAAATTAAATATATACGAATAATATTTTTAAGTAATGATTTCAACGAAGAAAAATTCTAATGCAACTGATTACTTTCTTGATATAAAAAAAAGGATTTAAAATGGAAGGTAGAATATGAAAAAGTAAATTAAAATTTCTGTTTTTAAAATATAATATTATCTTTATCCAGTTTATAAAAATAAAATAATATTGGTACAATTACTTTTTTAAACGATTATCTATGTTTAGCTTAAAATTTTTAGTGTAAAAACATTAATAAGTTTTTAAAATTTTCATAAATGAAACTGGCAACGCAAAATTATCCAATATTACAAACAGCAGAAAAATTTAAAACTTGATAATTTTGAAATTTATTATAAGCATAACGATCTAACTTGTTTATTAATATATTATAAAATTAGTACAAACTAATCCCGGGTCCTAAGTAAGGGTAATTTAAAGATGTTAATGAATAATATTTTCGGCTGTTTGAACAAAAACTTAATGAAAAAAAAACAACTTATCTTTATAGAAAAATCTGAAAATTCTTCCCATCCGGATAACGCCTTTTTAGAAAAGTATTTTTTTCTTCGCATAGCAGGTGGCAAAATACACAATTTAAAAGATTAGACCTCTATTTTTCTAATAAGGTTTGTATACCTATAACCCTAATACCAAAATGGTATTCAGGAAAATATTATTTTTTTTAAAATGTTGTTTTTCAAAGTAGAACATAACGTACCCTAAAAATCTGACAATCATGTCAAACTAAACTGATAAAAGTTGAGGATATATATTGTAAACAATACAAAATTTAAATTCAACAAGAAATATTTCAAAGTTTACAGAGTGTATCCCGAAGTTCTCCGGGGACTTTCATAACCTAATCGACTTGTGAAAATAATGGAAAATGTTCATGTAAACGTACGTCCTAAATTGCGTCGTTTGTGAGTTACGGCTAGTGAAAGATTTCGCTCGGATTTCAGCTACCCCGGTGAAATGAGGTCGTACTGAAACTTTTAGGACATTAATTAAGGGGAAAAATGAGTGATTTCTTATGGTTCTTAATCTAAAAAATCTAATAAAACAGGTCCCAGAACCGTGTCTGCACTAGTTTTTGAGAAATGTGGAGTAAAGACCAATAAATTGGGGTATAAAACCTTGTTTCTCATGTTTGACTTACAAACTTTGTTAAATGGGAAATAAACACATAAAATGCTTAAATAAAAATTGTAGAGAATTTAATTCCGAACAAAATGGTGTAAGTTAAGTTGAACAAAACAAAGAAAATTTAAAAAAAATTCAAATGTTATTTAGAAACAGTACATTAGACCAAAGTGCATTATGCGTACCATTTTATAATAAATGTTCAAAAATGAGCCCGCCATTTTCAACACATTTCTTGGCAAGCTTCTGTACTGCTTTTGTTTTTCTTTTTAGTTCTTCATAGCTGCCCATAAGGTCCTCAGCCGCAACCATAATGCGGACAATTCCTCACAGAATATATTTTTGATTTGAATAAAATATTTTTCATCCATCCTCAGACGTGAAAATCTAAAGATATTAGATCTGGTGATCTTGGTAGTCAGGATTTTAGATCTCCACAAACGATCTACTACTCCGAGGAATGTTGATTTAAGTGAGTGGAAACCGTAGAAGAGAACTGGGAAGGCGCGTCATCGTGCTGGAAGTATACTATGTGTCTCAGCGCTAGAGGAACATCTAAATGCAGCCGCGGCTTTTTTCTTCTTGAAGAAAGTGCAAATAAATCTCAACATTTAAGCGACCAGACAATATGAACGGTCTAAATAGCTGATTATGAAAAAGGTTGCACCGTACATTAACGTTGAATCGATGTTGAAAATTGCCTTCCACCGTACCATGAGAATTTACTTCTGCCCGTGTATGCTCACTGCTAAAGTTGTTGACCCATCTCGAGTGAAATTTGCCTCGTCGGTAAAAAAAACAAACTTGTAATGTTGTCGATTTGTATTTTACCAGTTACAGAACTCCAAGCGAAGCGGACCGTCTCCTGGGTCTAGATGTTGAACTGGCTGTTCATGATAAGGATAACACTTGTTTTGTTTAAGTCTCCTCCAAAACCATCGAATGCGAAATTCCGTCACGCTTAAAAAGACTTCGTGTACTGATGTCTGAACTGCGTTGAACTTTATCGATAATTATTTTATCACTAATAGCTTCGTGTTGGACAGATCATTCGTAGCTGGTACGAATACTCGGTAATGAACCTGTATCCCGAAGACTGCGAAGTCGCACTAATTGTTTTGGGATCTGGAATCCGGCGATTTGGAAAACGTATTTCTTAATCTACTGCAGGTGCTGTAGCATTACCATTACATAAATCCAAAATGAATACATATCAGCGTATTCCTCTGTTGTAAATAAGGACGGCATTACTTCAATCGAAAACCGACTACGTTCAAACTAAAATTCACAGAAAACCTTTGCCAACAACAGCACAGTTCACAGTACCCGATATACTTAATGTACCTTACAGAATGATTTAAACGCTAATACAGTAGTGCGCATTGTTGATCGATGTTATTTTATTACCAACTTTGAAATAATAAATTTTAAAATAATTTATTGTATTTCTGTGATTGATAAAAAGATATCTAAATAATTTAACAGTAGATTTTGGTTTTACCAATTTTTCAGATCACCAAAAGAGTTTAGTTCATGTTTAAATAAGTACTTTTCTGGCAAATGTAGTAATGTACTGTTTCTAAATAAAATTTGAATTTTTCTAACTTTTCTTTGGTTTATTCAACTTACCTTAAACCATTTTGTTTAGAATTAAATTCTCTATAAGTTTAAAAGTTTTATATGTTTCTTTCCCAATTAACAAAGTTATTGTAGGTCAAACATAAAAAACAGGTTTTACCCCAATTTATTGATTTTTACCCCAGATTTCTCAAAATCTACTGCAGAAATTATTCTGAGACCTATTTTATTCAATTTTTGAGGTTAAAAAAAATTAGAAATCACTAATTATTTCCCTTAATTAGCGTCCTAAAAATGTCAGTACGACTTCATTTCACTGGGGTAGCTGAAATTCGAGCGAAATCTTTCACTAGCCATAACTCACAAACAAAACATATTAAAACATATGTTTATGTGAACTTTTTCCATTTTTTTCACGACTAGAATAGGTTAAGTCCTCGGAGAACTTCGTAATACACTCTGTATTGAAATCTGTTAAAGAAATGTGCATTATTTATAATTCAGATCTAAGTTGCAGAATTAAGAAATATATTTTTGAATAAGAATATGTCTATATAAATACATACAAATTGTTAAAAAAAAAAAAAAAAAAAAAAATAGTCAATCACGTCAGGGACTTTCACATTTCAAGATTTGATTATAATAGAAAATTTGTCAAGATTAATGCGGTTAGCATAAGTGTAAAAGGTGTAAACATATAAACTCATCTAAAAAATAATAATACAAGAAAAGAAATTAAATTCAGATGACAGTCTACGTCGCCATTATAAATATAATTTTAAGAGAAATATAAAAGACATTAAAAACTATACTAAAATATTTCTGTTTTATCAATGAGAATATAATCAAATTTTTATTTAACAAGCGTTCTTTACTTTCATCAAAGCGTTTTTAAACGCTTCTGTCACGGTTGAAAAAATCTTTGACATAAGTAAAAAACGCCCGTTAAATATAAGTTTAGTTCGTTGTTTTCTTTAGAAAAACTTAATAGTATTTTAAATAAATATTTTCATCATAATCAGGTTTAAAAACACTACACTAACATTTTAAGAAAATAAACGAACGATTTACCTTTAAATTTTAAAAAACCGGAATACTGATTTCAACAAAAATAAGTAATTTTAATTTCGAAATATCCTTAAATAAAAAAATAAAAATCTTTCATGCAAAAATGTATGCTTTTTGTAAAGATGTTGCACTTCATACATGGATGCGTAAGACTCATTTCAGACAGAACAAAATAATGTCAGATTAAATAAAATTTTTATACAAATTAACGGTAGTATATATATATATATATTTAAGTGGCAAATTCGGACCGAAGGTCCAAGATTTCTTGTTGGCAAGTTCTGAAAAGGACTGTTGGGTATATCTAGCGACATGGCCTGCAGTTCGTAACACTGTAGGCTTGTGTCTGCGTGGTCAGGAGAACGTATCTTCTTGATTTGTCTGACTGCCAGTATCTGGCAGTATATTTTACGGTAGTAAAATATAAATTTAGTCACATCACGATGGGGATTATTTGAATATCGTAATGTATTTTGGAATACTTGGGAATATAGAAGAAAAATTATATTCCTGATTGTTTCTTGAAGGATAAAAATATTTAAGATTAGATAATGTATAATTTTTTATAATTAAAACAATTAACAGTCGTAAATATTTTACTTGCAGTACTTTCTTTTCTTTACATTGTATTTGTGTTTCTTAGCAAACTGATGCATGCAATTACCTTAATCCGAATAAGATCGTTTTTTGAAAAATATTTTAGATAACTTGAAAGTAGGAAGTTATGAAGCTCGTTTAGTAGAACAACTTAATGCATAGATTTCTGTTGCAAGATTCATTTCAACAAAAAATTCTGACGGTACAAAAATGACAGTGTAATAATTTTTGTTTATAATATTTACCAGTTTTTATCTAGGAAGAATTTCATATTTTTTGTGTAATAGGACCAACATAGAGAATTGTTTTTTAATTGATTCGCTACCACATCTTTTTATCACCGAACCTGTAAAGAGTTGATATCAATGACAATTTTAACTCCCAACCTGCGATTTGGCTGATTAGTATTATCGTTCAAACATGTTCCTCATGCCATACAGTTTTGGAATTAAATCTTCTTTAAGGCAATATGTTCAAGGATGACACTTTATTATCTGGAAGAAAAGGTATATATTATAATACAGTGTACTTATACACATCTGACCAAAGAAAATTCTTTTTTCAATAATTTTCAGCCTGTATCCTGGCTATAGATATCCGGATTTTCCTGGAAGGAAATCTACAACCTAGAGAAGCTATTTCTTTCTTTGGATGGTTTGTTTACCACGTTTTGCTGTTTCTTTGAGGGTAAACTATGCTTTTCATAACCGCTGTCTCTTATTCAAGATCCTGTCTTCCCCAAAGTTGTGCAGATTTCGACCTGATGCTCGTTAAGAGGTCGGGTTCTATAGAATTATTGCGTTCTTAGTAATTATGTAGTTAAGTGAGAGCATTTTTACTATGAATCTGGTTCGAGGTAGTTTCCTATTCAATATGTATACGGAAAATCCAACCAAGTGATTAACTGCTTGACAAGTAAAACCCGGATTTCTTGATCTCAAAACAATATATACAACCAATTATAAATTTGCTCATCATAAAAAAACACAATTCACTTTAATCTTAACTAATAAATAAGATCATTTTCTATTCCTGTGTTATTAGACAAGTTATGTTTTATACATTAAAACTCAGTATGAGTTTCTGAATATTTTTTTCATAGTTTATGATGTTTCTTGTTTTTCTTTTTTGAATCTAACCGACTAAGAAACAAGTGAAGCAACATTGTATTCGTTTCTCTATTTTATGAGTGTTTTCTTTTCTGCTCTTATAATAGCTCTTCATTTTTTCTTTTTTTTTTTGCTTTTCTCTTCTGACTACATATTGTTGGTTTATTTTTTCTCCTTCTTTCTGAAACCTTTGAAATCTTGTACTAGTTTTTGAGCGTTGTTCTGTTTATATATTGCACTATTTCTTTAAATATTTTCATTTCTTTTAGGTATTTATGAACTGCTGAGGTCCATTGATTTACGTTATTTTTTTTGTAACTGTTTTCTGAGCCTATCATTCATTCTCACAAAGCGGCCGAAGAATTTGGCTCTTCTTTTTCTGATGGAATCTGATATTTCTCAGTTTCATTGTATCTGTAAGTTTCTTGTCTTTGTTTTTCTCGTGTAACTCCTGCCATAATTTTACTTAATTCTTCGATTTTGTCTTAAAACTTTGTCCTCAACCCTTTTTTTAAAATAAAAGGTCTTATTGTCATTTTCGGCACGGGTAAGTTTATTTTTATCAATGGCAGTGGTTAAAAGGGTAGTTGTCCGTACCCAGAATCTGAGGAAATTTAGAACTTTTCTTTTTGGAAAAAATATTTACGTAATTTGTGGAAATAATAATTCAAATTATTTCTTTTCCTTAAACGGGTTTTAAGAAGTAATAATTAATATTATTTAAGAACGAGTAATTATGCAAGATTTTTTCACTGTAGTAATTTATATGTTACTAATTTCTTCGATTGATTAGAGATAGTGAAGTCAAATTTGTCGGACTGTTTATGTCAAATATCGATCATAAAAATAAATTACAATAAATATTTGGTTTTTCATTATTTGTCTTTGTAAATATTATTATTATGATAAATTTAAAACAGTACTTGAGGTAAAAACAAATCGTTAGAATTGCTTTTTCTGCGAATAATGATGTTTAATTTTCAGTCACTTATTGTGGCGAATAGAAAGAAAACTCATTCGTAAGTTTGGTCGGTTTAGGATGTTGATATGTAGCAGTACGCTCAGACCAGTGAACAGGGTTACGCTACACTCATTTCTTTCCCTATTATGTTACGATTGCATCTGTGCATTACGTAAAGGGACTAGATAGAAAACAATGACCCGTACAATTTTTTTAAATTAGAAAAAATTTGTAATCAATATTTAATTAATCGTGCATAAAATATATCATAAACATATCGCGTTACAGATATAATGTAGATTTTTAATAATTTTTAACTGCACCAATTGATTATTTACTTTTTATTTCTAAGTCAGATTAAGCTGTTTGTTCTATAACTGCTAATTGCGTCAAATTTAAAGATATATATAATCTCTAGTGGAACTGTTCGTTAATTACATCATTAGAGACGTTGTTTTATGAGAAGTTTAAAGCTGAAACTTGCACTCATAATATTTCATTTTAAAAGTAACTCGACAGGAAAAAATTACGAAAATTTACGTTTTATTTCTTACTAAACTTAAACCTATTTAACATATAATAAATGATTCTAAGTAATATTATAGTTACAACTCATGCTTTAATATATCAAATTAATTTTATTTATCTTTTCTTTCAGAATGAGGTTTGAAATAGATTTAAATTATAGTTAAGCTATTTAAGTTTAATTTTACGGCGATGTTAACAGAAGTATCTAAGCGTTATTCGTGTAAAATTTCTTATACATGAGTAGGCTAGGAAAATTTTTAATTTAACTTCAACAAAGTTTTACGTAAGTAAAATGCTTACAAAAAGTTGATGTATATAAAGTTGATGTATTTTATTTTATTATATATATATAATAAAATAAAATACATCTATTTCCTACAATCAACAAAAACATGAGCTCTAAAAAAGTGATTCTTTTCTTACATATTTGTAATTTTGATTGATTAATTAATTATTTCCTTCATTGATCTTCATAAAGAAATTCTTAAAAATTAATATTACTGGCAAAAAATCTTTACAAAATTTTAAACTAAGGATTTGAAATTCTCTTTTTGTTAAACAAAATCCTACAATTTTCTCGTTAAGAAAAAAAATGGAACCTTTCAAAAAATTAATATCCTCGCATATACAGCTTAATTATTTGCAAGTAAATCTAGAAATAAAATTAAAACAAATTATTTTAAACATTAGGATAAATGTTTGTAAAGCATTAGTTTGTAGGATGAAATGTATAACAAATAAGTGATTACAAGCATTAGGAATGTAATAATTGAAAATGCGATTAACAAACAGTGTAGGAGCAAATTTAGGTTAAATAAAATTAAAAAAAAAAGAAAAACTAATAAAAAACAAAATCTACTTCGAAACATCTCATAACAATCAGTCTTTACTAAATGATGTTAAAAAAAAATCTCCCTAAAGAGTAAATAAATTAATTTTATTATTCATTTTTAGTAAGTTACAAAATATTTCTCAAAAAGTTCCCAGCGAATCAAGTTAAATTCATTTTAACAACTAATATCAATTTTCATACATATTCTAATTTATTTTAATTTTTATTGTTTTAATTATTACAGGATACCTAGGATGTTGTTTCCAAAGCTTTAACGATTGATTCAGGTCATCAAAATAGGCAGAACATTTGTGTGGACATAGCCCTTTCGCCGCCTGTCATTTTGAGTGTTTTTTTTTTAATATATATATTTTTTTTTTTAAATTGAGATAAATCAACGAAATTAAATGTATATTTACCCAACAATATCTTCTATAAAATAAGTACGTTTAAAAACTTTACCTTTAGAAATTACAAAGTTCGGGCATGTAAATATTTCAATCACTAATAGCTTCATAAATAGTAGTTTCATCTAACTATGTTTTTAGATATAACCTGCTTACATACAAATAATAATTTAAGTATGGAGTGCCCTATATACGGCTATAGTTATTTAAATTAAATTCTCAAAATGGCCTCCGTTTGCTTGGATACATGCCTAAAGATGATGTTATTTCAGAGATTCCTATCAATCGATGTTCTCCATTTCCAGTTTTAAAATGTTGAAAAGCGTATCATTTCTTCTTTCAATTCATTTCACGTTTCTGTTCGCTGTATGAGGTCCGGCGCCATCATGCTGAATTTTATATTTATTATCACAATAGATAATTATTATTATTAATTTTATTTTATTATAATTATTATTAATAATTTTTATATCAATCAGTTAAGGAAGCGTATTATGGACCCGTTTTAAAAGTTTTATCGTAGCTGGGCTGTTTTTCAAGCGATTTTAACACATAATACCTTATTTTGTTCACAAATCATGCATAAGTGGATGAAACTAATCTGTACACAGCTACTAACGATGAAAAACAAATTATGAAAATTTTAGTAGCTGTTTTTAAAATCTTTATGATAAAGTTTTCAAACGCATTTATTTTATAGATGTTGGGTAAATACACACGTATTTTATTAAAATATTTTGATCTGTTTCTAAAATATACATTTCATTGAAAAAAATACAGAACGGCGGACAGACGGAAAATGAATCGAGGGTAAGGCGTTTGTCCATGTAGATCTTTTTGTTTACTGTAACGCACTGAATCATCCTTCAATTTTTGAAAACTACTTCCGTGCTACTCTGTATATCTTTTGAGAATTTAATTTTTCATATATACTACTTATTTAGGAACTCCATAATTTCACCATATATATATATATATTCATACACGAGATGTGATATAAAATAAAAAAGTAATAAATAAGTAAATTATTTTTGATAAAAATTAAAATTCTCGTTATCAAAAATAATTTACTTATTTTAGAACAAATTCTACTGCCTCTCGTTTCATGCCTAAAATTTCAGTAAAAGTTGTTTACACGATCTATAAGAGAGTCCCACATATTCAGCAACTACTCTAAATATGATTTGACGAATACTGTTCATAATGTACATTATTTTGTCGATATTTTCATCTATTGCTGATGTGCAAGAACGTTCAACACTTTTGTAATTTTCAATGACTTCACGGCCTTCTTGAAACCCTTTGTTATCGCTCATTAGTCCATGTGTAGACATAACATCCTCACCAAAAGCTTTCTTTAACATCACCACTGAACTTTATTCTATTTTTAACATAAAATTTCATGCGAATCCTTTGTTGTCACTTACAAGCAAAATAAATCGCCACTCGTATTTACTCGGCTAAAAAATTTGAACTTCGCTAATAGAGCTGAAAATATTGTTATACAGTATAGACAGTTCTGCCATCGCATGGGAAAAATAATTAGTCGATAAGAGGTAGGGTACAGAATTAAGAATTCTTGTTTTTTTTTATTACATTTCATTTATTGAACCGCTTTTTAATTTTTTTTTTTGTATTCCGATTGATAAAGTTTTAAATAATGATTAAATCTGGTTTTTCTGATTAACAAAAAAAAGTTAATTTGTCCCATCTATTACTTTCATTTGTCTGATGAATGGAATCGTTTCATGAAAATCATTGCAGCTATATATGGCCACAAAAACGCATCACTCAAAAAATAAATAAAATGTGTGAATTTCTTAATTTTTTTTGGTAATAAATTAAAAATAGAAGTTTGATGTTTTATATAATGGCCCAGTCATCGTCAAAATCAGTGATCTTTCCTCTCATATCTGAGAGTTGGTGACCCGATTCATAACCCGCCGACAATTTTCAACCATAGCTCACGGTCCTCTGCCATTTGAATCAATGTGCCTAACGTTTCTCCAGTCACCTATTCAACTTGGTCCAGCCATCTTTTCGCCAGTATTCCGCAGTGAACACTACCCTCAGTTTTTTACTGTATGACTAGCTTATCAAAATGTTCGCCGAGCCTACGGATTATATGGCCGAAAAAGCGGTGGATGCGCTGGAAATATATTGCGGACAATCTTCTCTATGTACCCAGCTCGTTTATAATTGAGTTGTTTGTCCTCTTTTTCGTTCACGCGACGGGGAGCATTCTTCTATTCACATTTCGAATTCATGGATTCTCCTCCGGTTTTCCAACTTGATGATCCAGAACTCACGCCAATTTATTAGTCATTTTCAATGGCCCAGAAAGAATCATTTAAAAATAAAAAATATATTTATCGCTAATAGCAAAACAAAAATTCTGAAACAAATTCAAACAAAAATAGAATACATTCCTGCGTAGTGTACGTTGAAGTACGTTGCGTAGTGATTTGAAATAAAATCAAAATTATTTGTATTCACTTCAATCAATCGAAAAAGTATGTTTGTATTATTTATCATTTTGTTATCGTGCATATACCACATATATTTTAATACATAAGAAATCAAACTAAAAGAATAAGAGTAAATAACAATATACCTACTTAACAATTGTTAAAACTACAATAAAAGCAATAAGAGATAAATATTAAATATTGAAAAACATGACTGCCGAAAAAGAACATTGCTGATAACCATTGCTCTTTAGTTCCAGTTTTGTTCCATCCTGATTTTGTATTAACTAGTAAATACCCCGTTGGAATTTTATCATCGGACGATTGTTTGCAGAGGTATTATAAGAGCACCCCACTGCACCTTCTAAAACAGCGCCCCAGGGGTACCCCGTTTGTTACCAGTTGATGGTGATGATCGGTCTAACCTCGCACGAGGTGCTCGCATCACCTCACCATTCTAGCCTCACACGCAGTCCCCGTGGGAAACCCATTATTATTAAACAGACATTTTTTAGATTTATTTAATACTATTTTATTTTATTTAAGGTAATTTAATTCTATTATTTTTGTAATATTATTCATTCGATTGATTTGAATCATTCAATTCAAAAACAGCTAATACAGTAACAGAGGCTCATAGTTCACAGTTCATTAATTCAATTCATTAAAGTTTATGCTTCAATCGACAAATCTTCACTGCTACATATATTTTTATAAATATACATATAGTAACAGAGGGTCATAGTTCACAGTTCATTAATTCAATTCATTAAAGTTTATGCTTCAATAGACAAATCTTCACTGCTACATATATTTTTATAAATATACATACGCATATATAAATATTTAAATAGCCTACGACACTTCCAGAAAAGTACGGATTCCAACGCGGGGTAAGTCAGTTCGGCCGTTGAGCTGTTACGGGGTGGCACATACATTCCTTTTTGGCCAGTCGTGTAAAAAAATATCAGATCATTTAATCGACAATATTTTTTTTCACAATTGAGCAAAATTATTAAGGGTATATTGATAAATCTAATTTAAAATCTTGACAACTTTCTGCAACGAAATTTATTTATTTTTTTTCTGAACGGATTAAGGCTTCCTCCGATTTTCTTTGATTCTTTTACATAAATGTAAGAACAGTTCTTTTTTTAATCGTAGAATAGCGCACCTATCAATCCCTGGCGTAATCTGTGTAATATATATGTATATTTATATAATACAAATACTTATTTATTAGTTTTCATAAATTATTTCTTCACTGACGTAGTTGTATCTGACTGTAAAAAGATATTATCCCGTATTTTTATAACATTAAAATCGTGTGTTCGATGTAAACAATCTACTGGTATGAATCTGAACGATAGGAATAGAGAAAAAAAGAGGCAAACTTCATTTGGATAAAGATGCTGAAGAAAACTGCAGAAAATTAGTTGGAAAACCGTGTAACGTGTTAGAAATGTAGCACAGTTTATATAAGATAACGAATAAATTAATTAATTAGAGGGTTATTAGATTATAATGTTTTAAATTGGAGTAAAAATAAAATAGAAAGGGAAGATTAGAAGATAATTTTAAGAAAGAATAAAGGGAACTGAGGAAGACGCCGGTTCAAATATGTAAAATAAATATCGGAAGATGATAAGTGCAAAACTTAAATTGAAATAAAAAAGGAAATAAACGACTGGAGAAGTGCTGCAAACCAAGCGATGGGTTGAACACCAAAGAAGAAGAAGAACCGTAGTTTAATTCAAAAAATTGTTTTATTTCTTTATTTTTATTCTAATATTAAACTTTATTTGTGAATTATAAATATAATTTATAAGCAAGGAGTAATGGTGGTACTAAATAAGACAAAAAATTGTGGGAATTGCATCGAATAATTTTAAAAGCATTTTGCTATACGTATAATGAAAGAAACATATTTTTCTTTTATGATGTACATGTCAAAATAAAAAGTAAAACAAACATCTCTTACGTACTACTATATTTGTAAAGATGCATAGGAAAAAAATATGATTTATTGCATACCTTACAACTTGGCACAACGTCTAAATGGGCTACTTTTTTCAAAGTAATATCCCGCAATATGATGATGTGATATCTGATATTTTCTAGAGCAAAATGCATACGTATTTTTATTTTTAAAATTTTAATGCGACTTAATAATTTTATATCATCTACTTAAAATAATTACTTTTTTTGTGAAAATTATTCTTCCCACATCATTTAAAAATTCTTTCTTTAATTTTTTAGTCTACCTCTTTTTTTTTATGATCAATTCACCAGCTTGCAAATGGAAATATGGTATTAAAATCTTTTAGCGTGTAGAAGAATTCTAAATCTGACTGGGATTCTGTTCCCGGACATTCCGAATGAAATGCTGAGATCCGCCTCGGAAGTCGGAAGAAAGTTGCTCATGCGTATTTAAAAATTTTTTATTTTTCAAAACATCGTTTTCAACAAAGAATTTTTTCCAATTAATAATATTTTCTTGTTTAATTAAATTTAAATTATTTAAAATTAGAATTAAGGAACGAAGGTTTTGTTTGTCTTTATTATTATTTTTATTTATTAAGCTTCAAACTTAGTATAACTTACTATTTTAAACTGTATTAATAAACCTAAATTTATTTTTTTTATTTTATTAAAAAAATAATAATAAATAAGAAACGATAATAGTAACTTAATCTTATTAAACTAATCTTAAATTTTTGGATGAAAGAGTTATACTTTGAATAATTTAGAACTATTCTAGGTAATTAATTTTAGAAAACGGCCGAGTTAAATCAACTTTTCGTAAATTTTAAAAAGTTAAAATGGTATGAAAGGCTTTGCACGACTAACTCTTAAGAAATGAAATACAAGTATGTGTAATTTCCTCATCGAATATAATATAGTCGAATATTATTAAAAATTTCGGTAAAAATCTAGAAAATTACTTAATTTTTACATCAACCTATCAATCCCTTTACAGTGTGAGTGGCTCCCGTTAGATGTTGAAACGAGGTGCGCTTAACAAATGAGCTTTAATAAAATTTTGTTCTATTCACCTAGCCGTTTTTTGTATAATATATAACCGTACAAACAAGTAAAATACAAAACAAATAAAATACTTTTTAAAAAACAATATAATATTAAAATTACTGACTAAAATTATATTGTTTTCATTATCGAATAAAACATAAACATTGATGAAATCTCTATATAAATAAATAAACAAAAGCAAATGTGACAGTCTATTAATATAAACACACGATTGAGATACATGTTTAATAAAGTACTTGTATCATTTAGACAAAAAAAAAAAATAATAAAGAAAATAATGAACTGAACGAAAAAAACGATAATATATCGAATAAAAAAAAAAAACAAAGCAAAGTATAGAAATAAAAGACTTAACACCGTTATGCAGTATTTACTTTAATAAAATAATGGGTGACCAATTAAACTTTCAGACAGTTTTAATTTATTTAAATGTATTTTCCTGTTGTAGAAATAGCAGGCATTTAAAGGTTGTCTAATGATTAAATTTTCACCATTTTCGATAAGAAAATTTTGTCCTTCAACGAATTTTTTTTTTCTTGTTTAAACTCCGAGTCGGCAGTTAAGGATTTTTTCCGCAGAGGATGAGATGGATGCTTTGTAGCGTGTGTGAAAAATGCCATGCCTGACCGGGATTCGAACCCAGGACCTCCGAGTGAAAGGCCGAGACGCTACCATTCGCGCCACGGAGGCCGGCATCGATGTAAGACCTTTCTTTTTCCTGTTTAGCCTCCGGTAACTATCGTTTAGATAATTCTTCAGAGGATGAATGAGGATGATATGTATGAGTGTAAATGAAGTGTAGTCTTGTTCATTCTCAGTTCGACCATTCCTGAGATGTGTGCTTAATTGAAACCCAACCACCAAAGAACACCGGTATCCACGATCTAATATTCAAATCCGTTGGTAAGAACTTAATCACTGGACAATTTTAAATGCCTGCTATTTTTTCAACATGAATTCAAACTGTCTGATAGTTGATTGGCCACCCATTATTTTATTTAATTAAATATTACATAATGACGTTTAATCCTTTATTTCCATCCTTGTTTTCTTTTATTTCAGTTCAATTTATTGTCGTTTTTTCAGTTCAATTTATTAATTTTTGGCAGACGTATTTTTTATTTTTTTTATAATTGTTTTTATTTTTTAATACCTTTTAGTAATCATCGAGAAAAATTCACGATTCGAAAACTTATGAATAACATCTATTTAACGTACTGAGCCAAACGAGGAAAATAAACATTTCAATTTATTTATTTAATTGGCGAGTACCAATCTAAACTTGGTACTCCGAATTCTCAAGCGGTTGAGTTCCTCGAGAAACTTTTATCGTGAGATTATAAAACAATTTTCTGGGATCGAAACAACTAATGACTAAACTCTCCAACTGTCTCACGAATTTGGTTTTGTTCCATCGCGATTTTGTATTATACTAGCAAAGTTTGAAAATCGGAAGATTGGTTGCGAAGATATAACAAAATTTTCGAATAACCGTGATCTCTCTTTTTTCTGTTTAGCCTCCGAAACTATCGGAAGGTATTACTTCAGAGGATGAATGAGGATAATATGTATGGATGTAAATGAAGTGCAGTCTTCATTCTCTGGTCGACCATTCCTGAGATGTGTGGTTAAATGAAACCCAACCACCAAACAACTCCGGTATCCACAATCTAGTATTCAAGTCCTATAAAAGTAACTAACTGCCTTTACTAGGATTTGAACCTTAGAAATCTTGACTTCGAAATCAGCTGATTTACAGTAACAGTGATCTGTTAGATAGAGAGGATACCTAATAAATGCAAAAGTTAACCTTCAATCTACTAACAAATGCCCCGTTCGAATCTTGAAAATCGGACGATTGTTTGCACAGATATTATAAGAGCACGCCATTGTACCTCCCAAAACAGTACTCCAGAGGCACGCCATTTGTTACCAGTTGATGGTGATGATTGGTCAAACCTCGCACAAGGTACTCGCATCGCCTCACCACTCTAGCCTCACATACAGTCCCCACGGGAAGCCTATTATTATTATTAAACAGAGATTTTTATCAAATAAAATTTTTTTGATTTATTTAATAATATTTTTATTTTATTTAACGTAAATTTAGTTCTATACCATTTTAGAAATTTTATTTATTTGATTGATTTGAATCGTTCACTACAAACCCAGCTAAGACAGTGATAGAGGTTCACAGTTCATTAATTAAATTCAATAAAGTTTGTGCTTCAACTGGCAAATCATCTCTATTACACCTATATATATAAAAATGTTAAGTTCGTTTGTGTACGGCTTCAAAAACTCAAAATGCTCTGCACCGATTGAGCTCAAATTTTAGAACGATATATAACCCGCATCAAAGATTGTTTTCATCTATTTTTAATAAATCTATCTATCTATTTTTAATTTGGAAAAGTAAACAAAGGAAAACCAATCAGATCAATGCAAGATGGCCGCTGTCAAGCACAACGACCAAATTTCTTTGAATTATATTTAACAGCTAAAACATCTGTATATTATTAAAAAAAAAAACACGATAAAAAAAATTTTAGCACGATATATAACCCGCATCAAAGATTGTTTTCATCTATTTTTAATAAATCTATCTATCTATTTTTAATTTGTACAGTTTTTTAATAAATAAAAGGCTAATAAATCAGATGGAAATGTAAACAAAGGAAAACCAATCAGATCAATGCAAGATGGTCGCTGTCAAACACAACGACCAATCACAAAGAGCCCGTATGGCCGTTGCCAATGTAAACAAAATCACAACTGATTAAGTAACAACTTTCTTTGAATTATATTTAACACCTATAACATCTGTATTTTATTTTTTAAAAAAACACCAAAACAAAAAGAAAAGCCACCAAGAAGGATGACTTACAGTAAATAAATTAAAACACCTAACTTTCTTTTAGCCCAGATAGACTTAAGACTATGCAAACAAAAAAAGTCGAAATAACCAAATACACAGAAAATAATATCCCTACATAATGACCAAAAAATTCTTTGTTAGGTTATTTTTTTACATATATATGACCAAACAATCGTTTTTTGGTCATTTAGCGTTCTTTGCTATGTAAAAGCAAAGAACAAAATTCACAGATAGTAACACTTAAACCACACAACTAAGTATTCGTTTTTTTTTTCTAACCTCCGAAACCACCGTTATGCATTGCTTCAAATGATGATATGAATGATTTATAGCGTATGAAAATGCCATGCCTGACCGGGATTCCAACTCGGAACCACCGGATTAAAGTCCGAGACGTTACCACTCGCGCCACGGAGACCGGCAAACATATTCGTTAGGAGCCAAATAAAAACACGACTTACCAATATAGCGTTGTGTATCAAACCAATTTTATACGGACTATAATTACTTTTAATACGCGAAACCCTTTGCAATGATTGAACATTAACTTAAACCTCTTAAAAATTATTCCTTTTGAACTAAGCCACATTTTGATATCATTGTTTTTCTATAACACGGCTGGATTCTTTTCGTTTAATGATAAGAAGCGTTGTCGAAGACAGTAACCGAATTCTCTTCCAAAGGACATAATACACCGCTAAACTATTTCTAAATAATTCAAATTCGTGTAATTTTTTTACGAATCGCGTTTTTATCAAAATCTCACCTTTTTATCAATTGACCTGCGGGGTTTTGTTTTCTTTGGAGACCGTAATTCATTAGTAGATTCATACTCTAGAATCACGTTGTACACTGAAGCAGCACAACTTCTACTTACGTTAGAAGTTTATTAACATCTGAAATCAACGCCGTTTGATTATTCTGTAATTTGTAAGCATTACTCTGCTTTTGTAAGTATTTAAAATGATGTGTTTTTTCGCACGACTTAAGGGCTTTTTTTCGCAGCCCACAAATCTTTATATATAAAAATGTTGTTCGTTTGTAAACGCTTCAAAAACTCAAAATGTTCTGCTCCGATTGAGCTCAAATTTTAGCACGATTTATAACCCGCATCAAAGATTGTTTTTATCTAGTTTTCGCATCAGTCACATACCCGCGACCGCGAGAAAACATATTTTTTAACGGTCAGTTGTGTACCAGTGACCGCGCCATCTGCCGGAAGCGAGGGGAACACTCGCCATACTAGCTAACGATAACCGCAGTCATATGTGAAACAATACCTGTTCCCAATTACATTGTTTATTAACAAAAAAAAAAACGTATCCACTTGCATCTGATTCAGATTATTATATAATCTGAATTAAATATTCACTTTAATCGAGGTACTTTTGTGTGATCGTGTCGTGATTGAGCTGCGCCTTTCACCAAGCTCTGAATTTATTAGAAAACGACCAACAGTGGGATATATGTATTAATGACGCGTGCAACACTGCACATCCAAACCAAATTCGCGCATTATTTGCAATTATATTGACCGCTTGCTTCCCTTCATCTCCCACAGAGTTATGGGAAAGATATCGATCGCATATGGCTGAGGATATTTTGCATAGAGTACGCCTAGAAAATACCAATATGACCATGGAATTTACAGAAGGCATTTACAACGAAGCATTGATAAATATTGAAGATATTTATCAAGTGCTTAGCTATTGCAAATAAAGTTCTTAGTCAATTGGGAATGCCAGCACCCACCCGATCTGTGATTGCTTCATTTGATGTGGATTTACGCCGTGAACTGAGTTACAACATTGGTGATCTTCAGTCATATGTCCAATCAAACATTCCCAAATTAACGCGTGAACAGAAAGGCATTTATGATCGCATAATGCAAATAAATGACGGAGTTGGGGGGACCTTCTTCTTGGATGCTTCAGGAGGATCTGGGAAAACATTCCTCATTAGAGTGATTCTAGCAACGGTTCGATCAAAAAATTACAATTATCCTGTTGCGGAATATTAATCAGCCAAAACTCTGCAACGGCACGCGACTTGCAGTTAAGAGATTGATGAATAACGCAGTGGAAGCAACGCTTTTAACGGGGCCTTTCAAAGGTGAAGATGTCCTCATTCCTCGAATATCCATAATCCCGACCGATACACCATTTTAATTTAAAAGATCGCAAATCCCAATTCGATTGGCATTTGCAATCACAATCAATAAAGCTCAAGGTCAATCTTTAGAACTGTGTGGTTTAGATTTAGATGCGGATTGCTTCTCACATGGACAACTGTATGTTGCGTGTTCCCGAGTCGGCAAACCAGATAGCCTTTATATCTATACAGATATTGGAAAAGCAAAAAATACTGTATATCTACAAGTATTGCAAAATTAAACTTCTATGAAACGTATGCTTTGTTTTGTTTCTCATTTCTCATCCATGCAACCACAATGTGCCACAGCGAAGCGTGGCGGGTAGAGCTAGTATATACATATTTGTGTAGCCTATGACACTCCCGGAAACGTAAGGATTCCAACGCGTGATCAGACATCTAAATCGGTTTGGCCGTTGAGCTGATTCAGTGGAGCAAACATACGTATATACACACACCCTAAAAACATTACACTCCTACTTGGGCAGTCCTAATCAAAATTATTCGATTTTGGGAGTAACTTCTCATTGAATATAATACCAATTCTGACACTTTTACCATCACATTCAGCATCATATTTCCGTATTTTACCGGTTATATAATCACCGGATCAACGAAAATGAGAGCAAGTAATATTTATGAGAGAAAATAGTATTTTTATAGAAATCACGTTGTTTAAAATACAACGAAAATGTATTTTCAATTAAAATCTCTTATTAGTTGATTAATAACAACAAAAAAACACATATATCTTTACATTTAAAAAATGTTTACGATCAAAATACATCTTCCAGGAAATGCCTAGATGTATAACCCATACCAATCACTTTTAAATAAAAAATCAATTTTTGTGTCAATATTATAAGTACATATTAAAAATTCAATTAAAAATCTGTATAACTTAAAATAATTTTTTTATTATATGATTACACACATAAATGTCCATAATATAAATAATTGAATGGAATTTCGAATGTTTTCCGAAAATAGTATTTATACATTTTTTATGAAAAGTATAAATAAACCGGTTTAATCAGGTAACCGCCAGCGTGAGCGGCATCCCATTCTGCTGTAAATTCACTTCACACCTACTGTTATCATAATAGTTTTTTATAAAGTCGCATTTAGTAGAACAGTGATGGAGCATACGCCTACAAATAATTTTACTTTGGTAATTTTAAATAATAGAACGTTAAAATTAAAAAAAACCTGAGATGGTTAAAATAAATCTAAAAAATTCATGATAGTATAATAAAAAGAAATAATGGAATATTAAGAAAATTGTTTTAAATATTAGAATTATAAACAAAATAAAGAAAACTGAAATGACTAATAATTCAAGCTAGCGAATGCACTGTTGAACTTAGATTAATTATAATATATATATATATATATATATATATAAATAATTCTTAAATAACGATAGCTAATGAATCTTCATATTAAAGAAAACATTTGTTAAATAGGAAAATAATAACGAAATTAGAGGCTAGTTCTTTTTACTAATTTTAATAATTGTAATAATTGAAGTATAGGACCCATGGAAGAAAAAAGTAATATTACCTAATCGCTCACGGTATTTTTTATCAGTATTGTTAAGCTTCATAGTTAGGTAAATCTACGAATATAACATGACTCTCCAAATAAAGGTGATTTGTCGATAGAAAAAATAACTTTTAAGATCTATGTGAAATTTTTTCATCCGTTTTTCCTAATTAAAGCATTAATTGAAAGTAAATACAAAACAATAAAGTAAATATTTTTCAATTCACCCCACATGATTACGCAAAATATTACAACACTAACATCACCACTATGTTTTCACAATAGCGAATCGTAAATGATGTTTGGTTATACGTAATTACATCAGTATTGTTGGTTATTGACAATGTAAGTGGTCTTTTAATTAAGTTGTTATTTATTAGTAATAAATAATTTTGTCATACATAAGCTTAAAATAAAATTTATTTAAAAGTTATTGAATCTATTTATGGAGACCTTTAACCTATTTATAAAAAAATTAAAATTAGCTATTTAACCATCGCTTTTAAATTGCGTATTTATATTTGAATGAAATTCCAATTGCGGTTTTTCTTTTAGCCTTAAAACCCAAAATACACAAATATAGTAGGTTTCAGTAAACTAAAATTATACATTCAGAGTAATTTAGAACTAAAACGTTGTTTTTTATCGTTTAGTATCATGAAAATATCGATTATTTTTGTGGAGGAGATCTTTGTAATCGATTGTTTTTTTGTTATTGTTAATACCTCGACTAGTTTTTCTTTAAACAACATAAGCTGCAGCCAAGTAATTTAAATATTAATCGCAAATTTTAAGCAAAATAAAAAACCATCCAAAATTTTGGCTATGCCATCAGGTAAGTAATAAAGTCCGGGAAATAGCTGCAGTAAATACCTCGTTATTTATTATTTGTTTCATAAAATCCCAGTCAAGTTTGAAATAATTATACGTTATTCGATTCTCAGTATCGTATTTCTAGGAACCAACTCCAGGCTTACGTTATAAATTAACTTACAAAAATTCTCAGCAATACAATTTCTTAGCTATTTGGGTGAATTTTAAATTGATTCTATAAAGGGCAACATGTTTTTTTTTTTAATAATTAGCCTGGAAGAACTTCAGACGTAGATTCATAAAAAGTGGCTTGATGATTTAAATGTTAAATAATAGTTATTTGTAGTGCGCAGAACGAAAATACAAGCTTGGTTGTGAGAGGCAGGCGCTTGTTGTGAAACACTCTGTACTACTCTTTCTGTAACATTGTACTCCTGTATCAAACGTATGTTTTTCACGAGTAATCATGTTTAGTAATAAATAATATTTAAATACATGAGTATAATTTTGTTTGGTTCAGCTTCTTATTTAATCATAATTGATTAAGAAATTTTATCTCAAGTTTACTGTAGATTTTTATTTTTGTATTTTTAAACATTTATTTTGAAGAATAGTAATCAAAAGGATTTATTTTAAAAGTTATCTTTTAAATGCATTTAATACATTGGTGCAATTTTATTATTTTTTTAAAATATTTTTTTCTGTTCACTGGTCTTTGTTTCTTGAAACAAAACAAAAATTAATATTACTGGTGGGATACGTCCACTCCTTCCTTATAATACACACTTGATATCTACATTCATTTGACAGGCGAGCCCCTACGTGTGAGTTCCTACTTGTGTAAGTGTTACTGTACTTCACCATACAAGTTGTAAGCTATGCACGACACTCACCCGTCTCCCGAGCGCGTGGTACTTCAGTGTTACTTTAACTCAGGATTTGTTTGCAAAATGAAATGTGTTAATCTACGTGTGTAAGACAGGCGAGGTGCGATCCTATACCTTGTAGTACGAAGTCATGCAGAGCGTCTTCGTACCTATTTTCTTTCCTTCCCTTCCCTGTTTGATTGAAATGATCAACGTATGATCTACGATTAAAACCCCACCCACCAACGCGAGCCTATACCGATGTATACATAGAAACGTGACTGATCTATCTATAACAGAAATGTGAGTTAAATGAAGCTATATGTGCACTTCATAAAATTATTACACAATATTAATAAAACGTGAAAAATCCCCGCACGTTTTCGTGAGCCTAACTTCTTTGTGTTATGTTTCTGGCATAATAATAGGGTTGGATTGGAGGTACCGTCTGTGAGTTATATAATAGTAATTAATCAGTTCTGTATGGTTCTTTTTCTCAATCAAAATCAAAATTAGCATTAACATATTAATGATTAAGTGTGTTTGTTATTTACACTTTGTTATTCTACTTCTGTGTATATATATATATATATATATATATATATATGTATATATAAAAGGAATATCGATCTGTAGATTCTGTAATCAATACTGAAGATGCAATTCACTATCCTCCAGAATTTTTCAATTCTCTTAATCCTGCAGGTTTTCCAGCTCATAGTCAATCTTAAAATATGAGTTTCGATTATTTTACTACAAAACCTCTTGAAGGTTATAGGTTATGTAACGGCACGAGGTTGCAAATCAAACCTATGCGAAAACACATCATTCAGGTTACTACTTTGACAGGTCCAGCTGCTGGAGAGCTTGCTCTTATACCCTGCATCCCAATGATTCCAACAGACTTACCATTCCAATTCAAGAGGCTGCAATTCCCTATAAAACTTTTGTTTGTTATAACAATCAATAAAGCGCCAGACTAGACATTCAAAGACATTGATATTGATTTACGATCAGACTGTTTTTCTCATGGACAGTTAAATGTTGGACTTTTCAGAACTCGTAATTTGGAAAATCAATACATTCTGCTTCAAGAAAATCAAAACGCCGCAAAAAATATCATATACGCTGAAGTTCTATCAACTTAACACTGTTAGAAAATGGGTTGGCTACATTATAACCTTGGGCGAAACCGTTATGGGGGATGCTCTACATGTTGTGAATGATGAATGCCCTGCAAAAACTACTGAAGATAAATTGATGAAAATATGTATGCATTTTCTCCTTACAGTGTAAGTGCATACTAAGAAAATCCACTTTTAAATTCTGAGTTTAATGGGTTAAAATGTAGTAACAATGAAATAATTATCTTTTTTTTATTTCCTGGTAACAGACGTAGATAAAAACTTAATTTTTGGTGTGTATAATCTTAACATGAATATCTAAAACTTGATTTCTACATTATGAAATTCAGAGATTAAAGTGTTGAAATGGATTTTTTATTTATATTTAACCCCTGCTATTTTTTTAATTTCTCAGTAACAAATGAGGAAATCAACCTGATTGTTGGTGAGTTTAATCTACAATATATGTTTTAGTAGTAGACGGGGCGCACCCCGTCTACTACTAAAACATATATGACTATCAATAATTAAATTTATCTCGTCAAAGACAGCAATTCGCTGCCACGCCTAGGCCGCTGAATGCCAGCAGGTACCTGTCCACCATTAAAGCGCTTGAAGCCTTTATCTGGCTGGTAGCCAGATCTCGGTTAGCTTCCTACAGCAACGCGGTAGGAGTCTTTCCCTTAGGCAAACTACTGATGTTGGAACAGCATTCAGGAACTCCCACATGGCCCGACAATGCGGCTCTCGCCACACTGACTCGCCGCTTGTGAGGGGCCAATTTTTTCCCTTGACCTCTAAGTTCCAGGGTGGCCTGAGTCGTGGGTGGGGGGGGCGACCGGAATCGTCACAAGGCGGGTGTTACCCCTACAGAGGTTGGGATGTACAAAGAAGTAAAAAACCCATTTAAGAATCGACAACCTGAGTGCGACCTTAAAATTACTCACACCTTTCATCGCCACACTAATAAAATAAATTTCATTATAATGGAGAAATGGAATTTCCCAGAATCCAGAAATAGCCAGTACAAAACTGTGCATGGCTTACTACTGCATCTTGGTTTTCTTATTACCCACTTTCACTTATTGTGAAGAGGTGTAGAGGCCTTCTTAATGTAACGGAAAAAATTTCGTTTAACATTCAATATTACAAAATATTACACAAACACACAGTACTAATGAATTTAACATTTAATTTCTGTACCTGTATTTTCAAATATTTCACTTTTTTAATTACTCAGGGAACAAATTTGTTATTCAAAAGAAAATAATTTGCTCGCCATAACCGACTTCTAACTTCATTATTAACTCGTTAAATCAAAATTTATTATACATCAGTAATATAGCAAACCAACCAATTTCTTTATTTTTGCTTGTTACAACCGGATTCTGAATCTCGTTACACCTCGTTTTAAGTGATTTCTACTGTGTGCATATACAAGGTGCGACAATAAAGTAATGAGACTGATGTGAAAAAAAATGTTGCTTACCGTTTTAGTCATGTTTAGTGTTGTCTCCTTCAAAGTAGTTCCCCTCTGATTGCACACACTTATTCCAGCGCTTCTGCCATTGATGGTAACATTTCTGGAACTCATCTTCTGTAATATCCTCCAAGACCCTCGTCACAGCTTTTTGGACATCTTGTGTTGTTTGAAAATGGTGTCTCTTGACCGCCATTTTGACTCTTGGAAATAGAAAAAAGTCGCACGGAGCGATATCTGGTGAATAAGGTGGCTGTGGTAGTACTAAAATTTGTTTTGAGGTTAAAAATTGCTGTACTGACAGAACAGTATGAGATGGCGCATTATCGTGATGCAGAATCCAATTATCAGCAATGTTGGCAATGTTGGAAATTTTTGGGGACCATTTTTGCACAAATCTTTCTCATACCAAGATCTTCAGTTAATATTAGACAAACAGTTTCTCGATTGATGTTGAGTTCTTCTTAAGGTCTGAGGTTGATGGTCGTCCACTGCGGTCTTCATCTTCAACATTCGTTCTGCCTTCACTAAAAATTTTATGCCACCGAAAAACTTGAGCTCTTGACATAACCTCCTATCCAAAAGCTTTCTGAAGCTTACTATAAGTTGTCGTCGCGTTTTCACCCGATTTAACGCAAAAAGAAATGGCATACCGTTGCGCAATATTTTGGGGTTTCATTTCTGTGACGAGAGACATAAACACGTGTTCACTTAATACAGCACAACTCACGACTAAGCAGTTGCATCAATGTGCCGCTTGGACTAGAAGTAGCTTATAGACCAAGGTCAAAGATGGCGTGCCTACGCAAGCTGCAGGGTTGCCACATCTTGCAAAGAAAAATCAGTCTCATTACTTTATTGTCGCATCTCGTATATATATACATTGTCGTATTTTTTATGCATACTTAACTTTGTGTTAACTGCTACTTCACTTTTTTTTAGGAAGTCTGAGTTCTTTATAACTTGCTGATATGTAAAAATTCACGTAGTTCTCATAATAGTCTATTTATTGGAGAACATTTCTGTATGATAACACAGTAAAGCTTTTTAAATTATGTCATTTTGGTATGAAATATTAAAATAACTGTGAAAGTTTTGTATGAAAAATCATGGTTCATCCACCGTGAACCAAAAACAATAATTTTAACAATTTATTATTATTATTTTTTTATTTAAAAAATATAACTTTTACTAAAAACTGGCAATTTATTTGAAAAATAAATATTCTAAGATAAAAATTAAAAAATTCTAAGTTCTGAATTCTGTATCTTGAAGACTGTCTCGATTGTACATTCTTCTAATCGGGTTTTTATAATTTACATCACGTGACGAATCACATCAACAGAAATTGCGATAACTTCGTGATGAATTTTTTCTTTGAGTTTTCAACGTTTCCTGGGCTGGATAAGTATAACCTTACTCTTCAAATAGCTTCACAAAAAAATGTTGCTTGCTTTGAGACACAGGGATTTCGCGAACTTCCCAGGAACTTCGCATTTAGTATGTAGAGATAACTTAGTATGGAAACAGTCTTTAACTACATTCAATGACCGCCTAACTGTGCGTTTGGTCACTCCATTCCGTTGAACCTACATGTTCGAACTGATTTTGAGTATATTCGCGATTTGAGAAGATGAAATGTTCTTCGATCAGTCGACAGTTTACTCTGACATGATCATTAATCCATAATTTTCCTCAAAGAAATTTAGACTGGCTTTTCCCGAGGATGGTATTACGCAATGACTTTCATGTGGGATGGATTTCATTCGATTATTTGTTATCAAATACCGAAAGTTTGTTCATTTACATATCAACATTAAAAAAAAGTGACTCATCACTCATTAGTGTATTAAGAATAAACTCTCGTTAACGTTTATAAAATACTAAAAGTCATTCGATTAACTCAAACAGCCTCATTTAATCTCCGCTCTATTTGAATCTTATATGGATGCATGTGTAAAATCGTTATATAGAATTCTTCGAACGTTGACGTTCTACAAGCCGAGAGAAACCGAATGAAAATTGAAGACTGGAACTTTGTAGCCACTACAACTCTTGCCGCATATGTTTTTAGATGTACATATGTTACTTTTTTTGTTTCTTGGTCAATGCTGAACTATTTTCTTTAAAATCTAACATCCGAACTTTAATGGCAAGAGTTGACGGCAATGCGTTATTCCGGTGGACATTAAACAGGCTTGAAAAGAAATGTTATGCAGCAGTCAAACTACTGTAGAATACTTTACTATAGCCACGTGCAATTCACCCATCTAGCGCTCAATCATAACTAAATGCTATAAAAAGAAGAATTTATTTACCGAATGTTAGTTGAATAAAAGATGTGTTTGTAATCACCCGCTTCAATCGTTCATCCATAATTAAGTAAATTGATCTAGAGAATGCGTGGGTTTAGACTGAAGTAGTTTGAAATCTAGCGATTACAACTGAAAATATTTAATGATAATTTCAGATATCTTCAAATAAATAAGAAGAAAAACCTACTAATTAATAATACAGTGATTTTTTTGTATTACAGGCGGTTTAGAACGTTACATTAAAAAAATTAAATAATACATTTTTTATTTTTAAATACAAGTGATGATTCAAAATTATTAAATTTATTTTCTGTCTGAATTAAAATAAAAAAGAAATAACATAAGCCTTTGTATTATTCCAACATTTTAAAACCATCACGGGTTAGAATTTAGGGGTTGATGTAAAACTTTACTGTATAATTTGTTTTATAAGTTGCTAACAAAATATTAATTAATTTAACAAGTAAATCATAAGCTCTTTAATTAATATTTTGAGGGATTCATAATATTCCATAAATTTAAGAGACAAATTCTTATAAAAGTGTTGTATAATTATTAAAGAGAAGACTTCTTAAAGAAAAAAAAACATTTTAAAATAGGTTACCTCAAGTTCATTCTTTTTTTGTTTTAGCTCGTTAAATCACTTTATGGAACAATAAACTTTAAAAATAACTTTTTTTTTTATTTTTACAAAAGTATCATAAAAATAAATTGTATAAATTTTCTATTGTGCTTCTAATCATTAATCTAAAAATAAATTAAGCTATTTTCTTAATTTAGAAAAATAAATATAATTTAAAAACTTATTGGTACTTCCAAATAAAATATATGCTATTATATATATTTAAAATACTAATAACAGCTTTAATTTTAGTTTTACAAACTAAAAAGAATACGGTTAACAAAATCTTACATTAATTTCTCAAACATGGTACCGCTGATATGTTAAATATAAATAAATAAATTAACAATTAATATAATCCACCTTTCCGGCACTTGATACGTTTTCTAGATCTATCGGCTTACTTGGAAATCATCATCAGGAGTTAAAATTAATGCATCAAAGATTTAAAAACAATCATGATTGCCCCTATCCTAGTAGTATAATGCTGTTTTTTTTTAATTTTAACTATGATTTTTAAACTTTGATGCATTAATTTTAACTCTTGACGATGGCTTCCAAGTAAATCGAAAGATCTAGAGAACGTATCAACGTAAGGTAAGGTGGATTATATAAATTCTTAATTTATTTAAAATCTTGCATATACAGTAAAATTTAAAGTAAGGATATCTTTTAAAGCGTATTATTTTGATAGATTAATAGAATTATTATTCTATAAAAACGTAATAAATTTATTAAAATAATAGAAAAATTCTATCAATTTTTTATTCCATAATTTTAATATACATAAAAATTAATTACGTTAAGCTGCAGTTAAAAAAAATAAATATATAGTTAAAACCCAATTTTGTTAAAAATTATTACAGGAGTATTTAAATAATAATAAAATAGTTTAACGTACGTAATTTAAAATTAATCATTAGTACATACAATGATATTAAACAGATATATATATATATATACTCGTATATAGGTAAAATGATAGAATTTCCAGTTTGGTCTCAAAAATAGTACTTGAGTACTTTTAAATGTATGGTCTTTATTATTTGTTCAATTCAATATAGTCCGTTAGACTTCAATATAAAGTTAAATAAAAACCAATCTAAACTGGCTGATAAATGATTAAAGCTTTGTAAATATTCTCATTTTAAATGACGTTCTTTGAAATATCCAAATGTTTGCCATAAAATATATTGAAATTAGTTCTTCCGTTACATAGTTACGAAGGGAAAACAAACACTACAGGTACATAATATCACAAAAGCACATCCGTACGTTGTTTTCCACCCGGCCTAAAAGAAAATTTGTCCATCGAACCGTAAAATATTTTTACGTTTCTTTACTTTACTTTTAGTTAAAGAAAATTATTTAAGATTTCCATAAAAGAAAGTAAATATTTTATTACGCAAAGTAAACGCGATAACAAAGTATTAATAGAGCTTTTTTGAATGAAGGATATTTCAAAGAAGTGAATAAATTTAATATAAAAATACATATTTTATGAGAATATATCTTTCTTTATCCGATTTGTTGGAGTGTTATAAAATATTCATTATATTTATTTACTATTTAAATTTCGATAATGATGGAAAATAAAACCTTAGAACATCCAAAACAATAGTGGAGGTACCTTACTTGTTAACGAATCCTATTAAATTAAATTTTATAAAATTTGTTTATTAGATATTTTTTTTAAAACGATGAAAACAGAAAATCTCTTAGAAAAAGGTAAGTGAAAGATTGATTATACTTAGTTAGTAAAAAAACGATTAAGAAATTCAATAAGGAGCGAGACAAAGAATAAACGACATTTATTTTAATTTAAAATAAAAAATATTATCAATTTACCAAGATCATACTGGGATTACATAATACCTACACCTAGGACTTGAACTATGCAACCGTTTTTAACTACCTAGCGCTAATAATTTATAACAGACTGAAATTAGAAAAAAACCGTGCAGAATATAAAAGTTTTCAGTACCTAAACAAAATCTTGCCTTTAATAAAATTGATAACATAGAGAACTTGTTTCATTAAAGTTTTGCAGTAAATCGGCGTTATTTTATGTTATTCTTATGTTCTGTTACACGTGTTACCTTATTTCAGTTTTATAAGATTCTCTGTAATTTGTTCTATTGATTTATTACATTACACAAATTATTTAATTCGAAAGAAAACAGTAAAACTAAAAAAAAAAGTCTGATGTGGACACCACATAACTTCCTTGTACGTCTATTAAATTACATATACACATTTTTAAAAGTTCATAAAATGTTATTTCATTAATAACTTTTGATTTTTTCATATTTTTTTTATTGTTATTATTTATTATAAAAATTGTTATTCACAGTTGACTTAACTGTAACTAAGAAAATTACAAATATAATAAATTAGATAAAATTTAGAAGGAAAAAGTTTTGGTAGTAATTGGTGTAATTTAAGACTGGCTTACCAGTTATTTCAGTCAGTTGGTTTTTCACTTTTTAAGTCAGTTAATTTTTATGTGACCCTGCACATATAACATTAAAAATGTCAGACAAAAAAATATTTTAATTTCTTTAATGTTTTATTAATATTTATTAATATATCTAAAATGTTTTAGATATGATTTTTAAAAAAAATTACCAAGTTCTATAAAACACATGAAATCGACTAAATTATAAATATTTTGAAATTAATTTTATACATTTTATTAACTATCCATAACTGAAATTTTTTTCTGGCCATAAAATTATTATTGTTATTATTCAAATGAGGAATGAGATGCAAAATGTTAGATTTAGTAAATCTCTATAAAACATAAAATGTTAGGATGTATGATGAAATGTAAAGTGTGATGTCTTAATAAAAATGGTTGTAAATATTTACACACCTCGTTGGTCTAGTGGTAAAATCATCAGCTGTTTAACTGCTAATTTTCAAAGTTGAAGGTTCTGAGGTTCAAATCCTAGTAAGATAAGTTATTGTTATACAGATTTTAATACTAAACAGTGGATAACAGTGTACTTTGATGGTTGGGATTAAATTAACTACACTTCTCAGGAATGGTCAGCCTAAGATTGTACAAGATTACACCTCATTTACATGCCATACATATCATCCTCATCTCTTTGGGCCACAGGGTTGCGTATTTTTTATAACTTGAACAGATTCCAACATACGAGGTTTGGCTATTAAATAACGAGATTAATCCTGCTACAGAAGAGTAACTGCCCATGTGCCAAATTCATATGACCGACAGCTGTGTAGCTGAAGCCTTCTCTTTCAGTTGTTGCCATTCCGATTGCTGTAGACATATTAGTCTGGCTGTGGCCTTCATTTGGATAAAATTTGATTTTTGTTTTGCCGAAAAAATGATAAGTGTTTTATTAGAGCAACGAATTGTCATGAAATTTCATATGAAACTTGGAAAAACCATTACTGATATATTTTATTAAAAAAGTATATAACAATGAATGTTTATCACGTGTGCGGGTTTTTGAGCGGTTTAAGCACTTCCAAGATGGTTGAGAAGACGTTGAAAATGATGTTCACCCGGGTCTTTTTTTTTATATTCATGAGATTGTGCACCTTCACTGGGTTCCTAAAGGTCAAATTATTAATCAACATTACTACCTTGAGGTCCTTGCTCAACTCCATGTAAAAATAAGAAAAAACAACCCAAATTGTGGAAGAATAAGTCATGGTTCTTCATCAGGAAAACACACCAGCTCACACTGCATTGTCTGTCAAGACGTTTTTAGCCAAATATAACATCCCCGTGTTAGACCATCTGTCTTATTTGCCTGACTTGGTACCATGTGACTTTTATCTGTTCCCCATGCTCAAATCTCCATTAAAAGGAACAAGATTTCAGACCATTAAAATTGTGAAAGAAAAGGTGGCACGCATCATTAAAGAGCTCACAGAAGAAGACTTTCAGCACTGTTTTGAACAGTTGAGCGTTGAAGGGATAGAGGAGGGGTGTATACTGAAAGGGATAATAATTAAATATCTACAAATTTAAAATAAAATATTTTACAGGCACATTTATATAATAGCCACACCTCATATACATTAGAAACAGGAAAAAAGATGTTAATTTCCTCAAAATGTATTCTTCTTTAGCAAAATGGATCCAGAAAATATTCAGTTTAACCACTACCAGAAAGTTATTCTGTTCATCGTTCCCATGTTAAATTATTACTGATTGACTCGTGTCGCCATTCCTCATTGATTAATGTACACTTTCTTTAATGCAAAAGTCCATTAAATGTCATTATGTCAACAGAAAATTTCAGATACTAAAATGAGATAAAAATGAGAATACCATTGATTAAGGAAGTATTTAATTGAAAGATATAGAACTAATGTAATAAAATAAAGTTAGACATAAGGAAGCATCTTGTGAAGTATTATGTTTGGAGTGAATTTCTCTATGGATGTGAAACATGGCATTAAAAAAAGGAAAAAAATAATGGAGGAATTGAAATGTGGGCATGGAAGAATAAATAAATTAAATTGATTTATGATTAAATTGATAGATAAAATGAAATAAAGAAAGAAGAGAATGAATGAAATAAAAACAAAATCAAATAGGTAACCTAACTGGTTGGTATATATGATAGGAAAAGAATTGTTTAAAACAGTGATAGAATCAGTAGAAGGTACAAAAATGAGAAGCCAGAAAATGATAGACAATCTCAAATGGGTGGAGCCTATGAAGAAATTAACAATATAGCTGAAAATAAAAATTAAAAGTACTGTTATGAGTTGTCATCTGGTTATTAAAAATTTTATAACTGCCTGTTCATTAGTAGAATTTATTATTGTCTAATTTGTGTACAGAATCATATAAATTTATATCAAAAAATTTCATTTACCTATTAACCTAAGAGTTGATAAACTTAATACCTCAGACTGTAGATGTAGTTCTACATTGGAGAAATGAGGCACACCATATTACAGTGGTACAAAGAATGCATAAAAGCAATTCATTATACCACTTTAGTAAACCAGCTCATTGAAATGAACCGCATGTACCCAACATCAACAACAATATGCAAATTTAACATGTAAATAGCAAAGGATACAAACTCATAATATTTTCAAAATATAAAAACGCTTAAAAAGAAAATTGTAACTAAACAAGCATAATTTGAATTACACACTCTGAAAATAAATTTAAAAAGTTCTTTCAGAACCCAACTCAGAGACTAGTGCTGTATCTGATGTCACATACTATTTACTTCTCTCACCAGCAGTATATGAAGAATCTTAAATTAGAGGAAAAGCTAATTCAAATTTAGTTAACTTTTTTACACTTTTTGTTAAATTAAAATACAAAATTGAATTAAAGTAAGCATTATTTTTTTATTATATTAATGAAATATTTATTTTTTTACAAATCATGAAACAGAAATTAAAGTAATTATAATAAAAAAATATGTTTCAAAATCACAATAATAATGGGATTAGAAGAGATTCCTGTGAAATTTATACATTTTCAAGAGTTTTTAAAATTAATATTTAATTAATTAAAAATGAATAATAAAATGGTACTAAAGTAACAGGTGAATCATTAATAAATCTCATAGTATACTTACACTGAGTAGTTAATAAATTACACAAACTGCAAAATTAATGAAAATATGATCTTTTAATGGCAGAATTTTACTTCTACCTATCCTAAGGTTATAACATAATAATACAGTTTTAATCTACACATATGAAGCAAAATGATTTAATTAATTATCACAAACAAATATGAATATTGTGTGTGTAATAAATGATACTTAAAATTATCTCTATAGAGAAGGTGGATAATACACAAAATGAAAATAAAGTATTTCACCCACATATAAAATTAGTCTTGCTTAATTCAACCCTAATATTATAAAATGAATGAATGAAAATAAACTGCATACATGCACCACACTTAATTAAAAGGGATGATCACACTTCATAATAATTATTAATTAATATCTGTTATTATCTGATTTTAATATTTACATTATGATGAATTAAAATTAAAGAGATTAAAAATGTTATACCTTGAAATATTACAATAGTTTGTAAAATATTATTACTAGGTGTAATTAAAAAAAATCTAACTTGTAATTCTGAAATATTATATTTATGTAGATTACTGATATTTATATCTTCATATCAATTATGTATAATAAACATTGAGCAACAACCAGAGGTGATCTGATGCCAGAATGCCATTCCAGAACTGCTTTTTGGGAGAAAGAAAAAATTGTCCTTTTACATAAAATTTGTTTTAACTGAGTCTCAATGAAAGATATTATCACAAATCACTCATTTGAATTGTTTGGTTTGATTCCTAAAACCTCACTTACCTTTCATTTATACTGATATTTATTAACAAATTATGAGCCGATAAAAAATAACATAAGTAATAATAATAACTTAAATTATAAAAATCAGGCTACACAAAAATTATACTTCCTGTTGGATATCTATAGGCAAATGATGACAAAATAAGTCGCTAAAAATCAAATTCACAAACAAAAGTTATGTCGACATGAAAAAGAAAAGTTTTGCTTAGAAATGTAAACACTGAAATGAATGAGCATTTTTAAAAACATTATCATGTAGCCACTGCTAGGTTTAAACTTGTCATAATGTTCCATGCTGCTTGTGGCTGAGGATCATATTCTTGCGGTCTGCTGTAATACAAGCTTAAACATTCCAGTTCTGGAAAATTTATGAGTGGATCTCTGTGAGGAACTAGAAATGTTATATATATATAAACCTTTCTGTGTGTAATTTTAACTCTTAGTTTATCAAGTTTGCTCCCCAGCTACCATTTATTGTTGGCTGTCTCTAATTAACAACACTACATCCTAGCCTATCAGACTAGAATTTAACACACTTTTATGTAAAATATTAGAGGAAGAAGAGGAAGTTGAGGAGGATGAAATGGGAGAAACAATACTGAGATCTGAATTTAAGAGAGCATTAAAAGATTTAAATGGCAGAAAAGCTCCTGGAATAGACGGAATACCTGTAGAATTACTGCGCAGTGCAGGTGAGGAAGCGATTGATAGATTATACAAACTGGTGTGTAATATTTATGAAAATGGGGAATTTCCATCAGACTTCAAAAAAAGTGTTATAGTTATGATACCAAAGAAAGCAGGGGCAGATAAATGTGAAGAATACAGAACAATTAGTTTAACTAGTCATGCATCAAAAATCTTAACTAGAATTTTATACAGAAGAATTGAGAGGAGAGTGGAAGAAGTGTTAGGAGAAGACCAATTTGGTTTCAGGAAAAGTATAGGGACAAGGGAAGCAATTTTAGGCCTCAGATTAATAGTAGAAGGAAGATTAAAGAAAAACAAACCAACATACTTGGCGTTTATAGACCTAGAAAAGGCTTTCGATAACGTAGACTGGAATAAAATGTTCAGCATTTTAAAAAAATTAGGGTTCAAATACAGAGATAGAAGAACAATTGCTAACATGTACAGGAACCAAACAGCAACAATAACAATTGAAGAACATAAGAAAGAAGCCCTAATAAGAAAGGGAGTCCGACAAGGATGTTCCCTATCTCCGTTACTTTTTAATCTTTACATGGAACTAGCAGTTAATGATGTTAAAGAACAATTTAGATTCGGAGTAACAGTACAAGGTGAAAAGATAAAGATGCTACGATTTGCTGATGATATAGTAATTCTAGCCGAGAGTAAAAAGGATTTAGAAGAAACAATGAACGGCATAGACGAAGTCCTACGCAAGAACTATCACATGAAAATAAACAAGAACAAAACAAAAGTAATGAAATGTAGTAGAAATAACAAAGATGGACCGCTGAATGTGAAAATAGGAGGAGAAAAGATTATGGAGGTAGAAGAATTTTGTTATTTGGGAAGTAAAATTACTAAAGATGGACGAAGCTGGAGCGATATAAAATGCCGAATAGCACAAGCTAAACGAGCCTTCAGTAGGAAATATAATTTGTTTACATCAAAAATTAATTTAAATGTCAGGAAAAGATTTTTGAAAGTGTATGTTTGGAGTGTCGCTTTATATGGAAGTGAAACTTGGACAATCGGATTATCTGAGAAGAAAAGATTAGAAGCTTTTGAAATGTGGTGCTATAGGAGAATGTTAAAAATCAGATGGGTGGATAAAGTGACAAATGAAGAGGTATTGCGGCAAATAGATGAAGAAAGAAGCATTTGGAAAAATATAGTTAAAAGAAGAGACAGACTTATAGGCCACATACTAAGGCATCCTGGAATAATCGCTTTAATATTGGAAGGACAGGTAGAAGGGAAAAATTGTGTAGGCAGGCCACGTTTGGAGTATGTAAAACAAATTGTTGGGGATGTAGGATGTAGAGGGTATACTGAAATGAAACGACTAGCACTAGATAGGGAATCTTGGAGAGCTGCATCAAACCAGTCAAATGACTGAAGACAAAAAAAAAAAAAAAAATGTAAAATAATTTATTTGAATGATAGTTTAATGAAGCAATAGATAGCACTTCATTGGAGGATGCAGGTTGCTACAAATTCCTACTGTGCAAAACTGACTTCTTTAGTAATCAAATACTACCAATGAGCACTTCCCATCTGAAAAGCAACCCACCAATGTATAATTTTGATGATCTATTAATTAATCTAATGAAATAATTATTTTTTATTTTTATTTCAAATGGGGTTCTGCTTCAAATAAAGACATATTGAACACTTAAAGTAGGAATACAGAATGTAGTATTTACCAAACGTAGGTGCAAACCATAAATTCAACAGCAATGACAACTACCTTGATTATTATACACAAGCTTGTAAGAAGTGTGTGATTTTAACACACTTAAACCTTATGAAGTACATAAACAAACAGAAATAAACTAAAATCATATACTAAATGAACATGCAAAATTTAAATCCAGCACACTTTTTGACTGCATTCAAAAACACATATCAACTGAACTAACAAAAACTGGGAGTAATGACATCAACTGAAGAAAAATGGAGAGCAGTATAGTCACTGAAGATGACCACAACAGTGACAAAATAATATAATCTAAGTTTTAAAACTTTACGATTATTAAATTTATTGTTAAAAAGGTTCAGTTTTAAATAATTTTCATTCTCAGTTGTCACAGAAAAATGAAGTACTTTGGTTAATAATACAATCTTCAAATATTCTATTTTACAAAATATTATTCCATGAGACATCCAATGTGAAATAAATCCATTAAATTTTTAGGACTGCATTAAAAATTTTGAGCAGAATTCACTTTTTAAAATCATTTTTCATTATCTTTGTTTTAATTTATAATACATTTATTATAACCTGTAAGCAATTGTTGATAGAAGAGAAATTTAGAAAAACGTTTAGTGAAATTATTGATTTAAAAATGATAAAAAAATGTTAATTTCTGTAAAGAATCTAAATCATTAACTTTCAGATTTTGTACATCATGGAAAACCTATTAAAAAAAGTGCTGAGACATAACAAAATTTTCAAAGCAAAGTTATATTGTAATTCATTTCAACATACAACGAACTATATTAATCAATTCTAAAATACATTAAGAATTTCTAATGTTTGCTTGCAAGAAGATTATAATGTTGGCTAGTATTAAGTGTGTTTGTCTGTGTGTAATATTAAAGCTGTTTGGATTTAGCGGTCTGCTTTTAATTAATTAAAGGTTTAAGTATTTTTACACTGCATTAAGCAGAGTAATCTTAGTATTTATTATATGACCTGACCTTTATATTAACTGAAACATAAAACCACAAATCTTGGATAAGTATATGGTAACATGAATGTGTTTGGTCATTCTATAATTATTATATAGATTCTGTCATAAATTATACATAAATAAAAATAATTAGGAAATAAATCCAAATAATATGACATTGCTATTTTTTTATTTTTTTAAATTTATTTGGCAAAAATAACTTTCTTATAAATTAATATTTCAATGAAGTTTGATTTAATATTCAAACTTTTAAATTAAAATAAGTAGATTAGTTATTTTTTCAGTTTTGTAATAGGCATTGAGAATTGACAAAAAAATTATCAGTCAATGGACAATCAGTTTTCACTTTACTGATCAAAGTATGAGTAGCTCGTTCACCGATTTATTTTCAAAATTAATTGATTTTGAAAACATCCTCACAAAGTTGGCTTTGATATTTTTTTTTTTTGAATATGATTGATTATATTACCGTAATTGAGCAAAGTAACACCATAAATGTACATTCAAAATTTTAGTCATTATAGATTAAAATATTCTTGATAAAGAATAAACTTTCTCTGGCAGAATAGATCTGAAGTTAGGAATATAAAAATAAATATAGGACTAGTCAAAACATAATTATAGCTGTGTAGGAAAGATCCATCTAGCTCTATTTTTTATTTAATGAGAGTTTTTATTTAACAATATATTACACAAAAATATAAAAAAATCCAGAAAAAATTTTTAGTTTGATTTTTACAAATGTATCACTATTATATGAAAATATTTCTACTGCCACAAATATTGTAAAATATCCCAGCCTATTTTGTTTTTTAATAAATCTGTAAAATATTTGTTATAACTAAAAAAAATAAATAACCCATTATACATTCCTAGAAATGACAATAAATTTTTATTTCCAAAGTCAAATATAAAATTAAAAAAAAATGTTATGTTTCATTCAAAATTTTAATATTCCAACCTTCTTTAATAATAAAATTCTTTATGACATCTTGTAGTTGATATCTCTAAACCAGAAAATAGTTTAAATCAGCAAAAACAATGTGATTCAAATTATTAAAAAAATTATTGACTAGAAAACAGTTAAGACGGCATAATAGTTAATTTATATTTTCTTCTAAGTGGTGAAAAATTGCATTAGATGTGAATTAAATTAAATACCCAGTATTGTACAACAGAATTACTGAGTACAACAATGAATGATACAATGATTGCATTAATTAATTTTTTTTTTAAATAAATTTAATGATCACTTATTTGTTACACATATCCTTTCCTACCCTGGTCCAATCACTTCAGTGGTGAGCAATGTGAATATTATGTGATCTAAAATATTTTTAAAATATTTCGCAATCACCAAACCCACATGTGCGCGCTCTCTCATACACATAGTAAGAGACTATATGATGATATTGATAAAAATTACATTTTAACTCTAATCAAAATAAAGTAATTTAATATGAAAATAAATTGATAAACTAGGGAGATAAACTTTATAACATTCTAGTGAGACAGGTCAATTTTAATGCCAATCGAAATGTTTATTTATAATTACAGTTCATCTTATGTCCAAGCCTAAGTATTTACACTTGGTTCTTCAATTTTTCATAACTCTATATTTTCTTCAGTTGAAGTTAAAGTTTGTTTTCGTTCAGTTATATTTCATTTACACACATATGTACTACCACATATAGACATATACACATACATATAAATGTACAGACATAACAAGCTACAGCATCTATCACTTGAAACTTTTATTAGATTTAAACTTTCAATATTATCAACACATAATACATATATAGATAGATACATACATACATACACACATGCATGCACACACACACACACACACACACACACACACATATATATATATATATATATACACACACACACACCCACATTACTTTCTTTTTCCAGTGTTTAACATAACTAACCAAAATGTACATTTTCCTATATATTTATCTAAAGTTATTTATTTCAAAAAAGCTATAATATGTAAGCTCTGTAATTTCATACATAAATATGTAAAGAGAGTTTTTGGTCTTCAGTCCTGCGTCAAAATCTTGATAATTTATTTTACATTATACTGATATAATAAAATTAATAACATAAATAATTCTGATTAGATAAAATTAAATGTGAAATGAATGAAATCTCGATTCACAGGAGTGAGTGCTTGAGTTTATCATTTTTGCCAGCCAAAGTCATTTAAAAAAACTGATGAGTTCAGTTCCTTTTGAAGTTTTCAATTAATAAATTTAATTAACTAATCATAACTTAGTTTACCAGTTTAGTGGAATATGTGCTATATTATATTATTTTCAAGAAGAAAATGGAAACATCACAACTAGTTATGAAAAATTTTAACAGTTTTTCCAGACTTTTATCTAATTCCATTGGACATTTAGTATACGTTCTTAAAATATTATAAAATACTTTGAATTTCTATATCCATTACATAAAAAATGTAACTGTTTAAAAAATTTTAAAGAATTTTAAAGTGTTTAAAAATAAAAACATTTTATTTTCAAAAACTATTTCAAAAACATAAGAAACTGTGAGGAATGAATTGGTTTCCCCACTGCTATTTTTTATTTAGCCACAGATTTTGACACTATCAGCAAATTAAAGCCATCAAGTACAGAAGTCAGCAAAAAGTATCTGCTACATATTGTAAAACATCTTGAGACTTAATTTTTAAGAGAAAGTAACAAAATGTTTACCGGAGTCTGATCTAGCTCTTACTCTTACTTAAGATTATCTTACAACTTTCAGTTTAAAGTAAAGAGTACTGTAGTCAGTTTAAAAATTGTTCAAGTAATTAGTATTGTTCTTCAAATGGAATTTTATTGGATTAATAACAAAAAAGTTTAGTTTGAGTAAAGGGAATCATTAGATAAGAATATTTTTATGCAGAACAGTAGTGTGGCTTAAGGCAGCAAAACTACACAAAGAACTTGATAATAGGACTAAGTTAATTGTCTTTAGTTCAAAAATTTTTCTTTTAATTCTCCTGGGATTTGTTTAAGCTTTTCTTTGCATTTTCTTGTACAAAACCATTATTCTCATCGAGTTTTCAGTAACTTTGGTAATTTTTTAAGAGATCATAAATCTTTGGACTCTGCTGAGAACAATGTAGGTAGATTTACTTGCGAAGATATGTAGGTAATATGCCGCCAATCAGCATATTACACAGTTTCTTTCTGAACATGGTGCTTTTTGAGATAAGTTAGCCAGATTTGGTTTTTCAGGCTTTGTCTAGAATGTCAGGCCACTGATAATGTGTGCCATCTTATATCTGCCACAGGTACAAAGCTGAATATACCAAAGTAGCTAGAGAGTTTGCGAGGATCAATTCTGGTTTTGATCTGCAAATTAATTGGAAAACTGAAAGCAAATGGAACATAGCTGTTGACTTCCTTAGATTCTTGAGGGAGTCTGAGATAAATGTATAGATAGAATAGCAACCCAGGTGGCTACGGGCCCGCCTGGGTGCTTACTTCACAAAAATAGGTGTTTTGGCATCAAGCCCCAGTTAGCAAAGCTATTCACTGTTAGGATGAGATGGATGTGCAGAGAGCAATGGCATTGAGCTGCAGTATGGGAAGATGCAGGCATTGACCTCGCTCCTGAAAGCAGAGAGAAATAAGGTATGTTTTTATTAGAGACTTATTAAATTTGTGAATCTCTTTTAATTTTTAATTAAATCAAGAAGACTTTGAGTAATTTGAATTGTAGGACAAAATTGTCATTGTTGACACTTGTCAACAACACTTGTTTGTTGGTATGAGGATAGTATTTCTGGTGATTAAAGACTCAATCAAGTAATGATCTGAATGCGTAGTCTAACTGAAGTTAGATATAGGCGGAGTTTTTGTGTCAACCCATCAGTGTTAGAGGAAGGCACAGGGATTGTGTTTTTGCAAATCGGTTAATTTGATAGTTGGGGGCTGTAAGTTAGGTGGTTGAGGTTGGAAGAGGCCATAGAAAGGCGATAGTAGGTTGTGTAAATATACAGATAGAAATGTCTGTTGAGGCATTTGCATTAGTGACATCCTGACAAAGGCCACTGTGTTACGTTACCAATTTTACAGGATCTAAAAGACATCCTCTGAAAAGCCCTCTGTCTTTCCCTATGGAGGTCAGGATGCTAAGATAGATAAATAGATATAATTGTATTGCTGTGTATACAATAATTAAGCAAGTAAGTAAGAAGGTACATCAGTTTACCTAGGAAGGTGATGTTATCAGTTATATAAGTTACAAATTAAATGAACAAATGAGAAAAATTACAACATAGACAATTGTTGTGATGTATATAGAGATTTATCATTTTAATGTTCAAAATTGTTTTCATAATGTTTTCCTGCATTGTATTTTTTGTATTTTCTAGATTATGAAGTCAAAATCGCTTTTTAAGTATAAACTTAAATTAACTCTAAGGTATGAAATAGTCTAACTTGTTCATCTTACAATAACTTATATGGTAAATTGATGTAAGTTAAGAAAACTATTTTAATATTCATTAAATTAACTGTTTAATTTTTTGTAATCATAGATGGCTCGAGTACTGCTAACTTTATTTTGCACCATTATGATGATTGTGTTATGTGTAGCACAACTTAATTTTTCTCCTTCTTGGGGTAAGAGATCGTTTGGACCAGAAAATTGTAAGACATCAATGGATTCTCTAATGTATATCTACAAACTCATACAGGTATAAAAATCAAATATGTTTTTTACCATATAAACTGAGTTTATTTCAGAAAGCTAGAAAAAATTTTAAGGCTATATCATTTTTCCAAAAAATATTAATGTAAATCTATTTTTAACTGTAAGTTGATTATCAGCTAATAAAATAACAAAAAACTAATTTTTATACTATACACATTTTAAATTTATTAAAAATTAATATGTATTGCCGATCTCTGTGGCAGAGTGATAGCATCTCAGCCTTTCATTCAGAGGTCCTGAGTTCAAATCCCAGTTAGGCATGGAATTTTTCATATGCTATAAATTTCTATTCTCATAGGGCGAAATGACCGAAGCAGTCAATGACCATCATCTCACAAAAAAAAATTATATATATTTATATAATTATTATTATTATATATATATATATATATATATATATATATATATATATATATAAATATAATTATTATATATATATTATTTATATATATAATATAACCTATTGCAGATTCTTTAGGTTGAATTTACTTTTATATTTATTTATACAAAATCTTTCTAAAATCTGCATACAAAATTTGATGGAGATATTCTTATAAATATTATTTAAGTAATAAATTGATAAGGAATTTTAAATAAATTAGATAATAAGTGCAGTACCGTATTAACATACATTTAGCATGTTAAAGGAAATTTTAATATTATAACTTTAAATTTAAAAAAAAAAATTTTTTTTTTATTGATTGAAAAAATATATTTGTTCTAAAATTTTTATCATCATATCATGTTATATATTGTGTAAAAGCAAAAAAGTAAAATTTAAAAAAACATTACTGAAGAAGCGCTTTAATTAAAAAGAAAGTAAGGTAAGAATGTTCTTTAAGTCTGTACATCTGTACTTTGTGGAGTGACTGAATAAGTTTTATATTATATAATTAGCTATATATGTATGTAAATGTGGATAAATAAGTCTGGGTAAACTGCGTCCTTACAACATTATGGTTCTACAACTTCTGAAACATTTTCCGAAAGTAGCAACTATTATAAGTTTACAATAAGGATAAAGTACAGAGACTGAAATCACATTTAATCACTTTTTTCTTCTTTTTTTTGCCAGCCACCAATGTTAATCTATGGTGCTGTGTGTCAAATTATGAGTTTTCATGATTACACTGCGTAGATTAAAACACTGCATATAAAATTTATATTTTTTATTATATTATATGAGATATAGCATGTGAAAAATCATATTTTTATCTGTTTGCTTTATTATAAAAAGTAAAACATTAAACAGATTAAATTACAGGAATTTCTAGAAAAAAATACAATGAATTATGATTATTATGTTTCAGAGTGAAGCACAAAAAGTAGTGGAATGTGAAAAGTTTGGCAACTGATCTTGGTGTTACAATTGTAGATTTGTATAGATTATGGTCATATAAAATTATGTAAATTAAAAAAAAAAATGTAAATTATAAAATATAATAATAAAGATTAACATTTATTTGTGTTTTGGGTGTTTCATTTAATCTTAATTTTTCCCAATATACATAGGGCAAACAAGAAATTAAATCACAAATTTTTGGTGTAATTACTTTGGGAGAAGTAAATATTCATGTCCTTCTGCTGGATAAGAAATTAAACAATACTTTAAGGCATTTTAAAATGTACATTTATAGGACAAATTTGGCTTCTCAGTTATCAGTTACATCATCCATAAAATTCATTTTCAAGGTTTGATTAAACTTTATCCAACATATAAATGATTTTCTAACTTTTTCCAGTGAGGATTGAACCTCATTACTTGAAAATAGATTTCTGTAAGTGTTTTTGCAATAACTAATTATTGATAATTACAGATTTGAAACTTTTAATCCTTAAACCAAGACGTGTGCTCCATAATGTGTAAAGTTTCACCTTCATTTCAAGAATGGTATAACCAAATTATGAAGAATGTATTGCATAATTGGTTCTTCAATTATTGCAATCTTTTTTCAAAGTTCTATTAGCTTATTTTTGGAGATTACATTCTATAGGAAAACAGGGCAATTTTGATTTTAGAATGCATTCCCATTATTCATTCTTAACCTGGGTCCAGTAACTCTTCTCACAGCAGAACATCTGTTTAGGTGTGTAAGTGGGCAGTATTACAAAAGATGATTGTTAAACGAACCTGTTACCTTAACTAAAAGAGTTTCTCTTAGCCCCTTTCTGGATTCCTCCATTAATGTATTTCTACTACATTCTTCTTTGGTAATATATATTTGTAATTACTACTGTAGATTGTTGATATTTCAGAAATACCTTAACCACTGACATTTGATAATTGTTTTGAACAATTAATTTAAATTAATTTTCTAAGCTGTTCATAGATATAATTTATAAAATAACAAATTTATTAGAATTATGTATTAAATACAACTATTGTAAATTTAATAATAAACATTATAAACAAGAAAAGTTTGGGATCTCCACTTTCCACTATTTTAGTCGATATCTTTATGAATGAAATAGAAAACACCCTGATATCCAATATAATTAATAAGAATCAAATTATTTTATATACAAGGTACATGGATGTCATTTTGATAATATATAACCAACAATTTCACAATGAAGAAAATACAATAATTAAAGAGATGCATTCTTTACATAATAATAATATTAAATTCACTTAAACAGAGAAAATAACAGCATTAATTACTTGGACATAAAATTTAACAAAAATGTTATCACTAATAAAATCGATATAGACATTTATATAAAGCCAACCAGATAGAATACTATAATACATTTCAAATCTTTTCATCCTTGGAGTCAAAAAATGGGAACCTTTAATTCATTAATTAATAGAGTGTTAAATACTTAAAATATAATAATATAAAAATAAATAATGAAATAATATTAAATATATAGCTTTAAATAATGGATACGATAACATATTAATAAATAAATTATACAGTAGAATAAAAAATAAATTACAAACAGACAAAATAAAGCTAACAAATAATAATATAATAAATGAATATACTAAAATTGAATACAGTATAAATTACAATGAATTTAATAAAATATTTAAAACTTTTAAATTAAGAAGCGTATATAAGAAATAATAAATACATAATTAATGAAGACCCTTCTGTAACAATAAATCAAGATAATTATAATTTAGAAAAACAAAAACTGTATAGTCTTAATTACGAAAACTGTGACTTAAAATATATTGGAATGACAAATCATTCATTCGCCATAAGAATTAAAGAACATATTAATTGTATAATTAAAAATAATAAAGAAAAATCTAATTTCGCTAAACACATTTTAGAAACTGGACATAATTATAACCCTAACAAATTTTATTTATATTTGAATAATAATAAATTAATGAACAAACAAGTCAAATTCGATAATGATATCCTACATAAATAAATTATATTATAATTAATTATTAATAGGTTGGTACTATTACCAAGCAGACATTATCAAACTGACACATGCTTTCGCATCACAAGGGAATTTTATTAATGGAATTCATGGAATTTCTGAAAATTATTAAGAAATGGTTGTGAAGGCAATCCAAAACAAATGGGACAAAATGATTACAAAGGTTTGTACTACATAACAATTTGTGGCTTCACTTTACAAGTAAATAAAACATTACTTGAGCTATAAATAAAAGCACTGCTAGAGATTTTTATTACCGCTCTTATAGTCTGTATTTGGGGCCTACTGAAAATTCCAATGTTCATTGAACTTGGAACCATATGCAAATAATAACACCAAGACAAAGGTGGGGCTGACTACTCAACCAACCCAGCAGTTGGAATTAATGAGTTCATGGCTGAAATTAATAACTGGCTGAATACTCTTGTTACTGGAGTTCTTTAACAGGGTCATCAAAATGTGATGTTATTTACGAGGTGCGACAATAAAGCAATGAGACTGATGTGAAAAAAAAAATGTTGCTTACCGTTTTAGTCATATATAGTGTTGTCTCCTTCAAAGTAGTTCCCCTCTGATTGTACACACATTCCAGCGCTTCTGCCATTGATGGTAACATTTCTGGAACTCATCTTCTGTAATATCCTCCAAGACTCTCTTCACAGCTTTTTGGACATCTTGTGTTGTTTGAAAATGGTGTCCCTTGACCGCCATTTTGACTCTTGGAAATAGAAAAAAGTCGCACGGAGCGATATCTGGTGAATAAGGTGGCTGTGGTAGTACTGAAATTTGTTTTGAGGTTAAAGATTGCTGTACTGACAGAGCAGTATGGGATGGCAGTATCGTGATGCAGAATCCAAATATCAGCAATGTTGGCACGGACACGAAGAACTCATTTACGAAGTCTTTCTAAAATTTCTTTGTAGAAATATTGGTTAACTGTTTGTCCAGGAGGCACCCACTCTTTATGAACAATTCCCTCGGAATCGAAGAACCACACAAGCATGCATTTCACTTTTTACTTTGGCATGCGAGCTTTTTTTGGTCTGGGTGATCCCTTTGAGCACCGTTGCGAACTTTGGCGTTTTGTCACTGGATCGTATTGAAAAAACCAACCTTCATCGCTAGTGATAACACAGCTCAATAAATCTGGATTGATTTCCGTTTGCTCTAACAGATCGGCTGCCACATTTTTCCGTGTTTTTCGCTGTTGTGTGAGATTTTTGGGGACCATTTTTGCCCAAATCTTTCTCGTACCAAGATCTTCAGTTAATATTAGATGAACCGTTTCTCGATCGATGTTGAGTTCTTCTGCGATCATTTTCACGGATAATCTTCGATCAGATCGTACGATTTCACGCATCCTGGTCAAGTTGACCAGGCACGGACCAAGCTGTCCGTGAGGTTGATGGTCGTCCACTGCGGTCTTCATCTTCAACATTCGTTCTGGCTTCACTAAAAATTTTATGCAACCGAAAACTTGAGCTCTTGACATAACCGCCTCTCCAAAAGCCTTCTGAAGCTTACCATAAGTTGTCGTAGCGTATTCACCCGATTTAACGCAAAAAGAAATGGCATACCGTTGCGCAATATTTTGCGGTTTCATTTCTGTGACGACAGACACAAACACGTATTCACTTATACAGCACAACTCATGACTGAGCAGTTGCATCAATTTGCCGCTTAAACTAGAAGTAGCTTATAGACCAAGGTCAAAGATGGTGTGCCTACGCAAGCTGCAGGGTTGCCACATCTTGCAAAGAAAAATCAGTCTCATTACTTTATTGTCGCACCTCGTATGATAAATACCCAGTTGTGACTAACAATGTGTAGATACATGGATAACTTAAGTATATAATGAAATTTTTTTATAAGGCAATTTGTAGTATTTTTTTTATATTCCATCTAGAATACAAAATCGAATTTATCTTTATCTTTCAGAAATTTATCTTTCAGTAAATTTATTGGTATCTTTCAGAAATATCTAATGGGGTGAGTGGTTAAAACAGCTACAGATCTGCTCTTATACCATGATTCTGACAGATTGAGATTGAAATCCAGCAAAAAGTGTACTTACTTTTAGCTAGGTTTGGATTTCTAACCCACCGAGTTGGTCTAGTGGTGAATGCATCTTCCCAATTCAGCTGATTTGGAAGTCGAGAGTTCCAGCGTTCAAGTCCTTGTAAAGTCAGTTATTTTTACACAGATTTGAATACTAGATCGTGGATACCGGTGTTCTTAGGTGGTTGGGTTTCAATTAAACACACATCTCAGAAATTACCTGAGACTGTACAAGACTACACTTCATTTACACTCATACATATAATCCTCACCCATCCTCTGAAGTATTATCTGGACAGCAACCGGAGGCTAAACAGGAAAAAGAAAGAAAGGTTTGAATTTCTGCATTACTGGTATATTTTGGAACTTACATTTCAATTTATAATGTGTTTCTGTAAGAGCAAGTCAGCTTCTCAGGTCAAGGTAAGTCATATCTCATCCACATCATCCTCATTCAGTAGTTGAAGTATCCATTACTTGGGCTCCACTTTTCACGAATGATAATACAACAGGGTCAGTTCATGGTACAAATGCTGGTCTGTTCATGTGCTTTTTTGTAGGAGTATTATGTGACAATTGCATACTAATCAATATTAAGGGCAAAGCACACATTTCTGTAAAAGGTAACAGTTTATGAAGAAAAATATCTATAATGTTGAATAATCGGGAGATTAAGCAAAATCATTCAGGGAATATAATTCTCCTAGATTCCAATCAAAAAATTTAGTTATCTTTTTTTAGAATTTTTTACTTCACTCTAGGGCCAATTAGTAGAGCTTCATTTATTAAATGTTTCTATTAAATATTGATCATTTTTCAATTAGGGTTTTAATCTAATCTATTGAGATTCTATCCACTTCCATTGCTTGTTAGACCAATTCTTCATGTAGTAAATTATCAGTTGACTATTATATTTTATCGATCAATTTGTAATGGAACTTTGTTTTCACTGGTCCAGTGAAAATTGCATACAGCCATTGCCCTGGTATAGATAGGCTATTGCTTTTGTTTAAGATGTATGATTTTTTAAGTTAAAAACTTATAGAGTCTAGATTCAATCTTTCTGTGAATGATGCACTCATCTTTCTGAAATCATAAACTTTCTTTCATTGTTCTTACAAAGACGATGTAGGTTTACAGTTTAAACGCACAATACTAGAAGTAATGAAAATAAGCAGACAGAACTACTATAATATTATGAGATAAGGTTATCATAAAAGTTCATGAGCAAATCCCAAATAAATGAAACAAAATAAGGTTGATGGTAGCACCATGAAACTTACAAAGTGAAAAATTAACTGATAATAGGTTGCTTCAAAGTGCTTTAATGGCAGACAAATTATAAGAATCCAGGTTGTTGTGTTGTTCATGCAATAAGAAGGGTTGAAGACAATACTACAAAAAAACAATATTCAAAGAAGAGTGGAAAAGGTACTCCTCCTCACATGATATACTAAAATTGAGAGAGTTGGAGAAGTACTAAAAACATGCCCAGAGTTCTGAAGGTCCTCTGCTTACGGGGCTCTAACTTGGGAGAAATAGAATATAAATATGTATTTGTTTATTCAGTACAGTGCATTAAAAATTGGATTCCCTGCAATATAGAAAATGTGTTTATTAAAACCTGCAGTCTACTTCTGTTTTTATTTTGCTATAATACAATTTTATTATAGCATTTATTGTAGCCGTTTACCTGTCCCCTCACAATAGAATTGCTGTTATAAACTGAGGAGAGGTATGATCAAAGGAGATTATTTTGAAAACTGTTATCAAATCCCTTATTAATTTAATTATAATATTTCATTATAAAATTACAGTAATATAACAAACATTACATCATGTGCATAGTTTTATTTTACTGACACAGTATATTGTTAATGTTTAATGTTTTTATTTATGCGCAATTTAAGAAAATGAATTCATCATGACTGAGGATACAGGATCCCATTAAAGTACTATCATAATAAAATTAAGATAAGAAATACCTTATTTCAATATTCTGTAATAGGTGATTTATGTTTGTAGGATTTAAAATATAATTTAACAGTACAGACGAATAAAATGAATCATAAAAATATTAATTTCAATAAAATATATACATGTAACAGTAATATGCCAAATGAACAAAATAACTCTTAACTAATATGCTTTTTAACCACATTCTAAATACATGTCTTTCTAACCCAAAAAGCCTCCAGTAACAAACAACTAAACTGACACCAAAGTATCAGTTCAGTTGTGACATCAAAGTGGTAATACAGCAGGATATTACCTATCATATTACCACAAAGTGGTAAACAGCAGGACCAGTTACTGAAGATGGCCATGAAAATGACTGAAAGACTGAAAATTAAATTAAAAAAGGCATTCTAAAAATAAATTCAGTATGATATTTAATTTAAAATGAATAGTTTTTGTATAGCAAAGTTCCCATTAGATCTTTAGAGTGTCTATATCAAGATTGCTGCATTGTAATGTACACATGCTGGTATCAGTTTTATTCAAGAAACTGCACTTAACAAAAAAAAATGCTTATGTTCATTCTATCTACTATTTTAAAGACCATGCAACATCCTTCTAATAGGCATCTACAATAAATGAAAATTAAAGAATATCAAAATTATGTAGTATACATTTTTCTTTTTTAACTGGAAAGCCATTTATTTGATAAAAAAAAATTTATCAGGATGTAAGATATACAATATAGTCTCTATAAAATGTTCTTTGAATCTATTGCAGATTCCTCTGCAAGAAATAGTAACTCATAATACTTATAGTTTTCAGACAATTATATCATTTGCTGCATTATATCATAGTTAAGCAAAGATTTAGAAATCAACTCTTTGACTGCAAAGCATACCCAGGCATTGATAGGGACCACAATTTAGTGTTAATGAAATGTACATTGGGGTTTAATAATCTGAAGAAAATGTGCCAGATGAATTGGTGGAATTTAGAGAAGTTTTAGGAAGAGGAGGTAAAGAAGATTTTTGAGAACATCACAAGAGGTCTGAGTAAAAAAGATAAGGTAGAAAATATAGAAGAATGGGAGAATGTTAAAAAGGAAATTCTTAAATCAGCAGAAGCAGACTTAAGCAGAACAAAGAGAACTGGTAGACAACCTTGGATATCAGAGGATATATTGCAACTGATGGATAAACTTAGTAAGTATAAGAATGCTAGTGATGAAGATGGTAAAAGAAACTATTGATAATTAAGAAATACTATAAACAGGAAATGCAAATTAGTGAAAGAAGAGAGGATTAAAGAAAAGTGTTCAGAAGTGGAAAGAGAAATGGTCATTGGTAAAATAGGCAGAGCATACAGGAAAGTTAAGAATTGTGTGGTAAATAAGTTCATATCTAAAATGTGTTAAATAAAGATAGTACATTGATTTATAATACAAAAGAAAAGTCAATAGGTGGGTGGAATGTATTGAGGAGTTATACAGAAGAAATGAATTGGGAACTGGTGTTATAGAGGAAGAAGAGGAAGTCGAAGAGGATAAAAAGGGAGAAACAATACTGAGATCTGAATTTAATAGACCATTAATCGATCTGAATGACAGTAAGGCACCTGGGATAGACAGGATACCTGCAAAATTACTGCACAGTGCAGATGAGGAAGCAATAGATAGATTATATAAACTGGTATGTAATATTTATGAAAAAGGGGAAGTTCTGTCAGACTTCAAAAAGAGTGTTATTTTAATGATAACAAAGAAAGCAGGAGCAGATAAATGTGAAGAATACAGAACAATTAGCTTAACTATTCATGCATTAAAAATCTTAACTAGAATTTTGTACAGAAGAATTGAAAGGAGAGTGGAAGAAGTGTTAGTAGATCAATTTGATTTCAGGTAAAGTGGTCAAGGGAAGCAATATTAGTGCTCAGATTAATAGTAGAAGGAAGTTTAAAGAAAAACAAACCAATATACATGACATTTATACACTTAGAAAAGACACTTGATAATGTAGACTGGAATATAATGTTCAGCATTTTAAAAAATTGAGGTTTCAAGTTTCTCAAAAGAGAAATGGTCATTGGTAAAATAGGCAGAGCATACAGGAAAGTTAAGAATTGTGTGGTAAATAAGTTCATATCTAAAATGTGTTAAATAAAGATAGTACATTGATTTATAATACAAAAGAAAAGTCAATAGGTGGGTGGAATGTATTGAGGAGTTATACAGAAGAAATGAATTGGGAACTGGTGTTATAGAGGAAGAAGAGGAAGTCGAAGAGGATAAAAAGGGAGAAACAATACTGAGATCTGAATTTAATAGACCATTAATCGATCTGAATGACAGTAAGGCACCTGGGATAGACAGGATACCTGCAAAATTACTGCACAGTGCAGATGAGGAAGCAATAGATAGATTATATAAACTGGTATGTAATATTCATGAAAAAGGGGAAGTTCTGTCAGACTTCAAAAAGAGTGTTTGTACAGAAGAATTGAAAGGAGAGTGGAGGAAGTGTTAGTAGATCAATTTGATTTCAGGTAAAGTGGTCAAGGGAAGCAATATTAGTGCTCAGATTAATAGTAGAAGGAAGTTTAAAGAAAAACAAACCAATATACATGACATTTATACACTTAGAAAAGACACTTGATAATGTAGACTGGAATATAATGTTCAGCATTTTAAAAAATTGAGGTTTCAAGTATAGAGATAGAAGAACAATTGCTAACATTTCAGAAACCAAATAATTTAAGAGCATAAGAAAGAAGCCATAATTAAAAAGGGAGTCGTACAAGGATTTCCCTATCACAGTTACTTTTTAATCTTTACGTAGAACTAGCAGTTAATAATGGTAAAGAACAATTTAGATCCAAAGTAACAGTGCAAAGTGAAAAGATAAAGATGCTATGATTTGCTGATGATATAGTAATTCTGGCTGAGAGTAAAAAAGATTTAAAAAAAACAATGAGTGACATGGATGAAGTCCTATGCAAGAACTACAGCATGAAAATAAACAAGAACAAAACGAAAGTAATGAAATTTAGTAAAAATAATGTAGATGGACCAGTGAATATAAAAATAGGAAGAGAAAAATTTATGGAGGTAGAAAAATTTTTTTATTTAGGAAGCAGAGTTACTAAAGATGGATGAAGCAGGAGCAATATAAAATGCTGAAGAGCACAGACGAAATGAGCTTTCAGTCATAAATATAATTTGCTTATATCAAAAATTAATTTAAATGTCAGGAAAGTATATATTTAAGTATATACATTTTTGAAAGTATATAGACTCAGGTTTCATTTCTTCCTTTTTTATTTGTAAAAATATTTTTTTTTTCTTTTTTCTTACTCTATAAATTTTCACTTTCTTTTACTCTTTATAAATTCTCACCTTTTTTGTTACTCTTATTAAAAGAATTTGTATAATGCTGTCTTGTTAGTCAGTCTTGTTCCATCCTTCAAAAACTCAACATCTGTTTATTACAAATGTTTAATTAATTAATTCAATAATGTTATATATATGAATTACAAGTTCAAAGATTATAATAAAAATAATTTATATTACAAACAAAATAAAGACTTGAATGAACCAGCAAATAATAAATATTTAGAATAATTAAGCCTAACCAAGGTATTGAACCAAAGCGACATATTATTCAACAATGTTTGGAGCATAGCTTTTTATGGAAGTGCAACTTAGATGATCGGAGTATCTGAGAAGAAAAGATTAGCAGCTTTTGAAATGTGGTGCTATAGGAGAATTTAAAAATCAGATGGGTGGAAAAAGTGACAAATGAAGAGATGTTGTGGAAAATTGATGAAGAAAGAAGCATTTGGAAAAATATAGCTAAAAGAAGAGACAGACTTATAGGCCACATATTAAGGCATCCTGGAATAGTCGCTTTTATATTAGAGGGTCAGGTAGAAGGAAAAGATTGTGTAGACAGGCAACATTTGAAATATGTAAAACAAATTGTTAGGGATGTAGGATATATAGGGTATACCTTTTTCTTTTTCTGTTTAGCCTCTGGAACCACCGTAAGGTATTACTTCAGAGGATGAATGAGGATGATATGTATGAATGTAAATGAAGTGTAGTCTTGTACAATCTCAGATCAACCATTACTGAGATGTGTGGATAATTGAAATCCAACCACCAAGGAACAGCGAGCGGTGTCCATGATTTAGTATTCAAATCTGAATAAAAGTAACTGCCTTTACTAGGATTTGAACCTTAGAACTATACTGAAATGAAGCATAGTTCTAGATAGGGAATTTTAGAGCTGCATCAAACCAGTCAAATGACTGAAGACAAAAAAAGTTTTCAGAGTGAATATAATACATGCTATTATAAGTATGACATAGATGACTGTATTAAAATGTTAATTTTATATTTTTTCAGGACAACTGCACATTTTTCTGATTATTTTTTTTAATACTAAACTTGCAATCCGTTATTTTTATCACACCCTCAGCAATCTTGGCCACTAAGTTCCAATTGCTTTTAAAAATAATGAAAATATTTTAATAAATCATTTTCAGTCTCTAAGATCACTTTTAGTTTTTAAATCAAATTTTTTAGTGACATTTAATTAAAGATTGAAATATTGTGAAAAAAATATGTTGATTTAAAATATTGCTGCACACTCAATGACCCAAATTTCAAGCAAAGAATTAAACATAACTATATATAAAATTATTTATAATGACTATCATAGAGTAAGTGACTGCCATGAACAACTTGCATAATGAGCTAACTTCTACTTCAAGGGTAGACCTAGATTACCTTATCCAGTTAACTATTAGAGTAAATCTCAGATATTAACCTCTTTCCTGGCTTGTTATAAATAAATCAAACTTCTGAAAAAAAAAAAACTCTTGTGCAAACATAGTCTATTGTACAAACATTTAATAGTAATGAGAAATAAATTAATTCAAAACATGTTTAAATATTTGCATAACATTACTTATCCATTCAAGGTTGTCTAAAACTTAACTAATGACATAAAAAAATGTTGTGGTGTGTACGCCTATTAAATTACATTTACACAATTTTTTACAGAGGTTAATAATAATTACACTGGTCAACATGATTTTTTTCTCACAAGTACCAATAGATGTACTAAATGCAGTTTTTTATCCTGTTTTCAGATATGTATTCAGAATTTCTCCATCACCCAAAGTTTTTTTGTTATTTTAATTTTTTTAAATAATTTAAAACATCTTTTCATCTATTTGTCCATTGTCAATATGATGGAACCAAATGAGCTAACTCAAAGGGTAGGGTTGCTACTGTTGTGTAGGTTCAGATGTGCATAGACATGTGCAAACATGATCTAGTGTAGCATGCACTCATCAGAATGATGCCAGTTGTGAGATAATAGTGAACCAGTAAACATGCCATTGTGAGTGCTTTGTGCTTCTGAATTATTGTATATTACTTATTTACAACTTTATTTCTTTTAATTAGTCGTTAGTTACAAAATGCCTAGTTTGTTTAAATCATCCTAACAATTTTTGTTATGTATGTGGTGAAGTGACGCTCAAGTCCCAAAGGACTTAATGGAGTAAGTACCTTACTCCATTAGTAAAAAAGCATTGTGAACTTTATTTTGGGTGTAAGGTCGGGTACCAAACAAGGGCCTGGGCCCCACATATCTGTTGTTTATCATGTTCTAGGCTTCTCATTGCAAATAAAAATGGCACACACCACATGCCATTTGCTACCCCCATGATTTGGAGGGAATCCTAAGATCAATCTTCTGATTGTTATTTCTGCTTAACAAACATTAAAATGATTACATCAAAATCAAAATATAAAATATGTACCCTAACTTGCAATCTGCAATGAGACCAATTCCACACCGCGAAGAATTGCCAATATCAAAGCCTCCAGAACATGTGACATTAGATGAAGAGCGCTCAGCGTCTGATGGAAGTAAGGAAGAAAAAGAAACAAATTCTGATATACAACTTTTAAACAAAGCAGTTCTTCTGAGCCTCATTTACTGACAAAAATATAGCAGAAAATTGTCATTTCTTACTTTCTAGGTGAGACAAATGTTTGAATATTGCAGAAAGTATTAAAATATTTGAAATTATAAATGCCTGTCTCTTGGAAACTTTGATGATTGGGAAAAACCGATATCATATTTGAATTCAGGAAAAAAAATACTGTCAGAATCACATATTTTTCTTACTGAGACAAAAAAAATTCTTTTTTGTTCCCCAGGGATTATTAATAAATCATTATATTTAAATTAAAAAAAGTTAAAAAAAAAGATAAATTAATTAAAGAAGTTAAAAAAATTTGTTTACAATCACAGGTTAATAATTATTAATAAATCAATATATTTAAATTAAAAGAAAAAAGTAAATGAAATCGGATTCGAACCAATGTGCCTTCCCCTTGTAAGACCAGATATTTCATTAATTAGAATTTTATTTGGCTATAACTCTGGAACTAATGAAAATAAATACCACTTATGATATATTATTGTAAAGCTCTCAATGAGGGCTTATTACTGCAGTTAAGAAAAAAATCTAAAACCCATTTGTTTTTGGATTTTGGGCTTTTTGGACCCTTTTGGTCAGTCAATTGCAATCAAAATGGGAGGTGCACAACTAGATGTTACAACAGTCCAAAATCCAAAATTTCAGCATCCTACGGCTAATGTCCTACGTTTTATATCCAACATCCTACGTTTTTGAGTTACGCGATATATACGTACTTACAGAGTCACGCCGAAACTAGTCAAAATGGATTCAGGTATGATCAAAATGGATATTTCCGTTGAAATCTGAAATTTTTCGTGATTACAATAATTCCTTAACTTCGTACAAGGAAGTAAAAATCTGAGATATATATTACGAATCACTACACGAAGTTTACTATGTTAATTATTTGAATTGCCCGCCACATTTATTATTACACATACAGTATGGGAAACATTGATTTAAACTTTATCCAATATTAGCTGATATTCTGAGCAATAAATTACAGTTAACCAATTAAAATAATAATCTTATGTAGATTATTATTATTATTATATAAGTAATCAGTTAATTAAGCAATAGTGTCCTATAGTTTTATGTCGGTTAGCTTGAATTAGCAGCTGATATCCATACTGTGAACACACCGGCTCTTAGGTTATAAGTTCGAGGTTTGTTTGAATAGAAGTTAGTGAACTTGTATTATATTTTATACGTTGAAATTAATTTCGTTGCAATGAGGTTGACAGCAGTTTTAAAGTCTAAAGATATTCATACAGTTAGCAAACTGTTTCAACCATTTATCAACTCTCCAGCGAAATTAAAGTCGAGTACACCTACTAAAGCTTCTTCTCGTAGTCAGAAGGTTGGTACCGTATTGCTGTTCTTTTTGTTTTCGTAACGACCGGTTTAGTACTGTTTGCGTATGGAATAGTTTACTTAAAAATAATGTAATTTGATCTTGAAATTACGTCGGTTGGAACTGAGTAATAATCATTTATTTTCATAAAATTAATCATTTTGTTCCATGTCCAGTTCACAATCAAATTTTTAATGGGATTAATTAAAAGTAATGGTATTAGAGAAATATTGTTAGTTAATAAACTAATAATTGTGATTATCTTGTATAAGTTTAAACTAAATAAATTTTCTTGATAAAGCACTTCTAATCTACCTGGACATATAGTTGTATATTATATTGTTTGATTCAAAAGGGAAAAACTAACTGACATTTGCCGTTTTCGGAGAAAATTATGATAAAAAGGTTTATAGAATGTTTGCATTATTTAAATTTACCAAAATATATTTAATAAATTTTAAAATGCAGCAGAGAGATGTGATTCTTTTTAAACTAAATTATCATTGGTACTGCAGTTTGAACCACAGGCATGAAAAATTATGCCTGTGTAGTATGCTATATTTACATATTTGGATAAGTCAGTTACTTTTATTGCTTTCTCAAGTACATAGTATATTGAAATGTCTAAATATAGTTTTTCTTATAATCCTTCAAAATTATGTGAAAATTTGTAAATAAATTTATGCTAAAGCTATTCACAGTGCTAAAAGATTTTATTATGACAATGTAATATCTAATGCAAGCAGTAAATCTAAACTGTCTATTATAATTCAATAAAATAAATTTATGATGTTTACTATGTCACCAGTTATCAGAAGTGAAAGTGGATTTCAAAGTGAATTAATTTCATCAAAAATATGAAAGGACTTTGCTTTTATCTCATTTCCTATTCATTTAAATAGGGATTTAATAACTTTTTCCCGGCATTTCAAATAATAATAATATTGATAACATTTTGAACAAAACCATATGTTAATGAATCAGTATCTTTTCCACCGAAATAAAAATTTCAAATTTGATTTTACATATAAAAAGTACAAATTCCATAATATGATAAAATCCTATCAGTGTTTTAAAAGAAGTCAGATTATTGACCCTCTTATTAAAAAATCTTTTTTAATAAGAGAGTATTTCTTAATTGCATTAAGGCTTTTGTTGTTTTTTCTCTCCCTAAAGGTTCACCACTTAATGTACACAATTATAGGCCAGTGTCATATCTGCATCTGAAAAAAGTATGAAAAATAGGCATTTAATCTCTTGAAAAGTGTATAATTTGCATAATGTATTGTGAAACCTTCATCATGATTTTAGGAAAAAATTGTCTATTAATAGCCATTTCCAAGTTTTTTGAAAATATTTTACTCTGATAGGCTAACAAAAGATTTCATTTCAATCTTTTGCAATCTCAGTAAAGTTTTTAATTTGGTTCCTCATTTTTTATTGATAAAAAAACTTAATTGCCAGTCTGTCAGTGTGGGCTGCTTACAATTGGATAAAATTATACCTTACTAATCATAAACAGGTATTTGAAATTTAATCTTTTGTTAAGAATACACATGTAAAATATAGGTCCTCAGTTCAAGTTGGGGAATGCTGAACGCCTTGGTAAGTATTCTCAGCCCCTTGCTTTACTTTTGTTTATTAATGTTCTGCCTCAAAATTGTGAATTATTCATTTACCTTCTTTGAAGACGAAGAGCTGTATCTCTGCCTCAAGATAATTATTTTAAAGGTCTTGAAAATTCACCATTAGCATTTCAAAAAATGATTCACGAGCTGAATTGTAACCATCAGCTTTATGGATAAAGTCTTGTGCTTTCAGTTAGACATAACATTGCTAATAATATATATAGAATTCCCATTAGGATCTATCCATTTGAAGTGACCCAAGGTGGTTGCTTGACCAATTCAAAAAAAATTTAAACTTACCCACTTGTTTCCTACATGTCTAAGGATGTTAAGACTATATTTTTTATTTATTTTTTACTTAAGCAGCTTACTGTGGTGGCCATTTTTGTTACACTGCGCCCACCTATTTTTATGATTGTAAGGGTTTACGGAAAAAATCATACTAAAAAACTATTGGTCCTGGAAGGATAAAACAAAAAGCAATTTAATTATATTTTCTCGGTAAAGAATTGATCCAGTGGCTTATTTACCTAGCTATTCTTTCTATGAGAAAATTACCAATAAAGTTGGAACATGAAAAATGGTGAAATTTCACTTTTGGTAATTTTTTTTAAATAGGCAGGGATGGCATACACAGTTACAATTATTTTTTTTATATGTAGGTAAGATTAGTACTTATCCCTAAATTTTTATGAATCTTTGAAAACTAATTTTCTAAAAAAATTAAAATTTTGGCTTCAAATAACTCTATGGGGCTGGTGATAAAAATCTCAAATTTGCACAACTTACAGTGTTTTTGTAGATGTTTATGGAAAATAATAATGTTTCTTGTGTATTGTACTAATAAAAAATTTATAATCTCTCAAAAATCATGAAAAACCTGTTAAAGACGATACATTTTGACTTACTAAATCAGTGCTACAAGGGAGTTTGTTTTCTTCTTGGCACTTTAATATTTTTATACTTATTACTGTAGTTGAAATAGACTTGTTTGAACCTTTCAACTGCAATGTTCATGTTTAACAGGCGCTTGAAGTCATCTCCAATCGTCAGGAAAATTCATGTTGCAACATGCTCATTTATGCTTGTTGCATCATTGAGCTTTGTAATTACAAACTGGTCAGTGTGACATTAGTCAGTGACCTGTTCACATCTGTACTGAGTGTCTAAAACTTCATCCTGTGTTTGGAAGTGTTTATTAAATAAATAAATAAGCTTTACTATCATATTTTATATCGTAAGTTTTAATATCTTATTTGAACATTTTTAAATTAGTTAAATTTTTACATTACTTTCAAGTAATTTCACATAAAAGAATGGTGTATGCCATCCTTGCCTTTTGAAAAAAATTACCAAAAATGAAATTTCACTGTTTTTCATGTTCAACTTTATTGGTAATTTTCTCATAGAAAGAAGAGAGATAAGTAAAGAAACTACTGGACGAATCTTTTACAGTCAGAAAATGTAATTAAATTGCGTTTTGTTCCAGGACCAATAGTTTTTTAGTTATGATATTTTTCCGTAAACAAATATTACAAACTTTTTACAAAAATAGGTGTGCGCACTGTAACAAAAATGGCCACCACAGTAAACTGCTTAAGTAAAAAATAAAAAAATAAATACTTTTAAGGTCTGTAAACATATAGGACAAGTGGGTAAGTTTCAGTTTTTTTTTAATTGGTCAAGCAACCAGCTTGTATTTTTTGGATCACTTCAAATGGTTTGGATTGACCCTATTACAATTTAAAATTTTAATTTTATTGACCAATAATTTTGCATTTCTTTTGACATTTTATTACATAAAATAGAATCTTAACTAATCAAACTGTGCTTAATATTTGTTTTAAAGTAATTTTAAAGTTAGTATTATATAATTTGTAATTCTTATAAAGCAATTATTTGATTGTATTTGTTACACTAAAAATGAAAATATTAAACAAATATACACTTTTACATAATACAACATAAAATTATTTATTAAATTATGTATATTACTTATAGCAGCTGTTTACTGGTAATTTGTTACAGGAACTTAAGTTAAATGAAACATTACTTATTACATGATGTAATTTTCCCTGGAAATATTTCATTATTGTATTTGATAAAGCTACTAGAGTATTATAAGTCATGTGCAAATTTATTTCTGTACACACTGATCCAGTTGTTAGGCAAATATAGAACAGGTAGAACTAATGCTATGATTTAAATTCACTAAAAGGGATATATTCACAAGCCTTGTTAGCTGACACTTGACATAATTTCTAATTACTACCGACTAATAAACCTAGTGATTAAAAAACAGCTTACCTAAACACAAACACATCCTCATAAGCTGAAAAATTCTGTACAGTTGCATTGGCTACTTAAGCAATAACATTTTTACAAGTTTCGTGCATAGCTCTAATTTTCTATTTATTTATTATTTTTGTAGCTTATGCTCACAGCAGGGATTATTCATCAAGCACATAATGGACTTCATCATCTTTTACCACTTGGAATGAGAGCACTTAGAAAATTAATTTCAGTGGTTGAAAAATGTATGGATAACGATTTGAATGCTCAGAATATTTTAGTCCCTTCAGTGACATCTAGTGATTTATGGAACCTTACAGGTTGGGCTCTTTATTTATTCAATCTTTAAATTATTTTAAAATATTTAATTATATTTTATCCCATCCTTTATTTTGGTATTTATTTTGTACGTTTTTTTTTATATTTTAGGTCGAATAGAATTAGCTGGGCCTGAATTGTTTAAATTTAATGACAGACATAACAAGGAGTTCATTTTGGCACCAGTAAGTCTGCTATGTTTATTAATGTCATGCTTTGTTATTTATTGTTGTTGTACATTATTCATATTCAGATCTTTAATGAATACTAACTATGGTAATTGCTTACAGGAGTAAAAAAATTTACCTTACATTTTTATCGTGTGAAGGTTTTTTTTTGTTAGTCAAAATTCTAGTGAAGTTTTTAATAGACTTAAGTTTTTATTAGACCATCAGTTTTTAAAAGATGAACAAAATTGAGATTCTTAATTTTTCATTTATATGTTTGGTATTGTTGATTTGACTGGATTGAACAATCAACTAATTTACTGTAAGTAAATAATATATCCAAAATATGTTACTAGTTATACTTTCCAGTGGATCTACTTTGTACATATATGAGGACTGTAAATAAAATAATGAGACTAGTATTTTTTGGCAGCCAAAGTGACAACACTATAAAATTACTTGTAAACATTGGGTATATGAACAGCTGATTTATATTAGGTATTAATTTTTTTGGTCAGTCTATTTTTCCCACGTGAGACGTGAACAAACTTCGTGAAACAAGTTTTTGTTGTGCGTTACAAAAATGAGTGATACTGATTATGAGCAATGTTGTGCAATTAAGTTTTGTGTTAAACTCTGTGAGAATGCTACAGAAACTCTTTAAAAATTGAAAAGGGTGTGTGGAGATGACGCTCCGTCATGACCCAAACTTTTAGGTGGTTTAAAGCATATTCAGGTGGCCAAGAATAAGTTGCGAACGATCCATTCTCTGGAAGAGTTAAAGTCAAAAAGTGATGAAAATTTTGAGTGAATCAGAGACTTAATATGGTACGACTGGCGATTAACAGTATGATTGCAGAACAATTGAATTTCAACCATACCCCAGTTCATCAAATTTTTACAAACTAATTGGACATGAAAAAAGTTTGTGCAAAATTGGTCCCAAAAAACCTCATTGTTGAACAGAAAAACAACAAGGTGGAAGTGTGTCAATCTTCTAGGGCGAATTGAAACTGATCCTGATTTTCTAATAATTGTTATTACTGGTAATAAATCTTGGATATTTGAGTACGACCTAGAAACAAAATGCCAGAGCAAGGAGTGGCACACTTCAAACTCACCACATCCCAAAAACACAAAAATGAACAAATCGAAACCATGCTAATTTGTTTCTTCAGTAGTAATGGCATTGTCCATTAGGAGTTTTTGCCTACAGGACAGACTGTAAATTAATATATTTACGGAGAAGTTCTTCAAAGACTAGAAAAGAGTTGCCCGTGTGAGACCAATCATCAAAGACAACTGGATGCTGCATCATGACAATGCACCTTGTCCCACTGCACTCTCACTCTTAATGAGTTTTTGGCAAAGAAAAACATTCCTGTAATTCCTCAACCATCTTATTCACCTGATTGAGTCTCTGCAGCTTTGTCCTGATACCGACTTAAAAAAAATTTAACTGACCATCTGAAGGATATTCTGGTTTCTGAGTTCCAACACTGCTATGAAGAGTGGGAAAACCGTTTGAAGTGTTGTGTGGCTTCCCTAGGGAATTATTTTGAAGGTGATAATTACATGGATTACAGGTAATCCATGTATAATTGGATTGTAAATAAAAAGTTTTTTGTCAGTCTCATTACTTTATTTGCAGACTTCGTATGTCAGACACTACAGAATTGATTTTATGACATCTTTAATCCATATATCTTATTGATCGATTTATAATATTCATTTGTTTTCCATCATTATGAAAGGACATTTAAATTTTTTTGCATGAAAGTGAGGAGCAGGCTTTGTTAGACCATAACTTTACTCTTGGCATAAATAATTATTTTTATCTTTTTTTTTTTTAACTTGTTTTAGACGCATGAAGAATCAGTTGCTAACTTAATTGCTACAATTCCATTAGTGTCGCATCGTAATTTGCCATTACTACTTTATCAGATATCAAATAAATATAGAGATGAAATGAGACCTAGATTTGGGTTGATAAGAAGTAAGGAATTTTTAATGAAAGATTTATATTCTTTTGACAAAAATAATCAGTCTGCTATTGAAACTTATAGTAAAGTATCTAAAACATATGAAAACATTTTAAATCAAATAGGAGTCAGTTACTGTAAAGGCAAGTACATGCTCAACTACTTTTGTTCTTTAGATTAAGTTTTTAGATACTATTGAAATCATTAACCTTTCTTAACTTATGAGATTTTTGATGATTCTCTTAAAAAAGAAGTTGAGATTGTCATTTTCCAGACAAGAGTCTGGAAATCAGAAGTCGTAGGATTGTTCTGGAATTTCCATTGGTTGTGATCAATACAATTTCTGTTACTTGGGTATACCTGTATCTTTTGTTTAGTTCTGATTCTAACTTGGGAAAGAAATCCCTTCAAAGTGATGATTTCACCGTTAAGTTAAAAGTCTACTAAATAGTACTGGCCAAATTTCTGAATAAATTTGGCCAGTAGTATTCACTATCAGTTGGTGACACATTATTAGGTAATTGATATAATGAGATCAGTAGACTACTGTTTGCATTTCGTGAGTGAACTTTCTCTGAATTCTACTTCTGACAATTAGTTGAATTAATGGCTCTAATGCCATGGTAGGTTACCAGCACAGCTTTCTCATCTAATCAAAACGTTACATGCTGGTTAAGTATGTAAGTCTTTGAAGTAATTAAAAGAAAGTGAACAGTTAGTTATATAAGAAATATATTTGTTAAAAGACTCATTGTGTTCTGGGTCTGAATGTGACTTGAATGCAGTCTTTAGAGATTGTCTATTTACATTAAATTTGTCTGTCTTTTTTTTTTGTTTTAGAAATTCTTCCTAAATTCTGTCCCTATACATGATGTCTATTCTCAGAATGATCATAATTTTTTTAATATGTCAGGTCCTGAATCCTCTGGTCTAAAAATAATTGGTATGTTATGTTAAGAATTTCTACCTAAAAATATTGTTTCTCAATAATAAAACTGAAGAAGTTGAATGTTGTTTTTTGCTAAATATAATGATTTTCCTTTTTTTTTGAGACTGGCTAACCAATAATTACAGTTTCATAGATATGGGGAATTTAATGCTTACTGAATCTTTTTGTAGAACTGTTAAAAAAAACAGTGTACTTTCAATTTTTGTCACTTCTTTAGAGTGCTCCACAGAGAGTAGTCAAGCACATTCAGATTTGGAAACTATGTGAGGACCAATTGATTTCTGTTCACTGCTAAGTGTTTCAAACTTCATGAAAAAATGCAAATGTGTTCCATCATATTGAGAAAATATTTACAGCCTTTTTTTTTTAAGAATTATGACTTCAGAATTGCCATTAAAAATCCATCAGGATGAACTTGAAAAATAACAAAGGGTCCAATTAATAGGTTCCTGTTATAACAACATATCGTTACAAAAAATAAATTTGGAAATGTTACCTTCTATGGATTTTCATAAAAAAAAAGTATGATTGTTCCTTATATTATTTTCTCCATATTAGTAAAAATAGGTTACTGAATTTATAATACTTTGCTTTCATGGAACCAATTGCAAAAATCTAACCTTATCTGACAATCACTTAGTTCAATATGTACAATTTGCAAATGGAAAAGAATAGATTCAGTTTCCTTATTCTAATACTCCATTATCCTAATTCTAATTATTCATTCTTATTCTAATACTTTGTATACCTGTGCAAGGTAAAGGTTATGTGCAGCTGAATTAATTGAGCTGCACAAAACTATTCAAATAAAGCATTGCTTTATTTGAATATTTTCTTGTTCAGAAATAAGTTCTAAAAGGTATCAGCTTAAGCACCTATTGAAAGTTGGATTATGAAAGATGTAATACAAAAGATGTATTACAGAATTCAGTCAATTATGAAAAATTTATATGCTACTCTGTGTATTGCAAATTAAATTATTTGTTGAACGGCTATTTATTAACATTTAATTTTGGTATTACAGGTACTATTAACTGTATTCTATTATTAATTATACTGAATTATTACCATCTGTAAATTAGTATTATTATTGTTATAGGTTTAAAAGACATTAATGCTTTCTTTGTTTTAATAACAAATTCACTATATTTGTTAATGTTAAAAAATGTTTAGCATTGATTGTTAACAATTAACATTTGTTTAAAATCACTGTTGTTAATATTTCAATGTTTACTTTTTAGTAAACATTGTATTTCATAATTCTATTTATATTAGTTTTCTCAAAATTGAATGCTCTATATTTTTACTGATAATTTTCTAATGTTTTTTTAATTGTTATATAACAAAGTTAATTTACTCCAAACAAAAAAAAAAAAATGTTTTTGACCAGTGGTTTTTTGATAGTTGTTTATTGAGTTTTATAAAAAAATATGTATTCAACTCGTAATGTATATTCAGCTTCAAGATCCAGGGTTCGAAGTCAGATTGCCAGATTGCATTTAAAACTACAAAATTTTTCCTATAATTAATATTCACTAAAATGCAGTATGGCATTAATTTACATTTATAGAAATTTGAGAAAAATATTTTGGCAACCATAATAGGAAAAAAATCTGTCTGTATTATTTGTAATAATATTCTTATTTTCAGTTGCTGGTGATCTCGGTTTAATGGGTGGTACATTCTCACATGAATATCACTATCTTGCTGATATTGGTGATGATACATTGCTTGTATGCAATAGTTGTAATTCTAGTTGGAATAGCAAGCTTCATAGTGAAAATAATATTTGCCATAATTGTGGTTCTTCTGATTTAAAACTGTATAAAGGAATTGAGGTAACAGTAATGTAATAGTTTTTTTCTTCATTGTTTATGTATTTGTATTCATATTTGTCTACAAGAATATACATATATACATTTTATTATTAACAAATAAACCTTTTAAATAAGATGAATTATGTTCCCTAAGCTCTCTTCACAGTTGTCGTCAGTTTTGATATTATTAATACTTCCATTAAAACAATAATTCTATTTAAAAAAAAGATAGAATGGCAAAGAAACAATTGCAACTGATTGGTCACTGAATGGATTTTGTAAAATGAACCCACTTTTCTCATCAATGAGAATTCACAAAAATTTGATGTATGGCTCATTTTAAACCTTTCCCTTTATTTAATTACTTAACTATTGTATAATGTGTAATATCCATAATAAAAATGATCAAGCTACTTTCCAGCTGACTGATTTGTACTACATTTTTCATGTCAGTTGATTTTGAGACTGTTAAATCAAGCAAATTGTGACAAAAAAATTTCCTTTAGGGGAGACATTCTCAATTATTTTTATTAGCAAAATTTCTGCCTTGTTTTATAAAGAGTTAAAGAGGTGTTTAAAAAAAAGGTTGTTGTTTTGTTTTCCAAAGCACTACCAAAAAGTTTAAACATACAAACTGGGAGGAATCCTACAAAAATGTTTTCTCATTTCGTATCATTTCACTGTTTCACCCTTTAATATACTGAGTAAGACCTCTTTAGTATACTGAGAAGAAAAAAGTTCCATAAAAGATCTGACAGATGGAATCAAAAATTTGATGAGTGATCAGACATAGCAAAAATGTAGTACATTTTGTCTTAAATTATTCTGGCTTATCTTTTTCCATGAGTTGTTTAGTCATTGCAAGTAGGAAAATAACATGCCAAACTATTTCAGTGATGACAAGATGGTACCAGATTTTGGTTAACCACTAATTTATTGCTAGGAGTTACATATGCCAGTTTGAAAATACCACTTTCAAATTGTTTAGTGGAGACTATGATAGGAAAGTAACTTTTTCATCTGCTTTTTTTTGTGGGTTAACTTTATTTTATGGGAGAAATCTCAATTCAGACTGGCTAATTTTTGGTATGGTTATAATTTATACGTTGAAAAATAGAAGACTTTACTGCCCAAAACTAGCATTAAAATGTGGTGGAAATACGATGACTATAAGTAAACGCAAAGTGGACATATTTTTATGTAGCAAAAATTAATTGTTGATGAGTGAATTGTTAATATGTTTTTATGATGAAAACATAAATGAAATAATAATTAGATGGAGTTTATGGATACGATATTGTTAATTTACTTATACGCTTTTTGGTGGGCAGATAGAACAAGATTACTGATAGTCAAGGAAATGAAAGGCAGACTGGCACAACATCTCATATCAGTTCAGTTTCAGGTTAAAAGTTACAACATTTCATTAAATTTTTAATATTAACACACATATAGACTATCATGTTATAAGATCTCCTTTATTTTAAAATAATGGTTTTACTAATTTTTACTTGTGTAATATGCAACAGCAATTAAAACAAGGTAAAATTGAAATGAAGATCACACCATATATGATTTTTCTCTGTCAAAAATGTTATCAGGTAAATGTATAGCTGTTCACGATGTTGCTGCTTACATCGTGGTCTACCAGTTTAGTGAAAACTAATGTGATTGAAGTATGCTCAAGATTCACATAGAAATTATAATAAATCATCATAAAGATAGATTTTTCTGGATATACAGTCAAATAAAAAGAAGGTAATAACAGACATTAAATTAGTGAGGATATTCTGTAAAAAAATATTGATCTATAAAAAAAAAACAATTGATCTGTATATTATTGAAACAGAACCCAAGAATTTGATATGATGAAATTTCTGATGAAAGAGATCCTTGTAAGAAGTATTAAGTCTTAGATGGACTTAATTTCAAAAGCTTGATATGCAAATACACGCATGTAAGATGTAATTACAAGAATTTATTTTTGTAATGTATTGTGAATATGAAAAATGTTACTTGAAAAATTTTGCTGAATTTTTAAGCTAACATAATAATAAACTTTTAGGATAAATAAAAAATTAAAATTTTTAGTATTGATACTAAAAAACAATGCAGATGATAAATGTCATGAGACAGATTGATAAAGATTAATTATAAAGGAACGTTAACATAGAGCCAAGCAGAGAAGCAAAGAGTGTAAGAAGGAGAATGGAGAGCCAGTGAACAAAATAATGAAATCAGAGAGCTGAAGAATGCAAACAATGCATACCTGTTTAATAGAGAACAGCATGAAAAGATTGAGACAGGATATTGCTCCTAATATTATTCCATTACCAAATAACTTGTGGAAAATGTAGGTAATTCTAAACAGAATTATAATTATTATCAAATAAAATTACATAATTAACTATATATTATTATTACTAATATTAATTAAATATTGTTAATTATATAATTATTGTCACAGGGAAGAATGAATGACATCAAACATCAGTTATTTAATAGAGGTATGCAAATACTTCATTGCTGGGTTGATGATATTCCTCATCCAGTTAATATTGGTAATGAGTTGTAACAAAGGTGCTGAAAACATCATCAGCATTGTATGCTAGAAGAAGTTCTATACGACTGTTAAAAACACTATGGAATTACTGTGAATGACAGTTATTTTATACAAATGATAGACACAATTTTAAATGAGAAAAATGATCCTTACAGACTGGTGATGGAAAATTGTATCACACTGAGTGGTTTGAGTATGTTACACTGCTGCTATTAATTTATACAGAGAAATAAAAATAAAAAAAAAACATTTACCATAAAATTTGTTATATTTCATCAAGTTTTATTGCAGTTATATTTATCAAGTATTAATTAATGTTGTTACTAATAACTTCAATTTGTCAATTACAGCAAATACCAGTGAAAGGACTTCATAGGAATTTGTTTTTAATTCTGCTCTTTTACATTTTTTAATCCCTGTATACAAGCACTTAAATATGTAAGGTAGAAAAGTAAAATGTGATCAGTTAGACCTTTATGAATTTTATATATATATATATATTTCTTCTGTGCGTGTGTATGTCACTGAACTCCTCCTAAACGGCTGGACTGATTTTGATGAAATTTTGTGTGTGTGATTAAGTTGATTCGAGAATGGTTTAGATTCACAATTTGATCCGATAGAAAATGTTTTTTTAATTTATTTATTTATTTATGTGTTGTTGATCTTGCGATGGTTAAGGTTCACAATTAAATCCGGTAGGCAGCGCTGCGATCACGTTAAGGAATTTTGTTTAATTTTAGGCATATCAGTCAGAACCGGTAGTTGGTGGTGCGATTGGATTCTAGGAAATTTTTTTATTTTGTTGCTTTTTCCCATATCAGTTACTTGCGTCGTAGCTTAATGTTGTTATTACATTAAAATTCGTATTTTTAACAGTCTACTGTGTTTAGAGAGTAGTTTGAATTAAATCCGATAGGTAGTGCTGTTGTTTTGGCATTTGGATTTATTTACCTTCTGACTTTTATAAAGTGAAAGGTTAAATTTTGTGAAGTTCCTAATGTTCATTGTTTTTAAGGTTTTATGAAACTTTCAATTGTGTTCATTTAATTTGTATGTATACTCAAATCTAGCAATAGCGAAGCATTGCTGAGTTTGTAGAATTGCGCACTTATTGAGAATATTATTTATTTAAATAACGTTTTAAAGTGTAATTAAAAAATATACATTGTGCAAATTTGTAAGATGCAGTATTGACGTGAGTATTTTACATGATTTTTCATGAATTTTAATGATGTATATACCTGCATTCAATAACAATCAACTTAACCTACAAATTTAAATTGTCAGTTCTCATTTGATTCTATGCAACTTATGAAGTATTGAACGGCTCTTTGAAAATAAAAATGTCAGTTTGTAAAATAAATTATAACATTTATAAAATTAAAATACAATTTACGTATAATAATTATAGTTTAAAGTATATTTAAAAAATTGAAGTTATAATTTTTGTAGCTGATTAATTTTATAAAAAATTTTCTAAAATTGTTTTTAGTTTACAATTATCTAAAATTTGGTTAAATAGATGTTAAAATAAAGAATGATAAAAATTTCGACTAAAATTTTAACAACTTTTTTTACAGTGTTTTAATTGATTGATTAAGCTATCACAAAATTATTAAATTAAAAAAAAAATGCAGGAGGTACTTTTTTAAAATGATCTTAAGTGAAAATTAGAAGTAACGTGGTTGAAAATTTAGGCACTTAGGTATTAACGCCACCGCAGCAGCTTTATTTAAAAACAAAGTAGTCAATCGGATTTCGGTGGAAAATGAACAGTCTCTTTATTAATTTTAATAAATGGTTATTTATATCTATTTATTTTATAAATATAATTTAACCAAACTTAACCTACGCTCCTACCTTGACTAATTAATACCGTAATTTTTTGAGTATTTATTTAATAAATTCAGTAATTACTGCAATTATTTATTATTTAAATAATCAAAACACATCTGTTAATTAGTCAAGGTTAGCGAGCGTAGGTTAAGTTTGGTTAAATTATATTTATAAAATAAATAATTATAAATAACCATTATTAAAATTAATAAAGAGACTGTTTTGAATCTATGTTAAACTCTATATTGGCTCATTTTCCACTGAAATCCGATTGACTACTTTGTTTTTAAATAAAGCTGTAGCTGTGGTGGTGTTAATACATAAGTACCAAAATTTATTAATTACACTAATTATTAATTTTACGACGTTTCAATTTTCGTCAGATATCTCAATATTTAGTGAAAATAAATATTAACCTACTACACATAATTAATGAAATTTCGTCCACATTCCTGCTAATTTTAACTTAAATAACTTACTTATATTTATGTGTTGTGCATTTATTACAGAACAATGCCACGTCAGGACAACATCTGTCGGGTCTGCTAGTATATATATATATAATTTCACAAATTAATGTCAGCAGATGTCTCTTTATTTCTTCAGATTCTCTCTATCTTTCCTCTGTCAGTTTTTTGTTTGGCAAAACACAAAATAATGTGTTTTGTTAATACATCAGATTAATATGTATTTTGCAAATCTAAAAGTTGTGTTTTTTTATACATATAAATTAAAATGAAAATGAAACTTTTTCTGTGAAACACAAAAAAAGATACTATATCCTAAAAAGGAATTAATTGATTTGTTTATCTAATATAAGAAAGAAAAATAAATTTGGGTAGTCTTCGCCATTTTGTGTAGTGGTTGTAGAAGATTAAGCTTTGAAAGTACTTAATAAGTTATTTAAAATTACAGTGTTAAGCCATTCACTTTTCAAAATTATTTCTAAATAGTTTTTGGTTATCTCAAAAACATGTTGACTAAAAGGTTGAAATTTAATTTAAAATTTAACACAAATGTTTAGGTGTGTCCTGTGTATATATACATAGTATATATATATATATATATATCTGTTTTCCCTTAATCTTTTTAGGCAAATATTGATATAATTCTATTTTTGTTATCCTTGATATAGTCTATGTCCATTCCTGGTGCAGCTGGGTCACCATTGATTTAAATGATTGTGATTCACCTTTTGTTGGATTCGACCTCATTTCTGAGAAAGGGAAAAAATAAGAGAAATAAAGTTTTTAATGTATTAAAATTGGTCTGTGATTTGTTGCTTATGGTTTTTTTAGATCAGTTCTCAAGAGGGTGAGGTTGAAGTGATCACAGTTTTTTGATGACACTGTGTTGAATTGTGTTTAATAATTGTAATGTCAAAGTAGGTCTCAAGACATGCCTAACAATTTTGAAAGTAATTTTCAGTCTGTAGTAAAATTATTGTACATTTTAATTGTCAAGGTTTTAAGGTTAAATTTAGTGATAATAAGGAGTTTTGCTTGGATTACAAGCCTGATGTGTTGTGTTTAAATGAACACTTTATAAGCTATGCCAAAAAAGTGTTATATATTCCACAACTATATGTATTTACTAGATCCTTCTGTCAGAAGGAATATGTAAAGGATGGCTGTTCTATTCTGCTTAAGGCTCAATTGAAGTTTAATATTATTGACTTGCTGATGATATAGTAATTCTAGCTGAGAGTAAAAAGAATTTAGAAGAAACAATGAACGGCATGGATGAAGTCCTACGCAAGAAATTCCGCATGAAAATAAACAAGAACAAAATGAAAGTAATGAAATGTAGTAGAAATAATGAAGATGGACCACTGAATGTGAAAATAGAAGAGAAAAGATTATGGAGGAGAAGAATTTTGTTATTTGGGAAGTAGAATTACTAAAGATGGACAAAGCAGGAGTGACATAAAATGCCGAATAGCATAGGCAAAACAAGCTTTCAGTCAGAAATATAATTTGTTTACATAAAAAATTAATTTAAATGTCAGGAAAAGATTTTTGAAAGTGTATGTTTGGAGCGTCACTTTTTATAGAAGTGAAACTTGGACGATCGGAGTACCTGAGAAGAAAAGATTAGAAGCTTTTGAAATGTGGTGCTATAGGAGAATATTAAAAATCAGGTGGGTGGATAAAGTGACAAATGAAGAGGTGTTGCGGCAAATTGATGAAGAAAGAAGCATTTGAAAAAATGTAGTTAAAAGAAGAGACAGACTTATAGGCCACATATTAAGGCATCCTGGAATAGTCGTTTTTATATTAGAGGGTCAGGTAGAAGGAAAAGATTGTGTAGACAGGCAACATTTGGAATATGTAAAACAAATTGTTAGGGATGTGGGATATAGGGGGTATACTGAAATGAAACGACAAGCACTAGATAGAGAATCATGGAGTGCTGCATCAAACCAGTCAAATGACTGAAGACAAAAAAAAATTATTGTCGGGTGATTTATGCATTGATAAAGATTTTGAAATATGTGGAATTTATCTTTTGTGTGAAAATATCATTGGAATTCCAATTTATTGTTCTCCTGCCGGAGGTCTTGATGTTTTTCATTTTCAGCTCAAGTTGTGTTTGGATGATCTTTTAAAAAATAGGCCTTATGCTGATGTTGTCTTATGTACAGGTCATAATATTAATTTCAATGACTCTACCTGGGATACTAGACTTATGTGCAACTTGCTCAGGTCCTTTTAACTTATTTTATACGAACCTTGCTCCCTTTAGAGGGAAGTCTTGCCTTCATTACATTATTACTATATCCCTTAAATCTAGTTAAGTGTACTGTAACTGTAATCACTTGCTTTTTCTGATCAGGATATCATATTTTTCCATCTTATCACAAATTGTAGTTAAAAAATGTTTTGAGCTGTCGGCGCCTAGTCATATATCTGGTGGTTCAGCATTCTGTTATTTATATTCAGAGAGTAAGGTCGCTTATTCCTGCTAACTATGAGCCAGGTAAACTGAACTTCTTTTCTGCCACTGGATGCTGAAATGACTTGCATGTCTTTTCTCAGTTTTTTCTGGAGCAGAGTAATTCTTTTTTTTTCAAAAAAAAAATGTTTTGGCTAATAAAAAGAAGACTGTTTAATGGCAAGTTAAGGGTAATCAAGGACAAAATTATGTTTTATTTTAATCTCTATAAAAGTATGCAGTCTGTTTGTTTTAAAAATAATTCTTTGCGATTGAAAAACCTGCAAAGCAAACCAAAAAATATCCAAGAAAATTGCATATGAAATTTTATATCTCTGTAACAAATGTAGTTATTACATAACAAATATAAAACTGCACGGCAAATGATAAAGAATGAATGTAATTCTGCTAAAGTTAATAAAATTGAGATTAGTACTGAAGAGTTCAATCACTATTGCATTGGTCACATTAACATGATTGCTTCTGAGTATGAAGGTTATGTTAATGGTAATGATAATATATTGGCTATTCAGTGGTTGAGGTTGGGTAGAGGGAGGTAATTCATGAGTATGACTGGGAGCCTGTAAGTGAAGCTGATGTACATCAAGTCTACATGAGCTTCACTTATGAGGTTTACAAACTCCAGGTCCTCCAATTATTATAATAATCACTTCATTATGACAATAATTTTTTTCTATTGTTATTCCTCTGACTATGGTAATTAACTTACGTTTCACTTTAGGTGTTTTCCCAAGTCCATTAAAATTAAGTAAAGTTATTATATCTATACATAAGGGTGGATTAGAACTGAACCAGGCATCACCATAGTAGTCTTATTCCTGTTTTTTGTGGTCATTGAAAGCTTGATGAATGAACAGCTGCGTAGGTGCTTTTTTTGAATATGAGCTTTTATCGCCTAATTAGTTTGGTTTCTCCTAAGTGTACAACTCAAGCTCTGAAATATATTGCACAATTGCAATATGTATTTGAAAATAAAAATATGGAATTCCTTACATGTTGTGATCTGTTAAAAGCATTTGACATTATTTCCCATAAACTGCTTCTTGAAAAGTTATCTGCTTGTGGTATATCCAAACAAACATGTATTATGGTTTCTTCAGTCATATTTAACAAAAAGAAAACAAGTCTTATATATTAATGAGAATTTATCTGAAGCTGTGGAAATTATGCATGGTGTCTCACATTGCTAAATTTTCAGCCCCCTTTCTGTTTTTTATCATGATAATGATCTTCCTCTGTATTTCAAATCACATGTTTAATTTGTGTGCAATAAGCTCCCCAGAGTTTTGTTTGTTTTAAGGAAGTTGAGATTTTGTATTTCAAGAGACTGTTTGCGTATGATATATTTTTTGGAGCCACTTGACATATGGTTTTCTTGTCTGGGGGGTCAGTTAAGTCATGTTTCTGATATGTTAATGTATCAGTATAAGACAATGAGAATTAACCACCTAATGGACACTTTAAGCCACTGTTTGTAAAACTATCAATTTTAACTGTTTATAATCTTCATATTTTGTTGGAGGTTAAATGTAATTTGAGCAATTTTGATCAGAGATTAAATGTATATGAGTGTAACGAAAATTAAACATGATATTAATGTTATAGCTATACTAATTTAAAGAATAGCTGATCTATAAGGGATATTAGATTTTTAATATGCTTTTTAAGCATGCGAAGGAACCTTCTTTGAAAAGATTTAAATTAAAGTTATTTGACTGGTTTGTAATGAACCCTTTTTATTCCTTTAATAAGTGCCTTGAGGGTGGATTTGATGTTGACTTAAGTTGATGTGGATTTTTTTGACTAGATACTTTTCTGTTGTAACTAAATGGTGTATCAGTCATTGAATAAATAATTATTATTTCTCACTCTTGATGTGATCTGAATAAAGTATATATTAATTTATTCAATGAATTTTTTTTACAACAATTGATAGATTTTTGTTTTGTTAGGTTGGTCACACATTCCTTTTGGGTACCAGATATTCCAGTATTCTGAAAGCAAAATATAGTAGTGATTCTCAAAAACATGAAGACTTAGTTATGGGAAGTTATGGATTAGGTTTAACACGAATTTTGGCTGCTGCAGTTGAAGTGCTCTCAACAGAAAATGAAATACGATGGCCAACTGAGTTAGCTCCATACTCTGTGCTCATCATTACACCTAAGGTATTTTAAATTTTGTTGTAGGTTTTTTATATAATTTAATATATTATTATTAGAAAGGTTTGGTGGTATTTTTGGAGGTTAAAAGCAGATAACACCAACTTGTAAGCTTTTTTAGATGATGATTTCTATTTTTCATTAACCTGTTTTCTCACTATCATGGTGTTCTGATTCTGGTTTAATTCTTCCATATAATTGAAATGTGTTGAATTTTTCAGTATTATTTTGTCATTTTTTTTTTTTTGTTATCCACGTTATTTTTTTCTCTCTTTTCTACATATTTACTTATAGCATAACTTTAAAAAAAATATATGTGTCAATTTTTCTAAAAGTTTTTTTATGTTCCTTTTTTAACCTCTATTTAGGAATATTAAGCAATAATCCCTTTCACACCATGGAAGATCTAATAGAATTTAAGGTACATTCAAGAACAGAATTTGTTAAAAAGAGCGTTAAGAAAAGGGATGGCCTTAAGTAAGAACAAGCTACTTACGATGGTATAGCATGATAGTGGATGATATACCATCTTGTCCGCGGCAATACATGTTTCTTATTCTTTTTATTGTTTAGTTATATCTAATAAATAAAACCTTGGATGTTGCTGGAAATAAAACAAACATCCTTTCTTAAATTGTTATATTTCATATAATTTATATTTACATTAACATTACAGTTTATTTCCTATGACTTAAATTTAATTTTTCCTTCATCCTTTTACCAAAACTAAGTCTACTTGAAACCCAACCATTACTTTAAGGATACTCTGTACATTCTGTAAATACATCATTATTGTATTTGGTAACTGTTATAATTTGTTATTGAAATGGAAAAATATTTTATTTAACTTCCTTCAGTGAAATACATGGAAATATCTGTGACAACCTTGCATTTTGCCAACAGTTTTTCCACATTAATTAAAATTTATATTTCATTGACTTTTCATAACTTAAAAAATACAAAAATACTTTTCCTACTAATAATTAAACTCCAATATTTTAATGTTGTTTGTTTATTACTGTCATTTTTATCATTATTATTACTGTTGATAATCCTCTGTAAGATTCCCCCTACTTCTGTTGTTAATATTTTAACACATTACTATACTTTGAATTCACATTCGTATAATGAAATTAGATAAAAGAAATGTTTTAATATTTATATTGTTTTGGTGTATTCTATTGATTCAGTTTATTAATAATTAATTTTATGTTATATAAGTCAATTTATTAATATATTTTGATTATTTATTTATCTTATGTACAAATTTTATACATCTTGGAAAGTTGTTGTTTTCAAGGTTTTGATTCCTATCATCTGAAAATCTCTTGTAATTATGGTTTCTCCTTTATTGGTATTGCTGCTGGTACTACTATAATATATATTTTATATATATATATTGTATATATAATATAAAATAAAAATTGAAGTTGCTTCATCCATCACACCAGATTTTCTTTACTGTGTATGGCGAGAGGTTGAATAACTGCTGGGCAACTAAAGGAGTGCTTACAGAAATCTACTGAACAGGTTACATTTTTGGAAACTTTCTTCTCATTTACATTTACATCTCAAACTTGCATTTGACTTACATTTCATCTCTCAATCATGCTTTATTCAAAAACTAAGTCTATCTGAAACCTGACCATTACTTTAAGGACGTACTGTATGTTCTGTAACGACATCATTAATGGATTTGATGACTTATATTGTGTTATTACAATCTAAAATGTTTTCATAGACTTTTAAATTTAACTTCCTTCAGTGAAGTATATGGAAATATCTGTGACAACTTTAAATTTTGCAAACAATCTTTTCCATATCCAACTGAAAGAGTGGATACTTTATGTTTTGAATTCATACATATATATATATCTTATGAATTGATAATGTATAACAGCACTAGACTTTTATTGTTAATTTTCTTTTTTGGTTTTTTAGGAAGGCAGCAATGAGGCATTAGTGACAAATGATTTATTTAAATATTTACTTAATTCTCTCCAGTCGATTGACAGTCTTGCAAATGATATCTTGTGGGATGATAGAAATCATTTAACTATCGGTAGACGTCTTAATGAAGCAAGACTTACAGGTTATCCTAATATAGTTGTTATTGGTAAATCAGCACTTGAACAGCTACCATTGCTTGAGTATCATGATTTACAAAAGAACCTAAAGGTTAATATCACAACAGATGAACTGTTAGATAGGCTTAGAAATAAAAACTATAATATATGTGATAAAAAAATGGTCAGTGTTTCATAAGATTTTTATTTTTATTATAATATTGTAAAAAACTAAAAATAAAATTGTTTTTTTATATTTATGGTTTACTTTTTTTAAGTAAATAGTGCAACCAAATCCAGATTCTTAATCACAATGATGTAAATATCTTCTTTATTATTAAAAACTACATTGGCATTCCATATTTTTTATTGAAGATAGAGAGAGATCTTTTACTTAATGAATCATCAGATGTATCATCAAATTGAAGTGTTCTATAAAGCAGAAATTCTTAAAGGAAATGTGGTTTTGGTAAGACACAGTAAATTACGTCAGTTTTTGAGAATGTAGTATGTTAATTGATAAAGTTATAACATAGAAGCAAAAAGAGTTGGTTGACATTGATGGAAATTGTGAATAACAAAGAATGGAATTTGTTTTTGATGGAAATATATACACGTTACCAGATGAGGTTTGGTAACAGATTATCTCTGTAACTGAAACAAATCCAACAATGTTTGTTTTAGGTTAAACAAATGTAATAAAACAGTGAGAGAGATTATGTAAAAAAAGATTACACAATGTACTGAAACAATCGAAAACGTCACATTTGAAAGAAGTTAAGCAATCAATAATATGTGAAACCAATTTTTGGGCCCACAATTTTAAATTTTTTTCATTTAAAAATTGTGTGCCTCAAAATTGAGTTCATATATTTTAAATGTCTATAAAAGATCAGTGTAATATATAATACTTTTGTTTTTAAATTTGCTATTTTTTTTATTTCCGATTTTCCTGATGTTGAAGTACATCAGGAAAATGATGTACTTATTATGTACATTAAAACTTATTCTTATGTTTTTAATTTTATAGTATTAAAGAAAACCAAGTGATTGAATAGTAACTATAATAAACAGCCTTTTATATATATATATATACATACATACTTTTTTTTGTCTTCATTCATTTGTCTGGTTTGATGCAGCTTTCCAAGACTTCCTATCTAGTGCCAGTTGTTGTATCATGTCTGTATACCCCCTACATCTTATATCCGCAAAAATTTCTTTTACATATTCCAAACATTGCCTGCCTGCACAATTTTTTCATTCTAGCTGTCCCTCCAATATCAAAGTGATTATTCCAGGGTGCCTTAAGATGTGGCCTACAAGTCTTTTCTTCTTTTAACTATATTTTTCCAAATGCTTCTTTATTCATCAATTTGCCGCAACACCTCTTCATTTGTCACGTTATCCACCCATCTGATTTTTAACATTCTTCTATAGCACCACATTTCAAAAGCTTCTAATCTTTACTTCTCAGGTATCTGATGTCCAAGTTTCACTTCCATATAAAGCTACACTCCAAACATTGTCGAATAATATGCCGCGCCTTGGTTCAATACCTCGGGATAGGTTTAATTATTCTAAATATTCATTATTCGCTAGTTCATTCAAATAAATACTTTCTGTCTCCCCTCTGTCACTCTTTCTGTCTTTATCTCTCTCCCTCTCCCTCTCCCTCTCCCTCTCCCTCTCACTCTCCCTCTCCCTCTCTCCCCTTTATTTTTTAACTCATCGCAATCCTGCCAGAATCATCGCCGCGCCTCCGTTTGTTCTAGAGGAGCTTGTGCGACTACAGCCAATTGTAAAGCACGAAATCACCGATCTATCTGCACATGCCCTGCTGTGAGTCGACAAATATTATTGAAATTATTTCATAAAGGATTCTAAATACGTCAGTGTCTTATACTAACGGCATATTGTCGCACATCTTGCCTTCTTTAGCTTGATATACAACACTACAGTACTACTATATTAAACGGTTAGCAAATAGCCGAGTTAGGGAGAAAATCGATGTTGTAATTTTACGTCTGTTTTCATGTCCTCCACTTTACGCTCAGTTCAATTAATTGTTTTTATTTACAGTCGATTCTAGTACGTATCAAATTAAGTAATAATTTACTCGCGTAATAATTACGACATAAAATTACAACCTCGATTTTCTCCCGTAACTAGACTATTTGTTACCAGATTTAAAAAAATGCAATGTCATTTTGTTCAAAATAAAAGACGTAATATCTTAGCAAAGATAAAACTAACGTTTACGGAGATATAACGGATTGAAAAATAAACATGGCCGCTGTTTTGTAATTTACGAAGTTATTTAATTCCTGATTTTAAAACTTTATTACCGAGACGCTTACCAAATATTAATCTGATTCCTATATCCGAACTCGAGATATACATTTTTATATAAAAATAACAAAATGGCGGACAGGGGCAGAACGAAGAAGAAATTGCCATTCGTAAGGATATCTTTTGTTTAGTTTTACAAGTAGAATCCGAAAAAGTATTGCCAGTCTAGTATTTTAGAAACACTCTGTCTACACATACGTAATCATGCCTGTTAAAAATTAAAGATATCTTAAAGTTGATTTTTTGGTTAATCGTATTAAAGAATTTTTTAAATATTTTCGTTGAAGGACTTTTAATTTTTAAATACCTGCTATTTCTACATCTCATAATACATTTAAAAATTAAAGCTCTCTGGAAGTTGATTTAATATTTAAATACCGCGTAACTATGTTTTCTTCTTTATTTAAATACCTTGATTTCGTTTTTTTATTTATTAATTTTTTTAGTTCAATTCTTTTAAAAAGATTTTTTAATTTTTATAATTGTTTTTATTATTATAAACATCTATAGTTTAATCTGTGCTGTCGTAGTAAACAGCATTTGTATGTGGGTCTGTGCGTCCCGCTTATCTTACCCGAAAACACCGATCGCTAGCGGAAAATCCCGATTCGTTAGTACATGTCTCGTGGTGCCAGCTGTATACTTGTTATATTATTATATATATCGATAAATATGCAGTATATCGATATATATGTACATATATATATACCGGACTCTTGGAAAAATTTAGTACTGTTTTACCGGACTCTTGGAAAAATTTAGTACTGTTTTACCAGATCCGAATTTTCGAAAGATTATTGCAAATATCTCGAAAATGGTCGGTCCTAGCGCCGTGAAAAATTTTCTCAACCCAACTCGACGCAATCCCATCTGCTCCCAGCGGTTTCCGTCAGATGATAATATTTTCAAGTGCCCCCGGGGTGCCGTTCGGAAATTGGGGAGGGGGTGCCACCGTAATATCTCGGCAACCGCTGGTCTGATTTTTACGATTCAAACGGCGTTATTATCAGCAGGTCGAGCGCTAACTGTTTAATTCATCGGGTACACTCTTGATCGACCGGATCTTGGTCATCCGTAAATTCATTTGTTTAGCCCTATGTTTTGATCGCACTCATCCGACGTAATACGTACAGATCCGATGTTTCACTAAATACCCTCAAATCTGTGCGCTAGCGATTACCGGTCCGCAGGGCCTACCTGCGGAGGGCGTGCCACAGGCACGCCTCTGCAGCTAGTATATTCGTTAAATTGGGGCGATGGGAGCGAAGAAGAAATATAATCACCGAATCCTTCGTAAAATTAAAAACGTGTAAATATAATTCGAAAAAAAGCGTGTACGGGCGCAGAAAGAAATGGGGTTCACCAAAGTTAAAAAAATCTGCATTACGGTGGGTTTTTAATTTTTTCCGCCGTATTGAATTAAACTTAATTTTTTAAATAGGAAGGTTGACGTATGTTACATGATTTCAGTTTAAAATTTTACGAGAAAAACAACGGTGAAAGCCGTTTTTCTGTTAACGCCTTCGTTATCGAGTTTTAAGCGTTTATACATAGCTAATCTGATATGCTCTGAAACAGTTCAGGGTGTATTATTTTAGTTTTTTGTTCAACGTGTGGAAAATCTGATATGCTCTGATACAGTTCAGGGTGTATTATTTTAGATTTTTGATCAGCACATAACAAATCTGATATGCTCTGAAACAGTTCAGGGTGTATTATTTTAAATTTTTGCTTAACAGATAGCAAATCTGATATGCTCTGAAACAGTTCAGGGTATATTATTTTAGATTTTTGATCAGCACTTAACAAATCTTATATGCTCTGAAACAATTCAGTGTGTATTATTTTAGATTTTTGTTCAACATGTGCCAAATCTGATATGCTCTTACACAGTTCAGGGTATATTATTTCAAATTTTACCTTAACGGATAGGAAATTCGATGTGCTCTTGCACAGATCAGGGTGTATTATTCACATCTTAGCTTATCAGGTACCAAGTATGTTACACAATTATTTTTAATTATAGTTCTTGACTACTTATTGAAATTGTAAATATCTATGTTGTATGCAATGAATAGTATTCGCGAGTGCCAGGTACATAAATCTATCGTACCGCGTCAACCGCGTCGCGAACGTATTTCATCATCCCGATATCGTTCATCGGGTTTCGGTTGGGGGGTGCTATGCATATAAATGTATCTATATATTGGGGTGTGATATATAATGTTAGAATATTTTATTCATAATATTTATAATTATTCTATGTTTATTATGTTTCTTTGTCTTTTCAGTTCTTCACTTCGCTACCAATGGCTGAAGTCCTCCTTATAATTCAATTTAAATTCATAAAAAATTAAATTTTATTATTTAAATTTATATTTTAATTTTAATTTTAATCACATAAAAATTCCTTTGTGTAGTTAAATTGCTTTATAAAATTTTATTTGAAATATTAATGAGTGGGTGTTTTAAATTTCCTTTTTCATAAATTATTTAAATTTTATTCATTTCATTGACAAAATTAATCATTTAATAAAGTTCAAGAAATTTAAAAAATAAGTAAATAGAGGCATTTTTTTAATTAAATCTGGTTCACGTAGGATACAATATATATTTATTGGTATATTTTTTTTATATTTATTATATAGGCTTTTTCTTAAATTTTTTTGGTAGTTGTTAATCAAATCGAAGGTTAGAGCATATTTATATCTAATTACAGTTATAAAAATTTTCTTTTTTTCTTTTATTTGAAATATTTTAAATTTTGAATACCACTTTGCATCCCCCAATCAGCGTTCAGCCACCTGCTTCAAAGAAGATGCCTGCTTGCATGTTAGTTTAATTTTTTCAAACCAGGGTCAGCTGATTTTAGAGGTGCCATAATAAATTATTTCACTTTATTTGCTTATTTTTTTATTAAAAAAATTAACTTAGTTGCAAAATTTACCATTTTTTTGTGGTAAACACCTTAGTAGAATGATTATTTGAAAAAAATCCATCTAGTATAACAGTAATCCAAATTACTTCAAAATTTAATAATTTTTATATGTAATATATTTGCCTTGCATATTAAAAAGGCGTGTACTGATTCTGGTTTTTAGTGTGTAATTATTTTATTTCTCATATTTTGAAATTGTGGGGGGAAATAAGTGATTTGTGTAAATAAAGTGCAAAGTGTAAAGTGTAAATCAAGATCAAAGTGTGAAATTCACGTTATCTTCCTCACTACAAAAATTTACAAACTATAAATAAAAATGAGACTAGAAATAATACAGATTACCTGATTACATTCCACATTTCATCAACTCTTCACTTCATGCTGCATCCTATTTCTTCAGACTACCAGATCGGCCGATTCTTTCAGCTGCTTGATGGATTTGATCTTAGGATTAGCCGTGGCGATAAATGTATAGCTGTGTTGCCAAATGGTAAAATATTAAGGTACTACTTATTCTTTACTACACCATATAATTTCATGATAATACTAGTATTTATTAAGACTCCATCCGTTTATGTAATGTTTAGCTTCAGTTAGAGCAACCAAGTAATGGAGATACTCACTCAGTGAATTCAACCAGCCATTATCACTTGCCTTGTAACAGGGGCCAAGGTCAGGGCATTAGCCCACTGTGGCTAGTCTAGTGGTTAACTCGTCATTGCAAGTCAAATGATTTCAAAGTCGAGAGTTCTAAGGTTCAAATCCTAGTAAAGACTTTTAAATGGATTTGAATACTAGATTGTGCATATTAGTGTTCTTTCATGGTAGGGTTTCAATTAACCACACATTTCAGGAATAGTCAATGTGAGACTGAACTAAACTACACTTAATTTGCATTCACACATTTCATCTTCTGAAGTAATACCTTATGGTGGTTCCAGAGGCTAAACAGAAAAAGAGAGGGTTAGGCCATTAGTTTAGACTCCAGTTAACATCATTGATACGTAACTTTCTCTTTTGATACTGCAGTTACTTTTATTTCTAAATTTTTTTTAAATTTTAGATAGACCTGGCATTAAATGTCATGCGAAACACAGAAATTTTGTGTGGCAAATTACAACATAAATGCAATAAAGGAAACAACAGTATAATAAAGAAAAGAAACTTAATTGCGATACATATCAAGAAATGCCAGTATCTGGTCAATGCCTAATTTGTCTCTGATAAATATTTTATTTGAAATATAAACCACCAAAACATAGTAATTAGATATGTTAAACTTGCCATATTAATTTCCACAGACTATTTTTTGCAGTACCTTGCATTTCCAGTATATACTAAATTCAATTTTTAGTACATTAAAAGTTATTCGTTTTAATGATATCTCTTTTTTATGATAAATTATAATGTTATCTATTGTGAAATTTTAAATGATATTATGAACATAAATAGGGAATACAATGTACCCTATTCTACAAGTACAACGTATACCAAAATGGAACGACTAGCACTAGATGGGAATCTTGGAGAGCTCCATCAAAAACCAGTCAAATGACTGAAGACAAAAAAAAAATGAACATAAATGTACTTGTGAAAATATTTATAATTTACATAAAAATAATACAAATAAATTAAAAAGAATAAGGTAGAATTTAATAGCAAGTGAAGGTGTAAGATACTGCACAAACCGGTTATTGGAAATAAATAAGGTAAGTATAAATAATCTAATTACTGTGTTTAGGTGGTTTATATTTCATATAATGTTAAATTTTATATATATATATTTATATTTATATATATATATTTATATAAATTTTTATGAATTTTGTTAGTTACAGCAATGAAACTTCATAAGCTTATTATGTACATTTCTTGGCTTACGATATTTCAAGACTGTTATTCATATTTTTAACTTTTCTAAAAGTAATTTGAGTATTTAAGTATATCAGTTAACAGTACATCATTTGATTTTTTTTCATCATTGTTAATAAAATTGAAATGCAATATATAATTTTACTAAGTTATTCTTTTTGTAGACGACAATTATTCTTTTATAATGTAAAGAATAGCCATGAAAAGCAACTGATTTTGTTTGATTTCATAAAATCATAAAATGTAAAATAAATGAAATAAGAATCAAATTATTGTCGTGACAGTCATCTTTTCACTTAGATACCCCCAAACTTTTAATTATAATAAAAATGAATTTTATGTATGTTTACAGATAGAGAATGGGTTTTGATAGATGAAACAAAGCAATATCTTCATTTAATGTATTATTTTAATAGAAAATATACTGTGTAAAAATTTAGAAGTGGGTTCACAAGTTTTTCTTTTTTGACAATGGAAATTCTGTTTAGTCCTTTATTGTTTTGCTTGCTTTGGCAATGAATCTCTTGCCTGAAGGTGGTTTGAAAATTTAATGAAACCATGCTTGCACTTCTTTGTCAAAATATGTACAAATCTACTTTATAAGTATATTCTACAAATTAATTATTAAACTATTAATTTCAAATAAAAAAAGGATATATATGTATACATACATGTAATGGTGTTTTTATATTGATATTGCTTTAACCGGTTACAATTACTTTGACATCTTATGATAATATTGAACAGGCTTTCTTTAAGTTATTATAATAAGCAGAACGTAATTACCTATAACAGCGAATATGATACGTTTCTTATAATTTTCTATTGTAATGTACAAAATTTATAAGTAATTGTTACGTTTATTTTTAACTACGAATTGATATCGTGGCAGTTGATCATCGATACGGTGCAGGCACCTTGGAATGGTTGGATAGATAGATAAAATAGAACTAATTGATACGTATTAATATTTATTTTATCGCATTATGAAGTGAAGTGCATTATGACAAAAGTTGTTTGTCGTTCATGGAGATTGAAATGTATATTTGTAACTAAAATATAACAAAATTACTGTTTTTTGTTGGTTTTATTGTATATTTTTGTATGGTATTTTAATACATTAAAAGCGTTAATCAAATTTAAATTTAAAAAAATATATTAAAAAATTGCCATTTGTACATAAATAATAAAAAGTTTGTATTAAATAAATATGATTATGAATGTAAAATGTATAATATCACAATTATTTAACGTGGTAAACAATTAAGTTATGTAATACTCTGTATTACGGAAAAGCATTATGGAAAAGTTAAAATAATATTTTGATATGCGTTTTTTAAATAAAAATAAGTAATGTAATTTTAAATGTAGTTGTAAATGTAAAAATGTGTATTAATACATTTCACATTAATTTGTATTATATTTATTATTGTATACGTTTAGTATTTTGAAAGACATTTCTCTCTCCATACTTAGTCCCTATTCTCTTTTGTGTGAACGATTAGATATTCTTCATGATTTTCGTTTTTATAAATGATATCTTTGGGTCTCCTTTTTGGAGTCCTGTAACCTTTACTATTTGCGCTACTGTGTCTTCCTTCAATTCAGCTTAAAGAGAGGTGGTCAGCAAAATTTAGGCATCTTTTTTGACGTTTCGGTTCTTGTATCTCATTTTCGCACTCAAATCATCCATCTCACAAAAGATTTTCTTTATTTTGTTCAAATCAATTTAAATAGGATCGGTGATAGTTCATCATCATGCCTCAACCCTTTTTTGACTAGGAAAGTTTTCCGTAAATTTAAATTTAGAGAATGCGTTTGCGGAAGCGAGTTTAATGAGTTTCAAATTTTTCTAGTTAACCTGTATTCTCTCAAAATTTGAAAAACGTCTCTCCGTCTACAAAATCATACGCTTTTTGAAATTTTGTGAAAGATATTAAGATAGGTTTGTTTCTGGATACGTAATATTTTAGAATCGATTTCATACTCTGTATTTGTTCTGAATATGATCGTCCTTTTTTTAAATCCTCCTTGACCCTATATATGATCTATTTAGGGTTCTAATCTATTCTATAACATTTTCACAGTAATTTATAAGTCACCGGCAACAATGAAATACTTCGATAGTTGTCGACAGCCGTCTCGCAGGTAGAAATTATAAATTATATAGCTTATTTTTATTATAATGAAATACTTTTACAAATTGAAGTCACGGTTATAAGTTACTAACTTACTCTATAATTTTATGTAATTTTAATTCATAATAATGTCAGTTTTAATGTGATTAACACGTAATATCTGTAAAAAAATTCTATTATGTAAAAAAAAAATTAAAATTTTCACAGCTTTTGTTTAATTAAATATTGTGATTGTATTGTGATATTAAATTGTATTTTAAGCTAGACAGAACAATTTTAATTAGTAGTGTTTATGCAACAAAATTATTTTTTCTAATATTTTATTCGTTATATTTTCTGTTACTCACTTAATTGACATGTTTAATTATTTTTAAATTTGCCGTTACATTCACTATTCTTTTTTAAATGTATCGTGCAGTTTAAACCTTATTATTTTAATTATGAAATTATACCCGTTTTATGTTTATTATTAAATTGTAAAATATTATTAATGTAACCTTTTGTAAAGGATATTATTTTTTTTTTTTATAAATGAAAAAGAACGGCTTCACAATATCAAAATTTCCTTTTTTCTCCCTTATTCTATTTAAGCATCCCCGGGACAAGCAGAACTGCCGTTAAGCAGTACATCTAGGATGCCCTGGCAGTTGACTGCCCCTCTATAAATTGTGCTGTAGGACTTAACCCATCGGGGTCTCCCCGCGACATAGGAAAACTTTGAATAAAAAAATTATTAAAAATTTTAATTAATTTAATTAATTTCTGTTGTTTAAAATTATTAGTAGAATTTCTGTCGCGAAATGAATTTTATTTTGTACTTGGGAGTGATGTTAAGACACTCTAGCGGATTTTCGATCGATTATCGGGTTGGTCTAGTGGTTAACGCGTCTTCCCAAATCAGCTGATTTAGAAGTCGAGAGTTACAGCGTTCAAGTCCTAGTAAAACCAGTTATTTTTACACGGATTTGAATACTACTAGATCGTGGATACCGGTGTTCTTTGGTGGGGTTGGGTTTCAATTAACTACACATCTCAAGAATGGTCGAACTGAGAATGAACAAGACTACACTTCATTAGTGTACTCATACATATCATCCTCTGAAGAATTATCTAAACGGTAGTTACCGGAGGCTAAACAGGAAAAAGGAAAAAGAAAGAGGATTTTCGATCGTAAACTGGCGCACAATATAAACATATTGTATGTAAGATGGTAGGCTGGTATACGTTACGGATTCTACGTGTAAAAGTGAACAGAAAGTATGCTATGGAAAAATTTTGATCTCCTCTTTGTTTTTCCTTCTCTTCGACATTTTATATATATTAATGACAATTTATATACGAAAATCGGATTTAGAAGTCAGCAATAATATTTTTTATACAAATTTTTAACAACATTGTTTAATAAATAAAATATTTCATCGTATTAATTATTTATTTAATGGCGGATTATTTTATTTATTTTAGTATTTCACTGTATTAATGTTAAAGACTACCACGTCAATTTTTATCATATTCCGTGTTTTTCACAAAATGTTAAGCATTTTATTAGAACAAAATGACACCTTAGTTTTGGAAAATCGGTTGACAAATAACCAACTTATCACAGAAAATGTATGCCTATTTTCTGCCAGATATCATCTCCTTCTGTATTAAATCGGGTTCTTTATTATTGTGTATGCTGTTTATTGATTTAATTATTTTAATTTATTACTAAATAAATATTCTACCAGTTGTACGCTCCAGTTTCAATGAGTTATAAGGTTACAGTTCAATATTAAATTAAACCAGTAACTGGTATAGAGCTGTTCAACATACATTACAGTGTATCAACATTGCATGTTCTCTGTTCTGCAGGGTCATATTCTCAGCTATGTATGGAAAAAATCTACGGGCAAGACACATCTCTGTCATGCAGGAAATATTGAGTATGAACTATCGCAGGTGTGTTCACTCAGCAGGGTACATGGTGAAATCAAAATATTCGAGACAGCATCTCAGAAGCAGGCACAAAAATATCTGAAGGTTGTCCGCAGGGTAGTGTTTTAGGACCCCCGATCTGGATTGTTGAATTCGATTCTTTGATGCAGTTGAGGTTACCCGGTGGATGCCGTGTCATCGCGTACACTGATGATGGGCGTTTGCCGGTTAAAGAGGAATGAGATCAAATTCAGGGCCGCCCAGGCTTGCAAGATACTCCATTTATGGTGTTTGCAACAAAAGATGGTGTTTACCCCAGAGAAAACAACGATAATGTTGCTCAAGAGCAGACTAGCTGCTTCATGACGACGTCATGTATAAATGACAGGTTATCGCATTAGGTATGTCCTGCTGCAGAAGTATCTACGTATTATCCTTGATGAGAATCTTCGATTCAAGGAGCACTTTGAATATGCTGCCAAAAAGGTTTATTCTGCCTTCTTCGGTGTTCGGAGAGTTGTTACCCTGAACGGGTGCTTAAATTCAGAACCATGTGCGCTCTATATAATGCTGTTGTATAAGAAGCTGTAATGATGTATGCTGCACCTGTCTGGGCTCATCGAATGAGGTGCATTTATTTTCTGAGTCGTTTACATAATGTTAATGTAATATATTTTTTGTTTTTATTTTTATTTATTTTGTGTAGGGGTGTGATGATAATGAGTATGCCATGTTTTGTTATACTGTGATGTCTTCAGGTAACATTACTGTATTATTTGGTCTGTGGATCAAACTTCTAAAAGCTGACAGTTTATGTTTTGGTTGTACGGTTTGAATAGTTGAAGAGTACCTACCATCATCTTATATTTTGAAAGTGTCTTTTTCTGGTTAATTTTTTTTATTTTGTTCTATGCAGTAAAGTTTAATTTGTGCCAATTTTTTGTGCGTGACTTTTCAGACTATAAGATTTGATCTGTGCAGGTACACGAACTTTGCATCTGTTCTTGGTATAATTCAAGAATTAAACATTTTTGAACATCGTGAATCCCACCAATCTACCTATATTAATATCTTAAAGGGAGATGTTTCTTTACATTGTTTCATTCTTTTCAAAGTGAAGGGCACGGGACTAATTCGGTTCCTGTTTACATCTAAATCTAACTACATGGTCATCAAACCAACAAGTTTAATAATAACCTTTAAGTTGTTAACCTGTTCTATGATGCTGCAGGACTCAGGTTCAACAACTACTTTTAATCGGTTCTGAATATAAAAAGAGCAGTTGGTTTCCAGCACTGAAAATGTTAAAAGACTATCTATCAGCCCAAGACTGAGTAAGAGCAGCTGTAAAACTACAGTATCAAGTCTACAGATTGTTGAGGGATTATGAGATTTCACAAAAACAAAATTTGGCTTGGCTTCTGAAATAAAGGATTTCATGTATTTTGTGAATTCTATACATTCGAGGCCCTAAGGAAAAAATCATTCTTCATTAGTAGTTTAGAAAGACCCAAACGCCAGTAAATCTGAATTTTTTTTTAAATAGGAAACTAAACTGTAAGAAAACTAAGAGATGAAAGTGTGTAAATTTTTTGTCATTCTTACCAGTAATAAAATAATAAAAAAAAAAATGTAATAATGGTAGGTACAATTTAATGAATAACAGTAAACTAAAAAATTGAATAGTAATGTTCATAAAAATATTTAACACCCGTGTAACTTGAACGGGTCTGGCCATTTGGACCTTTGTTTACTTAAAGGTGCCCAAATACTTAAGATTCTTTGTTTACTTAAAAAAAACTACTTTAATCAAACAAATTTTTAGAAATATAAAAAGTTCATCTAATTTGATCCTAATATCACCTTTTAAAAATCATTTCACCGTTTATGTTTTAAAGTAAATCTGTAGTACACTGCTGCACAATGCAAACCTCCGTGGCTTAGGGTTATCATCGATAGTTTTTATTTAAACGGTTCTAGGTTTGAATCCTGGTTTAACCAGACCGTTCCAAAGTTTTTAGATGTCCAGTGGTGCTGCAGGTGCGGTCACAGGGCTAAGTTCTGTAGTTATCCTGCTGTCTGTGCTCATTGTGGTGACGAGGGTCAGCAAAAGCCAGAGGGTCCGACTTGTGCTAATTGCAAGCGTGTTCGGAAGGAGTCCAAGCGCTCTGTGAATAGTAAAGAATGTGTTTTTTATCAGAGGACTGTTACTAGGTACTTGAATTCTTTAGCGTTGACTGGTTAAATTCGGCCAGTTAAATGCACAGGATGCTTACAATGTTCAGATTGAGCTCAATAAAGATGCTCTTTGTAGAGGGTTGGATGTTGTTTTATTGCAGTTGTCTCCGGAGAACTGCCAGGTTTCTCCGCTTCGAAGTGATTCTACTGCGGTTCCGATATTTAGAATTTAAAAGGTGAAGGTATTATAATAAAAAGAAACGATGTAAAATAAAACATTTAAGTTTTAAAAATCTAAAAATCATCTACAATAAAATCAGTTATTAATTTACATATCTTTTTCCTTTTTTTGTTGAATTGTAACATCAAATTGCAATACGAGTATGAGACTTGTACTACCTAAAAATAAAATTAAAAACAATTTTACTATTATTATTAAAACTATTTAATTAGCTTATAACTTTGTCATTATTTTATTCTCTTATTCATTATTGTCATTATTTTATGCTTTTGTCTCTTCTTCGACTATTGAATTTCTACTCTTGCTACTTGTAATAAACATTGGTATCTTTGCAATCAAATTAAAGTGAAAAACCCGGCAGAAAGGGAGAGAGTATAAATAAAACTATAGAGTGCGTGCGTAAAGTAATTAGGACAAATCAATTGTTTTTTTTAATTTTCATTTTTACTGCCAGTGGTTGACTTGAAACCGGCTTTAAATGCTTTAAGACGAGCAAAATGCTAGTCTGTTTAAATTTAAAAGTATTAATAAAGCATTTATAAGCATTAAATGCTTTAACCTTAAATGCTTCTGACGAGTTTTAACCGCTTTATACGAGTAATTTTATGATTTTTGCGAATTTTTACTGCTTTTTGTTTTAAATTGTTTGTGACCGGTCAAAATGGAAATATCCGGTTTTTACCGAATCTTGACGAATTGACCGCTAAGGACCCCAGAAAACCGATAAATGGCATCGAAATTTCCACCAAAAAATGTGCGTACGTGTATGTACGCATGTATGTTGGCGTGTAAATCGCCTTCTATCTCCAGAACAACTTGACCGATTTTCAATAAACGTTACGATTTTATTTCTATAGTAGCGACATTGATGCTATTAAATTTTTCAATTCAAAAGGTCTGAGTTGGGATACAGGGAGAAAAACAAAATCGTCTCCAGGTTTTGCATAATGAAGGTTTATATATATATCTTGATAATTGTGTGAATATTAATAAAGTAAATAACCTTTTAATTAACAATTATTTTCTAAATTTCACCCCACCCGTAAAAATTATTTTAATTTTGAAGAATTACAGAAGGCAGTACAAGGGGTGATTTTCGTTGCATCTTTTATTTTTTTGTGAACAATTCTTTGCTAAATAGTACCCCTACTCCAAAAAATAGTAATAATTTTGAAACGTTGTAGAATGCAGTACAGCGAGTCTTTTTCGTTGCAATTCTTTCTATTAGCGTCTCGTTGAATCCATAAATTTTTTCCCCATCAAAGTGGGGTCTTAAACCAGCCCCCCCCCCCAACCACTACAAACCCGACATTCCACTTACTGGCCGGACTACTGCTCAGTCGACGCTATGTTGTGACGTCACAGGTTACGGCTAGTATTAAATATAATAATATTTGTAAATATTATTAAGTGTAAAAATTTATTTAAAGTGGTCGCTAGTACCGCCACACCCGCGCGAATGAAATACGGTATGTGCGCGCGCTTTGGTTAGAATCATTGAATGAAATAAACGAAAAAATATTATATTTAAATAAAATGATAAATATTTTTAATTAAGTTGTTGTGTAAGCCGTGCATCAGAAAAAAACCGCGTGACGGGAAAGTCCTAAAACTGTGTTGTCGGTTTTTTTCTATCAGACTACCGTTTATTTAATCCACCTCAGATCAAGAACTGAAGAACCCAATTATGTGGATCTCAATATTAAGCCAAATTTTGTTTTTTCTCTAGGCGTAAAGAAGCTTGTACGATGATAGAACAACCGTATTGAAAAGCAAAGGGATCGTGTCGTAAAATTATTTTATTTACTCGAATTCTATTTATATTTATTTCAAATCTAATTTTGAAAAATCATTTCCTTATCCTCATTTCACTTTCAAACGAATAGATCTAATTCTGCTACAAGTGAAAATTAATTTGTTAATATTTAAGTACAAGTTACCTTCAGTAAAAAATTGAAATCCAATACATATAAACCGGTCGGCTGTAATTTCAATGGTTCTTGCGCACCAACTAATAACATTTTGATGCCGTATTTAAACCGATACGATCTTGGGTTTGGAAGCTAGTGCATTCCGTAGATTTTCACTTAGAAAAAAAAATAATTTTACACATAAAAAGTGCTAAGTACTACGCGTTCACATTCAATAATATGTCTAGAATTATTTTACCTTTTTTACTAGATATTGTCCCATAATGAAAATCGCTCCATAACAGCCAACTGATGTTACATATGCGATCACATATTTTCCTTTGCCAGACATTTCATTGTCCTGAAAAAGAATATATTTTAAAATATAAATATTAAAAAATAAATCTTCATATATTTATCAAATGTTAAAATAAACGCGTTTAAATTTTTATTTAAAATTCTGATCGCTGTCCCTTAGCGATCTCATATCGGAAATAGATGAACGTACAAAATTATCAACTTGCAGTTCGCCTACGCATCTGCACGCGCGCTTCTCCCCACCAACCCGGCCGACCGCGGAACCCTTCCGTCATTTGCAGGCGGCTGTTTATGTAATTCATCGGTGCTGAAAAATCTATTCTATCGCGAACCTCTACCAGGAACGACCGAGAAGAAGAAGATGGTAAAAAATCTCACTATATACATTCTTCTTTGAAGAATGAAGTATTAGCTAACGTTAAAAGATATGCCGATTTTATTATTGCTCTAGAATTATAAAACGTACGATCTGATAATTTCATTTTAAAATGCCGACCGCGGTTTAAGATGAGATTCTATGAAAAAAGATTCCGTAGATACTTTATCCAAATTTACGCAAATGTGAATTCGCTTGAAGCGATGCAACTTCTTGCAAACAAGTATGAATTTATCGTCGTCCAATTTCTAACATCAAAATTGGATTACAATACTTCAAGATTACGGAAGGCGAAATTGCCAAATGAAAGATTTCCCACCTTCAAAGATTTTATCGAATTTCTTAATTAGAGATGACAACTTCTCGAAAGTATTAATGCGTTCACTTCAAACAGGCAAGTGAATACAGGTGACGAAACCAAGGACAGCGTTATAATAATTCAACCAAACGCTTTACTGTAAATCCTAATAATGAATAAAATGCCAGTGTTGTTTATTCAACATTTAATTCCAAGCGATGTTTTTTGTAAGTCAAAGCATCATTTACAACAATGTAAAAAATTCTTAGATTTGTCCATCGATGAACGCAAAAACGTTTTAGGGCATTTTTTTTTTTTTTAAATAAAGGCCATTGTACCAAAAAAGTAACACTCGTTCACATGGAAAAAATTAATGATTCTAATTTACATATCAATAAGCTTGAAAGTAATACGTATTGTTCGTTTAATAACCAGGCAAACGAAAACACATTTTTATTAAGAACCACAGGTAACACCGATGACGAATTTAGTAATCGTCATTTTGGTAGCCAGGTAAATTTTTGCGCATATAAATTTTCCCGAAATTTAGAAATTAAACTCGTTAAAAATAATCTCCCCGTTTCAGGCATAAATAACTCATTACCTCAATCCAAATACAGTGTTGCACTTATATTACGGTCTCGATATAAGAGCAATGTGCTGTTTTATCTGATATATCAGGTAGCCTTCCATCAACTACGTTTGACATCTAATCTTAATCTTCCTCGTAATATATTTCTAGCAGATCCCATATTCAACATAATAAAAACGTTAAAATACTGATTGCAGCTCAAGTCTATTTGAGTCTTATCTTACCAGGGAAATTCTTTCGAAATTCCAGATATCTATTCTCAGCTTCCTGAGAATATTCAGGAAACTAAATTAGGATATATACTTAGCAGTCGCTTTCCTAATAACGTTAAGGACAACAATACTGTCGCATCTTTTCCTGTTCGTAACGCTAGTAAAGATATCTCGACTATACTCGAGAATTTCTGGAAAATTGAAGAAGTCAATAGTGATTCTTCAGTTAATGAAACCTCTACATGTGAAAAACATTTTCAATCCAGCACTGCTCGAAATAATCAAGGCAAATATGTAGGTCGTTAACCACGCAAAGATTTAACTAGGTCATTCTTTTTTTAACGCTAAAATGTCAAGTCGTGAATTGAATAAGTCAGAACAGTTAATGTAATTAATAATATAAATAAAGATATATATTGGGAGTTAAGGATTTACTTAAAGAAAATTAATGTTAATAACTTGTGAAAACGATTTTTAGCGAAAAATCAGAAGAAATTTTGTTATATAGTAAAAATGAAAAGAAGTCCATTCTTTAAAAAGCAATGAGAATAACCGTAGTATTAATATAAAATTGTAATAAAAAATATTTTCTAATGATAACTCAGTAAAAAGGATCGATAGTAACTGTAAATTAAATGAACTGCAAAATCCAAATCCGTCGTGTAGTAGTGTAAAAATTTTGCCATTTCACACAGTAAAAATAATAATATATTACCAACGTACGAGGTCTACAAATAAAGTAATGAGACTAGGTTTTTTGGCACCCAAAGTGGTAACACTGTAAAGTTACTAGTAAACATATGGTTATATGAACAGCTGACTTATATTAGGTATTAATATTTTTAGTATTGTTGCCACGTGAGACGTAAACAAACTTTTCGTGAAACGAGTTTTTGTTGTGCGTTACAAAAATGAGCGATACTAATTATGAAAAACGTTGTACGATCAAGTTTTGTGTTAAACTCGGCGAGAATGCTACTGAAATTTTTTCAAAATTGAAACGGGCGTATGGAGATGATGGTCTTTTACAAGCCCAAGTTTTTAAGTGGTTTAAATTATTTTCAGGTGGCCGGGAACAAATGCGGACGATCCACGCTCTGGAAGACCATAACGTCAAAAAGTGATGACAGTGTTGAGGAAATCAGATATTTGATACTGAAAACCGGCGATTAACTGTCAGAATGATTGCAGAACAATTGAATTTCAACTTTACCACAGTCCATCAGATTTTGACAAACAAATTGAACGTGAAAAAAGTTTGTGCAAAATTGGTCCCAAAAAACCTTACTGTCGAACAAAAACACAACAGGGTGGAAGTGTGCCGCGATGTTCTAGGGCGAATTGAAACCGATCCTGATTTTCAAAAAACATGTTATTCTTAATGATTAATCTTGGATATTTGAGTACAACCCAGTAAAATAAAACGCCTGAGCAAGGAGTGGCACACTTCCAACTTACCACGTCCCAAAAAAGCAAAAAATTAGCAAATGAAAACCGTGCTAATCTGTTTCTTCGATAGTAATGACGTTGTCCGTAAGGAGTTTTTGCCTACAGAACAGACAGTAAATCACTATATGTTTACCGAGAAATTTTTGAAAGACTGCGGAAAAGAGTTGCCCGCATGAGATTAGCCATCAGACAACTGGATGCTGCGTCATGACAACACCTTGTCACACTGTACTCTCAATTGATGAGTTTTTGGCAAAGAAAAAAATTCCTGTAGTTTCTCAACCGCTTTATTCACCTGACTTGAGTCCCTGCGACCTTTTCCTATTCCCGACTTTAAAAAAACACCTCAAAGGACACCATTTTGGAACGGTAGAAAACATTTTTAAAAATGTAACCGACCGTCTGAAGGATATTCCGGTTTCTGAGTTCCAGCACTGTTACGAAGAGCGGGAAACCCGTTTGAAGCGTTGCGTGGCTTCCCAAGGGAACTATTTCGAAGGTGATGGAGTCCATGAATAATTGGATCGTAAATAAAAAGTTTTTTTGGAAGCGGTCTCATTAATTTATTTACAGACCTACCGAAGTCTTTCATGGATATCGATTTAATGGAAATAATGATTATAACAAAATAAAACAAACAAAATTGGATTCGTTAACACCATCTTCTTGTCAGAGTAGTACCCGTACGGATTCTGATTTAGATACGGATACAAATATATCTACCGAAACTAGCTCAAGTAGTTCAGTTAAGATTTAGATACTACGAGGACATACAAAAAGTAGGATGATTATGTTAGACACAAAGAGTATAAAAACACAGAAAGAGGATAAAAAAGGATACAGATGTATGCATTGTAAAAAAGTATTTGATAATAGAAATAGATTAAGTCAGCGCATTACAGTACGTCGTGCTACATATACCTATCGTTTGCAAATTCTGTACAAAGAAATTTCTTTTAGGAAAAGAATTACGTAACCATTACTGTTTTTAGAGAAGCTCTATGAACCATTTTATTTATAAATTTAAAAATCCTTGTTCAAAAATTATGTACGCTTACAATACGCGTATTTGTAATAGTAATACCACATTTGAATTAGAAATGAATTAGATATTAGTAGAGTAATTTAAACCCAACCGAGGTATTAAAGCTAATATTCGACATTTTTGGTCCTTCGGCCGCGGATATCATTTGAAAATTTTGAAGAATCATCATTTGGCCTTTCAGAACCGTGGATATAATCTAAAATTTCAAGAATATTAATACTCGACAAATTACTGCAATAAAGGGATCGCAACAATTAAATCTACATTGTCATTTACGTAATATTTTAAAAATTTTATTATTATATGTAATTTACATATCGATATCATCGATTAGTTTCACATTTAATTTAGTTTGTTAATATTTCACATTGTTAATTTAAATTATTTAATACTATTATGGAATCGGAACAATAATAAGACAAAGAGGGTCAGTAAAGGCCTCTATAGCGAGAATTCTCATTTTTACTGACAGATTTGATAGTTCACAAGATGATAGAATTGACTTACAGATTAAGTTAAGGAATCTTCTTAATTTGTAAGGCAAATATGACATCATTCGATCAAAACTTTAAATGGAATTTTATGATGATGATGATTTATCTTTTGATCGTAAATAAGTCGATACTAATAATGATAAAAAATCATCTAATAAAGAAATCAATTCAAACACAATATTACGCGTACTATTCGACATTTAATATTATTATTATTGTTATTCGACATTTTTGGTAATCCGGCCCGGGGACCAAAAATGTCGAATAATTTATACCACCTTGGTTTAATACCTCGTTTGGGTTTAAATTATTCGCTGGTTCACTGAAATTTAAAAGTCTTTGTTTTGATTATATCCGAAGTTATACTTATTCTAATATTCTAACTTCACATACGTAACGTTGTTATAAATGAATTATACATGACTGTTAAATACGTGTTGAGTCTCTGATGGCTGATGCTAGATACTGCTACTATTTGTCTCATTTACGCAATTCTTCGATCTGAGGGAGTTATTATACGAGTTTAGTAAAATACTGAGGTTTAAAAATTATTTAAAATTCAGTTAGAAGTACTTTATCGAATAATTTTTAAATAATAGTAATATTTACAACCTTAAAAAAAAGAAATGTAAAATATAAATACGTGTACTTGTTCAAATAATTTTCAATAACCTGTTGAGAATTGCGAAGTAGTTGTTATGTTTAGTATTTTATCGTGGTTTCCCTTAATCCATCCATGTAAATGCTGAGATAGTATGTGGTTTTTTCCATGGAGTGCATATTTATCCATTCCTAATGTGATCTACGTCATTTATTACTGTTTAATGAACAGAATATTAATTTTACGTGTAGAAGAAACGTAAAGATATGTTACTACAAAAATATATAATTAAAATGACTGAATTCAGTGATTTTTTTTTACAAAATTGCTGTTATTTGTAAAAAAAATGAGGTGATCTCTTTTCGTAATCGTAATGCTATTGTCATGTGTTTAAACACACTTGTACATAAAAAATTAACTAAAAATTTATTGCGACTTTATCAAAATGTTATACTTGAATTTTTATTTTACTAATAAGTTTTTTTTTTAATTACTATAATTACCTGAAACGTACAAAATAGTACGACACTGAAATGGAAGCATGCCGGTTAATTATATAACAACAAGGTAACTTTCATTGAATTATGTACATCTTTAACTTTGCTGAAAAAAATAAAATTAAAATAAAATTTTCCAATTAAAGATACACCCACGATGAAGTTGTAAAATCTCTGCCTTCGTCTATAGATCCGACCGGCGAGCCAACTTGTCATGTCGCAATGTCAATGGAAAGACTTACTAATGCCGCAGTCATATATTTATATTTTTTATACGCAGAACGTTTCGTTAAACCGATTACTGTTTTACAATTATTTGGCATAAAAATGAAATCGTGCGACAATAATGAATTCATGGAAAGTGTTACCGTGTCTTCAAATATTGCTTGCCTGTATTTTGAATCGTTCCGATATACATAAATACTGACAATACTACAAAATAATGAATTTTTTTGTCTTCAGTCATTTGACTGGTTTGATGCAGCTCTCTGGTTTGATGCAGTACTAGTCGTTTCATTTCGGTATACCCCCTACATCCTACATCCCTAACAATTTGTTTTACATATTCCAAACGTTGCCCGCCTGCACAATTTTTTCCTTCTACTTGTCCCTGCAATATTATAGCGACTATTCCAGGATGCCTTAATATGTAGCCTATAAGTCTGTCTCTTTTTTTGACTATATTTTTCCAAATGCTTCTTTCTTCTTCAATTTGCCGCATCACCTCTTCGTTTGTCACTTTATGCACCCACCTGATTTTTAACATTCTCCTATAGCACCGCATTTCAAAAGTTTCTAATCTTTTCTTCTCAGATACTCCGATCGTCCAAGTTTCACTTCCGTATAAAGCGACGCTCCAAACATATACTTTCTTGATCTATTTTCGAAAAAATTTTGTGGCTCTTTAAAAACATTGAAATAAAACTTTGTGGTTCTTTAAAATCTTTGAAATTTTGTAAATTGTAATTTTTGACTCTTCCGACTCAAAAGGTTGCCGACCCCTGATCTAGACCAAACAAAAATATGTACGAGGTGCAACAATAAAGTAATGAGACAAATGTGAAAAAAAAAGTTGTATACCGTTTTAGTCATGTTTAGTGTTGTCTCCTTCAAAGTAGTCCCCCTCTGATTGCACAGACTTATTCCAGCGCTTCTGCCATTGATGGTAACATTTCTAGAACTCATCTTCTGTAATATCCTCCATGATCCTCGTCACAGCTTTTTGGACATTTTGTGTTGTTTGAAAATGGTGTCCCTTGACCGTCATTTTGACTCTTGGAAATAGAAAAAAGTCGCACGGAGCGATATCTGGTGAATAAGGAGGCTGTGGTAGTACTGAAATTTGTTTTGAGGTTAAAAATTGCTGTACTGACAGAGCAGTATGGGATGGCGCATTATCGTGATGCAGAATCCAATTATCAGCAATGTTGGCACGGACACGAACAACTCGTTTACGAAGTCTTTCTAAAATTTCTTTGTAGAAATATTGGTTAACTGTTTGTCCAGGAGGCACCCACTCTTTTAGAACAATTCCCTTGGAATCGAAGAACCACACAAGCATGCATTTCACTTTTGACTTTGACATGCGACCTTTTTTTGGTCTGGGTGATCCCTTTGAGCACCATTGCGAACTTTGGCGTTTTGTCTCTGGATCGTATTGAAAAAGCCAACCTTCATCACCAGTGATAACACGGCTCAACAAATCTGGATTGATTTCCGTTTGCTCTAACAGATCGGCTGCCAAATTTTTCCGTGTTTCTCGCTATTGTTGTGTGAGATTTTTGGGGACCATTTTTGCACAAATCTTTCTCGTACCAAGATCTTCAGTTAATATTAGACGAACCATTTCTCGACTGATGTTGAGTTCTTCTGCAATCTTTTTCACGGATAATCTTCGATCAGATCATACGATTTCACGCACCCTGGTCAAGTTGACATCTGTCCGTGAGGTTGATGATCGTCCACTGCGGTCTTCATCTTCAACATTCGTTCTGCCTTCACTAAAAATGTTATGCCACCGAAAAACTTGAGCTCTAGACATAATCTCCTCTCCGAAAGCCTTCTGAAGCTTACCATAAGTTGTCGCGTTTTCATCCGATTTAACGCAAAAAGAAATGGCATACCGTTGCGCAATATTTTGCGGTTTCATTTCTGTGACGAGAGACACAAACACGTGTTCACTTATTACAGCACAACTTACGACTGAGCAGTTACATCAGTGTGCCGCTTGGACTAGAAGAGTAGTTTATAGACCAAGGTAAAAGATGGTGTGCCTACGCAAGCTGCAGGATTGCCACATCTTGCAAAGTAAAATCAGTCTCATTACTTTATTGTCGCACCTCGTATATACACATATATAATTGTGCGTTTATATAAGTTTGTGTGTTGCACTGTTTTTGTTCTTATATTTCAGAAAGACTTTGTTAAAATTTGGCTAAAATATTTCTATATACGAGGCACTTATCTTTTTTCAAAATTTGTTGAGGTGGGATATCGTGAAAACCCCGATTTACATTTTTCATAAAGGTATTTTACAGAAAACTTTATTAAAGCAACTTTGTTAACTTCAATGCGTATATGAATAATATCAACAATATTTTTTCAAAAAAACGAACTCCCATCTCTTAAAAATGAAATGTATATTTTGTATTATTTCGTTCTATTTCGATTCAAATAGTTTTCAGATTTTTCTTGAAAGTTTATTCTTCATATAAGCAATCTGTCGAGAATTTTTTTAAAATTATTGATCCTGGACTTAAAATGCTGAAAATCTTTTTGAAAATTTTCTTTTTCTTATTTTAACCTTTATTGAAGGGGATGTTAGAGTTATCTTGAGTAGAGAAATCTCTACTCAAGAAAATTTGTTAAACTTAACCAATATGTGAACATTATTAGAAAAAATGTGATGTGGACACCACATGACTTCCTTGTACGCCCATTAAATCTATATATATAAAAATGTTAAGTTCGTTTGTGTACGCTTCAAAAACTCAAAATGTTTGTACAGTTTTTTAATAAATAAGAGGCTAATAAATCAGATGCAAATGTAAACAAAGGAAAACCAATCAGATCAATGCAAGATGGCCGCTGTCAAACACTACGACCAATCACAAAGAGCCCGTATGGCCGTTGCCAATGTAAACAAAGACACAACTAATTAAGTAACAAATTTCTTTGAATTATATTTACCAGCTAAAACATCTGTATTTTATTAAAAAAAAAACAAAAAAAACACCAAAACAAAAAGAAAAGCCACCAAGAAGGATGACTACAGTAAATAAATTAAAACACCCAACTTTCATATAGCCCAGATAGACTTAAGACTATGCAAACAAAAAAAGTCGAAATAACCAAATACACAGAAAATAATATCTCTACATAATGATCAAAAAATCCTTTGTTAGGTTATTTTTTTACATATATATGACCAAACAATCGTTTTTTGGTCATTTAGCGTTCTTTGCTAGGTAAAAGCAAAGAACAAAATTCATAAATAGTAGCACTGAAACCATACAACTAAGTATTTGTTTTTTCTAACCTCCAAAACCACCGTTATGCATTGCTTCAGATGATGGTATGAATGATTTATAGCGTATGAAAATGCCATGCCTGACCGGGATTCCAACTCGGAACCACCGAATTAAAGTCCGTGACGTTACCACTCGCGGCAAACATATTCGTTTGAAGCCGAATAAAAACACGACTTACCAATGTGGCGTTGTGTGTCAAACCAATTTTAAACGGACTATAATTACTTTTAATACGCGAAACCCTTTGCAATGATTGAACATTAACTTAAACCTCTTCAAAAATGATTCCTTTTGAACTAAGCCACATTTTGATATCATTGTTTTTCTATAACACGGCTGGAATTCTTTTTGTTTAATGATAAGAAGCGTTGTCGAAGACAATAACAGAATTCTCTTCCAAAGGATATAATACACCGCTAAACTATTTCTAAATAATTCAAATTCGTGTAATTTTTTTACGAATCGCGTTTTTATCAAAATCTCACCTTTTTCTCAATTGACCTGCGGGGTTTTGTTTTCTTTGGAGACCGTAATTCATTAGTAGATTCATACTCGAGAATCACGTTGTACATTGAAGCAGCACAATTTCTACTTACGTTAGCAGTTTATTAACATCTGAAATCAACGCCGTTTGATTATCCTGTAATTTGTAAGCATTACTCTGCTTTTGTAAGCATTTAAAATGATGTGTTTTTTTCGCAGCCCACAAATCTTTATATATAAAAATGTTAAGTTTGTTTGTGTACGCTTCAAAAACTCAAAATGTTCTGCACCGATTGAGCTCAAATTTTAGCACGATATATAACCCGCATCAAAGATTGTTTTTATCTATTTTCGCATCAGTCACATATCCGCGACCGCGAGAAAACAGTTTTTTTAACGGTCAGCTGTGTACCAGTGACCGCGCCCACTGCCGGAAGCGAGGGGAACACTCGCCATACTAGCTAACGACAACCGCAGTCACATGTGAAACAATACCTGTTCCCAATTACATTGTTTATTAACAAAAAAAAAAAACGTATCCAATTGCATCTGATTCAGATTATTATACAATCTGAATTAAATATTCACTTTAATCTAGGTACTTTTGTGTGATTGAGCTGCGCCTTTCACCAAGCTCTGAATTTATTAGAAAACGACCAACAGTGGTCGTTATAACAGCGGTTATGTATTAATCACGCGTGCAACACTGCACATCCAAACCAAATTAGCGCATTATTCGCAATTATATTGACCGCTTGCTTCCCTTCATCTACCACAGAGTTATGGGAAAGATATCGATCGCATATGACTGAGGATATTTTGCATAGAGTACGCCTAGAAAGTACCAATATGACCATGGAATTTACAGAAGGCATTTACAACAAAGCATTGATAAATATTGAAGATATTTATCAAGTGCTTAGCTATTGCAAATAAAGTTCTTAGTCAATTGGGAATGCCAGCACCCACCCGAGCTGCGATTGCTTCATTTGATGTGGATTTACGCCGTGAACAGAGTTACAACATTGGTGATCTTCAGTCATATGTCCAATCAAACATTCCCAAATTAACGCGTGAACAGAAAGGCATTTATGATCGCATAATGCAAATGATAAATGACGGAGTTGGGGGGACCTTCTTCTTGGATGCGCCAGGAGGAACTGGGAAAACATTTCTCATTAGATTGATTCTATCAACGATTCGATAAAAAAATGACAATTATTCTGTTGCGGAATATTAATTAGCCAAAACTCTACAACGGCAAGCGACTTGCAGTGAAGAAATTGATGAATAACGTAGTGGAAGCAATTATTTTAACGGGGCCTTTCAAAGGTGAAGATGTCCTCATTCCTCGAATAGCCGTGATCCCGACCGATACACCAATTTAATTTAAAAGATTGCAATTCCCAATTCGATTGGCATTTGCAATCACAATCAATAAAGCTCAAGGTCAATCTTTAGAATTGTGTGGTTTAAATTTAGATGCGGATTGCTTCTCACATGGACAACTGTATGTTGCGTGTTCCCGAGTCGGCAAACCAGATAGCCTTTATATCTACGCAGCCAGTGGAAAAATAAAAAATATTGTATATCCACAAGTATTGCAGAATTAAACTTCTATGAAACGTATGCTTTGTTTTGTTTCTCATTTCTCATCCATGCAACCACAATGTGCCACATTGAAGCGTGGCGGGTAGAGCTAGTTACATATATTTTTAATTTGTATTAAATTTTTTTTTGTATTGAATTATGTATTGTAATTTTTTTATAATCGGACGTTAATAATTGTTAATAAATCAATATATTTAAATTTAAAAAAAAAAGTTCAAAAGAAAGGAAATGAAGTCGGATTCGAACCGATGTGCCTTCCCCTTGTAAGAACCAAATATTTCATTATTCATTAATTCATTATTCAACGAATTTTTATTATTAACATTTTATCGGGTTATAACTCTGGAACCGATGGAAATAAGTACCACTTATGATATATTGTTGAAAAGCTCTCAATGAGGGCTTATTACTCCAGTTAGAGAAAGAGAAAGAGAAAGTCCAAAATCCAAATATTTTGGATTCTGGGCTTTTTAGGAGACTTTTTCCAGCCGATAGCAATCAAAAGGGGAGGTGCACAACTATATGTTACAACAGTCCTAAATCCAAAATTTCATCATCCAAGGGCTAATCGTTTTTAGTTATGCGGGATATACGCATAACGTCTGTACGCGTGACGTCTGTACGTACGTTCAGACGTCACGCTGAAACTAGTCAAAATGGATTCAAGGATGGACAAAATGGATATTTCCGTTGAAATTTGCAAACCGAAATTTTTCGGGATTACAATAGTACGAAGTAAATATATTTCTTAAAATTTACTACTGTCTGGTCGAATACAGCTAGAATAATTGCATTAAAAGGAAAGTACGCTGATCATGTAGAAAATCCAATAACGGGGTTTTTTTGCAAATATTTACGTTTTAGGACCAAATTTGGTCTTTGGTCATGTAGACAACATTCAATATATATATATATATATATATATATTTGTTGCTTTTGGCCTTGCACCTTGTAATTGACTAAGCCGACTTTCCTTAAATTATTTCTTCAAATATTTCTAAACAACGGTCAATCGAGCGAAATCGACTCGTGTGACATTCGCGATGAGAAGAGGTGACTAGATGAAGGTCACCTAATTTGTAAAAATTGACAAACAATCCAATTATTGCAGAAAATTAACTCAGCAGTAGGCTTGTGCACTGTGATGCAAGCTGATAATTTTTATTACTTTACTATTATTATTTATTATTAATAATTTTTATTACATTCAGTGGAGGAAACAAAAATAGGCAAAAAATAATCAGCCTTCATACCAATGTGCAAACATACTGCTGGGTTAATTGTCTGCAATAACTCAATAGTTTGTCAACAGATCTTTACAAATTAGGTGTCATTTTGCTCAAAATAAAATACTTAATAAATTGTACACTTAATAAGGTAAAATTTCATCAAACAAGTAATTACAAAGATATTAAATAATTAAGTTGGCCGCCATTTTGACACTTTTGAGGGTGACATTTTCAAAATTTTTTATTTTGTAGAATAAGACACTAGTCTTAGGTTTACTAAATTTAATTAAAGTAGGTGTATCCATTCCGAAGAAATAATTTTTTTGTTGAAAATCACAAAATGGCATCCAGAAGGCAATCACAGCAAAGTAGGACTTATGTCGATATGAACTTTTCTAATCATTTTCTTATCCTAAATCAGTACCTGAAGTTTGAGCAATACATCCTGGAACACTCTCTATAGTAGTCGCCTTCAGCAGCATTGTAATTATTCAACTCAGATGTAGAATACTCTCCAGTTTTATTTCATAGGCATTCAACCATTAACTATTTCTATACATTAAAAAGGGTACTGGCTTTTTGTGATATATTTGCCTGATATGATTAAAATTGAATGGTACAGACCACTCAAAAGTCTTCCACATGAAGTAAACAGATCAAACCCCAGCTAGACTAGTATTTTAATGGACGGTTACTCAGTACTATCTCTTGTTTGGTTCTAATTAGCATCCATCTTGGTCTTTTAATCTAGAGTTGCAAACTACCTCCACAGGTACCCTCAGTACATGAAGGATACAGCTGCTTACAGGCCACAAATTAAGATAGCGGCATTTTATACTTGGAGATGCCAAGAATATCATATGAATCAGTCAGTGTGATAAATTATTATTTAGAATATCTAAATATTGATTTTTTTTTCTCGTGAAGCATCATCAGCTTGTGAGTTCATAAATCAATGACTATAAATTCTAACAAACTGTAGCTGTAGATGAACTTTTGAAATCAACCTTTCTTGTTTTATTTTTACAGTCATGGGACCAGTTTGCAGCTTTTGGTTGGAGGTAATTTAAGCTTATACCATCAGCAATGGTGTCTGTTTTACTGTGAAATAAATTTCATATTTTGACATGTTCTTAGATTTATTTTTCATATCTTCTCATCAAACAAAACACAGAATAATAATCACACTTTTTTGGAAAAGTTAAGAAAGGATTATTATCCAGCCTCTGATATTTCAATATATTAATTAATATAGAAAGTATTGTTTTTTATTTGATTGTAAGCTTCTAAAAAAAAAACAAGGATCTCATATAAAGAAAATTTCAGATAAAGAATTCAGATAAAGAAAATTTCTGTAAGTATTATAATATATAAGATTAGTTACAACTGATGTTTTAGTAAAAAAAAATTAGTTAAGATTAAACTGAACCAAACAATGGGGAATATTCAAAGTTTAAAAAGAAAATTGCTTTTATTTTTCAATACTCTTTCTTGTTTGTGTACCACTCAAATAAACAAGTGGTTCATGAATCAGAAACATGTGAATAGTAATGTAAATTAACTCTATACGTCTTCAATCCATTTTTGCCAACCAAGAAATAAAAAAAGAAATATAAAATATGGCAACTTTGATTTTTGTTTTCAAAATTATTAATTTAATTTAAGTTGAGCAGCAATTATTACTGAACCTTCCAAATAGCAAGTATATATAAATTGATTTGTAAGAATAATAATTAAAAGTTACGAAAATTTATTAACAGTGGAAAAAGTTCATTGTTAAATAGTGCTATTGGTCCAATATCTAATAGCTTTTTAGTTGTAAATTTATTAAAATATTTTTTATATTGCATTTCTTCTGTGTGTATCATGTTTCAGTACCAAAAGTATCATTTAGTTTTGGATATCTTTTGTAAATGCTTTTTCAGCATTTTCGATTTATGAATTTCAACAACCATTAGGTATAGCTTTCATTATATGATTTATAATAATAACTCATTCATAGCAATTAAACATTTTACAATTTTTTTCATTACAGACAGGTTCTGGTGATTGTTCATAATTCTAATACAGTTTAAAGATTATAAATACATTGGCCTAAATTTTGTATTTGATAAAAATATGAATTAAGTTTTTGTTGTTAATTTCATAGTAACTGCTTGAAAACAATTATTAAAATCTAAATTTTGTAGTAATCTATTAAAAAAAAAAAAAAACAACAAATAAAAATTAAAAATATATACTTTTTTTACACATATAATGCTTTTATAGTAAATTATTAAAAGAAAGAATTAAATAAAATGTGAGTTCAAATGACTAAAAAAAAAAAAATATTTAAAGAAAAAATTGTTGGTGCTAAGTGTTTAGGCCACAAGAGTGTGCCTTAAACATCTATCACATTTCTACAGTTTTTTCTGAAGTTATTGCATCACTTTCAAAAGACATCAAGATTAAAATTGAGTGGTACAGACAATTAGTTTTACCATATGAAGTAAACAGATCAAAGAGTGGAAGTAGATAGCACAAGCATGTTGTTAACTTCCAGCCTTGTTTAATATGTTTGTTAAAAGATATAATTAAAAATAATCAAGACGTAGCAGCGGAGGAGAGCCGATTAAAACAATGCTAGCAGGATCAGGGAAAAAGTAAAGATAACCTAAAAGAAACTGGGAGCTATTACAAATTCAAAAGTTTGGGAATGGAGATGGACATGACACAAGCGACCTACCACAAAGCAAATAATTACTAGCTCATTAGATATAGTTCATCAAAGCGAAAATTCTATAATAAAAGTCGTGCAGTCACTAACTGAGATGAATTGAGTGTGTAACCACACAAGTAAAATTAAATTTTTGCGGTCCCCCCTCCCCAAAGATTAATTTCAATAATAAATTGAAGAGGACGTTATTCATAAATCAGTTAAATTATTTCCACCATTAATATCTGATGGTCGTTTGAAAGTGAAAAACAAATACTTCTTGTTTGAGTTGTCATGAAGTCGTAGGTGTTCTATGAAATCACTATTTGGATGAAATTTTAATTTAAAAAGACTATATATTTTCTTTACAACTACGAGAATGGGACAAGGAATTTATACATATCTGACTAAAATTAATTTTTGTAATAAAATATTTAACATGACAGATGTATTAGGTTTTGATATCGATCCATGATGCGATTTATATACACTACTTTTGTGAAGTGACAGAATTTAGCGTAGGTCATATGCAAATCTGTTTCGTATTTAAGTACGGTAAAACTATTTAAAAAAGTATTTAAACGTATAGCAGTCGGTAATAAAAGATAAGAGAGTAAAATAAACATAAATATCTAATAATTTTAATTGTACAGGCCCAGTACTTACATTATTCATGTTTATTTGGTATCACTGAGCCATCCAGGCGATCAACCTGTTTAAATGATTCCTTAACCTCTTTGACAGTGAAGCAGAAACTATGTGTCGGGAGGGAGTACTCATAAAAGAATCAATTAGATGTTAATTTGAACTTATTAACGATTGAAACCATTCCATATTTAAAGTAAATATATAATTTATTTTTTAGCTGTGCGACTGAGATTGATTGTGAATGTTAACGAGTGCGTGATTGATTACATTCCTTAACCTATAATATTGTTTTTTTGCCGTTCAATTAAATTAAAATTTGTTGATTTCCTAAATTATATTTTTTTAGTAATAATTTTTCCAGTAATATTTTGGATCATAGTTGTTTTCTTCTCCGATACCTTTTTTAGTGTTTTATACAATCCTCTTTATGGCATTTAATGATCGTAAAAAGTAACATGCACCGAATATGGTTCGTATTTATCATTTGAAATGTGATCTACAACGGTTATTATTTAAAAAAATGTGTATAATTTATTAATTTTTTGTTTAGATGACTGGAAACAAATGTAAAAGCTGTGGTTCAGCAGAACTTGAAGTAGATCCAGCAAGAGGTGATACCGTCTGTACAAATTGTGGTACTGTACTGGAAGATAGTGTTATTGTATCAGAAGTACAGTTTGAAGAAAATGCTCATGGAGGTAGTACTGCATTAGGACAGTTTGTTTCTTCAGATTCAAAAGGAGGTTGTCGAGGATTTGGTAGTAGTAAGTAACTGTGTTTTTTCTTGACACATAGGCTATTGTATAATTATATTTAAAAGTAAGCGATTGCATGTATTTGAGGGCCAAGTATACAAGTCAGTAAGTTCATTAATTGATTAATATATCTAATATGTCAGTATTCTACTTAAAAAATTAAACATTTTTATAACTTTCAAAAGTATATGGCAAGTTAAAAACTGTAATTATTCTATAACAGTGTTTTTTAACAAATTGCTGTCATAATTTAACGCAGTTCTGCAGTTTTTATTATTATGATCATATTATATCGTCATTTATGTGTAAGTTTACACGGAAAGTTATACGCACTTAACTTGCAGTTTAATAATATTACAAAATTTAATAGAATACTATCTAAATTTATTGTTTAATATTAATTAATTGTAACAGATTTTTTAAGGAAAGCCTATAAAGGATGTTGAAATGACTTCCTACAGTTATACAGTTATGAAAACATTTCGATTTGTTTTGAGTATTCCGTTTTAATTCAAAACATTTTCAAAAATGTTATTGTGTCACTATTTTTGATTTTGATGATATTTGGTATATAACTGTCCACGTTGTAGTGGTCAGAAAATCTTTTTTATAAAAAAAATAATTTTCTTGAGTAAGAAAATAGACTATTTCCTAACTCTCTAACAGGTAAAAACAACCATTTTCATCACTTTTTCCATGAGCTGTAGCATTCACATTTAAAATTGTACAGAGAGTCAAAAAGAGCTTTTTGGAAAGTGTAAAGGTAGAACTTTATTTTAGTGTACCCAAAATTCATTTTGTTACATAACAAAATCTTGTAATGTTTATTGAAGTTAACGTTTACAAAATTTTTTTTCAAATTTTGGGCCCTAAATAAATGAAGGGCTGCTTAGGGTAACAAGCCTTTTTTTGTACCTTTTAACTCTTAGGTATTAGTAGTACTTATAAAAAAAAATTGAACTGTTACTGTGTCCTTCATTAAAAAAATGGCCACCAAATCATAAGATTTCTAAAGTGTCTCATTTTTGGGGCCCCAAAACCACAAGTGGGACAGGTGATAAGAATCTGAAATGTTTACAGCAGTAAGTACTTTTTATGTACTAAAACCATATAAAATTTATTTTGTTACTCAAAGGGGTTGACAAGTAATGAAGCCATCAAAACTGCTAAAATACTGTTCCTTTTAACCATAAACAATCCAAAAAATTCACAGCATGTATTTTTTCAGATAATAATGCTGGCTTACTATACATTATATTTTGATATGACTATAATGAGATATCTTATATTCTAGATATTTTGTTACTTAAAGTAGTTACTTACAAAGTACAACTTAAAGTTGTTACTTTAAGTACGAGTCATACTTTAAGTATGACTCGTATTTTTAACACAAAAGTGAATAGACATGCATGGACATGAAGTTTTGCCTAATCCTGAATGTTAACATTGTAGAAGGCTCAGTTACTGTTTTGATTTCAATGTGATATGTTGTATTGTTAATACTGTGGTTAGGTAATGTACACTTGTTTATAAAGTAATTTTATTAGCAGTGAACTTTGTTTTATGCGATATCTTATTTTTAATTTTATTAATTAGAGAAATTTCTATTTTAGCTGTAAAGAAACTGGAATAAGACAAAATGAGGTGCAATTGGTAGTTTTATAATTTACACTAACTATATTGTTATTGTAACAACCCTTGCATTTTATAAAAACGTATTATGGAGTGTTCAGTTAGCATTCAGACTGAAACATGAAACAGTATGTCACAAATTGACTTACAATAGATCTTCAGTATTGCACAATATTTTAGAGTTTACCAAACAGCAAATAACATTGATGGTATCTTTAAGAAGTGAATGTATTGAAACAAAAGAAATCTATACTTTTTATAAAACTGAATATTTAGATAAATATTTTCATATTAATGGGAAAAGTTGCTCTGACCCATTTAGCTGTCACACTAAACCGATTAAGAAATCTCTTTGAAAACTATCTTTGACACTTTCGACAAGCAATCCAAATTTAAAATTAATTTCAGGCAGAGCACTGTGTACAAAATGCTTAAACAATATACAAAAGCCACAAGATGATACAGAAAGTGAACTGGAATGTTAAGATTCCACCTCAATGTGTTATTTAATCAGTTAGTCAGTGAATAAAGCTTGTTCAGCACTTGGCATTTTCCCCGTTAAGGTTCAAAAATTGTTGAGCAGTGCAAGGGAACCAATTTAAAAAAATAAAGTTACAGAAATAGCTGAGTCTGTTACCAGTAAATTAAACGATTCCTTTGATTTAAATATTTGTACAGAAGAAACCAGTTTAGTACCACAAAATTATGCTGATTTATTTAGGGAATATGAAGAATTAATCATTAAAATAAAGGATATGTGAAAACAGTTACATCAACTTACGAAAAAACGAATATTTTAAGTTTCTTACCAAGCAGCTGAAGCATTCAAAAAATTCAAAATGAGTTTAGTGTTAGTCTGTATTTAGCCTGTCAATCCAAACAGTTAGTTAAAACAAGTGGAATTTTGCCATAAATCGGCAAAAAAGAAACCCAGTCTTGTAATGATGAAAATGTTATTAAATGTGTCCAAGATTTTTACCAGAATGATGAGCACAGCTGAATGATGCCAGACAAGAAGCATTGTGTCTGTAAGACCAGCTGACTGGAAGAAAATGAATATTCAAAAAATGCTTATCTTATGTAACTTAAAAGAATTGTACACAGGCTTCAAAGAAAAACATAATTTAAATGTTCTGGCAGGTACTCACTCTGTGTGTGTGTGTGTGTGTGTGTGTGTGTGTTGCCCACCAAAATGTAAAACTCATGTTATCTGTTCTAAAAATTAAATTTGATTATAAAATTCTCCTTTCAACCACAATATGTTTTATAGAAAATTTAAACGTGCATGCTGTCACAGTGTGAAAAATGCCCAGGCATTAATGAAGTGCTCAGCTTACTGCAAGAGATTTGGGATGATTTTTATTCTAAAATTATCTTCAAACAGCGGGTTTCTGTTGGCCATTGTGAACTAACTACTTAAATTCTTCCATTTCAAGAGTACTTAGATAAACTTACAGAAAATTTAAATAATCTAAAAGGAATCATTTTGTTGCAAAGAAACAAGCTAATTTCCTCAACATTAAGAAGGAAAACTTGTTGGAGGATGAATGTATTGTAATAGGAGACTTCTCTCAAAATGTTCTTTTGTGATATAGGATAAAGTCCAGTCATTTCATTGATCAAAAACATATGCCACAGTACACCCATTTCTCATACATTTTAAAAGAGAAGGGAAATTACAAAGCCAAGGCTTTGTAGGCTTTGATTAGTGAGTACTTGAAGCACAATACTGCATCCTTCTTCTGCTTCCCAAAGCAAGTTATAAATAAAGTAAAAAAACACTGTTACCACAAGTTAAACAATTTTTTTATTTTTCTGATGGCTCATCAGCCCAGTATAAAAACAGAAAAAATTCATAAATTTATGCTATCAAGAAGATTTTGAATCGAGCTGAATGGCATTTTTTTGCCTCATACCATGGAAAAGGACCATATGATGGTATTGGTGGAACTGTAAAAAAGAATGTGACTAAAGCAAGCCTTCAAAGGATAGTTAACAATCAAATTGTTACACCTTCTGAAATGTACAATTATTGCAAAAACAATATTAAAAATATACTTTTCTGGTCTAAAAAAGATGTTCAAGAGATTGAAGAACACCTCAGTTCTCATTATCAGGTAATCATAACAGTTCCAGAAACAAGAACCGTTCAGTTATGTTCTAACAAGTGAGAAATGTATTCTGAAAGTCTGAGCGATCTCTGACTCAGAAACATATACATTAGTATCGGTACACAAGGACATTAGTGTTTCTGATTGCTTTATAGGTTTACCAAAGCCAAATTGTAAAAATTATGTCTGCTGTTTATACTATGGCAAGTGGTGGCTAGGCAAAGTTAAAGAGAGTAAAATAAGGTAAAAGTGAATTGAGCAACTTGTTAATGTATTTTGAATTGTTTATCATTTTGTAATTAGTATTTATCGTTCTGTAATTGATCATTTTGTAACTGACTCTTAATTATCAACTTATTCATTCTAATGAGTTTAGTAGTAATTTTTATAATCAGAAAAAATGCATAACATCAGTATTTTTAGACAGATTGTTTACGGTTAGAAGAAACAGTGTTTTTAGCAGTTTTGTTGGCTTCGTTACTCATCAACCCCTTTGAATAACAAAATTTTATATGGTTTTTCCACATGTGATTTTTGGGCCCCAAAAATGAGACATTTCAAAAATCTTCGGATTTGGCAGCCACTTTTTTTTAATGAAGGACACTCAGTAACAGTCCAGTTTTTTTTTTATAAGTACTATTAATACCTAAGAGTTAAAAGGTAAAAAACGTGCCTGTTACCCTTAGCCCTTCATTATTTATTTAGGGTCCAAAATTTGAAAAAAACGAAAATATGTAAACGTAACTTCAATAAACATTACAAGATTCGGTTATGTAACAAAATGAATTTTGAGTACACTAAGATAAAGTTCCTTCTTGACGCTTTCCAAAAAGCTCTTTTTGACCTTCAGTACAATGTAAATAAGAATGCTACAGCTTATGAAAAAAGTGGTGAAAATGGTTGTTTTTCCTGTTGGCGAGTTAGAAAACAGTTTATTATTCAAGAAAAGTATTTTTTTTAAATAAAAAAAAAAAAATTTTTGACCACTACAAGGTGGGTAGTTATGATAAAATCAAAAATAGTTATGCTCTGGTCATTTGTTGAATTAAAATGCAATACCCCTTGAGACATTTAACTAGCTATAAATATGAAATGCTATATATGAATTATAGTTATATTTTAATTCTTTAAGCTCTGTTATATTTTAATGTGACACACACTTTATTTGCTGCTTTCTACCAGAACTAATCCAGTTAATTCAGTCAAATTTATTGATTGAGAAAACATTAAGCATCTGAGATGATCTGTTCTCAAAACATATCACACATTAGCGTCATTACCTTATAATTTATGTGTTGTATAACAACTTTTTGAAGCCAAGAAGGTTAAGAGATATGCATTTGTGAGAGTTGACCGATGAATTTTGTTAATATCTCAGAATAATGATGGTCATTCTTAAACAACCCCTTTCTTTAAAGAATAATGGATTGAAAGTAATATTATTTCTGAAAAGTCACATCACAGAAGTTTGCCCTAGGACGGCTTATGAAAGGAATTCTGAAGATTTCCTGATGGCGACTCCAGAATCAGTAGCATATATTAGTTTGTTAAATCTTTGTAATTTTGACTGTAATTGGTGTTATGTTTTGGTGCTAAATAAACAAATAAATCTGAAAAGTCCAATCCAAATTTTCAGTAGAGTTTAATATATAGACTGTCAGGATTCTTTTATAACCACAGTTTTATGTGATATTAGAATTTGTAAACCCATCTAAGTAATACATTTTTATGGAGTTTAGTTTTGATTTTTGTACTGACATATTTTTTTTTAAAGGAACGCTTACATTTTGTCAGACTGCTTTACACTAAGAAGAACCTTAACATTCAATTGAACTTTCCGTGCTTCTTTTGAGCTTGATTCTTCAGGAAGCTTCAATTGGGATGATTAGATTTTTTTTCGATATCATAACCACCCATGTTTCATTAACTGGTATATGTTTGAGTTTTTCTTAGTTAACAGTGATGTTGGCTAACAATTTTTCTTCAATATTGCTTTTGTTGACCATTCAGCAGTTTTGAAACGAATTTTGGTGTTACTCAATTAGTATTAGATTATTGTTCACAAAGTCGTTTATTTTGTCATTATTTTCATTGGTTGTTGATGTATTAGGAAATCCAACATTTTTGCTGTCTTCATGGCCTTATATGTACCAAAAATCCTTGATATTGATATCATCCTTCTCTACACATCTTTACAACTTCACTGCACTATTACTTTAATTAATATGTAATATATTTAATTATTCAACTGCAAAATTTGATCTATGCATCTAATTGGCTGAAAATATTGATACATTATAGACAGTGGGTCATGATGTGGAAAAAAGATGAACTTCATCAACTGTGCATAAAATTAAAATATTCTCTGTATTTTTTGATCAGAATTCATGTTATGAAGTTTATTTACCTGATCTATATCTCACTTTGAACTAATGTGCTAGTTGTAAAAAAATATAAATTTACCATTCTTAATGATTTGCAATGTGTTTAATGTTTGTAACTTCATAAATATTTGTTTCACTGTGACTAGTTGATCAAATCTGCTTTTCAAAATCTACACCTTGCTTCATGACCTTCATTATTTCTATTATAACTGAGTTTGATTTAATGCTTGTATAGTATCGTAGTCCATCATTTAAGAGTTAGTTGTCAAGTGTACAACACAAAAAAGAAAAATATTTTATCAAAATGCATCCTGGCAGCAAAAAATTAGTTAATAAATTTAAAAACTCTTACCCTGTTACTGTTTTAGCAATAACAAATCGTAATACACACAATCAACTGTAAGCAGCACAGGAGAGAAATAACTAAGTTTGGTCAAATAGGCTAGGTGAGGAAGGTTTGACCTTCAACTACTGATCAAAGATTTACAAAAGTACTGTAGTAATTTTTTTCATCCGGTAGTTATTATTTTTCAAGTTTATGAAGTATGAAGTTATTAATTTCTAAAATTTACATGTGGGCTTCTTTTGTGTGAAATTTTTAGTGCGATTTGAATAACGATTTCTATTTTTATCATTTGTAAGCTTAAATGTGTTCTTGGAAATATTTTTTTAATTACTTCCTGTCAAATTTCTACATAGATTTTTTTTGCTGTTTTTCCAACACATTTTATTCTATATACATGTACTTATAAATGTTACTGTCATTAGATTTATTTTTATTAATCGTTTTATTTTATTTTCATGTGTAGTTTTACTTAGTATGTAAGTGTGCAAACTATTTCATTAATGTTGCAAATATATTGAACTTTAGACACTTGTGAGTGTACAGAAATTATTATACTGATTTCCAAAGTTGTATTAATGTAATAATTGTAAAATTTATTTCATATTTGTAAAGTTAATGAAACTAGGGTCATTGTGTCAGTATTAGAGTTTTTATTTTAACTTTATTATACTTTAAGTGATATTAATTGTTATTATCATTTACCATTAATAAATGTCAACAGGACTGGGGAAATACATTCACCATTGTATAATTTTGGATCTATAGGAATCACTTTATTTAACACAGCATTAGCTATTACTATTTTATCTTTCTTTACAATTTAATTTCCAGAATGCTATTCCCAGAGACATTCCACCTATTGTGGAACTGTAGGTTGTAATAATTTTTTTATTGTTTTTATTTTATATTCTACTACCTTTCTGGAACTCTCCAGCAGCCTACAATATGTCAGACTGGTGCAGATAGTGGTTTTTTTCTAGATGGTTGCTTTCTCATATAGGAGGTTGATTGCTTAAGCTCTGGCCAAACTAATTATATTTTAATGTTAATGATGTTTTGATACTGTCCTTGCCTGTGTACCTTATTGTTATTGAATTCTAATTAACACTATATCCCAGTCTGGTGATCTGTAGGTGTATTAAGCAAGATAAAGGATACAACTGCCTAGAGGCCCAAAACAAATGCTACACTGGAGATTTTCTGAACATTATGTGAATTGTTGAATAAATAAATTATTTTTTTAGAATGTACAGAATATTATATATGTAAAAATCTAATGGTGTCTTTAAATCTTTTATTATTTCACACAAGAAATATTGTATCAATTGGCCTGAAATTTTGCATGAATATAGTTTTTATACCTTGAAGGACTATAGGGCTATTGTTGTTATGAAGTATTGTACAGTTTCAAGATAGTGGTCATTTAATGGCTTGCAGTAACAACCACATTATATTCCTTCCCTTCCTTTTTCCTGTTTAGCCTGCAGGAATTAACGTCTGGTATTATTCAGAGGATGAATGAGGATGATATGTATGAGTGTAAGTGAAGTGTAGTCTTGTACAGTCTCAGGTCAACCATTCCTGAGATGTTGAGATGTGTGGTTAATTGAAACCCAATCACCAAAGAACACCGGTATCCACGATCTAGTATTCAAATCCGTGTAAAAATAACTGGCTTTACTAGGACTTGAACACTGTAACTCTCGACTTCCAAATCAGCTGATTTGGGAAGACGCGTTAACCACTAGACCAATTCGGTGGGTCGGATTATATTCCTTGCCGATATTCAACCTTCCAAACCGTTGGTCAAATCAAATTCAAAGGCTGTTTGCAGGATTTTAAATTAAAATAACTACAAAAAAGTTTTTTTGTCTTTTTCAATATCTCCTTCAGTTATCAAAAAAAGTAGTTTTAAAGGTGCGAATGTGTAAGTTATATATTCCTTTAGACTTCTTTTTCCTTTTCATGTGCCTACAGTTTCCACTTAAAGTTGCTTTTTCGATGTCAGTAAGTTACAAGGGTAGATGCTTCAAGTGCATGGTGAAGTCGGTGCTTCTTCGATGAACAGCTGTATGTGGCTTTCTCTAGTCTCCTGTAGGAACCATCTGTATATATACACTCAATAGAGAAATGTAAATGTTGTACACAATTCCATTCTTAAGATTATATTCATAAACATAATATATATGTTCATAAACTATTCTACAAGAAAAGTTAAACACATAAAATAAAAAAATGAGAAACGAAGTACAGTCACCTCCTCGTGGTGTTTGTCAGTTAATGCTAAGAATTGTGAAAAAATGTTTTTACCCTTATAAAGTATGGGTAACTATGGGTACTATTTTATTTTTAAGATGGGGGCTAACTATTCTGAATCCTGCATACTTCATTCAACAAACTTTTTTCTGAAGAAATTATATTGATAGTTTTTATAAATTGGAGAGACTTTAATTGTTATTAGTAATATTCTCACAAGCTTGAGAATAATAAATACTGGGTTCAAGGGGTTCTGCCCCTAGTTTGACAGAAAGGGTGAGCAAAGTGATTCCTGACTGACTAGTTTAAAATATAAATACAAAAAGCAATATTAAATTAATATTTGAATATACTGCATATATAGAATATGAGAGAATCAGTTCTCAGCCTGATGTTGAAAACACAGGATTTTTCAGAAACCTTTTTTTAATATTTCAACATACCTTGCAATTACCTTGCAGTTTGATACATATAGACCAACTTTCCAGCTTTTTAATACCCTCAACTTTTTAATAAAGTATTGGTTCAAACATTGCAAATTAAGCTGTTGTCTCAGTTCTGACCTCATCGTTTAAAGTGAATTTTCTTCCATAGAGTCATTCTTCTGGTTGGGATGATGAGAATAATAGCTGGGAACCAAATCTTTTCGCACTTCAAAGAGTAGATCTAGATTCCAGAGTTTTGTAGCAACAACCCGAGATGTGGGCAGGCATATTATCATGGTGAATGAGCACTTTTTGGCCAGATGTGGACATTTAGCTTGAATAGGTCAAGTCACATGAAAACAGTTCTGTTGTCTGGTTTAATTAGAGTTGGTTGGCATTGTTATTTTTTAAGAATAAGGATATTGTTAATAAAAGATTGCAAATTCATGAAAATAAACACAAGATAAGCACTATTACTAAAGTATTTTATATACATTAGATACCATTTTATTTCCTGAATTTACTCTTTATCTAAAATAAATTTTTTTTTCAAAAAGATGAAGCTATGAGCAACATGATGTATTTCTTCTTAAGGCAGTTTTGTAGAACTTTTCACTAACCAAGTTATTTGTTAATGTACATAGATACATCATGTAACCAGCCAGGTTGAATGACCAACCTTACATCATTTATTTTTTTTCTTTGGTGGAATATTTGAAGACCCATTTATTCAGTGCAACAGCAGCAATATGTTATTCAAAAGTTGAATCCAGCTAAAAGTTAACAAAATTTCTATGAAATTATGCAGAGCATGGTGGGTAAATTATGTAACAAAGTTACTGAGCATTTGTAAAAGAATGGTGGTCATCTGATGGATCATATTTAAAAATATATATTATATTTAAATAATTTGTTCATATATTTAAAAGTTAAATACGTGGAAGAAATTTACATAATTTTTCAAATCATCTGTTTTTTCATTGAAATGTTCTGTTTTACTAGAATTTAGTATAAATAAAAAAATGAATAATTTTGAAAATGTTATTAAAAAAAATAATTTGGGTTTAATACTTTGTTTAAGTAATCTAAAAGGCATCATTTTGGTGCAAAGAAACAAGCTAATTTTTTAAAGAAAATTGTTACTTAATTTGATAGTAATTTACAATACTAGAATTAAAAATAAATAAAAACAATATTTAATCGAATTGCACGTAAAGTGGAAGACATGAAAACAGACACAAAATTACATCAATTTTCTGCCATAACTCGGCTATTTGTTCACCAATTTTAAAATGTAAATGTCATTTTATTCAAAATAAAGGGCTTAATATTTTAGCAAATAACATAAATTTTGATAAAACTAATATTTATGGAGATATAACAGATTGAGAAATAAACGTAGCTGCCACTTTGTAATTTATAAAGGTATTTAATTCCTGATTGTTTTCTAATTTTAAAACTTTATTACCAAGACGCTTACCAAATATTAATGTGATTCCTCTATCCAAACTTGAGATATAAATTTTTATATAAAAATAACAAAATGGCTGACAGGGGGAGAACAAAGGAGAAATCGCCATTTTCCCTAAGGATATTTTGTGTGTATGTGTGTGATAAAAATGATGTTGCCTTATTAATATGTTGTTTATCTGCTCTATTAAGATTTTTTCCAAATTATCCGTGTTATAATTTTGTAAATTTTATTTATTTCAGATTTTCACTCAGGACTTACCAGAGAATCAAGGGAAATAACATTACTGAATGCTAAACGTGGGATTTCAAATTTGTGCCAGCAACTTAGGTAAATAATAATAATAGTAGTAATTTTATAATATACAAGATTATAATATAAGATTTAGAAACAGATATTATTTGATATTTTTACTACTCATCTGATTAAACATATTACTCATATGATTTCAAATATATATGAATATACTTGTTCATTGCAATCACATTTTTATATTAGTTTCTGCTGAATTCCAGACAATGTATGAACTGAGAAGAGATAGTAGTGGTGGAAAAGAGAAAATCTTGGGAGGAATTTATGCAGAGATTTGAAATGGAAGTGAATGGAAATAAAAAGATGTCTGGCATACAAACCTGTCGATTGTTGAGGGATAATAATTAAACTGTGTTTCGTACTATTAAAACATTTAATATAACAAATTAAAGATCAATTTTTGCAATTTATAGTGAATTACTTACATAGATTTTTTTTTATTTGAATATTATGTCGTCCAAATGTTTTCCATTACTCCTCACATTCTAAAATTTGACATTGCTCGTTCAATCATTCTTGTGGAACTGCTTCAGTTTCTCATTGAATGGCCTCCTTGAGTTCTGCAATTGACTGTGGTTGACTACTGAAGACATTTATGTTTGAGATACCCCCACAGAAAACAATCACAAACAGCCAGATCAGGTTAACGCGCTGGCCAAGGAATGTCGCCAAATCGGGAAATCAAACGTCCAGGAAAGGTTTCTCACAGAACATCCATTGCGATTCTTGCTGTATGGGCGGTGGCACCATCCTTTTGAAACCAAATTTCATGTCCTTGAAAGTCATTCAGTTTCGGTCGCAGAAATTCATTCAAGATGTTTATGTATCAATAAGATGTTACTGTTACTCTGCGATTTAACTCCTCAAAAAAATATAGGCCAATTATGCCGAACTTTGAAACCGCACACCACACTGTAACATATTGACTGTGAAGTGGTTTTTCAAGAATTTGCCGTGGATTATGCGAAGCCCAATAACGGTAATTTTGTTTATTCACAAATCCTAATAGATGAAAAAGTGCATCGTCACTTAAAAGAATAATGGCATCCTGATGGATATTTTCGAGGATGACCTCGCAAGCTGCTTTGCGAGACGCCCAATCATTTGCATTAAGTTACTGCACTAACATCATCTTATACGGATGGAATTTCAGGTCGGCATGAAGAATTCATCATGCACTTCAATCAGCAATGGCTAGCGTAGCAGCATGTCTCGCTGCTGAACGTTGTGGAGACCGCGTAACAGCTAACCTTACAGCGCTAATGTTTTCAGGCGTTCTCACAGTCCATTTTCGTCCTGTTGGTTTAATTTTTAAAGCAGATGATGTGTTCCTAAAATTCTTCACCCACAACAATATCGTATTCCTGCTAGGAACAGATGCGTGTCGATTTAAATTGAAATGACTGTGAAATAAACGCTGTGGTATAATAAGTCATTATTTTTAAAATAGGCTTCAATCACAAATGCTCATTGTTCACCTGACCACGACATACTGGTTACTGAAATAGCATGAATAGACCTGTCGATGTACAACACTCCCACCTTGTCATTGACAGTGGTGCCAACATAACAATTACTACAAAATCGTCAGATTTGTATGCAGGACCCTGTATGATGGTTTGGGCACTTCAGGAGAATGACTGAAGTCAGAATCCCAAAACAAATGGAAGAGATGCAAGGTATAAGAAAATGTCCAAGAGGAAGACCACATGGAAGATAGAGAGGTGGTAGGTAATTGGGAGGAAATAGAGAGAGAATGGTAACCCTGACAAGACGGAGAGTGCTAGCAAGGCTTAATCAATACCCAAACCCATAAACTGAACAGGAATCAGATATATATATATATATATATATATATATATATTTATAAAATTGCGCACGCACATGAAGTGAATTAAACTCAGCTGACCTTTGTTGTAAGTACTTTGTAAGATCGTTTGAAAACTGCAGCTGAATGAGTGGTTGGAAATTTTCAAAAGTAACACTTCAAAGAAATTGTCAGTCCATCACTTTGATAAAGTCAACTAACTCATGAATTTCTAATTCTGTTTGATGTAGTGGTGTTCCAACATAAACACTAACTGGTTTGTAATAGTCCATGTTTTCTATCAGAGTATACATGATAGAGAATAATGGCAGTATTCTCTGCAATGATGTGGCTAAATAGATAAGTCTTTTTATGATAATATGGTAAATTCATTTCTGAATTACAGTGAATCTCTGTCTATTTCTTATTGTTTCTAATCTTAACGTTTTACTAAACAAGTCCTTTATATTCCTCTTTTGGACGAATTAGTTTGGTTGAATGTAATTTTTTCCAGTAATTATTGTATTCCATTTGATGACTGATAGTAATAAACACTTTTGTTGTTCACCATTTAAGATTAAAAATATTTTTATACATGTAAGTGTTTGTGGCTTGTTTTATAAACATCTCCAATTTCTGTGAAGTTATTATGACTGATTATGTTTTGCATACTGTTTGCATGTGTCTCCTATATTTGTGGTTTAAACTGTATCTAGTCTGCTTGCATTCAATAATGCAGTCATTCATTATAGTTCAGTTGTAAACTCTTAGAAACTGTGTTTATAGTGTGGATTTAGTTATGTAATTTTAGTATTTTGTTTGTAGTTTTGTAAGCAACCTTCTCTTCTGAAAATGTTAGCAATTTAAATTCACAAAAAATTGCTAACATTTTCAGAGAGAGAGAGAGAGAGAGAGATTCTGTGTTGTTTTCCAAACTATAAATCTAATAAATGATTTAAAAATTGCATTCTAGCTGCCACTAAGAAAATCTTTGTAAGAATAAAATAATTTTATTAAAATTAATATGCTTGTGCACACACACACACACACATACACACTACATGTGAATGTGAAGAAATATCAATAAAAATTTTTGTAGATTAATTATCTATTAAATTAAATTTTTATTAAAATTGTATAATGAATCAGTTAATTGATCTTGTATTTCCTTTTCTGATTTTGTTATTTAAAGCAGATATATTTACTTTGTAATGATTTTTTTCCCAGGTTGAACCAGCATTGTATAGACACTGCGTATAATTTCTACAAACTGGCTTTAACCCGTCAGTTAACTAGAGGGAGAAAGAATCCACATGTTTTAGCAGCGTGTGTATATATTACATGTAGGATTGAAGGGACACCTCGTATCCTTTTGTACAAAAAATTGTCATTATTGATTTACTTTAATGTTAATTAATTAATTTTATCTATTTATTCATTTTATCTAATTATTTATTGTAAATATATATACTCTCTCTCTCTCTCTCTCTTTCTCTATGTATGTAGATATATATACATGAGGTCTGTTCAGAAAATAAGCGAACTTTGTTTTTTCAATCTTTATTATTAATTTTACAGATTTATTGGTCCATTCCCCTTCAAAGTACGCCCCTCTCCTTTGTTCACCCACTTTTCCCAGCGGTGTTTCCACTTCACGAAGCAGTTCTGGATAGCTTCATTTGAAATGACCTTTAAGGTCCATGATGAATTTGCTTTAATGTCAGCAGTAGTCTTAAAATGTTCCTTTCATCACTGATTTTAATTTCGGAAAGAAGGAAAAATTGCAAGAAGCCAGGTCTGGTGAGTAGGAAGGCTGAGGGAGGACAGTCATCTGATTTTTGGTACAAAACTGACAAATTGACAAAGCTAAGTGTGTGGGCGTATTGTGGTGAAGGAATCATGTATTATCTTACCAAAACTTTGTCTCTTTTTGTGGATTTTTTCACATAACTGTTGTAAAATGCCTTGATAGTATACATGGTTCACTGTTTCACCTTGAGGCAAGAATTCAAAATGCGCAATTCCATTAAAATCGAAAAAAAAAAAACACAGAGTTTCACTTTGATATTGGTTCGAGACTGACATGCTTTCTTGGGGCATGAGATCCTTTGCCAATCTATTGTGATGATTGAACTTTTGTCTCAGAGTCGTAGCCATGAACCCAGCTTTCATCTCCCATTATGATCTTTTGCATGAATGTTTTATCATCATTGGCTTGTTCCAGAAGTTGCTGACAAATGTTCACTTGATGTTCTTTTTGCTGTTCAGTCATCAAATGAGGAACGAACTTAGCTGCAACTCGCTGTATATTCAATTTTTCAGTCAAAATGACATGACATGATCCAGTTGAGATGCTAACTTCTTCTGTAAGTTTTCTGACAGTCAATTGGTGATTTGCATCAGATTGTTGATTTTCTGAATGTGGTTGTCATCTTCAGTTGACTTGCAACAACTTTTAAATTGTGAAAACCTTTCATAACATTGCATACGAGTCAGAGCATCATCTCCATAAGCTTTTGTCAAAAGATGAAACGTTTCTGTGAAAGTTTTTCCCAGTTTCATGTAAAATTTTACATTGTTCGTTGACTCTTGAAAATCGCACATTAGAAAAATCACTACTAACACTTAAACACATTGCATTCAAGTAACAATAATGTGAAAACTAAACAAGATATCAACAATCCAAGAATATGAGGACATGATATGGTTACAGAGGAATTTATATGGAATACATTGCTGCCAACCACACATCACTAAATTTTTCCATTGGTGTATAATTAAAAATGTTCAGTTATTTTCTGAATAAACCTTGCATATGTATATATATATATATATATATATATATATATATATATATATGCGTATTTATATATCACATATAGGTTACACATTAATGAGACTTACTAATATACAGTAAAATATATCTATTTGTAATTTTTTTAAATAATTTGTATATGCATGTTAGTTGTCATATAAAAAAGGTTGTTGGCAACCTGATACGAAATAAAAGTTACTTGCTTCTGAAACTGCCATAACCATTCCCAAGAAAACAAGGATAGTCACGAGTGAAGTAATTTCCCTTACTTAATCAAACATATATTGGTATGTTAAGTCCAAGGAAATCCCAGAGAGTTTAGCTATATAAGTGATGCCCTCACTTTGTATGATCAGTCTCCACAAGGGTATGATTAGTGAACATCGCTATTCTTAGGGAAAGCAACTCACTTTAGTGTCACTTATATATGTAGGCATCCATAGCCAAACTTGTACAGGTTGTATAAAGTAAGAAATAAAAAAATCCCTTCCATCAAGAAACGATGTATAATATTTATTTATTCACTCTAATCAACAAGAAAATAATTCATAAAATTTATAGCTTAATTTATGATAAATGCATCAGTAAGATTTATAGAAGAAAAGTTGACGATTTTATTGAATGAGTTGTAATTTCAATAGCTTAACAATTTTTTCAACTGCAGTTATGTTGTTAAAATATTCACTACATATTTAAATCTGTTTATTGTATGATAAATTATTGTAAAATGTTCTCTTTTGTTCAGTTAAACATATTAAGCGTAAAATAGGGAGAAATATACATTACACTACTAGGAGAAATATACACTACTAGGGTAGTAGGGAGAAATAGAAATTACATGATATTGCACTAAATCCGGCTTAGATAACTATTATAATAAGGGATGGTTGTAGTTTATAGTCTATGTTAAATCAGATTGCACAGACTGAAGTGTTGTAAATTGAGGTTTTTCCATTATTTTTACAAGTGTTGGCACGCAATGTCTGTTTTCTGAAAGAAAGGTTGTATTTTATGATTTTGCAGTGTAAATTATATTTTTTGAAAATATCTTGTTATCAGTTCCATTGTCTACTGTTACATAATTTATTTGACTAATTTTTTAAAATGTCAAAAACCTTAAATGTATATATATAACTTCTAGCAAATAACTTCTTATAGAAAAATAATGAAAAAACTCGCCACTTAAATCTCAAATTTTTCTGTTTGTTTTCTTGTCTACTTTTTTTAATAATATTCATACTTTACTTATGTAAAACAGCTTTTATAAAAACATACAATTACTGTTGTCTCTTAACTGTTGCTGCCTCACAGTTTTAGTTTAGTATATTACATACTTTTTTTTTTAATTATGTATTATTTATTACATTGCTGATTTCCTTTAACATAAAAAATTCAGATTTGCTTATTGACTTCAGTGAAGTACTTCAGATCAATGCATTTGAATTGGGGAAAACATATTTAAGACTGTCACAGGCTCTCTGTATTAAAATACCTTCAATGGGTAAGTTTTTATATGTATATTTTCTATTTAAATTGAACAGATAATAATTTTCTATTTAATTACTATATACAGGAAAGTATGTTAATTGGATCAAATTTGAATGTTGGAGTTTTTGTAAATTTTGATATTACATGTCCTTCCTCTAATAAAAAAAAAACACAATTTTAGCATTGAAAAATTCAGGAAGCATGAAAATATGTTGGCCTATTTTTTGCTAGATATCTGAAAATAGGATGGATCAATGTGGATGAAATTTGGTATGATTATTTCTGTATTTAGGACACTGATGCAATTTAATTTTGGTCACATGCATCAAGGGAACGAGGAAATACAGACCTTAGTATCCTATAACTCAAAACTTTTACTGAAAGGGTAGGTAAATTTTTTTTTGTACTAATTAGATGATACCTTAGTACATCAGCTTGGTTATTTCAGCTTTGGTTTATTTTAATAAATTAATTTGTTTTGCTTTTTTTTTTGTCAGCTATTATTTTGATTGTTAATCTTCAGACAGGATTAACTGATCTTTATGAAAGTTTGTATGATAATTTATGAATATGCATCATAAGTACCATTTAATTTTGATTACGATTAGTCAAAGCGATGAGAAATATGGTCATCATGTGTGCCATGTCAGAAAGTTTTAGTCATAAAATAATTTCTTTACATAATTCTTTATTTGCACACTTATATACTTTAATATTTTCCACCTCCTAATTACAAGTCTGCTAAGGGTAAAGCCCTCAGTAGCCAGTTTACATAATTTAATTGGCCAAGCCTGGAAAGTTAATGCAGTTATTTTCAGGGTTTTAAGATTTCTTTTGAAACTTTTATTATAGAACGCATCTTCTTTTATGGTATTTTTTTTTTTAATTTTTGTCAATATTAGAATTTTTTATAAATATAAAAGTTTAATAATTTTAGCTATAATAATTTTGATTAGTTTGGTCCTTATTAAATTTGTTTTTAAAATTTAATTTTTAGGTATTAGTATTACCTAGTAGTAGAGTAGAATTTTTTATGTTTTTTTTAGGTAATAGTAATTAATTTATTAATAGTAATTTTTTAGGTAATATTTTAGGTAAATTAAAAATTTAGCAGTAAAACAAAAGAATTAATATCCATTTTGCCAATGAATTGTGTGGTTTTATAGGTACCTCCATCATTAATTCTTTTGCAAAGCTATTGTGTTATGTAAAAAATTAAAAGTTACTAAATCTGTACTACTTTGTAAAATTCTTCCATGCGATTGAATTATATTTATTGGTATATAAAAGAACAACGTAACCAATGTAGTAAGCTTTATTAGACCTCCATTAATTTAAAATTCTATAATCTCTTTCTAACATAAAATAAAGGGATATTTTTTAATGGTTATCATATTGGCACACTGTTTATAGTTTATAACAAGAACTGATAAATATAATTCAATTGCATAGAAGAATTTAACAAACTGTTACAGCTATTTTAACTTAAAATTTTTATTTTTGACATATGTGTAATTTTAATTTAAATTGAAGTGGGTTTTTCCCCAAAATAATCATAATAGAGGGGGTGGAGTTACTATTAAAAATGTATTGTTTATTGTTTGAAAAATATATAACCAGTAAACTAATAATATCTAATATATACCTTTTACTTTACTGGTTTGGTGTTTTCATTAATTTGAATATTATATGTTTGTTTTATAATAAACCCTTTCCAAGCTTACAAGGAGGTGGTTATGGCTCACCGAGCAGCACCTTGGTACCACTTGGTGTAGCTTATACTGTAAATAATTAAAATAAATATTATATCACTTTACTGACCAGAGTTGGTTAGAGAATATATATCATTTTTATTATTGATGAATTTTTGAAAACTTTTCTTTATAAAATATATTGATGTAGTTAAAATCTGTTATCATATTAAATGATTAATATTATATATATATATATATATATATATATATATATATATATATATATATATATATATATATATACTTATCAACATTTGTTAATCTGTTTAACTACTTTGATGAATTTAATTTACAATAAATGTCGATGAAATTTTTTTTCACAATATTTTATATTCGCTAGGATTGTTATAATTGATTTTAGTGCTATATTATGCCCTTCCTCACATTGTCACTCTAACATTCCCAGTTGTTTCATTTCAGAGTACCTCCATTCTCACTCTTTTTTAGAATGCTAAAAGTAGTTTTGAGAATGGAGGTACTCCAAAATGCAACAGCTACAAATATTAGTGTCAATGCTAAGAAGGGCAGAAAAACCACTCAAATCAAATACCTATGAACTTTCAGTAGTTAAAAAGTTTTATTTCACTTGACCAAAGTCATCAAGTTTTCCTTTGATGATTTGATCTTATGATGATACTTTTCTTATGCATAGTTTAGATAGATTGGAATTTGGAATTTCTTTATTTTATTTTTCCAAGGCTTGTCACCAGAGATCCCATATTGATAGGAAACTAACATTTTTATCATACTCATCTAGAATTGCCAGTAGTTTTAGTTGAAACATACTTGATTTTTATCACTTTCAACAAAAAGAAATTATACCATTATTATATTTGGTTAAATTGTTTTAAAACAGTTTTATAACTTATTAGTTTTCATCTGTTAATAATCCTGATCCCCATAGGAGAAGACACCTGCCTTGTGATGAGCCCAATTCCCATACCTCCCCCTCTGTTCCTAGCCCTTTTAGATTCTGTTTTGGTTGTTTTTTAGACCCTCTGAACCTGATAATTTATTACAATCATCAGTTTGGCCTATGTCAGGAGCCACTGATGCATACCCATCTGGTTGGTCTAGTGGTTACGCGTCTTCCCAAATCAGCTGATTTGGGAAGTCGAGAGTTACAGCGTTCAAGTCCTAGTAAAGCCAGTTATTTTTACACGGATTTGAATACTAGATCGTGGATACTGGTGTTCTTTGGTGGTTGGGTTTCAATTAACCATACATCTCAGGAATGGTCTAACTGAGAATGTACAAGACTACACTTCATTTACACTCATACATATCATCCTCATTCATCCTCTGAAGAATTATCTAAATGGTAGTTACCGGAGGCTAAACAGGAAAAAAGAGAGGAGCCACTGATGCAAATGCCTTGGGAGACATTTCCAATACTGTATTTACACAATTTACTGTTGCCTTTGTATGGCTTTTTACAACCTCAACATCTACTATAACTTACATCCCTCAACTGTCAAATTAACCAATTTCATGGAAGTGCAATCCCCTGTGCCTTCCTGTTAACATCAAAGGTTTCACACAAAAATTCCCATAACTAAACATTCCATATCTAACTTCAGTTAGACTATGCACTGAAATTATTATTTGATTGGGTTTTTAAACATCAGAAATACTATTCTCATTCTAAGTGTTGATCAGAACAATGAAAATTTTGTCCTACAATTCAACTCTCAAATTCTCAATTTATTAAAAAAAATTTGTACGTACGATAAACTTCTAATGAAAACATACCCTATCTCTCGCTGCTGATCTGCTTTTGACAGCGAGGTCAATGCCTACATGCTCCCACACTGCAATTCCACCTCAGAGTTCTCAACACATCCATTCTCATCATAACAGCGAATATCTCGGCTAACTGGGCCTTGAGGCCAAAACACCTATCTTGGCGAAGTAAGCATCCAGGTGGGCCCCTAGCCATCTGGGTTCCTACTCTATCTATACATCCATAACAACATCAACAAACCCCCTCAGCCATCCTCTGCAGGACTAAGAATCTCAGGAAGCCAGCAACTATGTTCAATTCCATTTCGGCTTAAAGGGAAGCCAATTAACTTGCAGAGCAAAACCAGAATTGATCCTCGCAAGATCTCTTAACTACTTTGGTACATAGTTTGCATCTGTTAATATCGGCTAATTAATACCTCTTTACATATTAGAGAGAATACCATTTAAAAGTAAATTATAAAAATATTTAATTAAATGCTATGATAAAATGTACATCATTGTAAATATATAGAAATTAAAAAGTGATTAAAATTGTAAAAATAATAGTAGTAATTTTTTTTTAACATTCAGCCAACTGAATGGATTCTCTCCATTACTGACTTGTTTTGTGCTAATCTTTTAATCTAATATGTTTTTTATATCCTTAATTAATGTTTCTTATGTTTCAATCTTTGGCTTTTCTGCAGTTTTTACCATCTACATATTTCTCCATCACCAGATTAACTGAACTTGATTAATGTAATGAACATGGCCCAGAACCCAGTTCATCTGCAAGTTCATTCTGGAACAAACTTGTCATTTCTCCTATTTTTCTTAACGCTTCTTCATTTCAAATTTTACCAACCCCCTAATTTTTCTCTTAACTCACATTTCGAAGTCCTATTTTCTTTTCCTTTATATTTTTCTTATTGTCCCTAAAGTACCATAAAGCTCCTCATATATGTGTTCAAGGATCTCTTTCCAATTCTTAGATGTATATTTGATACCTTATCTTTGCAACTTGCCATTGGTGTTTGTATTTCCTTTTTCCATCTTCTCATTTTACTGTTTAATTTTGAAAATTCTCTCATTTTTGGCTTATGGTGCTATCTTAACATTTCATTATTGATTACCTTCGTTTCTGCCCATTCCATTACATGAAATCATAAGATAATTTAAAATAAAAAGTGGGTTGGTTAAAGCTAAGCACAGTAGATATTAGTGATGTGAAATGGAAAGACAAATGATTTCTGGTTAGAGAGTTGTATTATATTTAACACAAAGTCAAAAAATGGTATGTGGGAGTGAGCAAAAAAAAAAGAATAAATAGGGAAAAGAATATGTTAACTGTAAGCAACATAGCAAAAGAATTATTTTAGGGTAGATTCCATGTTCAACCCTATTATGGTATTGCAAGTACATAGGCAACCTCTAACAAAAAATGAAAAGATAAAACAAAAAAATGAAAAACATATGAACAAATCAATGATGTAATCAAATTTGTAAAAGGAGATGATAATTCAATAGCATTGGGAGTCCCTGATACTTCCTTTGTATTTTTAGGAGAAAGATAGGAAGGAAAAGCAGTTTGAGACTATAATCTTAGTTGAAAAAAATAATAACAAGCCTTAGAATTATCCACTAAATGATTGCAATTAAATTGAACTTAAAAATTTTACTGTAGCAGTTCAAAAAAATCTGGATGGATTTTTAACAACCTAACGTTAAATATGGATAAAACCATTACATCTGGTTAGATGTAACATTGCTAATCATGTAGATAGAATTCCCATTGGTTATAAAAATAGTATTCCTGTTGTACATAAATATAAATTTCCGGGTGTTTTATTAGATAAAAATTCTTACTATATAAATGTTGAGACATTCACATTGTTGTTACCTTGTAGCTATGGGTTATAACAATAATACTATTTCCTGCATTAATAATTTATTATTATAATTTTCCATTTTTATGTTTTACTGGTTATCATTACTGCCAATTAACTGTTCTATGATTCTGCAGAATCTTATTTAAATCTAGTTGGAGCTATAATTACTTTTAACTGAATTTCAATGCCCTTGTAGTTAATGTATTTGAGTTACAGTGAACAGCACTGTACTGTAAGAGTTACAGTTAACAGTCTCAGTTGTACTAAGACTGAATACAATGAACAATCATCCTGTAATTCAGTTTAATTTAACTGAGTAATTGGATTCTGAAAAGTACAATACCAAAATGAAATAACAAAATAAAATAAATAATAATGTATTAATAAAATATTACTAATAAAGATATTCTTCTAAACTTTTTTATATTAAATTATTATTTTTAAATATCAATTAAAAAAAGTAAATAAAACTTTAAAAATAAGGCTAATGACAATGATCTTAACCTTTTTTCTTTATTTATTATTATCTCGTATAAACAGATTTATTATTGGTTGTTTTTTTTTTAATTACTAATTATGTAGTATTCCAATGATATGCTTACTAATAGCTATATCATTATTTTATTTTTATCACTGTTAGACAAAAATATATATGGTAATTTAATTTTATAGCTAAAAAACTTATCTTTTAAACAGATTTTTTATTATGTTTGCTTCTATATACTCGTACAAATATTTGTTCAGTAATAAAAATGTCCCTTATTAGAATTTAATCCTTTTAATATTAATTTTATTGCCATTTATATTTTCGAATGCTTAGACTGTATAAAAGTTTTTTAATAGTTTTATTTATAGAGATGAATTATCACACTATTATTAGGTGGAATAATGCATTAAATATTTAATAATTAAATAAAATCTGTTAGTCTCTACAATGGTTTAACTAAATGTTTTTCAATTTTTTTTTTTTTTTGAACTGGTAATAGTAAAATATTAATCTATGTCTTATCTTGGATTATGCTGAAATAATTATCCAGTTAAGTTTAAATATTGTTTAAAGATACTTATTATATTCATTAAGCGTAATCTCTTTTTTTAATTATTTATGTGTGGGTGTAGTATGATGTCCATACGCAGCCATTCACTTATTAATAACATTTTTATTTTTAGTTCATGTTTATCACAGTAAATAGTTTTATGACAACAATATAATGTTCTTTCCAGACATGAAATAATTTAAAAAACAAAGGAGTTTATACATTATACAGGCTGTAATTTTATAATTGAATCAGAAATATTTTGTTTTTACTATCTTGCACATAGTTTATTGAAAGATTTCTTTTATTTATGTCTTCAGTCATTTGACTGGTTTGATGCAGCTCTCCAAGATACCCTATCTAGTGATAGTTGTTTCATTTCAGTATACCCCCTACATCCCACATCCCTAACAATTTGTTTTACATATTCCAAAGGTTGCCTGCCTGCGCAATTTTTTCCTTCTACCTGTCCCTCCAGTATTAAAGCAACTATTCCAGGATATTTCTTCTTTTAACTATATTTTTCCAAATGCTTCTTTCTTCATTGATTTGCCACAGCACCTCATAATTTGTCACTTTATCCACCCATTTGATTTTTAACATTCTCCTGTAGCACCACATTTCAAAAGCTTCTAATCTTTTCTTTTCAGGTACTTTAATCGTCCAAGTTTCACTTCCATATAAAGCTACGCTCCAAACATATATTTTAAAACATGTTTTCCTGATGTTTAAATTAATTTTTGATGTAAGCAATTTATATTTCTGACTGAAAGCTCGTTTTGCTGCGCTATTCGGCATTTTATATCGCTCCTGCTTCATCCATCTTTAGTAATTCTACTTCCCAAATAATAAAATTCTTCTACTTCCATAAACTTTTCTTTTCCTATTTTTACATTTACTGGTCCATCTTCATAATTTCTACTACATTTCATCATTTTTTTTTTTGTTTTTGTTTATTTCCATGTGGTAACCCGTGTGTAGGACTTCATCCATGCCATTCATTGTTCCTTCTAAATCCTTTTTAGTCTCAGCTAGAATTACTATATCAGCAGCAAATCATACAATCTTTATCTTTTCACCTTGTACTATTACTCAGGATCTAAATTGTTCTTTAATATCATTAACTGCTAATTCTATGTAAAGATCCTGATGTGAAGTAATATCCTTGTCGGACTCCCTTTCTTACACGGCTTCTTTCTTATGTTCTTCAATTATTACTGTTGCTGTTTGGTTCCTGTAAATGTTAGCAATTGTTCTTCTATCTCTGTATTTGAACCCTAATTTTTTTAAAATGCTGAACATTTTATTCCAGTTTATGTTATCAAATGCCTTTTCTAGGTCTATAAATGCCAAGTATGTTGGTTTGTTTTTCTTTAATCTTCCTTCTACTATTAATCTGAGGCCTAAAATTGCTTCCGTTGTCCCTATACTTTTCTTGAAACCAAATTGGTCTTCTCCTAACACTTCTTCCACTCTCCTCTCAATTCTTCTGTATAGAATTCTAGTTAAGATTTTTGATGCATGACTAGTTAAACTAATTGTTCTGTATTCTTCACATTTATCTGCTCCTGCTTTCTTTGGTATCATGACTATAACACTTTTTTTGAAGTCTGATGGAACTTCCCCTTTTTCATAAATATTACACACCAGTTTGTATAATCTATCAATCACTTCTTCACCTACACTGCGTAGTAATTCTAAGAAATTCCGTCTATTCCAGGAGCCTTTCTGCCATTCAAATCTTTTAATGCTCTCTTAAATTCAGATCTCAGTATTTTTTCTCTCATTTTATCCTCTCCAACTTCCTCTTCTTCCTCTATAACACTATTTTCTAATTCATTTCCTCCGTATAATTCTTCAATATATTCCACCCACCTATCGAATTTACCTTTTGTATTATAAATCGGTGTACCATCTTTGTTTAACACATTATTAGATTTTAATTTATGTACCCCAAAATTTTCCTTAACTTTCCTGTATGGTCTGTCTAGTTTACCAATAATCATTTCTCTTTCCACTTCTGAACACTTTTCTTTTATCCACTCTTCTTGCTACTTTGCACTTCCTGTTTATAGCATTTCTTAATTTTTGATAGTTCCTTTTACTTTCTTCATCACTAGCGTTCTTATATTTTCTACGTTCATCCATCAGCTGCAATATATCGTCTGAAATCCAAGGTTTTGCACCAGTTTTCTTTGTTCCACCTAAGTTCGCTTCTGCTGATTTACAAATTTCCTTTTTAACATTCTCCCATTCTCCTTCTACATTTTCTGCCTTGTCTTTTTTACTCAGACCTCTTGCGATATCCTCCTCAAAAATCTTCTTTATCTCCTCTTCCTCAAGCATCTCTAAATTCCACTGATTCATCTGACACCTTTTCTTCAGGTTTTTAAACCCCAATCTACATTTCATTATCACTAAATTATGGTCGCTATCAATGTCTGCTCCACGGTAAGTTTTGCAGTTGACAAGTTGATTTCTAAATCTTTGCTTAACCATGATATAATCTATCTGATACCTTGCAGTATCACCTGGCTTTTCCATGTGTATATTCTTCTATTATGATTTTTAAACTGGGTGTTAGCAATTACTAAATTATACTTTATGCAAAACTCTATAAATCGGTCCCCTCTTTCGTTTTTTTTCCCAGCCCATATTCACCCACTATATTTCCTTCCTTGCCTTTTCCAATGCTTGCATTCCAATCTCCAACTATTATTAAATTTTCATCTCCTTTTACGTGTTTAATTGCTTCATCAATCTCTTCGTATACACACTCTACCTCATCATCATCATGGGCGCTTGTAGGCATATAGACGTTAACAATCGTCGGTTTAGGTTTTGATTTTATCCTTATTACAATGATTTTATCACTATGCATTTTGAAATACTCTACTCTCTTCCCTATCTTCTTGTTCATTACGATACCTATTCCTGCCTGCCCATTATTTGAAACTGAGTTAATTATTCTAAAATCACCTGACCAAAAGTCGTTTTCCTCTTCCCACTAAACCTCACTAATTCCTACTACTACATCTACATTTATCCTATCCATTTCCCTTTTTAAATTTGCTGATATACCAACATTTTTAGACTTCTAACATTCCACACTCTGACTCATAGGATGTTATTATTTAATTTTCTGGTGACCCCTTCCTTAGTAGTCCCTACCTGGAGTTCCGTTCGGGGAACTAGTTTACCTTCAAAATATTTTACCAAGGAAGGCGCCTCCATCATTGTTATATGAAAATGCAGAGAACTACTTTTTTTTTTAAAAAAAGCAGCTGTAGTTTTCCATTGCTTTCAGCTGCGCTCTACCAGAGGATTGAGTGATGTTGATATGTCATTTAAATCGTCCTGACCTATGCCCTTAATAACTACTGAAAGAGCAGCTGCCCTCTTTCAGGAATCAAATTAAAAAGTAATCAAATTAAGAAATAAAAACCTTCTAAGTAACAAAATAAATCATTCAATTGAAAAAAAATTATATTTTTAATAACGTTATACAAAATTTTTATTAATTAAATTTAAAAAGTGTATGTAGACTACAGTACCAAGAAGAATTAACACTTTTTTGATATTTATAATAATAATAAAGTTTCTTTACAAGCAAGCAAGATTTGTTACTATTATTTATTAGACTATACTTTTACTTCTGAGTGAGATATTTATAAAATGTTATTTTAAATGGTAATATACATTTATCCTTGGGCAGCTATCAGCTTGGCCATACTTTCTGTTTTCAGCTACTGCTAAAATTCATATTACTACAGGCAATGAGTTGTGGAAGTGTTACTTAATTATTTTACTTCTATATTGGCATAGAGATATTTTATTTATTTAATTGAGAGTTATTTGTCCAAGAGTTAGTTCCATTTACATTTTACAATTTTCATGTATTCTCATGTAATCCATCAAGAAAAATTCATTTTTTAATTTTTTATTAAGTACAGACGTGAAGTATCAAAGTATTATAATGTTATATACACTATTGTACTGTAATGTTATAGATCCTGTTGTCAATGTCATAAGATTAGCAATTTATTTAGTATATCTGCGTAGTCATATACTAAGCAGAGAGGATTGGGCCATATAACAAATTTCAAAATATTATTGATTACATATATAGTAATATATGAATTTATTATGTGATAAATTCATATATTACATTACAGAGCCTCTCTCTTATTAACTATACAAAAAAATTGTAATAAGGCCACATAAGTCCTCTCTAATAAATGAAATTGAATATTTAATACAATTTTTAATAGTGACCAATTGATAATTTACAAAAATTGAAGCAACACAGTACAAGACTTCTCTAATAAAGTAAAATGAAAATTAGTATAGTAAATACTGAAATTTAAAAAAAAAATAATTTTACAAAATAAAATGAAATACCATGTGGCTTAGAAAGATTATCTTTGTTATGTTAAAATTATCTACTTTTCCGATCAGTTGTGATAATTGATCAGGATCATAGTTCACATAAAAATCACATTGGTGACTTGACTCAAAATATATCCTGTATGCAAAAGTTTAAAGTAAAATGATTTCAAATTACCTCTTTACAGAAAATGTGTGATGCAATAAAAAAAGATAGGTTTTAAAACAAAAATGTACCCTATTATCCTTTTAAAGTAGTTTCGTTGGGCAGCAGTATATACTTGTACTTATCTTACTCATAGAATGTTCTAAGGACGTCTTGTTGCTTAGGCATTAAACATTTTCTACAATAAACTGGAATTCCTATATGACCCCAGATCTTCCATCTTTGAGAAATCGAAGTGTTAGAAGGGGCCAAATCTCATGAGCACAGCACTTAGAGTATGGAGCATGGATCAAGTTGTCGCAGTCAAAATACTTGTGAATTTTGTGAGCTATTGAGACAATTGTGACAAAATATTCAATTGCCTTTGCACCACTATTCAGATTATTTGTACTGAATTTCCTTCCTAAGACATCTCAGAATATTACAGTAGATTTCTAGATACTACAGTATATTTCAGTATTAACAATCTAACTCTCAAGGATGAACACCTGTGAATTGAAGGAAACACTGATCATGCTCTTGATTTGTCTTTTCTTATTAGGTCATAAGTACCCCTCAAAATATGTTGTTCAGCTCATTATTTCATTACTACAGATCTACTGGACCATTTCAAAGGTTATCATGGACTTCTTGAGTTTCATGTTATCTCTTTATTCTCCCTTGAAATCCATAGTGACAAATGCAGATGTACCCATGAATGTGATCATAAAAAAATACGTTAACATTACCTAATGTGTACAGAATGATGCCGTGTGTCATGGTGACAGTTAATATACATACATAGCCATGCCGCGGTCTGAAAATTTTTTTAGGACTAGTCTTGGGATTTTTATTACTGCTTAATAATTAGTTGTGCAATAGCATATCAATCCTACCAAAATATAGATAACATTCAGTCATAAAAGTGACATTTCACTTTGTTCACCATAGAGAATGAGTGTATAGTGAATAAAATTATTCTCTGAAAAAAAAAAAATCACCGTCTTAATGCATGTTGTTCCCCAGATTTTGACACACAGAGGTTACTCTGTGTGTCGAAATGGTGGTACCTAGCCAAAGTCAGTCTCAAAATTATTATGATAATAATAATAATATTATTATTTTTATCATAAAAAGTCAGTCTGTTAACTACATAAGACATTTTGATACCAAATTATAAAAATCAGTTTTATTTGCTTAGGTTTCTTATGGAAACAATCTAATTCAGATGTCAACACACACATATTATAAAATAAAATTATTTTTTTGTGTGATGAAATTAAATGAAAACTAAAGGACATGCACTCTGTTAACAATACAAGTAGGGTATATATATATTTTTTTTTCTGTATTATTTACTGTTATAAGGAAAAATTTCAAATTTTCACTTAACATAATATATTATAAATGAGTTAAACATTTTTTTTAGAAATTTTGTAATTTTTTTTTAGAATTCTAAAATTGATTAGTACATATGTTTTGAATTTTACGAAGTAGCACGTAAGTACACAAAATAATCTCATTAACACTGATCTTGTATTCATGTTTTTTGACACAACTAAGGATTATTGAGTCAAATTTACATATGTTCAGTGAACTGTTTTCTGAACCTATTCTATTACATTCTTGAGATGTTTGTTAACCAAACGATAAGTACCTACTGCGTGAAGTTTATAAATGCAGTATACTTCCTTCTCCTTTTTTAAAATCTGTTTAAAAATAAGTAGAAAAAGAACCTCATCTTATAAATTAAATTATTAAATACCAATAAACATTTACATCTCATTAATTCTTTATATTTATCTTTAGGAGATCCTATCAATTAAAAAATCTTATAACCATTTTTGACTAGAGAATATTGCCTGATAAATTACGTAGTTTTCTTCTTTTTAATTTTTATTTTGTGTCAATGTTCATTTGATGGTGTTATACTGCTTTCCAATCATTTAAGTTATGTTAGTCTTTTAATGTAGCCTGTTTTTCATCTTATTCAGTTTTTATATCTACCCTCCCTCTCTCTGTTAATAAATTAATTGAATCTGGATGTTGTAAATATGTGGCCATCTGACTAATTTGTCTTCTTACAAAATTCCACCACAAATTCTTCTTCTCTTATTAAGAAATCAGAAGGTGAATGAATACTTTCTGATTTCTTTATCTCATACTTAATCAACCTGTCTAATTTTCAACATCTTCCAACAACATCAGATTTCAAAATTCGTTCCATTCAGTATTTCTTATTATTCATATTTTGTTGCTAAAAGACACTATGTTATGATAAATAAATAAAAAATGTTCCAATTCTTTAATCCATACTTGATATTAGCAAACGTTTTTTCTGTTCTTGTACTAGTCTGTGTTTGATGCCACTTTCTCCATTTTTTGTAATTTTACGATCTAATTATGTTATGGATCCCTATTTTATTTAATTCTTCAATTACTAACACATAAATTTAATCTTTATAAGACTAACAAAAAATCTTTTTAATATTTCTTCTTAATAATTTTTTTAAATAATATTTTTGGGCTTATCAATACAAATAGAGTTATGTAGAATAAATTAAAATGGTATGTGCTGAATAGGTTCAATGCATGGTAGTATAAAACCGTCACAAAAGCAGTAGAAATAAATTATAATCTCACTAATTGAACTTTTTTATTTTAAATCTTTTTATAATAAACTATTTTCTACATTAGTTAATATTTAATTATAAAAATTATATATTTTAATTAGTATCTATTGAATACTATATAACAATAGATATTATAAAAGAAACATCAATTTTTTTAAAATGTGATCTCTGTAATAATTTTAATCTTTTTAATTATTAATGTTATTAAAATATATATTTACAGATGTTAAAAGAAAAAATGGTTCTGACATTAAAAAAAGTAATAATTCAATATCAGGTTTTATATTTTATAATTACTTTTCTACTTTTTGAAAATGTGTGTAAATGAAGTTTCGTAAAACTTATTAATGTTTGTTTTACTGGAATCTATTATTATTTAATTTAAACATTTTTCTGCACATATTAATACAAGGGTGGATCAAATATAAATGAGACTTTTCATTTTGAGCACGTAAGTTTGGAGAGAGCGGGTAGCCGCATCTAGAATGCATTATTGAGGATATCATGAGTGGGGAGATCAGGCGGTGTCCAGTTCAGACCAGTTTGGCAGTAGTGCTCGCGATGTCAGAACAGCAGGTGCATCCTTCCACTGCATAACGCATTATCATTAAATTTCTTGTTCATGAAGGCATAAAACAAGTGGAAATTCTCCAAAAATTGATTATACAGTTTGGATATTAAACACTGTCAAGGGCTTGCCTGGCATAAGGAGTTCAATAAAGAACACTAACAAGTTGAAAGTGAGGAACATGATCGCCATCCTCAGACTAGCATTACAGAGGAGAACATTCACACGATTCCTTATTGAATGTGATCAATTTCCGACAATTTCTGAAATTGCATCACAGATTGAAATAAGTTATGTAAGCTGTCAGTCATGATAAAAACCAGGGGTTCTGTAAAGTGTGTGCGGTGTGTCCTTTTAGACACACAAAAAAGGTGTGACCCTTTTTACAGCAGAACACAAGTTGAGACATTTGCAGGTTTGTCAGGAGCTTTCAACACAGTTTTCAGAAGAAGAAAATGCATTTTTGAATTAAATCATCACCTGCAATGGAACTTGAGTTTATCATTACACGCCTAAACCCACCAAAATGGCGTGGCAGAGAAAGGGGGAGGAGGCAGCCCCTGTGAATTCCAAGACTAGGCTGTCAGCAGGCAAGGTGCTTGCAACTGCTTTTTTTGACAGGTGAGACATTTTTCACATTGATTTCTTACACAAGTGTCGCACAATAAATGCTACTTATTACTGTGAGCTTTTGAATGAGGTTGCTTATCATTCCAAAAGACCTGACCAACTGATTCGAGATGTTATTCTCCTCGATGAGTACACTCAGCCCCATACTGCAGCTCTAACTTGCAGATAATTGGAGGCAATGAGATGTACTCCACTTGACCATCCTCCTTATAGCCCTGCCCAAACGCCCTGCAATTTTCATCTCTTTAGCCTGGTTAAAGAAGCACTAGGAGGACGATTCCAAGATGATGCAACAATGGTGAGCCTTTGTGCACAATTGGCTCATGACAGAACTCTCTTCATTTTACGATGCATGGATCAAAAACCTCTCAAGCCGCTGAGGAAAATGCATTTGCAGAGCAGGAGATTACGTTGAAAAATGATGTATGCATATGGATATTTGATTACTTCATAAAACTTTTTAAAAAAATAGTCTCATTTATACTTAATACGCCTTCGTAAAAGAATATTATTTTTTTACAATCAACTTTTATTACCATCTGTACATGTTAAAAGTATAGGCTGTATAAGGAAACTTAAAAAAAAAACTAAAAAAAATTATGTAATGCAATATCTGTTTTTTTTAATGTAAATGTGATTCTGAATTGTGGGATCACTGAAACAAAATTATTTGTACATTGTCCTATAGTTGCTTGAATAAAATAATTTACAACTCTCACAGTGCATAACATAGCTCTCATGGGTAATAAATAAAAAAAAGAAGAAAATAATTAATTTGAATCTTTCAATCTGGATTTATCTATTAAAAGCTGCAATATTTTTTAAAAAATGTCTGTTAATACACTATTTACTAATAAAAATATTCTCAGTTAGCTTGTTCATACCCAAACCATTCATTGCAAAATTTCACTTATAAAATAATGTTTAATCATGAAAATGATTTTTTTTTTTTTTTTTATTAAATTTACTATTTTTTTATTGATACAGCCTGTTTAAAAAACAAACTGAATTTGGATTATTTATGAAAAATTACTGTTTAGTGTTTTATTCATTAATTAAAAAATTTATCATATTTTTTTAAGATAATTTATTGGAATTTATTCATTTATTTTTAATGAATATTTTCAGAAAGATTTTTTGCATTAGAATATTTTTAGAAAAAATATTTAACTGCATTTTGTTTATCTTTTTTTTCTTTTAGTAAAATAAGTAGTTTTTTTAGGGGGATTCCCTACTGAAAATCATGAAAATATCAAAATTTTTGATTTTTTTTGTATAATTATTTGTTACTACTCTCTTATACACTGAATAGAAACCAAGAGAAATGTTTTAGAATAATTATTAAAGGTTATAATAATACAGGTAACCCGTACTGATTTTTTCATCAATTTATTTTTTTTAATTTTATACAAAAATTAAAAAAAAATGGTTATCATTCTTGTTATATTTACTTTTTGTCTTTTTCAACATCTTTATTATGATGTATTTTACAAAAAGATAAAATTTTTTTCTTTCCTAATTTGTATATGTTGCAGACTGTTCAACTAGTCAACAATAAGCTATCCAATTAGATAGCAATTGTGATATCACTGCAGCCCAATTAGATGAGGATTATATTTATGATAAGTCTAAATGAGAATCAGGATGTAGACCAAAGACCTTTTGTAGAAGGTATATAATACTCCCAACTGAATTTGCTTTGTATGACAGTTATTGCCCACAAGTAAACATTGATTCTGATCCACCAGTATATACTTTAGTGGATTTGAATCAAATGTCCAAATTTACTTCTACATTTTCATGTAAGGAATGTTGGTAGGGAATCAACTTTTAACATGTCAGGTTATATAACTTAAAATGAATTGACTAGAAAAGCTTTTGGAGTAAACCAAATTGTGGTGCAGATTTTTACATCAATGGGAAAGGGGCACAGAACATTAGAAACTCACATACATGGAAAAATAAAACAGAATTCACTGATTCAAAACCATAGTATGGTATGAAACCCACAAATATAAATGTGATAGTAACAGTGGCTTCTCTCCTGCCATGGAGATAGTGGTGGCTGAAAGAATCTGGTCACGATCGGAAGAGTTTGAGTTTCATTATACAAGAGTGTCGGATGGTGATGATAAAATACACTTACATTTGAACTCTCCAAAAATATGGTGATACTGAAATACAGAAAGTTGAATGCCTGAATCATATAGAAAAAAGACTGGGAACATGCCAAAGGAAAATTGAAAAAGATAGTGCAGGAACCAATGCTCCGATGGGAAGAAGATTGCATGGAAATTTGACAGAAACAGTCATAAAAAAGTAACTGCCTACTATCGCAACATATTCAAAAAAAAAAAAACATTGGCAATGTTGATGACGTGAAAAAGGCAGTATTGTCACTCTTATGTCATGGTCATCTACTGATGAACGACCAAATCATGGAAAATATCCTACAGGAGAAGATTCTTGGTGTTTCTTCAAAAATAATATTGAGAAATGAAAACCCTTAATCACATAAAGATTAAAAACTCCTCTAACAGAGAAAGTTGTAATTAGAATTCTATCTTTTCATCAAAGACTAGCATCAGATTCTATACTAAAGAGATGCATGACTGATAAAACGCAAAACGCCAATAAAGCATAATGTCATCTGGACCAAGCGTCAAAAAAACTGTATTCACTTCAAAGTAAGGTTAGAAACTGGTTTACATGAAGCTGTATGTGAATACAATACTGGATTTAAAAAAAAAACACTTTTCATAAAGCTGCTGGCATGAGTCCTGGGGTGAGTTCAGCCAAAATAGCACAACAATTTGATAAAATATTATGATTATTAAAGTTCATAAGTGTTCAAAATGTGAAACCTACCGAAAAAAACCAAAAGTTGCTCAGCTGCAAGAGTAAGAAAGAAGAAAAGAACAAGAAGAAAGGCTGTTATATGGAGCAGGAACATTTTAAAAACATACACTAAAATTGGATTATATATATGAATAAAGTTCAGAATTTATGAAAAATTTAATTAGGATTTCCATATAAGACATATTCATATAACATGTAACATAGTAATTTATAAAACAATGTTTTATCACGTGTAGATGCAAGTCAGGAAGTGGAAGTATAAGTTGTTAGCAATAAATAAAAAAATAAGTGATTTAGTATTGACCAACAATAAAAAAGTGAAACTTTGATATCATTTTCCGAAGATTGAATTTTTTACTTTTTCAAAGGTAAAATTTGATATCTCAGAGATTTATGATATGCTTTGAAACTTTGCACACATGTTTATAACATTATAATGAATGTTTTCTGGTATAATGGAGGTTCTGCTCCTTTTTAGACATGAGGAGTCATTGTTTATATTAGAATTATTTAGTTGATTTTTTTTATTTATTGTATTACTTGATGAAGGAGAAAGTTATAATGTTAGACATCCCAATTTTTTAGTACTTTTAATGGCTTTAAAATTAGCCCAAATTCATAAAATTCTGTTCGGTAGTTTTTAAGATATATCCATTATTCGATTTTTATGAGATTTTCCCCTCAAAAAAATAAGAAAGCAAAAAGAATAAAAACAGAGTTAAAATTTAGGGAGTTCCCATATCTTAAAAGGCATTAAAAAAGAAATTGGAGAGAAATAAAAAAGTAAGGATTTCAGTCAGGGAATCCCCTTAACAGAGAAAAAAAATGTTCATAAAAATTCTTTGAAAAATTAGTCTTGAGATGGTACCAACAAAAATATATATTGATAAAAGCATTATTATTTAAAGGTGTGAGGACAAATTATTAATCTTTTGCTTTGTGAATATTAAAAATAAATAAAATATATATAATATCTATTTAAATTGACTAAAGTTTTAAGCACACTTTAATCCAATAACTCCCTCCCTCTATCAAACAGATTCCAAGTTTCTTACTTTATCTGTTATTATTACCAGTACGTTTAAGGACATTTATAAATATTTGAATAATTTTAGTTTTTAAAAAATTCTTAGGTTATTCTTTTATATTTTATTTTCGTTAATTAGCATCATAAAAAACCTCAAAATAATTTACAGTGAAACTTCCTTATTTGTACATATACTAGTCATGATAATATTTTTTATGGTTTACTTGTATCAGCAAACTATGTTTTCCAGATTTTTAGATATAATTTATTGCAACAATAAAATTTATAATTTGCTAATATGATATGAGTTGAATATTCATAGGAGGCAATATTTTTATTACGATTAGGATTATAAATATCTTAAAACAGACATTTAAAAAATTAAAATTTTAACTATTTGATTATTAACATGTTAATTATGTTTTAATTTTATAGTATTTACAGATTTTGTTTTATATTACAACCATGAAATGTAATATTAGTGTTTTATTAACCTTTAGAAGGTGTCTTTTTATATTTAAACAATTTTCTTGAATGTGCTCGTTTTGATTATAAAACACTTTGTGTTTCTCTTCAGTCATCAGTCATTTCTGTTGTTGACCGGATTAGAATTCCTGGTAACTTACACATGCTCATAATCATTTTTGCAGAATGCTGTTGTTATTTCATTGTTAAAACCTGTACATTATCATCCAATTTACTGAAATCAATCTGCACTTTAAAAGTTTTGTCGTACTTTTATGTTGCATCCTACCCATATCACATTTAATTATAACTCTGATGCAGGTAAATTATTATCTTTTTAAATCTGGGTTATTCCTTTTAATTTAGTAGGTTGATGATAAAAGCTATATCATACATTTCATTTTAAATCAACAAAATTTAAAAATTTCTAATTAAGTAATTTCTATAAATATTAAATTTCTCATGATGCATGCAATACATAAAAACAAAAACAAAAGAATATGTTTTTTTCATAAACATACTTATTAAAAATTAATCATAATAATGTGTAATGATTATTTTCAAAAAATCTAAGTTGTCAGCTAAAGTTGTCATTGTAATTTAGAAATAAATAAAAAATTGTTATCACAATCCATACAACAACTTTCTTATAAAGACAAAAATCAAATCAAAACAAAGATCATAACAATTTGAAAGCAGTATTATGTTGACAGCCAATATTACTAATAATAGCATTTATTCAATTTATATTCAGAATTGTTTATTTCTATTGAGAAGTAAATACTGAAAGTATTTTTCGTTTGTAAAACAGTTATTACTTTGCAATTTTACCTAAAAAGCAATAAGTAGACTACTGTAGAGGCAGTAAATCTAGATAATACAACTTCTAATTCTGTGAGATAGCTATTATAATAATAATAATAATTAGTATGCTAAAAAAAAAAAATAATTGCAAAATTGTAATAAATTACAATTAAACAATTTTTATTGACACTACAGAAATGGCCAAGTGAGGTGGTTATTGTTTGACTACCTTTTAATTAATTTTTTGTGTAAACATTTATTTCCTTCTTCAATTATTTTTGTTATAATAATTAAAAAGTAGATACTGTAAGTGATATAAGCTATGTGTAATCTTCAGTGTACAGTTGTTCATGAGAAAATCATTTTTAGCAACCAATCTGAACAATGAAGATGAAATAACGATAAAATTTCATACAATTCCCATTTATCTTTCTCTTTAGTCACATAACAGGCAATATGATCTGAACTTGATATTATAAATATGAATGGAGGATCACATTCTTCTCTAAATGCAGTGCATGTGCAGATGTAGATGTTTTTATAAGGCAATCTACCATAACATTACAATAACATTTATTATATACATGTATAACAATATATTAATACTATAATTTTTAGTATAATTTAGGACATTGTAGCAATTTTGATTATGTTCAACATTTTAGAAATAAACTATTATTGTTTAATAGAAATAAACTATTATTGTTTAATTATATAAATATTGTGATCAATACTTCAGTGATTATTGGTGTACAATATTTCATATAAAAGCTTATGCTTTTGCATAAATATAACCTGTCTGATCAAAAATCTGAAGTTGAATTTCATAAATAATGGAATAAAAATATACGTACATGTAATAAAAAGTCAACCTGAATTTAGAATAAAAATTAATAAATAACTACATGTGTTTCTTTTTATAAATAAATTTATTACTTGACTATCGACAATAATTTTTATAGCTGCCTTTTTATTAAAAAAAAATTATTCTTTTAATTTTGCTATTAAAAAAAAAATAATCGTAAACCTTAAGGTAAGCTACTTATTTTAAATATTAAAATAACTTATGTACTTATTTTTAATATTACAATTAAATCTAACAATACTTCTTCACAAACCATTAATGACTTTTAAGAGGAACTTTACTTTTTCCAGAAATGTAAATTATATTATATTCACACAATGAAACCTCTTTTTAAGACTACAACCCATCTTTTATGCAATTAATAATGGTACTATTATTATTAACTTTCAAAATTACCATCTTCTGGATGAAAACATTTGTAAATGATTTAGTTAGGAAGACAAACGTATACTTCTTAAGTATTCACTTAAAAATGTTTATCTAGTGCATTTTTCTGTTTATTAATAAAGTAAACCTTGTTTTATATCAAAATTTGTTCTTGAATAGCAAACCGTACAAAAAAATATTACCAGTGTGATAACAGATTGAAGAAAAATTTTAGATTTCATAACTGTAATTCTCATTTTTAAGTTATCAATACTAAACTTAGATAACTGAATGAAATAAATAATGAATAAATAATAAATAATGAATCTCTCAGCACTTATTCAAAGATTGTTTTCAAAATAAAAATGAATGTTAAATATACCACAATAAAAATTAATTACAACTACCATTTAAATTGGTAATATTTATATAAAATTATTTAGTTGTTACAAAATATGGAAGATATGAAAAACAAGACTAGCTCAGTAGTAAAGGAAGTGTCTTACAGAAAACAAACCTGGTTATTTAAAAACATAAGATTCTGTAATTGGAAGTTGTTTATAAAAATAACTAAAGGAAATATAGCAACAAAATATAACAGTAAAAGAGCTAAAAAGAAAATGAAGATTTTGTTTTATAAAATGCATTACAAAAAGCAAGAATTACATGGGCCATATTTTCAGCCTTTGGAAAAGGAGTGTTGAGGGTAAAAAACATGTAGGGAAGTCAGAGAAGTATATGGAAGGTAAAGTAGTTATGAGCAAGAATTACATGGGCCATATTTTCAGCCTATGGAAAAGGAGTGTTGAGGGTAAAAAACATGTAGGGAAGTCAGAGAAGTATATGGAAGGTAAACTAGTTATGGATGAACTCCAGTTGCATAAAATATATATGTATTTTGAGTGAATTTCTGATTTATTGATAACCATATTTAGAGACTGGCATCTAAATGACCACTTTTTCTAGAACCGCAAGTGATCTTTATAAAGAGATTTCACAGAATGTAAATTGATATTGTATAATGAAATATTTAAAAATTAATTTCTTGTAATCAATTTTTAAAATAAAACTTAAACCTAATGCTACAGAGTATACAATAACAAACTGATGTAAAAATTGAACTACATATTTAAATAATTATACAGCTACACTATTGTATCAAGTTTTTTTTTTATAATTTCAGCTGCTAGCTAAAATCTAAAAAATTAAAAACATTAGATTAGTCTATCTTTAATTTTTTCTATCTAAAAATAATTGCAAATAAAAAAATATTTATTTACATACAAAACTTGTGCTTAGTCATATATAAATACAATATCTGTAATGATACATGCAACAAAAATAATTTTTTTGATAACAACAAAACAATCTGTCCATATTCAGTAAGTTAAAAAACAAAATAATTAAAATATAAAAAATTACATTTTTTTTTTTAATTTAACATAATTTGTATATAAACTATTCAATATACAATCAAATTAATAATACAATGTAAAAAAAATTAATTAATGGAAAAGAAATAACAATCATTTACAGCTGCCCGTAACTTACTAGTATATAAAAGAAATCTACCATAGAAGTGCCTATTATATTATTAATCTATTAAATAGGAATATTGAGCATTTTATTAACTTTTTTTAAATAAAATGCTACTTATTTATCATTGATCAGAAATTAAAAAAAATATATATTGAAAATTTTAAAGAACTGAATTTAAAAGTAATCTAAAAACAGAAATTGAGTAGCATAAATTTGCAATAGTATATTTTTTAAATAGAATGTTATAAGTATAATAATATAATATTGAGTCCTAAATATGCTACTACTAATTTTTTTAAAAATTACATTATAATATACCCTGACTGGTTAAAAACTAAATTTTTTTTATATTTTATAAGCAGTATTGAATCTACAAAATAAATAACATTATTTATTGTAATATAATGTCATACAGTATGCATATAATGTTTTAATAAAATAGTTTTCAACTATCTCTAATTATTATAACAATAAATGTCTTTATGTTCAAGCATAAAATATAACGAAATAAAAATATATGTGTTCTAGAATAAAATTCTTAACTCTGCTTTCTTTCTTTAGTAATCTTTAATAATAATACTTTTCTTATTGACAAAAAAAAATTAATGTTCTTCAACTGCAGGTGTAGTAGGACCATAGAATATTAATTCTGGTATTTGTCCGCCTTGAACACCAGTACCATTTGTGCTTTCTGTTGAACATTGGAACTGGAATGTGACACAGCCGACAGTGACTTCACTCATACCTTCCTGTCCAAAATAACTTAATTCTACTCCATCAAGTATAGCAGAAGCGGTATAGAATGACTCTGGTTCAATTTGTATAGGATGTTCAAAATAAACATGGAATGTGTTACTGGATCCGTCGGAAAAGAATTTTGTATTATTTTCAGCCAGAACACGACCTTGACGTTTAAGCTCTATTTTAACGGTATAATCAGCAGCACCATTTGAAGAACCGTATAAACCGAAACCGACCATAAATATACGTTTATCCACGCTGAATTGTATACTGTCACATCTTCCACGATACCTCCATTGATTACTTCTATATGCACATGACTGAAAACGATGGCACACCTGTAATGAAAAAGATATAGATAACTCCTGTCAAATTACATTACCTTTAACACATTTGAGCTCCAAGATATAAAAATGTGTATGTGTTAGGAAACATGAGATGACATACTACTGGAACTTCATTAACACAAGTACACATTTGTTGAGATCAATAACTTTCTTAGTTTCTCTTCTCTGTTCCTTCCACTACAAATTTTAATTAAATTGTAAATTATCAAAGTTTGTTTATATAGTTTAATCTTACGTTATCCTTTACTATTCAATCAATCAAAAATTTAACTTGAATATATATATTAATACGTTTTTTCTTAACTCTTTATAATTACACTCAAATTTAATAATATTTTATAAGAAATAAATTAAAATTGTACTCTCATCAATGTTAAAAATGTTAAATTCATTAGATCTAAGGTAATTCATGCACATGACAGGAAAAGAAAAACTACATATTACAAATAAATATTTAATGATAAAACTTGTTAATATTTTAATTTATTACACCAAAATATATTAAAATTTGTATTCATTAGATAGATTTGTAAATAAAAGGGATAAAACCCCTAGTTTTGATAACAAAGTAAATTAATATGAGTATAAAAAAAATAAATTATTTTCAACATACCTGTGGCTTTAAACCTGCACGAGCTTTGACAGGGTAACTTAAAATTGGTTTTTTATGTGCAGTAAAGTGTAAAAATATATTAATAGTCTCTTCTTGAGTTAGTATTCCAAGTTGGGCAGCACCATTCGCAAATTCATCTAAGCTCATCGTAGGTATTCTAACAAGATATAATGCTGATCCCAATACTTGTCTTTTATTTTGCGGTGTCGGTTCTATATCTCTGCGTGTACATTCAGCTGCTGCCCAGTTTAATGCTGCTTCAAATAAGTGCATCTCTTTACAGTTTAATGTCTCTCTACCTAACACACTTTCCAGTGTATTTAAATCTATATCAACAAATCCTTCTGAATGAAGTGCCATTTCAGCCTGTTAACAAAGAGAAAAGTAAATGTTTTTACATCACATAAATTTTAATGCAGCCAATCTAGATTAGAAAAAGTAATTATTTAATAGCAGGCACTGTATCTGTATTAATGTACTGTTTGATTCAATGTGATTTATCAAATATATGACTGCCAAAAAAGTGCTTAAAATTTGAATAAATTTAAAAAAGTACACATTTTTAATTATAGCAAAAAAATTGTTGAAATACTATCAGATAAAACACTAAAATATTAGTTGATGTATGATAGTCATACATATGTGTATATATATATATACACACACACACAAACAAAATATTGGGTAAAAATATATAACAAAGTATTGTATACACATATAATATATGTAAATTATGCATATATGTGTTGATAAATTATTTAAATTTTTCAAAAAGATATATTATAAACAAAGAATTCTTTTTTCATAATTTCTGAGATAATTTTTTACAATTACAGCTAATCACATTTTATTTATTCTGCATTTTCACATTCACTATTGTCGCACTGAAAAAACTTTCTTCCACTTTTATTTATTGTATTTTCCCTAACGTACGTTAAACGGTTTTAGTAGATTTTTAAGGACAGATTCTCTTTGGACAAATCCACTACATAACTAACACAGAAGTTTATTTCTGTGAATTGTAGCTAGTCTACCAAGTTTTTTTTTGTTTTTGAATCAAATTACATAAAATAAATAAAAAAACTGGCATTTGAGAAATAAAAAAAAAACCAGTATTGATTAAAAATCTTCTAACCCTCAGGATTATAGTGGTTTTTTCTAGTTGTGAGAAAAATACCAGAGCCCACCCAATAGTGATAGTGGAATTTTTTTGTGAACCAATTTTTCTCTTTTATCAATATCCTAACAACTTAAGATGTGTAATTTTCATTGCATATTCTTACATAAGTATAACATGCTTTAAATAAAACTATTTTGTAATTATTAGATTATTTTAAGTAGGAAAACTGTTAAAAACAGTAAAAATTAATATATTTGTTTACACTTGGACCGTTATTAATGAATTATACTTCTTGTATTTATTGATTTTTGCAACTTTACATGTCCCTAGGGCTGCAGTGTCCTTGAGGTTTGTACAGGAGGTGTTACCACCTACTGCATAAAAAATTCATATTTTACCCTGTTAGTGTTGTTCCGAGGATTTTCTATATTAAATTTCATTTTCATGTGCTATTTAATAACCTCATATTAGTCTGAAAACAATATGTGCTGTCTACAGATTTATCCACATCAGAAAATAACTTGACAACTGAACTCTCATTTTGAGTACTCTGTTGAAACTCATAAAGTACAATGAACTTCTGTGATATAATATCAGCCTTGAATTTTTTCAATAGCTTTATTAATGTCAATCCTGTTAGAATGTTCAATATTTTAATTCTGTTAAGACTCCATCTGATATCACTTTGTAGCTTAGATCCAGCCTCCTTCAAAATCTCCAGCATCTATGTTCCTCACTTTTCAATATTTACAGAAAGAAAATTTACGGTATACTTTACAGATATTTTGGTAACCAAATAAACTCTTACAAACCAATCTTAATTTTATAACACCAGCAGTAAAATAACTTTTTAAATTAAAATAAAAATAGTTCTAATCATAAATACATCCAAAGCAATCCAGTTAACATCAAACTACATGAAATTAAGTAATATTTGATTTTTTTTAATGTGACATTACAAATTTTCAACTTCAACTACATTACATTCAGTTAAGAATTTCATGCAATATATTATAAATAAAAGTTATTTTACAAGAATAAATAAACATTTACTGTTATATTCATTGAATAGAAATTTTAACGCACAGAAAATATTTATAAATATATTATTAATGCATAAATAACTTCTTTTCTTTAATTTTGAAAATAAAATTAAAACTTAATTACCACAAACATTTTTTAAAGATAAAGATGTAGTTTTAATATCATCAGAGTTAACCTATTAATGATTGCTTTTAATAATTGATTATTTAGATTTTTTAAATCGGAATATTAAGTTATGATCGAATGAAATTTAAAGTACAAGTAAAATGAAAACCCAATCAGTATTGCATAGTGAATATTTATGAAATCCTTATTCATAAAATTATGCTAATTTGAGCACTTTTAGCATTTATCTTTATACAAATTAAATTTGTTTATTAATCCTTTGAATTATTTTTATTTACTTTTTGTTAATAGACTATTGTGATCGAGTTCACAGATTAATTGTATTGATAAATTTGTTAATATAAATGAGTTATTCAAATTTAAAAAATGGGCTTGATTAATATGATTATAAAATTCAGTGTAAGAAAAGTTGAACAAAGTTGAAGGTTAATATAAAAACAACGATTTTTCCTCTATGCAGATAACTCTGTTATCGTAGGTTATTATTGTTCAAATAAAACTAATAACTAAATTAAGAAATTATTTGAGAAAATTACATAAAATTTGCCAAATTATTGATGATTAATTATTTTATAAAGAAACATGGACTTGGGGGAATGAAATAAGAAAAATATTAGTTATAATAAATAAGTAAAAATATTAGTTTGATTGTGGTAAATGTAAAGACAGAAAATGGTCAACAGAAAAAATAATTTAGAAATGTTTTTAATAAAATTAAAGAAAGATATTACATTCCAAAATGGAAAGAAAAGCCAGTTGGATAGGGACACATGCATAGAAAAAATTAAAAAATGCTAGGAAGAGTAGAAGAAATGGTAACTAATTTGAATTCAGGAAATGTTAAGAGGATGTGAAGACAGAAAGTTATAAAATAGAAAAGTTATAAAATAAGTTCCAATTAGGCCTCTCCTAAGAAAAATTTGCCATTGATGATAATGATGACTTATAGAGAAGCATGAAAAATGTATATTGAAATGGCAAATAAATTTAAAATATTTTTTTAAAAATAATAATTTTAAGGAATTAAGAAAATTAATATTCTTTTTGCATTTAAAATGGTTTTAGTGGCATTCAATTTAAACTAGTAGGTATTTTAAAATAATTTTTAGATGTTTATAGAGATTTATAATCGTCATTGAGAAGATTGTTGTGAATTTAATGGATAAAAAAAATTTATTTTTGTGATCAGAGATATTTTAATTAGACTCAGATTAACTAACATACATAAATTATATAACTGCAGGTAACACTCAAAGCACTACCGAAGTATAAAAATATGTATATATACATATATTAACTACGAAAACACAAAAGAAGTAAGGGAAAGTGATTGAAACCGACCCACCTCTTTTGAACACTAGATGTGTAGGTAGATAGATAGATAGATAGAGATAGAGAGCATTTTGAGCTACACGGATCCAGACAATGCGAGCAAGAGATGAAAGAGTACAAGAATCATCTCACTGGATCTAAAGTCTTCTCACTTTCCCTTAATTCTTATAATGTGCTTCTTTTCATCCTGTTTTTCTATACAAAATAAATTTACAAAAAAGGTTCCTTTTTTTGGTAGAATTTAAGATTACCAAGAAGTTTTGATACATTCTTATAACATGTAACCGATCAATTTAATTACAGTATGAAATAATTTTAATAGAATGTTAAAAAGTAGTACACATTTTAAAAAGTTTTTATTAAAATCCATTGCTTCATGTTAACAAAGCATGAAGCAATGGATTTGTTATGTTATTTCTTTACATTCATCAAGCATACAAAGCTGTTTTTATTGAGACATAATTTAACTTATTTTTTTAAATGTTGAGTGTTCTTTATTATCTTTTTAACATTAAAGGAGGAATAAAGATTATCCTGGAAGGTGACAGAATTACATAAAACTGAGTGTTGAAATTTTCTTAATTAGATATAAATTTATAGTAACTGTTCTCAACTACAGTAACAGCAACAAGCTCAAAAGAGTTAGTTGTCTAGATAGTAGAAAAAATAAATGAGCATTTTCTATAATATAAAATTTATTGACAAACTTTAAATTCATGAGCTGGTAATTGAGAACAGAATAAACAATTCACTCAATCCTCAGAAATTACTATTGCAACAAGTCTCTAGTCAAAATATTAAGATTTTCTTTGTTAAAAAAATGTATAGATTTATATTAACTAAAATAAATTCTTCATACTCAGGTATACCACTATAGAACCATAAATCAAAACAAAAGCTTACATTTTTTAAAAAATTCTTCAAGCACACTTTTTCAATGGTAAAAAAAAAATTCATTTGTAAATGCTTCAGAAGCCAACAAAAATGTCTACAAATGCTGCAGTTTGCTTCATCACAATTTTACTACTTTTTTAAAGCAGTTATTTTGATAAATTCTTATATACTATTAAGTTAATTTGAATGTTAAATATTTAAAATACAATCAAAGTATTTCTGAACATTCACTTTAATATACAGATAAGATATTTTCAAAAATACACATCAAAGTATGATTTTTTTTGTTATTTTCAAGATTTATTGTCTCTGATTTACTTTATATTTCAATACGTGCCTATCTTATACCAGACTACCACTTTATCAAGTGAAATTCTTTTTCTTGTTTCTTTTTTTGAATTTCTTTAATTTTATATTCCTTGAAACACTTTCATTTCTTTTCTAATATTTTAAAATATTTGCAGTTTGATTTGTATTTTGTCTTATACTTTTTTTAACTGCCCCACTTCCACAGTGAATTAAAAATGAAGCTTTTTTCAAATAAAAAGTATTTATAAACTGGATGATTTATATATATATATATATTATATATATAAAATAAAATATATATATAAAAATATATATTATATTATATATTATATATATATATAAAGATGATATATATATTATATATATAAAGTTTTCTAGTAAGTAAAATATATTGATTTTAAGTTTATATTATGCTGGTTATTTGAAAGTTTAAAATCTTCAAAATGATTACCATCAGCACTAATGCATTGATAAGCACAACAGTAGAGCAAAATGCATTGTATTAAAACTTATGTTTTTACCAGAGTAGCAGCACAAGCCCTTTTATGGTCTTCATTGTTATTTGTTGGTCTATTATGTGTTCTTTAGAGTACTCCATAATTAAAGTTTGTTTCTGTCAAGTTGGAACATGAAGGTGGATACTCTATACTGCTTTGGCCTATTATCCCCCCAGGGAAGATGAAATAGAGAAAATTTCTGAACCTGATTTGGAAACATGGTGATGAAAATAATATTCTTTAAGTCAAAAACCATAATTAATGGTGGTTTATTATTATGTCCTTGCAACATTGTTCAGTACAAAGATGCTGTGATATTTTCTTTAAAGACAAATAACTATCATTCCTCTGGAAAGTAATCCTTGCCATAAATATTCTACATGGATTTTGCTTATCTTTCACACATGCATTTTTGTTGGCCCAGTATGCAGTTATGTTGATTAATAGTACCATTAACTTTAAAATGGTATAATCCGACTAAATAATTTTGTCATAAACATTCCTTCACAATGTAACAAACCATTCTCAGTATCGCAGCCACCTGTTTGGATTATGATATTTAATGCATGGATCTATTTGAGAACATAGAGTTTCCATTTTTCATGTCACAAAATGTAATGAAGACTAGATTTAGTCATCTCATGAAAAAACTGTTTTATAATATTCAAAGATTGTGTTCATGTCAGTGAACATCCCACTGACTATCCCAACACTTTCATGGTTTGTTTGATGCTATTAGTCTTCCACTATGCTCCTTATTTATATTTTGTAAATTTCTATTTGCCTCAAACTTATTACATATTATTGAAAGATGATACTGGGTTTCTAAATTCAGTTGTTTAATGTCCATCTAATTATAATTCACTTTCTCTATTTTCTAGTAATACTTATGGAAACCATTTATTTTGCTCCAATGATAAACACGACTCCACTATTTTTTTATTTATATTTGTGTTGTATTGCTTTCTGGTACAAAAACAAAACAATCAAATGAATAGGTTACAATTATTTATTAATTCATAATTTATAATTATTTTATTAAGATGCTCTGTGTATATAAAGAAATAGTTATTAATAACATGTAATCATTTCTCAACTTAACATTTGATAGCAGAAACATTAATCTACAAATAACAGCTTAATTTGATTGCTAGTGATTCAGTTGGTAATTGGTATAGAATATTACTGTTTTCTTTATGAAATGTTATTACAGATATAGAATACATTCCAATTATACTGTAGTACTGAATATGGAAATTATAGATTCTTATTTACTTAGAATCTGCCATTTCTTCCTGAATATTTATTTCTTCAAGCCATCTAGTAATCTTCGAACAGTTTACAGTCAGATATTGCAATCTTTAATAAGCAGCTACCTACCTATTTTCTTATTTTTAAGAATTCCCAAAACAAGGTTTCTCTTTTCCTGATTCAGTCATTTACTTCATTTCCAACTACATTAACTTTTAACACTTCCTGGGTGACATATCCATTTTAACATTTTCGTGAAAATATTCTTCTAATTGTATAATGAACTAAATAAACCTGTGATGAAGAACAACTTTGATGTCAGTAGAGATTTTATCTGTAGGCAAAGGAAATCCTACAGATTTTGTCAGTACTATACATCATTCATTATAAATTAAGTTATTTTTTTGTTATAAAATAAATCTTATACACTAAAAGGATTATGTTAAAAACCTTTAAATGAAAAGAATTGACTACAAAACATCCATTATATATATTTAAAATACAATTTTAAAATGTATACAAAATGAAATTAGAAAAAATTAAACATTTAATTGATTATTTACATATCATACTCGTTAAATATAATTTTAATTACTATGTAAAACCTAATTTTAAAATAAATTCAGTCTTTTATACTTAAATTTAATTAAAATATTGATACAGTATTAAAAATTAATTACGTAAAATTTATTTACTTTTTTTTTTTATGAAAAGAATTTGTATAAAGTAAACAATCTGATAATCAAAATTCAAGTTAATATCTACTCTCATCAAAATATGTAGCCTTGTCAAATTTTATGAAAATAAAAATTCTTTAATAATTGTACGATAGAAAAAAATTAATAAAATAAAAATATACTATGAAAAAATATTTACATAAACTAACATTTGAACACAAATGCATACACATGTATGTAGCTCACATTAAATTTTAAGTAAACAACGACTGATTTTTTTTTAACTATCTATAATTATTAACACATAATGAACATTGATGTATTTTTGCAGACAACATTCAACACAATATATATTATTCCACATATAGATCAATACTTTATTTTTAAACATTCAAAAGCGGCAGTGTTTTAATTAAATACATATAGGCTATAAGCTATATAATACTGAGCAATAAAAAATTATACTTTGTACAACATTAACAAATTAATTAATGTTTCATGAGCAATTGTACACAAAACCATAGAAAATTCATTGATAAATTTTAAATCCACAAGCCGTTAATTCAAATAATCCTTAAAAGTAAATGTAGCAGTCTGGTTAACAACTTTCCACTATTAAAGAACTGTCTTTTGTTCGTCATTTTTTAGAGCGCAGTTTAAAATGAATCCAGTTTCTTTTTTAATAATAAAAAAATACACTATAAATGAAGTATCTAATAACAATTTTCTGGTGATTAGATATGTCATTTGTTTATATCATCTGCTGAATTCTTTTTTCCAATTAGAGGATTGACCGACTGCTACAGTCAATCTTCTAATGTATGGATGGGAAGAGCGTGCGGGGAAATTCAAACCAGTTTTGATTAAATTTGGTGTTTACAGAAACAATTTTATTGAACGTGGCTTTACTACTGAAACTTTAAACTTCACCCCCTTGTTCTAGGAATCATCAGATTGTAAGGCAAGGCTGTTTATTTCTTATACAGAATCCAGATTAGAATTAATGAACAACTTTATTTCACAATAAAGTTTATAGGTCACAAATTTATTCTTAAAAATATTTTTAAATTCAAAATTATTGATGTATTAAAAATTTACAGATAATAAAAATAAATTTTTCTAATGACAAGAGTTCTCAAATCTATATATTCTATTCAACATTTATGTTCTGCTTACTCACATCGATCAAGAATGAAATGTACATAATATTCTTAATAAATTTTATATTAAATAATGTTTGTTTTCCAAACAATTTTTTTAGGAAACTGTAGGAAAAAAATTGTAGAAACCATAACTGGAAGAAAGTAGTTTTTGAGATTATTAAGCCATTGCAATCTTTTTTTTTTAATTTCAAGCAAGACCTAATGCAATAAACTCCTTTCATTCTAACTAAATACAGTAAGTAATATTACAACACTAAGATAAATATTACGTCTTTACCTTACCGGCTTTAGGGTTAAAAACTTAATTTTTTTTTCAGAGGATAATTTATTTTATTAAGGAGAATATTTTTTAAATATTTATTTTATACACCACTTGCTAAACTATCAAGGTATAAAATTATTTTGAAAGAAGTGTTGATGAATTTTGGGGCAGTTTGACTGCAAGCTTCTATAAGAACTAAACTACAAGAATAACATTTCCAATCATTTTATTTTCAAAATCTCAACAAAAAAAAAGTTTATAATAAATTAAAAAACTGCTTTTTAAAAAAAAATCAAAAAATACATGGAACTATGCTTATAGAATATCGTTTCAGATCTATTGTGCAGTTATTTATTAGTACCGACAATGAAAAGATTTTCTGAAAACACAATTCCACACAGATAAATAAATATATACATATATATATTAGTTTTTAAAATGAATGTTGTCATATTAATCAATTTTTTTCGCCAAACACAAAATCGCCTAAGTAAAGCTAAACTTCAATAATTCTTTTCTAAATTATAAACTCTATTATACTCCGCAAAATATTGAAAGACTAAAACATAATATGGCACCAAAACACTAAAAGTTACATTATCTAATTATTTATAAAATCTAAAAAGCAAACTAAACTAAAAATAGCTTTATAAAAATAGATTAATATAATTTACTTGTTAATTAACTAAGAAGAAGAAAAATAGTAATAAACAAATTTTAATTTGCATTATTTAGCAAATTATAATTTCCTATTAAGTTGTGAAAAATAATTACAGAAAAATATGACCTTAATTTAATTTAAGTACTACACTACTAATTACCAAAAAAATCAGGAAAAACAAAAACATTCTGATACCACAACATTTAAATAAAAGTAATTAAGCCAATATGAAAAAAATTATATACACACACTCACTCACTCTCTCTCTCACTCACTCACTCGAAAAAAATGATGTACACTCTCTCTCTCTCTCTCTCTCTCTCACTCTCTCTCTCTCACTCACTCACTCACTAATAACACAAAAGAACCCTTCTGCTGTGAACATATTTTCCCTATTCTCCTAGTATACTTCAGTTAAATAATATAACTAACCTATGAATATCCCTGAAATAAACTAATTAATATAAAATATGAATACATAGAATGGCACTGATATGAGAATTATAAAAAAAACTTTTAATATAAAAGCTACCCTTTTTCATTCTATTTTCAACGATAATATAACAGTATAGGAATTTTTATAAAATTATATAGTACACAAGATTACAAAAAAAATAACATTATAAATAAAAATATTTTAATATAATAATTGTTTAAGCTGAAGATTAGTAACTGATCACATAGATACAACAAATAATATTAGATATTGTCAACAGAACATTACTAAATTACACAGCAAAAGGGTTATTAAGTATTTAAATATTTTTGTTAGTATACATAATAATAAAGCTATTAGCAAATTGGTACTTAACAGCCTTCAAAATTGTGCTTGCATAAGTTATATTATATTTCATGCAGTTATGATATTTCAAGTACATAAAAAATACGATATGTATTGTAATAAAAACATTATCTGTACATAAAAATAAAATTAAGAATTAGCAATTAATGAGAATATACATTTTTTCTAATTATCCACATCTTAATAAATTAAACTGATGATTTGATATGCAAGTTGAATAACAACAATATATTTTATACTATCAGCTGAAAACAAAATTTTAAGTAAAAATTAATGCTAAGTATCTTTTTAGTAATTTTAAGTAAATAATTATCTTACTAATTTAAATGATCAAAAATAATATGTATTTATTTTAATTGGAAAGATTAAGTGATTTAGTCATAGATTAAATAATGCCACTCCTACTCATTTTAGGAATTAATGTTACCTAGCAAATCATTTTTTAAACTAGATTTAAATAATTCATATTTTTTCATCACAAAAGTAATATCACTCGCTAATTTTTTTCATAATACTGATAATACATAGATAAATTAACTTAATACCAAAATGTACTATTTACAATAGACAAAAATGTTATTTTAATTTTGGGATTATACTGCCTAACAACTGGCTGTGAGCTAAATTACAGGAGTCAATTTTATTTTCTAGTTATTTTTAAAACAGTATCATTAACATAAACACCTTAGTCAAAAGTGAATCTTAATAAGGATAATGCAGCATTACACAACATGTAACATCAGCTGATCATGATACTAACTATTCTGTCAATAACAAAAAGAAAGATAAAATTATTGTATAGAGCAATATAAAGAAAAAAAAAATGATTGATTGATTGATAGCAGAAAAACTACCATGCAGTCATATAAAAAAATTCAAGCAACAGCTTATAGACACACTTTTATGCATACATTTTTCACTTGGGTATATAATTTTTAATACTGGTTACAAAAGAATTTTTACCAAATATTTAAAAAAAAAAATATTGAAAGTTAAATGCAATGATTGTGCGTTTCAGTTTCAATTTACTATAACAGCCTTTTACAAGCTTATTCAACAATAATTTATAAAATTATGGGAGGAGTTGATGTAATGACTGATGTGTGATGGTCGATTTTTTACACTGCAACCGTAATGGAATTAAATCCATACTCGCTAAAGTAACTCTTCGTTGAGATAGACATACCTGAGCATCAATAACTTCCCAACACCGTTGCATTAAATTTGGTTCTTCAAATAGTCTCGACTGGCTTAGAAGTAGGCATGCATTTTTTGCTGTTAAACTTGTCTCTAAATAGTTAACACATGCTCTTGCTAAATGAGGTACTATATATTTTTTTGCCACATATAATGTAGCTAAAACTGTATCTGCCTCTAGCTGTATTTCATCACAGTAAAGATACCTAGAATAGAAAAAAAATCTTTCAAAATTTCTTTGTAATAATGTATTAATAAAGAAAATTAACCTAAAACATTTAATATGCACTATTAAGTATTATTTCAGTAATGAAGTCACTCCATTTCACTAATAAAGCTACATTTATGGAGTAATTTGTATTTAATAACTAAGCCTGAAAAATAATATTTGTGTTTTTATATTGCATACAATATATTTTTAATATGGAAGGTTGAATCAATATTCAACCTTCCATATTAAAAATGTTTTTCATTTGTCTGGGAATTAATTATTTTTTGTTATAGTCTCTCATTTATGCTGCTTGGTAATATAATTATTTTCTATTGAATTGATCTTATAGAATAGATGAATTCACAATTTAGATGACAATCTCGCACCTATATTATCATGAACGTTCTTTTGCCTTAGTTTTATTATGTTTTTAATGAATATTTCTGAGGAAATCATTCGGCAAATAATTCAATAAATTAAGAATAAAATAATTCTTGATTTATTTTCTATTACTGAAGTATTAAACAGAGTTTCCTTTGGACAACAAACATTAAAAAAGTTTTATTTCATAAAAGAAAGAAATTTTTCATTCATCTAAAAATGTACTCCAAGCGTGACTTCACATAAGTGATATATTCTACACTACTGGTTCAAACAATACTCACTACTCTTTTTGGCTGAATAAACAGTTCTTTATGTGCATCTGGTAGAGAATCATTCTCTTAATCCCATCACATTCAACTACTTTTAGTTTATATATTGATTTAAACATAAGAAGTTGTTTATTATGGCTCTCAAGTATTATTTTCTGTGCTACAGTTTATAGATTATATTTTGTTGAACTAATTTTTTTTTTAATTTTAATAAAAAATTAAGTTTGTTTAATGAGATAAGTTATGACTGCTGTTTTGTTTATCTGAAATTTTTTATAGCTTTTATTAGCAGGTGGAATATTAAAATTAGGTGGTTACCTCAATTTTAAAATCAACCAATGAATTGTGTAACAATGTAAATATTAAAGTGTCAGTATTTTAGCAAAAATAACAACCAGCAGAGTAAATACATGCATGAAAACATGACCATACTGAAGGGTTAAGGTGCAATGAATTATATCTTGTGGGAATTAATATCTTAATACAAATAACTAGTAGTTATAATCTATATTGCTAAATTGCCACATAAAAATATTTGTACACCCAAGCCCCTCATACAAATTTGGCTTAGCTAAATTTGTTCTTAATACAAAACATATATCCACACAATACACTTTAAGAAATGTTTTCCACCAAGAAATGTTTTAACCAACATTTCTTGGTAATTTTAGTGAAAAAAATGTAATATTCATAATTTGGTTAAAAAATGGAGTTAATTCTACAACTTTTTTTTTGTCTTATACATAAAGCATTAGTATGAAGTTTTACTTCTGAGAGGAAATGGAATAATTGTGTACCCTGAATGATTGCATTGTGTATTCCTGCACAATTTCATCTTTGTAATTCTAGCTAGGTATTATGTAGCTGTTGTTTGTTATTATTGGAAACATGTAACTAACTCTCTTGTGGTTTGATGACCATCAACTTAAATTTATTTTTTTGGCCTGTAATTATTTAAAATAGAAAAATAAAATATAAAGTGAATAAAAATAGATAATTTTGTAAGAAATAAATTTATTACTAGATTTATAAACAACTTGAAGTATTTAAGACGATAAACCAGAACATACCAGCCATAATTGTACACAATTATAATTTTCAAGAATCGTTTTTTAATCAATTTTTCCATAAATAAAATCATATAAATTAGTGGTTATTTGAATAGTGAACATTCTTCCAAATATACATTCCACAGAATATATATATTGTGTAATTTATGTGATGTATATATATATTGTATAAGATGCACTAGAGTAAGTAAAAGTTGTTCCTATTTCTGTAACTCTTCAACCAATTATTTCATATAACAAAGATCTTATCATGTGCACAAATGTCATTCGTAATTTTTTTTTAAATGCCAGTTATCTAAAATTTTGATAAACCATTTATTGTACAAAATTAATATTAAATACTTACATTCATTCAGTGCTTTAAAATCTGTATCAGAATATTTTCAAAGTAATTCAACAAGTAGTTTAACAAAGTTAAACTAATCTGTTTAATCATTTGGAATTTATCATTAAACAAACACAATTACATTAAATGATGAGATTATAAAATACAAATGTACTCTTTTAGCCAAGTCAACTATGATTTACAGTGAAGAAAACCTTAAAAGCATGCGATAAATATAAATTATAATTCTAATGTTTTAAATTTGAGAAATGCACACTTACTTAAGTAAAGTAAGAAAAGCTGATGGTTCAACATCAGGCACTTCTATCTCTTCTTTATTTTCAGCTAATCCACCATAAAACATCGCATAAAATACTGAACTACCAGTTGCAAGCACATATTTGTGTGCAGGAATTGTTTGGGTATGACCTGCAATAATAAAAAAAGATTAGAATTTGTACAAGAAAAATGTCATTTACTATATATGACTGTATGATAGTTAACTATTTGTTATATTATTACACTACGTATAAAATTTCTGTGTAGACAAGTTTTAAGTTTTTCTCAATAATTTAATATCACTAATTTGAATTCATAGACGTTTCCAATAATACAAAATGTCTATGTACATACTAACATGAGTATGCATCATACACTGACCTAACATATAAATATTTTAACCAGCTCTCCTTTTTACGTTTAAGTTAAAGCAAGGCAAAACAAACTGGTTAACACTGTGTATGAATTTAAGTATTAATTATTTACAGGGAAGTTTAAAATGAAAATAAGTACAAATAAAATCAATGAGGTTAAGAGAAGAGAGTAATGATGAGTTAAATAAAGGAATATATTTCAGAACTTTCGGCATATTTAGGTAATACAATTATGAAAGATAGATGACATGAAAATATCAAAAGCGGGAACAAACTAGTACAACTTTTATTAGAAAAGATCTCCTTATATAAAACATTTAAAGGTCTTTAGAATGATTTTTCTTGTAATATTACAATAAGCACACCTCAGTTGTAAGGCAATGTGTTACAATAACTAGGTCTGGTCAGTTGATACTAGAACTATAAGAAAAGATTAGAATATCTGTAACAAATAATTTATGTCATTAACACTATTACATAACAAAAAGGATTATACTAACAACTACTAATGATGATTCTGTACCTGGACTTCCTACAACAAATCTTACATCAGCCATTAGTTCATTATTAAACATAGCTGCATTTCGTTCTCTGACTGTAGATTTTGTTGCTTGCCAATTTGGATCTAACGTAATCTGACTTGAACATGTTAAATTAAAACTAGTGGTGGTACTATTTATCAAGTTGGGGGACGCAAGCGGTGAACTTGGTGCACTTGCTGGTTGTGTAATTTGCATGCTTTCTCGTTGAGATACACTATGTGGTGGTGACGTTGACAGACCTCCACCATTGTTTATAGTCTCCACTGAAATCATAGAAATAAAAAATTTTAATATTGAAATAATTAAGCATTAAATAGCTTGTACATAAACTTACAACAGACATATTTATAATTATATTAAAAAATTAATTTCTGAACATTTATGAGAGAATAAAAACAGCATTAATCGCATTATATTATTAAAACTATATAATTGTAAACTAAGTAATGTAAAGTTTTACAAATTTATATAAAGATTAAGGACTGTTCTTCAAATTATTTTTTTCATTAATATGAAAAAAACCAATAGATAAAAATTACTTATATATTAATCTACCTATCAATCCATAAATACAAAGTTTATTCATCATCACCATAGTTTTATGCTTCCAGTCCTCATTTATTCTGTATAATGCAGAAAAGAAAAATGTTACAATTTATTTCACTTAGCACATCAAAAAACTGAATTCAGAAAGATATGTAATAAATGGAATAAAAAAATTTAAACAAATGAATTTCCTAAAATCCAATTTCTCTCTATTTTCAATTATTCACAAAGGTGGTATTATTACAGACAGCACTTAATTTCCTGTTCATAATCTCTCACAATATTAAAAATTACTAGCAATTTATATTACGAAACTAAAATACTGATTAAGATTACTTATCACATTCTAGGAATGTTTAGCTAGAAATGTGAAACGGTAACAAGATCAATAACTCCATTATTTCTCCTTAACAAAACAATAATTGGTCTAATGTTAATTTCTTGGAGTTCTCACATTAATATTCCCACTCACCCATGACTATATAAAGAGCATAGACCGGATGAGAGGGAGTCAGTCTATTTTAAAAGTGTAATAATAATGCAATATATTTAACAAAGATGTGTATTTACATAAAATACTAACAGAGAAATAATCAGGCATGAGGCATAAAATAAATTATGCATGGACATTATTTATATATGACATCTAGTCTTCAGTAGTTTATATTAACAATTTATTGGCTTTAAATGATTTTAGTTTGTTCAACATTACCATTATTGCAAGATTCCATGAGCAACTTGTATTTTTTTAGTATTAAATTAAGAGAAAGAGAATAATAATCATTTTACCAAAAAGTGGCCAGGAGCAAAAACAATCATATGTATATCAAACTAATGTTTTATATATGCATAGTTTCCTTGATAAAATGGAAATCTGCTCCAGTTCAATATTTTATTAAAAGTTTATTACTAAAAATTTAGGTAATGGTTAGTAAAGCAATTTAAGGAAATAAAACTTTTCCCCTATCAGCAAAAATTATCTAATAATTAGTTAATAAAAATTTTATTAGATTTGTATTGAAAAACACATGTTATGAAAATGCATATACTGCATTTTATTTGTAACTTCAAAAATTGCCTTTCATTTACTAATTATGTTACGAATACATGAGAATTTCTATTTAAAATTATAATTACCTATATGAGAACATTAAACATTTTAATTTTGCAAAATCTGTAACTGGGATTTGACTTTTTATAGAGCAAACATGATTTGTGATATTTTTTTACAAGATTTCATTGAAATTTTAAGGTATGGATTAGTTTTGATTAAGCCAAACTAAACTAGTTACAAGTAGGCTGTGCTAGATCTAAATGGTGATTATGATAATTACATTCAATCATAACTATTATGTTTTATTAACCGTTAGTTACCACAACTACTAGATTTATTGTCAACTGATCAGTCTTTTTATTATGATTTTCATAAATTATCATCTAGTGTTATTTGTCAGGATTTTTAATTAATATCAAATGTACTTTATTCGATAAATATTTATCACTTTGTTGACCAATTTTCAATAATAATGCTAATAAATTTTGCAAATAAAGAATAACTTATAAATTGATTATAAAATGAAATTAAAGATTAGAAAACAATTACCATGTTAGCACAATAAAAATTATTTATTTTGCGCCAAAACTGAAATAGTAAAATATTAACTCAATTTATGGAACACATATTTCTTGTGAGATATAACAACAAAAAAATTAATATAACAACTGTTTACCTGAAAATTATGCATCATTAATTTAGTCAGTGTAATTTTTGCATTTGAACACAAAAAAGACATAACTTAAATTTTTCACGTACTTCATATTTCAAAATGATTATTAAATAGGCCTGCTGCAAACTGGTTGATATAGATAAAGAAGTGTATATGTGTCTTTTTGTTTATTTAGATCAATTATAATTAGTATAATTAAATGTAAATTCTCAGAAAAATAAACTTCTTTAATTTTATCTCATTATATTAAAAATATTTTCTGCAAATGTATTCTCCCGAAGTTCAAAACATTTAGGTTATGTCATAACATTGTAAACATTTAGTCAATACTTAATTTTAAAATATGAATTGTTAATATATCAGTTGTTATGTTATATTAAATTGTCAGTTACAGCTGCTTAAATATTTAAACTATTGAATGAGAAGACTAAAATGTTTTTGCTTAATAAGCAACACATTAGCAGTTTACTTTTGTATTTATACTATATAACTTTCCTGTTATTAAAATCTTCTGGAGATTGTTTAAACATTATATTTTAGTCAGCAGCTATTAAATATTGATATGTTTTAAAGAACAGATATAAAATTGTGTACAGCTAATTCTGTTTGTAACTTCTTACCATTGACCCACTGATTGGTCTGCGAAACCGATAAATCCGCTATCCTTTTAGTAGGTTTTTGTGAAATTTTAGAATAAAGATTTGACATTGCCATTTTAAAAAAGTTAACTATGAAAATATATTTACATCAATAAGATAAATCACTGTACAATTAAATTAGTATAATCTTAATTTACAAATCGTTCGGACGCCATTGCGCACAAATACAACACCGAGCTTCTGCTACTATACAAGCTTTCTGTTGGCACTGTTTACGATATATGTTGCCAACCTTGTAACTAAAAACTGTTTAACTGGAATTATTTTTTCCCATAACAGTTCATTTCTTTGTTTTGACGTTCCTGTAGCGTTTTGTTTACTTTATTATAAGAAATTATTTGTATTTTACTCCTTAGGATCGTTACATGTTGTAATTGTATAATAATTTAGGCCTTTGAAAGCGTACTAATGTTTTCTTCTTATACATTTAACAAATCGCAATAGTTTTTTTTTTTTTTTTATACAAGTTGTTTACTGATTATTATATTAATATTATAATATTCTGAATAATATTTTTGTTTCAGTCTTTTATTATAAGTTTCTTTTTTATAGGTTTATTAATTAAGATATGTTGTGTTAGGCGTATTTTTATTCAAACTTCTTTTAGTGTACATTTAGTTGTTTTTTTTTTAAATACGAAATCTTTTTATCCATTAAGTAAAATTCATAAAGGTGAGTCAACAGCGAAGAAACAAAATCTCAATTCGCTAGTAATGTGCGAGGGGGAAACTTAGTTATTTTTATTTCATTAAGAAAAAAGTAGGCCGCTGCATCGAAAACAGGAAAAATAGATGTTTTATTATTACTATGTTTTGCTTAATTAAAAAAAAACTTCATTCGTCTGTACAACATTTTGATGAACATTTTTAATTTATATGTCAATAATTGTTGATAAATAATTTATTTATTTAATAAATAACGTTTATTTTTAAATTCTGTTAATATGAAACATAATTTATTTTTAAAAAAAAATTTTTTTGTTAACTTTTAACGTGAAAAAAAATTATCGCCCAGCAGATGGAATCGAACCATTCTGCCGCGAGGCAGCTACAGGTTTGAAGCCTGCACCACGGAACCACCGCAGATCAGCCGGGCAAGCATTGCTAGATTGTGAACGCTATTTAAGCTCGCCGTATTGGTACTGTTATTTTGCTTGCGCTCATAACTACAGTTCGTTTTTTTTTTTAGTAAATTTAATGTAATAAAGGATGTTATTTTTAAGTAATATTTTTACTTAATTATTTATTTTATTGTTGAAAGACAAACTTCTCACTAAGACTAATTAAACTTTAAGAAAACTGCCAGTTAGGTAATAGTAGTATTATTTTTTTTAATTTTGCCAAAAATTAATTCGTTATTTATGATTAAAATTAATTAATAATTATGTGCTTTTGTTTATAATTTTTATTTATTTTATATTACTTTATTGCTTTATATTTACTCTATATCTATATTATTCATCTAAATGCCTCTTTCCTCTTTGTATTATCCGTCCTCAGGTGTAATATCCTTCTTACATCATGGGATATTAATACCTGTGACCCTACTAGGACGAAACGATCGTACGATCGTTTCTGATACTGTTGAATTATTCACAATTCAATTTAAGAAAGTTTATAAGTACAGTTTAATATTCGTTTTACGTCGAATCTTATCTTTAATGTTAATTGGTTTATAATTTTCTTTATTCTTTGTATTCCTATAATTATATCATTTTCTTACTTAAAAAAGTGTGGTAGTACTGATGGGGAGTAATTTATAGTTTTCTTTAAATATATTTTAAGTATCATAATAAAAATAATTTTAGATGTTTTCCATAATTTTCTTTAGTTTTGAAAAATCAGAAAAAAGTCTTTCTTTTATTCAGAAAAATTATTGTATGTTAAAAAGTTATATTAGAAGAATTTATTTTTATAACATATAGCAATAAATTTAAATCAATTTAATCTTTTGTTATACCTCGAAATTCATTGCAGATTATTATTATTTTTTTTTTTTTTTGTGTAGTCAGTAATCAACTATGTTACAATTTTGAAGGAAAAAATGGAAATCCTACATATTTGTCTTTTGGCATTCAAGTTCGCCTACGAATTGAAAATCAAATTACATTGTAAAAAGTATATTTATTTATTTTAATACTCATTCCCCAAAAAACAGAGGATGTTTGAAGCAGTTATTTTTTCATTTCTACTTATTTCAAATTTTGGATAGTGTAATTAAACTATAAAAAAAAATCCTTGATCCTTTTTGGGAATCTAACTCAAGACCAGATGAATAAGAATTCAACGCGCCGATTATCACTACATAAATTCATCTACTTTTATGTGGGATGGTTGAATTATATGGTATCTCTTCGGATATTAATAACGCGGAAGATTAACATTCAGTCAAAATTGATAAAAACGTTTAATTTCATTCAGAATTGCTTAAAAATTTTTATTTGTTGTTATTCTTGTTTCCTGAAAGATTTCGTTCTTAAACGCTTTCTTTGAAATAAAATTGCAAAAAATTCAGTTAAAAGAGATCAGAGTTCCTTTTATATTTAAAATATATATAAATATTTTATAAATTTTGTTTAAAATGTATTTTCTTTGGCTTTTATTCCTTGAAATTTTTCTATAAAATAAATCTATGAATTAAAAATAGTTTTACCCAATTGGAGGATTCAAATGACTGACTTATAAACATTTTTTTTTAATGTTTGTAATTAACGTTGTTTCCAGTTAAATAAATGTTGCTTCATTTTTTCAGATGATTTTTTATTTTTTTGTAAATTTCATCTTTAACTTGTAGGAAAAAATAAAATTTTATTTTGGAGAGGGAGATAAATGTTTGAAATTTACAGAAAAGATTTCTTTCAAAAGTTATTGGAAATTTTGTTTTCTTAATTTTTTTTTATTAAAAATTTTGTTTTCGGTTATATCCTCAAAGTGTAAACTACAAAAAGCAGTTTGTTGTAAGGCAAATCCCCGATGAAAATGTCAAAACCTTTTTTCTACCAATATGTTTGCAAATCTTTATTTTGTCTCGTTAGCTTTTGTTTTTGTTAATGCATCATCTGTGAATAAATCCCAAAATCATTTTGCTTGTTAAAAGAGGGCAAACCCCTTTTTTTAATGGAAGCAAACATTTCTCTCAGTCTTTCATTGAGGTATGGGAAAACGGTTTACAGCTTTGTTATGTACTTCCAAAAAATGTAGGGGATAGGTGTGAGGCTTAAGGAATGCTCTTCTTGTTTCAGGTTGCTCTTAAGTACTTCGAGGAAAAACAGTTTGTTGCAGCATAATATACTTGTACTGGATAATGTAAAATCTTTATCCGGTAATGTGATGCACTAGGATAAATTGCTATAAATGCTGAAATATTATTGACGGGAAGGATTGTCCATAGAGGGGGATCTTAAAACACTTTTTTCGGGTTGGACTTTGCCTAGTTTCACAGTCGTTCTTTTTGCATATCATCATCCCCTTTTACACTAATATGCCCTCATATATCCTCTTCCTTTATTTTTTCCTGGTGGTATACTATGGATTTTGAATGGGTGTCCACTGGATTCATGCTAACTATGTAGGATCTTATAAGGTTGATCACTTGCGTTTTTTCTTTAGTATTTCTATAAAAACCAATTTGCCTGTTGTTATGTAATGTTTGGAAAGACGGTCAAGTCAAAATTTGACGTTACTTGTTTCAGTTTTTTATGAGATGCCAAATATTAGTAAAAATAAAAAAAAAATGTGATCTGGATACCACATGACTTCCTTGTACGCCTATTAAATTACATATACCCATTTTTTTTTTTTTAATGAAGAGTACGTAGAATTTTATTTCATTGATAACTTCTGAAATTTTTTCGTAACATTTTTATTGTTATTATTGAATTATTATTTATCATAATTTTTTTTTTTACAGTCGGAGGTTAATAATATATTTAAATTAAAAAAAAAGTTAAAAAAAAGGAGATGAAATCGGATTCGAACCGGTGTGCCATTCCCTTGTAAGATCCAAATAATTTTCATTAATTCATTAATTAAAATTTCATTCGGCTATAACTCTGAAACCAATGAAACTAAGTACCACGTATGATATATTGTTGAAAAGCTTTCAATGAGGGCTTATTACTTCAGTTAAGAAAAAGTCCAAAATCCAATTTTTTTTTAATTTTGTGCTTTTTTGGACACTTTTGGTTCAGTCGATTGCAATCAAAAGGGGAGGTGCACACCTAGATGTTACAACAGTTCCAAATCCAATATTTTAACATACTACGGTTAATCGTTTTTGAGTTATGCACACGTACAGACGTCACGCCAAAACTAGTCAAAATGGATTCAGGGATGGTCAAACTGGATATTTCCGTTGAAATCTAAAAACATAAATTTATCGCGATCACAATACTACCTTTACTTCGTACAAGGAAGTAAAAAATAACGAATTCCAATATTATTAGTAGGATAACATACAAACCAAATTTAATTTTTATAATTATATATTTATATTTAATGATTTGTTTTCAGTATGAACTATTTCATTTTCATATTTTTTTCTTCTTGTTTTCCATCCCTAAAATTTTACCATGATGATATCTTGTCCATCCAAAAATTGAGTCAATTATTTTTTGAAAATTTTTATTAGTCACGTCGTTTAATACTACAATTTTTTTAATGTTTTACACATGTTATTATTTTTGTTTCCATCGTATTTTTCCTATCTTAAATTATTCCTTTGTTATGAATATGTAGACATAATATTTTGTTAGTTTATTCTTATATCTAAACATATTCAATTACGCTGTATTTTTTATTTATTTTCTTCACTGTTAGAAATGTAAACAAAACTTCTCAAAATATGCAAATTATGATTGGTAATAAAGTCGATGTTTTATTATATATATTTTACTTACGGAAAAAAAGGTCATTTGTAATATTGTTACAATGTTATCATTAAATCAAACTTTTTTTTTTAAAAAGGATTTTTTTTTTAATGGATTATATTGACTTGAAAATTACTCTCGTAAACTGCATGTTGGTGCGATGGTGGATGTTTGTTTCGGTGGGATTTTGCTTTGTTGACGTCGTCGGGGGCGGATACTCACTTCTCTGCTGATGTTAAATATTGGAGATGGAGGGTCAGTCTCCTGTCTTCCTTTCTCTCTCTTTCTGGCGCACACAATAACACAAGTACATAGACAAAACACACACATACATTCTCTGAACCGCACTACCCTTCTTTTCCCATCTCTCCTGTCGTTGTTACGCGTATATTCTGTGAAATGAAATCAATAAACTCCTCCTGCGCATTGTACGATATACACGACACGCGGAGTTAACAGTCGGCGCGCTTATTACTGATATTTTTCGTTGGATGCATAAAAACATAGCTGTTGGTGTATTATAATCTGACCTACTTAATTTCATAAAATAAAACTGTAAAATTTTATGTATATTTAACAATTTTAGAATCGAAATATAATTTAAAAAACTGAATTTAATTTTGGTTTCCAGCTGGATTACTTTATTAAAATACATACAGTTATAATAAAATTATTGTAAAATATATTTAATTCATAACTGAAAGGATTATATTAATTTGTTGTTTTAAACTAACTGTCCCAGTCCTTGTTAGAGCTGCAACACGTGTGAAGCACTTGAGGTGTAAAATGCACCAGTCGGAATTGTTTCCCTGAGAGTAATGATGATAACTGTACAGTAAATTTGAGAGTAGAGTGAATGTGCCACTTGTGAAGTCTGAATATCACCTGCATTTTAACAGCCCTTGCCTTCCTGTTGTGTAGCAATCCAGGTTTCAGGTACAAGTTTTATTGGAAATGACTATGTTAAGATCGACTTGATACTTATATAGGGTCGCCTACAGCTGTTACGGTTATGGGAGTTGTTAAAATATTGTAATATTAATTAATATTCTGTTAAAATTGAGTGTAAGTGAATATGAATATTTTTTTAATAACTATTTTTAGTATTATTATTTATTTGTCAATTTCTTCATTTTAAGTTTTCTGAATAATGAAGATTACCTCTTGTAACTTTCGGTCATTTTCATATGTCCATTTTGATACGTATTTCTGTAATTCAGGTCAGCTCTTTGTTTTTTAGCTCACTGCATTTGGTACGAGGCATTTTTTAAAAATGTCTTTTCGCTTATCATGAATAAGTTTTTCTCTGTGCTTAACGGTTTTGTTTCGTTATTGTATGTGTTAGTTTTTAAAATTTTTAACTCTAATAATTTTACTTAAAATCTTATCGTACCGTTTATTACATCGTTATTCAAAATATTAACAGAAAAAGATGAAATTTAATGTTAAATAGATTAAATTTTATTTTCATACCAAACTTATCGGTTTGCAAAGTTGGACTTAAATTTTATTATACTACTTGAAAAAACAGTATTTTTCCAACACCTGCTGACAAACCTACTGCCATTTGGCTCGAACTAAATTTATGTAAATTTGACAACGCTGTAATCCCATCACGAAAAAACTTATCCTTTTTTATAGATAAATCTGACGAATCGCTTGATATTTTTTCTACGCTATTCTTTGGAATTTCACTTTATTTGAAGAAAACGTATTGGAATTAAAGCAACTTACTCATAACTTATCCCGATTTTCCTTTACTTTTTTTGATCTTGCAATTTCAACGACCCACAATTTTCATTAATAAATAATATAAGGAAATTTAAGAAAGATTTTTATTTATTGTTAAATTTTTTCCATCATCTGTTTCAAAATAGTTATTTTCTTAAAGATTTGTTATTTCGACTGTCTTTACTAACATTTCATCTGACGAATCATTACGCAGGAGACCGCAATTTTATTTAGTTTATTTTATTAAATATTCTTTGAATTATTTTCACAGCTGAATTCTATGTTACACAGTCGGAAGCAAAAATATATATAAATCATTAAAAACGGACCTTTAATTCATATATTCAACCTTTTAGGAGCATTTTAATGCGAAAACTTGTTACGTTTTAATAAAATGGTGGCTTAACATCTGTATTTAATTACATTTTCTATCAAAACAAGTTCATAAGATACATAATTTTAATACCGTTTAAATTTATTTTAGGGATGGTATTATGGGAAATTTTTAATGTTGCATCTCATCTACTGCTGAAGTACGTTGGTTTTCAGTATTTTTTACCCTCTGCCATCGCCGAAAAGGGATTTCCCTAGCTAAAAGGGACAGTCCTTCCTGGTTTCAAATTACCATCTGTTCAGATCTTGGCGTCTTTTGTCAATTCGTTTTTAATTTAACCCCTTGGAAATTATTAATTATTTTTGATTAACTTTTCTAAGGACATTATTTGGAATCCAACAGTTACGCATCTCGGTTTTCTATTTTTTTTATAAATGAAAAATTATCGATGAATGTGTCGGTAAAGATTTTTCTGAGTATGTGTGTGTGCTTGCATGCAAGAAAAAGAAAGAGTGTGTGAGATTATGTCCTAGAGAGCGTGCAGCTTTATAATTGAACTCTCTTAATCAAACTTTTACTGTTGTTATCAAAAGTGCCACATGATATAAATCTCAGATTTTAGGATTTGACCGTTAAAAAATTTTAATGTATAGATTTGAGTGGTTAAATATCTCTTTTAACCTCTAAAATTCTTAATTGAGAAATCCATTTCAAGGCAGGCCCTTTTTAAAAAGATTTTTTTAACGCAATACTATTTATTGTTAGTGTCTTTAAGTTTTGTTACAATAAGTTAAATTTATAGGCCTGTATTCAACTTTTCCCTGCTGTGAAAGCATTTTGTGAGTTAATGTCAGTTGGTTACTTTTATGCTGAATACTTACGAGGTTTATACTTCAATTGTTTATTTACATTTATTTAAAGTAGTGTAAATGTTAAAAAAAAGGAGTCGATGAAGATTATAAAAGTACTAATGATGAAGACTCAGATGGAAGAGTAAGAAACAGTTTCCTTGTTGAAGGAAATGATATTGAAGTCAAATTCAGGGCAATCATGTAAAATAGCGTTTTAAAGTAAATAAATTCCACGTAAATCATTTGATTTCTTGAGATCTGGTGTTCCAAAAAGAGCTTTAAGTAGTTTATTAAAAATGAACAGTAAGAGGTACATATTTTTGGATATATATATATATTTTTTTTTACCTGGATTATAACTAAAAGAAGATTTAATGCTAGTGTAATCTATGCAGGGGTCACTCGTATGACCATTACACCGCAGCTTTGTTCCACAGGCAAAATAATTGCAGAAAATCGAAACAGTAACTGCTCTGAATAACTGTATATTATTTTTTTAATAGTGTTTTGTCAATTCATCATCAAAAATATATACGTAAATGGATTGAAGGACCTTGAATCAAAAAAGTTTAAAAACAAAAGAACAAGTATTCAAAATACAATCACACCCGTACGTCTCATTTACCCCGTGACAACAGGAGTGCTTACTTGAGGAACGTATCATTCGGTTATTTTTTTTAAGAAAGGTAAGTCGGACATGCGTTTCACTTCATCGAGTATTCCAGTCAAACTAAATTCAGCCAGAGTCGTCAATCGTACTTATCGCGAGATGTTGTCAGTGATTCATTATTTTAAAAACATAAAGTATTTTTTCAGTCGAAATTTATTTTCCAGTCGAATTGTACGGAGAAGTTGCGATGCACGAAGTAAATGTGAGGAAATGGTATGCGGGGAACAAACGTCCGTGATGAAATAAGACATGGACGTCTTTCACCATTACCGACATATTTAAACGTGGAAAGACATTCTTTCGATCGATTATTTACCTCGAGGATAAACGAACGACGCAGAAAAGTACTGCGAAATCTTAAAAAATTATTGCCGCCGTACAAAACCGGTCAGTTGTGGCCAGCTTACTAAAGGAATGTGTCTGTCGTACGCGCGTTCTCGCGTTATTCAAAACATAAAAAAAGTTTTGTTGAAAAGAATTGGATAGTATTCTTTACAGATTTTTTTTTATTTTTCTGTTTAGCCTCCGGAACCACCGTCAGGATTACTAAAGAGGATGATTGAGGTGATATGTATGAATGTAAAGGAAGCGTAGTCTTATACAGCCTCAGGTAGACTATTTCTGAGGCGTGTGGTTAATTGAAACCCGACCACTAAAGAACACCGGTATCCACGATCTGGTATTCAAATCCGTATAAAAATAATTGCCTTTACTAGGATTAGAACCTTAGAACTCTCGACTTCGAAATCAGCCGATTTGCGAAGATGCGTTCACCACTAGACCAATCCGGTGGGTTAAATAAGTACAAACGGATTTGGCATCGTCTGACTTTCATTTTTAATTTAAATTAAAGGAATTTTTGAGCGGATACCAGCGACAAACCTATGACGAAACCCACCAGACTGTCACCGAGCCGTTAAGGAACGGCGGCAAAGTTTTTCAGTGACGGGATCGTCAAGCTGATCTCCGATTTCATATATATATATATATATATATATATATATATATATATATATATATATATTTGTATTTTCATATTTTTTACTTACTTAAAACTATTAAAACTGTCAAAATACAAAATTACGTTTACGGAGAAAGGGTTCTTGAATCCATAATTTCTCTAAATTTATATTAAATAATATCCTTGAAAAAAAAGTTAAGAGATTTAATATATTTATTAAACTCTTTGCTAATTTACAGTAACACGTTAGCAAATTACGGAGTATGTTCAAATAAGTTTTTCTCGAATCATATATCTTTGAGATAGACCGTAATTTATTCATGACAGAACAGATACAGTATATGCGTTTGGGGTAAGAGTTTGTGTGTATGTGTGTACCTGTTACCATTTTATTACAAAACTACTGGACCGATTTCTATCCGATTTTTTGCATTACATATGTATCACTTCAACCCACCGGCTAGTGGGTGAACGCGTCTTCCCGAATCAGCTGATTTGGAAGTCGAGAGTTCCAGCATTTAAGTCCTAGTAAAGTCAGTTATTTTTACACGGATTTGAATACTAGATCGTGGATACCGGTGTTCTTTGGTGGTTGGGTTTCAATTAACCACACATCTCAGGAATGTTCGTACTGAGACTGTACAATACTACACTTCATTTATACTCATACATATCATCCTGTGATGTATTGTCTGAAAGGTATAACCGGAGGCTAAACAAGAAAAGGAAGGCATCACTTCAGTGCAGATTCTTAGACATGTTTTATACGGTTATAGGCCGCCAGTGGGCGCTGAACAAAGACGGTATATGCGTTTGAGGTAAGAGGTTGTGCGCGCGTGTGTATATGTCTATTACCATTTTTCTCAACTACTACTGGACGGATTTTTATGCAAATTTTTTTTTTTTTTGCATTACATCGATATCACTTCAGAGCAGGTTCTTAGATTAGTTTTACGATTATAAGCCGCCAGGGTGCACTAGATATGTTTCTTCAAAACGGCTTCGTGGGTTTTTTAACATTTTTAATTTTATCACTTGTTTCATAGAATTTTTAATTTAAAAATTCTACCTATAATGAGAGAAGCTAATGTGTAAATGCACGATTTCTATTTTCTGGTTATCCAAAAAATTGGATAATTAACGTTAATCGGTTGTATAGTTTTTTACCCTTCAGGAGTTAAATTTTTTGTTTTAAGATTTTTGTGTGGGTGTGTAAGACCTAAATAAAACCCTCCAGAATTTCTTAGGACTATATTTTAGGAAATCCTGTCGTCAATGTTTATTCTTTTTTTGTTTTATATTTCCGTAACTGTTTTATCAGTGATTATGAAATAATGGAGTATGAGAGGGTAAATATAAAATAAAATGTTTGAAGCTAGTTTGTTTGTGCGTGTGGATGTGTGTGTGTGTGCGCGCGCGCTCGCGCGTGTGTTAAGCTATATAAAACCCTTAATTTTACAGTTATTGAACATAACACGTGTCATTTTTGTTATTATTACTATTCGAATTCTTTCGTTATATTAAAGAACCTCCATTATTGTTGGGGTTAACTCTGATCGGCCTAAAAAAATAATAAATAACTAAAGAAATATATATATATATATTTTTTTTTTCTAAATTATAACATTTACGTAAGATTGACGTCAGCTGGTTCATTGTGATATACGTAACATAATTACTATGTATCATGTAAATAAAGGCTTTTAAAAAGTTGACCATTTGAGAAGTACTAGTTTGTGACCTTGTTAATCAGCATTATTTCTTTCTTATATATTTACTAGCGATCTTTGCCGTGCTCGATTCCCGTGTTTTTATTTTATTTTATTTTTTGTCTATAAATAAATGAATATACTATGTAATACTTATAGCCAGTATAAATTATATTTATCGGTTAGACTTTTTTGTTTGCTTATTTGATAATTTTTATGGTTTATTGGTAATTGATATTTACTTGCGTCTACGTTTATTTAATTATTGTGGTTTTTTTTTTTAATGGATAAGAAATGTTGTGTAACTCCGGTTTTTTATTTTTATTTCCTCCTCTATCTTAGTAATTAAACTTACAGTCTATTGTGTTTTTAAAATTAATCCTAATATTTAATTATTAATTACCCTACTGTTACAAATAGATAATAGACAGTATTGTTATGAGTAAAAATGTGATCCATACGAAGATACTTTGCATATTTGTCTTCGTTTTGAGATCTACGAATAAGCGGTCACCATTCTACTTTATGTTGGAAATGATTTAAGTTTCAATCATGTGTTAGGGTTTAGGATTCTAAGATGTTTTAGCGTCTTTATGAGATATCAAAATATTATATAGAAAAATACCATTAGATAAGATGAAAATAAAAAATGTTTTTAGAAAATTGCCAAAAAAAATTCACCCGCCCACCAGCCCCTAAAAAATGTATTTTAATTTTCTTTTTAACATTGGTTTATCTCCCCCTACAACTTGAATTATTTATTTTTTTGAATTTTAATCAATCAAATTGAATTTTTTTATTCTTTTTCTAGTTGAGGGCAAAGTTATTTGTAATGCTTGTTTTTTAAAATAATTTTTATCGATTTGAACAAAAAAAATTCTACAACATATTATTTTACGTTGGATAAAATAAATTGAAAAATAAAAGATCAAATAACAGATTTTGTCAAAATTAAAAACTGTGTTTAAATAATGAAATTGTCTTTTTTTTACTTTTAATCTGTCTCGTAAATTGAAAAATATTTTCACTGCAATTCATCATTTAGAAATAAAGTTAAATGAATAATAATAAAATCTAAATAAAGAGGTTGGTTCAGATAATGTTTAATAAAATTCCAATTTTTAAAGAGTAGGGCTTGTTTTTAACCTTTGATAAAATTTGAAAAGTTGTCCTACCCTGATAACAACTCATTTAGAAGAAAATTTGTTGTTTTTTTTCTTCAAGTTTGTGATTAAAAACTTTATAAATTAATAAGATGTGTTAAAAAAGAATTCTAGAAGTAAAAAATGTTTCTGTTTCAAAGATCTTTCAATTAAGTTATTTCCAATGACAATTCTATAGAATTTTTTTTATATATAACATGAAAGAGACGCATGAGAAAAAATGTTATGATCTCCAACCAACCATCTTCTCTAGAGAGCAATCCTTCTTCAACATCTTTTCATCCATCTTCCAATTTTTTTTTTTTTTTTTTTTATTATTAGAATCATTTACCCAGAAATTCATTTAGATTCCCGATTAAACTAATCTTGATATGTAAAGCCAGAGGCAAATTTAAAACATAACATTCAAAAAAAAAGATGAATAAAAAAGAAAATTTTACTTAGAAAGTAGTATTCTTTTTATTTCATTTTGTTTTTGTTCTTTTACACGGGAGCCCCAAAACGTAAAACTACAAAAATCTGGGCGATCATTTTTTTCCTATACCAAATGTTATATTGTTTCTGTTTTACATTACGACAGCAAAGGTGGAAGAGCGATAAATTAAAATCTTAATAAATCTGAAGGGATTGAGCTTTAAGATATGTAATTACCACTTAAAAATTCGAGATGTGCTTCAAATATTTAAATTTGTTCGAAGTTCGGTGGTCTGAACACTACATTGAAGTAAATAGGAGTCGGGATACATCTGCTGTGATTATTTTACGCAATATAATTATTTTATTGTTAATAATAATAGTACGGTAATAGTTAATCTTTATTAGTAAAAGTTTAAAATGTTGATATTTAATTTTGTCGTTTGACGTGGAAGGTTCATGTGAAGGAGAAGAGAAAGTAACATAACATGAAGTTCAAGGAGATGTACTGGTTGCGGGATAAGAGGTCTGTGTTATCTTTGTCTAATAAGCTACTTTTATACTGAGTAATTTAGAAACCAATATGGACATATGGCGTCCAGCTATAGGGTATGAAAGCAAGACAAACGTTGACATCATACAGCGGTTTCATAATAAACTAGCGAGGTGTACAGCTGAGGCGCCATGGTTTGCTAAAAAAAATGAAATCCGCGAATATTTGGGTCTGCGGTACGTCAAGGAAGAAATACAGCGTATCAGTTTGAAATATGAACTTCGACTTAATCACCACATTTGGCCGTAAACCTTCTAGACAAGGATGAGGATGTTAGAAGACTTAAGCGGCTACACTTTCTGGACCTTAGTACTCTTACATTAACGCCCGCTGAGTGTTGGCATTAATTAATCAATTTTTTTCATTCCCTTCTCTCTGTTTCTGTTTGCACATTCATTTTAATTTTTTGTTTATTTTTTCTATTCTAAATGTAATTTTTTGATTCTTGTTGTTGTTATTTCTTTTCTCTTATACTTTTGAAATTACATTCTACAGAATTACATTGTGTACGTTCTACATAGCATTAGTGTGTAATTTTTTTGAAGAATCTCAATGGCGATTCCTTTTTAATGTGGATTTCTCTGATATAATTTATTTAAGGTTACAATAAAAATGTAACCGATTGTAAATAAAGATTTGAAACAAAATTAGATTTGTATTTAATCAGGTAATTTTTTTTTAAATGGCAGTTAATTTTTGCCAAAAATCGCTGGTTTGTTTAATTTTATAAAAAAAACTGACTTTTCATTTAGTTTAAAATGAAATTCTTTGGTAAATAATAACTACTGATAAAATTAATATCCAATAAATGATAAAATAATTTTTTTCGTGGTGTCGTTGACGGAATAGGCTCTGATAATTCTTGCTGTGATTCATTGTTTGTGATTGTATTGTAAATATTTGTATGCCATTTTTTTTACAATAACCGTATTACAAAACTTGATATATTTTTAGTTAAAACTCGATTTTTTAAAAATAATAGTTTCTATAATATTTTTCTTTTATTTGTTTATTTTTTCTTTGCGAAAGAATATACACATATATATTATTGATTTATAACAGGATTAGACCCTGTTATAAGACCCTTGTTATTAGACAACAATAAAATTTATAATTTTCAGTTTATAAAGCAGTTCAGGGTTGCCAACTGGCACAACCCTAAAATATATAGCACTATCATGTGATGATACTGCATATCAATCTTATCTATTATATTGCGTTGACTTCACATTACTAGAATACTTTTTCTTTCATGACTATTTTACGTTTCATACAAAACTAAAAAAATAAATAATAATAATAATATACCAGTAAATTTACTCTGTTAACGAAAAATATAAAATCAAATTAGTAATTATATACTTAATTTATTTCTTTATAAAAATAATTAAGTTACCTTCTCAGAATTATCCGTTTTGGAGTTTTCAGAAAAACCTCAATAAAACAGTTAAACAGTATACAAAAAGCAACTAATATAAAGGCATGTTTGTATGAAATAACAGAAATAATTACACTAGTTTCGTTTTACGTTTGCCGATAAGTATGAAGCCGAACAACTCGCCTCGTAAGTAACTTAAAATATCAGCGATGATATTTTATATACCGATCAAATTTTTATTATTTTATGGGATTGCATTTCACTACTGAAATTTATGTTTAAAAATACAGTAGAAAAGTAAATAAAAGTAGGTTATTCTCACTTTTTAAACTACTTTTACTTCCCTGTATTATCGCTCTAGAGCTATGCTGCAAGAAGGAAAGTGTGGTAATCAGTAAAAAATAGAGATGCATTTTTTCATTTCTCAACATTTTATGACCAAGGAATTCCAAAAAAAGGGTGTTAATGTTCGTACGTAAGAACGTAATACGTTTGTTGGCGTGTTTGTAGCTTAATAGCATTTGACTGGATAAATCGATTTTGATGAAATTTGGCAGAGACTCGTGTATATGGAGTAATTTGTTGGTAAAATTTGGGAGTCAATATTTCAAGAGGGGGGTTGTGGGTTCAATTTTCTCAAACTTTTACAAACTCCACTTTATATTAAACTCAGTATATGCGTTTATGCTTATCTTAACATCTTTAAAAACATTTTACCCCGTTCCCAAAAATCGATAAACCTTTTTATTTATGGCATATTTTTTAACCGAATTTTTTTTAATCTCTTCTTAATCTTCCTAGACATTACTACTACTAGTTAGTAGTCCAAGCGACCTAAGAAAATATTTTAGGGGCAATCTTGGGAGTGAGGGAGCCGATCAAAGTTTAAAAATATCAATTTTTTTTTTTTTTACTTTCTCAAACCTTTTTTTGGTTTATTTAAACTTTTAATTTATTAAAAGTGTAAATAATAAACTTTAATAATTATTACAATAAAATTTCATCAAAATTCGCCCTCCACCATCAAAAAATAAATCTTAATTTTTTGGTTAATTTTTTATTGGTTGTACATATTTGTTTTTTCCATTTAACTTAGTAAACTTAGAAAAAAAAAAGAAGTTCTTGGAAGGTAATTTTAGAGGTGGGAAAACAGAAAATAATATCGATTTTTTTTTAAAATCTTTTTTTAGTTTATTTAAACATATATGATAATTTTACAATAAAACTACATTATAAATTACCCTCCCCCCTCCAGCTCAAAAAAATAAATCTTAGGTAATTTTTTTCTTGTACAATTATTTTCCCACTATATACGCATAAATAATCAATGCCGGGAAAGTATTACAACTTTGTCAGCTTTTTTAAATTAATTCTTATTTATGCAATATTGAACGAAAAAATCTTAAAGTATTATTTTCTTAATTATTTTTTAACTATATATTAATTAACCCTTCTCATTGTACTCATCCAATTTTCCTGTTTTTGAACCAACGGTTTTCCGTTATTGCCCGGTTTTCAAATAATTACCGTTTCATCAAAGGAAATGATTTGTCTGCGCTTTGCTTATGAGTAGTGTAGTCCACAGTATTGCAATATTTGTTACGCGATCGTTGTACTTTTTCCTTTTCACAACAGCTAATCTATAAGTTATTTTAACAGATTTTTTTTTCAAAACCCCAGTTCATTCTAGTAATAAACTATCAGATTATTGTAGGCTATTGCCTAAAATTATTGGTCTAGGCTGTTGCTAGATTTGAGTATGTTATATTAAATAAACATAATTGAAAGTTTGATAAAACATTAAAAAACTGAACATTACGGAACTTCACAAAATTTAACCTTTCACTTTATAAAAGTCAGAATGTAAATAAATCCAATTCTCAAAACAGCACTACCTACCGGATTTAATTCAAACTACTTTCTAAGCACAGTAGTCGGTTCAAAATATCCCTAACTTTCTTTCTATCGGTCAAATCGATGATTTCAATAGCTTTAAACCTTCTCCGGACAATGCGGACCATTGTGAAAAAAACCGCGCGTAAATCGGTCCAGACGTTTTTTAGTCTATAGTGGACACACATACAAACATTACTTTTTATATATGTAGAAGCAGAAAGTCTGTTTGTATATTTGTGTGTTTCGTTAAATATCTCGACACCGGCTCCACCTAGCAAGTATATATTTTGCAAAAATATTTCTTTTCACGTAACTAATATATATTCTGAATATGAGCCAAATCGGACCATAAATACAATTTTTCGAAATATCTCGGTTCCATTGCCATCTAGCGCGTCCAAACTAATTCAAAACCTTCGTGGGCGTGCGCACAACTGCTCACCAAAGTTTCATCGCAATCGAATGAATGGTATAGGATTGCATACGGGACAAACAAACATTTATTTTTATATATACAGATAATGGTTACTTGAAATTACTGCTACATTTTTTTATAAAACTCTTCAAAACGAAAATTTACAGTATCTTTAAATTTTCAAAATATTCATTCTTTTTAAAAGATGATCAGTTGCTATTTTCATTTCATATATAATGTATAATTTTTATCGTAAATAATATATTTTCGTAGGTACCTCTGTCTTACGTTATTCATATTCTTTACATTATAGGAAATAAAAAAATCCGGCACTGAACCGCATAACTTTCCCGGTTACGCCGGTCAATTGTGCAATTCATTTCTAACGTAGCCAGAAAGGTTTTTCGATTCAATCATTTTAAGCTCTGTTTGTATGTTTAAGATAAAATAATTAGTTTTTATTGAAAAACAATAACCAAAATTATAAATTCCGTTTACATATTTATTTAAATATTTCTAATTTTAAGATACATGGTTAAATAAATAAATATTAAAAAATTGATTATTTCTATACTTGTGGAGGATTTAATCAAAGCTGAGCGGTAGAACTACTAATTTTTGTTCTTGAAAAATGAACAGAATTTTTTTTTCATTTTCCCCATGAGTAAAAACGTTAGCACGAAGGTTTTTGATGGTAAAATCAATGATAAATGAGGGTTTTTGAGTACGATTAGGTCCTTGATGTTTTCAAATTTAGTAATAATTATCGTTCTAAATTTGATATAAATGCTCGGTCAAGTCTTGGAAAGACACTAATCTATTAACTTCAAAGCACACTGCTTGATTGGTTAGGCTGAAGATGTTTGAGAAGGATACAATTGTTACGCGGTCCAGTTTAATGGTGGGGATTTAATATACCTAATTGATAGGTTGCATGTCGAATCAAGATGCATATGGTCACAGAACACTCTTTTCTACGATTAGATGACTTCGCTGTACATCTTTACATTAAGATAACAAACAAAAAGACAAGTTGTTCTATTTTTTCGTCATTGGACTTTAACCATTATTTGCCATAAACGGGCAACTTAATACTTCTTCAATTCTATTTCTTGATAAAGTAAGTTTAATGTCAGTAGATCCATGGGTTTTTTTTTTAAGTATTCGCTATTATTACCAGACTAATATTTGGCATAAATACTCTCGATAAGGTCTGAGAAAGACGTTAATTTAATTTCATAATAGGCTAGTTGATTCGGTTTGAACATGAACATCAGATTGTGTTTTAGTAGCGACATAGTCAATTCGATTATCTTCTCTTCAAGAGGTAAAACAGTTCGTAACCCGGCCGTACCAGTTATATTTTAATGTTGATGGCTCCTAAATACCGTCTCCCGGCCTTCATTCTATTGTTGATTTCTGTTTAACAACACATCCTAGCCTAGTGTATCAATCTTGAAAGTTACAAGAAAAAGGAGAGTATGAGGCCTAAAATCAACTAATTTTTTGGAAGTAATACAAGCCATGATTGAAGTGCCTGGGAGCATTGTCCTTATTCTGTTTCATAATAATAATAGCAATAAATAATTATTTATCAGTTTTTAGTTTAATCGCAGCACATGATATCTTTAAATTGCCTAAAAGACTGAAGAAAGTTAGCCTGTTTCTGTTTGTTCGATAAAGGAAACATGTAATAACAATCTACCAATTTTAACGTACTTGAAAGATGAAATTTACTACAGCTTAGTATATTTTGCCGTAAAATACTCGCCACATCAACAAAATGACCCCAATAAAATGGTCTCGGTCTTGATATAAAAAAGATTTTATTAGGAATTATTTACTCAGCATTCACTTAAAACAATTTTTAAAAAACTATAATTTTCAATAAAAAGAATTTTTGAAAGATGAATTTGATACTTTCTTGACAGAACAGATCTTCTTTGTAATTTACTAATTCAAGGTGTGTTTTAACGGAATATTTCAAAAGATAAAAACGAAGCAGATACTTTTTTTTTAAATTTCAAATGGTGGCTTTGTCAACTTTTAATAGAACTTTTTTTTAATTTACTGGCTCAGGATGTTATTTAGAAAAAAAATTTTCGGGTGGAAATTAAAACACATGAAATATACAATAAGTTTTATTGGTAGTGTAAAAAGTGTTTTTAAATAATTTTTTTTTTGAATACTTTAATAAATAATATTAGCAATGTGGTAATAATGATACTGAAAATTGCGTTATTTTATAATTGGAATAGTTATAAAATTTAATTTGTAATTTATCATTAGGTTATTAGAACAAATTCATATAAAATTCAGTCGATTAAATATAAGAATAAACCCATTAAATTATATCTGTAATAATTATAGTTATAATATTACGTATATTATTTATCTTTTATAGATATTAATTGTTGGCATTAACGTGAATGTTCTACTTTTAATGCACCATTAATAATATTATTTGGATTCAAGTTCAAGGCCACGGGATATCATCGGTCCCGCAATGGTCAACTGTTATGTTGTCGTACGTAACTCATTTACGTAATATTTTATCATTATTGAAATATATATAATTTTATCTGTTTATTTACTTTTATTTATTACATAACATAACCTGTGTTCCAACGGTTAAAAGTTATTTTATACTTTCCCTGACCGTCGATGAAAATTATATACTTCCTATGCAAGCCGTTTCAAATTTGAAGCTTTTCCCCGCAATTTATCTCTTTTCCCTATAGTCCATATTTCTTTTCTTTCATATGGATAAACCTAAGAGACCACGCGAATTGTTCAACATTTCCGTTCAGTTATTTCTGTTCAGGACCTTTTCGTTCCAATTTTCCATTTGCAGAACTTCTAAGTCGGAACTAGTCCGACCCACCCGTTTTGATCTTAGATCATTATTTGAATGGATTAGCAGAGAAAATGCTCTTAGTCGGACCGTTTGAAATTACTAATTATCCTTTCTTTTATGCCAAATTCTCGGTTTTTTCTTTATCTTCATTCACCCGTTACAGTAACTTTTATCGATCCAAAATTTTTCTCAACATTCGGTTCCAGTTGTTTTTAGTCTTTTTGCTGGCCGTTTCCGGAATATCCGTGTTTCACAGTAGTACAGTAATATTCACAGGACTATTATTGTCTTATTCAATTAAAGCAAAGCTTGTTCTATTTACTGCCAAGATTCTGACTTTTATTTCTGGTTCCAAAACTCCTGTTTTTGTAAAAGCAGATCCCAAATATGTGAGATCGTTTACGCTTTTGAATTTTCCAGCCTTCGAAGTTAAAAGAAGTTCCTTTAATTTTCTTTAGTACGTTTGATGAATACTAAATCGTGGATACCGGTGTTCTTTGGCAGTTGGGTTTCAATTACCACACATCTCAGGAATGGTCGAACTGAGACTGTACAAGACTACACTTCATTTACATCCATACTATCATCCTCATTCATCCTCTGAAGTAATACCGGAATGGTAATTCCCGAAGGCTAAACAGGAAAAAGAAAGTCCAAGGTTCGATGCTGTAAAATATTTCATTAAATAAAAATGTTTTTCTTTCTAATTCCGAAATTTATTTTTGTTACAACCGGTTTTATTTTTTTTGAAAGGGTGAAAAAAGAACCGTTTAAATATATATAAAACGCAAAAACGAAAAATAAAGCAAAATTCCCGTTTATAAATTATTCTTCAAAGCTTAATATATTAATTAATTTTTTTTGCGTATCAATGATAAATGCTAAATTGTAGTAACATGTTACTGAGTAGAGTAATAATATTCGTATGTAGTAAAACTATAAATATAAATGAAAGCAGATTACAGTATTACGGTAATTAAAATTAATGTTTCTATAGTTGTAGTGGCTATTTCATTCTTAGCTAGATCGGTCACTAGAAATTAGTATTAAATACACGCAGCTGGAGAGTCTAACTCTCAGAGGTCACTAAATACGTCATCGAAGTTCAAATGCATGGAAAAAACACAGCATAACCTACAAGAACACATACATGAATATAATCAGGTTTAACAGTAGTATTCATACAGTACACAGACTAAATATATATATTTTTTTTGTCTTCAGTCATTTGACTGGTTTGATGCAGCTCTCCAAGATTCCCTATCTAGTGCTACTCGTTTCATTTCAAAAAATGAAATACCCTCTACCTAAAAATGAAATACATCTACATCCCTCTACATCCTACATCCCTAACAATTTGTTATACATATTCCAAATATATATATAGTCTAAATATATATAGACGTAAGTAAATATACACATCACTACATAACGAAACAACCTATGTAACCCCAACAAACTAAATACAAGTTATAAATTCTTTAAAAATAATCAATCTAATTCAAATTTCCCAACTAATACAACATAAAAAAGAAAAAACAAATTTTTCGTACATTTTTATATTTTTCAACATTTAGAGGTTCCATGATTTAAAATATATTACTTTTTCTTATTCCTGTATCAGTTATAACACAGAAAAGACGAAAATTATTTGACGATAGTTCGTATAAGTGAAAAAAAAAACTAAAATTTATACATACTTAAGTCCGGAAACGCTTTGTTCTCGACAGGAAAAAATCTCAACCTGAATCAATGATATTTCTGCTTCTACGATAAAATTAGACTAAAAATGTATTGAAATTTTTGAGGATTTTATATGTTTTTGACTAAAACAAAACGATTCGTAGTAGAATTATATCCAAATAAATCCAAACGTTTTTGGATTTTGAGCTTTTTTGGACACTTTTGGTTCTGTCGATTACATGAAAAGGGGTGATGCACAACTAGATGTTACAAAAGTCCCAAATCCAACATTTCAACATTCTACGGCTAATCCTTTTTGAGTTATACGAGATACGTACGTAGAGACGTCATGCCAAAATTAATCAAAATGGATGATTCCGTTGAAATCTGAAAACCGAAATTTTTCGCATTACAATATTTCCTTGTACTAAAAATGAACTGGTAAAGTATACTTTTTTTAAATATGTAAATTTAATTAAGTAAATTTAAACAAGATTTCAAAGTAAAACGTGTTTTTCGAGTCAAATGATTTTTTTAGACTTTACAACAATTTGTTTTTTGTAATTACTGGAAATACGGTTCTGGGAATCAATTTTTATTTTTTTAATTTCTCGTATCAAAAAAATAAATAATTTTTGCCCCGTAATTTGCATTCTAAGAGTTTCAGTATAGTCTTATTTTACGTTGTAATATAAATCAAGACAAATTTTTTGCTAGACAATTCGAAAAATGTTTACGGAAATATTTTTGTTATATATATATAATTTATAAACTTTTCGGTTATCTTTCGATATTTTTACGAGTAAAACATATTTTATAATTATTCCATTTTTTTCGCAACTCACTTGTGTGTTTTATGTGTGTGCGCGTGCGCGTATTTGAATGTATTTACAATATACATACGAGTATATGTTTGGGTGTATGCTGGCATTTATTTTTCATTTATTTCAGGACTATTATTAATTTTCTTATAATATGCGTGATCAGAGTAAGTTATTCGATTATTATTTTTTTTTAATTAGGATGTGTGATACGAAGATGATGAAATGTCTAGAGTAACTTTCACGAAGAGTAGGGATAAAATCACTTTCTTAGTTTAACTATTTTTATAGTTAAAACTAACATGATATTTATATTTAGGAATGTTAAACTAAACTTTAACAGAATGCCTCATTGCAAATTCGAATATGTGTAAATATTATTATAACTTATGCTATTTGCAAAACATCTCAGAAGATCTTTAAAACACTTTTTTTCAGATAACAAAATAGCTTAATAAATAAGAAGATACAGTTGTAAAAATAAAAATGATTTACAACTTTATACCTGTGATAAGGTTAAATTGAAAGCTCTGTGTTAGTGCTGTGAATGTTAAACAACATTTTTCCAGCTTTTTTATTATTAATTTCTTCATAATGTCCTTTAAACATTATATTTTTGCGTGAAATATTTAATTTTTAAAAACTGCTCGATTAACTTATTTTGATGTGAATATTGCAATCTATTTTGGCTGAAAAATCAAGCAAATAATGCTGAACAGATTAAAAAAACAAAATACAGATTTAAAAAACGTTGAACGAACTATATGGTTTATCTCCCTCGATGGAAAAAATCAATAATATGTTCTGTCACTTATCAGAATAATAGATTTTTATTTGTTCGCCCAAGATTTGCTTCATTTTAAGATGTAGTGTTATAGGACGATGTTGAAAAACGAATGGTTTTATTTATTGGTACAAAATGAAGAGGTTTTTAGAGAAATTTTAAAGAGGAAGTTTTGATGCAAATTTCAGTGCTACTGGATTTTTATTTAAATAATTTGTTTTTTTTTAGACCAATACGTCCAATAAATGACTAGAAAATTATTTAATATCAGGACAGATCTAAAACCGTAACAGTAACGTAACTTCTACGTCGATTATAAAATACAAACCAGTATTTCTCTGATTTTATTAATCTTTTACCAACATTTTCTTTTTAATCAATTTTTTATTTAAAAATACCGGCTTACTATGAAGTATTAAAATTTGCCATCTCGTTTGCCAGGATTCAATATTTCCGCGAAGTCCCCAAAAAAATATGTTTCCGAGAAAACTAATATTTCTTTTAAATTTATATAGTACGTTTATAAATTGTATTTTATTCTTTATAAAAATGTTATTTAATTTCGATTCTCATATTAAAAAAATAGAATCTTCATTTATAAATAAAATTATTTTTCTTTACATGATTATATTTTTTTACCCGTTCTCTCTCCTTTCAGTTAACTGCACACACATATTAATAATCGGCATAAAGAGTAAGATTTCGCTCATTGTATACCAATTTAAGCTCTACAACGAAATTGAATTAAAATGGAAATTATAAGAAAATACAAACCGAAATTATCGAACATAATTGATCGTAAAAGGTTTTTTTACCCCTCCTCACAGGGCCGGACCCGCAATTAAGCATTATCACGGCCCTGGCAGGTGCCATCGCGTCCAACTACCAGGATGGACCAGTGCCAGGCCCGGCTATCCCGTTTCCTGCCGCCCCACCCTAGTAGCCGGGACTTGGTCCTTTATTGTTATTGCCTATAACAGGGGCAACCCGGAGAGGGCGCCCCTGCCGGGTCTCGATCTTTTCAGCTCGGGGATCAGGAGTCCGTCAGGGGATCAGGATCGTGAAAAGTTTAGCGTACGTTGGCTTAAATAACAGTTTGGTGTTTAAAACTAAAAACAATGGTGCCTTGTCAATTACGGTGCGAGAACTACCCATAGAAGGTTGCACGATGTCCAGGATCGTAGCAGAAGAGGAAAAGAAAACCACGTGTTCAGATTTTGTGGAGCGCTGGATTGGAAATTTTCTTCCAACGCTTCCCCCTCTCATATAAAAAATTAAGATATGGTGTTATAAGGAAATATTTTATTAACAAAATTTGTTAACCACACGTCGTTTTTCTTAACAGCAAGAATTTTTTTGTAGTATTTCATTAAAATCGGAAAATAGTTTTGGCCGCTATCTGCGTGAAAAGTGCTCAAGCTGACGAAATGCCGAAAAATCAAGTTAAAATGAAAACCTCACTTCGGTCGATAAATTGATCTAAAGATATTTTATTTTCGACCCCCATGAAATCGAATATGTGGACTTTACATGTTGATGTTGACTCACGTAATGGTGAATGAATTGCTACAGTATGAGAGTGTTTGAAATTTTGCTTGTCACTTTTATTGTATCTACAGTTGTTATTAAGGTACATTAATCCGGTTATTGTTATAAATAAAAAATTATTGGTGGAGTACATTATAAATATTTTAATTTTTAATTAACATACAATGCAGTATTACTGTTGAATTTATTTTAATTTAATTCTTATAATGGTAATAATAGTTTTCTTATTATTTGTTTAATAGAATACGTAATATTACAAAATGAATGCGGTGTTTTGACGTATATTGTTCTTTTGACATTGTTGTCTCCTATCTCGCTTATAATAGTTCTCTATAGTCATTCTGCTGTTCATAACTTATCATTAGGAGGTGTAAATAACTTTCATGTTTGTCAAAGTAACTGTAGATATTTTCTGCTTTATTCTAGTCTATTAGATCGCGATAAAAATAACAAATGTCTGGAATTTTAATATTTGTATTTAATGTTAATTCGCTTAAAAGATATTTCAAAAACTGATTAAAATTTATCATCCGAAATATCTGTACGAATTTTTTTAATTGCAAATTAATTTTTCTAAGTATATCTTCATAAGTTGAATAAGGATTAATACATACAGTTTGAATTATAACTAGAAAATATCGTTTGTGATCTGATATGAGACATAGATCTCTCCCGAACTGACTACAATCATTATTGAGACTTTTTTCCTGGTATTCATCTTATTTACTGAGTCAAATGTACTATCATATATAAAAAAAATCTGATGTGGCCAACACATAACTATGTATTGTCCACATGTGTAATAGGCGTACAAGGAAGCTTCCTTGTACGCCTATTAAATTAATTTACACATTTTTTTTAATGAAAAGAACATGAAATTTTATTTCATTAAAAACTTGATTTTTTTTGATTTTTTTTTGCTATTGAATTATTAAATTAAAAAAAAAAAATTAAATAAAATGGAGATGAAGTCTGATTCGAACCGATGTGCCTTCCCCTAAGATTCAAATATTTCATTAATTAAAATTTTATTTGGCTATAACTCTGGAACCAACGAAAATAAGTAATTATGATATATCGTTATGGTATATCGTATATTATTATATATCTTGAAAAGCTCTCAACGAGGGCTTATTCCTGCAGTTAAGAAAAAGTCTGATTCCAATTTTTTTTGGATTTCGGGCTTTTTTGGACACTTTTAGTTCAGTCGATTGCAATCAAAAGGTAACTTAATGCAACTTACAGCATCACAACAAACCACATTTGCCCCGCTCAAATTCTTTCGATCTTTAATTGAGCGTAACTCAAGAACTCAACCTATGGTAATCAAATTTTCACTTCTCTAACTTCAGATACACTATTACTGTATATATAAATTTAAATGAAATTGATCTAATAATTTTGTAGATTTTCGAACCACAAAAGATTTATACATAGCAATATAGATAAATATATAAGGAAACCACAATTTAATTGAATGGTATTTTTGTACTCCTCATAACTAAAAACGTAAAGAATATTCATTTTCATCCCGAATTCCCAATATGCGACCGAAATACCGTACTTTTCTTTGAAAAATCGGTAAAAAAAAATTACGTATTGTAAGATTGTAGCACTGAATAACAATGTAAGATGGATGATAATAAATCCAAAAAAGTGCCTTTGAGCCTCTGCTGGGAAAACATGACGGGGAAAATTGAAATTTGTAGATAATCGAGTAGATATATGTTAGGTGCCGTAATCTAACGATTGTAAGCGATTTGAAATTAGATTGGTCACGATAAAAAGAAAATTACACAGCCCTTATAAAGAACTTCCTACGCCTGGCTTACGAAGAAATGTGAACCGTTAAGTGACTTCCTGTTGTTTTTTTTTCACTAAGCCTAGCGTATCGTAAAACCCAAGCTCACCGAAATACAGGCGATATTCAGCCGTACAAATGACACCTGCACTCTGTTCCCCTTCAGAAACTGGCCGTATATAGAATATCATTAGCTCTACACTAGCTGGCGACTATTAAACCTAAGATACTTTTAATGCGCATCAGCTGTAATAAAGGTTATACAAATAGTATAAAATAAATGAATACACCCTTTTTGTTGTAAAACAATGCATTACATATACTCGTACTATTCAAGGAAGTAGCAGATTTGTTCATCGGGTCATTCGTTAAGGCGTTTACTTGATTTAATTGTAAATAGAAGTTTACAAATGAAATTATTATATAAAGACAAAAATTACAGTATCTGTATAACAAAGTAATTAATTGAGGATGTATGGTATAATTTAAATGTCGTTAAAAATTCAGCATTAAATAGAAAAAATGAATAATTGCATAAAACCGAGTACACAAATGACAAAAATGATTTTTATTTAGTAAAAAATAAATAAATAAAAATAAAATAAAATACTTTTTTACTTTAAAAATAATTTTACATTTGAATGTCGAATCAAAATAAATTCCAGACATTTAAGATTAAGAAACTATTATTTACTGAAATATTAACCGAAATATGGTCAAAAGTAATATCTGTTAACGTTATCCTTGAATAATATCACTAATAAAAAAAATTTCCATTATTAAATTGTAAATAAATATTTTATACGCGTAGCCTACAGTATTTTTATATTTGTCAACATTTAAAAAATATATATTTGCTTTTGAAGTTAAAATATGTAATTAAATGATTGACGAATTTGTATGATTATTGACGAATTAAATATGATGAATTTTTAAGAAAAATATTTTAATGACGTAATCAAAATTTTTATAAAAATATTTTTAAATGTTTAAAAACATTATACTTTAATCTCTCTTTTCACATTAAATTAAAGTAATAATTACTGTATTATAATCACTATCAACAAAAGTTTTTACATTATTTTTCTTACTAGTCTTATAAGCCAGTTGTTATTCTTTGGTAGCTTTAATAAATATTTAATACCAAAGTGTTGGATCATTGGCTTAATAATTATGACTTTTTTTCTATCTAATATCCTTTATAGTTTTTTGTAAATCTTTTTAATTATAATTCATGTTGATAAATTTGTTTACATCGTCTTCATTATACAGACATTTTCCATTTATAATTTACGGTAATAACAGTAGAAGTTTTTTGACTGAAGTTTTATACGGGATTTTTCCTCTATTCTTATGAAGATTGCGTGTGTAAACAAAGTTTATTTCTGAGCTATTTTTAACAATTATATCATATCATTCATTTCAATTAAAATTATAAATATAGATTGCTTTTTGTTTTATATTTATAAGCAGTCGTAACCGCCTGTCCTTTGCTTTGTTAATTGTAACTAGATTGAAGATCTCAGGAACTATTAATGCTGCAGGCTTAAAATTTTTATGGATACTTGGTATTCTAAGTAGATTATATGTATCTAAAATTATTACTATAAACCACTTCCTTAATGAAATATAAATACGAGGGCTGTTCACAAAGTAAAGGAACTTTATTTTTTTAATCTTTATTATTAATTTTACAGATTATTGGTCCTTCTCCCCTTCAAAGTAATCCCTTTCCCTATTCACGCACTTTTCCCAGCGGTATTTCCACTTCGCGAAGCAGTCTGAAAGTGAAACTGAATAGTTTCATTTGAAATGGCCTTTAAGGACCGTGAAGAATTTGCTTTAATGTTATCAATAGTCTCAAAACGGCGTCCTTTCATCACGGATTTTAATTTAGAAAATAAGAAAAAAATCGCTAGGAACCAGGTCTGGCGAGTAGGGAGGACATTCATCTGATTTTTGGCACAAAACTGACAAAGCTGAGTGTGCGGCCGCATCGTTGTGGTGATGGAACTATGAATTGTCTCGCTACAACTCTGGTCTCTTTTTGCGGATTTTTTCACGTAACCGTTATAATACGCGTTGATAATACGCACCGTTCACTGTTTCGCCTTGAGACAAGAATTCAAAATGCGCAATTCCATTAAAATCGAAAAAACAGAGGGCATCAGTTTGACACTGGATCGAGACTGACTTGCTTTCTTGGGGCGTGGAGATCTTTTTCCAACCCATTATGATGATTGAACCTTTATCTCAGTGTCGTAGCCGTAAACCCAGCTATCATCTCCCGTTTTCAACCTTTGCAATGTTTCATCGTCATCGGCTTATTCAAGAAGTTGCCGACAAACGTCCACTCGATGTTTTTTTTACTGTTCGGTCATCAAATGAGAACAAACTTTGCTGCAACTCGATGCACGTTCAGTTTTTCTATCAAAATGTAATAGCACAATCCAATCGAGATGCTAACGTTTTCTGCAAGTTCTCTGACAATCAGTTGGCGATTTGCACACACCAGATCGTTGAGTTTCTAAACGTGGGTATCATCAGTTGAAGTCGAAGGCCTTCCTGGTCAAGGATCATCTTCAATCGACTGACGACCACTTTTAAATCGTGAAAACCATTCGTAACATTGCGTACAACCCAGAGCATCATCTCCGTAAGTTTGTTTCAAAATTTAAAACGTTTCTGTGAAAGTTTTCTCAGATTTCACGCAAAATTTTACGTTGTATCGTTGCTCCCGAAAATCGCACGTAAACAAAATTCCACTAACACTTAAACACGTTGAACTCAATTAACAATAACATGAAAACTAAATGAGATATCAACAAGCCAAGAACATGTGGTTACCGAGGAGGTTATGCGGAACTCAATGCTGCCAACCGCATATCATTTATATCTCCGCTGGCGCGAAATTAAAAATGTTCGGTTAGTTTCTGAACAAACCTCGTAAATAATAATGATAATCATTTTTTCAATCTTTTTTGAAATTATTTTTTTTAACGGATAAATGTTCACATATTTTCATAATTCTAGATGTATTGAAAGATATATATATATATATATATATAGAATAATGACAAAAAAATTCAAGTTGTTATCGTCAGTTGTTCCTAAGAAAAATATGATTTTTGGAAAACGGGATTTAAAAATTACATAAACGATTTATTTTACCCGGCTTCATAATCTGGGTCATCAGTGTTAGCTTCTTGATCTTCTAACTTTAGCTTTTTATTTCTGCTTGTCCGTCTTGCCTTTTTTCTGCATTTCTTGAACTGTTTTTCCGCGTCAATCTTTTTTAAAATATTTTACGATATTAGGAACCGGATTGATTCCAAGATGTTGCAGAACTTCACAATCGCTAATGTTTTCATTATTAAATGTTAGCACTGCATCATGTACTTCAAACTTGTGTTTCCTTTTCCACAAAAATATTTTTTGTCAACCGGTTCCAAATTATGTGGTTGAGAGACTCATTGGAGTTCTGCTTCTGTCTATGGAGACATTTTTTCAACAAATTTTTATCACATAAAATTTGAATTATTGGCTTTTTAGCTTGAAGAACAGACTGAGAGAGAAGTTTTGTATGAGTTAAGAAAAGTTTTTACTGGAAAATTCGAGCGTCGCTGTATGCACATCTGTGACGTAATTTTTTTAAAAAAATCATAAATAAATGTATATCTACTTCCTTTACGAAGAAAAGGAAGTATTGTGATCGCGAAAAATTTCGGTCTTCAGATTTCATCTCTTTTTTCTTTTTCTATTTTTTTTTTTACTTCTTTGTAAGAAATAAAGGAAGTATCGCGAAACATTTCGGTTTTCATATTTCAACGGAAATATTCATCTTGACCATTCTTAAACCCATTTTGACTAGTTTCGGTGTAATGTCTGTACGTAGGTATGTATATGTATCTCGCATAACTCAAAAATGATTAGTCGTAGGATGTTGAAATTTTGGATTTAGCTTTGTACCATCTAGTTGTGCAGCTACCTTTTTGATTGCAATCGAAATTAAAATTAAAATTTTAATTAATGAAATATTTGGATCTTACAGATCAGGCACATCGGTTCAAATCGGACTTCATCTCCTTTTGCTTTTTTTAACTTTTTTTTTATTTATTTTTTTATTTTTATTTTTTTTAATTTAAATATATTGATTTAATAATTATTAGATCATGGTTGTAAAAAAAATTACAATTACAATAAATAATAGTTCAATGATAATAAAAAAAAATTATTAGTAAAATAAAATTTGATGTACTTTTAAAAATGTGTAAATGTAATTTAATAGGCATTACATATGTGTATATGTAATAAATTTGGTAAAACATCTGATTATTTAATATTAATTGAAAATTATAATGTAGAATCGTATTATTTTTGGATTTTCTTAGCAAATTATTATAAAAATTGTATATTTATTATTTTTTTAAAAATAATTTTATTAATTATCTGAAGGAAAAATAAAACATTTTTGAATTGTATTCAATTTAAAGTGATTGTTGAAATTTTTTTCACTTGTGCGTAATATTCACAAGATTTCTGGTGTATGGTATAAATAAAAGTTAATAATAATGAAACTATTCCGTTTAATGAACTCCTGTGTACTGAATACAAATGTTACTTTTGACCTTACGGTGTAGAATAATCAATTTTTATTGTTGGATTATTTGGTAAACGATTTATTTAAAGCATAATCAAGGGACTTTTACTCTAACCTAATATTTCAGGTAAGATTGTTGAATTAAAAATTGTATAAATATTTGATGTTAATAAAAACTAATATTTTAGCAATTGTGTAACTATCTACTTTTATTAAAGAATTGGAGGATCGTATCTCACTTTCAGATGAAATAAGTTTAAATGAAATGCAGCAAAAATGTGTATATGTAATTCAATGGACGTGCAAGGAAGTTATATGGTGTATACATCAGATTTTTTAATATACACTTACGAATGTTACATCAGATGACTTAGAAAGTATTGAAAAAGAAACAGAAGAAATTCTAAAAAAAAAACGATTTTTTTTTTACTCATCGGTTACGACTGTAACCGATGAGCAAGGGCAGTCCCGTATGTAAAATTCCGAATTTCAAAAATGGCTTCATCAAATTCCATAAATAAAGTATCAAAAACTTTTTTGTCCTAATTCTGTCATATTACAGAATAAATGTCAATTTGATATTTATGAAATAAAGTCTTTAAATCAGACTTTTTTTCTAAATAAAAAAACCATAATTGTTTACAATTCGTTTGGTTGGATATTACATAAAACAAATTGAAAAGAGGATCTCAGATTATTTTATGCTTATGTGCGTTCGCACTCACACACATATATGAAAGTTATCATCTTATAATTTCTCTTTGTTGGCTTATATAATAAAACATAATACCACACAATAATGTTATTAATATTATTATCTACCTATAATTATCCGTAATGTAACCAACTATACATGTACTAAATCATATTACATAACGCAATGTATAAAGTTTCACTTACAATCCTAAGATTTTTCAACAGTCAAAACACGCAACAACATTCACGTAACTTTCTTTTTTTATTTCTTTACTTGTCTAAAGGGTTAAGAGATGGTTTTTTTTTTAAACGTTAACTTCAATATGAAAAACGTGCCACTTTATGTTATTGTCATGCTGTTTTGTCATTTTACATTGTGATTTTATGCATTATTCTTGGCGCAGGTATACATATTAAATAATTTTTTAATCCTTGAACTTTAGGTAGCTCGAAAAGTACAGTTATTGTTTAACTAATCAATTTTTCCATATAATATATTATAGAATATTTTATGATAGGAAGAATTTTAATGATTCGAAGTTCTAAGTACGTTTATTCTTTTATCTACGCTTTGAGAACCCCTAAAAAGGTTACACTTAAGAGTTTGTTTTTATTTTTCAGTAAAAAAATTAAAAATAAAAGTATGGTGCAAATTTTGTGTATATATCAATGTTTACATGTATATGTGTTGACTTATATTTCGCTTTTTATTTCTGTAACAGTTGAACATATATTCACGGAATCTGATATAACCACTTATATATATTGCCTGGACTTTAGTGCTATTACCTTTTCATGAAAATCGGACAAGCGAGTTGGTTATACATTAATGTTAATAATGTATATGTTACTAAAATGTAACAAAATAAATGTGAAATTATCGTTTTAATTCATGTCAATTATTTGAAGATATGTGCATTTTGATGAAAATGTTTGAAAAGTAGAAATACATATGTAATTTGAAATATTATAATGTGGTGGTATAGAAGTCAGAGAGGCTACAGCCTCACATCTTTGGTTGGATGATGGGATAATATATGTTGTTTTCTAATTGTTATAACTATTTACTTGGTTAACTTATTATTCTAGGTTTTTTCTTAGTTGATTTAATTAGTGTAAATAAACAAATTAATTTCAAAGGATAATAATAATTTTTAACTTTATTATGGGAGAGAGGCTACATTTTTAGCTCTACAAAAATGTCGTAATATTCAGCAGCAGCTTCGTCAAATAATTTTTATTCACTTTTACTTTCTAGTGTTTTAGAGTTTATAAAAACGATAAGCATTTTTTCCGAATTTTTTGTGTTTCTCAACGTTTAAGGTTCCTTTTAACATGAATTTTTTTTCGAACAGTTTAATTTGTAATCTTGAAATTATAATGTTAGTTTTTGTATTAGGGGTTCCTAATCTGTGGTACGCGTACCTCTGGGAGTACGCGAAAATAATATCGATAATGGCGGAAAACACCAAAAAAGAAGTTAAAATAAAACCACAATTGTCGAGTTTTGGTTTACAAAGAGGACCTATGTGCAAGTTGTCACTGGACCCGCCCACCACTAATCATCGTGCGATTGTGTATGTATCCTTCCCTGCTTGGCTAAAATTGTCATTGTAATTTGAAGCGATTCATCATCATTTTAATGTTCGATTGTGCGTCAAGTGGGTAAAGTGGATAATTGACCTAATAAGTATCTTTCCTTTTTACAAGCGCTTAATTTGAAATATTTAGCTATTATTTATTGGCTTGAGTTTCAATTGATGTTTTGTGCCTCAACATGGATAGTCGTTAAAAACTTGAAATTGTAAGAGTGCTGCAGTTATTATTGAAATTCAACCTGGTGAATAGATAGCTGTAAATACTTCGAAGCAATCTGATGGTTTACAAGCGCAAGAGGGATTCAGGATGCAGCGAACAATAGTCCTACTGTTGCAAGAGATAAGTTAATAATATATTATAAAAAATCAAAACATCAATGCTCCACTAAAACAGAGAAAATGTTCTGTTGAATATTTGAGATATGGATTTTCATTCACAGAAGATGAAGACTGTCTGCAACCAGTATGCGTTGTTTGTGGAGAAATAATATCTAATACTATGAAACCTTCTTTCTTGAGCGGAATTTAGAAACAAAACATTGAATTTATAAACAAAAAGATATTGGTTTTCTCCGACGACTAAGTTATTATATTGGTAAAAACGGTAAAATTAGTACAATTGCTAAAAATTTGGTATCTTCTTGTATCAAAGATGTTGTCCAATATATATGTTCGATGAAGACTAGGTCTGAAAACTTAATTTTCCCTTCTCAGACAATACAGTTTCTTAGAGAATTAAAGACAAGTCGAACGACATTGAATCTACAGTAATTGAAAGAATAAGAAAGAGTTTCTTATTTTTAATAAAGCACTGACGTATCCATGTTTGCTTGCTATTGTAAGGTATTTAAAGACAACATGCCTGAAGTAAATCTTTTGCTTTTGCTATCCTGTCACCGAAAAATGTACTGATGAGGATATACTTATTCTCATTCATTGTAAAAGAAATCGATCGAGCCGTGGTGTTTGCACGGATGGTGGAAAATCTAGTCTTGACTGTTATACAGGTTGTCGCATCAAAGAAGTCGCTCCCCACGTAGCTTTTTGTCATTGCTGTGTTCACAGACAAAGCCTAACCAGACTCATTGAAGAAAGTGCTCATTCAATCTGTCAAAATTATTAATTTTTATTAAAGCCACTTCAAAAAACTATTCAAATAATTGTCTGAAGAGATGGGCAGAATCTATACTACATTACTTTTACACACAGAAGTGAGGTAGCTTTCACGTGGAAAATTCCTTACAACATTGTTTAAATTGAGGTATAAAGTTCAGGTTTTATTTTAGAGACCAATCTTTTGAGTTGAGTTTTAAGTTTAATGAAAGTGAATGGCTAGAACACCCTGCATATTTCTCTGATATTCTTTCAAAAATAAACAAACTTAGGATCACAGAATATTTCCATAACCATCTTTTAGGTAGCCTAGAAAAGACCACGATGATGCTCCTCAAAGGCCGTTTGGCAATGAGTCGGCGAGTCCGTGTTTCGATGGCAGGCCAGCGAATACAGCATGTTCAGATTCAAAAGTACCTCGAGGTGTTTATTGATGAGAAACTGTAATTTAAGAAGTACCTTCAATACATCGCGGAGATGGCCTGCAATGCCATCTTCGGTATTTGACGTGTGATCAGTCCTGATTGGGGTCTTAATTTTAAGACTATAAAAGCGTGTGCGAGTCTATTATGCCATACGCGTCGCCTATTTGGGTGGATAGGCTAAAATATAAAAGTTATCGGGATATATTATTACAGGCTTAACGCCTAATATTGTTAATGGTAACGGATAGTTACCGTACCATTTCTCGGGAGACGGTGATATTCAATGTCAGGCGTGAAACCGATAGACTTGACTGCGTCTGAGAAGCAGCAACGGTATTTTGCTAAGAAGTCCGGTGAGTTGACTTCGGATAAAGCTCAAGAAATTGAACAACATGGCAATGCCTTGTGGCAGGCCAGATGAGATGGGGCAGAGGATGGGCGTTTTACACTTGATCTCTTTCCAAATGTTGTTGATTTGCGAGACGCCTCTTGAGTACACCCTAATAAATATGTGACGCAGTTTCTTTCCGGCCATTGTGCTTTTGGGAACAGGCTGCAGAAATTCGGCCTGGTAGATTCTGGGATGTGTCCTCAGTGTGGACAATTGGATGACACCTACCATGGTTTTTATAAGTGCTCGAAGTACGAGTTAATGCGCACGGAGATCTCTGTCGGCTTCATCTTATCGGGTCGACGTTGGATCTCCGTGTAAATTGGAGGAGCCAGGCCGAATCTGCGATAGTGGAGAGTTTTAATAGTGTACTTAGCGAAGGAAAGGATTGCTGAGGGGATATAGAGCTCTGTTTGGATTTTCTTGTATTCTGTATTTGTTGATGCTTTGTTTTATAAATTATGCTTTTGTTGTTTTTTCCTTTGTTTTGTTCAACGTTAATGTGTTGTTATTTTTACGTGTAATATTTTTATGTTTCGTGTTATGTGTTGAACTCACTTTTACCTTCTGTGGGTAGATAGTTCAGTTTCTTTGTTTAGTTAAGTCCTTACAGTCTTACTTAAGACTCGGTAAGATGTGTTTAGTTTTGAGTTGATTAAATAGTATTACACAATAGGAATGTCACTCGTGGTATTCGCATCGGTGACATTCTGGCGAGGTTTCGAAGATGACCTCCGGTAAAGCTCATAAGGGCTAGGAACGAAGGGGGTGCCGGAGGGTCAGAATGTCTGACAAAGTCGACTCAAGAAAGAGCAAGAAATATGCTTTGAGAATCATATATGAAAAGAGTCCAATGTGAAATTTTTTAGACACTTTTTATCTGAGAATGAACTAAAATGGTCAAAACCAGTGTAATAGCGCACTTTTAAGGAATTTAGGTGTCGTTCAGATGGTATTTTCCGAAACAAAATAGTGAATATAATTTTATTTTAAGTCTAGTCAACGAATTGTTTTTTTTCAACAAGCCGAAAAATCATCTGTTTCTAAAAAAAGAAAAATCGATTGAACTTTCGACTGGTTCTTAAAAAAATCTGATTTCAACAAAAAAAATGTCAGCGTCTGGGCATCAGTAAAATAAAAGTACCAAAAACTCGTAAAATAGTCGATAATGTTTAAAAATGTTTCTTTCTAACTGAATTAGTTTTCAACTAGTATTAGAAGATTACGAATCGTTATTAAATTTTCTTAAAAAATGAATTGTTCAAATAATACTAAGCATATCACATACGCATTTTTAGCTGTATTTATGCTGTTTTAGAACGGTATAATTTGTAAAAATTTTATTTACACGACGGTTATAACTGATCAACTGCTGCTGCATCTCTTTACCGTTTTTACATTGCTCTTATTTTCAGTCCCATAATCCCAAAAAATGCAATAAGTCTATTAATTTATTAAAATTTATTTTCTAAATTTATTAATAGCAAACAAATCTCTGAAAATATATAGGATTATTCTTGTGTATTTGTGTAATGTTACTTATAAATTTTGGAACTAATCAGAGCAGTGGTTGAGAGTTACGGGAAATACATCTCCAAGAGCATTGTTTTATAAAACGTGTACGTATGAATGGTTTAATGATTTCTTTAATCAGGGTAAAAAAATGAATAAGTTAAAAAGGGAGGAATTTAATAGTAAATTTTAGTTCGGGAAACTTTGAGAGGACTTGAAAAAATTATATTTAATCCTGATCTCTTGTCCTAAAAAAAGGGCAAAAGAATTCGACTTTTTTTTTAAATATACTTTTTTGAAATCGGTTATAAGGCTTTGATTTTTATAAAATCGTTCGTTAATTGAACGATTTTTTTTGTTAGTCAATAGTTACTTCTACAAATGTTCTTTTAACCTTTGCGTATTGTTGTACATTTTTTTAATGAATCGAAAAGACATTTTGTAGTTATTGACTGTAAATATTGATTCCAGCTGTAGAAAGTTACATCGTACATATGTTTTAATATACTGATAATCGCTCTATACACTTGTTTCTTTATTTTATCTTTCTTTCACGGCTTAAAAATTGTATTATCTAATTAAATAAAATTACTTATCATCTTTAATTCAATACATCAAAAATTGATAAATATACATATATATATATTATATTACTGTATTATATTGTAAAAGTGATCGTAATCATATATACGTCCGGTTTTTGTTAACAAGGCCGTTAACCAATTTCGTTTGATATCACAGTATGGCCCTGTCCCTATTTTCTTATTAATTTTCTTTATCTGTAAGTATAGCATTGTAAAATATATCTTTAAACGGGTTAAGGATACAGCCAAATACCTTTATTAAATTTTGATGTCAGCTTATTCATTTGTAGAGAGGTGTGCATGACTGGCGCTACCTCAATACGGATCCAAATGTAACTTTTTTTAATGTCTTTATCTCTTGATTTTATTTTGATTTTATTCTTAAAATTCTTAAAGATCGCTATTGAAAAGTTTTATGTTAATTAATTTATCCATCTTGTTAGTTCTTTTACTTGTAAAATGACAGCGCGTTTCAAAATCGAAACTTCATCATCAGGAAGAAAAAATCAGATTTATCACTCGCGACGAGCTCGTAAAAATTTTAAATAATTTTTATGTTATATAAAATCCCAAAAAAGACTCCGTGTAGCGGTGTTGTTGGTACAGCATCGTCGTATTTTTTGTGTCGTGTTATATACTATCGTTGTTTTTTTTTTCTTTTAATTAGTTTTCCTGTAAATCAGGATCTTATTTATACGATATGTATTGGTTCTGAGTCAGTGACAGTTTTGAGTTCCCTTAATCCTTGATCGGTATTCATAATTTAAAATTGTTTCATCGTAGTTGTACAAGAAAACAAAATTCCTTACGCAGTTCTACGTAAGAAGACCGACTTTTCGTTTCCGACATGAAGTGTGATCATGCACAGTCTCAGGTCGACCACTCAGAAGTATGGGTAATTGAAACCTAAGCACCAAAGACTACCGGTATCCACGATCTAGTATTCAAATCCATATAAAAGTAGCCCTTACTAGGATTTGAACCTTAGAACTCTCGACTTCGAAATCAGTTGATTTGCGATGATGAGTTAACCCTTAGACATACTTCGACATAACCTCAAATTTAGGTTATGTAACAGACAGCATAACCTCAAATTGTGGTTATGTTAACTCAAGGTCGACTCAATCAATCTTTATCAAATTTTAACATGCACAACTTCAGATACAGTACTACAGCATATATTAATTTCAATGAAATTTATGCATTATATTTGCTGATCTTCGAGCCATAAATTTTCATATGTATATATTTATAAGAGAATTTTAAGTGAATGATATTTTCGTACTTCTCGTACCTCAAAATGTAAAGAAAACTCAATTTCACCCCCCCCCCACAATCACACTGTGCAACCGAAAGTAAAACCGAAACCGAAAGTAAAAGTACTTTTCTTCGAAAAGTCGGTAATATGATTAAATCACACTACGCAGTTTGTTTTAATAAAAGTATCTTTAATTATTTTTAATATCGATGCTTTTGTGTTTTTTTTACTAACGATACAATTGCTTCTCGTAAGGAACTTTTAATGTCTTATTGACATAACATTCTTTCTTTCTTTTTCCCGTTTAGCCTCCGGTAATTACCGTTCAGATAATACTTCAGAGGTTGAAGGAGGATGATATGTATGAATGTAAATGAAGTGTAGCCTTGTAAAGTCTCAGTTCGACCATTCCTGAGATGTGTGGTTAATTGAAACCCAACCACCAAAGAACACCGGTATCCACGATTAGTATGACGTAACATCCTGGTTTTTATATACTTTTTGCTTTATATGCAGTTGAATTGCTTTTTAATGGAAAAATAAAACCAAACATTGTAATAAATAGTTTTATTAATTATATCTTCTTATATTGATGTAATTAGATAAGTTATGACTGTAATTAGATATCGTATTATTGTCACGTTTATTATTACATAATTTTTTTTAAATGTTATTTTGTTTAAATATCAAATTGAATTATTTTTATCAGATAAATAGATTACGATGTTTTATATAGCTAAATTATTGTTGTACCAATAATTATTTATAATTAGCAATTAAATTGTAAATTGTTTGTCTGTCTGATTCTTTGTCATGTCTTCTTTAAAGACATCGCCATTTGTCTTTAGGTCCGCTAAATTACGAGATCTGATTCTCCGAATTCAAAAATGAAATTATTACGTCGTTTTGTGAGTCCTTTGCTCTTAAATTCCTCCACCAAAGTTCTCGTCAATTATTATGAGATAATATTGAAATATTAAAATATTCTAACCGTTGATTTACAAAAATTGTTCTATTATTAGCTATGAATAAAAAACAATGGAAGTTTATATGTAGCTAAAAATGTTAAAAAATTAATATTAATTAAAAAGTTAAAATATTTTTGAAAGAAAAATCATTTTAAAATCTCTAAATGTGGTTTCGAAATATTATGTAGCCACGTAGTCCCAGCTTTTAATTACAGTAACTAAACTTACGGCGGTATATATTGAAAGAGTATATATCTTATATATATGAGCCCGTTTTTGTTATAATTTAATGCGATTTTCTTTAAACTTTGTAATAATTTTTTCTGTAAGAATATATTCCAGATAAAAAAATTACCCGGAGAATAGTGTAAATTAAAAAAAAATTATGCACAATTAATTGGAAATTAAGATTGCGTATAAGTTTCTGTGGAGATGCAGCTAAAAGTTTTAAAGTTCAATTTGATATTTCTGGACACATCATGAGTAAGAGTCTTCCTTAATGAAAAATTATTTTCAGAGAGCTCTTTAATATCTGAACAAAACATTTTTTTTGCAACATTTGTAAAAGCTGGTACGTACAAAAGATTGTTGATAGGAATGTACTGTCCCTATTCTGGTTCGGCTTAAAACATTTTTTTTGCAGCATGTGTATAAGCTGGACGGTACAAAAAAATTGTTGATAGGAATGTACTGTTTCTATTCTGGTTCGCTTTAACTCCTGAGGTATTGTGGAAGGGATGGATTCACAGTATCTGAAAGAGGCTTTGCAGCTCTCTCCTTTGCATACGTGTTGCGTTCTGTGGTTAGATCGTTCCTTTATTTTATAATTCTACTCGTGTCTACAGAGTGTTCTTAAAATATAGCAATCCTCTAAACAACTTTTCAACCGTTAAAAATAGATAAATGAAATTTAGTATAGTACTCCTTAAAACTCTACCTCAAAACGATTTATTTTTCGTATGAGAAAATCACACACCAACCACGAGACACATGGGGCGTACTAAAAAAATTTAAATGAAAAAGGTAGTAGGGTAGGTAGGGGTGTGATATACAACCCTATCCTTTAAAAAGGAAATTGAAAAAAATTTGACATAAAACTGTTTAGACTAAGACAACCCTATCAAAATATCACTTTGGTAGCCATTTAATAATTATCACAATTAGATTAAATAATGGTCTACGGTGCACTACCGGAAAATTATCGAAATTTTTCGGTAGTGATCTCGTACCGGAAAATGGTCGTTTTGAGGTAGGAGCATTTGCTAAATTTTATTCTCCTATATTTAACGGTCGAAAAAATATTTAAGGATTGCCGTAATTTATAAGTACTCTCTCTCTCTCTCTCTCTGCGCGCACATGTGTGTAAATCCCGTATGTACTGGCATATAATTAATTCGGTTACCTATCTCGTGCATAAATATATAAGATATTTAGACGTACTGTGATTGAGAAATGAAAAAAAGATTTTCTGATGAAGGGAGTAGAGTCTTTAGATAACATATTTAACGTTAACGTGTTTTAATTAACATCATTTAACTTAACATGTTCTACAAGTTACGTATAAAAAAGTTCTGTTTTTGTTTTATAATTTTTGACAGTCAATTAAAATAACAAGTAGACAAAAAATCCTATTAACAATAACCTTAAAATTCGGGATTGATAATTAAAAAATCATGACCCCCGCTTATTACTACTAAACTTACTACTCATATGATTGTACGTATAAATATTTAAGTGACACTGATTGTTATTGCCATTAGCCACTAAAAAAATCATAATAGGATGTGGTAAAACTTGTTGCAGCCAACGTTGTTTTACTTTTGTGATCTGTGAGAACCTGTTTATTTCTTTTTTTAAATTTTTATTCTGTTTAGCCTCCGGGAATTACCGTTCAGGTTCTTCAGAGGATGAATGAGGATGATTATGTACGATTGTAAATGAAGTGTAGTCTTGCACAGTCTCAGTTCGACTATTCCTGAGGTATGTGGTTAATTGAAACCCAACCAACCAAAGAACACCGATATCCACGATCCACGATCTAGTATTCAAATCCGTATAAAAGTAACTGCCTTTACTAGGATTTGAACGCTGGAATTCTCGACTTCCAAATCAACTGATTTGAGAAGATGCGTTCACCACTAGACCAACCCGTTGGGTTAACCCGTTTATTTAATGCGGCTTTGATATTTGTATGTTACTTCGTATCAAAACAATTCCGTAAAATTCATTTTTTTAGCCTAGCTAAAGTTACTTGCCAGCCAGCCAATTTTTGTATTATTTTTATTTTTTAATCAATATTTAACAGGAGCTTTGTTTATTTACATTATTTTTATATAGATAACATTTACATAATAATACTCGTATTACGTTTTTTATTGTTTATAATATTAAATGATAAAAGAAAGCCAGATTTCTCTCATGTCTCTGTATGATCATACCGAATGTGTGCGGAGTTTCACTCGCAACCGTCGCATGCCATTATTACTTATTACATTACTTATTAGTCTTCAGTTTCCATTAACAGTACTCCCGGAGAAGCTCCATGTGTTCAAAACCATTAAATTGTAAACGTCTGCAATTTGTCGTCTTTCCACTTCCTTGCCGAATTATTTTAGTTAAATTTACTCATATTTTTTAGTCTCTATTATTTTATTAATACTTCATAATCTGTTGATGTAAATCGAACGTAAATAAAAATATATAGTTCTACCTAATGTTATGTTTGATTATTGGACGAAAGCCGATAAAACCCCTGATTAATATCAATATTTGTGCATTTTTCGTATATATAGGGCACTATTTTTCTAAAATTCCTCCCTTAAAAAAAAAAAGAAGTGAATTACGTCATACAATCAAATCAAACAGTTGTTAATATACATTTAAACTGAAATGAAACAAAGTAAATGGAAAATGATAGGGTACAGGAACTGTTCGCACTTCGAGTAATGATATTGCTGCAAGTTCACTGGCCTTGAGCTTTTGATTTCAGTCGGTTCTCGATTTTCGTAAATAGACAACAAAAAAATTAAATCTGATAAGGCAGGATGCACTGGCTATGCTGGTGTTAGTAGACAGTAATTTTTAAAAGATTTGTCTTGACGTCGTCTAATAGACACAGCTGACCGATTACATCCAAAAAAATACGTCAAGTTTTTTTATTATTATTATTCCTGTTTAAGTTGTTTTACACTTCTGCTTGTTTAGTTTTAAATCTTATTCTTTTTTTATTATTTGTCTACGGTTAAGTTTTGTTTTGAACGAAGCTGTTCAGCATGCGAATATTTGAATAAAGAAATTTGCAAAGAAAAAGCGTTGAACCTTCAAAATGCTTTTCGAAGAACAGTATGGTATTAGTTTTGGTCGCACGGTGGGATTGAGGAGTGAAAATAATTTTTTTACATTTTGAGGTATCAGGAATACGAAAATACCATTCATTTAAAATTCTCTTATATATATATATGTTATGACTTATGTTAAAATTTTGTGGCTCGAAAATCTCAAAAATGACTTTTAAAATCAATTTTATTGAGATTTAGATATGTTATAGTACTGTATATGAAGTTGTGGATGTGAAAATTTTATGAAGACTGGTTAAGTTTTGATTGAGTTACGCTCAATTTAAGGTCGACAACGGACAACATAACCTGAGTTTTAAGTTAACTTGACTTTGCATCTGCGTATTTTTCATACGCGCTTATGCAATGAACCACAGTGATGAGTGTGAGTTGAGATTTTATGCTTGAGTGTAGAATCTACTCGTTAATCTAACGTATGTAGTGCGTTGTACTCTGAAAATCAGTCCGTTTCTGACTGCGAAATAGTAAGGCGTCATAAACGAAAAGTCGTCTTAACTGCGCAGGAGTTTTTTTTTTTTATGTGACCGCTTGCAGTGTCATCACATCCCAATTCTCAGAAGTGGAGCTTACATCTGTATACCTTATTTGAGTAGATTTAATTCCCGTACTTTTTTTTATTCAACGCTAACCTTTATTCCGTTGAAAAAAACAGACTCGTTATGATTTTTTAGAATTTAGGGTTTTTAAAATGTTTTGTATTAGTTAATTTTTGAAGTAAAATAGGTTACATAAACATACAACTTTAAAAAAAAAATAGATGAGGCTCTTTTTAATATTCGGGATCAGTGTGAAGTTTTTTCAGTTTTTATATTATTCTTTTCTGTTAACTATTGATTTTTTTTTAATGTAAGTACGAAATTTTGTTCTTTTTAGAACTAAAGTTCGAAAATTAGTAATGAAATGTAATGTAATATAAAGTTTTAATACATTTTTATTTATTTTTTATTATGAACAAAACATATTTTTAAACAACATCTTTAATACTTACTTCACAGAAATATTTTTAAATAAATAAGCTGCATATTTTGGTTTTTGTACTTTTTGTCTACGCAAATGTAAAATTGCAAAATTTATCTACGCAAATTTTTTCCTTTCATAATCAAGAAAATATGGTAGTATTCTCCTGGATGGCTTAACGTAAAAAGCGACGGAGTATTTATTATTTTTATTTATATTAAACTGTACGGTTAATTAGTTTATATTTATTTATATTACTATCGAAAACTCGTTTTAATTTTTCGTTATTTTAGTAATAATTTTTTATATAGAACGTGCCCTGTGTGCTTTTTCATGTTTATCTTTTGTTATTCTCCATATGATAATATAAATATGGTATTGAATGAATCATGTATTTCAGTTTACTATATATTATATAATACTACTGGCCTTGTTTTGTGTTGTCATATTTCATCACGAGTTACTTGAAGTTATAGCTTGGATATATACCAGCATTAAATATTCATCACGCAAATTTCCTAAATGTAAATTTCTGTTTTCTTTCCGTGATCACGTGTTAGATAAGGTTAAATAACAATGTAATACACTAATAACAAAGGTGATAATAATACGTTCGATTTCTATTTAAATCGTATTTACGTTGAATTAAATATATGTTTGCAATATTAATTTGATTAAATTAATTTCATTATATGTTTTAGCGTAGATTATATATGATTAAAAAGCGTATGTGTAACAGATATGATTACAGTTTTAAAACAAATTTGCTACATATTTTTAATTTTACCCGATTCTTTTTCGTTTTTGGGTAGATGTCCTAAGATACCTATTATATGGGTACCATGATTCGACTTCGGGAAAATTTCGACATATCTTCGCGTTTCACATCCCCCAGATCCCAAAACCACAGTCAGCTCAAAAGTTTATATATATACATATATTTCACTTTCTTGTGGATACTATAACTGCCGTAATTTTGCGCCAATCTCTATCAAATTTTTCCTTAAAAATAATTCGTCACACAATCTCGGTCGAGTTGGTTAACGGCCGAAATCGAACCATGGGGGTGGAAATGGGGAGGGGGCCTTTTTCTAAAAAAACAAAATATCGCTATAACTTTCTTATTAATTAAAATATCGAATTCGTGCAAAAAAGTTCCTGCTATTCTTTGGATAAGGGCCTAAAACTTATCTAAGTAAAGTTTTTTGATATCACCAACCATTGGCCCAGGGGTTGGCAAAAATGGGGTTTTGAAGACAATTAACTCGTACCTTTCTTAATAGGCACAGTATCGAATCGGTTTAAAGTGGTAGTTAGTCATCTAAACATTACCTAAAACCTTTGTCTGAAACAATTTTTGATATGACCAATCCTTACGGCAAGGGATGACCAAAATATTACTAGAATTGTAAGAAGATGGGGCTTGTCGTATGCTAAACATGTGAAACTTTTTTCACATGCAACCATTGTCGTATTGAGTAAATTTGAAATTTTTCTTAACTTTAAGTTGGAAATTTTTTTTATCCTTACTTGGCACCGGTGAATCTACCTCCGCTTTCCGGCGTGCGGAAAGGGATTTTTTTTTTGTGGTGTCGTACATAAATTTTGAATTTAAAACAAAAAATAATTAAATGTATTAAAAATTGTTTTTTCAACGCTGCTATCATCAGGTAAAATTACAAAAAATTGGGAAATTTTACATTGATGGCTGAACCAGTGTTCTTTACATGGATGAACCAGTGAACCGGTTTATCAAAATTAGAAGTAAAGTTACCTTAATTCTAATTACGACTTTCGTGTTTAACGTTAAACATACAGGGTAGATCATACTCCAATTAAAGAAAAATTTTTTTCCCGGCATTTATTGCATTACGTAATAAAATAGTTGGTAAAAAAGTATATATTCTACAATCTTGGTTTGGCAGAAAGAAAAGAATTTTTTTAAATTTTAAAATGTGTTCCGAACGCTTATGGCCGAAATCATAAGGGTTAGGAACGCATTTTATGGTAGATATATGCTCAAATGTTTAGTTAGATATTTCAAGAGACAAAAAACTGAGCTTTTAACTATTATAAATTTAAAAGAGGAAAGAACTCTTCTTTTTTTTTTAATTCAAGATTTCTGCTAAGTCATAAATTAAAAAACGAAAAAGAAACAGCTAAAATTAAAAGTATGTAGCATATTTGTTTGAAAATTGTTATCATATCTTTTTCAAAGCTTTTTAATAAAATTAATATTACAAAGAAATATTTAATTCAGTGTATTGATTTAATTATATTTTATAAATTTACTTATTCATTTTATACATAAATCATTCTTTTTCACCGACCACCTTAATAGCGTGTTTGCAGACTTCGGTAGCGTCTTCTCTGGGGAGAGAACCCAGAACAGGGTCTGGGTTTCAAAACTGACCAGACTAGAAATTTTTTTGCTCGCTACCAGAATTTATTTTTCATCATTAACTAAAACAAAAAGAAAAGAAAGTGGCGGTAGCTGTAATTGGATGTCACCTGTATGGTTGCCGAATTGAATAAATATCTATATTTTAATTGTACTTTTGAATAGTTACAAAAACTAAACGATAAATAAAAGTAATTTTAGAATTCATTTCGAAAATAACTGCACTAAAAAATAAAATAATAAGTTTTTTTTTAAATTTCGACTTTTTAAAGCCGACGCCAAATTAAAAACAAAAAATTGTCAACGACTTACTAACCGTTAATTTGGCATTGACTTTAGTCGAATTTTACGAGTGATATTTCAGTTTTTTCGTGCAGTTATCTAGTTTTTTATTAATTAAATATTACCTATTAAGGCGTTTCATTATTTTTTTTTTAGATTTTGTAGTTTTTATTATTTAACTTTTTATTAGATCTACAAAAAATTATGCCCATTCAAAAATAAGCCTTTCGCAAAGGACGCTAAGATAAGAATAAGAATCCAGAGCCCCGTCATAGACTCCATTCGATAAAAGAGAAATAAGGCTTTTTGGTATATAGAAAAGTGGATTTTTTCTACTTTTTCAAATTTTTAAAAAACTTTAATGCAGAGAAATGAAATAGATTATTATTGAGCGTAAGCTAAAGTTCCATGGAATACGAGAAAATTTATTATGTTTTTTATCCTATGTTCTCCAACTAATATTCGTAGGAAAATACATCAGAATAACATTATGCGTGTACGTATTACGCTAAAATATTTCAATTTAAGCGATGGTAGCTGCAAAAAAAAATTAATTAAAATTTCTCCAATATAGACATTTTTATTTTTCGTTTAATTACTCTTCCACCTACTTTAGTTGGAATAGCTTCCAACAGAGGAATCTTTAAAAAAACGATTAAAGGTTAAATTGAGGTCTTTCTTTTATTGAAATCTGTTAAAAAAGTAGGATTTACAAAGTAATATTATTTCCCTAAATAGTTCGTTCATTTGTGTATGTGTGCTTCTGTAATATTAGATTGACCGCATCGGTTTTTTTTTCAAAAATTCTTGTTAAACATTTTTTTTTATACACGTGAATGTTACACCGGTCATAAAACAATGTGAATATATGGGTATATGTAAAATAAAAGTCTTTGAAAATCGGATTTCAACTATTTTATGCTATACATGATACGGTTCCGTAACAATGTATTTTTTCCTAACTGTACGTTGCAATCTGTTCAAATAGTGAAAAATAAGCAACACTCTCCCTCCCCACGGTGAAATGATATGAGAATTATGACATGTAAATAAAGTGTAGTCTTGTACAGAATCAGGCTGACGATTCCTAAGAGGTGTGGTTAATTGAACTACAACCATCAAAGTTCCACCGGTATCCACTGTCTAGTATTCAAATCCGTATAAAACAACTAACGTTTACTAGGATTTCAACCTCAGAATCTTCGACTTTGAAAATCGGCCGTTAAGCAACTGATTTGCGACGACGAGTTAAACACTAGATCAGCCTGGTGGGCTATATAACAATATTATGCATGAAAAATGTTAATGAAAGTTAAAAAAAAAAAGTGTATGAGTAATGTAAATAAGAAAAATAATTAAAATGCATTTTATAATCGTTTAAAAATCAATATACAGTACATTGAAAATGTTAATGAGTAGAGAATCTTAATTAAATCATTGTTACTTTTTATGATACGTTCGAAATTGATACTGAAAAGAAAGTTCTGTTAATGTTATAAAAAATGTTTAATTTTCATGAATGTGGTAATAAACATTTGCATATTTCCTATGGGAGATATTGGGTACATTCAATATCCATGCAATCATTTTTGGGTTTAAGGATAATACAGTTTGAATCATATTTTTCTTCTTTTATTTTTAAATTTTTTTCTTTACTCTTTCAATATTTAATAGAAAGAGTGGTGAACTTGTTGGACTAAAAGGGTTTGTTTTGTTAATTTTTATCATTTTCTTTGTTAAAATTTCGTATTTCTTCAGATATATATAACACAAGCTAATTTTTTGGTTGCATGTTTTATTTACATTTTTACTATGCCACTATTTTTTTATTAAAAAAAAAACAGAATCACTTAGCAAAGTTGATTTCCTTCTGCATTCGACTATTTACTTAACGAAATACGTTTCCTTATAATCTATATAAAGTATCTTAAATTATTTTTAACTCATTTTTAACTATAAAAAATGCCGACAATTTGGTCTAGTTTTCTTAATTCATGTTAAAAACAAGTTTTGTATAATTTAAGGAATTTTATAATTAATCTTTTTTTACAAAGGAAGCGCTAACAGTGTTTTTCCCTAATATAAAATACAAGGAAATCAAATTTCTTCGTAATTATTTATTATTTTTTTTTATTATTATACATGGTTATTCTAATTAATTTGTTTATAAATAGGTTATTATTGTATATATAAAATATACCCTAATATTGATAAATAATTTTTAATTATTTACTTCCTTCAAGATTGTTTGGATTACCTAGTCAGAAATTTAATTAATTTTTAAACGTTATAAAAGTATCAAGAAAAATGAAATAAAAATACTACATACATACCTCATCATCTTTTTAATAGCTATGTATTTACAACTTAAATTTCTATACGTCTATTGCAACAAAAAGGTTGTCAAAATTTTTAACGTATCTTTAATCGGTACCCCTTCGGTCCTCTGTAATAAACTTTCTGAGATGTAAAGGATTAAATGTAGCTATCGGTCAAAAAATTATTAATTCGCGATTTTTTGATTTTGTATTTATTAAAATTTTAAAAAAAATTAAGAAATCTTGAATCCAAATCAACTAAAATCTCTCCGTTTCCTTTCGTATGGACCCGGAGGCTAAACAGGAAGAATGAGAGACGTATGTCTTTGTGTTTTTTCTTCTATCTCGAAAATTTTAGTCTATCATAATTTTTGATATCATACCGCACACCTATACTGTATTACATTATATTAGGAAATATAATATTTTATAAGAAAAAGAAAAGACAAATAAAAAACCTACCTCTTGAAAAGCTGTTATTTCGAGGGATTGGATTTGAAATTTTACTCTGACTTCTTTAAGCGTATCAGAAATCTATTTAAGAATAATATGATTGGATTTTTAATTGTTGTTTAAAAAAATCTGTAACGCAAAAATAGGAATTTATAAATTTTTCGAAGTTTTTACCGTTCCTATTTGAATACGTACTGTTATTATTTTTTTCTTAATAGAGTATTACCACATTAATAATTATTTCTAATCTATAATTATTATTTTTTTATAAGTATTATTTCTCATTTCCTTAGTATTAGCCTTTATTTTAGGGGTTAGTAAAAGTTGAAGTTTTATTTTAAATTAAATTCGGAAGCGATTCGCCTACGTAATGTTTGACACCTAATATATGTGGTCCGTAATATTTCATATTGATGCTATTACAATGTGGAATTATTACTTCAAATATCCATTAAAAACTAAACAATTAAGTAATTACACTCATAATACAGATTATCCAAAGAAAGATCTAATCATCCGAAACTTTTATCTTTTATTGACCATTTTCAAGAAAAAAGTATTATGTTTAGTGATTGTCATAATAAAAAAAATAATTATATTATTGTGTCTAAAAATATCTAAAATTTATTTAGTTAATATTATTTCTTTTTTATAAATATAAAAACTACTCCCGATCAATTAAATGAATTATTTCGTTGTTGTTTATTACTTAATACAATTCTTTAATATACTTTAGTAGCTTTGTTAATTTTGTTTTCAATTTCAGCATTAGTATAACAAGAATCTCCAGTTTATTTCGTATTGTAAAACTTTTTATATCTTAAATATCCATGTATTTTTTCTTGAAATATTTAAAATTGGAACAAGAAATTTATGAGAACTTAACAGCCACAGGGAGTTGTTTTAAATTCTTTCAAAAATATACAGTGGTAATGGGTAGCAATTTTTAGTTTTTATAATTGTCGAAAGAAATTTTACTTTACTTTTTTGAAAAATTGTTTTTTTTTTTTATGTAGTAATTGTTATTCGTACAACTGGATATCTGGTATTTATGATCAATAATAATAATAATGGTAAATAATTATATATAGACCGGTTACGTTATATTATTATACATCCTTGTTTATCTAATATTACTTATATATTAACTTTTTATTGGTCTAGACGTTAGACTAGATCTATTCATCACGTCTAATATGTAAAACGAGCAAGTTCAGTTACATTGTTACCTACCAAGGTTAAATAATTACGAGTTGCGTTGCTACTGACGTGAATTTATCAGATATATAATAAATTGCTAATATTATTTTAACATACCAGTTTGTATAACCTGGAAAATGTAATAGTATTACATGTTAATATCTACGGTATTACGTTACTAATTAAATAATTATTACGTAATTGTAATGGTTATTCTGACATAGTTGAATTTTTTCATTGAAAATTTTTCAACCGATTTGTTCTTTATATATACGTAGATAGATGTATACGAGAAGCGGCTGAAATTTAATACACACTGCAACGTGATGGGAGAAGAAAATGTAAAAAGCGGCAGGTGCTGCCATTTTATAATTTAATTCTCCTACCAGCATTCCAAAACTCATTGACCCGCGTCCTCATTATCTGTCAAGTCACCGTTGTTTTGGAGTCGAGAACGCCTCCTACATCATTTTTAACTGAGGAAATAGTGAAGAATCAGAAGCTGGTAAAGTGAATACGTAGACTGAGCCTCGTCTGAAAAGGAGGTGGATAAATTAATTCATAATGATCATCGTGTCACGCAACAAAGAATCGCCATTCAGATAGGAATATTGAAAGAAAGTTTGGAAAACATTATTGCACAACTGGGCAGTCTAAAATCAGTTTGCGGTGGGTACCACTCGAAATAACAAAAAAGAACAAACAACGAAAAAATGTTGTGAATAGCATATGAAACGTTATCGTGATCTGGGAGATGACATCCTTTTCAATTTTGTGGTGGGAGATAAACTCGGATGCCTTATTACGACCCATAAAAAAAACGGCAGAGAATACTGTCACTATAATTATCTATAATAAAAAGAATTCGAAACACAACCCTCTGCAATAGAAATTCTCTTGCCATTTGTTCTGGGATTCTAAGCACGTATATGTGACTGAGTATTTCGAAGCCAAGTGACTGTAAATTCTTTTCGGGGAATCGTATGGGCTATGTACGTCAATCCACCGAGCCGATAATTCTGCAATACGATATAATGCTCGGCCGCACGTATCGCGTGCAATCGCCGAGGCATATATGAAGTTAAAATTTGGTCCTATTTCACAACCTCACCAGATTTGGCGCCCTGCGATTTTCACTTCTTTTCGCAATTAAAGAGGGATACTAAGGGTGTTCATTTTATCGTAGATGATGAACTGAAGAACATAGAACGTCGTGGATCAAGGAAAGACAACCAGCATTCTTCACATTGATTGACTGACCTCACATTGATTGATTTTTCGCATTCATTGATGGAATGAGCAAACTGATTCACCGTTAATAGAAAAACACGTAGGTGACAAAAGTTGATAGAAATGTTAGAATTGGCAGTATAGAGAACACCATTACTCAGAAAGAACACTCGGCTGGTGTTGCTTGTAACTTAGATTATTTAAATACGTCTCAGCTTTAGAAAAATTGGGACAGACTAGAATAAAATAATGTAAAACCTCTTAACGTTGTAATACCGTTCATATATACTTTATGTCTAAACTCGATAAAAAAATGGTTACTAATTATTATCTATGATTAAAAATGTTTCCAGGATATTTGATTCGACTGAACTATTTTTTCATCCCCTGTATTCTGTGAATCCAATAAGACCATCAATAAAAATAGAATTTTTCATTGATTGTAAGCTACACATTTTTAAGAAAGTATGCTGAATTTTGAAACTGTGGCAGATATTATTTTATCAATTTTATTATGAATATTTTAATGGTTACTCTTCCATCTTTTATAGTACATATATATATATTGAAGGGAAAAAATACTGCGATTGATTAAAAAATTACTCGGATTTTGTATTGCTTGATTTTTGATAACCCTAAATCCAAAAATGTTAAAACTTGGTTACAAAATTTGTGTATGGGAATATTGACTTTTTTTTGTATATAATGCAGAGGAGGAACGAAAAAATGAAATTTTGTTTGCCTGCTAACGTGTTCGGGATTGATTCTGTAATTTTTTTAAGTTGAATAAGGATCCCAACCCTTGTTCAAGATATTGATGATATACTATACCGGGAGGGAGGTTGAACTTAACAAAATGTTGGTAATTCATGTTTCTTAAACTTAGCAAATTTTAGCTCTTTGTATGTTGTAGTAACGGAAAAGGCTAATGGTTTCCTTCTCATGTGGGAAGTGAACAGTTTGATAATCGATCGAATATGTCATATCGTAATGCTCTGGTATGGGTACGGATATAATCACCCAGTAGGGATCTGGTGAACTGTTAGTTGAGTACTTCCGTACTTGTCATATAATTTTGGAATGGCTTTAAAGAAACCTTAGTGTTGCTTCGGATAACTCTTTTGTGGCGGAAAAGCTATTTTTGAAGCATATATGCGTATGCTAGTCTGCGTAAAATCGTTTATTGTTAATGTGGTGTTGCCATGTTATGTAAAGTAACCCAATTATCCAAGATAGTCAACGGGATGGATATCTACTGAAGAGGAATTGTAAGACTTGAATCGGGTTACATATTTGTTTTACCTACCTTCAATGATCTTTGATCTTTTCATTCCTGAAGGTATTCTATGGTTTTTTGGTAGACACCCTTTAGAATCTGTAATAAGAATGCGAGGTTCTTTTTGAATTACTTTAACCTGTGCAAAGGTTATTTTATAATAAATGTTTAGTTAATATTAACTAAACGCAACTATCCTCTATAAAAGAACAAATAATTTAACTATTCGTATTTCAAGGAAAAAGTACTGCACTTCCAGGATTTTATGTTAATAGTTTCATACATTTTGTGTTAAAAAAATAATAAATATGGACGTGATTAAAACAGACGTATGCTGTGTAATTACATACTGGTAATTACATTCAGATATGATAAAAACTTGTTTGATTGGTCTACTTTTATTTATATTTCTTAACATTCTACTTAGAAACTTTGTTGTTTTATCTACAAATATTATTATAATTTAAAAAAAATTATTATTCTTATTTTTATTTTCTTGTAATTTTTGTTTTGTTTATATCATTTATCTTTATTACACTATTTGTTAAATTTCTTATCCGGTATAAAATTATCAGTGATAATAATTATTACGTCACAAATATTGACGTAAACATTAAAAAAATTGTTTTCATTATTCATAAGATAAACAAAACTTGCTTATACATAGAAAAAACCCCCAAAAATTAAATGTATTCATTCAAAGTACAAAGAAATAAATTTTGAAGCATAAATTGGAAAGTTTCATGACGACCAGTTTTTAGAATACTTCAAGACGTTTTTAGAATACTTCAAGTAGTTTATATATTCATTTCTTCAAAATTCTGTAGTAAAGTTGATGTCAAAAATACATAATGATCTGAAAGCTGAACAACCTGTAAAATCAATCGCGAGATGATTTTAAAGCGTTTGGATTTATTTCGTTCTCTGAAGTAGGTTTTCTGAAGGTAGTACTCGGCAATATAAAATCCCACTGAAATTTATGAGCGGCTTTTTAATAGTTAAAAAGTTGTTACACTTTATTATTTTATTTTCTTGCGTAATTAAACCTTATTTATTTGAAAATAGTAATGGAAAAATAATGAAAATGAATGCATGCTTAACGTTATAAAACATGTTAATTAATTTCTACATGCCAAAAATTGAGTCTTATGAAGGGAACTTATGGTTTGACCAAGATGGGTTGTATGTTTACGAGTGTAGCCAGGTATATTATGTTTGAAGAATACGTAATTTCATATTTTAGAAATTTAAACTGACAATTCTACTCTCCTGACATTTTAATAGATTTTTTTTGCATTTACTTAAAAGGTTTGTATCAATATAAAACCAACCGCATGGAACTAACAATACTAATACAAGAAATTTAATAAATTCGATATCGGATGCTATTGAACTTCAATATAAGAAAAATAAATTTCTTAAACATGGTTACCGCTGATGTATTTAATAAATTATTAAAAAAAGTGAAAATCCACTTTACCGGCAAATTAAATGCGACTGTCTAGATATTTCAGTCCTTAGAGTCCTTAAGAATATGTCTACTGAATAGAAATAAATTAATTTTCTATGTTAATAGATTATCTCTATTTAATTCATAAAATCATCAGAGACTTTACTCAAATTTGAAGTATGTTATAGAATAACATTATATATTTTATTATTATTACACTGACACCATTAATATAATTATTTTATGTTAGAAATTTATTAAAATATTAGTCAGATATAAAAATTATTTGAATCAATTGTAGAGACATGAATAAATAATTTTTTACAAAATAGGTCTGCCGAATCTAAATTATGTAGTATCCAATGAATATTAATTGCACATTATGTCTTTGTTATGTTATCTACTTAAATATTAAATAAATACATACGTACAAGAAGTGTATGCAATGTACGAGTGTGTTAGTAAATGTAAATGTATATTCGTCGTGTTATATTTCCGATTAGTTAGAACATTAATAATTTTCTTTAAAATATCAATGAAATATTTAAGGTGTTATTAATCTATTCTAAATTTGCACTTTCATTACGTTACCAAATTTGTCTTAAGATACTTAAAGAAAATTAAAAAGTACTCTTTTTGACTATTTTTTTTATCTTTACTCGATTCTACGCCCTTGTGAAATACGTAAAACAATTTATAAAAACATTCGTCGCATTAATTTCCGGATAAGTAAGTAACCTTTTTGGATTGTTTCTGCTAAATTTATACATTTTTTGATACTAGTTATTGGCCGATTTTCCAAGTAATAGATATTTCGGTCAAAAAATATTATTTTTTTTTAAATTAAACAAAAAAATTTGTATGTTCGTTCTGGTAAACGTGTATAGTAATTAAAAACAATCATTATTACTAAACGGTTTTTTTAGTAAAAATTAAAAAAAAAGATCTTGAAGAATAAAATAACGGCATAAATTGTTTTGTGTACAAAATCATGTGTCCTAATCATTTTAAATGATTTGGATTGATTTTAGCCAAAAATAGGTTATTCCAAGGAATAGAAATAAAATTTGTAACAATTATTCTAGGGAATTTATACCCTTATTGAAATTTTCAACTGTACTTTGAAAACATTTATTTTTGTAGTTTATCCTCTAAGGATGTAATTTATTAAAAGAAGTAGCAAAAATTAATGCAACAGAATTTCGTACAACCTTTTCTAACAAAGACTTTGGAATTTTGGCCAAAATTAATTTTTTTCTTGTGCTAAATAAATTGTAAACAGAGAGAATGCTAAGGAGAACAAGAGATTATTCAGGTTTTAGCTATACATGGTAAATAAGTTACTAGGATATTTTAATACGTTAGTGAAATCTGACGCACAGTAGCTGTCCTTTCACGTAATATTCTCTATTAATTTGTGTGCATGCGTAACGAGATCACGTTTCATTGTATTTTCTGGTTTCACTTTCAGTATTTTTTTACACTACAATTAATTTTTAAAGCAGATGTAAGATATGTTGCAGTTAATTTTTAATTTTACATCATAAACGATAATTTTATCATTTTTAATCTCACTGTCAATAAAAAAATTACCCTCCTCCTGATTTTGGGTTTTCTGGACATTTTGAGGTTTCCTACAATAAAAACCACAACAAACTGAGAGTAATAAAATGTTATACGCGAGTGTGTGTGTGAGAGAGAGAGAGAGAGAGAGAGAAAGGGGGCCTCTTATTCGTTTCATATCTTAGGAATTGTTTGACTTTTGAAATTGCATAGTTTTCAGTTTGTCAAAAATTAATATCACCAGTCTGCTACTGACATGTATTTAAACAATTTTTTATTGGAAGTTTCATTAACTCTTCCTATCTTAAATTTTTATTTCTAATAATGTTTGACATTTTTAATCTATCAACTGTTTTTTTTTCTAATCTTGTCGAAATTGTTGCCAGAATGGGAACAATTTTCAATATATTATAGGAAATCGGGGATTAATTCAACACGTACACTTAAATGTAAGAGTTTTAATAATTTTTTACTGTTTCAGCTTACGGATTTGAAATTTATTGGAATTATTTTTATTTAAATTAACCCTTATTCAGGGTAGGGACTTTTTTAAAGGTTAGCAGAATGTTAGGGTTCAGAATCTTCGCTCTCTTAAAATGTTGATTCTGTTTATATGTATTTCAGAGGAATCTGCAATACTTTACAGGCGTATTCCACTTATCAAAACAATAATCATATCTCAGCTCCCTGAGCTGAAATGAGGTTGTACAGAAATTTTTTGGACGTTTATGTAGAGGCGAAATTCTTCTATGGTTTTTAACCGAAAAATTCAATAGATCCCACAACTGTTTCTTCTTTAGTTTTTAAGATATCTGACTTAAAACTCAAAATTAGGGATCCAAAAAGTTTAGCTTAAATTACTTTCTTAAGTAAGTAATAAATGCATAAACGTTTTCTACAAAACTTGTAGAGAATTTTATTCTTAAAAACATAGTGTTATCAGCGTCAATGAATACTAACACAATGTTTTCAAATTCGTTTTTATTGAAAACCAAACACAACTAAACATAACTATCTGGTATAAGCATTTCAAGAAACTATCATATATGAAGTGACACCAATCTGCACGCCACCTTAGAATCAACGATTAAGGACCTTACGTCCTTACTCGTCAACTGTGTGGGGAGGCCTATCTAAACTTTCTTAAAAATGAACATCCTATACTTTTAGAGGATGTTCCACTAGTAACACGAGAAGTTATATATTTCCAACATGACGGATCCTCAGCACATTTTGATCGCCGTGTAACTCAGCATCTTAATGAAACATTCCCAAGTAGGTGGACTGGCCGAGGAGGAGCAATAGCGTGGCCAGTCAGATCCCCTAATTTGAACCCGTTAGATTTCTTTGTATGGGGACACATGAAGTCATTAGTGTATGCTCAAAAATCCAAAAGTGAACGTGAACTTTTACAAAGAATCATAGTTGCCGCCCAAGAAATAAAAAACAGCCCACCAATGTTGGAGGAGGCAGCGGCGTTCTTAAATAGTCGCGTTGAAGTGTGTATTGCCAATGGAGGTAGACATTTTGAGCAGCTAATGTAATACTCATGTAAGTTTATCAAATTAATTAATTTCAATGAGACATATTATGGAATATTTAAATGAACATTTGGTTAAAATTACGTATTTTGAGAGAAATAGGCCTATAATTTAAATTTTCGTTTGTAGTCTTTAGTTTTTTGCGAGCTGTTTAGTTGTGTTTGGTTTTCAATAAAAACGAATTTGAAAACATTGTGTTAGTATTCATTGACGCTGATAACGCTATGTTTTTAAGAATTAAATTCTCTACAAGTTTTGTGGAAAACGTTTATGCATTTTTTATTTATTTAAGAATGTTAAGCTGAACATTGAAAAGTAGTTTTTCGGACCCCTAATTTTGGGTTTAAAGTCAAGATTTCTTAAAAGCTGAAGGAGATATAGTTGTGGGACCTATTTTATTGCATCTTTTTATGTCAAAAACCATTAATTTCGCCTCTACATAAGCGCCCAAAAAATTTCTGTACGACCTCTTTCACTGGGGGAGCTGAGATCCAGGCGAAATCTTTCGCTAGCTGTAACTCGCTAACGACGCGTATCTAGATCTATGTTTATATGAACTTTTTTAATTGGTTTGATAAGCGGAGTAGGCATGTAAAGTATTGCAGATTCCTCGTGAAGTACTTCGTGTATAAATACTCGTATATATTTATGTAATTATAATAATGTTTTTTTTTTAAATACTGTATATAAATTTATTTTGTTTAATTTTTTGACGGAAGGACCTTTAAAAGAAAAAGAAAATAGTTTAATTCTTCTTCTTTGTTCTTAATAGGTATAATTTATAATTTTTAAACTTTCTTTTAAATACGTAGTTAAAAGAATACAAACTGTAAAATGCCTTATATAATAACCGAAAGTAGCCTTATAATTACCGAAAGTAGTGAATTATTTATGTATCGTAATTGGATAGTTAATTAGATAAGTTCTAATTTTTAACATTGTTATTAAAACGTTTATAATTTTGACAATATATTAAGATAATTAGCATGTTAATGTAATTCTGAAAAACTATGAAAAACGTCGTTTTTTTATTTAAAAAAAAAGTTGTTTTAACTACTTTTTGATCTTTATTTGATATATTTTAATGTATATTTTTAAATTTTAATAATAGCCTCCTCTCATTGTTCTTGACTTTGAATTGTTTACTTCGTTGTTTTCAATAATTGATTCCTACAGGTTGAAAATGAAAAATCACAATGTTCTGAATATGGACTAAATAAGAGAAATTTTGATTTTAAACTAGTTTCCGTTAATCGATATATTTTTATGTCCTTAAAATTTAACGATGGGGATGGTTCGCGTTCTGTCATACATTACATTAACAAGAAAACGATTCCCTCCGTATTTTCACAACCATGTTATGGATAAGTATGTGCTTTATTAATTAAATAAATATTTTTACATCATTTATATTATCTATTCTATAATATTATTATTAGACTGTGGTATGATATAAAGAAAAAAAAATCGTATACACATACATCTGACTTTAAAAAACGCCCATAAAAATTAAAAATAATAAAAATTTTGTTAAAATTTTCTTTAAATTTTGGATTTTTAAAATCAGTGCCAAATTAAAAACTTTTACTGAACTATTTTTTTTGTGATTCTTGAAAATGTAGAATTTTAAAGTATTATTATTTACTTTTAAAGTTAGTTTTTAAAGCCGGTTTTATTTAAAGTATGAGCATTCCAAAAAAAAAGTTGCTGTATGAAAGAAAGCTGCTCTCAAGAAAGGTAACAAAGAGAAAAAAAAGTATTACTTTTCTGTTAGTAAGTCAAGCTATCCGGTTGGCTACGCAATACTCCTTGAACATTTATCTATTTTCTTGACTTTTCATCAATGTTTTTGTGACAATTCCGCGCCACAGTTTTGAACATTCGCAAAAAAATATTAAATATATTTAAGAAGTTAGATAATAAAGATGTTAAAGATTATTAAGAAGCGTTCTATTATCAGGGAGAGTGTTGGTTTTGTGTTAACAGTAATGAACCCGCAGCTACCTAAATTATATTCTTATTAAATTACTTAAAGAAAATCATCCTCTTAGACTAGTAGTTTCATATGTTAATGCTCCTGCAGCTAAATTGTCTAGAAGGATGATTAATATTATCCAGTTTCATTGTAAATTTCAACCAAAATTTAGTATTAAAAACTCGACTGTGCTTGTTGAAAATATTAAGGATTTAAATAATCCGGATAATTCTATTCTGCATTTTGTTGATGTAAAAAATTTGATTTCCTAGTACATTCCACCACAAGAGGTTATCAATATTGTTAATAAGTTACTGATTACCTAGAAAACTAATGAAGTTACAAGAATTGATTTAGTTGAAACATTGAATGTTTGTTTTAATCAAAATTATTTTTAGTTTAACAATAACATTTACACGCTGAAGAAGATTTAATTATGAATAATCCACTTAATCAATTAGCTGCTGAGATTTTTATGAATGATTTAGAAAATAACATTTGTCCTCGTCCTTTCTTCTTCAAATATTTCAAATTTTGGTATGGATAAATGGATGATAATATTTTTATTTTTTTTTATGGGTAGCGTGAGACAACTAGGAATATTCTTGAATTTTATTTAACACATTTCATAAAAATGTAATTTTTACTTTGGAGGAGGAACAAAATAATTTTATAGTTTTTTTTTTAAATTTGAATATTACAAAAATGAATAACAAACTGGATTTTAACATACATCATAAATCTTCGCATATTATACTGTCATTCATAGTACAACACTACATCCATTTGCACTTAAATTAGCAGCTTTTAATAGTTAATTGATTGTTAAGTGTTTCGATGTCAGATGCTAACTTCGGAGAGAACTTAATATTATAAGACAGATAGCTGTGCATAATGGTTACAAAACGAATTTAATCGATCAACTGCTTCAGAATATATTTTACAAAATTTCAATTAGCAAAGTTTTCTTTTATCAAGTAATCCATTCCAACAAAATAAATTTTACCCGCTCAAAATAAATAAACCCAAAAAGAAAATTAGAATTTTTTTTAGAAACAGAGATGATGATTTTCTTTCAAATCTGAGAATTCTCTAAGTAAATTTATTAAAAATAACAAAAGTAAAACTGATAAACTTAAAAAATCAAGAGTTATCAGACTTGTATGCGGTTTTTGTATTAAACTTTATATTGGACAGACTGGTAGATCTTTTGAAAAATGTATAATGGACCACAAATTTTGTTTTTCAAGAAGAGGGTTTCTAATTATGCCTGTCATTTAACTGAAGAAATTCATTTTTATTTTTACGGTAATTTCAAATTACTTCATGTTGAGAACAAAGGTTTGAAACAGCCTTTTAGGGTCATTGAAAATCAATGAACTTAAATTTCTATTTTTAATGATCAATTAGACTTGAATAGTTCGCCATAATTGAACGTATGAATGCGAGATGGACCTCGTATCTTATTGTAAGTACCGTCCCCTTTTACTATATTAACCAATATTAAAAAAAAAACAAAAAAAAAAAACAGTTTATATCACGTAGGTAAAAAGCAGTTTAATAAACTGTTAAAGTTGTGTGTTACTAATACATATGTGCACTCCCGATTGTTGTTCTTTATGTATTTTGTCTTTTTGGTTTCTGTATTTACCTTTTTCTTTGCAATGTACTTCTATCTTCAGTTTTATGTTCGTAACATCTGAGGAAGGTACTGTATACCGAAACAGCTGTCGTGGTTTTTTTAAATAGTTTTTTGAAAATAAATAATATTTTGTTTATTTTCTTATTGTTAAAGATATTAATATTGTTCTATCATTTAAATTCGCGTATTGTGTAAATAAAATTTATTTAAAAAATGATTATGTAAATATAACTCTAAAAACTAAAAAAATCAACCTGTAAATAATATTATGTAAGCTTTATTTTAAAGAATATTAGGCAACTACGCTGTGCGGAATTATCACGATAAATTTTAATACGTTGATCCATTCTCTTTCTTTTTTTGTTTTGCATCCGGAACCACCGTAAGGTATTACTTCAGAGGATGATATGTATGAATGTAAATGAAGTGTAGTCTTGTACAGTCTCAGGTCGACTATTCCTGAGATGTGTATTTAATTGAAAACCAACAGCAAAAAACCACCGGTATCCACGATCTATTATTCAAATCCGTGTAAAACTGCCTTTGCTAGCATTTGAATCTTAGAACTCTCGACTTCGAAATCAGCTGATTTGCGATGACGATCCACCACTAGACCAGCATGGTGAATAACGTATATTGGTCCTGAATAATAATAATAATAATTTATTGGTCTTGCTTGAATACGGTCCGAATTAAGCAGAAATCTCATTAATTCCTTGGTTTCAGAAAGGATTATCTTAATTAGATATAAGAATACAATCAAGCATAATACATTATAACAGCAAGGTTTTTTGGTTTATTGTTTTGTATTGACGTTAGTTTCAGATTCTGTTCGGGCGATCAGAGTTTGTTTCTGCTATCATTTACGTAGATAAAACTATCAAAGGAATAATTTTGTAATTGTAGTTTTTGATAATTAAATTAATGTAATCTATCTACCCTTATCTAATTTACTCCATCTGATATCATGGAAACTTTGGAATTTGTCAGACTACCTCGCTCACTCATCCGCTGCCTATCCTACTCTTCCATTATCAAGAGATTAGATTACAATCGTTACCACGGTTCCATTCTACAATAAACACATTGCCATTTTGTTAATTAACGTTTCGGTTTGTATGAAACTCACATTACAAATATTAACAAAGTAATATAAGTTATTTTTTAATTAAATTAAACTCTTTAAGGAAAATTATCTGATCAAATTAATTATTTTTATTTATTTAAAACATAAATATTTTACATCAAACTTCATTGTTTTTCAGTGTAATGAGTATACTAGTCGTGTTATTTATTTTCCAATGGGTTTGAAAAATTCGCTTCATAAAACGGTAAAAACCGTTTTAAACCGACTACCTAGGTAGTCTTGTTTTATTCTTCGATCAGCTTTTCTGTTAATGTATGAAATATACTTTCATTTGCTGAAATTTGTTTTTAAACTACTGAAAAAGAACTTAAGAAAATTACGCTTCTTAACTATTTTTAATCTAACATGAATTTACGCACTTTCAAAACACTTAAAAAATATTCTGTTATTATATTATATAAACTTTCTAATAGCTTTTTTTTTCATTGTCCTAGCGTAAATTTAGCCACCTCGAATAATAGTTACAGTTATCGCCTATTTTCAAAGTAATAGCTACTTAATCAGGAATGATTATAAACTATTTTTTTTTTTTTTTTAATTATGTTCGTTTTGATTAACTGTTTAAGAAAATGTACTACGCAGTTAAAATTAACATATATTGTGCCGGAGGTGGAGAGTTATTTTTAGGGAATGATTTTAAAATAACTTCTGCCGAAGGGAGAAATTGCTCTAAAATCTCGTAACAGGTTACATAACTACACTATGAACCGCTATTCATCATGCCGCCAATCAATCATTTTCTTGTCATATTTAATCTACATCACCCGTTCTCTCGCTAAATATCGGGTGAGCTAAAAGTCAGTTTCTCTAATGATTAAATTTTGTCTTGTTTTTTAAAATTAACTGAATTTTCACCCAACAATTTGAGACGGTGCAGATTATTTGGATTTCAAAAAAATATAGCGTATTTGATGATTTCCCAGAACGAAAAATCGCAAGTGCCAAATCAAATGAATGTAATGTCGGCCTTCTTCAATGTAGTCCAATCCAATCTGTTTTAGGTAAAGTTTAAAAAGCATGCTGAGAACAACCTCACCTTGCTGCCAAATATAAGGACAACCTATATTCAAACACAGGGTTGTTTAATAGATTTTGAATAAAAGCATCTAAATGTACGAAACTCTTGTTAAATTTTCATCGAAGAAATTAGATCCCAAAAAAATTTTTTTTTATGTTATAGTTCTCCAAAAAAAAAATCTTCCTTCATTATTACGAGCGAATTTTCATTAGATCAGTAATCAAGATTTTTTATCATTCAATTTTTTATAGGTTCAGTGGAGCTGGCTTCAAATTGAATGAATGAATCACTGTGCCAGAGAAATGAGGATCTATTTTACAACGGTTAATAAATTCCTTATAAAATTCAATCTCCTTGTCAAAATCATGTTGAAAATGTTCTTGATATTTCCAACGTATCAGAAACTTTCCTGGTTGACGTTTAAGGGCTCTTTACAACAATATGTTGAGGGCTCTTTAACGTCTCCACAAGTTATTTATTTTGTAAAATATATCTTTTATAGGCTTATTTGATAAGTCTATTTTGATATTTTATTTTGTGGAACATCTCCAAAGCCTTCACTATTTTCAAATTTTATATTTAGCTTGAGAAAATGCTGACGGGTCGGTAGGAGAATTAAGAAATTAGCAAATTCACTATGAACAGCAGCAATATCCCTATTATTTTTTCCACAGTCATTGAAGCATAAAAATTAGTTGTTCTGTGCACTTGGACGTAGATATTAGAACAAGCCGAACCACAATTGAATAGTAATTATATCAGCTGATTAATACAGACTGCAAAATCAAGATTTGATACCCGTGTACAGAATATAAATCTATTTATTTATTTTTTTATTCACCTTACTGGACCGGATCCACACCAAAGCAAAGCACAGCCCAGGGGGTTGTCTACTCAAACGGGTCTCTCCGTCCGCCGGTTAAATCTAGTCCGATAGGTCACTCTGCCGGTTAGATCTTTTCTTTAAATCTGTTTATTGGGGAAACTGGTTTTACCCACCGATTATTTAATTGGATTATTATTTGCAAATGTCAATTCATCCGCAACTTAATAACTTTTTTTTAAATTATTTATTTCGTTTTTCCCTGAAGATTGTGAGAAAAGATTAGTTTTACACAATTCATAGATAATATTTTGATCGTTAAGTCGGAAAATTTTAAATAAAAAGGGTATTTCTCTTTATATTTTCTTCCTTTTTTTTTTAAAGAATGTAATTGCCAATCTCCGTGGCGCAGTAGTAGCATCTCGGCATTTCATCCGGGGTTGAATCCCGATCAGGCATGACATTTTTCATGCTTTACAAATTTCCATTTTCATATTCCCAGTTCACGCTTTTCTGTACGCTTCTGTAGTAAAGTAATTTATTAAGCAAAAAAAAAAAAGTTGTGTTAAGCGACAGGGAAAAGTGCTATAAAATAAGATAACCCTTAATTTTTTCCCGTTTATAAAATTTGTTTCAAACTCAGCGTTCGATTTATCGCTACTAGTATAAATAACCTCTATTGTAGTTTATAAAAAGTGAAATAAAAGAATGTGAAATTGTTTTATTATTTATTTTGTGATGATGCTGTAATGAGAGTTTCATTACTGTTTCCTCATGATTAATCTAGCAAATAATGGGAGAAATTTCTTTATTACTGTAATAATGTAATCTATCATGTGTACTCTTTTGTTACTTGATCTTCAACTTGTAATACATGCCTATAATTATGTATCGATCTGATGAAAATATTTTTATTTATTAATTTTGTTAAAATTAAAATTACCCAGCGATAATTATACTATATAAATATAAAATTAATATTAAAATATATATATAAATATATATATATATTTGGGCCAAATTAACTTTTTTAAAAATAATATATTTTAATGCTGATCTCTGAAGCGTTCACAAATCTACACGCTTTTTAACAAATTTACCATAGTTAAAACCAATGTTCCTGCCGCTATTTCGGCTTGAATGTTGTTTTTTTAGCTCTTCTAAATTCTGTGGCGTATTTATATAAACCTTTTCTTTCAAATAACTCGAAAGAAGAGTATCAGGAGCCGTCAAATCCGGTATCCTTGGAGGCCAATGAAAATCTAAATTTCTCGAAATTATTCGATTTCCAAATTTTGACCTAAGGAACTCCATTGTGGCTCTGCTGTTGTAAGCCGCAGCTCCAAATTGCTGGAACCAGCCTCTTCAATATCATCTCCAAGATCCGGAATGAAAAATATTTCAAGAATTTGCTGATATCTATCGCCATTCAATGTCACCAAAATACAATTTTCTTAAGAAAAAAAATACGCCCCGAAGATTCATTGTTGAGAAAGAACACACCTCACCGTAACTTTTTGTGGTTGTATTGGACGTTCATGTATAACTTGGGAATTGAAGTATTCTAAAAACGAGCATTTTGTTTGTTGATATAACCGCTAAGGTGAAAATGAGCTTTGTCACTCATTCACAAATTAGGCAAATAGTAATCGTCAGTGTTGATAAATCGCCGGCAGTATTCCAGGCGTAATGCGTATTCGTTCGAGTCATTTTAAGGGCTAATTGTTTTTTGTAAGGAAATATTTTTAAATCCTTGTTCAATAATCTGCACAATGATGTTCAATTAATACCCAACTGAGTAAAACGTTTTCGTGTTGACATTGCGGCATCCTCCGATACACGGCTCCTTCCAGACTTAATGTTTTCATTATTTCTAGATCTTGGTCTTGCTGATTTTCTGGCGTCTTCTACTGATCTGGTATGTTCAAACTTCAAAACTGTTGTGCGAATGGTTGCGCTGGAAGGTGATTTTCTAGTTTTTAAAAATTTTAATTGTTTCAGAAATACTCCTCTGACTTTCCAAACAAAATGTGACTACTTTTTATTCTTTCTTGGAGGGTGTATTTTTACAAAATGAATATTGTTTTTATTTAAATTTAATCTGAAAAAAAGAAAGTTATAATATTTTAATAATAAAAAAAATTAAATTTTTTCTGATTTTTGTCCCACCCGGTAAATTTCTTCTCTTTTTTTTATTAGTGATAATGAAATGGATCTCTGTGAAAATGTACAGTGATTTAGTTTTAAGTTCATATCAGTGTTTTTACAGGAGCTCGAGATTCCTGACTGTTTTTATGAATTTTTTTCTCTTTCATTGACCTTTTTCTATTTATTTTTTAATTGAAATTATACTACGTATTATACTTATTAAATTGTGTTGTTGAAATAGAATTCTTTGAAAAACAAACAACAGTTTTTAATAAGAACCGAAATATTAATATTTTTCAAGTACTTATTAAACGATTGAAAAATCCTTTTCTTAAAACGTAGTTAATTATTAGAAGCAAATTTTTATAAGATCGATAAGCTAATGTTTATTAAGATATTATGAAACATTGAAATGGGGAAACAACGAAAAACAGAATATGCGTAATTTGTCGTAATTTATCGATTTTTTTCCCAAAACCATTTTTCGTAAAATATAAGATAATTTTTTAATGACAAGTATTTTATTTTTTCAACGCATACTATAGATTCATTTTAAACTCGTAGCCATTTTAAATAAATCTTTCGAGCTATGATCCATGTTGCTGTTATCTTTATAGGGGATGTGAGCTTGTTACATATTAAATGTCACTAACATTACCATATGTGTGTCTATTTTAGGATTGTCAAATTTCTAGTTGCTTTAGGTAATATCAATTTATAAAGGATATTACTGACGTCCTACAGAAACTCGTTTATGCACGTACGCATACTCCCTCACAAATATGTATAACGGTTTATTGAAATACTAGCTGCAGGGCATGCCTACCACACGCCTTCGCAGCTAGGCCCTCAGGACGGGTGACGCCCCGAAATGGGTTTATTAAGTGTCCAAAATTGATTACCTCTTGTGTAAAAATAATTTCTTTTGAATAATTAAAATAGATGTAACGTCAGTTAAAAATGTGATATTTTTGCCAAGTTTTTCTTATGCGTGTTTTTGCACTTCACTCTTTAGGCCATTCATCACGCATAAGAAAAATTGGCAAAAACACCAAATGTTTAATTTGAAGCTATGATTTTCCCATAATCTTACACATCACCATCAAAGCTTGTTGTCAAATTCATTCTGAGATACAGTCCTAAAATTATTTTTTATATTTAGTGCGTTTAATTTAAGAGTAGTGTTTTATAAAGTTTTTTACATATTTTTTTTATTTTCTACTTTTTAGTGCATTTAATATGAGTGCTTTCTAAAATGTCTTTATATATTTTTTATTTTCTAATTTTTAGTCTTCATAAGTTTACACTTTACAGCTGCGCAAGCGCACAGGTTTGAGCGTATTTAGCGAAAGATCGGATGGGTACGTTTTACGGTGGGTGAGTGCAATCAAAACATCGGGCTAAACAATTTAATTTCCGGATAACGAAGATCCAGTCGATCAAGAGTGTATCCGATACGTTAAACAGTTATCGCTCGACCTGCTGATATATATACGCCGTTTGAATCGTGAAAATAGGAATAGCTGTTGCCGAGATATTACTCCATCCCACCCCTTCCGTAATTTACGAACGGCGCCACAGGAGCACTTAAAAAAATTGTCATCCGACTGGTGCCACTGGGAGCGGATGGCGTATAGTCGTGGGAGATCTAAAAAATTTCTCAGAGCACTAGGACCGACCGTTTTCGATATATTTGTAATTTTCGTCCGAAAATTCGGATCCAGTTAAAAAGTACTAAATTTTTCCAAGATTTCGATATATATATATAATATATATATATATATATATACACACAGTATATCGATGTATAATAATATAACAAGTATACCTGACCACCACGAGACATGTACTAACACATCGGGATTTTCCGTTTAGTGATCGGTACATTCCGGTGCTAAGCTAAGGGGAACGCATACACAGACACACATACAAATGCCGTTAAGTAGGGTAGGATGTTTATCGTTTACAAAAATAAAATTTGTACGGTAACATTATCACAATGTAAAATATTGACATAACACGGTTAATTGCTTCCAGTAAATATATAAATAACAATAAAAATGTATTTTTATTTTGTAAATAATAAGTTGTACTAAATAATTATTTTAAATAAAATAACAGAGAAAAAGCTCAAGAACCGATTACATAAAATAAAACATCTCTATAATTTGCAAAAAAAAATGTTATAACAACGCATTTGGATTGTTAAATAGTCATCAACAGTAGCTAAAAATAAATTTTAAATTTTAGAAATAACATAACGAAACAAAAAAACGTAAAAATAAAACAAAAATTGAAAAGTTAAATGACCAGTCCAAACGGAAAGAAAAACTCTTGCAATATAGTTTATATCAGTTAGATTCTACGCTTAGACTGGACCCTTTTCTTTTTATATAAAATAGGATATTTTTATTTAAAAACAAATATGAGCACAAGTAAAAAAATATGCAAAACGTTTATTAAGATAATTTAGAAAACCATCTACTCGAAAAAACGTTTCCAAAAATTTTCTTAAAATTTAAAATTAGATGACCATTACGTGTTTACATGTTTTGATCTGAATTTACGCTTTCTATGATACTCCTCTCTATATATTTATACTTTCTACTAAAATTTACTCTTACTATAAAAATACTGGTCTTCAGTAATGTTTCGAAAGGAGAAATTATTTGTCATTTAATGTTTTTTTTATTATTATTGTTTGGTATTTCTTCTGTTTCTCAGTGCCTGTTTGATGATTGCTTAACATACGAAATTATCATTATTAATTTTAAACTAAAAGTATTCTTTTCACAAAATATATTAAATAATTTTTTAATTTAAAAAGTTATTGTAAAATCTTGGTTCCGAATTTATTTATGAATTTTCTCTATTGTTAATAATAAAGTTTCTTATCTAACTGGTGTTATGAAAATTTTAAGAAATTTCAGTTGTAAATAAATATATTTTATGATCAATTTCTAGAAATGTTTGGTCACGAATAATCTCTGTAATCTTTTGAATTTATAACTTTGAAATGATCCTCTACTACAATTTTTTTTTTTTTTTAGTCTGTTCTACATAACCTAAATTTTTTATTGTCTTTAAAAAAAATATTAATTTATAAAGGCTGGTCTATCTGAGAGGTAGTTAGTTCTTCGTTTGGTCTTTACAACGACCAAGGAAAATTTGATGTAGGTATGGTAACAATAAATTTAAGCTTTTTTAAAAAGACTTGTATTTCCTTTCTGCCAGACGGATGTCAATATACAATTTTTGTTATACTTTCTTACTATTACTGTGAAGTAAACTTGCGATTTGCATTTTTTTAAATTCTCTTCTGTTTTTGAAAATGGTGTTTCTGGTAAAATCATTTAAGTAATCTTTTCTTTGATCAGTTTTTATTTTTGTAATATATTCCATTTTATATTATTTTTTAAATAATATAAGATAAAATCATTACAAGCAAATATATATATTTCGGGTGTTTCACTTTAATCCGCAAGGGCAATTTTCTTGTAAACTACACACAATATAAAAAAAAATCCCTTTCAGCACGCCGGAAGGCGGAGGTAAATTTTACCGGTGCCAAGTAGGGGATAAAAAAGATTTCCACCTTAAAATTAAGATAAACTTCAATTTTCTCAATACGACAATGCTTGCATGTGAAAAAACGATTCACATGTTTAGCATGCGACAAGCCCCCCCCCCCCATCATCTTACAATTCCAGCCACATTTTGGTTATCCCTTGCCGTAAGGGTTGGTCATATCAAAAACTGTTTCAAACAAAAGTTTTAGAAGACTAACGAACACTTTAAACCGATTCGATTCTGTGTCTATTAAGGGAGGTATGATATTTTTTGTCTTCAAAATCACATTTTTCCATCCCCTGGGCCGGTGGTTGGTGATATCAAAAAGTTTACTAAGATAATTTTTAGACCCTTATCCAAAGAATAGTAGGAACATAAACGAATTCGATATTTTACCTAATATGAAAGTTATAGCGTTTTTCGAAAAAGCCATCCCATTTCCACTCCTATGGTCTGATTTTGCCCATTAACGAATTCGACCGATTTTAGGTGGATTTATTTTTAAGGAACAATTTGAAAGTGTTTGGCGCAAAATTACGGCAGTTATCGTGTCCACAAAAAAGTGAAATATATATATATATATATATATATATAAATGTTTGAGCTGACGATGGGTTTGGGTGTGGGGGATATGTAACGCAAAGATATGTCGAAATTTTACGGAAGTCGAATCATGGTATCCATTACAATAGGTAGGTAGCTTTCTTATGAAATCTACCTAAAATGACTAACAAATGTTACTTGGACTGCAGGGACACACCTGATGGTGACTCTGAACTTGACCTTGACCGTTATATCAATGTTAACACAATTTTTAAAATGGAATTACTTATTTTGACCCCACTAATGAAAAGAGCGGAAAATTTTACATTATCACACGTATGATCTTGGAACATTTTTGAAGGTCATACGACCAACCATATATATATACTTTCTGAAGCAACCTATATGAGTGCTTCAGAAAGTCTTGCCATATTTTGTAGGCGTATTCCTCCCATCAGAGTAATGAAAATGTTAAATAAACTTAGTCTGAGAACGCTTTGTTTTCGCGTTACTTCCAGCGATAAATTTCGTCTAAATATATCCTCTAAAGATCAAGTAATGTTATACTAATATTCTACACAAAATTAGTAATTTTATATGTATTCTTACTTGAAAAACTGAAGAAAAAATGGATCTGAACACTGCCTCCAGTAGTTCCGAGAAAATTGTTGTAAAACCTAAAAAAGTGAAGTCGAAAAGCACCCTTTTTCAGATTTTACATAAATTTACTTTGTTAAGTTGCTAATAATCAAATAAAATTTCAACACAAAATTTGTAGAAAGTTTAATTCGAAAATTGACTAATTAGACTCAAAAAACCGAATAACATTTTCTTAAATCCATTTTTATTGAAAATCAAACGCAACAAAAAGTTTTGAAAATAACAAATGATGTGTTAGGCTTAATACTCTGAAAATAATTTTGTAACAAGACCAAATTATTTAATTAAATTGTAGTGATAGTATTGCATTAGCTGTTTAAAATGTCCATTTGAGGGTTGCCGTTAATCCTTTGGTTTGTTTCTTGGATTACATTGGAATAAATCTACGGAATCATCCTTGACTTCGCTATATCACAGGCAATATCTGTTGATGACTTTGAATTTTAAATTTATTTCGAGTGGCCGTCTTTAGTCTACGAGTATCTGAAAATACCTGTCTATTGAGAATAATTTAGTTAGGAAATTATCGACGATATTCCTTAACAGCTTCTCTATCTAGCGTTACCTTTACAGTGTGAGCAGATCCGATTACTTTTCGTTTGTAAATTAATACGGCATTTTTTTGTATTACTGTTCCAAATCACTAATAATTATTTTAAGAAAATAAAAAATAATATTGTACAAACGATAAGTTGTACATCAAAATCGCAAATCGAAGTTTGTACTCTTACGTTTGTTTTACATTGAACTTGAACTCGAGCAGTTAGGTTAAACTTCACGAGTACAGTTACAATATCAAAACCGTTTACTTACAGTATATTGTGAAATGGAAAATCGATTACTAGTATTACGTAAATCTATCCTCGTTACTGCTAAACAATGCAAAGACAAATGAAAATCAAATACAGTACAGTAGAAAGAATCTTTTACGTATTTTATTATAATCCAAGATTTTCGAAAACGTTTTGTTGTGTTTGATTTTCAGAAAAGTTTATTCACTTTTTATATTGACTTTAACGTAAGGTTACATGATGCTTTTAATTTTTTATTAACTTGTAGATCTTTGCTCATTTTAACCAAAACACAGCATCTAATTAAAATACAAAGTAAAGGATTAAATATAAAGCAGAGGATATCTAATTAAAAACAGAACTAGATGTAGTATTCGTTTTCAGTAAATTTATTTTTCATTGCTGTATTTAAAAATGATAATAAGATTGAATTTAAAATGACATGCTATGGTATCAAGCTTTTCTCGTTTTTATTTTTTTTTCAAATTTTAAAACGTATATAAATCTGTTTTTAAAACTTAATGATATGTTGTTTTATAAACTTTACGCACAAGAATTGCAAGATCTATTTCAGAGTAGCATTGTATTAAACCATATAATTATCAATTAAAGTAACACCGTGCCAAATTACGGCACATTTAATAATATATTCTATTTTATATTAATTTTTAATTGAACATTAATTAACGGTTAAAAGATTTAATTATTCAACCGCTTAAGAAATTTTTGTGTCTGAAGTAAAAAAAAAAATATATATATATATTATATCACTTAGATCGACCTCTGTAAGTTGATAATGTTTTACGGGAAATGTTTTGCTCGTTCAGGAAGTTATGAATCCACACTGCGTTGCCCTAATAGAGTTAAAGATTAAGAAACTGTAAATGTACGTTGACTGTGGTCAATATAACTTTTCACCTGCTTCACCACCGTGGTGTCTGTGGTTATTGGAAGTTACATTAAATTTTTGGCTTTATAAATAAACTACTTCCAACAAAATGTGTAATTTTAATTACTTTATTTATAGTTTATGTAAGATTACATATATATAAGTTTTGTTTCTTGGTTTTTCAATATAACTCGCTTATCATAATGTATTTATTTTTGTATAATATTAAAGTAGATAACATTTTATATCTATTTAAGTCTTTTTGTTCACGAATCTTTTAAAAGTATATTTTTCGGAATCCGTTCTTCCCATGCGAAATAAAATATATAATATTTCCAAAAAATATTGAAATCGTTGCTGTGCCTGCCCGGTCATGTTTATATACATATGTATGTGTGTATAAAACATTTCGTCCAATGAACCGGACGTAAATCTCAACCGATTTTGAAGAAATTTGGTGGGGTGATATAATCCTACTGACCGACCCCTACTGATTTTCAAGCGAATTGGTTTGCAAGTACCAGAGTTAGAGCCTAAAAACGGAGGATTTTGGTACATTTTCAGCTTTTCTATTCTACTATTGTGCACTATTAAATCGTGCACTTAAACTAATGCTTTCATGCTTTTGATAAGTGCATGAAACTAATGCTTTCATGAAAATAGCTGCATTTAAGTAACATCAAGTACTAAGCTAATTATTTTAAAATGTAATGTATATAATAAACATTATTTTTAAAATCACAACAACAATAATACATACAAAAACCGAAAAATAATTAGCTTAATATTTAATATTAGAAATAAAGCAATAAAAAATATTTTATAAAAAGCTTTGGTAAAATGTACTTTCAATAAAACTGTATGTGGTGCGATCTAGCATATTTGATTTATACTTAAATGGAACTGTAGTTTTTATGATAGCATTAATGCACGATTCTATCTTAAATTAATCGTAACTCAAGAACGACTCGACTAATCTTCATCGAAGTTTCACATGCATAACTTCAGATTCACTATTACAGCATATCTAAATTTCAGTGAAATTTATAGTTTAGTTTTGGAGATTTTCGAGCCACAAAATTTGTTGCATAGACTTATATATAAGGAAACCCCGATTTAAGTGAATGGTATTTTCGTACTCTTCATATCTTATAACGTAAAGAAAATCTATTTTCATCCCTCTCACTCAAACCATGCGACCGAAAGAAATACCGTATACTTTTCTTCGAAAAGTAAAAAAAAAAAAAAAATTACATTTAAAAAAAGCTAATTCGCTATAGTACTTTAGTTTTTTAATAAATCAAGATGTAATCTGGTATGAAGGAAACTAGTTGGAAAAAAATCAGTGTTGCAGTTTTAATCGTTTTGAATACATGGTACTAACATAATATGAAATACAATAAAAACACCGAAAATAATATTATTTTTAAAAATCATTTCAGTAAAGCAACAATCTTTCTTTCTAAACTAAAACCTGAAATCCGCCTTTCTGACGCACTTACTGCGACAGAGTTTTTGCACTTTTACCCGTTTAGGATGTATTTACAAAAAAAAAAACTGAATAGAAACCCCATCTATTTCGAATATAAAACAACCATTACGTGATCGTACCACTGTAACTTTGAAAATTGTTTCCTTTATTTAGCTCGTTGGCCACTATGATAAATACTTTTGATGTTAGCGAAAATTATGTTATTTAGTTAAGTTTAAAAAACAGTTTAATTGTATCATTTTCGTATTAAGTATTTTTATAAGTAAAAGTAATTTTTATTTTTAAGGTTACTCTTGTAATTAGAATATCTCGAGCTTATGGTAGCAAAATATGGATAATAGGATATCAGAATGGCAAACAATAAAAACTTTTGAATTGTTATAAAAGAATGTTGTAAATCAGATATTTTTATAAAGTTAAAAATGTACTTTTTAAAACTAATATGTACAGAAAGAAGTAAAAAAAAGTAAAATAGATTCGTAGTCTAATTAAAAATAGATCGGAGAAGTATATATGTAGATACGTTAATCAATCAATAATTAAAAACTGTAAAAGGTAAAAGTGTTAGGGGGAAATGAAAATAAGACTTTTTATAGCAAATCATGTTTATCAAGATGTCAATATTAGAAATAAATAGAAATTAATCGATCGAGGCAGAATAAAAGAAAATGAAGATATGCATCAAACTCTTGAAATATCTGTCGACCAAAAATATTAACCTATTCCTTAAAAAAACAAAATTTCAGAACTTAACATTTTCAATGCTTCACACGATTTTTATTAAATCATAACAGGTATGATGATTACATCAGTAATCATTCTATTCTACTAGTATTCTGTTAGTATTTACAGACGTGCGCCCAGTTATAAGTACACTTTTTTATGTTTTATGTAGAAGATTAGACAACATTATATGTAAAAAATTGCAAGTCTGAGACTGACGTTCAAATCCAGAACTTTCCGGTTGAAAGGCAGAGACGCTACTTCTAACTTTCACGATTTTAAAACTACATGTTACAACGCTACAACAATCCATTAATACTTATTATTGACTAAAATATTATTTAAATTTCTTGAAATCATCTGTATGGCCGTACAATTTTTTATATTAGAGCTGTCCGTTTAAATTAATTAGAAAAAGCTTATTTTGGGACTATCAGAGGAACTTTCTGTTATAAAAAAGAAAACATCAAAATCGGTGCATTTGATTAAAACAAAAACATAAACAAATAAAAGTAATAATGCATGAGTGGAATTCGAAACCTATTTTTCTTTTTTTTATAAGTCGATTAAAATAGTAGCAAAAAAAAACAGATAATGTTTTTAATAGTTTTTTTGGCTTAAAATATCGTGGTGGTAGTAGTAATTAATTCTATTTCACTGAAATAAAATAATTTTAAATGCAATAATAAAAAATATTTTTAAAAAACCGCCCTTAAAAGTAATATTGTTTCAATTCTACATTAATTTTGACTTTATGAAGTTTGTGCCAAATTATCTATATATTTGATTAGTGTGTAAGTAGAATTAATTTGGCGCGGACTTAAAAGTTCCTAAATTTATGAATTAAAACGTATATGAACAACCTTTGAAGTGTAACTTTCATTTTATTTCAACTTATTTTATGTTACACTTTTTACTTTTATTTATATTATAATAACGGGATTATAAAAATTCTACCATTACAAAGAGATTCCTTTCGTTAAAAACATAAAGACGAGATTTCTGCATCATGAAAAAATAAGCAAATAATTCATAGAAACGAAGCAAACAAGATTACTATTGCTGTGAGCAATATAAATATAATGTTCACGTAATGGAGAATATATATTAAATCTATATTATTAGTTAATCTATGTTTTACAAAGTTTTTCTACTATTTTTCTTTATTTCTTCGTGAAAATACTTTGTATATCAGTCTTTTATCCATAGCAAGAAAATGCTAAACGATGATGTCAAAAAATCAAAAAGTTTTCATACAAACAATACAATTTTTATTTCAATCTTTTATTTAAATGGAAAAAATGTTACAACAGGACCATCTCTACAAAATAAAAGAATCATTGAAATCGGTCATTTAGTAAGCAAGCCTTAAACGTATATAAAAAGTAAAACATGATTTGATTTGAAAACCTTCTACTGTCATATTAGTTTGTTAAATTAACATTAATCTGTTCCCGTATCTACCCCGGGAATAATAATTTTTATGCTTTACTTTATTCATCTGAGCTACAAATGGCATTTGATAAAATATTACGGAACTAATTAAATGTTTATAGACAAAACAGTTCTAATATTTTATAAATATATAAATAAACGTATTTTTATACATTTTATTCTGCGTTATGTTTTCTTTGGTTTGTGTTTTTCACATCTGTACTTACGTGGTAAGTCTTCGTCTATATGTGGTAATAAGCTATCCAGGACTGCAACCGATCTTTCTACCGGTTCGTGAACGGCTAAAGCACACTTACTAAGAGCCGAGACCAGGTAGTGGCCTAGTCGCGGCGGCTCTAACTGCATCACTAAACTGACTTGACACAAACTCTAGCTTACTCGGTTGTCTACACCGGTTGCTAGCTGTAGATATCTAGCTTGTAGTGATGGCGACATACTATATTGTAATCGACGTAGGTATATAGTTTATAACCGCCGCACAGTCCGCTGCCTCTCGCTGAACAGGTTACGTGTGTATGTATTTACGTATTTTAATACATAACAGACTTTTTCTGTTATTATTTTTGTTCCTCAAGGTCGTTCGTTCTTTGTCGCTGATAAAAACAAAGTGTCCCTCTACTTTTTATTTATCTCTTTGTGACTTTCTTTTGTTTTAGTTAATTCTGTTATCATTTCTAGGCACGAATATCATAATAAAAATTTCAATTACTAATTTTGAAATGTAAATTGTTTTGTATAAATTCGTTCATAATCTCAAATGACCCGTATAATAATAGATGTTTTTCATCTTACGTTCCTAAAATTTTTCTCCCGATGTATTTAGCGTAACCTGTGCTGTGGTTATTATGGAAATATCAGTTGCAGTACTTTGACCAGAAGACTTCAACCGTTTTCTACTGAATTAACAGATTGAACTCTACTACTAAATTTAATCAATATACGGTGAAAATTAGAGTAAAATACCAACTAGAATTTTTTATTACAATTGATAGTGAATGTTTAAATTTTGGCAGATGTTTATAGAACGTTAGAAATATTGTAAAGATAATTTCAAATGACACGGAGACATCATGGATTATGACTATCAAGGAGATACTGCCATAATAATCTCACTTTTTATGTTGTTTTATCCAAATTATTTTGTATATAAAGTGTTCGAGAAGAAAATAATAAAAAATAAGCTATCGAAAACCTATATAAGATTAAATATTAAATTGTTTACAAAAAAAGCGCAGAATGTTCCTCCACAGCTAGAATGATATCGGAGACAAATTTTAGGGTTAAAGGTGGAGTAAAATATAAAATTTCTAATGTTTAACCGTTAAAAGATAGACTGAAAATGGCGTATAATCTCAGGAGTGGAAGGAAATCCCCAAATTGGTGGTTTGAAGATGGAAACTTCCACTTCACAAGTTTTTCTATACTTTTGTTCATAAATTATAAGATGCTGTTGTTTTGAAACTGAAAAAATTATTTAAAAGATCGTTGCACAACGTACTCCTTTCTAATACTAAGGATTCCTTCCTAATATCAAAATTTCATTAAAATCATGTTATACATTTGTTTGTAACTACGTCACAAATAGACAAGCAGCCAAATATATAACGAAAAACAATTTTGAAAGATTAAAACAGGACCTCCCTTGGCTCAATCAATGAAAGTGTTTATACACGTATATTTCAAATCGTTCTTGTTTGTAAATAAATCTTTATTAGTTAGGCTTTAAGACTTCATAATCGTGCAATGGTAATATAACATATAGATAAAGGTATATAATTTAATCGATGTTATAGGTAATGTAATTAATGAAAAGCTAGTAATCATAGTGTAATATCGTTATTGGTTGTTATGAGATCAAGGTTGCGATTGAGTTGTATTAATTAGTGAAGAGTATCACATCATAAACGATTCAGTACGAATATGACTGAATAATTTATAGTTCAGTTACATATACCACATATACAGTTTTGGGGGTGGTTTAAAAAAGGCTGATTATGTTTTCAGGTATCTCATTAATATATTTAGGAGAATTACCCTGTTCATCGTATATTTGTGATGATCAACGCAAAATCATTAACAGAATTATCTTGGATATATGCATCCAGAAAATGTAAGAAAGATATGTGGTCTTTGTCTGGATTCGCGGATCCTCTGTGAATTATCGTTCCTTTTCCAGTGGCCACTGGTTTCCCTTACTTATACTACATTTTTCTATGGAATAATATTTTGGCTAGATAACTACCGGATACTTGCTTACTCCTAGGATTACTGCATCCTTAGTATTTTTGTAATCGGTAGTGGCGACTCACCTTATGGAAGTTCCTGAGAATTCTTTGTCCTATTTAGTGGTTATATAAAAAGGCTAACGTGAGCTTTCATCGTGTGACGTTGGTATTTTATGGAGTTAAACCGAGCTTTTTTTTCATTATTATCTACTTATTTTAATTGTATGTTTACTACTTTGGATTCTTTTGAACATATTTTAACGAAGAAATGAATAGATTAAATTGAAGAAAAAATACCCAAATTCTTGTAATTCGAGACTTGAAATTTTTAATCCGGATGAGCTAAGCCTTTTAATTTTCAATTAAGGAAAATTCCGAAGTAGGTGGATATATTTTTGTAAGGTGTCATAATCAAAAATATTGCTGGCGACCTGAGATACAAGTCACATACAGATACAACTCACAGGTACAAGTAAGGAAATCGATATATCCATTCTTCTCAAGGTGATAATCACACCGTGCCAGGGTTACTTAGAAAAGGAAGGAATAAAGTGATTTTTCATTGAGCCAAACATATTGGTACGATCGGCATTCCGAACCCTCCGAAAAGTAGGAGGTATTTAACTCTGTAAGCTCCGTCAACTTCATGAACTGGCTGTCACAGTGACAGTCAATATCATGCTTTCACAGAAAGCAGTCGTGAATTAATGTTTTCCTTATAATTAAGGCGAAAGAATTTTATATGAAAATTCACCTATTCAAATAGACGATTTGAAGATATTTTTCTTTTTTATTTATTATTGGATTGTTATAGGGCTAATAAAAGAGAGAGACAGAGAAAACCCGGTTATTTTCGGCCGAAAATTGAAGAAATCTATATAAATAAAAATGTAAATGTTCCTTTGTTCAAAATCTTAAATCTCCAAAAGTTCTTCACCGTTTGGTTTGAAATTTTGACAACGTTGCATTCGAATATGCACGTGTTTTTATGTACCTGCGACAGGTAAAAACATGTTGTTTTTTTTTTAAATAGCGCTGTATGTTGGACGTAAAAGCAACACACGCTATATTAAATATTTTACGATTCCATTTCAGTGTTTCTGTTACGTGTGTCTGCTGTAGACTAAAACCCTACTGGATCGATTTCCGCGCGGGGGAAAAAGAGAGAAAGGGAAGAAGGTAAACAGAGAAGAAGGGGAAAATGGAAAAAGGGAAAATAAAAGGGAAATGGAAAGGGGGAAAAGAAATGGGGAAAAGGGAATTAAGAGAAAGATAAATGGGGGAGGGGAGGAATTGGATGAAAGGGAAAGGGGAATGGAGGAAGGGAATATGGTAAAATTAAAATGGGAAAAGGGGAAAGAGAGAAACGGTAAAAGGGAAAGGTTAAATTTTTGAAGTTTCGTAATGTTCATTTTGTTAATGTTTTATTTGTTATGTTTTTATGTGTATTTATATGTTCATTTAATCAATATATATATATATATATATTCAAATCTACCAATAGCGAAGGAATACCGAGTCTGCTAGTTTAGAATAAAAACTTAGTAAAAAACATAATGCAATATATATTTTATTACACTCGTGCTTAAAGTAAAAATATTTTGTATTTTAGAAAATTTTAATACGTTCTTAGCAGCAGACTTATTACATCTTTTATCTTCATTCTTTTTCTATTATGAAGACTCAAGTTTCTCGCCCTTTCGGTACTTGTGAACATCATTTTTTTCACATCATTAATCATTTTTTGTGAACATCATTAATAAAATAATTTTTTTTAATGAAAAAAGACTGAAAAGTTTTTTTTTAATCCCTTTTTAAATTATCAACTTTATTTTCGATTGGCAGCAAATTAGGATCTGTTAATTAGTTAAGGGTTCCATTAACTACTTTTTGTTTATCGATTTCAAAAAGTCGAAATTTAACGCCAAATTTAGTTTTCTTTTAATTTTAAAAGAAAAAAATGAATTAAATTACTTTTTATTGCTGTTTTTTTCCGTTTATTTTGTAAACTTTAACACCTATTCTTTTAGTAAAATTTTGAGAATATGTTCAAAAAGATACATATTCTTATATGTATCAATATACCACAATCAATATGTGCCAATAAACATGCTCATATATTATACAGAATTTTGAGTAAATTACACAACCTTGATCACAAAAAGTTGTTTTCGCATCATTATTATTATTATTTTTTTTTAATTTATGACAAAGTTTTGTTATTATTTTTAATGATTGCCTACTTTTTTAATACTAGTTTTTTGGCTGAAATAGAATTTCATGACAGAATATTGATCAGCCTTCAGTCATTTTGTAATACTCATGGAGCAGTTGCACCACTCCAGACTAGTCATTTCTTCACTCCATCAAAATAGGAATCGAAGCACTGTTCAGAACAAAAGACGGATTCCTTAGAATACTCCCCCTCTAAATTGATTTTTTTGCCACAGTTTTTTCCTCTTTGTTATTTCCATAACGTGTACGGCTTGAAGTACTGTTTGCACTGAAGTTATTGTAATATATATACTTATAAAGGAAATGTACTGGTCATTACAATAGTAAGTAAATAAATGTATAAATATTTTTAAAATTACCAATATTATAAATAATAATAAAAATCGTGTTGTAAATAAAAAAAAATAAAAATCGAACCTTGTGTTGTATAACGAATAATTTACTAATTTTTTTACCAATATTTTATTAGTTTTTGATTCTGGAGTTCTGAAAAGTTGAAAAATTCTAAGAGCTTATTTTTTAAAGCTAAAAAAAATAAATAAATGGTACTAATAGTAAATTGATCACTATAGAATATTTTTTTTTAATTAAGAAGTTAAGTTATTTAAAAAATCAGAAAAACGTTTTTGATGTTACGAGGTAATAATAAAGGAAAAATGTAATTGTGAAAATATTTACAAGTAGATATTTTAGGTAGATTTCATAAAACTACCTATTGTAATGGGTACAATAATTCGACTTCCGGAAAATTTCGACATATCTTCGCGTTTCACGTTACTCAGACCCCCAAAACCACCGTCAGCTCAAAAAAAAAAAAAAAATATATATATATATATATATTAATATGTACATATATATATATATATATATTTCACTTTGTTGTGGACACGATTACTTCCGTAATTTTGTGCCAATCGCTTTCAAATTGTTCCTTAAAAATAGCTCGACCCAAAATCTCGGTCAAGTTCGTTAACAGCCAAAATCGGACCATGGGGAGCTTTTCCGAAAAAAAAACAAAATTTCGCTATAACTTTCTTATTAAGTAAAAAATCAAATTCGTTTAAAGTTCCTACTACTCTTTGGATAAGCGCCTAAAACTTATCTAAGTAAAGTTTTTTGATATCACCAACCATTAGCCCAGGGGGTGGAAAAAATTGGGTTTACAAGACAAAAAGTCATACCTCCCTTAATAGGCATAGTATCGAATCGATTTAAAGCGGTCGTAAGTGCAATAAACATTACCTAAAACTTTTGTCTTAAACAATTTTTGATACGCCAATCCTTACGGCAAGGGATGACAAAAACAAAAAAAAATGATAACTTTCTTATTAAGTAAAATATCGAATTCGTTTAAAGTTCCTACTGTTCTTTCGATAAGGGCCAAGGGGTGGAAAAAATGGAGTTTCAAGAACAAAAAAATTATAGCTCCCTTAATATGCAGAGAATCAAGTTCGCCTACCCCTATTTTGCCCCGGTGAAATCTACCTCTGCCTTCTGGCGTGTCGAAATTTATTTGTTTTAGAGTAGGCAATTCATTCTTCTTTGAATGAAATTCATTAAAAAATTTTTTTTTTACTACACCTAAATCAAAACTGTTCAGTCCACTGACAGGTTTCGAACGTCATTTATACTTTTTCGGTGTGCTGAAAGAACATGACTGGGATGTTGATTGGAAGAATCATATATCTTTTTTTCTCTTTTGAGTTTTTGAACGTGTGTTCTTGATATCCCACAAGCAGCGGCAGTTCTTTCTTTACATTTTTGAATGCCAAATATATATTTTTCGTCAGTTAATTTACCTACTTTTAGAGCTTCTCTTTTCATAAAATCATACGCATTATTAATAATTTCACGCGGTTGACTCCGAAGTATTTTTTCTTAACTATGGGTTTAAATTCTGTCATAACAAACAGCACTAATAACACATGAACAAAAATGAAACAAAAAATAATATATTATAAAAAATTTACGAAAAACAATGAGTAATTATGAATTAATATGTCCACACAAAAACACTATCCAAATATCTTCACTGAACACGATATAAACTGGACTAAATTTTATTTCTTTATACATACATTGTGTACTACGAATGATGTCTCTAAATACAATCGTAATGAAAGACATCATTTCTAACTGCATGTATACATTTTTATAGGGGCCTGTATATAATACCAATCAGAGCATTAGTCATTGGTTAAGGAGTTATTATTGTTTGCTAGATTGCCATTAAGCATTTTTATACATGTAATCAACTCAAGTGGAAAGAATTGAACACACAACATAAATTTATTGTTTAGGCACCCGCATTGTTTGTAAGCCTAAGTAAAGTTTTATTTTATATCACCAACCATTGGCCCAGAAGGTTAAATAATGGGGTTTCGAAGACAAATAAGAATCATACCTCCCAACCTTAATAGGCACAGTATCGAATCGGTTTAAAGTGGTCGTTAGTCCTCTAAACATTACCTAAAACCTTTGTCTGAAACAATTTTTGGTATCACCAATTCTTACGTCAAGGGATGACCAAAATGTTGCTGGAATTGTAAGATGGGGCTTGTCGTATGCTAAACATGTGAAACTTTTTTCACGTGAAACCATTGTATTGATTAAATTTGAAGTTTTTCTTAACTTTAAGGTGAAAATCGTTTTTATCCCGTACTCATCACCGGTGAAATCTATCTCCGCCTTCCGGCGTACCGAAAGGGATTTTTTATAACTTCAGTTTCCATGATTTTTTGTTTTGTCTGTAGTAATTTTTTTTTAAGAATTTGCCAGGCTATTTAATATTTCATTTATATAAGTTCATTTATATTAGGTAATCGTATTACGTTACAATTAGTTACATTATCTGCTGTTTTTTAAATTAAAAAAACACATTCTGTTTTTTATTTCTCTTTAATTTTATTTTGCATAGTTGCTTGCTTGTGTGCGTGTGAAAGATAATAAGGCTATTGACGTAGGAGTATTTCTGGTTTAAGTGTGTCGTGCATCATCTGTTCGTTGCATAGTGCCCTTGACCGATCTGGGCAGCGAGTGAATGATTTAAGTACTCTGCTGTAGGTAATGCGAGATGTCTGTTGTTGTTAACCTACAGTTAGATTTTCGCAAGAGATTATTTTCAATGAAAATGGTATTTATTAGCCTTCTTTTAGATTTTAAGCTCGTCATTATTAGTTATATTTTTGCGCATTGCAATAAAGAAGCATATGTATTCATATTGTACATAATTGTAAAATTTGTTACAATATCTAATAAGAGCTTTTTTACTGTATTCATCTATGTATTAGAAAATATGAGACTTGGATTTATCCGTTAAGCACCTCAGCCCTAGGTTGAGCTTTTTTTATTTTACCATCGCGCATAAGAACTTACCTGGAAATAAATTGTCATTTTGTTTTATATTCCCTGTTTACTGTTTAAATTTAATTTAATTGTGATAAAATTAAATTTAAACAGTAAATTTAAGATGTGTCTTACAAGCTGATATCTTCGAAAAAGTATATCGAGTGAATTTAAAAACACGATTCTATGCAGAAATCCCACGTCTTAGTATTTTTAAAAAGACCAGATGGGTCCATAGTCAGAGCCATCTTTCTCAAATTACAGAAATATCAATACACATTAATTCGACGTCCCACATCTTTTCATAGACTGAGTAAGCCTATAAAAAATTCGCTAGGATGAATAATAAGTAAGAAACAATCTGTTCATAGAGGAGCCGCGAAACGAGATAAACCTATTTAAAGATGGAATGGAATGCAAAGTTGGCGGGAGTTTATTTCTCCCTACAAATCGCAGAACCTGGACAGAGTCCCTTGCTGCTGGATGATTCTAATCGGGCGTGCATTTTTAAAAGGTTTATCTTAATTGGCGGGTCTAATTTTTCAAGTTTTGTTTATTATTTAGTATTTTAAGGACGGATTTAAAGAAGTTTTTCAAACCTTTTTCGATAAGGATATTTCCATCCTACGTACGGGAGTCGGGTTATATTTTCCCAACATCACTAATGTACGTTAGATACGGGTAACCTTAACATCTGTAGACGAACTAGCATGATTTATAAATCGCTCCCAAAACCGGCTTATATTATCAAGAAGGTAAGGATTATTAAGAACAATAAATCTTATTAAGGAAAGTAAGGAGTGAATTGGTTTCCACTCCAGTATGGTCTCCGTTGACCCGAATGTACTGCTTAGTATCATCATAATTCATCGCAGCGCAGTTGATATTCATCCTTAAAGTATTCCTTTACGCTCACTCGCTTTATAATGAACATGATTACTTAAAAACATAAAGCATTTCTGAGCATTTCAGACACTTAACCTTTGTTACAATTCTAGAAAGACTGGGGCAGATTGTGTGAAGCGGTAAACGTGTTTCTGTAGTGAAATAATGCAATGTATCTCTTCTTCAACCTCTCAACGATGTTTTTGCATGATAACAGAGGATTTATTTTAGATAGCAGAGAACAAATGTAGGTTTCTTGTTGAGAATACCTCTCTCGTCCTCAAAGTGGTGTGACGTGCGGAATTATCGATCTGAATTATAAACCGGCCAGATCCCCAGTCTGCCTGAAAGAAGGGGAATACTTACAACTTTCATTTTTTAATGAATTTTCTAGAATTCAGAATCTGATAACGTACATAATTCAGTAACTGGCCCGAAACTGTAGACCTAGTGTAAAGAGCTTGTAAGGTTGAGGAAAAGTCTCTTCTAACTTTAACGCAAAAGTAAAACAAAGTTTTTTTGTATTTGAAATGAGGTTTGTTACACCAAATATGAGCCGGTTTGATTGATCACATTTTACCATTTTTGAGATAAAACCGTAATCCCGTTGTTGTAGAACTTCTGTAATCTGGACGAAAAACTGTGTTGTCATTTTCATACCCCTCTTTTGAAGTTAATGTTATACCATTAAGAATGTTCTTCAAAGACTGAAACAAATATAGCCGGACATTGCAACGTCTGGACTAAACTGTGGATGCATCTAAACGTCTCAGCCAAGTTGTACATTTTCGAGGGTCACTAAAAACGTGTGGGGCGTGGCATTGTCGTGATGGAAGAAGTTCTTATTAATCAGTTCTGATCGTTTATTATCGATTCCTTGGCAAAATCTTTACAGTTGTTGACAGTAGAGGTTAAAAGCAATCGTTTGACTGATCGGCAGCAGTTCATAGTAGGCAACTCCTTTCCCATAGTATCACTTATTTTGTGTCAATTCGGGTTTGCCACCGTTAGCAGAACTTCATCTTCCTTCTACCACGATCTCTTTCCCACGTTATTTTACGTAATGAACCAATTGCGTAACGGTAACGGTTGTATTTTGTTCATTGTTTGATTCGCAGATAGAAATTCGATCCATTAAGTTTTTCAATATTAAATCATATTTTTCAATATGGCACACAAACCGTCGAGTGCTTTCTATCCAATCTCCTTCTAACGGATTAAAATTGTTTTATAGATGATGTTTAGTTCGTTACTGAAATCACGACTGCTAATGTGCCAGTATTGCTGAATTTTTTCTATGATTTCATCGATTTTTCTGTCACTGGCCGACCAGAGCGAGGTGCATTGTTGACATCAGACTTTCTATATCGAAAACGTTTGAACCGACTTTGTGCCACTGTATCTTGTCAATAAGCATCACAATTTTTTTTTCAGCGGCTTGAGTCGCATTTTTCCCTTTTTATAATAAAATTTCAAAATGTATCGAATATTTTATTTATTTTCATTCATTTTCAACTCGTATTAAGTTGAAATAAATAAAATAATGCGATCATAAACTTTCCAAAAATACACATTGATATGTCACCTTTCAAAAAAACGCAAATGTTGCAAGATATGATTAATTTTTCTACCATCTATCGGGAGAATATGAAGAATTTTTCCCCCAATCCTAACTTACATTCTTTATTTTCGGTATAAAACAAGAATATCATTTAGACAACTGTCTTATAATATTTCGTTAAAAAAAGGACTTTAATGAATTAAAAACACTGTCTAAATGAGAAATACAATTAACCAGTCATAAATAATACAAAGTTAAAGAATTGTACGTTTCAGCGTCAACCAATAAAAATTGATGCCGACAAGTTAATGGAAAAAGGAAGCTTTCAACATATTACATACAGTTCAAAGGTAAGCTCCTAAAGAAAGTTGTTACAATACTGTAACAACTCTTTTTAAAAAAATTAAAAGTTTTTACATTATACACTTTAGATGAAAAAGCAAACCAAATCGGAATTGAAGTCATGAGATTTATACAAGTATGTATCGTATTTATACGATACATGTATGTACTTGTATTTATACAAGTATCGTATGTCGTCAATTCCAAAAAGTCGATTTGGGCTTAGTTAAATAATATATGGGGAAATAATTCGTTTAAAAATAGTTACCTAAAGGAAATATTTATAATGACACCATTTAGCCGTGTTATACCCGTGTATAACACGTTATAACCGTGTTATATACTCACGGCTTAACACAAAAAGCTTAGCCGTAAAAAATGTTTACAGTAACAAACAGTTAACTCGAATGATTTGTTTTTAATTAAAATTAAATATTAATCGCTTAAAAAATTTATAAAGTCTATCACGATAAAAAATTAAGTGGAATCCGCGGTAAATTATTGTACGCTTGTGAAACTAAAAAAAAAAAACCGATTTTGTAATGACGTAACCTGCGTTGTTATGTATGATAACCATGTTTACTCAACACTGCAAAAATAAGTTCGAACCGGTCTACAGTACTACACCTTATTCTACTCATCAATAAATTATTGCTTACTCTTATCAAATATCATTCACTCCCTAATAGCTTTCTCTCCCTCCATTCCAAGTAAATACTTTTTGATTACCCTTACCCTGTCGTGTAATAGATTAAATCCATTAATGAGTGATCCGCACAAATAAACGATAAGCTTGGGTAATATATCATTAGTAACCCTTATCGCTGTTGTTAATCAATTGGTGCTATAAAGTAGCACCTACAGTGGTAACTATATGTGAATCTAAAATATTACAAACTTAGTAACTAATAAAAAGTAAATTTTGTTCTTTGTGTATTTCAATAAAATGAAATGAGTTTAGCATATTAGTTACAACTACTAAAAATAGACCCAGATTTTTAAAACGGGAAGAATATAATGTCATTCTTTCAAATCTTGACTGATCTGCTAGATGATGCCCGCGGCATATGATATAATAATCAGTTGTCAATCCGTGCTCTACACATGCCCGACGTTATTTAACTATGGTTTTATTTTTTTATTTGTTTTTTTTTTTCTATAAAATTCGTTTGTTAACAACGGCTAAGGACGCTGTTTGTATTTTAGGATACTTTGTAACATGTGCAGAAGAAATAACTTAGTGTTAAATAAATTGAGATAATTATTAGTTCGTAACTACGTACAAAAAAAAGAATAGAAATTGCTACAGAATTCTTTTAATTAAGCAATAAAATGCGATAACAAAATTAATTAACGTTTATGTTAAAAGTTAATTTTTTTTACTTCACAAGATCTATAAATAGTTTCTTGTTATCGATATTCAATTAAATGATTAGGTCACGTTTAGAAATATCATTATAATCAAGAAACGAGTTTCATATTCATTACACAAGATATTTATAAGATGCAAGAATGAAATAAAATTCAAAAATAATAAAACTACGTCAGATAATTAACTAGAAGATTAAAATACTGCTTTTTACTTCATTGTATTAAGTAAAGGAAGTACTATGTTCGCGTAAAATTTCGGTTTTCAGATTTCAACGGAAATATCCATTTTGACCATTCCTGAATCCATCCATTTTGACTAGTTTCGGCGTGATGTCTGTACGTACGTATCTGACATAATTCAAAAACGATTAGCTGTAGAATGTTAAAATTTTGGATTTAGGACTGTTGTAATATCTAGTTGTGCATCTCTCCTTTTGATTGCAATCGACTGAATCAAAAGTGTCCAAAAAAGTACAAAATTCAAAAGAATCTGGTTTTTGGACGTTTTCTTAACTGCAGTAATAAGCCCTCATTGAAAGCTTTTTAACGATATATCGTAAGTGGTACTTATTTTCATTGGTTCCAGAGTTACAGCCAAATAAAATTTTAATTAATAAAATATTTGGATCTTACAAGGGAATGGTGGCACATCGGTTTGAATCCGAATTCATCTCCTTTTTTTAACTTTTTTTTTTAATTTTAATATATTGATTTATTAATAATTAAATTGTAAAAAAAAATATACGATAAATAATAATTCAGTAATAATTTTTAAAAAATGAAATAATATCAGAGGCCTTCCTTGGGATAATACGAATGTATACTGCAAATTTAAAAGCAATCGGTCGGTTGGTTTTGCATGGTGCCGGAACAGACAGACAATTCGAAAGTTTGTTTGCAGTAGCATCACGCGAGAACCAACCGACCGATTGCTATAAAATTATCAGGATACATTCGTTATCCCAGGGAAGAAGGTTTAAGCTACAGATCGTGGACCTAGCCCACTTGAAGGTAGAATTGTAAATTAAAGATATTTATTAAAGAAAAAAAATTAATTCTTACTCCTTTATATTTCTCCCCTAACCAAGGCAACAGAAAAATAATAAAGTAAAATTACTAATTATTTTTTTATTTAATGAATATCTGTAAGTTTGTATTATTCACACTGTTATAGTTATTACTACTCTTTTGTAATTTAGTTTTTTATTCAAGTATTTGTAAAGTTTGTATACTTTCTTCTTCGCTGTTTCTTCTTTTTTTGTACATAACGTTCCGTTTACTATTCATTTTTCTTCTTCCTTCCATGTAGTTTTTTCAATCTTTTTCGTTATACCCTCTAAGGAGAGATCGAATCTAGGACGATCGTAAGCGTAGCCGGGTTTCACGAGAAGGCAAGAAACCCGAAAAGAGATCAGCGCCTGGAGGTTGAACGAGCATATAAATGCGAAAGTTTCTCACAACCATGAAGATAACGAACAAGTCGGAGGTCCAGGCCTGACTGACTAGTTTATTTTTGTGTTAGTAGTTCAAATGCAGCACAAAATGATGTATTCTATAGATTTACAAATCATAACCATATTTTAAGGCAAAATTTATTTAGGCATTTTTTCTGGATATACTGTATGTATAAATACATAAGAAATCCACAGGCCAGTCAGAATTTGTTTCCAAGTTTTTATTTTTATAAAAACCTATTTAATAGTAAATATAATTACAACATTGAAAGCCAAATGATTCCTTTTAAAGGATTTTTTTTTTCATTTTTGTGAAACATTTTAAAATAAATTACACTGTATTAAACTACAAAATCTCTTTAACAAAATTATAAATTTTATAGTTTCCTGCTGCATTTCATTCTTTATGAAAAACTTTTATAAAGTAAAAGTTACATTTTATTGAAAATCTTTATTTCCTTTTTTCCAAAATAACTCAGAAAAATCTTTTATAATAAAAAATTAAATTTAGGTCATCATGAAAAATCTAAATTCACAGTTGTTTTCCGATTTTGAATGTAGTTTTTTTTTTACATTTTAGGGGTATCGACTACCCACCGGGTTGGTCTACTGATGAACGCGTCTTTCCAAATCAGGTGATTTGGAAGTCGAGAGTTCCAGCATTCAAGTCCTAGTAAAGGTAGTTTCTTTTATACGGATTTGAATACTCGATCGTGGATACCGGTGTTCTTTGGTGGTTGGGTTTCAATTAACTGCACATTTAAGGAATGATCGAACTGAGATTGTACAAGACTATACTTCATTTACACTCATACTTATCATCCTCATTCATCCTCTGAAGTAATATCTGAACGGTAATTACCGGAGGCTAAACAGGAAATAGGAAAAAAAGGGATATCGACTACGTTTTTCATTAGCCCTTTCCACTTCAAAAAAAAAAAAAGAAGAAAATAAGACTTAATTCTTTCACACTTCCAATGAAACTGAGACTGTTAATTTATTCTTGATAACAAAGACAAGCAAATACAAAAATACTAAGAATCTTGATTCTTGAACATATCACATTTATTTACCGCCTAGGCTTTCCTTTCGGCCATCTATTCTTACATCTTTTTTCCATCCTCGTTACGGCTTCTACTTCTAATGACAATGTGTATGAGGCCTCGGACATGGCATCTTCGTCACTTTCAGATATCAACGATGCTCTGCAGCTAACATCAGGTGATGATAACTTAGATGGAGCGGTCAGCATGGCTGTTACTGAACCCAAATTCGATCTCATCTCCAGTGGTATATTTGGGGCGGCTGAAGTACTCACCCTCTCCTTAGAAACCCTTTAGGCTTTTGGAGGATCCACAGGTGTATTGCGCCTGTATTCGGTTCTTTCTCTTATGTTACTTGCACCTGCATCGATCTCAGACTTTTTCTGCACCATTTCCACATCCTTCTTCGACTTATGACTGGTCGAAGGAATGATGTTTTTGGTTTTTTTAGATGTCTCCATATCCTTACGCACAACATCGATTACTTATGGTTGCCTCATTGCGGGTTTTGCTGCTTCTTTTCTTTGAGAAGATTCGATCCTAGTGTCAAGGATGTCCATCATTGGACATCAAATCTTTGGGTGTAATTGGTTGCTTTTGCTGACTAGATTCGGTCTTAGTGTCAATGATTTTCTCTATCATAGTAGCAACTACTCCACGTTAACTTTGGATGACGATGGGACAGTAGCTGCTTCTGCATAAGTCGTTGTCATTCGAGGTGTTCTACTACTAACAGTTTTCATCGCTTCAGGTAACTTATCTTTTGCAGCGTTTTAGTTTCCTGAATGGCCGTTTTCAGTTTATACACCGGGCAGTTTCTTGAACAGTAGTTGTGGTTTCCTTTGCAGTTAATGCAAACTGGAGGATCTTTACTCGGATCGCCTTCATAAGTTTTTATTCCACAGACGCAGATTTCTTGCTTTTCACATCTGACCGCAGTGTGTCCGAAGCGTTGGCACTTAAAACATCGCATAAGTTGCGGCATCTAGACAATTTATGCCAACACATACGTTTTCAGGCAGATTAGGTCTATTGAAGGTCAACACATGCGACGCTGAAGGAAGAACCTCACCGTTTCTCCTGAAGGTTAACCTGTGGCATCGAATCACTCCTTGACTCAACATTTCCTCCACTGTTTCTTCTTCGGTGTAATTAAGAAGATCACCGCAAATCCTTTCTATGAGTTAAGCGTACTATGAGACTGTACAGACACTAGGAACTCACCGTTATTCTTCTAAGATTTAACATTTTGACTTTGACTGTCGTTTATAGTTTCAATGTACAAATCATTAAAAGTCTTGCGAATCTCCTTGACAGGACCACCAGCACAGTTTGTAATTTTTCAAGCGATTAACAATGAGCTGGCTTTCTGGAAGTTTCCATTGTCTCTCGTAATCACTAGATGTCTCGGTCTGGGCGCATTGCTACTCAACAAAGCTTTCCGAAAATCTTTCCTAATTCTGTCAGTCTCTTTATTACATTTCCTCTTCGCTTCTGGCGAACGAGGGTGTTTTCGTGCACCCTCTGCCACGTTGACTTCTTCAAGATGTTGCATTAAAGCTGATCACTTTTGCAGCAAGGCTAGCCGCCGGGGTACACCTTCACCTCCAGAGCTACTAACCTTGGAGGTCCGATCCGGTACTCCGGTGGAACCGGCATATGTCCTTACAGAAAGCGGATGCGCAATCTCTACACTGACTTCAGGCCCCTACTCACTGAAGCTTTCTGGGCTCCCATGTACCGATATACATAGGCACCTTCGCTAATGCTTGCCATCGCGGGGAGCATGTGGACAACAGAAGGGTCTCCGTTATACCTGCAATAACATCGACCCTGACCGTCACATCGCCATCTCTAAATGTGGTATGAGTCCATTTCCGAATCATTTTGAATGTAATGATCTGCAGGTGGCTGAGAAAATCTAATCCAACTTAATATATTTCGTGCATTCTATTACACCTCATACCAAAAAAAAAATACATATATATATAAATTTTCATGTAAATTTAGCTAGGGAATAAAATATAAAGAAAATTAAATAAGAGATCTAGTCTGTCGATTCAAAATGCTGTTAGCTAGCCGGTTAGTTAAAATAAGTAGCATTCACATCAAAGTTACGAAACGTAATTACTAAAAATTCATATGATTTGTTGATTTTTTACAAAACCTATTATTTTTTAACAATAGTTATTTTATTTTTTCAACTGCAACCGACCTCAACCTTTCTCATGTGAAGTTGCGGATTCAAATTCATGTTTTTCATAAAATATTTTATTTTTCCATTTAAGAAAGGAAATCCAAATCGAGATTATCTTGTATAGAATTTTGAACGCCATTTTGTATTTCGATTCCAAAAGCAGGCTGGTTGGTCGGTTAGTAAATACCTGTATCCAAATTATGTATGTAATTACATTAAATTCAATTTTGTAGGTTAATCATAACCTGTCATTTACTAAAAATTTGTATGAAAACGCTTTCGCTTTTGGAAATGCATTTAAGGAATAACCCAGTTGCATAAATAGTCGCAAGGTAGGAAATTTATATATCGTAATGTAGTTTGATTTCTTTTTTTTTTCATGTAAATTAATGAATAGAGGCGTGTTCGCAAAACGTTATCTAATCTTTATTTAATGATTTTCCGTCCTAACGTAACGTTAGGACGCGCAAAATTTTATCTAACTATAAAATAAAAAAATCTAATTCAAGTGTACTACTGGTTTCTCGAGTTTAAACCCCGCTTTAGTGGTTAATATACTTTTATAATTTGTATTTTTAATAGTTAAAGGTTTTACTAATTTGTTTTCTGTATTCAAGCGTTACTCACCAAATGTAAAAATTTCAGTGAATATTATGTTTATAAATCTCCTCTCTTAATGTCCTGTAATTATGATTGTTGCTCATGAAATCAGCGGAATTTTTTTTTACTAAAATTACTATCTAGGCGATTTTTTTTCTTGACGTTATTATTACTTACCAACGTTATCATACTGCTGGGCTGTTTTAACATAATGATATATACAGCTTCACGGGAAACTTCAAGAAAACTATTTGTAAAATTTAGAGTAAAGAAGTATTATTTATTATCTTATTTCAGATTGCCTTATCTCATGCTTTTTCTATAGAGAGGAGCAGTACCATTTACGTACAATGTGTCGGACTCGCTAACAGGTTCCGCAAGATGTTATTGAGTACGTGCTATGTGTGCCTGCGCCCTACTGACTAAACCCCTCCACCTCTGATAGTCCTTCCCCTTTCTGGAAACTGTTATGTGGCATTACTTAAAGGAGCTTACCTTCTGTACCGGGCATCAGAGTGACCACGGGTTCATTGCATCCAGGCGATCCCCATAGGTTCGGGAGGCCCCCTGGACACACCCTCAGCCCTGTCTTCCGCATCAGAGCTCTCAGGCGCCCGTCTGCTTTCTTGCTTCTTCTTCTGTCCGGAGCATCTCCATATGGACTAAGCCATATTAACCACAGTAAGCCAGAGCTCTTTTTTGGTTCGCCTGGAATCTATAAGTCCCCCGGGCGGGAACATAACCTTCGTACCCAGGAGTACTTCAAGTTTTTTTTTTTTTTTAATTAGCTCTAGAAAGCGGAGCTTACCTTCCTGCTCTGAGCATCGGAGTGGCCGCGGGTTCACCGCATCCAGGCGACCCCCACATGATCGGGAGCCCCCCTAAACACTCATATTCTCATGCTGGTTAAACAGTTAAACTCTTTTTTTAATCAGGAGGTTGGTTTTTCTTTTGAATATTTCCAATGGCTTTATCTCATACAGGTGGGGTGTTTTGTAGGCGTACAAATATTTCTATATTTTAAATAGAAATAAAATTAAAATGTTTAAATTAAGTGTTTTTTTTTTTTTTTTTTTTTTTAATATGATAGACTTCAAATCTGTAAATTTTAACTTTTAAAAATGACCCAAATTAAGAGTTAATAATTAATTTAGAGTTAGTGAATTTATTTGGTTGCAGTTTCAGGAGTTGAAACTGAAAGACATTGAGTTATATTATTTTTCGATTTTTTTTTTTTTTTTTAACCTCCGGAATCATCGTTAGATATTGCTTCAGAGGATGAGATGAATGACTTAACAGCTTGTTAAAATGCCACGTCTGACCGGAATTCGAACCCGGGACCTCCGGATGAAAGGCCGAGACGCTACCACTCGCGCCACAGAACGCGGCTTTCTTTCGATTGGACCACCTACGGATCACGGTTCACAGGTTTAGACTTCTTTCTCCTTTTCCAAAATCGTTTCATTCTTTACCTGTGTTTTTCTCTTCTCTCTTTACTCTATTTTATATTTTTATTTTTATTTTTTGGCTTTTCTGGAAATTTAGACTCATCTATTTCTTTTCTAAATGTATTTCTATTTTCAGTTATTTCTTCTGAGGTATTCAATATTTTTAAATCCTTGTCAACTTCTTTAAACCATGCAATTTTTGTTTCTCTGTTTTTAAAGTACGTAAATAACCGCTTAGTTAGTCTGTTTCATCCATTCTTCATAGATGTCCTTCAAATTTAAGTCTTCTGTTTCTTATTATAGTTTCTATTATTTCCAAATTTCTTCTGAGCTTTTTAATCCTATATTCTCCGATGACGATTTTAAGGCCGTGAATTTTTCTTAATATTTTCTTCTCAATTTTAATTACGTTAATTTTTGAAAAACTTTGTAAACATTCTGCTCTGTTTAGAGTTTCTAGTAAAATGACTGTTCTGTAATGTTTAATATTAGAATTTTTTGAAAAGATTTTTTTCTTATAAAAGTCTTTGTTGAATGAAAAGCCTTTTGCATTTTTCTTACTCTAGTTTTAATTCCTTCTTTTTCCAAGACATTTGGTGTTATTACTTCTCTCAGATATATAAATTTATTTGTTCTTTTAATTATTTTATTTTCTGAGACTGATTATTTTGTTTCTATTACTTTTACTGTTGGAAACCTATTCTGTCTTTTCAAAGGAGATCTGTAAACCTATTTTATTCGCACATTTTTCTAATTCTTTGATTTTTATTCTTGCTTCTTCTTCATTTTTAGCCAAAATTACTAAATGTTTTACAAACCCAAAAATGTTTACGGGGATAAATTTTCCTTTAGTTACTACCTTTACATTCCTATGATTTTGTAGTTCTTCTAACCTTTTGTTCCATTCTCTGATTGATTTTTCTAACGCACAATTAAAGAGGATTAGAGACAATTATTTTATTTATTTATTTTTTTTGTATGTTTTTGAAGTCGGATTTATTTGTTTAATACAGTTTATTTAATGTTGGTAATATTTTCTATATCTTCCCGATGAAATGGTATTAACCTTTTTTATGAAAAAACAAAACAATCGCATTTGACAAATAAGTTTTAGTACATTTTATCAGTATCTTCTTCGATCTCGACCATTTTTTATTTTTTTATTTATAAAATCAATTCGCCTGCTTTTATGCAAGCTATTAAATCAAATTTCTTAATTGTAAGTTAAACCATTACTTAGATAAAAGTCAAATAGGCGCCAACTCGTATACATACAAAACTTTTTTAGCCCAAGATTTTAGAATTTTTAGATTTTCAGACCTCAAAATCTATAGAGAAATAAAAAAACCAGTTAAAGCTGATAAAATTATCTACCTATAATTTTTGTTTATATCATTGTAATTTCAAGGCGTATGTATACATTTTTGTTACCGGCAATAACATAATGTTGCTTGTAATTTCTAGTTTTTTTAACGCATTAGTTTGACGTTTTTTTAACAGTTTGATAATATTAAAATTTAATTTGAAACTTACTTAATATTAATTATTTAAAAAAATTTTCTAAATTCATTTGTAAAAATAACACATAAATGTTACAGTCTTTATTCATTTACTTTTCAAGTAAAGTAAAGTTTTGATCTCATCGTTACGGATGATTTATTTCTCAAATAACGATACGCCAGCGGGTGGTTTTACTCGTCAGCCCTATTTCAGCCCTATTTCCTTTTAATTTATGTATGGTCGAATGTGAGCGAAGAAATCCGTTTACAGTCGGATGTTCTTTCTTTATAGTCTTTTCCTTCTCTGTCTGTTATCGAATTAGCCAAATCGAGATGTTTTATTGTATGGCCTACCCATCTAGTTTCTTTTTAAGATTCTTTCTCAAATTTCTCTCCTCTTATATTTGTCTTAAGGCGACTTCATTTCAAACTTCTTTTATTATTTTTTTCTTTCTTTCTGCTGTCCATAAAGCCACTATATTCCATGTAAATATTTTATAAATATCTTCCTAATTTGTAGATTTATTTGATACTAATAAATTTATTTTTTACTTATGAAAGTTCATCTTGTTTGCGCCAGCCTGCATTTATTATTTACCTTACTTTGTGCATCCTTTGTAATTTTACTACCTAATTAAAAAAAAAAAAAAAAATACTGTAACGTTTGGTGTATATTATGTTTCCTTGTCTTGTGATTGTCGACTAAATTTTTTTAAGGATACTGTTCGGGAGTGGGAGGAACCGGTTAACGCGAATTTTACATATATACTTTATTGTTCAACATAATGGAAATATTGCTGATATTTTATGTTGTCTTAGATAATAATTAAATACCGCTCCATTTTTTAGATGTCCCTTAACGGTAGTAGAGTGTTTCAGTTAGCTGGCCGGTTATTATTTAACTTAAGTGGTGATCAAAGAAATGTACTTATAATTCAAGTTCCTTGTACTCATAATTCAATAATATTAGCAAATTTAAAGCTCGTGATTGTTTTGTATATTGGTTTTTTGTCGTCCCTATTGTGTTTTAATGAAGTCACAACGCCGCGCTGAGTTAAGATTGGAACGTGTTGAATGAATGTAAAGTTGTATGTTGTACGTCTGCCTTTCTGTATTGCATTAGTGTTGATTGTTACTAAGTCATATTGGCCCATAACCCTATTGAGCAATACACAAACCAGACATTTAACTATTCTTAGTCACTTTCTCTCTCTCTCTCTCTCTCTCTCTCTCATTTTTTTCCTCTCCCACTCCCTCCAACCATCTATATGTGTTTTGTACAAGACCGTAGTAGTAGAATTCTCTTGTGGTCTAGAAATGAGGACACTGACTGTTTCAGAACAGTTCATTGCAACACGTACGATTGATATTGTTGCCATATGATTTACTTCTTATTATCACTATAATTCATTGCCAATAATCACAACCTTTTTTATTTGTTAATGAATTTTAAGTTTCCTCGCTGATTTAAAACGTTGAATAAAACATATTTTTTCAATACAGGAAGAGGTTCATTAGTTTACATACCTGTCCCTGTCTATTATAGATGTAATTCATGAAAATCAACCAAGATATAAGAGGCACTAGTTATAATTGCTTTCTCCGAGAGTAATGATGTTTTCAACACAACCAATTTCTATGTGAATGTCACTTTCCGGGCAAAGTATCACTTACATTTCAGTGGGATGTATTGACATGTCAGTGTACATTTGGGTAAGTGAAAAAGACAACAGGGAACCATTTCACTACTCACAACCGCCCTCCCCCCCCCCCTCCCCCATCCAATAAGTTTAGCATGTTGTGCTTGTTATGTTTGCGATTTTCTGTGTAATTTCTTGGGATGATTAATGATTAATCTTCGGTCGCCTACAATCATTACAGTGCAGGCACTTGTTTAGGATGTGGATACATATTTTAAGTAAATTTTATTGTATATACTTTGACGTTTGACTGACTATGCACAAATTATTATCTTTCTTATGAGGAAATAACTGGTTACGCATAACTCTTGATTTAGTTAAATATACCTCTCTAGTGCTGTCTTGGCTTTATGTAGCTACTGTTTATGGCATTAAAGATATTTAATACTGTTTATACTCTTAAATATTAATGGAGAAAAAAAAATTTAAAACTATTAAAATTAATTTTAAAAAATTCCTTAAAAAGTTTAAATAAGTAAAAATCAATTTAAATTATGATATTGAAGTAGGTGCCAAATTGCAATATATTAATAATAAACTTCATATTAATTTAGAACCATTTTTAAAATTACATTTAAAGAATTGAAAAAGTATTATTTATTTTTTCATTTTTTGGTGGCTTTTAAAAAAGTCTGTTTTTTAAGTTTGTTATTTTTTATTATTTCTGTTTAAAATATGAGTAGGGGAAAAAACCAGAAAGCCCAGAAATTATACAAAAAAGATTTCAAATATCAAAATTGTTTTGTCCATTATTAATAATTGTTTATATCAAAATATTAACAATATATTATATGATATATTATATCAAAATTAACAATTGTCCATTATATCAAAATTGTTTATATGAATCATTATGATATCAAAATCTAAGCATTGATAATAAAAATAAAATTAAAAATATTTTCAGTTTGTAGACAGTTTAATTTTTTATTTTAGAACATCTGTGATACAATTTAATGACAAAAAACTTATAATTTAGCTGATTATGCAAAATAATAAAAAAAACAACTAAGAGTTCCATAACTTTCTCTGTTTGAGCCGGAAAAGTTATGTACTGTCAACAGTGTCAAAAATGATAAATGTTGAACATAATAAATTTCTTAGCAGAATATTGGAATCAGAAATTGAAGAAGATTTAGTTACTGTGGAACAGGAGGAGGCAATAACTGAATATTTCTTAATAAGAAAAGAGAACTCTACTGTACATGCATCTGGTCAAAAAAAAATCACCAAGGACTGTTGAAAAAATGTATACAAGTTATGAATCTTTCCTTACATGTATGGTGTAGTACGTACCCTTTTGATTATGAAAAATGTAAAATTTCAAAGTGTTTCTAAAGTGTTTAGCTTTCTAAGAGGTACATAAAAAAATTATTCTTTGAATAAAATGTTGAGAAAGTTAAATAAACATGGTTTCATTTTGGTTACAATTAACAACCAAAATTAAATGGTATTAGTGATCAAAAATAATCAATCATACATTTTTTTTTAAATCGGTTAAGCCGTTCAGAAGATATCAAGCAAAATGATAACTGATAAAAAAAAATATAGTCTTGATATCTTCTTTCTAATGAAATTGTCTGAATAAATAACTGAAATGACATAAAATGTAACTGAATAATCTAATTAGTACAAGAATGTGACAGGCTAGAAATAAAAACATCATATTTTTGCTCCCACCCTACTTATGGAGATTTGAATAATTCATCAGAGAATATCTTAGCAGACAGACAAAATACATATATATGTACATACATCCTTTGGAATTTTTCAATTCTAAAATTGTGTTTTTTGGTTAGAGTGGGTAATGAAACGACAAGATCAGAAAAAAGGTGACATGTAAAATTTGATTCATTTAGCATACCTTTTCATGTGTATTATACTGTGCAGCGTAAAATACAATTGTATGCCAGGAAATAAAATAATAATCAAAATTAATCCCTTTTAATAAAAATACTATAAGAATTGAACTTAGAATAAAAGTAAGAAAAAGTACATCCAGTTAAAATTGAGAGCCTCCTTTATGTACAAAGTTGATAAAAAAAAATATTTTAAAATATTTACTTTTTTTATTTAAATAAAGTAATATATGTCAATCTTCATGGTGGAGGAGTAGCATCTCGGCCTTTCATCTAGAGGTGTCGGATTCAAATCCCAGTCAGAAATGGCATTTTTCATATGCTACAAAATACCATGTACAAGCTTCAAAGCTTCTGTATAATTTCATCAATCAAAAAATAAATAAGTAATATAATGTTACTCGTATTTTAGTATCATGTTTAGTTCATTTAACAAGTTTTTAATTAAATTTTTGATCAAATGTTTGGAAAAATTTAATTAAAAATATTAATAATGATCATTCTCTATTCACTTAAGAAAAAATCTTTTTCATAATTCAGAAGAACAGATTAGAAATACTATATTACAGGTAAGAATGTATCTGGGTCTATATCAGAAAGAGCACTTGAAGTTTATTTCTGATTGCATTCATTAAAAAAAAAAATGAAATAAAATACCCCAGTAAGCTGTAAGGAAAAAATATGTAACCAATTTCTAAACTGTATAATAGTAATTCTATGAAAGTTGAAATTTTATCTAGCGTAAAATTATTTTTCTGTGATGGAGACAATTTCAACACCACCCCAAACATCAGTGGACTGAGACCTGTTGCATCACATTAGAATGAATGCTGTATATTTTATTTTTTTTATAACATATGGTTAGATTTGAACTATCCATCAAGAGAATACCACGAACACAAAAAAAATATATATCTGGGCAAGAATATTATCTTATCAAGGAAACCAAAATGGCAAAAAACCTAATTTGAAAAACTAAACAGTAGCCTTTCAACATTTTCTCTTCTCAAATTTCTAGGCTAAGGTCTGGGTATATTACAATATAGTGTAAATTTCATTACTGCTTAAAAGTGTGTACCATTTTTAATCAGTTAAAATTAACATTTTTATTCAATATTTTTGTCTATATTAATCATTTTAGGCCTAATTTATGATAATTCAAGGTAAAATTACAACAACAAAAATATGAATACTGATTTTTTCTTGTTTGTTTTTTTTTTTAATTTCATATGCATAAATCTACATAATGTATTTTACCTCAGTTATCTTTTCATTTGATGTGAAATTACATTAAATGAAACATGAAGATGCTGATCATCTAATTGCATCTGAATAAATTTATGTGGTGGCACGGGGGTTCTTGAAAGATGTTAATCATTTAACTAAATATTAAGAGTGGTGGCTAGTAACACAAAGTTATTTACATTTAGAAAATTTAAATGTTATTATAAAAATATGAAATAATAAATATGTCTTTTTTTTTTTTACTTGCTTCGCTATATAATCCAATAACTACTTTCAACCAAATCCATTTGAATTGACAACCTCTCTAAAAATAATTGAAGGCTTTTCTGGGGAGTTGTATTATTTTTGTAGGCCTAATTTTTTTTACAACTTTAATAATTTAGTTTTAATTGCTTATATCTTCATGAAAATGATCTATTTCTGATTAATTATATTTTCTTCTTCCCTTTTTTGGGTGGGTAGAATTTAAAAACTAAAAACTATAAATTTTTATCTGTAGAGTTGTATTTAGTATTTTAAATTTTATGAAATTAAAAGCCTCAAGTTTATTTGATAGACATTTCAGCCATAAGTGGCTGAAATTATTACGTGGCTACCAATTAGAAAATAAGAGTCCCTGGACAATTACAAAGCCAGAAACATCTTATTAGATTGTAATAAGGATTCATCTTCAAAAGAAGGTTTGCAGACTAAAATAGCCTCATGATAAACTTAAAGAGGGCTTGGCCCATACTTGTAGAATTGAACTTGAAGAATAATAAATTATGCATAAGGAAAAGGGGTCAGTGAGGTATGACAATCTACCCACTGAAAACTGTAGCAAAGGACTAACAACATAAACCAAAGGAAAATGTCAGTCTTCCTCCAGGTGGCAGGTTTCCATTTCATACCATAATCTGTCAACTATACTGTGGTAATTTTACCAGGAGGAAACACCACTTAGTGATTAATCGTTCTACATTGATCTGCATCCCTGTATCCTGGAAAAACGACTTTCATTGAGAAACTAAAAAAACCACTTGTGAACAGGTTCAGAATTCCTAAAGGAACATCCTCACTTGTCCTCCAACCATTCTAAATCAATAGAACTACTAACCATTCTTAAAGTGAACTAGAACTTCTTGAAATGAAGTAGAACCGTACCCTTCTTGAGGGTTTCATATCACTTTTTAGCCTCTTAGCTAAGGTAATTATTAAAACTCATATGGAAGTACTGATGTTTTAAACTTGTACTGCAAACTATAAAATATTCATCTTTTGTGAAAGAAAAAAGGACTGATAGCTTCATTTTAGTTACAAATTATCTGTAAATAGTATTTCATTTGTGAACATTTTCATTGAAACTTTCATTGACTGTAGTTGAATTATTGACTTTTGGATGATGTTTACATCTCACTCTCCAAATTTTTTTTCGCATTGTTGACTAATATTCAATTGTAATGTTTACTTTTCATTTCCAATAAACTGATTTTGTTCAATTCTTGCCATGCCCTTGCTACAAATGGTATAATTGTTTGCTTCTCTAATGTGTAGCATGTTAGTTAATGTTTTGTGTGCATTAATGAATTCGTGTGTTGTGTTGTTTACATTTTTTGTTAATGAACTTTTCTTTGCAATGGCAGAATTTAAAAGCATAGTTAAAAATAAAAAGAGCTCTGTAATCATGCTTGTGAAATAGTTAATAGTATATGATTTCATGAAGAAAGAAGCTTTCTTCATAAAAAAGGAAAATTAGGAGATGACAAACATTTAATATGCATTTAAAAATATGAAGAAAGAACCGCTGCAGCTTGTGAAATTTCAAGATTACAAGTTCAAAAACTCCAAAAAGAAAAGAAGAATCTTTTTAAATTTAAATTGCATTCATGCTCATTAAACACTCCGATAAAGTATAAACAACCTTCAAAACAGTTTGTGGATTAGACAGTTTTGATCAGGGTGTTGCAAGAAGAAAAGTTAACGAATTTCATAATTTGGTAACTTCACTTTAAAACTTGTTAAAACTTAATGAACTGCCTATATTAAATAAATTACATAAAAAATTCAAAAGATTATTCAAATTAAAGGTTCTAGAACTACACTAGCAGTTTTCCTGGAAGTATTAGAAAAATTGTTGCAGAAAAGAAAATTCTTTAATTGCTTATTTGGATGAATCGTAAATTTTAACGTCCCATTCAAGGACAAAATTGTGGTCGGATGACAGCGGTGCAGAAGTAAAAGTGCTGATTAATAAAGGTGATCAGTTAATCATAATCCACACTGGAGGAGAAATGTGGTTCATTCTGTATGTGATGTTAACTTGAAAAACAAGTTCAGAAAGCAGTTATTATCAGAACAATAATTTCATGAAGTGTGCATCTGAAAAATTAATTCCTGGTCTCCCCCCCTCCCCTCCACTTAGTAGTTGTTATCAATAATGCACCATACCACAATTCATTTGTAGAAAAGTTTCTGAATTCAAATGATAGGAAAAGTGGCATGATTAATTGGTTAGAAAAGAGCAATATTCTGTTTATATAAAAATAAGATGAGAAAAGACTATGATGTAGAAGAATTTTGTTATATGGTAAGTAGAATTACTGAAAATGGATGCAGCAGGAGCAATACAAAATGTTGAGTAGCACAGACAAAACAAGGTTTCAATCAGAAATATTATTTTCTTACATTAAAAATTAATTTAAACATCAGGAAAGCATTTTTGAAAGTGTATGTTTGGAGTGTAGCTCACATGTAAGTGAAACTTGGACAATTGGAGTTCCTGAGAAGAAAAGATTAGAAGCTTTCGAAATGTGGTGCTGTAGGAGAATGCTAAAAATCAGGTGGGTGGATAAAGTGACAACTAAAGAGGTGTTGCGGCAAATTGATGAAGAAAGAAGCATTTGGAAAAATATAGCTAAAAGAAGAGACAGAATTATTGGCCACATCTTAAGGCATCATGTAATAGTCGCTTTGATATTGGAGGTACAGGTAGATGGGAAAAATTGTGCTGGCAAGCAACATCTGGAATGTTCCAGATGTTGCTAACAATAAAACAAATTGTTAGGAATGCAGGATGTGGGGGTTATTGAAATGAAATGACTGGCACTAGATAGGGAATCTTGGAGAGCTGTATCAAATCAGTCAAATGACTGAAAACAAAAAAAATCTATAAAAATGAAATTGAAGATAATGTTATTTATTATATTTAAATATTATTAAAATTATGTTGTTAGTTCATTAGAGTTTCATTTTTAATGAAATTTCAGTGATTCAGCAAACTAGACCTAACTTGAATATACTCATACCAAAAAGTAAGGGATAGGATGATAATTTTTTTAAACTTTCGTTATAAAACTATTTTAGTGATATCTTATTCTCGCTAAATTAGATTTTTAGGTTGTAATTTTTTTTTATAGACTAATTCTTTAACTTTGCTTGTTCAATTTTTATTATATGTGCTAAATTATTTTGAATTATCAAAGTGTTAGAAATTTGTTATTTAGAATAAATAATAACCTCTGTCCATTTTGTATGTCATATTTGTATATATGTAGATCATTGTATCTCAATAATGTTTGTATTGTATCATGTTTGTATGTTTTTTTATGTTGTAGATCCATGTTTGTATGTACTGAGATATGCAAATAAATTGGAATTTGGAGATAAAACTCATGAAGTTGCTATGACTGCTCTTCGATTGGTACAAAGAATGAAAAAAGATTCACTTCACTCTGGTCGTCATCCTTCAGGACTATGTGGTGCAGGTGAGATAACATAACTAATTACAGTTTGCTATTTAATTAATGTCTAAATAATTTCTAAATGTAATTTATGTTTAAAAATAAAGAGAGTTTAATATTGGATAAACTGTCTGCCTCTGTTGGTGCAACTGAATGTTTGTAAGTAATCTAGAATTAGATACAAGCCATTCCTATAATTAGCACAACTTTTTTTCTAGAATAACAAGCATCCCATGCCAGGATTAATAGACATTGTGAAAAATTAAGAAGTAGTTTTCTATGGGTAAGTTCACTGATCTGAATATTTTTTTACAATAAGCTATACTGAGCCCACCAGTATGCGAGTAGTATTCAGCTCTTCAAGTGACAACTTCACTCTCCATTGCATCAGGGACTGATTATTTAAGAAACATCATTACTGTCAAGAAAGCATATTTAATATTTATATTTTATATCTGAAGTGCTTAACATGCAACAAAACCACAAGAAAAATACAGGTAGTGTGAAATCTTTCTTTTCTGTCATTACTTAGAAAAAAATATTTCAATGACCTTTAATTTTGTTTAATCCGTACATCGTTCACTACATCTTTGTATTACATATATTTTCTATTTTATGCAAAAAAACTGAAACAGGTTAGTCCATTATCTTGATTTGTGATTCCATCTGTCCGCAAATCTTACATCAAAACTAATTTTATTTAGATATGTTTGTAGAATTGTAACAATATTCAGAACTATGCTATATCTTAACTTAAAAATGTTTGCAGGTAGTAGTAACCTACCCATTGTTTAAGAAGGTATTTTCATCTGGTGACTCAAGATGTTAAGCTTGGAAACAATTTCTATGATAAAGGTTCAGTCATATAAGATTTATAATTATTTATTCAAGGGATTACTTTTTATAATAAATAATATTTCCAAACAAAAGATTTCTAGGATTTATCCAGTCATGAAAACTCATAGAAAAGTTTCAAGGATAAAATTAATATCTGAAACAACTTTTGTTGGAGAGTTTTTTTTTTAAATGGAAACTCTAATCTCCTCCCTTCAAGTAAGGTTTTCTTTTTACATTTACTCAGCGAGATATATTTTAGCTAAAAATTTTAAGGAGCAAATATAAAATAAAGTTTAAGAAAGGTTTTGTAAAATAAATTTGAATTTTGTTTATAGATTTGTTCTACCAACCAAAAAAGTGTTTGGTGATTTTTATCCATTAAATTTAAATATTCCAACCAATTTAAGTGTAATTTTTATTTGAATTTTAGTCCTTTTTCATAATATGTTTACTCAATAGATATGGGTTCTCCTGGCTGCAGGATAAATTGTGACCAGATTTTTCTTTATTGATTTCTTGATAAATTTGATTATCTTTCAAAAGCAAATAAAACAGCACCTTTAAAATATATTTCCAGTAGATGTTTTTGGAGATTTAATGTAATCTGTGTGGTAGATGGCACAGTTGTTAGTTTTGCCCATTTTGAAGTGGTTGGACGCCCATTTAAGAAGTAAATAACTTTTATTTCTTAAAGGTACTGATTATTTTTGTGTATTAATTTACAATTTAACAACCTATATGTATATAAATTAAGTAATATAACTATAATAGTTTTAGGCAACCTGACATAAGTCACAAACCACTCCCAAGAATAACAAACAACCTATACCAGGCTTGCTAAGGAAAATGAGAAATAAAGTGATTTCCTGTTGTCTTCACCAAGCTAAATGTACAGTTGCATATCAGTATGGCCTACTGATATGTAGGCCATACTGATGCTTATCACTTGCATTTTGGTGGGGTGGCCAACCCCACTAAAATGCAAGTGATAATCTGCCCCTGTAATTGACAGTATCACTCTGTTCATCTCTGGGACTGACTGTATAGTGATCATCTTTACTCTCAGAAAAATAAATTCTTGACTAGTTTCTTTATACTTCAGATGGGTGTATTACAAGTGTAGAAGCCATAAGGAAGACAGGTAGTATAAAATAACAAATTAAGAGTACCATTTTCTGTAGTAAAGCAATAGATTTTATATACTCTGCTCCAACTAGTAGAAAAAAATATATATGTATTTCTTACTGTGATTAATTATGTATTTTGTAATGCTATTCTTATCAAGGTTCTTCCATAATTTCCCTTGCTCCATCATAATGCATAGGCTGCATTACAGACTAATTTATCTAATATGATGTTATTTTCTAAATACAGCCTTAGTTTATTATCATAATCTAAGACTTAATTTAAGAGAATAGCAAGGATTTCTTCGCATTCTTCCTCCATCATATTATTTTTATCAAATACTACGATTCAAATCCTAAACAGTATGTAACAAAATACGAATGAAATCTGTTAGAATGGTAAGAATATGTTAATATTCATAAGTAGACACCACAATCTACACTAAAGGAGTTTAAAATGATAGTTTTAAAGTGAATATTTAAAATAGATGTAAAGGGTTAATGTAAGTTATTAACATGATGCTCGTTTTATAATGCTTTATACTATTGGATTACAAGCCATAGTCCAGAACTTCAAGGTTCTATAGTGTATTTATGAAATAGACACGAGCCTAAAGAGAGTAGACCTTTTGTTGGTATAACTGCTTCCCTAGAAATCACTGCTTCCTTGTTATATTATCAGGAAGAATAAGCAAGGGTAAGGAAAGAAGCAGAGGAAATAGGGAGAGCATAGACCCTCCGAGAAGCAAGACACAAAACAGGAGCACAACCCTAAGAAGAATATAATAGTGCCTCTTGGGACTCATGATCTTTCCCCCACCAGTTTTACCACAAGATAATTAGAAACTAATCTACTAAAGCCCTGTTGGATCTCCCAAATGAAAAGGGGGTAGCATAGAATTATTATTAACAAATTAACCAGCTCCTAAATTTATAAAATTAAATGATAAAAAGGGTAAGAGTGATATTAAGAAGTTTAAAATACATCACATTTTTTATGCATGCATTGTATATCACCAAACATTTCATTACTTTTATGTTTAATTCAAATACAGTTGACAGATGATTAACCGTACCCAGCAGGACTGTTCTCAATCCAGAATTAACTTTAATATGGTATTAAAATTCAAACAATTACACTGATAGACAAAAAACATTTTTTTAATGTTTCTCTAAGTGTGATACCATTTCTTGAATTGCTTTTTTGCGTACATTAAAGATGTGTAAATACAATTTTTCATCACCCTTAGTTTTAAATAAATTACGCTTCAAAAAAAAATGAAGGGACAATATAAATAAAATCTGTAAAATTTATAATTTTCCATGGCCATTCCTGTGTTTGAATGATTTTGCTGATGCTTTTCTTTTATAAATAGCCTCAGGCACATCTTGAATTATTGTCCAACAGTAATCAGCTAGCATATTAGTATTCCATTTCCCTTTATAGCGGCTTTCCATCACCGAAATGTCTTGCTGGAAACATTGAAACTGCTGCTGGTTTCAACATGGTGTGCTGGAAACCGTGTTCGTCACTTACAGCTCCGAGGTTGTCTGGGAAACAATCCAGATATGAGTGGAGGAAATGTATTTTCAAAGACATATTACATCCAATAGCTCTGTATGAAATAAGAAGTTGATTAACAATATCGTGGTAATTGTCCGATTTTTCTTTGCCAAGAAAGTTTTTGCTAACGTCTTTATTAAATGAAGCCTAAATTGCACTTTCTACATTAATTAACATTGAGTTAAATATATCATCTTTGACCAACTCTCTTATTTGAGGACCAACAAATACTTCTTTAATTTTTCCTTTATTTAAATTCAGAAATTTCTACCTGATGTACAAAAATCCGGGACTATCCTTCATTGCTTTAACAAAAATTTTTCATTAGTCCTAGCTTGATATGGAGAGGGGGTGAATATTTTTTTGGGTTCAACTAAGAGCTTATGAATAATATTTTTCCCATTTGGAGTTAAGTTGTCTCATTTCTTCCACTCTTTGGTAACATAATGTTTATCCCTAGCTCGACTGTCCCATTCGCAAAGAAAGCACATGTACTTAGTATAGCCTAACTGCATTCCTAACAAAATAACTATAACTTTGAAATCACCAGCTATGTTTTTTGTCATTTATTTTTTCAAGAACATCTTTCATCACATTGTATGTCTCTTTCAAATTAATACCATAAGCGATTGATATCGAAGAATATTTGTTATCGTTGTGTAGTAGTACCTTTAAACTATACCTGGACGAATCTATGAAAAGGCGCCAGTTCTCAGGTTTATGAACTTGTCCTAAGTGCAACATAAGCTCATCATTATTTGTGCAATAAACCAAATTATTTTCATCAATAAAGTACTGAGAGAGTTCTTTTTGTCGGCTTCGAAAGCCCAAAATTTTTTAATTTTTTAAAAGTAAATTCCAACTTTTCAGTCTTGATCCTAACAGTTCAGCTTGATTTTTTGATCAATTTAAATCCCTAACCAATTCATTTAATTCATCTTGTGATATAAGATGTGACTTATTGGAAGAATATTCAAAATCAAAGTCTTCTTCAGTACTGCCTGATTCTTCATTGCTGCTTTCGAAACATACATTTGCAGATGGCTCAGGAACTGGAATAATTTCACTGTGAGGTACAGACCTCAGATTGCAATGAAGAATATTTTACAGTATGTTTAGATTTTTTAGAAATTTCATACACACTTGTTAAACAAAAGTAACATTCGGTTACATGATTCTTTGGTTCACGCCAAACCATAAGTACACCAAGTGGCAAAGCCTTCTGTGTACTTTTCAGCCATCCTCTTAAATATACAGAACAACAATCAGTGCATGCTATACAAGGAACCCATATCTTATCCTGATCACCAATTTTACACTGAAAGTACAAATGATATGACCAGAATAAATAATGTTTTATTTACTTTATTTTACATTAAGAAAAATAAACAATCACTTTCATTGTAGAAATAACATAATAATTAATAAAAACAATTAAACATAGCTATTCTGAATTCAGAATTTTAAGGAGTAATAATTAAACAAGAAATAAATATTGAAAATTAAAAAACATGACTGCTGAAAAAACATTCCTAAGCAATATCGCTCTTTAATATAGGATAATTGAAGATCGTGCAGACGATAATTTTTTATATATTTTTTTAAATTATTTAAATATAAATATATATATATATATATATATATATATATATATATATATATATATATATGTACATACACACACACACATTCTTACGTAGCCTGTGACACTCCCGGTAATGTAAGGATTCCAATGCGTGATCATTTATCAAAATCAGTTCAGCCATTGAGCTGCTACGGTGAAAAAAACGTACATATATAAACAATAACAATTACACTCGTTTTTGGGCAGTCGTATAAAAACACTAGTTACAAGAATAAAACTGATCATTTGATCTATCAAGTAATAGATTTGAAAAATCTCTCGGATGAATGAGTCTTTGAATAACTCACATCTCAACGCTTCGGAAACCTCGTATCTCATACGTAAGATGTGAATTATTCAAAAACAACTCATTCATCATGTGATAGATTTTTTCAGTTTTTTCAAATTTATTTAAACATATATATGTATATACATACTTATGCAGCCTATGATACTCCCGGTTACATAAGGATTCCAACGCAGAATCATTCATCTAAATTGGTTCCTGCTAGAAGCAGTCCGTTGTCAGTTAATTTACAAATTAATTAATTTAATTTCTAAGCATAGATTATTTTTATTTATATTTTATATTTGTATTTTTATATATTTATTAATTTTATTAATAAAAGAAAGGGATTATTAGTTAATACTCTTATTTAGCAGTAAAAAGAACATTCTTACATGATCAACCATGCATACTACCTGTCAAAAAATCATATGATTTTTTTTTTCCTTTACTGTCTATAAACAGTAAGTAAGAAGAAGCAACACCAACAAATAAGAGCAAGAAGAAAGCATGCTTACGTGATCGAACATAATGCCCGTCAAAAAATCATAAGATTTTTTCTTAAGTGTTTATAAATAAATAATTCATTCAGTGTCATAGCAGATCTTAAAACACAACTATTTTTGATAGAAATAAATCGATACTGAAAATAATATTGATTATCCATTTCTAATTGTATATATGATTTTTTTCTGCCTTGTAGTTGCAATTAAACATACATATTTATATAGCCTATAACACTCCCCATAACAAGCATTTCAACGGAGGGTCATACATCTAAATCGGTTTGCCCATTGAGCTGCTACGGTGTAACAAATATACATTCACTCATTCATAAATTCATACATACGTACATACATACACCATAAAAACATTACACTCCTTTTTGGGCAACCTTATAACAAGATTTTTCTGGAAATACAAGCTTGCACTTTCTTAACTGATTTTAATTAGTATTATTTAAAAACTAATCCAAAAAAATTAAAACCTAATTTTAAATGTATAATTTACTTAATTTAAAAACTAAATCTAATCTAAATTAATAGTGTAGTATTATTTCTTTAATAATGTTAATTTTAAACAGATTCGTGGGAAGATTTTTTAATGGCAACAGAAGCATGCAAAATTAGGTCCTTTCTTATATTCCCTTGTATTTTGTCATGTTAGATAACAATAATTGTATTGTTTGGTTTCATAGAGGTTTATTTTTTTTGGAGTTACTTTACCTAAATATTTAATTTTCTAATTATCAGTCTACTTTGTAATATATGGTTAGTTATATTTTTTTCATGTGTTATGATTGTTTACGTTATTGAAGTATATGCTATTTCATGACAACTTGCTAATTTTTATAAAACAAAAAAATGTGTAAGAGGATATTGTAAATGTTTATGTACATATATGTGTGCATACATACATACTTCTATGTCTTCAATAGTGATCAGAAAATGATAATTTCTATCTAATCTCTGTTTTCAGCCCTCCTCATGGCAGCACGATTACATGACTTTAGCAGAAGTGTTGGAAACATTATACAAATAGTTAATGTTCACGAGAGTACATTAAAAAAACGGTAAATTACTTTTGGTTAATTTAAAATATTATTAAGTAGTCGTAGTTGTTTTTTTAGTAATTAACTTGTTCACTATTGCAGATTGTTGGATTGTGTGTTGTGAAAAAGTGTATAATGTTATTCATGACTATTAAGAGCTGAATAATTTCACAGATACAGGTTTAGGTGTTGTTTAATTTGAATTGTGAAATGTTTATTTTATTCACAGAAGAAAGGCACATAATTAATAATAATAATACATAAATAATCTCTATTGTACTAATTGTAATCATACAAAACATAAAAACTCTGCTAAGGCATACAATCATCAACTATGATGAGTCAAAATGTTACTAATGCTGTATTTCAGCCTTTCAGTTATTATAATCAAAAAATAAAAAGAGGATCACTTTTCTTAATGCTATTATTTCATATCTTCATATATTGAACCCTACTAACTATACTTAAACAAAATTCTTCACCATTTAAATAACCATACTTGTAATATATATATATATTTTTCTAAAATCTATCCTTTCAGGAATCATATTCCTTTGCACTATACAAATTATATTAATCCGATCAACCCAATTACGACAAAATAAAATAAAGTAGGATGACCTTATTCCATAATCCAAGCAAGAGCGCTTTTGCGAGTACCTCGCATCATCAGAGTTGCAATATATAATTTGTCAAATCGTTAGTTGCAAATTACACATTAAAATTAAAAACGCTATACTATACATGAGATTTAAAATTGTTAAAAGATCTTTTTCAATTAAATCAATACAGAAATAAAACTAATTTTTTTTTAAATTCATAAATTTTAAATTGTAAATTAAAATTAAATTGCATATATATATGAAATATGAAGTCATAATAAAATAAAATTAAAATCAATAATAAAAATAAAATAGAAATCCATGAAGACTAGTTGGATAATTCATAATATTTCAACTCTGTACAGTTACATAACTTTGACTAGCTTCATACATGGATTTCTATTTTATTTTTATTATTGATTTTAATTTAATTTTATTAATGACTTCATATTTTACATATATGCAATTTTTAATTTTAATTTACAATTTAAAATTTTTGAATTTAAAAAAAATTTAGTTTTATTTCTGTTTTGATTTAATTGAAAAAGATCTTTTAACAATTTTAAATGTATATTACATGTATAGTATAGTGTTTCTAATTTTATGTGTACTTTACTACGAACGATTTGACAAATTATATAGAGCAACAATGATGATGCGAGGTACTTGCAAAAGTGCTCTTGCTTGGATTATGGAATAAGGTAGGTGTTATCCTATTTTATTTTATTAATTCTGTAATTGGGTTGATCAGATTAATATATATTTTTTTTAAAAAACCATTAACATTTTTATCTCTTTTAATATATGAAAAAAGTCTGAAGACCCTCATACATAAAAATCTTTTGAAATTTTTTAACCAATTTAACAGTATAATTTTTCTTTGTATGAAGAATAGTTTTATCATTTCATTCTCAGTCATAAGAAATTCACTTAAAAAAGGTATATTCATGCCATCTGGTCTAACCAGAAGAATATTTAATTCCTATAATGAATGAAAAACACTATTCATGCACTTTTTATTTTGCATATTAATCTAATAATAGATATTTAGTAATTGTTAAGGGCAGTATTTTACTTTAATAAGTGTCCCCTCTCCTCAGCATGCTACCCTTTATGCATTTTTGACACTATAAGGGTATGATAAATTATTATTAAAACATTTTTTGTTTCATTATACCACTCTGCTTTAATTTTTAGCTTTGAGATTTTTATCTTTAGATTTACAAAAGAATAGATAATTATTTTTAGATCAGATCACAATATTAGACTTTTGTCAGCTAGGTTTATACTTAAAAAACACTTTTATGAGTTTACATATTTTCTTTAATATATTGTGAGAATGGAACATACATTATGCAACAAGCCAATAATGTTAGATTAATGCAAGAGTGCAAAGTAAGTTATGACACGAGCCTTGAGGATGTTGTAATTTCGCAACAGTACATTTAATGATCATTATAGAGTTGCACACTGTACTTTCTGTACAGCTGAGAAAATATTGGCATTGATTTAAATCAATGATAGATTACATTGTTTACAGAATTTCTATTTTTTTTTCAAAAAAATACATTAAACCATATATTCCTGTTGCAATAAGCTATTAATCATAAGTTCTATCTTTTCTTTAATATCAGTCAGTGTTAAAACATTTCTTCCTTAGAATTTGACATCATTAACAAAAGGATAAACAGTAAATATAGAACTTAGTTACTTATTGGAATCCTTTCAAATTAATCTCTACTTGCTAACTACCAAACTGAATTAAAACAAGAGTAAAAAAACAGCTGATACATTAAACAATATCCACTTCAGATTGACCGATGGTTACAAAGAATAGACTTTTGATTGGTTGAACACCTGTATCATAATGAAAATCTGTTTCATAATGACTCTCATTATGATACAGGTTCCGCCGCATAATTTAAACTTTATAAAACAGTCATAGTAAAAGTAGCTTTAAATTAAATATATTTTATTATAATGTCTTAAATTAACAAATTTAACACGTTTTTTTTTAGGTAAAAGTGCACTATACCAAATTATGTGCGTTACGTGAATTCTCATCACCTTAAAAAAAGTTTTGAGTGGAAAGGTTTCAGTTTTATTTTCATTTCTTTTACATCAGTTTTTAGAGTTTTAATTATATACCATATTTGCTATAATAATATGTTGCTGTAGTGTGTGCTACTACTAGATTTATGTTACCACTAAATTATATGGATTCTCTTGGGATACGGTGACATTGTATTTTTACTTTTATGCTACTCAAAGTACATTTTTCTTTTGGTTTTTTATTTAGATTATTTGAATTTGGTGAAACTTTGTCAAGTTCACTAACACCTGAAGAGTTCCTCAGTGTTGATTTAGAAGAAGAACAAGATCCACCTTCTTATAAGGCAGCTAGACTGAAAGATAGAGAACGACTTCATAAGGTTGTATGAATATAATTAATTTATAATTTTTTGTTCTCTCCATTTGTATTTTTCAACCTCCAGAGGGGATGAACAGTTTACAGCACAGTTGGCTACCTCCTCATCCTACAAATTCTATATTTGGGGAAGGTTGTTGTTCCTTTAGGATCCTATATCTGCTCTTAGATATGTCTTTAATTTCTGGAGGAAAGGTAGTTCTTGTTGCAATGCACATTTAGGCTGGTTAATTTAAACTTGATCAGTAATATGTTATGCAAGGTTAAAGTGCTATGGGATATATTTGCCAAAATCTCCTGATGGATTGTGGGTGTAATGCATCTCATTGCTAGGACCTTGAGCATTTTGTTGGTGGGTTAGTTAACTCACCGATGGAATTAATATTATTAGTTTATTAATATTAATAACCAACCAAATATTGTTAATATTAATAACCGGAATTAATATTATTAGAAACAGACGGAACTAATGTTATTAGTTTATTTCCCCCTTTATTTGACATTTACTCATCATTATTTGCTTTGCTTCAATCACTTTCTCTTCCATTAATGTAACCATTTCTTAAGTATTCTGTTTGTATATTCAACAAACGTACAGTTTGTAATTGAATTCAATATGTATTGTGTGTATGTGTGTGAACATTTTTTGATTCTGGTTTTGAATTAGGATTAAACATAGTTAGAAGATTGCAAATATACATGAATGGTCGTGATCAACTGTCAGATTCACCTCAAAATGGCTACCAAAATTAAAATTTTTTAATCATTGCACAATAACAGCGTAAGCTATCAAATGTAAGTGTATGCTATCACTGTAAGTTGGTTCAAACGCACAAAAGTTAGATTTACTAAAATGCGTAAGATATATAAATATCAATTTTGTAAATCAAGACCCTGAAATGGTGGAAAAACTAACTTTTTAATAATTGAAAAAAAAAATGCCATAAAACCACCAAAACATGGGTAAATAAATTATATTAACTTACATAATATTAAATTATAATTTTAATATACTGTTTATTAAAACCATAACAAACTTATTAGCACCACCTGCAAACTTAAACAAAAAATTAATTTAAAATTAAAAAATGTATAACTTTTTAATTATAACAGATACTGAAAAGGAACCGACGTCATATAAAACTATTAATTAGTTAACATAATATGTGAATACTGATTTGATCAGCTACCAAGTAATGGTCGCGTGATCTAAGGCAACTTTAAAATATAAAAATAATCCCATAAAGACATTATATTATAATGACATATATTAATATTATAACTTCATATATGAATATTATATATATATATATATATATATATAGAGAGAGAGAGAGAGAGAGATAGGCTTATATATGTATAAGAAAATAGGAAGTAAAATAAATAATAATAATAATAGTAATACCAGCCACAGTAATAATAATAGATTACATACAAAATAGTATTTCAAATAAGGACAGCAGTTGTTTAAAGGTAGTTAAATCATAAAAACCAGAACACAGTCCCATTGACTAAAGACATTATAATGACCACTAACAAGCCTAAAGTTCATTCAATTCCATTCTCTGCACGTACATTTACCGTTTACAAGTAAAACTACCTTATAGTTCATGAATGAATTTAATACTGTCACTTTTCATTATTGTCTACCAATAACTTACCGAACAACTTCCTCCATTCACCCATTGTCCACTCTGGAATGCTTGTGATGTACACTTCAGTTGTTACTATACACTGACTGATAACGCCATCTCACAATCACATCGAGCAGACCTCACAGCTTCATAGTGACCCTTAACTTGCTGGTTCTGGAGTAGTTATATTCTCTTGACCTACAGAATCTGTTTTTCTCATGAATTCCTATTCTGATCTGGTAACCCTTCTCGTTGAACGACAGCTGTTGAAGGTGTGCCACTGACAGTATTACAAAGAATGATTGTTAAATGGACCTGTTAGCCTGAGAAAAGGATCCCTTTTACTACCCTTCTGGATTTCTTTCATTAATATTTTCTCATTCTTTTTCTTAATTGGAGGGAATCCATTACCCAGGTCCCTTATTCGGGTCTTGTTACAATATATATATATATATATATATATATATATATATATATATATATATATATTCAGATATGCTATACATACATATACAATTAATAAATCAAACAATAATACTCAAATATACTAATATGTAATAATATAACTTAAATAGAAGTTCGAGATAGTAATTTGATTAAAAATCAATAATTGAGAGAACAGTAACAATAATAATATTTTCGCCGGCCTCTGTGGCATGAGTGGTAGCATCTCGCCTTTCACCCAAAGTCCTGGGTTCAAATTCCAATCAGGTATGGCATTTTTCATACATTTCAAATTTCCATTCGGGCTAAATGATGACAGCTGTCAATGCCTGCATATCTCATAAAAAAAATATTTTTTCAAAAAGTCTGTGACGTTTTGTGATAATTGGTTTTAATTTACATCTATTAAGATATGATCATTTTATTAAATAATGTAAATAATGCTTAGATAAAAGCACTATTAACATTATTTATTATCAATTGCTTTTTCAATTGTTAAAATGATAAAACCCTTAATATCAATTCAGACACTACTTAGTTTATGTTTGACAGTCTTCTAAGAAGATACTCTCAGTGATTTTAATGAAATGAAGAAATTTTAGTTTATACAGTAACAAAAATCTGTTTTTTGAAAAGGAGAAAATGACTGACTTTATTGAATAAAAAGTATGTTAGATGCAGTTCTTGATAAGTTTGCATCATCATTTAAAAACTGTCCACATATGAGTTCAGTTTAATCATGGCTGAACAAGTCGTGAAGACAAACTGCAGACTTCCCAGTGAGCTGACAACCCAAGAAATGATCACAACAGTCAATAATATCATTTTGGTGTTTGTAGATTAAAACCAGAGAAATAGCTGAAGCATCCCAACTAAATGTGTGTACACCACCCTATATGAACATTTGAATGTAAAGAAGCTTTGCATGTGATATTTGCTATGTTTACTTGCATTTTACTAAAACGTTGTTAGAACAGATCCTTCATCACAGAAATTAGAGCATTTTAACCCTGATTGAAACCTTGATGACGTTTTGCTCTGATTCGTAACATGAATGAAACCTGGATTCATCGCTATACACCTGAGACAATGGAAGTCAAATCAATGGACACAAACGGGTAAACTGATAATAAGGCAAATTAAGTGTCATCTGCTGGAAAGAATATGGTCACTGGTATTTTTGGGTGTGGCATAATTTTCAACTCATCATACAAAAGGAAAAACAATCGACAACGGCAAGTATTAGCCTAGCCATTGCAAAATCAACGGATTTTGCAGTGGAATAAATATTTTTCTACTTTATTGCAAATCTTTTCAACGAAATCAAGAAAATGATATTAGCCAAGAAATAAGTGATGTTTCATACAATTAGTAGTGTTTGCAGTTCATGCTTCAGCAATGGCCAAATTAGCTGAATTAAGATTTGAATTGCTACTGCATTTGCCCTGTGCCTAGTGATTCCATCTATTCCCAAACGTAAAGAATGTTTTAGAGAAAAAAATATTTCTGATAACAATTAAGTTATCACTATGAATATCTCAAACACAACTGGTTTATTGTTTCAGGCTAGTTAAAAAAATTAGGTATGTTGAAAAATAAATATTTTTCACATTTTTTTATAAATCTGTTTTTATCGATTAAAAATAAATATAGTCAAGCCATATTGAAAGAAAAATTCAATTCAGTTAGAATAATTATTATTCTGTTTTTATCTATACTTACTTATGAAACTGTCCTCACATTATTTATGATAAATGAAATTTTTTTTTTATAAAAAAAATTATTAATGTATTTTTTTTAGTTAATGGAAGACGAACAAAGTGGCATTCAGTTATCAGAATTGCAGCAAGAAATAGAAAGACAATTGGATATGAGACAACAAAGGAAAAAAACTAAAAAACCAGAGGCAAAGAAAAAGCATAAAAAACATGAATTATCAGATAGTGTGTGCAGTAGTGATGACATTAATGGAGAAAAAATTGAAGATCAAGTAACAAATCAGTTAGTTGTTGAATCTACTTTTGGTGTAATTGAAAAGTGTTTAGATAATGATAGCAATGAAGATAGTAACTTACTGAGCAATTCTACTGGTTTAGGTAAGTAAAGCTTTTCATTAAAAATATAATATGACAGTAATAAACTTTGTCATTTGTCTTTATATTCATAAATTTCATCCATGATAAGAATTTCCAAACTCACGAATGAATATTTTATTTACTAGTATACTTGTACATTTATCCATTCCTTTAACATTCTGATCTGAAATTAATATGTGTGAATATTGTTCTAAATTGATAGTAGGTGTTGGGTAAAGGTAACAAAAAACACACAGCTAGTATTTGCCAAAAGAAATTGGACTTTATTGAAAGTGTAACAAATGAACTTATGTTATAATTATAATCTTAAAACATAACTAGAAATTATGAAATTAGCATAACTTAATAATACTTAACATATCAGCTGAATCAACAAATGAATAATGCTGTTAAATACCAAAATACATGAATAAACCTTTTTTAAATACACAATGTAACAGAGCCGGAAAATAAGAGAAAATAAAACACCTTAATTTTAAATTAGATGCTTAAGACATAACATCAATAGAAAGTGGAACTGGAAAACAGTTGCACTACTAACATACGCTGTACTATGAAGATTAGCAATGAACAGATTTCATTAGCTTAGAAAACATTAATTACAATATAATCACATTAAAATAAATAATAATATAAATAGAATTTATTCTAATAGTAAGCTTTCTTGAAAATATTAAGTTACAAAGAAGTACAAAAACATAACTTTATATCAGGAGTAATTTTCTTTAGATTAATTTAAGAGAATATGAATTCAGTGCATGAATAGATAAGAATTAATCTCGGCAATTAACAAGTTAAATTAGATTAAATGATAGAGTTGATTGCAATAAACCTTTCAAGTAAAGGTAATTTGCTCTGAGTAACTGACGTTTGAACACGAACTTTTGATGAACAACACGAAATATAATAATAGTTATCAATAATAATATATGAAATATATCGCACATAAGTTTTATAATTCTGAAGTAGTGTTTAAATTAAAAGTAGCTTTGATAAGAACGATAGTTTGCATTTAATAACCCATAAAATGGGCTACACATGAACAAGGATAACATAAACGTTTAATATGAATAATAATGAATAATTTGCACTTGCCTGTATCACACACAAATATTAGCAAGAGATGAACTCGTAAAACCAAATACAAATGAATACATATGTAATCCTGGGCGTAGTCCGCACTGGTGTATCAGGAATACAGAGGTGTGATGTGGTTTAGTGGTAGAATGATGCGTAGAATCTCAGATGTGTAGTGACGAGTTTTGAGATTCTGCTTGAATGAGAATATTACCACAAAGTTTGCAGGAGAGTATGGCCATAGGCGACTGCACTGGTGAGATGTTGGATCTACTCTGCCGAAAAGATGGCGTGAAAGAAAAAAGGGGGAAACCAGATCCAGGTAGTGGACAGGAGAGAGTATGTGTAAAAAACAAGAGATGTGTGCATGTATTAGTAAGGGAACGAAAGAATAATGGGTGTATGAAAAGGGTAGTCAAAAATAATTCGATAGAAGAATGGACGCGGTCACTAAGGATGACGGAGGGAGTGTCAAACACGAGAACAAATAATGAAACAGGTATAAAAGACAAGCCCAAAAATACGAAACAAAGTGAAATTTAACATTCCTGTAACAAAACAACGGGACCCACCCTAGCTTGGAATTCATTGAAAATAACGGAAACTTTACGCTAAAACGGCGTAAACAGTAGGGGTGGATGAAAAGTGGTAAAACCTTGCTGTGAATTCAACATGGAATCAGCCAGAATCTTTACCAGCTGAGAAATTAACAGAGAGATTTATGAAAAACTTTATTTTATGTTACATGCCATGCTCCCGTTTATGTTGTTTAGTGTGACGATTATTTATTAAATGAATTTAATTGAAATAATTATTTTTTTAATGAACTCTTAAGAATGTTCTATAAATTTTATCTCATTTCCTTTCGAAATGAACGATCGAATTTTTATTTTAATGTTAATTATTCTAACATCTTCTTTTTCTGCTTATCCTCTGAAACCACCATAAGGTATTACTTCAAAGGATGAATGAAGTGTAGTCTTTTACAGCGGCAAGTCGACTACTCCTGAGACGTGTGGTTAATTGAAACCCAACCCACCAATTAATTATTCTAATATCTGTTAAAATTATTAGAATAATATTATTATTTATACATGTATTAAGTTTTTTTTTAATAAACAAGTGGATCAGTAAAAAAATTACTTAGCATTTTATTATAAGAACAATTTTTCACTATTTCAGTACATTAGGATATAAGAAAAATATAAAATAAAATAAAATAGGTAATTAGATCAGTCTAATGTTAATTTCTAGAAACATTTTATTAAATGATATGTTATCTCAGCACTTAATTTTATATGTAAATTAATAACTTTGTAAATGATGCAAAAGTATTCCTTGAATAAAATTGTAAGTAATTTGATAGTTATTTAAATTAGTTTATTATAAATTACTCATTGAACAGTATAAGAAAATGCGATGACAGTTCAAAATTATTAAAAAATATAATTATTAAAACTTTTTTCAAAGTAACTTAGGAATTCTTCTTCCAGAAAAGCTATCGGAGATAATTATTCAGGCTCTTTTTCCATGTGGTTACCAGTGCACTGTTGTTAACAACACTTAGCCTAAAAAGGCTAGAAAACCTGTTTAGTATGCAATTTTTATAAATGATTTTTAACAATTTAATATCATTAAGCAGTTTCCATTAAGCAGTTGTTAATAGATAAACTGGTATTAGCTGCAGGGTAATGTCTGTATTAAGTTGGTTTTATTACATTATGTTGCATATTAATCATGTTAGCACGGTTCATAAAAAAAAGAATTTCTTAATTTTTTTCTTTAAATTGAAATTGAATGCCTAAATTATTTCCTGCATAATTTATTTCACTTAAAATTATTTGACTGTATATACCACTAACATAGAATATAATTTTTTAATTAGGTCCAAGTATGGAAAGTCTGGGTTTGGAACCATCCAGCAATCAACAGTCCTCCACAGATCCACCGAAAACAGACATTGATCCTCTAAATGTAGATGGTGATGAATTTGATTTAGAGGGTTTGGATGATGATGAAATCAATTCATATATAATGACTCCAACAGAAGCTAGCAAAAAACATAATGTTTGGCTTTCTGTCAATGCAAATTATCTTAAAGAACAGCAAGGTGAGTAAACAGTGAAGTAATTTTTGATTATTATACACATGAAATTTAGTTACTGTTATTATTAATTACCAATATAAAATTTAATAATAGTTATTAGTGTTGTTAAATTTAACAGAGATTTAAATAATAAAAGAGTGTTTGATTAGAAAACATATAAGGTTGGTTTTAGATAGCTCTAGATGAATTTTCAATTTTTTTGTCATGTGAGATTTATTTAGTTATTTTAATTGGTAAGAATTAATAATTATAATTTCGTATATATTTCAAAATGCTTATCATTACTTTATTATATCATCAGTATTTTATGATGATGTGACTGCAAGTTGAAACTGCTTACTTGTGCATATCAGTTCAAATTAATTGTTACTTTTTTGCTTGTTAAGTTTTAATTAAATTTGGAATTACAATGATATCTGTATTTATTATCATTAATCATTATTCCATTGGATCAAAAGCAGTGTCTGCATAATGAGCCTTTAGCACGTAAATAATCAAAGAAGATTTGTACCTGTTACCTCTGGATCAACTAGAAGTTCATTAGTGTATTCCAAAGTTAACCGTAGCCATTTGTAACAGTAACCTTTGAATTATAAGACCATTGCTCTACAACTGAATTATCTGTTAGCAGATAATATTATGTAGCTAGTTAATAGTTAAGTTTTATCATTGATATCAGTTGTACTTTGATTTATTCATAGCATTTCATTGAAATAAATATTTACTAAGTTAAATTAGAACTCAGCAACTGGGTGAAATGTAGTATGTAAATTTTAATCACAGTTAAATAATAAAATGTAGAATTAAATTACTTTTATGAGTCATGATTTTAAAGTAAATTGAATTTTGAATTTGTTGCCTATATACACGTTGTAATCAGATGTCGTTTGTGTAGCTCAGTTATTTCAATCAATACTCAGCTCTTAGTAATAATAGTTTAGTAATTTTGTTGTTTATATTCATCCATTTATAATGAGTGCTACAATTCATAATCCCATCAAGTGTGAAATGTGAGGAATAATTTGATGGCAAAAAGTAATTCTGCAGCTGAAATTCTCAGGCAGATCTGTGACGTTTAACGACCAAATATTATTAGTGATGCTAAGGTAAGACAATGGGGCTGTTCATTTTAAAAAGGGCAAACAAAGGGCTGTTCATTTTAAAAAGAGCAAACAAAGGTTCATGATGATCATAGTGGCTGGCCATCAGTTATAATTTGATTGAAAAAATTGACAAAAACGTTTGAGAAAACTGGCACTTCACCATGTCACAATTTTCTATGATGTTTCACGATCTTTGATTTAGAAGTTTTGATTGAAAAATTGGGTTATAAATCATTGTGTGCCAGATAGGTGCCAAAAATGTTAACCGAAATACACAGGAAAAATATCTTGCTGTAGCACATGAATTTTTGTATATTATGAAAATTGTGGTTATGAATTATAAAGAAAATTATTCACACTTTGTATTTAAAAAGTAGCTAATTTATTTGCTAGTTATATATCAAAAATTGTTTTCTAATTCAAGGTTTTTAATAATATGGCAATTTTATATCAAGTTAGACCTTTATTTAAAAAATTGGGCCAAAGTATTTTTTTAATTTGCAGTTTATTTACAGTAGTTTAATTTAAAGTGTTTTAAATGTCTTAACCAACTTGATGTCATAAAAAAACTTCCACTAATAATTTCAACCTAAACCATAGTGCAAAATAGTGAAGCTTGTGTCACCAATTATAGCTGTAAGTGAACTTTTGACACTTAAAATGATTTATATTAATAAAGAGCATCTGTTAAGTTTAAACTTTGTTAGGTTTATCATTAAAAAGATTCCTTTTTTCCCGATTTTGCGTCAAAAAGTTACTGGGATTGGAGGGTGAAATAGAATTTTCTTTACATTTTGAGGTATGAAGAAAATGAAAATACCATTTACTTAAAATGTAATTTCCTTGTATGTATAAATTTTTAAATTACAAATTTTACGAAGACCTATATGTATATTTTTATAGGCCTTTATATAAAATTTATAGCTCTAAAATCCCCAAAACTAATTGATGATCAATTTCATTGAAATTTAGATATACTGTAGTAGTATACCTGAAGTTGTGCATGTGAAAATTTGATGAAAATTGGTTAAGGTTTTCTTGAGTTATGCTCAATTTAAGGTTGACAATAGCAATGTACCACAATTTGAAGTTATGTTGACTGTGCAGTGGTGTATTTATGCAGTGAATCACAGTCATGAATGAGTTGAAACTTGATGCTTGTGTTAAGTTCTACTCGTTAATTGAACATATATAGTGTGTTGTACTGTGAAAATCAGTGCGTTTTACTGACTGCAAAATAGTGAGGGCATCTGAAACAAAAATTCAGTCTTTTTGTGCAGAACTGCACAAGAGTTTTTACATCTTTAATATCAATCCATATAGAATTGTAGTTTGTATAATATTACACTTAAAAAATAAGTCACTTTGCATGTTAGTGTAGAAATAAATTACAATTGAAATGCAGATAAGACTTATTTTCATGTAGGAAAAATTAATTGTACATGTACTTTGTTTTCTTAGAAAAGGAAGAAAAATTAGCCAAAGCCAGAGAAGAAGGTAAACCTGAAAAGAAAAGAAGAAAGTATAGTACAAAGAAGAATAAAAATATTGGACCGTCAAATACAGCAGGTGCTTAGACAAATTTGTACTTAATAGTTATATATATTTTGTAAGGAATAAAATGGATATGTAAATTTAAACAGATTTAAGCAATAATAATAATAAATATATTTTCAAGGTACTCCAAACATTATTTGAAAACTAAAAACATTACTTAAAAATCTGATGTGGACAACACATGACTTCCTTGTACGCCTATTAAATTACATTTACACATTTTTTTAAAGTGTAAAGTACATAAAATGTTATTTTATTAAAAACTTTTGATATCTTTTCATTTTTTTTTGTTATTGAATTTTTATTAATTGTAATTTTTTTTACAATGAGAGGTTAATAATTATTAATAAATCAATATATTTAAAATAAAAAAAAAAAAGGAGATGAAGTCTGATTCGAACCGACTTCTTTTCCTGTTTAGCCTCTGGTAAGTACCATTCAGACAATACTTCAGAGAATGAATGAGGATGATATGTATGAGTAGTGTAAATGAAGTGTAGTCTTGTACATTCTCAGTTCAACCATTCCTGAGATGTGTGGTTAATTGAAACCCAACCACCAAAGAACACCGGTATCCACGATCTAGTATTCAAATCCATGTAAAAATAACTAGCTTTTCTAGGACTTGAATGCTGGAACTCTCGACTTCCAAATCGAACAGACTTGCCTTCAGGTTTATATTTTACTCAACTTCTTTAAAATGTTAAAAAAAGATATAATTTCAAATAAATACACTGTTTACCAGTTGTTGAGATCAGAATACATAAATTTTAATAGTTTTGATTTAAGTAAATGTAAATTTATTGGGTTGGTACTACTCAGTGTTTAACTGTATGGATTCAGTTTTGGTTAAATGGATTTTAATTTTGCCAAACTCATGAATATTGGGTGGTTAATCAAAAAAATTATGTTTGGAATAATATGTTTAATTATAATAAACCTGTATTAAAAAAATAAATTGAAAAGTATATATGAAAGTTATGAAATATATAGGCCTAAGCAAGAAATGTATATTGTTGTAATGGGAATCTAAGTTGGGAATTGATTAGTTTTCATTGGAGTTGTGTATTTTTATTAATTTTTAGTTTTATTAATTATTACATCAACATGATGACATGGGTGCTGAGTCAACCTAGATAGCTGAAGTCATACAAGGATGAACCAAGAATATGTGCTCACCGATACGCCACCAAACACGGGCATGGATATCAGATGAATGTCTCAACTTAGTCAATCAGCGTAAACTAGCAAAACTAGTTGACTATGAACAGTATCGAAAGGGCTTGAACCGGAAGGTCAGAAGGAAGCTGCAGGCCAAGCGTGCAGCATATTGGAATGTTATGGCCACCAAAAATGGAAGAAGCTGCACAAAATATGAATAATGAATACCGAACCCTCTACACAACACTTGAACACCTAAGTGGAAGATTTAAGATGTTTAATGGGAATATACGGAAAGCTGATGGAAGTTTGTTCGATCTCCTATGGAACAGAACAACTACACAGATTGAAAGAATTTTTCCAAGACCTATACAACCATGAACCGCCACCTGTCCCACTAGCAAGCCTCCAACCTTGGAACTGCTGTAAGACCAAGCCAGAGATGTTATGCCAACAGTATGTGAGGTGACAGCAGTGGTAAAATAACTCAAAAACAACTAAGTGTCTGTGATTGATGGAGGACCAGCTGAAGCGCTAAATCAGGCGGCGATATCCTTGTCATTGGCATGCAGTCACAACTACACCTAATATAGCTTACAGAGAAAATTCCTACTGCATGGAAACAAGCAATTGTTATACCGAAACTAAAGAAGGGTGGCAGTCACGAATGCAAAAACTGCTGTGGCATAAGCCTCCTATCGATAACTGGAAAAGTTTTTGAGAATCATCCAAACCTGACTATAGTCATTAAGTTACTAATAGTCGACAGTTGTTACTAATAACTGATAGTCAACTAACGACTATCAGACATTAGTTGTCAGTACTAACGACTGATGGCTTATCATCTGCTGTTTACCTGGCCAGAATACAAACTGACAGGTTGACAATTTCAAATACCTTGGGTCATTAATCCAAGAAAAGAAATTTTCATCATTGTTCATTAGGCACTCATATTACTAGTCTTGCTACGCAGATCAGAAACATGACAGTGCTGAGAGAAGACTGAAACAAATTAGTGTTCCAAATTCAATGCCTACGGTGAATACTAGGTGTATCATTATGTGATTGTCTGCAAAATCACACACTCAGGCTCAGATATAATGAACAACCTACAATTGAACTTGAAATACAAAAGCACAGACTGCGGTGGTTTGGGTACATATGTTGACTCCATGAATACCGACTTCCATACTGTCTCCTATGAAGACAGTGACCTTCACAGTGGAAGTTCCAATTAACTGCACCAAAGAAAACATGGGTCAAGCAAATTAAGGACGACCTAAGACACCAGCAACTAAATGTAGCTGATGCAAAACTAGCAGCTACCGTCCAGAAAGAATGGAAAAATATTGTACATAATGCTTGTTTTCCAGCAGCACCCACAAAGTGTACTGGATCCAGGCCTGGTCCACCCTCACCCATACGTTTGTTAAGCGATCAAAGAAGAAGAAGAATTATTATTATATCATGTCATTTTTTCTTTAATTTTATTTTTTTATTATTAATCCATCACATAAAATATGAAGCCTGTGTTATGGGAATATCAAATGGAAGTACTAATGAAAAATATTGCCATGTCTAATGAGGATTCAAACCTTTAATTAAGTATCGGTGCCCTTTAAACTAATTCCTCAGTATAAACTGATGATAGTGTTTAATAACCAGAACTGCCTGTTAGTTTTAGATTTTAATTAAAATTCTATAAATGATTTTTGAATGTTTTCGATTTTTAAATTTACTTAAATCTTTAAAAGCTTTCACTGTTGCTCTTTCTTTATATTATTTCAATTGTTCAGCTAAGGATGCAGTAGAAGGCTGCAGAAATTTTTTTATTAAAATAATGTATTATATTTATGCACTCTTCTGTCTGTATTTTATTTGTTTAAAAATATATAGAGATTATTCCTAATAATTAATATGTAATAAAGAAATTGCATATATGTATAATTAATAAAAATCACCTATCAGTATACCAAAATAGCGAGCATAATATGGAATTACTAATTTATTCAATAAGCATTTCAAATATATAGATTCATTAACAGTTATAAAATTCAGGCAATACTAAATGATGTACTCAATTTATTAACTCTATATTTCCTGAACTATGTATTATATCTGACTGATCCACATAGTAGTTGAGAGAGTTGGTCTGAAATTTTCAAATAACATTACAAGAGAACATGTAGTTGCGTAAACAACCACTAGAGTGCTTGCACTGCCATTACGTATCAGTTGTAAGTAAGATGGCTTTGTGTTGGCTACAGTGCAACACAAAGTTTTCTGTGTTCTTGACTACGACAAATCTCAGTCAGCAACTCGAGTGCAGGGTGCATTTCATCTCCAGTTTAACCCTGACCCTCCCACAAGGAAAAGCATATGTTGTTGGTTTCACCAATTTAAACAAACAGGATGTCTCTGTAAAGGCAAGAGCAGGGACCGACTGTGTGTGACAGAAGAGAATGTAAGAGGAATTGAAGAAAGTTTTATATGAAGCCCAAGAAAGTCAACCCATAGAGCAAGCAGAAAACTTGGAATACCTCGACAAACTGTCTGTGGCATGTTTTGAGGCATTATTTACTTTTCAAGCCATACTGCCTACAAGTTTTACAGTCTCATCGCGGAAGTGACAAACTAAAGCATGTTGAATTTTATGATCAAATGCTTGAAGACATGGAGGATGACACTTTTCTTCCGTGTTTAATGTTTAGCGATGAAGCAATATATCATCTCAGTGGAAAAGTGAATAGACACAATGTTTACATATGAGTCTATAAAATCTCAATGTCCAACTCAACATGAGAGAGATCCCTTAAGCAAGAAGTGTTTTGCGCTCTATCGCAAAGGTGCCAGTGCACCTAGGTGCACTGGTAAACTTTATCTCACACCTAGCACCTATATCTGGCATCTAGGTAAACTTTATCTCACAATAAAGGTTACAGATACGTAAAATAATATAAGTATAATGTAATTTACTTTACATTTGTCATTAGTTCTTAATTTCAAATACAGTGTTACAAAATTGAATTATCTTTTTAAATTACTCTATACTATAGTAGTTGGTGGTGCAATTGTTACATGTACAGTCGACAGTGATCATAATGAACTAAATTAAAAATTGGTTTTGTGTGTGTGTATATATATTAATTAATTAATTAATTAAATTGTATAAATACCATTGTTATTAATCTTATGATTTAGGTTATTTTGTTTTAACATTTTGTTAAATTATTTTTTGATTTAAAAACTTAGTATAATTTTCACTTATGCATATTTACTATATTTTATCTCTACTTATTAGTAGAGTTATAAGTAAAATTAATTCTAAACAGTTATATTAATAAATCAACTAATAGCTCTTTTAAACAATGCTTTTTAAGACATTCAGGAACATACAAAAGAAAGTAAAGAATCTTTCATATGTACCTGATAACCTCTTTGCACATACAAAAAACTATATTTGTTTTGTAGCTGTCAGATTTTTTATCTAACAATTATTTGCATTAAGACCTTGTAATATATAGTGAAATAATGGATTTGAGAAGTTTATTAATTGGTTTTGTGTTAAGCTTACTCTTTTGATTTATATTAATTGTATATTTGGAACAGCAAATTCTTTCAAAAGTAGAAACCACTGGGATATTAAAAAGATTTCTGCTTTAAAGAGAAATTATTTTATATATATGAAATTTTATTAAATTTAATTACAGCATAACAGTGTTACCAAAGAGTATTCGTTTAACACAAAAATGTGTATATTATATCAAATAATATAATGCAACCCTCTCCCACAGACATAAAGATTTCCTTCATTCAGATCGCTTTAATTCTGTAGTAAAATATTTTCCTTCATTTCCATGTTAAAATGGTAAACATTCTTACAAAGAAAAATAAAAAGTCTTACTGCTTCCATGTTGTTTCCTGTTTATTAAGAAGGACTAATACTTTTTAAAATGATTAGAACTGAGAATTTTTTTCCATTTTATAGAGTTCATTTTTATAAAGGTTTTGTGTATTTCTTGTGTGTATGTGAGCATACACTTGAATAAAGATTTTTCTGTTTTTCCCAATATTGAACTATCAAAACCCCCTCATTTTTCTGAATTTTTATTTCTGACTAGTCTTAAGAATGTGTACTAAAGTTTAATAAAAATTTGCATTTTAATTTGCCCTAAGAGTAAAAACTTGCATATATAGTAACAAAAATTTCTAATTATTTGGTGGAACTTTATTTATTTAAGATTCTTTTAAATCTTAATCTCCTCTCTGTACAAACTTAAAAAAGTAGTACATGAAGTTATATTAAAGTAGGTTTGCTGTGGTATAAGAATTGCATGAGAGATATATTAATTAAAATACATGCTCAGGAAACAGAAATTAGAAACCAACACTGATAAAATGTATTTATTTATTAATTATTTTTTCATAGAGACCTTATTATAATTATAAGTTATATGATTAGTTGTACAGTATAAGTTTTATTATTAAAAAAATAATAATATATATAAATATTTTATAGTATTTTTTATAATATATTTTTGTCAGGCGAGGCCATTAAAAAAATGCTTCAAGAAAAGAAAATTTCTAGTAAAATAAATTATGATGTTCTAAAAAGCTTAAATGTATCTGTTGATAATGAAGATAAGAGTACACCTTCTGAACCTACAAAATCTTCAACTCCAGATGAACCTTCTACTCCGAACTCATTGCAAATGTATGTACATATTTAATTTTTATATGATTACCAAATTTATTTTAAGTTTCGCATTATTTTTTATCTTCGACAGTAATATTTATTTAAAATAATTATAGTATTTCACTGAACATGGTTTTATCGTACTCAATGATTATGAGGAATGCATTAACTAAGATCATTATGGTACAGTTTTACATAATTACACCTTTCTCATTTCTACTGAAATTATAAAAAAAAAGTTGAAATATTTAGCCATAAGAATGAATATCAGTCAGGTATGTTGATTTTCTTCATATTTATGATGATTATTAACACCTGGCAACTATTTAAAACAGACAATCAAATTATTTTTTTTCCATCAAATTATTATTTTTTTTAAATTTTAAACAGAGGCTGTTCTTAAATTGTTGGCAAAGAATTTTCTACAGATTAACACAAAGGAAGTTTAGATGATTATTGGAAGGTTTTTGATGTTATTTCAGAAATAAAAGAGACTTAGAGGGGAAGGAATTTGAATTAATGGAAAATATGAATTAATTGTTTAAGTTAGTGAAATTTTAATCTATCTATAATAATTTATGTCCATGTATGCTAAATAATATGTCAAGTTATTCATTTAAATCAAATAATTTTTATATGATGACTGTCATGGTTCTGCTAACAATAAGTATTTTGATTATTTGATCAAAATCTTTCAACTCTTAACCTCCTTATTTTTTTAATTAGTATTTTATTGCCAAAAAGGTTTTATTAAATACAACTTAAAGAAATTATTTTTGGGTTTAAACTTTGCTTAAAAATTCTTTAATTCTTTTATAATAGTTAGTTTTACTGGTTTGATGTTTGGAAGAGAACTTCCTGGTGAACAATTTGTTTGAGAATCAGTTAATAATGTTTATTATTATTTAAAGGAAATTGAATTATTTTAATTTTTGTCTGTATTTTCATAAAAGAGTGGTTTTTTATTTATTACAGTATGAAAGTAATTTATAATCCTTCATATTTTGCTCTTTATTAAACACAGACAATTTGAGAAATGATTATTTCCATTCAATTTTGTTATTTTATTTTTTGTTTTTATTTACTGGAAAATAGTTATAGATTTTTTTTCATTAAAAAAAAATTAATTATATAAAATTTATCAAGTGAAATTAATTTGGTTTCTTACTAATATAAAAGTGGTTGGAAACACTCCCAATAAATTATAAATATTATAAGACTATGAATGTACTTAACATAAATGTATAATTTTATAAATATGTTAAAAGAAAATTAATAAATGGCAGTTTTATTTATTTGCTTACAGGAAAACACCAGCTAAACCAAAAATATCGGACTCGATTACAACTGTGAAAAGTTCAAAAGCAGCCTCTACTGCATCATTAAAACTTAGCCCAACTAAAGAAACATTAGGTAATTTCATTTTTTCCAGCTATTACTGTTGTTTATTTGTGTTTAAAATCTACTACTGGCTGCCATGGCAGAGTGGCAGTGTCTTTCCCCTTCTCAAGAGATTCTTGTTTCAAAACACAGTCATTGCATTTTTTCACTTGCTATAAAATTAATTTTATAAAAAGAAGTAACTGTAATTTGACATTAGCCTGTAACAATAAATAAACAAATTTTAAATTTCATGGAACTCTTATTACAATTAGTATGCTTACTTTTTATCTGATTATTGAATGCTGTGCAGAAAACATGCTTGACAATCTACACAAACATACTAATTTGTTTTTACATAAAATTGTTAATTCTTAATAACTAATTGAACCAATTTTTTTCAAACTAACGTGATACTTTATTTTTTTGTTACATTGTTTTGTTAAAAATAACATTAATTTTTTAAGTGAGTGGTTAGATTAGATGGGAAATTGGATTGATAAGCACTATTCTTGGAAAATGTAAGTAAGAGAAGATTATATTGCTTCAGGCATGTTCAAAGGATAGGATTTAGGTTATTACAGTGTGGGTAGAAGGATATATAGTTGACTATCCTGAGACTGGATAACTGATGTGACAGAAACTGTGGATAGACAAGGCTTAAGCATTAATACTACAGGTGATCATGAGGATTGGAAATTAGGATCAAGAGGTGATGTATAGCTACAAAAAATGTTCTCCCAAAAAAAAAAAAGGTAATAACTCTTGTGAGTTATTGTAGACATTTTTATTGACATCAATGCTGTTGATTTCACTGTGACATTAGCCTTGTTTAAAACTTAGCTAAGTTTCACAAGAAAAATTTAATTAAGATGTCAAATTTATAAAAGTATTACTTTTATAAATCAAAACATTCATATTTTTATAAAAGATTTGGCCAGAAACTAAAATTGTGTTGGGAACTACAGATTTTGGGAATGCCTGTATATAAAAAATTAAAAAAATATTTTAAAAGATTTAAATGGTTTATCCCTTTCTGCCCATTAGCTTCAGTCAATCTCAGAAACTAAGGTTTTGGATAGACGTGTAAAATTTTTCCTATAGAATTTTTTCATGTCATGTGAAAAAATACCACATGTCATAGGGTTGGTGATATTGAGTCGATGGAGGAACAACTTCCACCGACTCAATGTTGTTCCTTTAAGAACAACTTCTTGTTTACAAGTAGCCTTTAACATTATATGCTGCTACTATTCTTAGTAAAGATGTCATAACTTCATAAGGGATGTGAGAGAAATGCATTCTATTTTGTGCATTCTTGAACTGAGTAGAGACTTTTTTTTTCTCTTTAGTCTCCAGAACCCCGTACGGTATTACTTCAGAGGATGATATGTGTAAATGTAAATAAAGTGTATCTAATCTTGTACCGTGTCAGGTTGATCATTCCTGAGATGTGTGATTAATTGAAACCCAACCACCAAAGAACACCGGTATACGCAATCTAGTATTTATATCCATACAAAAGTTTTACTAGGACCTTTACTAGGATTTGAACCTTAGAACTCTCAACTTTGAAATCAGCTGATTTGCAATGACGAGTTTACCACTAGACCAACCTGGTTGGTTACTGAGTAGAGACTATGTTTCTGTGTATAAATGATGATTGTATATTATTTTTTAAATTTATTTTGTTACTCTTCCACTTAGTATTCTTTGTAAGTGTCCACTAAATCCTTTATAAGTCTGCTTCATCCATGTAGCGCTCTGCATCCTAAGTCTTCTCTAATTGCAACATTTCCTACTCTATCTGTTCTGTCTTTCTTTTTGTACTTCTGAAAACCTTCATTTTAATTACCTGTATTTTACTATCTTTATACATTTTGTTGCCACATACATGCCGAGCTTCATATAAACGAGTGTGATGCTAGCTATTCAGATGTCAGCAGGAGTACAATATACCTAAATGTCTGCACAAGCAACCAACACTCTCCACCAAGCTGGCTGACCTCACAACACATCTCACCAAAGAAGCACTGTGGCCCCACCTTTCTTAGGTACCTATAAATGCTTAGGTACCAGCAGAATGAAAGATTATTTGTCACTGACGTCTGCCTGGAGAAGATGAAAATGATGGAAGAAAAAAGAAGTTTCCTGGCTGGGCCAATGTGGGACCTCCTGGCAGATGCCAACATCCCTGCTGGAGCAGCAGGCCTGGCCAACCTGCTGGGCGCAGATGCTACCTTCACCCCAGCTTGTCAGGCTTCAAGTGCCCTGGGCAGTGGGCCCATCAGCAAGAGCCATGGGATTGCTCAGGACACTGCAAAGCTGTGGAGACTACTACTGCCATTCTGTGGGAATCCAACTACCACTGAGGGGAAGCTCAATCGGATTCCTACAGACGGACTGCAACCCCCCCAAATACAGTCGAGCCGACACTGCCGAAGACCAGTTACCGAACCCAACAGTCCTTCTAAGTCCTACCTTGCAAAACACACAAACAGCCCTTTTCAGGGCAACCATAATGTTCTAAGGTACCATGTGCTGTCTAAGCTATTCAGTGACAATACACACACACACACACACAGAGAGAGAGAGAGAGAGAGAGAGACATACACACATATCAGTAAGGGATACATTAATTTGTTATTTTATACTAGACCAAATTTTTTGTTCAATGTAAATCATCTAAAAATTAAGAGGTACCATTACAGTTAGTTTCTCTCTTAGAGTAATGATTTTAACTTACAGCAAGTATTGTGTACTTGAGTACATAGTATTAATCTGTAGAGCTGATTTTAACCTATTTTTTAAAGGGCGTAGCGTATTAAAGTACTTAATATATCTAGCTCAGTGAAGAAGGCACCAGGAAACCATTTTACTCCTCATTGTCCTTGTAGCAGTTGTTAAACTTGAGTGAGTGTGGCAACTAATAGACAGTGCATTCTATAATGGATAAATTTTTTCCTTTGATACTTGTAAAAGATATGTATAATTGCATGTTAGATTAGTTTATGTTTTATGATTCTTCCACTGTCTTTTTTTAGTCATTTTTGATTTAAAAAAAAATTTTAATCAGTCGTTTTGTCAGACTTTTTTCAGTTGAGGTATAAGTGTTTTTTTTTATTTTAGTTGAGACAACAAGGGTTGAAGAAGAGACTGAAGCCGCTGCTGAATTGGAAGAATATGAAGACATTGATGAAGATGTTGATATTGAGACTGAAGGACAAATGTCATTATCACAAATGTTAAATAAGCATCGTGTTGGCGTATATGATGAAGACGGTGACAATGATTACGGTTATGATGATGATGATTATTAATCATTAATATCTATTTATATATTTTTTTCTTTAATAAGTTAAGGAGGTGTTTTTTTTTACATTTATCTTTATTCTGTTTGTGTACTCGTAACTTATTGGTCGGCTGTGTATATTGACTTTTATATTAATAATTATAATTGTAAGGTGTACTGTTATTTGTTTCAAGCTTCAATGTATTTTGAATTAATATTTAGAAATAAACATCACAAAGTATGAAATTCATTTGAGTTCTTTGATTACTTCATTTATCATATTCTTATATTAAAGAAAAAACAGATGTTCATTGCCATGATATTATTAATATTATTTTTTTTTTACAACTGGTCCCTATTTACGTTGTATATTTCACTGAATTTTTCAATTAATTCTTTTCATTCAATCCCTTTATCATGTGAAAACTTAACTAACATACATATAATAGTCTTACATATAAGGGAGAACAGCAACATTGCCTACATAGGAGACGACTTGTTAATGTGTGCACAAAAAAAAAAACTAGAACACATTTAAATTTTTTTTAAAATAAAACAGTTATCAATAAAAACATTTTTTTTTAAATTTAGTTTACAATTAATACATATAAAATCTTTTAAATCATATATTACTTAAATTTATGCATTTAAAATTAATTAAATAATTTTTATCTAGAATAACTTGGCTGAGTTTTTCATTCAGCTGCTTTTTATATTCTAGAGCAGCCTGTTTTTTGTACAAAGGGAAATTGTACATATATTGGATGACACATCATCAACAGATAAAATGGGTATTTTTGTTGATTGAGTTTAGCTGCAGTGAAATTTTTATTCTTATCTTTCTTAGATTATCCACTTCTTTATAATATATATATATACTAGCAGACCCGGCAATGTTTCGCTATTGCTAGATTTGAGTATATATATAGATTAAATGAACACAATTGAAAGTTTGATAAAACATTAACAAAATGAAAATTACGGAACTTCACAAAATGTAACTTTTCCTTTTCCCATTTTCATTTTTACCATATTCCCTTTCCTGTTTTCACCTTTCCCCCCACTTTCCCTTTCATTCACCATTTATCTTTCCCTTTTCCCTTCCTCTTATTTTTTCTCCCTTCCCCTTTCCATTTCCTTTTCTCCATTTTCCCCTTTTTTATCATTTTCCACTTCTTCCCTTTTATCTTTTTTGATTTTTCTCTTTTCTGATTTTTCCCTTCTCCCAATTGGCCCAATAGTTTTTTAGTCTACAGCAGATACACATATCGGAAACATTGAAATGGAATCATAAAATATTTTTTATATTGTATGTTGCTTTTACATCCAACAGATAGCGATCATTTTAAAAAAGCATGTTTTTACCTGTCACAAGGGTGACATCTTACGTATATTAAAACACGCGTATTCGAATGCAATGTTGTGTCAAAATTTCAAAGCAATCGGTGAAGAACTTGAGAAGATTTAAGATTTTGGACAAATGAAGATTTACATTTTTATTTATGTTGATAGATGCGTGGTCGCGGCTCAATCAGGATATTGAGAGATTGACAGTTGAAAATGCTTCTGTAATTACAATTTATTAGTTTAAGAACATAAGTAAAAACAAGACAAATCAATAATAATGATAATAAACGACAATAATAAACAATTTACAATAATAATTAGAATGACAATAATGGCAACAGCAAACAATAATAAACAAATAATAATCGTAGTAATAACAATCACAACAATAATAATAACAGACAGTGATTACATACAAAACAGAATCTAAAGTAATCATCAAGATTTATTTACAGGTGGATAAATAATGAAAACCAGAATTCAGTCCCATTTTACCTTTTAACCACTAGTCTTGTATTAACAACAGTAGATAAGACAAGTATAAAGTTCTTTCACTGCAATACCTTTGCTGTTCACAAATAAAACTAACAATTTATGAATGAAATTTAGTACTTTATCTCTTTTACTTATAGTCTGACAGTAACTCACTGAACTACTTCTTGTTTCCATGCACTGGAATTACTTGTGATGTCACCTTAATTGCGTTGAACCAGTACGCAGTAGAAATTCGCTCCTTCATTGGCTTCTTTGCAGAATACTCTCACTTCAAACTCGCATAATAACCTCTCACTTAGAACTCTCTGACAGAACTCATTGTAGCAATCTCTCGTCAACTCTCCTCGCAAACTGATCGTCAACTGGTCTTCTTTGGAGTATTAATACTCCTAACCTCTTTACCTGCAGAACTGGACCCAACTTGAATGTTCCATTTAGTCCCTTTCTGGATTCCTCCCATTATTATTTTTTCTACTACTTTCCTCTTAATTAGCAGGAATCTGTTACAATATATATATATATATATCAAAAGAAAAGGTTATTTGTTCATTAAAAACAAGCAAGCCTTAAAAAAAAAGGTTTGTTATGTTAGATTAAAAATGTTGAGGAAAAGACATCTATCTGTATTGAAAAGCAAGAGTTCTTCAGCAGAAACACAAAAGTTTTTTTTTTGTATATGCACAAGTGTGCGCACCCTAACTTCAGGCTATTAGCCCTGATATTTTTCATTCCTCATCCTCCTCAAATTGTTCCAAACAACATAATCATTTACTTGCTGATTGTTTTTGTTCTTCAGTGAATTTTAATGATGCTATGCCAGGTTATTTTTTAACTTGACATAGATTTTTTTTAAATTTGTTTAATCATCACCCATCATATTAGAAAAACTTTTTCCCTCTACTATAGCAAAACAAAATGTGCTATTCTTGATTCTTGTACAAATCATCAACATTTTTGTGATCTATTTAGCATAGAGTTTATGATAGCATGTTTATGATATATAGAACTGATGCAGGAACAAAACTAACTGGTGTTAAAAGCATCCCTGGGATGCCGCTATGCTGCAGCACGGATCGGACCTCTTTATCTTCTAATTGAAGTGAAAAAAAATCTGATGTGGACACCACATGACTTCCTTGTATGCCTATTAAATTACATATACACATTTTTTTGCTGCACTTCATTTAAACTTATTTCATTTGAAAGTGAGATACGACCCTCCAGTTCTTAAATAAAGTGGACAGTTACACAATTGCATTGTGATGGACACCACAAAAATTTTAATGGGCTATAACTCTGGAACCAATGAAAATAAGTACCACTTATGATATATTGTTTAAAAGCTCGCAATGAGCTTATTGGTATAGTTGAGAAAAAGCCCAAAATCCAATTTTTTTGGAAATTGCAATCAAAAGGGAAGGTGCACAACTAGGTGTTACAACAGTCCTAAATTCAAAATTTCAACATACTACAGCTAATCGTTTTTGACCTATGTGAGATACATATATACTTACAGACATCACGCTGAAACTAATTAAAATGGATTCAGGAATAGTCAAAATGGATATTTCTGTTGAAATCTAAAAACAAAGATTTTTCACGATTACAATACTTCCTTTACTTCGTAGAAGGAAGTAAAAATGGTGTTCAGAATCACCCCTTGCATATTTAAGTACATATGGAACGGATGCAGAAAAATCAGGGTTTTTTTTACAAAAAATTTGTTAATTTTATTTAAAACTAGTTGCAGGACTTGCCTACAGCTAGGCCCTCCTGGTGGGTGGCATCTTGGAATGGGATTATTAGATGTCCAAGATTGATTACCTCTTGTGTAAAAATATTTTTTTTTGAAAGATTTAAATTGATGTAAACAAAGTTAAATTAGAAATTGATTCTAACGAATCGGGATTCTCCGCTAGTGATCGGTGCATTCCGGTTTCTCCTTTTTTGTTATAGTTCATTATTTTATGAAGAAAAACAATCATATAAATAAATAAAGATTATGTAAAAAATGTTTAAAACATCACTCTTAAATTAAATGCACTAAAAGGAAAAAATAATTTTAGGACGGTATCTCAGAATGGATTTGACAAGCTTTCATGGTGATACGTAAGATTATGTGAAAATCATAGCTTCAGATTTTAAATTTGAAGCTATGACTTTCAAAAACTGAAATTTTAAACTAAGAAGCTTCTAAACCTAAAATTATTTTTTACATTTTTAGTGTGTTTAAGTTATTAGCGGTGTTCAGATTTTTAATTTGAAGCTATGACGACTTTCACATAATCTTACATATCACCATCAAAGCTTGTTGTCAAATCCATTCTGAGATACCGCCCTAAAATTATTTTTTAAATTTTAGTGCGTTTAATTTATGAGTGGTGTATAAAAAAATATTAAAACACATTTTTTTATTTTCTTCATTTTAGTGCATTTAATATAAGAATGGTTTTTAAAAAGTTTTTTTATAAATTTTTTATTTTCTAATTTTTAGTCTTCATAAGTTTATACGTTTCAGCCGCACTGGTGCACAGGTTTGAGCGTATTTAGCGAAAGATCGGATCGGTACGTTTTACGGTGGGTGAGTGCAATCAAAACATAGGGCTAAACATTTTAATTTCCGGATAACAAAGGTCCGGTCGATCAAGAATTAGCGCTCGACCTGCTACACATACGCCGTTTCAATCGTGAAATTTGGACAGCGGCGCCCTGGGAACACTTGAAAATATTAACTTCCGACGATTAACACTGGGAGCTGGTGGAGTATATAGGAGAGATCGAACAAATTTTTCAGAGCGCTAGGACCGACCGTTTTCGAGATATTTACGATTTTCGTCCGAAAATTCGGATCCCATTAAAAAGTACTAAATTTTTCCAAAACTTCGATATTTATACGGTATATCGATTTGTAATATTATAACAAGATACATCCCATCATCTCTATATAAATGTATAGTGAACCCATACATTGGAATTTGTAAAATTTGAAGCATGAACTTGCGCCACTAATTGAATGATAGAATTAAAATGAAATGGTGCATGCGTAGAGGTAAGAGTAGCACTGATCTCTACAGAGTGTTTAACCAAGAAATTTAAAGAATTTCAGAATGAGTTCTACCTGGGAAAATAGTAAAAAACGTACACATGGGTCCGGAAACACCTCGTCAGTGAGTTACGGCTGGCGAAAGATTTCGCAATGATTCTTGAGCAAAGTGTAAAATAAATCCATACTGAAATTCTAGGACCCAAATTAAGGGATAAGTTTGATGGTTTTTGACCTAAATTTGAATAAAACAAGTTTCAGAACTCTATCTGCGTGGTTTGTGAGAAAACTGGGCTAGAACGCAAAACACTGTGGTGAAAACCACGTTTTGTTATGTTTTACGTGCAATAACTTTGTTACATGGATAATAAATAAGTAAAAATTAAAAAAAACTCGTAGAGAATTTAATTCTGGACAAAATGATGTAAGTAAACTCAGCTAAAAAACAAAACCAAGTTACAAAAAATTAATTTTATTAACACCAAAATACTCAAAACGTAGCTGAAAAAAGACATTAATTTTAAACCGAAAGAATAATGCTTTTAACATCCGAATACTTTGAAATAAAAAAATAATTCAACAAAAGTAAAATAGTAAAAACACATTAAGAAATTACTATTACAACTGATCAAAATGTCCTCCTTTTCTACTTACACAGTAGTGTCAGCTTGTTTTAAAATTTCTTCGGTAGCTTTTTCACCGAATCTGGATTATTTCGTAGAATTTCAAATGCACTGAAAATACTTGCAATCAGTTCTTTTGTAGTTACTTATCTTTTCAGCGTATACTATCGATCTCATGTACCCACACAATAGGCTATTGGCGTCAGATCTGGTGATCTAGGAGACCAATTAGTTTGACCTTCTCGTCCGATCCAGTTGCTAAATGTTACATTCAAATTTCTAATACTTCACAAAAATGTATAGGAGTCCCATCGTGATGAAAAATCATTTCTTGCCTCGTTATTAGTGGAATGTCTTTTAAAAGGGAAGATTATTTTATACGAAAAATAATCGTTTTCCCTAAGGCGACTATCGAAAATAAATGGTCTAATTATATGCTTATCACTAATGGCACACCAAACATCAGAAAACCGGTATTGAAAACTGCTTTCTACTGTGGCATGTGGATTTTCAAAATCCCAGAGATGTTTATTTCGCAAATTATTAACGCCATCTCTTATAAATGTTGCCTCATCAGCGAATAGAATAGAACTTAGTTTATGACTGTTTTCTTGAAGCCAGTGACAAAACTAGACGCAATGCAAAGTCGCCAGGCAGTAAATTTTGAATCTTCGATAGCGGTACAGGTAGAGATTTTCTTTGTTAAGTATTCGCCGTACTGTACTCTGCGGCAAACCAGTAAGATTTTAAATTCGTCTAGATCTAAACCCCGGGCTACTTTGAACTTGCTGTATCACGTTCTCCTCGTAAGCGACACGACATTGTTCTTGTCTTTCAACAGAATAAGAACGTGTAGGTAAAGAACCAATTGAGCGTAAACAGTGGAAAACTGAAACTGAAGGTTTTGATTTGAAATCCTTCTATTAGGAAATCTTTCTTGGTATTGCATTTTCGAACCCAAGGAATTACTATTGTAATAACCATAAATAAAAATTATGTCAGTGTATTCCTCATTTGAAAACTGAAATGAAATTGTGAGAACGCGGAGCACAAACTACACAATTGACTACAACTTTTAAAAATTGTAAAAAATTATTCACATTCTGCAGACAAATTGTGATTATTGATCAGCTGTTAAAACTACCAAATTATGAAATAAAAAATAAAAAAACATTTATATCATTAAATTTTTTTTCTTTTCAACAATTGTGTATAAAGTTATTAACTGGTGTTTTACCTTACTTCTTCCCTGTTGATCTTATTTTTGTTAAATCATTCTATTTCTAGATATTCTTGGATGTTAAAAGTATTATTCTTTCTGTTTAAAAATTAATGTATTTTTTCAGCCACGTTTTGAGTATTTTGGCGTTAATAAAATTAATTATTTGTAACTTGGTTTTGTTTTCTAGTTGAGTTTACTTAAAACATTTTTTCCAGAATTAAATTCTCTACGAGTTTTTTTTTTAATTTTTACTTATTTATTACCCATGTAACAAAGTTATTGCACGTAAAACATAACAAAACGTGGTTTTCACCACAGTGTTTTGCGTTCTAGCCCAGTTTTCTCACAAACCACGCAGATAGAGTTCTGAAACTTGTTTTATTCAATTTGTTAGATCAAAAACCATAAGAAACCATCAAGCTTACCCCTTAATTTCGGTTCCTAGAATTTCAGTATTGGCTTTATTTTACTTCTTGCCCAGGAATCGTGGCGAAATCTTTCGCCAGTCGTAACTTACTGACGAAGCGTTTCCGGACCCATGTATATTATCGGTGAAACATTTTGTATAACGGGATAGGGGATCTTATGGCGTAAAACACAACTAAGTGTTCAATATTGAAGCATACTCCAGCGCTGCAGAATGAACGGCTGGGAACTAAATAAAACCATTGTACGCTTGCGCGACTATAATCGCGATGGTAGGGATGTTTATTTTACTAAAGTCAGATAAAAAAAAGATTAATTTACTGGGTTGGTCTACTGGTGAATGCGTCTTCCTACATCAGCTGATTTGGAAGTCGAGAGTTCCAGCGTTCAAGTTCTGGTTAAGGCAGTCATTTTTTATACGGATTTGAATACTAGATCGTGAATACCGGTGTTTTTCGTGATTGGGTTTCAATTAACCACACATCTCAGGAACGGTTAAACTGACTGTACAAGACTATACTTCGTGTACACTCATACATATCCTATGAAGTAATACCTGAATGGCAATTCCCGGAGGCTAAACAGGACAAAGAAAGAAATAAATGATAACCAAAAGATTAACCACACATCTCACAAATGGTCGACCTGAGAATGTAGAAGACTATATTTACACTCATACATATCAATCTCTATAGTAATATCTGACGGTGACTCCCGTAGCATAAACAGGAAAAAAAGATAACCAAAAGAACTGCTATTTTGGCAACAAGCAGAAATTTACGGACAGTTGTAGAAAATTTATATTGAGATCAAATTCATAGTTGTATAGAAATCAGTGTTCCAAATATAAAATACGAACACTTTTATGCTTCGGTTTAAAACGTGTATTATTCCTACTCTTACACTTCTGCGCATGCGCCATTTCTTTTTTTAGATCTATCAATCATTTAGTTGCGCCAGTTTATGCATCAAATTTTATCAATTACGATACGTGGTTATACCATGTGGAATGGAATGCAAAGTTGGCAGGAGTCTATTACTCCCTACTTTATCGCAGAACCTGGACAGAGTCCCTTGCTGCTGGATCATTCTAATCGGGCTTGTTTTTTAAAAGGGTTATTTTTTAATCTCGGATCTAATTTTTCAAGTTTTGTCTATTATTATTTTAGTGAATTTAAGACGGATTTAATTGCATTCCAATCCGTTGTTAAACCAGCGTTATCGAACCCATTTCATGGGCCGACCGCGGAAGGCTAGGCTTATAAAGCCTGTCCTCCCGACGTAATTCCCCTTCAGACCGTCCACTGAAGTCCTTTCGGTGCTAACTCTTTAATAGGCTAGCAGGAATACGCCACAACGGGGCACTAGCTATAAGGAGGGAGCAATGCGTCCCCTTTTCCGGAGGAGTCGCAATTGCTGGGATATTTTGTCTTACTGTAAGTTTTTTTTTTTTTTTTAAATTTAGACCGCGTTTTTGTTTTATGCGCGACTTACCGTGTTTGACGTCTTCAAACTATATAACTCGCGAACACTTTTCACTCGCGACCCCGGAAACGCGTCTGACGCACTATTCCGTTTATGGCTCATGCGATATGGAGGCCCCTAAGCCTGGTTTGTCGATTTTCGGCTACCGCACCGCACCATCACGGTGGTTCGTCCAGTACGGCGTGAGGCCGCTTCCTTACAACTGTCGGAGTTGGGTCCTCTCGGCAGATGTCCCGAAGATGACTGTGTTCGGACACAGCCGCTCTCCCGAACAGTCTGCGCGCCTGCGCCACCCCCACCTCGGACACGGATTGAAATCTCGCATCAGATCGGAGAGTGGCGTTCCTGACGAACCACGGAGCTCCAAAGATCGTCCGCAACGCGATGTTTTGGACGGCCTCGATCTTCTTTTGAAGCGAGGAGCTCAACACTGCCCCCCATGCCGGGTAAGCATATGTTAGAATCGGCAGTACGTACAGCCGAAAAATGAGGAGCTTAGTTGCCAGTGGGTACGGGCTGGCACTGTTCAGCACTGGGTATAGCGAGGCTCTGGCGGCCTTAGCCCTCCGGGTCGCATAATTTACATGTTCGCCGAAGGTAAGCCGCCTGTCCAACACCACCCCCAGGTACTTAACTGTTTTCTCAAAAGGGATTTTCTCCCCTGAGATTTCCAGCTCTCTGGTCGGTTTTCGTGTCTTGCATGTGAACATCACGGCCACCGATTTTTCATCGTTGACCCTGATTCTCCACATGTCGAGCCACGGTTCCACTAAGTCCAGCTGCCTTTGGAGCCTCCGGACCGCGTAATCCACATTTGCGGATTCGTAGAAATATGCCGTGTCGTCTGCATAAAGGGCCGTTTTGACCCCTTCCGACAGCGGCATATCGTTCACGTACAAAGTGTACAAGAACGGGGAAAGTACTGCTCCTTGGGGAACCCCAGCGGCTATTTCTCTGGTGGAGGAAATCGTTTCCCCTACGCGCACGACAAAATGTCGGTCTAGCAGATATGACCGCATCAGTCTGACATAGCGGTAGGGGATCGCCGATCGCGCTAGCTTATAAAGCAGCCCGCTATGCCAAACTTTGTCAAAGGCCTTGGCCACATCCAGAAAAACGGCTGCAGTCACCCGTTTCCTGTTCAGGCCTCCGACAAGGTCGTCTATTATTTTTACCAGTTGGAGGGTGGTTGAGTGACCCTCCCTGAACCCAAATTGCTCGGGCCGCACTTCTCCCTCCATGTATCGCCTCAGTTTTTCGAGAAAAATCCTCTCGAACAACTTAGACAATACCGGTAACAGGGAGATTGGCCTATAATTCCGTGGGAAAAGTAAACTTTTCCCCGGTTTGAGTAAACATACGACTTTGGCCGTTTTCCAACAATTCGGGAAATATCCAACGTACAAAATGGACGTGAATATCACCGAAATTGCTGTAATCACGGAGGCCGGTATGTTCCGGAATGTACGGGCGCTGATCCCGTCGACACCCGGGGCCTTGTCGGGGCTTGTGGCCTTAATGGCTGCGGAAACTTCCGCTTCAGTGACTTGGTCAATCTCTAGAGGGGCGTCCTCCACCTGTGAGAAATAATCTACAAGAAAGGATTCCACCTCGGTTGTGTGCTCGTCGTTCGGGGAGGGAGGGGGGTTTGGAGTGAACTGCTCCTCCAAGGTATCGGCGAATACCTCGGCCCTCTCCGCCTCCGAGTATGCAAGAAAACCTCGCTGCCCCACAACCGGATGGCGAGGCTTCTTCCCTTCTCGCAGTCTCCTGTTCAACCTGAACACCGAGGAGATGTCGTCAGAGACCGAGGCGAGGTATTCGTTCCACGAATCCTCTCGATGGCTTGTCAGCAGTTGTTTTACCCTGTCCGTTTGATTATAAAAGGCCCGCTTATCAGCGGGGGACAGGGTGATTCGATATCTCCTCCTCAGTCGTCGTTTCTCCGTTATGGCTTCGGAGATATGAGGAGGGAGGTCGTTTCGAACAACTGCTCGAGTTTTGGCCGATGAGCTGCCTGCCAGGGCCTCGGTCATTGACGACGTGACGCGCCCGACAGTGTCGTCGATTTCCTCCGGGGTGTTCAGGAGCTCAGGATTTACCGGCCTGTACTCCCGCTGGAGGGTCTCGTAGAACCTTTTCCAGTTGACTGACCTTCGGGATATAGGCGGGGGATCTCGGCCACCCCCTGCCTGACCTAGTTCCAACAGGACAGGGGAATGGTCCGAGCTGAGGTCTTCTATCGTTTCAATCATGAATGGGAGAGTACCCCCCTTCATGACTGCGATATCCAGCACGTCAGGCCTAGATCTGCCTGAGCGATGCACGACGTGGGCACCTCAGGGCCTACGACGACCAAGCGGCGGGCTCTCGCCCTTTCGTACAGCAATCTGCCATTCGGATTTGTCAGAATGCTGTTCCATGACACGTGTTTGGCATTGAGGTCGCCCATGAGTATCACGGGCCCATCCCAATTTTCCAGCACGGCATCCAGATCTGCGCCGGTTACCGCGTCGTTCGGCTTGCTATAAGCCGAAACCAGCCGATACACCGTGCCCAGATGCTCCACATGCACACACGTTTGCTCCATCACGTTTGTATGAAGAACAACGCGCGTATGCATGTGGCGTCTGTGGACTAAAACCGCAGTTCCACCAGAGGTGCGAGATCCGGGTCGAACTGGCCTATCCGTCCTATATGTAAAATAGTTCCGAAGGGTCAGTTGCTTGTTTGGGTTCAAGCACGTCTCAGACAACAGTATCACGTCTATCAGTAGATCCTCGGCCAGACGGCATAGTTCCTCCGTCCGGCCTACTACTGAGTTGGCGTTCCACTGCAAGAGTCTGAGGGTGGGCCTAACCATACCTGGACAGTACAGCCATGAGGCACTCTATTAAGGACTGAATACAGTCCTTGAGAGATTTTGCCTGGAGCAGGCGTGGCAAAACCATCATGATATCTGGCAGGATATCCTTCACTGTCATCTGCGACAGGAAGTCCATGCCAGTGGTCTCCAACGGGGTAGCCGGTTTCGGATTGCCGCTGGGGGTGCCTTTTGGCGCGGCCGCCCTTTTGGCGGGGCGCGGGGCCGCGGTGTTTTTAACAGCCTGCTTGGCCTTCCCAGCCGGAGCAGGCTTTGCCTTTCCCGTCGAGGAAGGCTTGGCCTTCTTCGCCGGGGCCGGCTTTGCCTTTCCCGTCGAGGAAGGCTTGGCCTTCTTCGCCGGGGCCTTTGTCGCCGCCTTTTGTTTCACCACCTTCTTGGTGGTTGCCGCCGGTTTTGGCTTGGCGGGTGTTGGGGAGGGTACCTCCCCTTTTTTCACGACCGCTTTGGCCACGGGTGCCGGCACCTCCGGTTTGGGGACTGTTTTTCCCCCACCGGCAACACGGGCCCAGCTGCGGCCGTCCAAAGTCGCGGGCTTTTTAAGTCCCTTGACTTTGTTTGTCTGCTCCTTATAATAGGGGCAGCCCCTGTAATTGGCCGGATGTGGCCCCTTACAGTTGACGCATGAGGCTGGTTCCTCACGCGGCTTGACGCAGGCAGAAGTGTCGTGGTTTCCACCACACTTTACGCATTGCTGGGCCCTCTGGCAGTAATTGGACGAGTGTCCAAATTTCTGGCATCTGTGGCACTGGGGTGGCCCCCCTCGTGACACAAATGCAGTCACTGCGACCTTGCAGTAAAAAATACTGCCAAGGTCATAAATGGCCCGGGCCAAAGGGGTCCTCTTAAGGGCCACTAGGCAGGTCGGGGTTTCCCGACCGTCCCTTGTGAGGAGCTTCTTAACCGAAACCACCTCATAGCCAAGGGAGGTCAGTTCCTCCCTTACTTCCTCCGGGGCAGCCCCATAGGGGATCCCCCGTATAACCACCTTCAACTCCCTGTCCTTCGGGAGCTGAAAGGAGTGAAAGGCGATTCCCTTCGAGTGCAGAAAACTCTGCACCGCCCGGTAATCCGCCTCGCTGCCCAGCTGCAGCCTTATCGAGAGCCCGGTGCTTTTAGCCACCAGGCGCCCCCCAATCCTCGACTTTATGTCCCTCGCCAATGCTGGCCACTCTTTCGGGCAGTCCAGCATTATCGGCGGGATTTTCTCCCGCCTGACGGTAGCAGGCTGTGATGGGGCCCCATCATCAGCCTGCGAGTTGGCGGCTGCTGCAGCCTTGCTGCAGCCCGCTACGGGCTCCGCCTCCATAGGAGGCGCGGAGTCCCGGCGTTTCTGGCGCTTCCTAGCGCCAGACCCGCTTTCCTCTCCACCGACGGACAGTTCCGTGGTGGGAGAACGGGGTGGAGGAGGCCTTATTTTTCCTTCCATTGAGGAAAATAAGGAAGAAAAATTTTAAAATTAAAATTAAACTTAATTTACACTTGCTGTAAAATAAAATCACTGACAAGAAAATCAATTAAAAAATAAAATTATTTTAAAAGTAGCACAATAGTCCTATAATAATAGGCTATTTACTTAATGTATTCACAATGACTACAAGAGTTCACTTTACATTATTAGAAATATTGAATAGATAAAAGTAAAATTAAGAAAAGGATTATCCTTTTCTTAATGTGACTGGCCTGTAATCCAGGTAGCTGGCCGCCCGGCTGATGTCCTAGCAGACCCCTCTCACATTGTCTGGCGACGCAGGTAGAAGAACTGTTGAACACCTGGCAGGACTGGTTACAACTCACAATCACAGAGCACAATAAGACACAACCTTTCACTACAAGAGCCAAGGATGGAATTTATACCATGTATAAATATCAATTGTACAAAAATACCAATTCCTATCCAGTTACATAAAGATTAGTGCTATTAAGTACACCTAGATGCCGCCCTCTGTGGCGCGAGTGGTAGCGTCTCTCGGCTACTCTCACGGAATTTTTGCGCTAGAAGCTCCAAAGAGATTCTGAAATTGAATGAATTTTAAATAAAACTGTTCACTTAATTTTTTTTTTAATTTTATTTACTACCGTTTGTTTGCTGCTTTACAGTGTTGCCATTACAAAGTAATGTTATATATTTTTTTTAAATCGGCTAAAAACCTATTTCATTTACAACGTGTTTCACCCCAATCCCCTTTTATTCTCTTTCCTTTCCTACCACAGGTAAAATACGTGCTCAAAACTTATTTCCAATCTGTCCAGTTGTTCTACTGGCCTGATTGGGCTGTTTTTTTATTCTGCTCAGAACAGCCAACAGATATATCATCAAGCATCAACAGACCTTCAAAGTGATTTTCCTGTGAGTATTAACCTCAGAAATTTTCTCAATTGAGTAATGAATGAGGATTTTTTGAATAATTCTTAGAGGAGACTCAGGTTTGGGGTTCAATGACTCTTGATGGCATATCTGTGGGCCATTCCAAGCAGAATAAAAAAAATAAGCTTGATCCATCCAGTAGAATGCCCACACGGACTAGAAATAGGTTTTCAGTCAAATTTGTTTAATATATAGAATTAAAACTATTTTCTTATACACACTATTTCCTCAGTGGTAATTGATGATGATTGTTTACAATCAAATGGCTGGTTGTAAATTTTAAAATAAATTATTGTGCACTGTTTATGACTATATTCATATTTTCCAATTTATTTCAATAAATCTTTAGCATATTTGCATTTCATAACAGATTAACAAAATGTCCCGCAATTTAAACTTTAGTCTGAATTCAAATATGATAAATAAATTTTCTTCATTGTAAAAAGTTATCAAAAATACACAGCAAACCAAGATACACAGATACTCTCATTCTAAACACTACAAACCACCTAACCTTCTATTTTCTTTTAGAAGTGTGATCACCAGTTATCTCAGAGATACAGCTCACCTGAAGACTGTTGAAGAACTCAACAGTATAAAATACTGAACATACACATACTGATGCTACAGCACAATCATTGACACAACACAATATAAAATAAATAAATATATAAAAAAAGGGAAAAAAATTGATCATATACAGAAAGAAATACTAATTTCTAAAAAATCTGAATCTTTTTGTCTTAATACATGTCTAACCAACTCAAATTGTCCATCAGCAATGACACCAGAGTGAGAATAGCAGACCAGTTACTGACGATAGGGCAGAAGAGGGATTAAGAAGTTGATTTGAGTTTTGAAAACTTTGGAAAATTTAGTTTGGGTTCTTATCTAAATGTTTATAGGTGTAAATACATTCCTAGTAGTCATAGACTTATCTGTTAAAACATCTTTATTGTACACTCTATATCTGTAGTTCAAATCCACTTTCTGATGACTGTTATCACCTTTATTGTTATTATTATTTTTAATAACATCTGAAAACTGTGGCCTTGCAAGCAACAATTTTGCCAGTAGTAGACTAATGCCATGCTTCTACAAAAGAAACTTGTGGTTGATTTTCTTTGTTCTGCTAGAATGTTATATATTTTGGTGTTTTTTTGTTTTTTTTGCAGAATGTGTAACAGATATAGGATGATGATTAGAATGCATTCAAGAGCCTGTATTAATTTATTTTGTTAAGTGGATTTCTTCTAGCTTTTGATTTTTTATGCCAAGTTTATATCATGTTTTATGGTTAATGTAATTTTGGTTATTTTTTTAATCAAGATTACATTTAAAATTTCAATTTCTTTTTGTAACATTTATAGTGTAAAATAAGCTTGAAAATATTCATCTTTCTCCTTAATCCAAAAAATGAATTATCTGTAATTATTCTCTTCTACTTTTCTCCCCATTTGATTTATCTCTTCATTTGAAGAGAATGAAGAATATACTATTCGATTCTTACAATAAAAATGTACTCTTACATTCTCCTTAATCTGTATTATGCCCTTGTTCTACCTCTTCTTCTCTTACCTCCCATCTTTCCTTACAGTATACTACACTATGAAATTATACTTTCTTTGTAGATGACCAATAAATTTTCCTATCTTTATTGTTTTAATAAATTTTTTTCTTTCATTTATTCTTCTAAGAACTTTCTTGTTTGTCATTGTAATAGACCTTGGGATTTTTATATTCTTCGGACCATATTTCAAAGTGCTTCCAATTCTCTTTTGTCACATTTTCCAGTAGTATTTGTTTCTGAACCATATGGTGCCACAACCCATATATATATATATATCAATTAATAAATCTCTTTTAATTTATTTATTTTTTATTAAATTATTGGATATTGAAAGCTTCTTCTTGTCATTGAATGCTGTCGTCTTCTTTTATGTAATTTTGCTCTGTTCATTACTAACATTTTTCATCTGAAGTAATTTTGCTTCCTGGATAGGAGAGCGTATTATCTTGTTTCTGTGTTGCTTTTTTAAATTGATTATTTAAAAATTCTAAATTTTATTTTCATGTTATGTTCTCCCCTTAAATTGAGACCATTTATAGCTAGGGTTTTTATCATTTTTCTCCAATCTTTTTATCTTTTCTCCAATTCAATATTTCTATTTGTAAAATATTGATCATTTTCCAGTTTGAGGTCAGCTAAGTCCAAAGATACAAGATTTTTTTTGCTTAGATCTGAGGTATTGTGTGTATTTTTTGTGCCTGCATATTTACTTATTTGTTTGTGACTATTTTGCGTTTTATCTCAAGAATGACCACAAAATATGAAATAGTGGTTAGCATATTAGGGATTAATTGTATTATATTTTTGCAATAATTTAATGTAGTGCTATGTATGGTAGGGAATAAATTTCATGAAAATTTCACTGATATGTATTTTTTTAATTTTGCTATTCTACGCAGCAAGCAGTTCCGATCTGGATGGCAGAGTGGGGGGTTAATGTTTGGTGGGTTAGAGAGGGAAAACCAGCTTGGGGTTAGCTCCTCCACTCTGTTCTGTTCTCAGTACACCCATGAGTGTGCAAGAGGTTCTGTCATCTGTTGCACAATGTAAGTTTTTAACTAATGAAGGCGTTAAACCCACAGCAATTTTAACTTGTTTAAAGGTACAGTTTGGGGAACACTACACTGTCCCATAACCAAGTGTGTACATGGACCAGACAATTTAAGGGCAGGTGAGAAAGTGTAGAAAATGAAAGTTGTGATGTATGCCCAAGGTCAAGTCTCACAGCTGACAACTTTTCGTCTCACAGCTGTCATTCAAGAGCCTATCAAAGGTGATTGCTGGTTCACAGTTGAAGAAATCGCATCAGAAGTGGGTATTAACTATGGAAGTGTTCAATCCATTATCTCTGATCATCTTGGGTTTAAAAAAATTAGTGCGCGATGGATTCTGAGTTTCTTGATTGAAACTCAAAAACAGGTCAGGTTGGAGATCTGTGAGAGACTTCTGAATTGATTTCAGCAAGAAGGGGACGATTGTTTGAGGTGCATTGTCACATGTGATGAAATATGAGTCCATCATTACACTCCGAAGTCAAAAATGACTCCAGAAGAAGTAGCGAAGGAAGGATGATGAGGGCTGCCCAGTGAAGGTGAAAACCCATCTATCAGCCAGAAAAGTTCTTGCAACAATTTGTTTTGGCTCAAGGGGAGTTTTACTCATTGATTTTCAACACAATCAACAAAAGGTGAATGCAGCTTACTATTGCTAGTCAACAGTTTGACAAGGGATAAATTGGAAAAAATGCTATGGGAAACCCTCAACCACCCTTCCTAAAGTCCAGATTTGTCCCCCTGTGACTGTTTTTTGTTAGCGCCCTTGAAAGGATCGCTTGGAGGAGAATGATTAAAAAACAATGAAGAAGTCGAGGACCATATGCGCAATTGTTTGACAACTTGTCCTCAAACATTTTATGAACAAGAAATATTCAAGTGTCCAAATAGTTGGCAAAAGTGTGTAGATCATGCAGGAAACTATATAAAGTAAATGATAAAGGTATGAATTGTGTACATTATTAATCAATAAATTTGTTAAAAAAAGATTACTGTTTATATTTTATTCACCCTCGTAATATGACTAGATAATAATTGTGAAAAATACAGGCAAAAAATTAAAACAAATATTTTTAAAACACTAGTTTACCGATCCACCATCAAAGATGAAAATGTCAGACATTTTATTTTTGTAGACTGTTGACTTTTTTGCAATTTTTTTTCTAAAAAAAATCCTATTAGAATGGGAGTGAATAGTTTCCAAACCTTACGTAGTATAAACTACAGGTAAAAAACTTAACATAGTTTAAACTTGGTGTGTAATACAACCTCACCTCATAAAGTAGAGATCTAACTCATATTGTTTCAATCTATTAATTAAAAGTAGAAAATTTCTGGATGTTGATTTATCCTACTAAAAATGGAGATAGTTTTAAACCTTTGTTAAACAGATAGATGTAAGTTTCAACTTTTTTTTCTTAATTAAAATTTTGTTTAAACAGTCCAAAATACTCTCACTTGAGGTGCAGTTTGGTATAATTTTTACTGATATCCCTAGTTTTGCTCATTGTAAGTTTATTAATGGGGATGGGGATTTCTCTTTGTAAATACCTAGGAATACAGTGACATTGCTGAGAGCTTTTGAATTAAACTAATGCTTAAAAAAAATATTCACCACTTAAAAAAATGATTAAAGGTATTTTACTTTGGCTTAATATTGTTTACATATACCCTCAATCTATTTCAGATGCCGTACCTACAAAGTTTCCAGATGGCAAAGCTCTTCTCTCATGTACCTCAAGTAAAAGAAAAGTACACGTAAGTGCTTGGATAAGTTAAATTCATTAAGTAACAAAATATTCAGTTTTTTATTATTTTTTTTTTAAGATAACTGATGTCACTTTATTGTTGTAGTTATGGCTACAGTTAGAAAGTTCCATTGTTTTTATTTTCTGGTTTCCTTTTAGCATAGACTGCAATTTTGCTGAGGCTTCCATATGTTGCATTTGCGTTTGCTATTAAGATTGATGAATATTTCACAAGATATTCAGTTATTTTCTACATTGATTATAGATCATATGGCCTGGATATGATTATACTGCAATACATTCTAATCTTGGTAACTTGAAAGTTGTTTACTCAAAAACTTCTAATTATTCAGTTAAAAATATTTCACTTTCTCTTCATAAAATAAAATCTCTTAAATGGAAAAACAATGAGTATCTATGTGTTCTTTTTTTATCTATAAATTTATATTTAATTCTAATTGTTATTGGATAGCCCACTGGGCTAGTCTAGTGGTTAACTTGTTGCTTATCTGTTATTTAACATTTGATTTTCAGTCAAAGTTCTGAGGTTCAAATCTTAGTAAAAGTTAGTTGCTTTTTTATGGATTTGAATACTAGACAGTGGATACTGGTGTACAATGGTGGGGTCCCCCCCCCCGCAAGGCCTGATCCACGATCCCATATAACACGGCCTTGAGGGTGCCAGTTACTTCTTACTTCTACTCCCCTGGGAGGCCATCCAGACCCAGCTATGCCAGTCCTGACAGCACCTCCCAGTGGCTGGGTATCAGTCTTTAAATAAGCGCCTGCCTCTAATCCAACACCTCTCACCCATCTTACACTTGTGGTTGGGGTTTAATTAACCATACATCTTGGTTGGCCTGAAACTCTGCAAGATTATACCTCATTTACAAGTCATATCATCCTTATTTCATGATTTATATGATATTTACCATCCAGTATAAACCTTACTTTAATTTATATTGTTTTTCAATTTCAATTCATCCAACTACATCACATTATTTTTATAAAGTAATTACTTGATATGTGGGTTCAAAAAAATGTGCTTGTTTACATAGTTGTTTCTAAACAGCTTAACATGAAATTCTTGAACAATTTGTTATGGAACTTTTACTCTCTATTATCTTTTCATTATCTTGGTTGGTTTTAAAGATGAACTGAATTCATTGCTTTGGCATAAAGTATACGTATTTGTGAAATATTTCTCTTGGTTCTTGTGGCTGTATGAATCATTTTTACCTCAACTCATTGTATCAGGGCTGATTAGATTGATATACTCATATATGATACTCATGATGGTGGTAGTTTGTGATTGGCACATGTCCAGCCTTTTTTTACACTAAAATATACGTTTATTTTCAAAAGAACTTTAGAAGTGTTTTAATTGGTAATCAATGATTTTTTTTTAATCTAGTTTGAATATTCGTATTTGAAAAGAAAACACTCAAAGACTCTTAAGTTAAAATATGAATGTTTTCTCTATTTTTATTTTTAATTTTCTGGCTGTTGAAGATAACAAAGGGAAAGTATTACGTTCAGTTAAAAAAAAAAAGAAATATTTTTTCTTTCAAAATTCCAAGCGTGTTGCTTTTTTGGGGGTCTAGGGATCTCAAAATGAGAAATTTGAAAAGATTTGTTAAAAAATTGTGTTCATCACTTCCTTAAATTGTAATGTCCCAACAGAATATTTCCAAAAACATGAAATTTGGCTAATGACTTCTGTACTTGGGGCATTAATCCCATTGATATTTAATACTGATATCTTAAGAGGTGTAAAGATACTTGTGAATAGATCATTAAAGCACGGTGGAAAACTTACTCCGACCCATTTTGAGTATTAGTCAAGATATTCATAATCAGCCAAAATAATTTTCAAGAAAAGCAATCACCCCTAAAACAAATAATGTTGTTTTCTGTCTTTTTTTTGTTTCAACATAAAATAATTTTTTATGTTGATGTAAGAAATGACTTTGACTACAACTATTTTCTAGTTGTATCATATAACTATATATATAAATGTTAAGTTCGTTTGTGTACGGCTTCAAAAACTCAATATGTTCTGCACCGGTTGAGCTCAAATTTTAGCACAATATATAACCCGCATCAAAGATTATTTTCATCTATTTTTATTTGGAAATGTAAACAAAGGAAAACCAATCAGATCAATGCAAGATGGCCGCTGTAAAACACAACTACCAATCACAAAGAGCCCGTATGGCCGTTGTCAATGTAAACAAAATCACAACTGATTATGTAACAAATTTCTTTGAATTATATTTAACAGCTAAAACATCTGTATTTTATTAAAAAAAAAAGACACCAAAACAAAAAGAAAAGCCACCAAGAAGGACGACTTACAGTAAATAAATTAAAACACCCAACTTTCTTATAGCCCAGATAGACTTAAGACTATGCAAACAAAAAAAGTCGAAATAACCAAAAACACAGAAAATAATATCCCTACATAATGACCAAAAAATCCTTTGTTAGGTTATTTTTTTAAATATATATGACCAAACAATCGTTTTTTGGTCATTTAGCGTTCTTTGCTAGGTAAAAGCAAAGAACAAAATTCATAAATAGTAACACTGAAACCATACAACTAAGTATTTGTTTTTTCTAACCTCCAAAACCACCGTTATGCATTGCTTCAGATGATGATATGAATGATTTATAGCGTATGAAAATGCCATGCCTGACCGGGATTCCAACTCGGAACCACCGGATTAAAGTCCGAGACGTTACCACTCGCGCAACGGAGGCCGGCAAACATATTCGTTAGAAGCCGAATAAAAACACGACTTACCAATGTGGCGTTGTGTGTCAAACCAATTTTATACGGACTATAATTACTTTTAATACGCGAAACCCTTTGCAATGATTGAACATTAACTTAAACCTCTTCAAAAATTATTTCTTTTGAACTAAGCCACATTTTGATATCATTGTTTTTCTATAACACTGCTGGAATTCTTTTCGTTTAATGATAAGAAGCGTTGTCGAAGACAATAACCGAATTCTCTTCCAAAGGATATAATACACCGCTAAACTATTTCTAAATAATTCAAATTCGTGTAATTTTTTTACGAATCGCGTTTTTATCAAAATCTCACCTTTTTCTCAATTGACCTGCGGGGTTTTGTTTTCTTTGGAGACCGTAATTCAATAGTAGATTCATACTCAAAAATCACGTTGTACACTGAAGCAACACAACTTCTACTTACGTTAGCAGTTTATTAACATCTGAAATCAACGCCGTTTGATTATTCTGTAATTTGTAAGCATTTAAAATGATGTGTTTTTTTGCACGACTTAAGGGCTTTTTTCGCAGCCCACAAATCTTTATATATAAAAATGTTGTTCGTTTGTGTACGCTTCAAAAACTCAAAATGTTCTGCACCGATTGAGCTCAAATTTTAGCACGATATATAACCCGCATCAACGATTGTTTTTATCTATTTTTCGCATCAGTCACCCGCGACCGCGAGAAAACAGTTTTTTTAACGGTCAGCTGTGTACCAGTGACCGCTCCATTTGCCGGAAGCGAGGCGAACACTCGTCATACTAGCTAACGACAACCGCAGTCACATGTGATACCTCTTTCCAATTACATTGTTTATTAACAAAAAAAAAAAAACGTGCTTCATTTGATGTGGATTTACGCCGTGAACAGAGTTACAACATTGGTGAGCTTCAGTCATATGTCCAATCAAAAATTCCCAAATTAACGCGTGAACAGAAAGGCATTTATGATTGCATAATGCAAATGATAAATGACGGAGTTGGGGGGACCTTCTTCTTGGATGCGCCAGGAGGAACTGGGAAAACATTCCTCATTAGGTTGATTCTAGCAACGGTTCGATCAAAAAATGACAATTACCCTGTTGCGGAATACGGGCTCTTTGTGATTGGTAGTTGTGTTTTACAGCGGCCATATTGCATTGATCTGATTGGTTTTCCTTTGTTTACATTTCCAAATTAAAAATGTACAAATTAAAAATAGATAGATAGATTTATTAAAAATAGATGAAAACAATCTTTGATGCGGGTTATATATCGTGCTAAAATTTGAGCTCAATCGGTGCAGAACATTTTGAGTTTTTGAAGCCATACACAAACGAACTTAATATATATATATATATCATAAACTCTTTATAGCACTTATAGAATACAATATGTATATATATATATTACATGTTTACATAAATTGAGAATTTTAATATCAATATCAGAGATATGATAAAAAAGGAATAACGAGAATCTTTTCATTCTGCATGCCATGTCTTCTCTATTGCAAGGCAGCACTCTCTATTTTACATTAATATTTTTTTTAAATTAATTTATTTTTTTATTAATTCACCTCATAAACTTGGAGCTTATGTCATGGAAATAGAAATTTTGTAGTGTATGAAAAATGCCATGCCTGACAAATTCAAACCCAGTACTTTGGGATGAAATATTGAGATGCTACTGTTCCACCATGAAGATCAGCATGGTTTAAATTTCTGAACTGAGTAATTAGGACATATTTTGTTACGAGTGATGACTTTTGTTTGAAAATGATAGAACAAAGGGTGGTATTAAATCTTGTGTTTAAAATGGACGATGACAGAATAAAGGATTGCATTAAATTTTGTTTTAAAGGTGGAATAAAGTGCAGTGCAAATGGTGAAGATGTTAGAGAAGGCTTTTGGCAACAATGTTTTTCGACACCAAGTGTTTATGAATGGTACAGATGGTTTGAAGAATGCCGTGAAGATGTTGAAAATGGAAAAAGGATTAGATGTTTTAACACATCAACAACTGGTGAAAATATTTATCTACAAAATAAAGAACATTGTGATCAATAATTGTCTGATCACTATTATAAAAGTTGTGAAGAGTTGGGAATCTCTTATGGTTTGTGTGAAACAGTTTTGATTGACATTTTGAGTAGAAATGAGTAGGATCAAAATTTGTTCCAAAACCTTTTAATTTTCAATAAAAGCTACATCGAAAAACATCAAACTGTAAGCTGACATCGCTAATGATTTAAAATTACTCTTGTGTAAAAAAACAGGTGACAAAATTTGTGTTTATGGTATTGGAACAAAGGTTCAATCTTCCCAATAGAAGCTTCTTGAAGAATAAAAACCGAAAAAACAATGCAAAATTTGACCTTATGGTTCCTATGTAACCGATGGATCTGAAATGTAGCTCAGTTTACAGAGGCTTGGCTTAGTAAATAGTATTGCCTATATAGAAACTGTTTAGAAATTAGTATGTTTTCTTAAAATATGAGAAATGATTTTTTAGTATGTCAGCTGTGATGAAACGTAGAAATTTATTTGTATAGGTCTACTAATCTAAAAAAAAAAAATCACCAAAATATATTTTTGATGATATAAGAAATTTTTGCTTAAATGTATTCATTTCAATTCTTTCTGTATGTCAAAACAATGATTAATCAAATATTACCTGGACTTTTGTTTCCACTCTCTATAAATAAATTTATGCAGTTGAGGTTGATTTAGATGTAAGTTGGCATGTATATTTTGTACTTATCCACTAATAACCTATGTGCTTCACTGTTTCTCATTTCCTTTTATTTAATTCTATTACTAGTTTTAGTGATTGAGTAAGCAATAACTAGTGCCATTACACAGTAGTAATGTAAGTATGTAGATAAGATGTTTTTGTTCAAATCCACAAAAATGTTTTATAACAGTATGAACAATATGAACAGAACTCATTTTCAGTCTACTTTTTGTATGCAATGAATCTGTAGTTGATAAATTTGTTTATGATAAAGTATAACAAGGATAAAACAGTTGATAAAGTGGTCATTGGTGAAGAAAAGATAAACAAAGTCAGTGAGGCAAAAGTGTAGTTTGGTGGTAAAGTTCTTACCATAGTGTTTTGAGACTATAAAGGGATTATTTATGAAATTTTTTACATGAAAGAACAGTAAACACTGCATTTTAATGCTGTTAATTGTTAGCCTAGGGCAAGGCAACCTATCAGTTTGAAGGAACTCTATTCTGCAATATGTTTCTCCTTCATAACAGTGCTAGATTATGCAGGGCCAGAGCAATCAAACAAAAATTTCTTCAATTGCATTAGAGTATAAACACAACCCTGTTGAAGCTCTGACTTAGCACCATGTAATTAATACTTCCTTGGACCCTTTGAGGAGATATTGGAAGGAATTTAAAAGGAAGAAAGAGGTGGAATACTTGGGTATGAACTACTGAGGTAAAAATGAACTACTTTGTATAATAAAAAAAAAAAATTACCCCTTTGGTGGCAGAAATGTTTAAAAATTAATGGAACTGCATAGAAAATTAACATTTAGAACATCCTAAGAAATGTTAATTGAATAAAAAATGTTCGGTTTATATTTAACTGTCACCTTTATATTATTAAAATTTCTGTTGATAAAATGAGAGAACTTTTTCAGCAAATAAAAGGAAGACCATCCCCACCCAAGCTATGGGTTTTACCATGATAAGATTTAATTCTGGTTGACAACCAATCTGTTGGGTGAAACCAATACAGTTATTGGAGAAGTGTGTAAGTTCATACTTATACGTGCTGTGGCTACAGCTTTAAAATTTTGTAGATCACATTTGGAGTCCTTTATAACATTCTGTACATCCTCTTTGCAGCTGTAAATACTGCATTGCATTTCAATTTGTTGTATTGATATTTGGGAATTAAAAGTAATTTTTGTTGATGTTTTCATTTGTTACTGTCGTTGCACTGTAGTGTTTTCAAATTCTTTCCCTTTTTTTAATTTTTTCTAATATAAGTTTTTCATTAAATAGTGCTAGGTTGATGACATTGATATTGACATCTACCAATAAGAATAAATTCAACAATATACAGCTCTTTCTCTGATTAAAATTAAGTATTTCATGGTAAAATATGATGTTTTGAAATTTTGTTTTTACAAAAAAATTTGTATAAATTTGTTACTCTTCGCTATCTTTCCCAGTCTTTCTTTGATAAATTTAAAGCATCAAAGGTACCAGAGAACTTATCTGAGTTCTCTGAGAGTAATTATTTTGATTATTCAGGCTGCCCCTGTGGTGAAAAGAAAGAAGGTTGAAGGCTGGACTTTACCCATATACAGTGAGCTTGGCATGCGGATATTCAACAGTACATTCAGGTCAGTGGAGAAGACTTCATTTGTTATTCTTGAGTAATATGTATTGTTGATTTGGAATACATGTCAGGTTGCCTACAACCATCAAAGTTGCAGCCATAACGTACACGTACATTTTATTTTGTGTTATAACTTACTCTTGTTTTTCAATTTTTCATTAAAAAAATACCAGTCTAGATGTTGTAATATGTTTGTTGTGTGCTAGTTTTGAAAGTGTTAAAATTATAGAGCCCCTTATAGCTTATTTTTACAATTACAAAAACAATACATGGTTTCTTATAAAACCATTTGTTCTGAACTAATTTTACAATATCTATAAAAAAAATGTTTGAAAAATTTCATTGAAATGATGGTACAGATTCTAAAAACCTATAAATAACTCTCAAAGTCATCTAAATTTTATAATTTATTTATTCGATTTTAGTATAAGAATAATTTTATTGAAATTGTAATTTAATATAGTTGCAGCTTTTTAAAAATGAATTGTAAATTTTTTTTTTATAAGAAAATATTATGTTTTTGTAAGGTATTGGAGATTTGTTTTATTATTATCTTTCTGTATTATTTTGCATTTTGAAGAGCCGTTCGTATTTATTTACTATTGCTGACGTCAGAGAGATGGCCCACTATGGTTGGGGGGTTGTGGATTTTCATACTGGTTAAAAACATTTAGTCAAGTTGAACTTCGCCATGTTTACTCCGTGACAGATACTGCAATAAATTCGATGATAACGATTGGCAACTTTATTTTCTTCTTAAAACATGCCGGGTTGTTGTGCTCTTGGTTGTACTAATAGATCGGAACACGGTTATAGAATGTTCTTGTTGCCGCAAGGAGACAGGAATGAAGATCGAAGATTGCAGTGGGTAAAGAATATAGGGAGACCCGATGTACCATCAAAATCTGTCGTTTGCGAGGTTAGTTTATATAACAATTTTTTTTTCAGCTGGTTAGTTTGTTTTAAATGAGTACTGCAATATTTTTATTTTGTACATTATTCTTAATATTTAAGACGGCTGTTTAATTTTTCTTTATTATGGATAGCCATTTTTAATCCATTATTGATGCCGATCTTTGCAGTAAGAGCTTCGCTCGTTCGTTAATATTGTTACTGGTTTCCAAATGAAAGGCCTTTAGTTCAATTTTTATATGATTGTAGATATTGGTTTTATTAGTTGCCTTTGATGGAAGTATTGTGTAAAAACAGTGTTCATAATTATCCAATCAATCCACTAAAAAGAAGATTACCGCAAGGAAAGTTTTAAAACTATTGATTATTGAGCGATGACAAAACACACATCTATACAAGATACAAAATTTGTATTAAATTGAACTCAGAATGATGGTTTCACATGCTATTTGTATCTTAACCCATTTTATTGTAGACTTCAATAAAAATTATTGTACCCAACCTCTTCAAACACCTGAAATTTTTAAAACAAGCTAATTAATAAATTGACATAACTTTTCTAAATGTTAACATCACCACGTAACACTCCACATTATTGCCTTTGCTGAAGTACTTAACTTGCTTACTAATATAGTATAATTAAATGCTGTATAATACCAGCATACAATCAGAATACACATCAGGAGCAACCTTTGGAGGTGAATAGAAACAATTCATTTTAAGACAAATATCATATCGTGCCAATTTTCATCTTATCAAGTAAAAGTCGTGAATTCAGCATGAAGCATGGGTAATTTACATACTGCACAAAGTTTGATAAAAAAAATTGCCAAACAAAATTGAGTATTGTGTTTATTTTGACTGCTTATAGGTTAAAAGGAAGTAACTAATAATTCTGGAGATCATCTGCGTTTACTATTGTATTAATCTACTATTGTGTAGGCCTAGTGCTAGATATTTAGAAATTGAGTTGTAAATAATCTGTTTTATTATGAAAGTGTAAACATAAAAAAAATTAAACAGATGTTACAGAAATAAAACATCCCTTTAGTTGGTTTTGTATTTATTTTCCAAGAAAACTCATATTACATATTCTGTTGCTCGTATGATGAAACTTTTTTTTTTTGTTGAAACCAGCCATGAGAAAATTTGCTGTAGTGTACTGTTCAAATGTTGTTTCTTTTCCACCTACTGCACTTACTGGGTTAATGCACATTTATGATATTAAAAATATAGTTGTGTAGATATTTGGCCGATAAAATAAACCAGAAAATTATTGCTAAATGCCAATAAAATATGCTTAGAGGTAGAATTGTATTCAAGAAATAGCCTTATTTTTTTCTGTAATATTAATAAACTATAAAAACCTATGAATAAGGCAAATTAAAATTTAAGGATTTTTTACTTATGTTAAACAGGCTATTAGTTTAATTTGGTTTGATTTAAAAATTGGCGTTTCTGATAATCTTCACTGATGATTATTGCCAAAAATGTTAAAAAATTAAATTTTAGGTAGTAGAGAAAAGTCTTTTTCCCATGAAGTTAGTGCTATTTTTCCAAATGGTTATAAAAATATGTAACAATCTTTCTGTTCATACACAGTTTGGAATAAGTAAAATTAAATTTGACAGGTTCCAGAAATTAATAAGATTTGTTTATGATGTAGTACGTAGACTGTAAGGCTAAGCATGAACCAAAGTGGTGATTGCTCAAAATTTCATTTAAAGTATGAAAAAGTTTTAAGTATACTGTTTTAGTATGCCAGATTGTGACTGAAATAATCATTTCAGTAGAAATCTAATTGGATTTTGAAATTTTGAGTATTTTTTATCATCCTTTCCACTGTACTGTGTATTAATGTAACTAGTAGTACAGTTATTTATTAATTTAAATCAAGTAACACAGACTTCATTTGAGTATGCCAAGACATCAATAAAATTGTAAATCCTATAAAATAAAATACACAGTACAACTTAACGTTAGAATTTCTTATAAGAAACATATGAACAAGCACCAAGCTTATTCACAGGTATGTAATTTAAAACCAAGTAACAAAGTTAGATACCCATCCAGACTGTATATGATTTATTTAACAAATTTTTAAACTTTATTTAACAAACTTTTAAATTATTTGCTAAATTCTTTAATTTATTGGGAAAAACAGACAAAATGTAATTAGAGTTTTGTTCATTTAATTTTAAACTGTAGATAGTCTATAAATCATCAAATCTAGTATTATATGATTTGATTAAGTATGGTTTTATCTACAATCAAACTTATGCACTCCTAAATGAAAATTAAAGAAACAATAAGAATTGATTAAGCACAGTATGTTATTGCTTTTCACACTAGTTTTTTTTTGAGACGTCAGAAGTCTGACTATTTTGATGTTCTCAGTTTGTTTCTGTTGTGTATAATCATCGAACATCATTATAAATATTAAATTCTAAGCCTTAAGTTAACCCTCTGTACACACTCCTTGTGTTATCAAATTAGCTAAAAGTAGATGCCTTAATTTACTAACTTATTTCAACTCTTTACAAAAACTTCTTTCTTCTATTTTTCTTACGATTTCTTTATTTTATGTTTTATCAGCCCAGTTAATTTTCAAAATCCTGATGTTTCAAGGTCTTCTATTATTTTTTTTCTTCATTTCCTGTTATATCTGTTTCTTCCCTGTTAAGTGCTATACTACTTGCTACATTTTTAAGGAAATCTTTTTAATTTTTAGATCTGTATTAAATTTTCTTCTCAGGATAAAAGATCTCCTTGTTTGTATATCTTGTCCATCCTTTGTAATTTTACTACCTAAATATCAAAGCTTTTACATTTCGGAATATTGTGTTCAACTATCTTGCTACTTAATTCTTCATTAAGGAAAATAATAATCTTAATTATAAAATATTATAGAAAGAAGACATTTCTGTCACATTTCATTACTGTTGTCTTTGTTAGAGCTTTGTTAATTAAACATCTTATTTATTTAACAGGTAAACTTCTCTCCTAGCTATAAATTCATGTCATTCAGTATTTTTTTCTAACTCATACTTGGTTTTTGTGAAAAGAACAATATCAGTGAATCTTAATGTAAAATTACTTTTTCTCCTTGGATATTTAACTTCAAAATTTTTTCTTCAATCTCTATATTGCCTCTTATGTATTCAAATTATAAAGTATCAGGAACAAACTTTATCCTTATCTTACTCCTCTATGAATTATAGATTCACTTTTTATCTTTGTACACTAATTGCTACTACCTGATTGTTGTATAGATTTTACTTAAATTTCTTTCCATTTATTTAGTCCAGTTTTGTTTTTTAAGTTTAATATTTCTCCATTCCTACAAATACCATGTAGGTTGGAATTTTCGATCTACAGTAGCTGTTTCACAATCTTAAGAAGGAAACTTCTTAAACCTTTGCCTTTTAAGATTATTCTGAGGGCCAGAATGGCCTTCCTTTTCCTGAACCAAAATGATCTTCATCTATAGTATACCTTTCACCACACATTCTGTTCATCCGTAAATTATGCTAATGAGTTATTTTACGTTCATGAAATAACTGGTAGTATTGAAAGATAGTATGTGTACTGATCTGCTTCTGCTTTCTTTGGTGTGACTAAATTAAAGTTCAGTAGGAAAAATTTGATTAAACAAGTCTTTGCAGATTGGAATTTAATTATCATTCCACATATTTATCAATATATTAATTTAAATGTTTCTACTATTTTGGAACCACCTGGTTATTAGTTATGTTGTTCACAATCTTGCACAGGACCAATTATTGGTATTTAGATTTTTGTTGTGTTCGTGTTGACTTTCTTTTGGGTTTGTATTTGAACTTTACCTATCCATTTTTTGTAAATCTATTTAGCATGTAAAATATATTATTAAAACATGATTTATTTTTACAGAAACATTTTACTCCAGATCAGTTTGAAAATAATAGGCAAGACAATAAAAGATTATTGAAGTGGAATGCAGTACCAACTTTATTTGATCGTTCAGTTTGCACAAAAGTATCAAGGCGAAAAATAATGAAAGATGTATTTAATAAACAAGAAAGGATGTCTTCTGGTAATTTGCAAGATTTAGCAGAAGATGAAATTGTTACTTCTAATACCGAAGACACAAATACAGTCAATAACTCTAGAAAACAATTTATTGAACAATTGAGCAAAACAAGTAAAATTAAAGACATAAGCAGTGTTGCTTCAAGAAAGTCACCAAGAACCACTAATCATATTACGTTATCAAATGTAGATTTACCTAAAGAAAATAAAACTACTGTATTGGCGAAGAAAAAAACCTTGTTTAATAAACGAGCTCGTAATCTTACAGCTAAAAAAATGAATACTTCAAAACTGGAAGATTTTGCTGAAGTCATTTCTGAAGAACCTCTTCCAAAGAGATCTAGAGTTGCAATTTTGGGTCAGTGTTTTTTATTCTAATTGTTTGCTTTTCTTTTTTGAATCTGTCATTTGAGTATTTAATTGAATTTCTTCATCTTTCTATTCTGTGCTAATCTTTTAATTTTGTACTGATTTACGATGTCCGACTAGTTCATTTAATTGTAATCTTGAGTTTCTTATTGTCCTGAGCTTTACATTCATGCATACACTATTACACTCCTCAATATGTATATTGTATTAGCTACTATAACTAATAGTCTTTTTTTTTTCACTTCAATTTTTGGAAGGATATAGTAAAATTGTTGACTTTTATAAATTCAAATATACCATTGTATAGGATATTTGAATTCATGGAAATGCAGGAAACTTCAACCACACTGACTGACTATAATAAACATCATTATTCTCATACAAAGAACCGCTGTACTTGCCTCTTGCACATGAGGTGCTTTTTTGAAGGGAAGCTTCTTAATGCAGACTTCGGGATGGGGAGTCAACTGAGAAAAAACAAACATGATGCGTTAGCTAATAATAAGTTCATTCAACAATCTTGTTCAAAGAATGATACTGTTACTTAATTGTGAATGGTTTTTGATCACACTCATATTTGTTATTTTTATTCTAATAACTGATCAATTCTTTATATTATTATATAATGTTGAAGAGTAGTAGTGTAACTCTTTCTATTCCTTGTTAATTAAATTTTGTCTAATCATGACTAATACTATTTCAAACTGACTTATTACAAATAAAAGCGGATCTTAACCTAGATATGGTTGAGCTTCTGTGAGGAATCTGTATGGTTCATAATCTTTACCTAATAATGAAGTATAGATAGAAAAATTTATTATTTGTGCATATTGCATATACATTATTTTGCACCATTAATAATTAATATAATATTTCATAAGAAGCTTTGGTTGAACTTTCAAGTGTCCACGCCGCGACGTACTCATATTTATTTTTGTCTTGTTTTGATATCTTCCTTGCATCATTCATCCATTCTTGCAACCATTCATCCATCATTCTGTTTTAAAATAAAATTCTTCAGTTTCTATTTTATTATGTTCTGCCTAATAATCATCTCATCATTTTCTTTAATGTAACATTTTTGATTTATTTAACCTTGATTTATTTATAAACTGAACTTCTCTCTTGGCATCTTAAATAGTATCATTAAAGAAACTTTGTTTTTATTTACATATATTGAAGTTTTATTTAATTTCTTGATCGCTATAATGTAGATAAGTATGAACAAGTTTGTTCTAATTTTACACACTGCATTATTGTCTATAAGTTGTCGCTTTGTAGTGTCTTGGATTATGTGAGTTACTATGTTATAAAATAATAGGAAAATTGATGTTGCCACCGACTGAAATTTGTTGAGTCATATGTTTTTTAAACTGTCAACAAACATTAAGCCGGCTGAAATTAATAGGAAGTTGGTTGCTGTGTGAGGTGATAATGTAATAAGAATGAAAGAAATATCCGAAAATGGTGCAAAAGGTTTAGAAATAACAGAATTAATGTGCGTTATGAAGAATGTTTGGGGAGGCCCTTGATAATCACCGACGACTTGCTAAAATGTGTTGATGATGAAATGAGTAAAGATCGTCGCTGAATGATTTCCAACCTGGCCTTTCTTTTTCTTGGTGTTTCAAGAGCTGATGTTTCAGAAAGTTTGTACATGTTGGGTGCTGCATATCTTAACGGAACATCACAAAAAAAATTGAATGGGATGTGCTTTGAATTTTTGATGTGCTACATAGTAAATGGTGATGAGTTTTTTATTTCAATTGTTACTGGCGATGAAACGTGGATTTCGTATTACATGCCAGAGAAAAAAGGGCAATCAAGTGAGTGGCATCATCCTCAATCATCAACCAGATCAACAAAGGCCAAGCCACAGCCATTGGATGCAAACTGATGTCCACAGTCTTTTGGGATCAGTTTGGCATACTGCTGATTGATTTCATGCCACATGGAACAACTATAAATGCAAAAACCTACTGCGAAACTCTACATAAGTTACAGCATGCCATTCAAAATCGGCAACGTGGACTGCTGCTGACCGACAGTGTCGTCCTGCTCACGATAATGCACATCAACGTGTTGCGGGTCTGACATGTGATTTACTGAGAACATTTGGATGGGAAATTTATCACCATATAGTCCAGACTTAGCTCCTTCTGATTACACTGATAGACAAAAAAAAAATTTTTTATGTTTCTCTAAGTGTGATACCATTTCTTGCAACTGTGTACATTACAGATCTGTAAATAGAATGTATCTATCACCCTTAGTTTTAAATAAATTACGCTTCAAAAAAAATTAAGGGAAAATATAGTTAAAATCTGTAAAATTTCTTCATTCATGTGTTAGAATGATTTTACTGATGCTTTTCTTTTATAAATAGTCTCAAGCACATCCCGAATTAATGTCAAACAGGAATCGGCTAGCATTTTAGTATTACATTTCCCTTTATAGCAGCTTTCCATCACCGAAATATCTAGGTGGAATCGTTCACCATGTTCATCATTTAATGTCTCTGAGGTTGTCCGGTAAAAAATCCAGATGTGAGTGGAGGAAATATATTTTCAAATACATACTACATCCCATACCTCTGTATGAAGTAAGAAGTTTGTTAACAATATCGTGGTAATTGTCATATTTTAGTTTGCAGAGAAAACTTTTGCAAATGTCTCATCAATATTTTAGAGCTCATAAATATTTGTGCAATAAACCAAATTGAGAAAGTTCTTTTTGTCGGCTTCAAAAGCCCAAAATTTTTGTATTTGTTTGAAGTAAATTCCAACCTTACAGTCTTGATCTTAACAGTTCACCTTGTTTTATTGATAAATCTAAATCCCTAACCAATTCATTTAATTCACCTTGCGATGTAAGATGTGGCTTATTGGAAGATAATTAAAAATCAAAATCACTGTTGTCTTCTTCAGTACTGCCTGATTTTTCATCGCTGCTTTAGAAATATACATTGACTGGTGGCTCAGGAACTTGAATAATTTCACTGTGAGATACAGGCCTGATTGCAATGAAGGATATTTTACAGTATGTTTAGATGTTTTAGAAATTCCAGACACACTTGTTAAACCATTCGGTTACATGATCTTTTGGTTCACGCCAAACCATAGGTACACCAAATGGCAAAGCCTTCCTTATACCTTTCAGCCATCTTCTTAAATATACAGAACAGTTAGTGCATACTATATGAGGAGCCCACGTCTTATCCTGATCACCAATTTTACATTGATGATTGCTATTTTAATTAAAGGTGTAATATTTTTTCTATTTGATTTTACAGTAAATTTACCACATACATAACAAAAGACATCCACACCATTTACACAATTTTGATGCATTATGACACTTCACTGTTAACAAACTTAAGACAGCAAAAAGACTTAACAAAATTTTCATTCCTAAATCCAGTGTTTAATACAGCCAACACAGCTGTGTTTTCAGCTACATTTTTTTACCTGCACAGACGTGATTAAACTTGTCCATGAAGGCTTACTCTTCAGTGTTAGATATGATGTCATAATATTTGACTATATGATATGATTTAATTCTTTGTCTAGTATTGTTTATTTAAAGCTTACAAATTATGTTAAACAAAGTTAAACAATGTAAAATGAGCTAACGAAATACAATATAGGAGCTTAAAATGCTAACTATACATTGAAAAAAAAAAAAAATTCTTTAATTAAAATTAAAAATTTTTCAAAAATGGTGGGCGATAGAAAGATTCTGAGTTTATATTTGTTTTCAACATCAAAAAACAGATTAAAATCATGTATCACACGTTAGGAAACAAAAATAATGTTTGGCAATGTTACCATTTGTTTGCAAAATCGAAAGTTTGAGTGGTAAGCAATTCGTGGGTGAAGATGAATTTAAAAATGTTAATCAGCGGCTAAATGGACTCGTGGCAGAAGAATATGGTGAGGGTATATTGAAGCTGGTGGTGTTGCTGCAATAAATGTCTTAATTCATTTGGTACTTATATAGAGAAGTAGTGTAAGGTAGGTGTTTAAGAGAAAAAAATATATTTATATAAAGTTTTCAGAATAAATTTTTTTACAGTGAATCGGCCTTTATTTTAGAGATAACCTCTCGTATAAAAACAATGTCTTAAAAATTATTGGTTTTTTTTTTTCTTTTAGATTATCTTGTTAAGTATTATAGTAGTATTTTATTATGATTGCATTTTTATAAAATTAGCAAGGTTTAATATTTAATATTTAGTTATATCTAAAGCCTGTTTCCTATTATCCTATTATTCTAAAAATTGCTCATATTGTGAGCTATTGATATCTGTAGCGTCTGTATGACTGATTTTGTGTTAACATGGTTAATCTTAAAAAATAATAAGCTATAGGTTTTTTGTAAATGCTTTTCAAACAATTTAGATGATTTAAAGATGGGAATTGTGTAAAAATTATTTGTTTTTATTACTTTATATGGCAGTTGATATGTTATTTTTATTCTTTTCAATATTTCAGGACATAAAAAGAAGCCATTAGTCAAGAAATTGGTACGTGTCAGTACTGAAAACATATGCCGACTATGTGGAAAATTAAGTGATACTTTACAACCTATATTTGGAGATGTTGCTAGAAATAAGCATGTACCTTTTATAATAAATCAACACCTACCTGTACAGGTTAGTGCAGATATTTTATAATTAATTAGCTGGTTTGTTTTTTAATTCCATTCTTTATTAATTTGTATATTTTAAATGTTACATAACTTAACTGATATTCAGAATAATTGATTTTATAAAGTTTTATATGTTAAAAAAACATTTCAGCTGTTATGTAAACGCTTCAGCAGATAATAGGTTATTTGAACAGTTGAAGAAATAATTAATTTTGGGTTATTAAGGATCCATGTGAACATCTTCATCTCTAAATTATCTAAACAAATAAATAAATATTTTTTCTGATTGGTATACATTACACAGATCAAATCATGAATGGTTAGCTATTCCTTTCCACTGTTAAAAAAAAAAAACTGCCTCGTTTACCTGGTTGGATCCAGGGAAATTACATTAGCCCTTGTTCAACACAGCATCACAAAAAATCCAATTACTTTTAATACTTGTTTAAAAAATAATATGGTTAAAATCCATATTAACTATTTAAAATATAAACTTACAAAATAATTCAGAAGATGCTAATGAAAATTATTTGAGCCTATTATCATGTATATTTTTATATTGAGTACATTTTTCTATTTTTCTTAGCTTCATCTTAACTAATTCACTTGTTGACGCGTTTCAGATATATTCCATTCTCAAAATTCACTGTATTAGCATTTCTGTTTAAACCTTTATTTAGTGTGAGGTTATACCTTACCCTACTCAAATCACACTTATTATTTGGCTAGTCTTTCTTCCTGTTCTTTGTTATCTATCAGTTGTTCTCCATTCATTTATTTTATAATTAGGTATGTGATCAGCACATAATTAATTAAAAAAATAATACTGAAGAAAGGATTGTAGAAGAAATGAGCAAATTACATCATAACACCAAATATACTATGGAAAAAGAACTTTCTAGATTTAACAGTAAAAAGAAGTAACACTAGTTTAGATTTCGAAATATATAGAAAAGAAACTTACATGGATATCATCATAGCATCCAGTGCAACATAAATTAGTGGCTCTCAGATACATGATAAATAGATTACATGGCTCTGCAATAAGGAGAGCACTGTCAGTAAAAATAAAGAATAAAAATAAAAAAATCAATTTTTTGAATTTGGCACTATTGTGTTGTAGCATCTTTCCTGTGTAATTGCATATAATTGTTTTCTTTGTATGTTGGAAATTAATAAAGTTATTAATATTTTTAGGGAGTAAATGTCAGTTTCAAAAATATGAGTCTTTCGTTTGGTAACTTTGTTTTGAGCTAATAGCTAAATAACACATTATATAAATATATTATTTTATTATGTATACCAGAACGCAGCTCTTTTTTGCTATATAAGTCTCTGAATACTAGAATGCAGACAACTTATTATAATTTAAACTAAAAGAAAACCCAGCTGGTTTTGTTGTTGTTGGTTATGAGTGTCTTCTTATTTGTGTTTCGTTGTTAGTGTGTATAGTGTTTTGTCATCAATAACACCTAGACAAAAAAAATCTTATAAATGTAAAAGAGCCTTTCACAGCAATAAATTTACAAGGAAAGAAAAATTACTTACAAATCCTGAATCGGATCCTGGCAATTCAGAGGTAACTTAACTCCAAAAACTCAACTGGTTCCTCCAAAATAGCCAAACAGTTCTTCATAAAAAGAAGCTTTATTTGATAACTATAATAATTTTAATTCTTCAGATAATTATCTATGTTATCTTTCAGATAACATTTTAATTCTTTAGGTAATTTAAGTTTTAAGTATTTTAAGTGTTCCTGTTAAAAACTTTGTTGGGTGTACATTTTTATGGGGATGAAGATCAGATTATGGGGCAAGACAGTTTTAAAAGTCAATGATACTTTAAACTTCAATTTCTGCAGATTCAGTTTTTTAATACAAAGTTACATTTTTCTCAAAAACTATTCATAACTTAATAGAAAAGTGATTTTTTTTGTGAGTGTTCCTTACTGTATTGTTGAGTTGTAGAACTAGAATCATTTTTGTACTATCTTATAATTTTAAGTAAAAAAAATATTAATTGAAAAAAAATTACTTTTTTGGGATATTAAAAAAAAATTTATTCAAATTTCCCTTTTTGTTCAATTTTAATGATTTTGGTTCCAGAGGTTGAGGAAATGTCACATATAATGTGAGAAAAAATTGGTACAAGTAGCATCTACAGTTTGCTGGAAAAATGTACCTAAAAATACTAAATTGGGTGAGATAGGGCAGTTTTGCTCCTCTTAACTAGCATATAATTAAACACTATTTTTCATATAATAGAAAATAACAGATATAAAGAAGTAGAAATAATAAAAAGAAACTTATATAAATGGGCTAAATTAACATTTACAGGAAAAGTGGTTTACCTATTCAAACAATTTTTCAGCAAGTATTATGTAGAAATGGTTGTAAACACGAATAGTACACTTGAGAAGATTTTTAATAACAACAGAGAGAAAAAAGATATTTATAACAGTAATGATATGAAAAAAAATAAAATGTAAATATGACATAACATATTGTATAGCGGGAAGAAAGTTAAAATTAAAATTTGGAACATACGAGGTCTTTTATTTACAGAAACAAGATTTGAACTATGATCACATTTAATCAAAGGGCATACTCCATTGAAAGTGAAAGACTCTATAATAAAATGATTTACAATTGTATAAAAGGAAAAAATTGAATATTTTAGAAAATTTAGAAATTTTCAAATGAAAAAATATAGAAAAATAATTATAAATGAACAGACTAAAAATCAAGTAGATGTTTTATTTAAGAATCTTATTTTGCTCAGAACAGGAAATAGATAATTATAAAAAAACAGAGGAAAACAATCTGTAGATAAAGAACAGGAAGAAAGACTGGCCAATCAATGTGTGATTTGAGTGGGGTAAGGTGTGTGACCTTTATCTTTTTCTTTTTTTGTTTAGTACCATAAGGTATTACTTCAGAGGATGAATGAGCATGATATGTATGAATACTAATGAAATGTAGTACAATCCCAGGTCATCCTTTCCTGAGATGTGTGGTTAATTGAAACCTAACCACCAAAGAACACTGGTATCCATGATCTAGTATTCAAATCTGTATAAAGTAAAGGCAGTTTCCTTTACTAATATTTGAACCTTAGAACTCTTGACTTCAAAATCAGCTGATTTGCGATGACAGGTTCACCAGTAGACCAAGCCGCTGGGTTAAGGAGTGTGACCTAATGCAATCTTATACAGAAGTACCAGTATATGACTTGAAAATGGAATATATCCAAAATGCATGAACAGGTGATTTTGTTATGATGAAGCTAAAAAAGGTGGATAAATGTACTCGTAACAAGTATGATTAGAGTAGAGAATGTATATATTTTAATAATAATCATGTACATGTTGAACAGGATGCAGAAAACCTTTTTTTTAAGTAATATTGTTTAAGAATTCAACAGAGGAATATTGTTTCTGTAAAAAAAAAAACCTTTGAATGTACTTTTAATAAATTAATGGTAAGGTTTTTTTTTAAAAGGTTTGGAAATTTATTAAAAATGGCATAAATAAGCATAATAAGGGTCTCTCTTTGGAAGCTGAAGTATTGTGTTGAGTTAATAAAGTAAATCCTGGAAGCTTTATTTGGATCCCTTATGTAGCTTGGAAGCCAATTTAAAGGGATAACATTATTTTTAATTGAAACAGTATTACAAAATATTTGTAATTACGTGGAAAGTTGCTAAGTTATGTAATAACAAAAATTCTTGTATGACTTCTCTCTTCATTTTTTGCTCATTTTATATTTTTGTTTGCTGTTATCTGAGAAACAGTAGTAGTTATAAAATAAAAGTTTAATCATTGTTGTCTCATTATGTATTACATGCTATTAAAAAAAAAAAAATGTATTCTTGATGGCTGACAGAAATTTTAAATTTCTGTAAAATAGTATTTTTGCAGCTATACATATCTGTTTCTATTGATTTTTTAAAACTAAAAGAGCCCTTCTAGTTTTTTCTGACTTCATGTTTATATTTTATGTAAAAAGATTTTGTATAATTATTATACAGATCTATTTTAAAAATGAATTAATCTTTTATTAAAAATTATACAAGATCCTTTTGTAGATTATGTTTATAAAAGAATAATGAATGAATTGCTTAAGTCAATTAAATAGAGATCTGTTGGAATTTGGTTCATTTTTAAAGTATACCAATTTATAACTTATGAGGGTTATTTTTTTTTTTCAAGGTCTGATCGGTCACATAATAAGAACCCGTGCAAAAATTGGATTAACCTTTGCGTACATGTGTTGCGCAGCTTCTCTAGTATGGCCTTCAATCACACTGCGTCACTTCGTTTAGTTCTGAACATGCAGCTAGCACGTAAACATGTCTACAACAATAGCATCTTCTGCCAAGTGTGAAGTGCGTGCGGTAATTTGATTATCAGGCTGAGAGGTGTAATGCAGCTGAAATTCATAGACGAATAAGTAATGTGTACGGTGAAACTTCAATGAGTGACAGCAAAGTACGACAATGGTGCAGGAACTTTAAAGCAGACGTGCAGGCTGTCAGGGAAGGAAGTGAGTATCAACCGATGATCTTGTTGAGCGAGTGGATGAGGCAATTCGAGAAAATCGTCGGTTCACAATTTCTGTATTGAGTGATTCGTTTCCTGAAATTTCAAGGTCAGTTCTCTACACCATTGTGAGTGAGAGACTTCAGTACCGCAAACTGTGGGCGAGATGGGTTCCCAAGATGCTGCCCGACCATCACAAAACAATGAGAATGGAAGCCTCCCTAATGTTTCTCCAACGCTACTACAATGAAGGAGAAGATTTTTTGAACAAAATTGTCACAGGGGACGAGACATGGGCCCATTTTGAAACTGAAGAAACAAAAGAACAATCCAAACAGTGGATGCATTCTCATTCTCCCAGTAAACCAAAGAAGTTCAAGCGAACCTTCTCCAACAGAAAGTGTATGGCTACTGTGTTCTGGGACCGGAATGGAGTTTTCTTGGTGGAATTCATGGAATGTGGCACGACCATCACTGCAGCCTCATACTGCGTGACTCTTCAACGTCTAGGAAGGGCAATTCAGAATAAGCAGAGAGGAATATTGTTATCAGGTATTGTCTTTCTCCATGACAATGCTCAGCCGCACACTACACGGACTTGGCTCCATCTGATTTTCATCTTTTTGCTCACATGAAATGCTGGCTAGGAGGACAACATTTTGGCACAGACATCGAGCTGCAGACCATGCTCCGTTCTATGACGAGGGTATTGGAAAGTTGGTACCACGCTACGACAAATGTCTAAATCGGAGTGGCGACTATGTAGAGAAATAGCGTAACTATGTAAGTACTTGTTACAAATAAAGTACTTGTTACAAATAAAAATTTTTTTATTTTCACTGTGGTTTTAATTTTGTGACTGATCGGACCTTGAAAAAAAATAATCCTTGCGTTTTCTGATATATTTTGTACGTGTCCTAATTATTCTTTTATGCCAGTGAGTGTTTTTATATAACATCGAAAAGCTTTTTATGTCTGTATTCTCATGTGTTGTATTTCGGATAAGAACTGTATTGTAAGAAATGTCTGTGAATGATAAGTTATCTAAAAAAAATTAAGCTCTATTATGTAATGCTAATGAATAATAAATAAATAACTTTTTTTTTGTAATAATAAGTATTTGTTTTGATGTAATGAATAAATTGTAAAAATCAATGAATCAAATAGAAATTAATGTGTAGAGTCACCCTGAATTTATGCATTAACATGATAATATATTCTGTAGATCTCATTTTACAAGCAAGATTATTTGATAACTTTTATAATGAATTCAGTATACTTTAATCTATGGTTGCAAGCTACTATTTTAATTTTTCTATTTTTTATTAACAGGTGTCTGAAACTGACATTGGGTGGCCTAGGAATATTTGTGAAATATGTGTAAAAAATCTAATAGAATGGGAAGTATTGTATAATAAATGTAAAGATATTGATGTAACTTTTAAAAAAATGTTAAAGCAACCTTCTGCTTTAACCTGTGTTTCTGCCAATGCAGTTTCCAACAAAAATACTGTTGCTGGTGTTAGTTGTGACGATAATGTAAATAATAGTATTAGTAATCTTGAAGTACATAAAAAAGAAATCATCGATCATCATACCCATGATCATAATTATGTAAGTGAATTTGAATTTTGCTTTATTTTTTTAAACTAGGAGTTTTAAATAAATTATCTTCAAAAATAAGTTTTGAATCTTTTTGATAAATCTCTCTTGACAACTGTAAATTAAATGTCTAATAAACGTATGCCCTCCTACAGGAATTTGATCTTTCTTAACGTATACAAGAATTAATACATATAATTTTATAGGCATTTTTCTTGCATTTTTCCTTAAATGATTTCATAATGAATATAACACTAATCCATGCTATTATGTTTCCCTTTTGCTGGCTTTTGATAATTATTTGATTATTCTTAAAATTTTCATATGACCTAGTGGTGCCCTTCTGATTGAAGTTAATAATAATGAACAGAGTTGGAAGCTCTTAGCTCTTAGATATATAGAAAAGGACAAAGTGATAGTGGAGCCCCACAGTAAAGTGAATTCTAGCAAGGGATCTTCTGCTGTGACTTGGCTGATATTGATTTATCAGAAATATCTGAAGAGCTGTTACCGCATTCTGTTTCATCTGTACAGAGAATCATGAGAAAAGAAAATGGTGTTGATGTGCCATCATTCTCATTTATCTTAACCTACTCTACTACAACTGTTCCTGAGCAAATAAAAATTGGTTACCTATCTGTCCATGTGCAACTGTGCTTTCGGTGCCATGGTTTTGGTCACAACAAATATAGTTAGTTGCACAAATGAACAGGTTTGTACGCATTGTGGCTCTGTGGGGCATGATGTTAGCACATGTGCTGAAATACAAAAACTGTAAACTGTTAACTGTAAAGGTCCACACTTGTCTATGTCTTGGGAATGCTCCCTCTATAAGAAAGAAAAAGCTATTTTAAAAATCTCTACAGAGGGGAAAGTGTCTTTTCCTGAGGCTCGGGATTATAAAAAATCCCTCATTATAAGGAACAATCCAGTGTTAGTTTTGTAAAAGCTCTCTGTAGCCAGGTACAGAAAGAGAATGAATGTGCATGTATATATATATAAAAACGGGAAAAAGTAATTTTTATGGGTACAAAAATTATTCAATGGAATGTTTGCGGTTTCCATTGTCACCGTGAGAATATTGAAATTCTAATAAAGGAAGAAAATCCTTTAATACTGTATCTACAGGAGATTCGCCTCTGTTTGCGAAAGATGTGACTATCAAACTGAGGGCAGAGGTTGAGAAGGTGTGGCTGTTTTCCTAAAGGAAATAGAATTGACAACATGGATACCACTGGATACAAACATCTCTGGAGTCTGAGTGAAGATATTAGCACCATTCAATATCAATATCAGTAACTTACACCTTTCTCCAAATTTTGACATCAGTGAGGTTGATATGCCCAGTCTGTTTTCCCAGATTCTAGTACCCTGTCTAATAACTGGTGATTTCAGCGCCCATCACATTCTTGGGGCTCATCGTTATGTTCTTCCCAGGAAGGATAGTTGATCGACTGAGACAGAGCTTAGATCTCTGCTTGTTGAAGGATGGATATCATGTTCGTATCATCTTCATCAGTTACATCTTTGCTTCGATCTGTTGTTGTGTTCAGCATCCGTATTTCCATGTCTTAACTGGCGCGTTTCCAAAAACCTTTTTGGAAGCGATCACAGACCAGTTGTTAACTCGGTCAGTAATAGTGATTTGCTTGAGAGTCAGCTCTGCAGATGGGTGGTTGGATCAGGTACAAAGATTCATTTAGCCAATATGATGAAAGTGGTGATGCAGTCTACCAACTTTTCATCTTTGCACACCTGATACTTGATAGCACAAGTGAATATATCCCCTTACCATCTGGAAACCAAGAAAAGAATGCAGGAGGGCATTAAGAGATCGTTGTAGGCCTATGACAGAAATACTCTGCACCTACCCCAGTGCAAGGGACTGTATGTGCGTGTGTTTTGATGTGCTGAGCAGAAATCATGGCTAAATGTCAATACCATTTCCTGGCCAGCTTCGTCATCAGTTGTTTGGAAAGAAGGGTATGAGCCTGTGAGGATCAGGACAATCACCACCAGCTGGACTAGAAAGCAATGACATCCTCGTTATTGTGCTAATTGATGTGGCAAATGCATTTGGTTACTTGTGGTCAGTTTCACTAACATCATCCTACTGTTCTGAGTTTATGAGGTTTAAATTACAGGTAGAAAGTGTGCCTTTTATTATTGGAGATTAGAGAAATGAATTAAACATTCCTTTTTCTTTTGATGAACTAAGATATGCATTGAAAAATTCCCATGACACGTCTCCTGGAAATGTTAACATCAGGTTCAGTATGTTATCTCCCCTCCCAAATAGCGCTTTACAACATCTTTTGCCTATTTACAATAAACTATTTTCTTACCATGTATTTCTACATTTCTGGTCAGAACCATTGGTCATCTCCATATTGAAACCTGGTAAAGATAAATCATGCCCTTCCAGTTAACATCCTATATCCTTGACCAGTACCCTCTACAAGTTGGAGCGTTTGATAAACTGTCGTCTAGTGTGGTACCTTGAGAGAAATGCCCCTAATTGCCCCCAAGCAATCCAGTTCTACCAAGGAAGATTGGCTATCGATCATGTAGTTGTCCTGAAATCTGTTATTCAAAACTCCTTTGTACTTTGCGAACGCTTGGTTGCAGTATTTTTTTTTTTTATGCAAAAGGTGTATGACACAGGTCTCCTGAGGACCGGGTCAAGAGTCCTGCACACTTAATCAATGACAGTGACCCGAGTGCCCCTGCCATCTCATTATATAAGATGTCCCTTCCTGGCCTTCCCCATGTTTTCTGGGTCAGTGTTGTTATCCTGATCTTCTGGAATCCATAGATTGCGTATCTGGCAGATGTTAATATGAACCATTTGTGCAGCCACACAATCATACATAGCCTTCATCTTCCTGTACAGCCAATTGTCCTACTCATATTTTCACCTTTCAGAAAGGATAGATCTGGGAGTCCCCGTACTTCATAAATAGTGGTGACCCGAGGGCCCCCACTACCTCCATGTAAGGGCTGTCCCTTCTCCATCCCCCAGCCAATTTCACTCCTCTGAGGTCTTGCTCTCGAATACTCTTCTAAACGACCTGCAGCGCAGTCTCCACGTACTGACATCCTGCAACATGGCTGTCACCACATTTTCAGGGCTATCCAGTCTCCCATCCAAGGGTCTGAATTCTTCCCACCTGTTGCACTCAAAAAAAAAGAAGTGATTTACAGTATCAATCCCCCCATAGTAAATACATTTTGGTGAGGGCCTCTTCCAATCACATGAGGTAGACCCTGAACGACCTGTGTCCCGTGAGCCATTGGGCTGTCAGAAGTCAACCTCCCCATATTCTCTTAGCTCCCAATCCTAGATGTTTGGGATGAGACGGTGCGGTCATTTACCTTTGGGTGATTGGTCCCACCTTTTCTGCCAGGTGTTTAAGAGGTCACTCCTCACCTCCTCTTTTGCTTTTGTGCTGCCCTCCGCAATTTCTCTTCTCTCCTGAACCAGAAGAGTCAACAGTGGAAGACTAGTGACTACCACTACAGCATCAAGAGGGACCATCCGGTAGGCTGCAGCCCTCCGTAAGGCCACCTTCCTCTGCAGGGTATCCAATTTATCCTTGTATCTCCTGATGCTAAGCACTTCCTGCTCCAAACAGGATCTGTGTATAACATAGTCGAGGCGATCGCAGAAGCAATTAGTCTTTGCTTGACGATATTGGTCATAATTTGGGCTGTCGCTGTGGTCAACCTGGCCACCTTTTGGTACCTCATCTGTATGGACGGATTTCCACCCCATCAATCTCTACAATGAAGTCCTCAAGTATCCTATGATCTGTCATTGTGACCACCTTGGTTTTGTCAGCTGCCAAGGAAAGCTCTCTCTTTGCTAGCCATTCGCTAACCATAACAATCGCATGATTGCTTTCTGCACTAATTTGTCTACCTCCCTGGTGGTAATGATCAGGGCCAAATCTTCAGCATATCTAATTGCTTCAACTCTGGAAGGCAGCCCCAGCCAGACCCAGCACGCTGTCTTAAACAATATCCCACAACAGTGGCCCCCAAAACAGACCCCTGAAGGACTCCCATATTCATAGTGCAGACAATATCTTCACCCTCCACCAAGGCCACAATTGTCCTGTCTTGTAGCCATTCCTGCACAGTTTTGGTAAGATAAGGATGATCTTTCTCCTTTCTAACTGTTATTATTGCTCCCCAGCGCATTAAGCACATCCAACAAGATGACTGCTATCCTTCTAGTCTCGTTGAGAGCCTGTAGCATCAGCCTCAGGTCCTCATGTCAATTTCCGCGGATTCTACATCACCCCTGCCTTGTAAACGTTGAAATTTCCTACGAGCAGTCCTGCACTGATAACTGAGCACTGCAATTTCTTGTGTCCAGCAATAAACTGCTCTTATTGACTGGAACTATGATTCCCCAGACATGTCTTCGCAACACGAGATCTGTAAATTCGTCTGTTTAACACGCTTCAGTGACTGAGCTCAGTCACATAAAGTCTCCCTAAATCTCTCCAAATCTTTAGAACCAACTCTTGTCAGACATTTTATTCTCTGTGGCATAATTGTGTCGTTCTCTTATCACCATCTTGATACAGCGCTGGTTGCTTAAGAAATCAGCCTCCAAAACCTGTCATTCAGTGACTCTGGAGGCAATATCCTCTTTTCACAAACCATGATATCCAAGGATCTCTGGTCCCTACTCTTGAAAGTTGGGGACCCTCCCCAGTTAATGCACACAAGCCCCAGAGAGGCAAAGGTCTCTGACATTAGCGTCCCACTCTTATCGGTTATTGGCCCCCCCAGTCAACACTTTTAGCATTAAAGTCTCCAACTATAATCATCTTTCCTGTTCTGACTCAGAGGATTCTCGCCAATTTGTCCATATAATTTACAGTCTTCATAAGGTACGTTTGGGGAGATGTAGTAATTAACAACCAATACATCCCCTAATTCCACCCATACAACCCCATCTGCAGTGCTGAAGCTCCTCATCGGGTAGGAAGAAGATACTCTCCTGATGGTGCAGTCAATCTTGTTATTTACAAATCTCCTTTCACTGGATCATTTTTTACAAATGATCTCCTTTCACTGTGTTTCTGCTCAGCTCATTTACTGCTACAAAGTCACTACCCTAACTCCTCGCCCTTGCCGACAGAATGTCATGGGAGGGCTTGCTCTGATTAATATTTAATTGTAGTAATTTCATTTCTTTACATTACTGCTTACTTGGTGGTCCACTGTACTACATCCCTACTGTTAACCATACAGTGGCGTGGGGTTCGTGCTTCCACGAACTCAGCTAGTTCACAGCGTTACGATGTAGGACATTCAGATGTCCAGACGAGGGCTACAGTGAAGGCAAAAGCTGAGTTAATAAATCACCGATGCAAATGTCTACCAAGGCATTTGCATCGGTGGCATCCCAACGAGGCCAGTCTTATTACTATGAGATGTAAAAAGTCGGAGTGCAATGGATGACTCCTGTTAAAGCCCAACAGGGCTTTGAATGAATGGGGGGGGGGGGGGTGGCGACTGGAACATCACTAGGCAGGTTTCTTCCCCTAGGGATTGGGATGTTAACCATACAGTCAGCCTGAAGTGGCCCTCTTTCCCTCACCAGAAACTCAATCTACTTTGGTCTGGCCTGTCGCACTTAGCCGCTCTCTGGCCCAATGGCCAACGCTGGAAGCACCTTTCCACATCCTCACTGAGGGCCACCTGGCCAATTCTTACTCTTCCTATTTTGCAGAGTAAAGCCGCCATTTTCGATGGGACCACCGCTGAGGCCATCTTCACACCTCCATAGGACGACCTCAAGTTTAGGTTCTGACATTGCTCCGATTCTGTACCCACTGCCTTCTTGAGTGATAACTTCACATCTTCCTATGTAGATAATTCATCCAAGACTTGAATGCATTTCTTTTTAGTTCTGTCCGTTCCTATACAATTGACCTTAACTCCCTGTTCTATTCTCCTTTGTAGCTTTTCCGCTTCTCCTCTTCTCTCACTCTCATATTAAAACCTCCCCATCTTGATCCTCCCTGAGGGACAAAATATCCGGCAGGTCTTCAAGTAACTCTGCATAGCCCCTATTTTGCTTTAACAGTCTCCGTTTTAGATGGAAACCCATGCATCCTCCCAGTAGACTTTGCTTGCTGGGAGCCCTGTTCCAAGTATAACAACATTCTGGAATTTTTTATTCTTTCAGAGTACTCCAACAATTACCTCACAAAGGCTTTGCCAGCCGCAGCATTGAAGACCATTCTATTCAGACTATCTTGTGATAACTCAAAGATCTTTCCTAGGCAGGTCTTCAGATGTTCTACAAGTTTGCACTCTCTAAGAGAAAAGTCTACCGCCATCATGTACACCTTACGTGCGTACCTTCTCCTCTCCCATGAGGACTCTGATAGGCTGTAAACAACCATCTGACTAGCTCTTAACTTACCCCTCTTGGCCATGAGTTGTATGTTCACGTCAGTTGTAAGATTTTGGAGGCAAAGTGTTCCTTCAGAGTTGCCAGATCCAGCACGACTGTAACATCCACTTACCTCAGTGAAGAAGGACACCTTCTTATTCTCTTTAGGCCATCTTTTCGTGATGAGGACTGTAATATCCTCAAGTCTTATTCCAGCCTCCAGCTGTTTGATCATGCCTTCTTGCTTCGAAACCACATAGGGGTCCGGGTAGCCACATCTTGCGTTTGGTGTGAGGTATCCCAATCAACAACATCTTGAAGTCAGCTATCTCTGCTTCAAGCGTGGCCTTATCCAGCTGTCTGCTTTATGTCCCTCTTGGTGTTTCTCTATTGCAGTGTTAAAATCGTCAGACAGCTCCTTCAATTTACAGATAAGTCCCACAAGTTTCGCTTCTCTTTCCTTAACACTTGGAGAGCGATTCCTCTTTGTGTTGTTCCTAAGCTTTCTACTTGATCCACTTTCAAGAAATGTCGAATCCATTAAGTCTTCCGTAATTACCAGGGACTTGAACCTCTTCCCGTCTGATGCTGGTTCCTGTCGACACTGATCTCACTGGGGAACACTCCAGTGAGACATGTGGCTGAAACAGATTTACCTTCTTATTCATATTCTTCAGTTTAAATTAAAACCTCTAGCTCAAGAGACAAACTAGATCACTCAAAATATCAAAAATGTAATCTCTGCCCAAAATCCGGGCAAGGGTTTGGGAGAAATTCGAAAAAAGAAGTTTCCCCCTTATAGCTCACCTAACATTGCCAGAGCCAGTAACTGTTAGGGATGTTACTTGGCAGAAATTCTTCCCGCCAAGCCTAACCTCAATTGCTGTTAGTGTGGGAAACAAACAGTTAGCAGGTTAGCCGCCAACAAAGTCCTGCCAGTTCTGGTGGACCGTACTGATCTAGCTATACTTCTGGTTCACGTGCTCTCATAACTACTATATAAAAAACACACTATAATTTGTGTTTTTTATGATAGAAACACCTAGTTTATTCTTCAGAAATACCTAGATTATCACTTGCACACAACTAAATAACAGTAAACACTAGGAAACACCACTAATGCCTTTCACTAACCGGGAGTACCAACTAACAAGAGTTTTCCTACACCTTCAGTTACTCAACTGACCCAGACCTGGAAGTAAGGTGGAATACTGGTTGGAGATATATATGATGATGGTTTTGGGTTTTATGTGTTTAAAAAATGTCAAAAATCTAACTTATAAATTTGTAAATTAATTAAAGAGCTTGATACAAGACATATCTATGGAAAAGGGAATAAAAAAACTTACAAAAATATTCAGTTATCCCAGGTACTAGACTTTTCTTCAAAATTTGATAAACAGATAATAATAATTAAGATAAAAAATGTGAACAGTGGTATTACAGATCATACAAACATTATTTACTGGACACCTTCATACAAATAAATATTTTTCATATGCAAAAAAAAGATTTTCAACTTACCATAGTTATAAAAAAATACATAATAATTGATATACTGATTGAGCAGAGAAGTTAAAGTTAATACAGTTTTTGAGCACATCTAAAATGTATAATTTCCTAATTCATAAAAAAACTGTCTTTAGTTATTAAGTTGAAACCACAATGCAAAACATCAAAAGTTTTTGCTGAAAAAAGGTCATTACAGTGATTAAAACAGTTATGATTTTTGTAAGATTTATTATTTTAAATTAATTTGGTTTGGTTTATCTTGAAAGAGTTTTAGGTGTTTTTTTCTTCATAGACAAAAAAAAAACTGTTTTATTGAGTAAAGAAAGAGGTTACGAAAGTATGGTTTCATGCAGAATAAGCAAGTGAAATGGTAATCCACATTGATATTGGATTTTTATTTAACATATAAAATTTATATTTATATATTATATATATATATATATTTATATATTATATATATAAAACCACCTAGTACAGAATATTGAGATAAGATATATCTTACCTCAATTTTTGGATGCATTATGTTGATGATATTATATATAACCCGGTAAAAAACAGTTAATATTAATATTATTAAACAAATTAAATTCTTATAACAAAAATTTAAACTCACATTTGAAATAGATTTTAGTGGAATGCTAAATTATTTAGATGTCAATATCGAAATAAACAAGGACAACCAATTGAAACATCAGTATATATAAAACTACATTTAATTATATAAGGATTCATAAAAAATCAAATCACCCTGTCTCGTAAAATTAACTTGTATGCAAAAGCAATCAAATACGTACGTAACAACAATGAAAAGTTAAATAAGAAATAAACATCAAAAAATATGTAGCAGTTGAAAATGGATATGATATTACTTTAATTAATTATATTTATAAAAAACAACTGTCAAACACAGCAACAATCTTACAGTCAATACATATGAGGTCTGTTCAGAAAATAACCAAACTGTATTTTTTTAATCTTTATTATTAATTTTATAGATTATTTGTCATTGTTTCCTTCAAAGTACTCCCCTCCCCTATTCACTCACTTTTTCCAGCGGTGTTTCCACTTTGCGAAGCAGTCATTTGAAATGGCATTCAAGGCCAGTGACAAATTTGCTGTAATATCATCATAGTGTTAAAACAGCATCCTTTCATCATTGCTTTTAATTTTGGAAATAAGAAAAAATTGCAAGGTTCCAGGTCTGGTGAGTAGGGAAGGGAGGCTGAGGGAGGACAGTCATTTAATTTTTGGTACGAAACTGATGAATTGACAAGGCTGAGTGTGCAGGCACATTATCGTGATGCAGGACCATGAGTTGTCTTACCACAACTGTGGTCTCTTTGCAGATTTTTTCACATAACAATGGTTATGTGAAAGGTAAAACACCTTGAATAGTACACACAGTTCACTGTTTCATAATGAGGCAAGAATTGTGATGACGCCAATCCATTGTGATGATTGAACTTTTGTCTCTATGTTGTAGCCTTAAACCCAGCTTTCGTCTCCCTCTATGATCTTTTGCATGAATGTCTCATCGTCATCGGCTTGTTCAAGAAGTTGCCAACAAACATCCACTCGACCCTTTTTGCTGTTTAGTCATCAAACGAGGAACAAAATTTGCTGCAACTCTATGCATGTTCAATTTTTCAGTCAGAATGTCATGGCATGATCCAATTGAGGTGCTAACCTCTTCTGCAAGTTTTCTTGATAGTCAATTGGTGATTTGCACATACCAGATCATTGATTTTCTGAACATGGGTGTTATCTTCAATTGACTGACAACAACTTTTAAATTGTGAAAACCATGTAATATTGTATACAACCCAGAGCATCATCTCCATAATCTTTTTTCAAAAGTTGAAATGTTTCTGTGAAAGTTTTCCCCAGTTTCACAGAAATTTTATGTTGCACCATTGCTCCTGAAAATGGCACATTACAAAAATCGCTACTAACACTTAGACACGTAATACTCAAATTACAATAACATGAAAACTAAATAAGATGTGTCGGCTATCCAAGAACATGTGGTTACAGCAGAGGTTATGAGGAACACATTGCTGCCAACAGCTTGATACTAAATATCTCTGTTGGCATGTAATTGTTAGAGACCAGATTATATGCATTTGCATATTAAGCCCATTCTCACTTGTTATTGCATATGTTCCTTAAAATCTAGTGATGATGCATATTTTTACTATATTTACAATATTTTTTGGTAGGGTACCTAGTTAATGAATGAAATATTACATTGTAGTTGAACAAACCTATTAGCCGCATGGCTCTTAGACCACACTTAGCAGCTGCCTGTCTATTGTTTTGGAAGGATAATATTATTATGAGGCCAAGTAAAATACAGACTCACACGAGACAAGGACAGATTATACCATTCTGCGTTGCGCATGCCTACTGCAGCACTCCTCCCACTAGGCAATTAAATTATGCATTTTATTGTTGATGCGTTCATTGCATCAGTTTAGTTTTTAATTTGTTTGTGTAAAGTTTAATGTATACCATGCCTCCCAAAAAAAAATTGTCTTCATGGATAGCTGACTATCATTGAACATTTACATACGACGGAAATGTTTTATATTGTTGTTTTTGTGAGAAAAATATTTCGTGCACAAAAACGTTTCAAATAGACCAGGATGTCAAGACAAGTCTTCATATCGCAGGATTGCAAAAAAAAGGCCCACGACAACAACTTGTAACAGCAGCAAGTAGCAGTGATTTCACTTCCAAAGGTAAACAAAGAAACCACTTTAGCATAGACTTATGTGAAGCATTGCTTTCAAGTATTCCTCTTCACAAATTTATAAATCCTACCTTCAAAGATTTTCTGCGAAAATATTGCTTGAATCAAAATATACCAGATGAATCAACATCATGTAAAAATTGCATACCAATAATTTACCTGCATGTTCTGGAAGAAATATGCAATGAACTCAAGGATAGCATTATTTGGATTACAAAACTACTGACACTTGGGGCTGTTACATTGTGAATTTAATTGTCGGTGGATTAAAACTAGAGCCTTCTTCTTCCTATTTGGTGGCCTGCAAACACCTTGAAAAGACAACTCATTCTACGATCGCCAGATTTGTGAATGAGTGTATTAAAAAAATATTTCCTGAATCTTCTGCAGGTGTTGCAGGAAAGAGTGTTTATATTTCTCTTAGATGCTGCTCCCTATATGATCAAGGCAGCGAAAGCTCTTTCCAAGTATTTTATTTGAATTTGATTTATGCGACGTGCTTTGCTCACGGAGTAAATGAAGAAGTATGATCCATGTTCTCTGAAGAAGTATGATCCATGTTTAGGAATGTAAATAAACTGGTTACATCAACAAAGAAAGTGTTTTTTAAGGCATCTGCTCACAATAAGGCCTATAAAGAAAAACTGCCAAATGTGCCTTTACCTCCTGAACCAGTGGTAACTCAATGGGGAATGTGGACTGAAGCTGTGCCATTTTTACATTGAACATTTCGAGGCCATCAAAGGTGTAGTAAACGACTTCGATAGTGCAGAGGCTATGGCAGTTTGTCAGCCCAAGGAAGCATTTAACGATTCTAGTATAAAAAAAAAAAATGTAACTGTGATTAGCGCTTATTTTTCCCCACATACCTATGAGTATTAAAAAGCTTGAAACTCAAGGTTTGGTGTTTACTGAATCTATTCAGTTAATGAATAAAATCTGCCAAATTGAACTCCGCATTGCCAAAGGTATTCCTGTGTAATCTTAATGAAAAACTTGAAAACATTTTCTACAATAACCCAGGCTTTGAACCTTTGTGTCAAATTGATAGTTTTATTAATGGGACAGGTGAACCTTTGTCAGAAACAATAAGTGCTAACATAGCACCCAAATTCAAATACTGCCCAGTTACCTCCAGTTACTTTTCATGCATTTCAAGCCTTTTAAGTTGCGTATAATCTGTCTCTAGTAATTATAAATGTTCATTTATTTTCTAGACAGATCTCATAATAAAGACACAAAAGAGTGAAAAAAATGAAAGAAATTATATACTAATAATGTCATTGAAAATACTACTAAAACTTACAATAAAGAAATATTTAAACCAACATACAAACCTATAACCACATAATAAAATATTTAAAAAAATAGACTAATAAAATAAACTATGGTGTAAATTTTTTAAATTAAATGTAATGATTGTGATTGTATTTATAAATGGAAAAACAAGTAGCTCCTTTAAAACTAATTTTGTGAATATTATAGAAATTACTAAAGTATTAAATTAGTTTTATCTTATATGGCATACCATCTAATAAACAATAAACATTCTGTTTTTGATTAACACATATTTAGAAATTAATAAAGATGACAAAATTAAATTTATTAGAAAAATATTACATATATAAATACAAACAAAATTTCATTTTGATAAACCATCAGACAGTGTTTGAGGCAGACGGTTTTATAAAAACTGATAGATAGCACTTGTTTAAATAAATACTCAATTTTCGTTATTTTGGTATTTACTTTTAGATTTTTATTATGCAAAATGGAATTATTTCTATCATGATTGAGGATGTGGCATCCTGTGAAAGTACTTTCATGAAGAATTAAGGTAAGATATGTCTTATCTCAATATTCTGTACTGGGTGGTTTGTTTAATATAATTTAATAGTGCAGAGGAATAATATGAATCTTAAAAAGATTAATTTCAGTAAAATGTACATACATATATACATACAGGGCGTTTCATAATGTTCTTCGTAGTTTCGAAAATTCATTAAGAAAAAACTATTTCACTCCTAAGAATAAAACAAGTACTGTACGAAAGAGTACTTCAAATAGTGTTTTTCCACGTATACTAGGCAGTTAGTAAACCATTTGCTCGCTAGGCGTCGACAGTAGAGAAAATGGCTGCCACGGGAAGCGAGAAGTCGTGTGTGTTAGAATTTCACTTGTCAAAGTCAGTAATTTCTGTGCAACGTGCGTTTCGGTTGAAATTTCATAAGGAGCCACCAAGTGACAGTTCAATTCGTGCATGGTATAAACAATTCAGTGAAACTGGCTGTTTGTGCAAGCGAAAATCAACTGGTCGTCCATCAACCTCAGAAGTAAATGTCGAACGTGTGCGTGCAAGTTTCATTCGCAGCCCGTCAAAATCGACTGCAGCTGCAGGCAGAGAATTAGGAATTCCGAAAACAACAGTGTGGAGAGTTCTCCGTAAACGTTTATTATGCAAACCGTATCATCTTCAATTATTCCAGCGTCTTTCTGATGGAGATAAAACACGTAGGCTCGATTTTTGTTTACAGTTGCAGGAAAAGATGTTAGATTTAGGTTTTCTAAACAAGATAATTTTCATCGAGAAGCTACTTTTCATATTAGCGGCAAAGTAAACCGTCATAACGTGCGAGTTTGGGGAACTGAAAACCACACGCTTATGTGGAACACATTCAGGATTCTCCGAAAGTAAACGTTTTTTGTGCAGTCTCTCGTGAAGCAGTGTATGGGCCGTTCTATTTTATGGAAACGACAGTAACAGGCATGATATTCCTGGATATGTTACAATTATGGCTTATGCCCCAGCTACTCAACGATTTCATTTTCCAGCAAGATGGTTGTCCTGCCCATTTTCATAACGAGGTTCGACAATACCTTAACACAATATCACTTCGGCGCTGGATAGGACGGGCGTCTGAAGAAGACCAACAGATTATGCTGCGGCCACCAAGATCACCAGACCTCACGCCATGTGATTTCTTTCTCCGGGGTTACGTGAAAGATACGGTGTTTATCCCACCAATGCCGCACGATATCGCTGAGCTAAATGATCGCATAATCAACTCTATCGAAAATGACACGTTAGAACGAGTTTGACAAGAACTAGACTTTCGTGCTGATGTGTGCCGTGTCACCAGAGGATATCACATATTGAGCATTTATAGATTTTAATAAAAACTGTTTGTACCCCTGCATCACCTCGTACAACTTTCATTTAGGTAATTTTTTTTGTACTGAATTTTTATAACTCCTAAGAACATTATGAAACAACCTTATTTATATATATATTTATATATTATTTATATTATATATATTATTTATTATATATATATATTTTTTTTTTTAAATCAAATAATTCATTAACATATTGACTACTGCTAATAAAATTTAATATTAAATGAAATTTAAATCAACAAAACACAGTATTAAATTAGTTACCAAGAATTGATTTTTGCAGGATCCTTTATCTTCAGTTTGTATTTTCTTCTATAATTACATTAAAATAAATTGTTTTTATGATTTGCGAATTTTGAATTTCTCAAAAATATTACTGTTTTATAAATTTTGTAGTTGTTGTGGACAAATATGCAAATTCTGCTGTCCAGTAATTCACAAATTATAAAAATAATTTATTTTAATGTAATTATAGAATTAATAAGGTAAGTTTAACTTATCTATTACAATGTTTTGCTGGTTTAAATTTCACATATTATCATTTCATAATGAATGTGAACACTTTATGGTCAATTTAAATTAAAAAAATTGCAGTAGATTTTAAAAGATATGCAGAATTACAACATACATACAAAACATGAGTTCAGAATTTTGCATCATATTGTCCTTACATAGATTAGTGTTCAGCAATCTGCTAGGCTTGAATTATATGTAATGTACTAATTGAAAAATATAGATATAATAATAACACACTGCTTTTGTTATAAAAATGTTGGTTAGTGTCCAATTTTGTACATTAGAATTTCGTATCATTAAGTGTTTTCTTACATAAGTCTACTGTGGCTATTGTAATCATACTTCATCAAATCATTTTGCTTAATTAGTACACTGTTAAAGTGTAGAATAAATGAGTAATAATTAAGTAATTTACGTATCTGGATTTTATATAGAATATAAATTTATAAAATTTTGTTAAAGTATTATTTGCTGATGGTAACTGTCATGTTTTCTTTCAGTGTCCAACAAAACAGTTACATGGTACAAAGGAAAGCTTATCAATTTGTGATAAGCATTCTACAAAAAACATTTTAGAGGTTGTTGAGAATACTAGTAACAAAAGTGTAGTTCCATCTACTAAATTAAAAAATAAAGATGAAACAAATGAACATATTTCTTCATTGTCGTATAATGATGATAAGCCATTGCAAATTAATGTGGATAATAATAACACTTTTTTTTTAAATGATAAAAAATCTGCTGCAGTAAGTTATAATTTACTTAATTATTGGTTTGATGATTTTTTTTTATTCACTTATTTTATTTATTGAATATTTGCTTTATTAATCTGTTTAAGAATCAAATTTTTGTTTATGGTAAATTCAGTTACTTTCATTTATAAATGGCTTTTTTCCTGCTGCTCTGAGCAGTAAAATGCTTGTTTTACAGTTGGTAATGAGGATTGTAATGTTTTGGGAATTTTACAAGATATTTGTAATAATGTTTCGTAGGTAAAGATAAAGTTATTAGTTATGAATCAAGTAAATAAATTACAAGAAAGGAGCTGTAGTTACCATTGTGCAGCTCATATTTTCACTTCACTTCATCTTCACTTTTCACTTTGTTCCTTTTTTTCTTGATGTCTTCCCAATTTTTTTAGGTTTAAAAGAACTTTTTAATTTTCTCAACTAACTTCCTACTTTCCAGCTACTTTGCCACTTCTCCAGCTGATAGTGCCACTTTGTACAGCTGCTAGTGCAGTTTAATAGATTATTTGAATTCTATTTGGTGGAGTTTTTTGTGAAGCTCTGTTTTATCTAGGATTTGATTATGTATGTCAAGGAGTTTTTATATATTTTTTTTAGCATTTTCAAGTCTCCTATTAAGGAAAATTTAGACATTTTACGATTACGAAAAAGATTATGCTTCATTTTATAATATTCAGTCCTTAATAGATTAATTTGACTCTGTTAGTCAGACAGTACTGATAATGCCTGAATAGGTTGTGTTTACACTACCTTCAGGAAGAAAAAATGAGTTGTGATGTTTTAATTTGAGTTTCTTATCATCTGAGTACAATTCTGATTCAAAATAGGCTAAGGTGAGTTCAATATATATATATATATATATATATATATATATATATATATATATATATATAATGTTACAAGTTAACATTGCAATGACAAAAACAACATATGTTTTCAAAGTTCATGAATTCATTATTATGGTAAATTGCATGTGCCTTACTGCTGAATATATCATACTGGTCCTTTTCAAAATAAAATGTGGGAAAATACATATCAGTCTCATTGCTTAAACCATTCTTCAAAACAAATTTAGAAGTAACTTTGTGCAATCGCCTGGAGAGTTGCCTTTGCGTTGCTCTTAATGTTATCAAAATAAAATCATTTTCAGTGATTACTTTAGCTTTGGGAATAAAATAGTCACATGGGGCCAAATTTGGTAAATAGGGTTGTTGTTCCTACATTGTGATTTGTCTAATTACTAAAAATTATCACAGAGTACCATGTGGGCCTTTCCAGTAATTTAACATTCTAGGCTTAATTCATTTTTTCCTTTATTGGTTTGAATTCATAGTGAACAATTTGTTTAACAAAATAAAAACTCTAGGACTGTTTTGATTCTTGGTTATTTTAAAGCCTCTAAAAAAAAGTATAATTGTTTATTTAGACTTCATTCCTAACCCATGGCTTGGTGCAGTTTATTTGTTGGACCTATATTGTTTTTTGTGTTGGTGAAGTCTAGAATATTCATTTGTTTAAGCTGTAAATTGTGTTACATGCGATTAATTAACTGTTAATCTGTAGATAAAATTGTATTGATTCCAAATTTTTTTTTTTTAACAAACCAATATTAATTCTATTCATCCAGTCTTACAGAATTTTATTAATATAAATATTGAAAAGTTGGATGTGATGCCTGTACCCTTTCTTATTTTTAATTTTGTTATGCATTCTTTCACTATTTTTCTGATTTACCAATACAGATACTAGAACAATGTTACATTTCTTTAATTGCTCAAATTGATTGATATGATGCTTATTGTATTAATGTACAATAAAATCTGTACAGTTTAGTCACTGATTTATATAAAATATCATTGCATTTATTGTAAAATTTTGCAACTAACAGAAAATGGTTATAATTTAAGTTGCTGTATTGTGAAGTATAGCCTCATTAAAATTAAACATTTTAATTATGTTGACAATTATCTGATCACATTAAAAATAATTTATTATTAAATGTGTTTTATTCACGTTATCATATTTTGTAATAATTGTTGGTGAGATTTTTTTTTTTAACAACTTATGAAATGAGATGTTCACTTTGTTTATTTTAAGCAGTTATGTCTTGTTACAGGATAAACTTGAATACAAAATATGTGTTTCATTGGTTAAAAATAAAGATGCCAATGAAGATGCTGAATTACAGTTTAGTTCTTTAAAATCCATATTAATTGATAAAGTTAATGAGCTCTTTCAAAGTATATGCACTGATAAAACAATAGGAAAATCGCTTATTAACACTTCTGACAGAACATGTGATGATGAACATAATAATTGTACTGATTGTATTAATGGGGAAATGAAGGTAAAGGATGAAGTTGGTATTACTTCAAGTTTTGGTAATGATGATAATGAATATGGTATAAAAAGGAATTGTATGAGTTGGCAGAAAGATTCATTGATTAAACCGGCATTTAAAAGTAAAATAAAACATTCTAGTACCAGTAAACTTACAGGTCTTATGATAAAACCAAGAGGAAATGTTACATCAGCCAGGAAGAATGATGATGGTCCATTTTTATGTACTTTTTGTGGCCATATAGCCCAAAAACGTAGATCTTTTTCACAGCATAGGAGAGTGCATCACATAGAAAAAAAGTGTAATTATTGCGATTTAACTTTACCATCATTTTTTGAATATAGACGACACATTAGACTTTTACATAAAGATAGAATTAGTAACTACTGTTGTGATTTATGTGGTGCCAAATTTATAAAAAAAGAAAGACTAGAGAGGCATAAATTAATTATTCATAATGTTGGTGAATATTTATTTTGTGATATCTGTAATAAAAAGTGTGCTTCTAAACAACAGTTACATTGCCATAAAAGTGATGTACATCATAAGGAAAAAAATCTATGTCAATATTGTGGGCAATATTTTATATCTCATAATGCATTCTTGTCTCATTTACGACAGAAACATTATAAAAAGAATACACACTCGTGTGTAATTTGTGATAAAAAGTTTACTAACAGGTTAGTGTAATATTTTATTCTAATAACTAGCTTAATTAATTACAGTGTAAGTGTAATAAAATCTGTTATGTCATGACAATTTTTCCATCAACTATTATTTTCTATCTAATTCTGCTAAGCTTCACTTTGTTACACGACCTTGATTAGATTACTGTATTATGTATATATGAACAGTTTTGGATTGGCATCTAGGCCAAGTATTAACTGCCTCTAATGAGATAAATTTTGGTTTGTAAATAGCATTATTACAATAATGACCAAAAGTTACATGATTAGTCACAGAAATGTGCTGAATGTGATATTAAGTTGCAATTTACAATAATGAAAAAATATAAGATGAAGATGAATAAAGATCATTTTATAAAAAAATTTCTTTGTTATACAAAATTATTAACTTTTAATGAACCAAACCCAATTATATCTATTAGTGGGATTTTAAAACATTTAATTTACATCTGAAAATTTTCAGTGAATCTTGCAATCTTCCTTGGCAAATTCAGTGCTGTTTTTTTTGTAGTGGTGCCATACCAGCTTCAGCTGACAGTTCTTTTGGTGAATTATGATCTTCAGTTTACATGGTGAATTGATTAATTGGTGAATAATGGTTCTAAAAGCCGAAAGTTTACAGGATGCTATTATAAATGTGTCTTTGTTTCTTGATTTATTCATTTTTCAGCTGTATAATAGAGATGTGCATCTGAACCCAAGAAATAACTTCACTTGAAATCAATGTGCAAAACAGCTGGTGTAATTGAGAAAGGTCACAAAGGCTATAGAAAATACTTTGATGTAAGTTAAAGAAGTCTCAGATATAAATCAGGTTACGTTTGTTAAAGAATTTTGTAGTTTCATAAATTCATGTCACATTCCCTTCTGCTACTTTTTGAATTCTGGATATCTTTTACTCTTGTTCAGTTCTTTACTCATTTTGGTGTTTTGTTAAATGTTTGCAAATTCTGTTTTTATTCATGTAAATATTGTATTACAATTTACTGTTGTAAATTGTATTGTGTTGATAGTATTACAGTTTACTTTTATAACTTGTTTTCTTTTACAAAATATATCAACCAACCTTTTTTATTAATTGGTTCGTAAGATGTAACTCTGCAAACCCAAGCTTTTTCTTTTTTGGCACATTTTATAATAATATAAAATAAACAACAAACAATGAACAGTTGAAAAATATTGTTGACAGAGAAATTGTACAAATTTAATGTACTATTGAATAGAACTCAATTAAACCGCTAGAAAAACATTAATGTTTGCAAGAAAATTGCAGAAAAATGCCCTTTTTATACATGCAATTTCTGAGCTGTTAACTTTCACAAAACAATTGTGCATCAGTGATACTTCCTCTCACGTCTGAGAGCTGATGAACTGATTAACACTATGCATTATGTACAGTGTATAGTTAATATAAATTAGAATATGATTTATTTATCATTATCCTCATAAAATTCTGGTTGTCTCAGTAGTTATTTTGGTAAAAGTGGGCATTTGAAAAAGATGTCTTCCATTTGCAGTAGTTGTACCCAAATAATTTTTGAGAATAGTAAACAGTTTTGTAATACACAATTCATTAATGTGGATGGTTTATTGAAATAGTGAAATTAATGAAAGTAGAAGTTCATCTGAAAATATTTTAGTCCATATTTTGCTTTTATAGCTAATTTGTTGAGAAATTCAGTCACTGTCAAAAATAAAAATATTAACTTTTATCTCTACTGTCCATTTTTTATTCTATTGCATTAATTAATTATTCTGTTAATTTATTTTTAGTTCAGCTGTATACTTGGTGGATTGTTTTTTACTGGCAAAAAAATATTACAGTATGATTACTGCTGTTGAAGATAAACTTTTTTTTTAATACACTGTTAACTATACATAATGACTGGAAACATTCATGTTTTTAGTCAGTTTTCTGCAAATGGCTATGGTAACTTGTTTGCTTTTCTTCTTATCTCTTTTACTTAATAATTTATATTTTTATTAAAAATGCTTACGTATTAATAAAATATAACAGTACTTCAACAGTGTGGGAAAAGAATAATATATATTATTAAATATGTTTGAAAGAATAAGATTGTATATTTGGCAAATAATTAGAATTTATTTAATTTAATATGATTATAATATAATCACTGTACAAATATATAATTTTTTTCAGTACTTCATTTACATTACATCTAGCAAGGCATGCCAGTGGAGAAAAATCTGATGATAATAAGATTGCTAGTGCCCTCTTGGATAGAAAAATGAATTCATGTCTTATTTGCAATGTAAAAATTGATGATATCAATATGCTTCAACAGCACATGAGTTATCATGCTGATGATGAGGATGTAAGTATATTGTACTGTTTTATATATGTGGTTGTTAAAAAAACCATGTCGGATGGTCAACATTGTTGTTGTAAAGCAAAAGTTATATTAGTGGTAAGGTGGTGCAGTGCCACTCAAGTTTAAGTTTATTAAGTGTAAGTACGAGATCTGTTCAAAAAATATGTAGACTAACGTCATAAAACAAAATGTACTTTATTTAGAAGTTACTTGTCTGGATCCCCTTCAAAGTACTCTCCTCCCCGACACACACACACACACTTATCCCAAAGGTGTTTCCACTTTTGGAAACGGTCCTGGAATGCTTCTTTTGTGATGTTCTTCAGTTCCTTCATTGCATTTGCTTCAATCTCGGGAATCGTCTCAAATCTTCTTCCTTTCAAAGGTCTTTTGAGTTTGGGGAACAAGAAGAAGTCACATGGAGCGAGTTGATTTTGTCTATGTGTGAGTCGTAAGTTGACGTGGAAGGACGTCCATACGCTCATTGTCTTCAATCGACTGACGACCTTCTGAGTTTAACACAAAATTTCACAGCAACTCTTTGCTCGTTCAAGTCACTCATTCTAAAAATCCGAAAAAAAACACTTCACAAACAGCCGCGTAGCTAAGCAACCAATAATGAAATTTGCAATCAAAAAACTGCATTAAAATCAGCTAATCTGTACAAACATGGTCGCCATGTTTGTAAACAATCAAATCTGCTTGGCGTCGCGCCAAGCAGATTTGATTGGAACCAACTGGACCCGAGCAATTCAAACAGTCTATGTATTTCTTGAACAGACCTCGTATATTAAGTGTTTATAATAGCTGTGAGTAGCAGAGCAGTACTGTATACGATACATACAGGGTAGCTACAAAAAATTATTTCTTTTTGCCATAAAAGAAACGTCCCAACCATGTAGGGGAAAGACATCCACCTTGTCACATTACCAGTCACCACACCACCCCCTCCGTTCCAAGCCCTAAGGGGCTTTACCGGAGGTTGCCATTAGACTCTCTAACTGATTGCATCTCACAGTCCTCAGTCAGGATGCCACTGATGTAAATGCCTCGGCAGTCATTTGCATCAATAAATACATATTAAATTTCACCTTCATGTAGGCTTCAAATGGACATCTTTATATCGAACCAAGAAACAGTAAACTGGAGTTCTATATTTTACAACTTATTTCCCCTTACCATAGTTACAATACCCTTACTTTAATAAAGGTGTTCGAGTAACAGCACTATCAAAAGCATTAATTTTACTATCTTCAACTGCATACAAATTAAATCACATCTCAAAAGAAAAAAGCAATTTTTATAATATAACATTGAGACTCATATAAAACTTTCAACCCTTTCACTGTTTATTCATTTTTGGCTAAAATTTTAATTTTTGCTTAAACTTTTAAAAAGTTTTAAAAAAGGAAACGACTATTATAAAAATCTTTTAACGTTAAAAAAAGATAAATAAAAACATACAAAAATTATAATATTTCCACTTGTAAAATCAAATTAACACAATTTAAAATATCTGTTTACAACTTTTTATGGATTGTAGCAGTGCCTTTACATATAAATGCCATGTGATTGAAAAAGTTAGTTGCCAGAAATTCCTTGGCATAATTATAGATGAAAATTTAAGGTGGGAGGCCATCATAAAAATGTACTTCATTCATTTATAAAAAAAACTGTAATTTATCTCTTATTCTATAAATTCAAATCAATACTTAAAGTAAATGAAATAAAATTAATATAAGAGATGTGTTCAAAATGTAACAAGAAGTTTGAAATTTTGCAGGTTGTATTAGTCCTATTCTCAGGATTTTTTCATTGTTGTATTGGTAAACATGTCTGAAAAATATTTGTACATTTTTAGCAATATTGGGTGTTTCTATTGTCAGCTGTCAAAATGATAACATGTGTTTTGGTATGATCAGTGATTTTTTATTTGTATTAAATTTTGCTATAAGAATGGAATAAAGTGTAGCAATGCTTTAAAAATGTTAAATATTGCTTTTGGCAAGTCTGCTATGAGTAAAGCAAGGGTTTCCAAGAAGGTCGTGAAAGCGTTGAAGATGATGAGCGCCCCAGACACCCCAGCACATCAGAAACTGCTGAAAACATGGGAAAAGTGAAAGAAATGATTATGAATGATCGCCGAATCACAATCAGAAAAGTCACTGATGATGTTGGAATATCAATTGGCTCATGCCATGAAATTTTTTCAGATGTTTTGGGTATGAGATGTGTGACAACAAAATTTGTTCCAAAATTGTTGAATTTCGAACAAAACAGCGGTGAGTGGAAGTTGCTCAGGAGTCGCTAAATGAAGTCAACAACGATGCAGAACTACTGAAATATGTCATAACAGGTGATGAAACATGGGTTTACAGATATGATATTGAAACTAAGGCTCAATCGTCCCAGTGGAGGCATCCGGGATCACAAAGACCGAAAAAAGCTCGACAAGTATGGTCGAATGTGAAGGTTATTCTCGCCATGTTCTTTGATTTTAATGATATAGTGCATCATGAGTTCTTGCCACAAGATCATACGATCAATAAGGAGTATTACCTACAAGTTCAACACCGTTTGCCTGAAGCAATCTGATAAAAACACCTGGATTTATGGCGAAACAATTCATGGCTTTTACACCACGATTATGTGCCTTCTTACACTTCATTGCTTGTTTGACAATTTTTAGCTAAAAACAACACTTTAATGATACCTCAGCTGCTATATTCACCAGACATGGTCCCATGTGACTTTTTTCTATTCCCAAAAATAAAGAGAATCTTAAAGGGCCGTCATTTTACAAGCATAGATGAGATTAAAAGCAGCTGAAAGAGCTAAACACTATTCCAAAGATCGAGTTCCAGAATTGTTTTGGGATTGGAAAAAGTGCTGGCATAAGCTTATAATATTTAATGGGGACTATTTTGAAGGGAATAACATTAATGTAGATGAATAAATAAAATTCTTTCCAAAAACCAAAAATTTTCATTACTTTTTGAGGGCACCTTGTATTTTGCATTTGTTTAATCTCTATTACAATGCAATCTATCAGTTTGAGATGGAACTTTAGATTCTCATTTGAGTACTTATTTATAATGTAAAAATGATAGTCAGAAATATGTTAAATAAACATAGACTTTAAGCGATAAAATATTTATGGATTAAAAGTCATAACGAGACACATTCAACATAACATAAGATGATTTAAATTAAGAACAAATTATGATTAAGAAATTATGCAATTAAGAAATATGAAAAGTATTGTCTGAATTTGACCATTTTAATTAAAAATAATTTTTTCTTCAGTATAAATAGTTTATTTTATTAAATATTTTTAACCAATTAACCTCTGTTTATCCTTTGTCAAAATATTTTAATTTTTATTAAAGTTGCACTTAACTGCTACGATTTTGTTATGCTCATGAACTAAGGATAGCATTTTTAATATTTCTTCTTTTATTGTATCGACTTATAGATCTGATCTACTATTGTAGTTAAATGAATGCTGTCCTAGTGGATAAGCTTTTTGAACTTTTGCTGGTGAAGCCAAAATAGTTTATTATTTGTTAAATAAATTTAGAAAAATAATATTAATTTTTTTTAGCAAATCAAAAAAACCAGAATTTCTTTTTAAAATATGTAATGTTAGTATTGTACCAAATTTTATATTTTAATGTGTTTTGTTTTTGGCAAAAACCAAATAAATAATTGAATTTTTATGAAATTTAAAAATTCTTTACTAATCAGAACACCTCATAATAATACAACCTTATGTGAAATATACTGAAATCATGAGAAAACTGCTCTTTTAATTTATCATTTGGCCTAGCAGTTTACTTAAATAATTTTGAAGAGAATGAATGTTATATGGCATGCCCTATATATCTTTTTGCCACTGTCTTCTCTTTATATTTCTCTCTGGGAAATGTTTTTTTAGTAAAAATTTATTAAAGATCTGTTTTTGAAATATATCATTTACTGAAATTTTGTTCCAATTTAATTGAAAACTAACAAATTGCTTGAATCCAAAAATCAGCCACAATGTTTTAAAATTTACTTTTAACCAATTTTCATTGGATCTGAAGTAATGAATGGAAAATGTAGTTGCTGTCATTCAAGTTATATGTGTGGTAGGGCTAGTTTCAAGAAATGCTAACTCCAAAGACCTACATAAATATGTAGACCTACGTAGTTCATGTTATTCTTAATAAAATTTAGTACCTGCTGGCATAAGTTTAGACAAAGAGAATGCAAATTTTTCTAAATGAAATTTCTTAAAATAAAAGTTAAACCATTATATTAGGTAAATGTTTCATGATACAGGTGCGGCAGAACTGACTAAGCGGTTTGGAGGGGCAGCTTTCTTTAGTAGCGACAAGGCACATTTTCAAGTCAGTGGGGCTGTGAATAAGTGAAATTTTCACTACTGGGCTGAAAATAACCCCTAAATTATTCACAATTTGGCTACATTCCCCTAAACTTACTGTGTGGTGTGCCATGTCACAATTTGGCATGAGAGGCCTGTACTTTGTGGTGTACAGCATGGCCGTAACTATGAATTCCAAATGTTATGTCTCAGTGTTGCAAAATGTTCTGCAACCCAATGGAAGAGATTGTTGAAGAAGAGGGATTGGGGGACTTGTAGTTCCAACAGAATGGGGCTACAGCTTACACAGTCTGAAATTCTCAATGTTTTGAGAGGAATTTTTCCCAGACATTTGGTCTCTCCGAGGGGTGATGTGGGTTGGTCTGCATGGTCACCTGATTTTAGCATTTGTTATTTCTTTCTTTGGAGATATCTGAAGGAAAAGGTGTTTAAACATTGCTCTCACATCCTATACCAGAGCTAAGGGAGCAGATTACTCATAATCTGGGTAGTTAATGTTATACTTTGCAATATGTATGAATGAACTGTACAAAGCTTCAGAGACCATCTCCAACAGTCATAACAGCTGCCATCTTGAGGATATTATATTCAAAACATTTTTTTTTCTATATGTCCCCGTTACTTTTGTATAACTCCTCAAAACTGCTTAATCAGTTCTGCCACATCCGGTATTACAATAATATTGGTGAAACTGAACAGCTAGCTTTATAAGGAAAGTATAGAGGTATTAACATCATACTACTTTATCATGATTTGATATTTTTCAATTGGTAACTAGAAATTTACCTTTTAAAATATTAATTTTTTTCATTATAGTTGCCAGTACTGACTTTCAGTGCCCTAGAATTTCTTCTTATTACCATGAAAAACTAGTGGTATAGTTGCTGTGAATATTAAAATTATCTCTTCTCAGCTCAGCCATTCAAACATTTTTTGTTTCTATAATAAACTTTAGTTAAATATATTTTGTATTTTTACAATCTGTTATAATCTAAAATTGGAGCAGGTGTAATCACACATTTTGTTTTCATTCAATAATCTGTAGTCATTCATGAGAAGGATATGTAATGAAATAATCAGAAATGTTACAAATTGCAGAAGTATGAGCAAAATAATTGTAATTATTGTATTGGTAAGTTGCTTTGCCCATACCTTTAGCTGTGTTAGTACACCAGTTACCAAGAACAGTGAAATAAAAATTAAAAAGTTACAAAACAAGATCAATGAATAGAAAGCTGCACTTTAGATTTTACTGACTTTCTCCCCTTTGAAGCAGTTGTCTGGTAATCTACCAGTCCCATTGATATTCTGTTGAAATTTGACCCTCGTAGACAAATTTGTGATGCACAACCTGCTGATTGTCAGTCAAAGGAATATTGCTGTACTCTTCATTGTTCAGTAATGTTCTGCCCTTTTCCATATTACACATTAGACATATTTCGCAAGTGGGTGGTCATTTATTTACATATATTTTACTATTACTTTGAACATACGCACATAACTTTATCTAAGGTTTAGTTGGTTTATTGTATTGTTATTTTTGTTTCAGGTTAAAATGTTAGATGGGAATGATAAAGGACTTTTCAAGTGTAACTTATGTGATAAATACTTAGATAAAGAAAAAGATCTTGCATTGCATAGATTTTATTTTCACAAGGAGCCACCATTTGCTTGTTTATTAGACGACTGTAATTGTACATTTTGGAGGAGATCAGCATTAGTAGTGCATCAGATTACATCTCATAAAAAATACATGCATTGTTGTAAGATTTGTTCTGAAAGCTTTAGCAATATAAAGGATAAACAGCGTCACATGAAAATCCATCATCCTGATCCTTTAAAGTTGTTTAAATGTGTTCAGTGCGATAAACAATTTTCTTCAGAAGCTAATTTAAAGATCCATATGGTCGTTCATTCTGATATTAGGAAATATAAATGTCATTTGTGTGGAAAAAGTTTTAAATTAAAATTAACTTTATCAAGACATCTTCAATTCCATAAAAAGAATGATATACAACATACTGATATAAAAAAAAGTACTTTTGCTGAACTTGGAACAGATGTAGTAGAAGGTTTTATTATTTGTGATGCTGAACAACAGTTACAAGAAAATTTTCAAAATTGCTCAGATATATATAAGATTTGTACAATGTTTAAATGCCCCAGTTGTAATATATTATTCACACATAGGGATATACTTGAAAATCACACTGCAGAAGCCCATAGTGATGAAGGAGAATTAGTGAATTATGAATTAATTGATGTCTTAAAATTAACAATGGAAGATGGTAGTGAATTTATATAAATTCAGAGCTTTGTTAAGATGTTGCTTATTTTTATTTAAAGAAAAAAATTGTATAGAATAAATTTTTTTTATGATTCTGTGATAAGAGTACTTTTTCTTAAGTTTTTTTTTTTTTTGTCTTCAGTCATTTGACTGGTTTGATGCAGCTCTCCAAGATTCCCTATCTAGTGCTAGTCATTTCATTTCAGTATACCCTCTACATCCTACATCCCCAACAATTTGTTTTACATACTCCAAACGTGGCCTGCCTACACAATTTTTCCCTTCTACCTGTCCTTCCAATATTAAAGCGACTATTCCAGGATGCCTTAGTATGTGGCCTATAAGTCTGTCTCTTCTTTTAACTATATTTTTCCAAATGCTTCTTTCTTCATCTATTTGCCGCAATACCTCTTCATTTGTCACTTTATCCACCCATCTGATTTTTAACATTCTCCTATAGCACCACATTTCAAAAGCTTCTAATCTTTTCTTCTCAGATACTCCGATTGTCCAAGTTTCACTTCCATATAAAGCGACACTCCAAACATACACTTTCAAAAATCTTTTCCTGACATTTAAATTAATTTTTGATGTAAACAAATTATATTTCTTACTGAAGGCTCGTTTAGCTTGTGCTATTCTGCATTTTATATCGCACCTGCTTCGTCCATCTTTAGTAATTTTACTTCCCAAATAACAAAATTCTTCTACCTCCATAATCTTTTCTCCTCCTATTTTCACATTCAGCGGTCCATCTTTGTTATTTCTACTACATTTCATTACTTTTCTTAAGTATTTTTCCTTAATTTATACAAGGTTATTGAATATAAAGAGAAAAAAAATTGTTTTAATGTTTAAATTTTTTAAAAGGGAAAATCTTGTTCCCTACATTAAATAATGTGTTGCAGGAAGGTGAGTTAATGAGATTGCATCATACTTTCTATTTGTAGAGTAAGTTTTTCATTTATTATGTAATGTGATATACTATACTTTTCCATTCCTTTAATACAGCTATACTAGCTGGAAAAGCAAAATATAATAAAGAAAAAAGATTAAGTAAAAGATAGTGCTAATAAATACTATTTTCTTGATTGCTAGGGCCTTGTGAACCAGGCTTATGAAGATTTTTGATAAAAATCTGAAAAAATGATAGGATCATAAGGTACTAAAATAGTCCTACCCCTGTCCATGCTTTTTCTTGTAAATTATTAATCGTGTTGAGTTTAATTTTACAAATGTGAATTATATCTTCTGAAAATAAACTGACAGTATTAATTTTATTTTAACCGACTTAAAAAATTTCTGTAAAACGAGTTAAAAGTGAAAGATTTGCATATTAAAAAATAACAGCTGAACTGGTCTATGCTATTCAGTAGATTACAATTTATCATAATTTTCAGCTGTAAATATTTATTACAGAAGGATATAGTTATTCTTATTAAAACAATGGTTTAATAAAAATTTAGTATGTGCTCTTCAGAGGCTAAGGTAATGTGCAGAAGGTAGAAAGATGCTTAAACACCATCAGCATATCGAAAAACATCACCATTTATCATAAACAGGAGTTATTAAAGTATGCTGTATATATCTTAAAAGAAGTAGAATTCTGGGGTTGCCCCTCTAGAAGATGAAATTGAAGCTCTGCTGCCTATGCTTAACAATATGAAACTATAATAATTATTGAACCGTATAAGATTCTTAAGCAAGTTATAAATGTAAATGTATACTAACATAATTTTTTTTATCAAATTGAAATAAATAGTATGTTTATTCATAGAAAAAAATTTATGTAAATTAATAATCTATTTCTTTTAATATACATTAAATGTATTTTAATAACAAGGTAATACAACAAATTGAATGATGTGTAAGACTTAATCATGGTCAATCAGACATTCACTGCTAAGATCTTCCCGTGCTTTCTAATAAACAGATTTATGGTGAACTTAAGCTGCAGGATATGAGACAGTACATTGAAAATACCATGCCATAAAAATGGAGCAGTATAGCTAACTTCTACGCTATGTTATCTTCTCATGGCAAATTCCTTCAAAAATATGTTGAGTTTGTGTATATGCCATGTCTGAATTCATGGCACTTTAATTGTTAATATTTCAGACATACAACTACCGCTTTCGAAAGACCTCAAATAAGTTTGTGTATAAGGATGACCGCAGTTCCTGGTCCACAGTGCCTGTGGGACCACCGTTAGGTATTGCTTCAGAGGTTGAGATGAAATGACAGTTTTGTAGTGTGTGAAAATGCCATGCCTTTCTGGGATTTAAACCCAGGTCCTCTGAATGAAAAACAGATACCCACCACTTTTGCCATGGAGGATGGCACTTTATAACTTGCTTGTAAATAAAGAGTATCTTTCCCATAAAAAAGGATGGTGTGTGGTTTGTTTGATGTATGTGTGCTTACATTTATACTTCCTTGTACAAAGCAAAGGAAGTATTGTGATAGTGAAAAATTTCAGATTTCAACGGAAATATACATTTTGACTAGTTTTGGCATGATGTTTATCTCGTATAACTCAAAAACGATTAGCTGTAGAATGTTGAAATTTTGGATTTAGGACTGTTGCAATGTCTAGTTGTGCACCTCCCCTTTTGATTGCAATCGACTGGACCAAAAGTGTCCAAAAAAAGCCCAAAAATTTGGATTTTTTCTTAACTCCAGTAATAAGTCCTAAACGAGAGTTTTTCGATATATCATAAGTATTTACATTGCTTCCAAAGTTATAACCAAATAAAATTTTAATTAATGAAATATTTGTATCTTATACGGGGAAGGCACATTGGTTCGAATCTGACTTCATCCCCCTTTTTTTAAATTTAAATATATTGATTTATTAATAATTATTAACCTCCAATTGTAAAAATAAGTTACAATAATTCAATAACAATAAAAAAAAATCAAAAGTTATTAATGAAATAAAATTTTACGTACTTTTCATTTTAAAAAACATGTATGTAATTTAATGACAAGGAAGTCATATGGTGTTCACATTAGATTTTTATTTTAGCTGCTATTGGCGCAGAGCGGATCATGTAGGCGGCTGTACACAAATGATTTATACTTCTTTATATGAACAATTTATCTAAAATTATATTTGTGTTTTGAGTATAAAAAAGGAAAACATTGGGATAGAGCCGTGTTAAAAAAATCTCTACTCAACAGCAAAAAATCTTCAGCATTTTGTAAAAATTTTTGTTATTATTAGTACGCTAAATTCATAAATATTCAGTTACAGGTGACAAAAGCATTTAACAAAATCATGTAAATAAACCATGTAAATTTTTCTAGTAATATAAGTAATTTAGCTATAACAACTCATTGTACTTTTTCTAAATACTCTACTGTAGAATGGATAAACTTAATTTGTTATTAAGCTGCATTTTGGTAGAGCATTGGTTGATTTTTTACCAGTATAACTTTTATTTTTCAAACAGTGGTGGTTGACTATTACGTGATATTTATATCCTTATTTCTAATACTACACATTCAGTTTTTTATTTTAGGATAGAAGAACCGCAAGAAAATCACAGTCATGGAAATTACGGTCAGTATTTTTAGCAGTGGTCTGTGGGCGACTTAAACCCAATACCTTCATTAGCTCTATATTCTCTTCTGAATTGTTAATAATTTGTTAAGTATGTGTCTTTTGTACTATTATCGCACATCTCTTATTTCATAATTAAGACAGCAATGTGCATTGCAAAAGCACCCCTTGATAATATTTAAATACGAATAATCTATATTAACATCCCTCCTTTAAGTGATTTGAATCTCAATACCTAAAAAATTACAACTAATTCAATATAAAAAAAGCAAGTTATGATTTTATTTCTATGTACAATAGAAGTATCAACTTCATTTACAATTATTAACTTACATTATCTATTAAACTTCATATAAACAGCCCAATCGACTAAAAGTATATTATGTTCAATATCAGTTATGTTTGAACTCAATGGTGAATGTAATAAGAATTGTCTTCTTTTGGATGTCTTGGATTTTATAGTTATGGACAGCTCCTTTACCATTATATTCTATACATTTAGCAAGTATTATTACTAAATACACTTGTTACTACAAGTTCATTCTTTACAATGTCAACCCCAGTATAAGTGAATTGGACGACAGCAAATTTTTTTTTATAAAACCATTTTGCTTTTCAGAAATTTGTTTCACTAGACATGTTAATATGTTTTTTTGTAACCTGATAAGAATGTCAGTTGTACAACAGCCATTTTATTTTATGTACAATAACTGAATATACTCAAGTGTTACTGCATCAAGTTCCACCTAAAGCTTGGTGATACCCAAAGTGAAACAATTCATAAGATTAATCAGACTTTGGGAACAAAATTTAAGAATTGCAGATTTTTTTTTATTTAGGAAATCAACTAATAAGTAACCTATCAACTGGAAAAATAGTTTTGTTAGTTTTCTGTTCATGTAATAATTACAGTATGCTATAAAAAGTTGGCATGATACTACTGAAAGCTGCAACTCAATTTATGCTGTTGTATCTATCTCTTCTGTATTTAAATTATTTATAAATATTTGAACAATTTACTTTTCCTAAATACATAAACATTTTTTTCATCCTCTAGTTAACCTTTTATTCATTAGTTTTTTTTTTCATCCATTAGTTAACAAGTTTTTATTTGGATACAAAATTGAGCTGTAAGCCAAAGAAAGTAACTAGACATTAAAATATTGGGCATTTCTTTGTAGACAAGTCTGAGTTTACATTTTTCAGGCCCACCATTGCAGTATATTTGCTGCCAAATTGCATATAATAGTCGCAGTCCTTCATAATCGTAGACGATAGATTCTGCTACATGCTTGTATCCTGTTTACTAAATTTTGTATTTCAGTCTTATAATAAATTGTAACAGTGTTTACCTATCATCATAAGGTGCCCCCCCCCCAATCTTTAAAAAGGAAAGAAAAAAGTAATGTAGCATGTAGTAAAAAAAAAAAAAAAAAAAAAAAAAATAGTAATTTTCACTAGAAAAGTGAACAATGAATCAAACACAATTCACAATTAACAAAACACAATTAACAATTCACAGGTTAACAGAAATAGTTGAATTAAAATTAATTTTATAATATTCTTCTTTAACTAGAAAACACAGATAAGGTGGAATCCCATAATTCAAATAATACTAAATTCACTTATGATAATTTAAAAGTATTTATATAGAATATTTATTATTATTAGTGGTGGGTGAGATGATTCAAAATAAAATCAATAATTGTTCTTAAAGGTTGAAGTTATTGTAAATTTAATTAACAATGTCAGTTACATTATATAATATTGAATGAAAATTGTGTCTATTGCTGCTGTTAGAAATTAAATAAAATCACATCTAAAAATATAACTCCAGTTTAAATAAAGCATGTCTAATTAATTGTACATAACGCTATCAATTCTAATGTTTTTAACAGTGTACTGTAATCTGCCAAGGAGATTGCCCTGGTCATAAGATATACATAAAGAATTTTTAATATCAGAAAAATCCAATCCACACTGAATGCAAAAATCTTCTACTTTATTACCAGTTACTTCTAATTACATCTGTATTAAAATTATTTATCTTATTCATGTACAATTTAAAAATTTTCTTTTGAATGTACAATTTTAAAATTGGATTTCTCAAAAATGTTTCAGATAATTTTAATAAATTTACTTATGTGCAGAATACACATTTTTTGCACACAATCTTATCACCATTATTGAAAAAAGTTAACTATTTTTCTTATTTAACCACTTCTCTTTATTGGTTACAATTTCAGAAGTACTGCTTGTTGGGACTTCATATTAATTTATTTTAACTAAAAGGTAACAATTTTTATTAATTAATGAAATAAGTTTATATTAAATAATAGCTGAAACAAGGGATTTTACTACTATGCTTTAAAATTATTAGACTTAAAAAACGTTATTCTGGAACGTTCTGCTTTAGATAAGATTATATTCTTTTACTAAATTAATGAAAATTTTAATAATTTATTGAACATTAAATTATGTGCTTCCAAATGAATAACTGAGATACTTATTCTTTATTTTCTTAAAATAAGCACAGTCGCCAATAAAAAACATTTTACATCTACTAATTTGGTAGGCTTCAATTAATTAAAAAATTTAATTGTTACCATAATAATCACTAATATTTAAAAAATTTTTTAACAATATGAAAATAACATAAAACACCCTTCATTTTAACACATTTTTCATATATTGAATTAATACCATAACCTTACTTCTGAGAACTAGCAGTCGTGTATTAAAATGCCTTAACATTTTCTACCTTTCTTGAGTATTACACTTTTTATGGTAATGAGGGTCACAATTAAATAAATTAATAATATAGATTCATTATTCTTAATATAATTTAAAATGCTAGAAATAATCCTGTCATACAATTGTTGGTAATAAATTTCAAAATTACATTACGGCCAGTTGTTATATGGCATCAGTTCTGTTGTAAGAGTAACTAAATTATTACGAGTAATTTATAATTTTTATATTCAGTAGCATAAAAATGATTCTTTTTTTAATACTACTGAGTTTAAGTACAGATATTCCAAAATTGTAACATCCCTTAACAATAAATAAAAATTTCATCATTAAAAATTTAATTTACTAACACTGAAATTTGTTATTGGGGTTAACTTTATCTTAATACATATTATAGGTAAATTCAACAAAAATTAACTTGCAATTCAATAGTTAGTCTAACTAATATTGATTGATGTAATTATAACATACTTTCGCCAATAGAACAGGGTCTTACATAAAACAAGGTAATATTTCACAACTCACAAAAAAATGATCTGATAAATGATGGCTAATCATCCTAAGTCTACCTTAAGAATATTAAGAAATATTGCATAATAATGTGACAAACAAGCAATTTTTATTTATTTTATTCTATAAATAATGAAGAAGCCTAACAAATTATAAATTAACTTATAAAATCCTTACAAAAACTAATTAAAAGAAGTACCGTTTTAAAAATTAGAAGCCGATCTGTATATAAAACTTAGATAAGAAGCGAATGTGGTTTAATTTTTTAGTTTATAATTTATTTCTGTTTAACATTGTTCAAAAACATCTAACAATAGAATAATGAAAATCACATAAACTTTAAAATAAAATATTTTTTGTATTACATTCATGAATTAACACTTAATAAATCAAATAAATAAAACAGATTTCCAAAAGATAACACTTCCTAAGTTTCAGAAACTGTACTAACACAATGACAACTAGATAATTCATAATGCTCTCTGTTCGCTTCCTGCCATTTGTCCCTGTCCTTTGGTCACTTCACTTATACAAATCCACTGACTTTCATTATTTTCTCTCCAAAGGCTCACTTTGTTATCACCTCCTGAAACAGACAGTATGTTTCCTGTAAGAGACCAACTGACATTCCAAACAACATCATCGAATGTGTGCAGGACAGTTGAAGTCCAGTTTATATTGTCATCACTAGTCCAGATGATTACCCTATGGTCTTGAGAACAACTTGCTATAGTACTTCGGGGAAGGCCAATGGACGGAGCCCAAGCTACATCTCTAACCCAATCTGAGTGGACTTCAAGTTTTGTTTCCTCGACCCAGCGATCACCTTCTTCTTTCCATATTTTCACCAAATTATCACAACCTCCACTCACAAGCCTTTTAACCTGACTAGGTCGAACAGAATTCGCTGGATCTGATGAAGGAAGGGGCGATGTTGCAGGGCACCAACTTACAGCATTGCAACCAATAGTATGGGCATTAGATATTTTCTTAGCATCCCAACATGAAGCATCTGTTGTATTTGACAGTACAGAAATTGTACCATCAGAACTTCCACAGGCTAACATTAACCCGTATTCATGAGGAGCCCAAGCGACAGAGTTAACCGACGAATCATGATTATTATATTCATAAAGTTTGGTCCACTCACCGCTTTCCTTCCATATTATAACTTTTCTATCATAAGAACATGAAGCAAGTAAATTACCAAATTTTGGATGAGCCCAAGCCACCTGCCACACAGGGCCATAATGTCCTTTTAGATCGGCAACCAGAGTTTGCGTTCCGCTTTTTAAATTGTATATTTTAACTGAACTGTCAGACGAACAAGTTGCAAGCCGCAAACCGTAATAATCCATTTCTGCATCATGAATTAAATCCTCATGTCCAGTATCAATTGTATTCAAAATTGATACCATTTTTAAAATCTTTGAATAAACACTAATTTCCCAAAATTACCTCTACAAATTATAAATAATATTACACTATTAACGAACTTACAAGTCAACACATAACCATAAACGTGGATACAGGTTAGGAAACATAAGTACACAAATCGTTTTAATTTAGGCAATTTTAACGTATATATATGTATATAGGAAACGATTATTACATTTCAAAACTACCAAACGTAATTTTTTTCGCAATCACTGTTACACCTTATATAATATATTGTCCATTGTTTACTATATACTAAAAAGTATAAAAATACTGTGATCATTTTCCCCACTGGTAGTGTACAATTCAAAAAATTGATCTTTAAGAGAAAGTTTTTGATTGATTTCCAAAAATGAAAAACTTAATGCTTCAGTAAGTTAGTTCAATAGTATATATGATGAATAAATGAGCAGACTGTTATGTAGAATTTTATTAATTATTTATTTAAAATAAATACAGAGAAGAGAAGATTATAAAATTACTGTCATATTTAAGCATATTTCAACGTAAAATAAAAAAATAATCGTTATACATTTCCTGCAGGTTATTTGAATACTGTACGATGAAATCTAGGGAATTCTGAAAAGATTTGATAGTTGCAAACAGCTGATCTGTGTTTTCGTTTTAAGTTAGGTTAACGTGGCCACCGTTATTTTCAAATAGTAATAGGATTATTAAAAGCAAATTAAATGCTTGATGAAATTTCTGAAACCTTGTTAATTTTTTTTAATGTTTAGCAATCTGTTTAGGTTTCTTTTATTTGTAGCTGGCTAAAGGTGTTATTTATGAACCGGCAAACTTCATTGAGTTGACAAAGAGGTTAGTAGTGATAAGCAATACAGATTTAAAAATGTGTTTAGTCAATGAAGATAAACGTGGTTGTTTTAAGACAAAGAATGATTCATTTTCCTGATAAATACTATTTAATTTGTTGAGAAGCTCTTTATAAAGTAGAAATACAGTGTTGTATAATTTAATATCTTTAATTATAGAAAACTTGTGTTTTTAGCACCAAATTTCTCTATAAATGGAATTTTCTGGATGGATGGTTTAAAGTAAATGAGAACATGATTGCAACAGAAGGGAATTTTAAAACCTTTTTTTCCATCAGGAAGTCAAATAGAATATAATGATTTGATTGCAATAGTCATTAAAGCTATTTTCAAGTTGTCATTGGGTATATTATTTCAAATATACAAACATCTTGTGCAAAATAATTGTGTTGGATTGAACAGATTGTTTGCTGCATACACCAATATCATGAAATCTTTTTTTCACTGAATGAAATATTAACTTGTCAACTAATTGTTTAGTATTTTTATATATATATATAAAATGATATAAAGATATCAATATATACATATAAATATAATTAGAAAAGACTGAAATTATGCGCAAAAAATCAACATGGTTAAAAGAAGTTAACATAAATGGAAATAAAATCAAAATAGTAGCCCAATTTAAATACCTGGGAGAAATAATAACAAATAACCTAAATGAAAAATCCTCGATCCAGTTAAGAAGAAACAAATTAGCTAAAGCTCAAAAATTAACCTGGTATGCTTACAATAAAAAAATGCTCTATCAATAAATGATTTTATAAATGGTCTATAAAAATGAATGGTTTATAACAGTTATAAAACCAGAAGCACTCTTCCACCTGAACCAACAATCAGACAGAAGAACCTGCATCAATAAAAAGTAAGATGTGCAGTGGTGGATTATAACCAACAAAGTTGTGTACAATGAGTTAGAACTCATCACTGATACCATGCGTAAGAGGAGACCAGGATTCTTTGGATATAAGAGGATCCAAGATTCAAGACTTTTGAAGCAGCTAGTACAGTACAATCTAGACTTCAAAAACACCAAGACAGGATCTAGATGGATCAGAGAAGTAAGAGAGGATCTGAAAGAAATTGGCCTTACATCAGAAGACACCACAGTTAAGATAAAATTAAACAAGAAAATCAAGAACAAAGACACTGCTTCATACTCGCAATAAAAAAATTTCCAACATGAACATTTTCAACTGTAGAAAGGGCATAAGATTGATCAGAAGATATGAAAAAGTACGGAAAGAACCACAAGGCCCAAACAGTCCCATCGAAAAGATTTGGATAATGGACTGACTAAAGTGATTCTATGTGGTCATAAAAGATAATAATAAAATGTTAATAAATTACATCTTTGTTTCTAAATATTTGTAAATATACTCCAGACTAGTCCCCCTTTCTTCCTTGTGGCATTGGTGATGGTGTTACTGTTAATTGGTTAGAAACTCATTTAGTTTGTGATGATTCTAGTAGAGGTTTTATGCAATATTTTTACATGTTCTTTTTTATTTTTAATGTTTCTGTTTTTGGTGTACGCTTTGTTGTTATGTTGTACATTCTTGTATATATTTCTTGTATTTTGAAAGCATTAGTATCAGTTTTTTATGAATGCTTATTAGCATTATATATATATTTTTTTAATTAGGTGTATTTAGATTTGTCCTAAACAGGTGTAATTTTTTTACTATATTTTATGTGATAAGTTATTTATAAATGTATGTAAGTGGCGAATAACATGCTTACAGTTAAGTAGCATTTTACTGTGTTGTGTGAGGTATTTAGAAGTGTTGTGAATGAGTATATCTGTTGTGGGGTTTCTGTAAACTTTTAAGTTCTTGCTGCCTGTTTTGGATTTGGTAAGGTCTAGAATTTGAGTACTTTGTTATATTGCTTCATCTCAAACTTTGCATATCAGTTCACAGGCATGGAAAACACTTAACAAATGTAGTAACCATATAATGCAGATTTTGTACACTGCAATAATTAACTTAACACTTGAACAATACAGTTCAAGTAAAAGCAACAAAGAAAAATTGTTTGACATTTACCATGCAAGTTTACAAGTAGCACCCTGTAATTTAACTGAGGAAGAGATTGGATTGAAGTCTTTAAAAATTTTTAGATATTTCCAAATAGTTAGGAATTGAGATTTGATTTTTATTATTTTATGTAAATTTAACTGTCATTTTGTGTGCAGGTATACTAATAATTTTTTATTATCCCTATATGAATATTTGTCTTAAAGTATATTATTCAATAATCAAGTTAAAAATCAGTGTAAGATATTTAAATATTGGAAATATTGGCATATTGGCATTATGGATTTTTTCAGTTAAAAATCTTAAAATTTTTAAATGTATATTTATAAATGTTACAAAAATGATAAAACTATACAGCGGGAAATAATCAAATCAGCTAAAAAAATGAAGCATCAGAAAAATAGAAATGAATATTTTTTCAACTCTAGATTCCAACTTGTTAAAGTTTGCAGCAAATCAGATAAAACCAGAGTAATTTACCATCCTAATTTTACCCTTTATCAAATTTACCCATTATTAAATAATGGGTATTTAAATATAAATTTATTATTATTTACTTTATAAAGTGTTTTTTGTATTATTTTTATTGATTTATTTTGTTAATTTCATTAATCTTGTAAATTCTGCCTATTTTTGTTACTACTTTTTTTATTATAAATTGAATTTTACACATTGTATTTTCAGTTTAAAAATTAATTTTTACATAGATTTTATTCTTAAAATTTTAAATATCTTCATTCATATTTCTGCATCAGTTATTGTTTTCATGGGTTAATATGATTTATTCCCACTTCCCTTTATTTTTTTATGGGTTACATTGATTTTGGCCTCTTTATATTTTATTTAAAATCTATTATAAACTTATTGTTTTATTTTTCCTTCCACTCTAAAGATCTTCTGTGACTCGTGCTAGGATAATTCCTTTTTCCCACAGTAAACAAATCTCCCTGTATAATTATAAAATGTTAATTATGAAATTTTATTTATTTAAAAAAATATCCTACAATTTGCTGATCTTAAGTGCTTCAGTATTTTAAGAACAACTGATGGATATACATCCATGATTTAATTCCTGATTTTATTGTATTTTCCATCGGCCAACATTCATTACCTTTGTGTGAGAATTATCTCTGCATAATATGTAATTTTAACATATATATGAAATGTAAACCACCAAAAAATAGTAATTAAATAAGTGTTATTACTTAGTTTTATAACTTATCTAATACTGTGTTTTGATGGTTTATATTTCATATAATATTAAATTTTATTAACGCAGTGGTCGATATTTTAATGAATTATTTGACTCTTCATAACTATTCAACATATATTACAATTATATCATTTATAAAAACATTTTTTAAATTTCTAAAGTTTTCATAATGTAATCATACATTTTTTATGATGTATAACTTACTTTTTTATGATGTATTATGATGTATAACTTACTGATAATCTAGATTATATTAGATTTTATGAAGAATAGGAGATCTGGTTTTACTTAATAGCTACTTTAGCCATTTCTAAGGAAATGAAGTAATATACGTATAATTGCCGAATGAAGAATGAGAAGGGAAGGGGATGATCAGTCACTGAATATTTCCTCTGGTTGGAGTTATGTACTGTTTTGCTCAAAACTGAATTCAATAGCTGTATATCACATTTGAACAATGAAGGCACTGTGGAACTGCAGCATCCCCTATTTGTAATTGATATTTTCGATAACACATTATATTAAATTTATCCTTTTTTTCTTTAATTCTTTCTTTATACTTGTACAATATATAATCCTTAAGCTTAATGTCAGTAGCCATCTCCCAGTTTATGAAAAAGATACAAAAATCTTTGTATGGAACTGTGCACTACACAGTTTCAGCGGTGTAGTGTTTGGTTGTGCGCATGTGCACATAGGAGCTGCACACGAGGCTGCAAGGGAGAGAGAGAGAGTACTGTCACCCCTGCAGTGCTGACCCTGGCGTGCTGATGGAAGGTAGTTTTTTTTTTTTAATCTGTGTGTATGGAACTTATTCGATCCCTTTTCTAGTTTAGTTGGTGGAAAGAATATGAAAGTGGTTTAGTTGTTTTTTCAGTAATAATAAGAAGATGGCAGAAAGCAAAGACTCTTTGATTACCAAATCTGCCCAAAAAGACACTGGAAGGGCGAAAGAGAAGATAATTAGTTAAAACTAATTATGTATTTGTTTCTGTGTATGTAGAAATTTAAATTAAGCACCATTGGACTATAGTGTTTTTAAGCGGACATTTTATTAAGGTATTATCTAATAATAATAAAAAATATTATCTATATTGCCATTTTATTATTTATTTGGTTAAACCGAACACGGTTTTAAGTACAATGTGCTTAAAAACCATGTACCAAATTCTTGAATGTGATAAAGTGTAGAATTAGATTATTATTCTGCTTCCAGCTGTTCTATTTAAGTCATTTTTTTCAGTTCTTTTATTTTACAGAAAACTTCAACCATGGTCTTGAAAAGGCCCAGCAAAAACTTTTCTGGAGCAGCACCCCCACTAATTTTAGCTATGAGCTGCCACAGCATTTGAGGATATGGGTTTTGAAAATAAATTGTTATTTTTGTGTCCTGGAACATAGATTTGTGTTATAGATTTTATTTATTCATTTTCTTAAGATATTAAACAGATTACATAATACAAGTTTAAGTCAATTACAATATGTGTCAATTATGTCTGGCACAGATTACAAAACTAGATAATCAAAGATGAAACCTTGAAAATGACCCTTTGCTTTTGTATTGTAATCTTAATTAAATTGCATATATTGACAACAGTGAGTTGCTCTGCTCTATCTTATACAAAAAGTTAAAAAAATATAAAAAGTATTGTTGATAAACAAGTATTATTTCTTTATTGATTTATTTTTGGTTTTTCCTTTTTCCAGATGATTGTTTAGTAAACACGTATTATTAACAGTTTCGGTTTTTGTTTCATTAACTTCACAATGGTGAGTACATTCAAAATAGCATAATTTTTATTGTTGAGTTTAAATGTGATTTAATTTATTATCTTTAACTGGTTTGGTTAAACAGTTTATAGTTATTGATGATTTATAATTATAATTTTTTATTCATAATCATTTATTTTCTTTGGATTGAACATTAATTGAAAGTTAACGGCTTTCTAAATTTAGGTCCTACCTTGATGAAAGTTTTGCATAAAAATAAAAGTAGTAATTATATTTTACGATAAAGATGAGTAATATATTAAAACCAAACCTAAGAGTATTATGGAAGTACATCTTATTCAGTTTTATCTGTTGAAAATCAGCAATCTGTAATTTTTTTTGTAAATATGAATAAAACATCGTGAAATTAACCATTTCAGTGTGCATCACATATTTACATGTGTTTATTCAAATAGATTTCATAATGAACTTATCTTAAAACATAATAAACTAAATGAAATATCTTTTGTAATATCCAACACTAGAGGTAATGTTGTGTTATTATTCAAGATCAATTCTTTAATGAGTTTCTTGTAAAGAATGAAACTTGTTCATAATGAAAAGAATAGATTAGAATTACAATAGTCATGTAGTGAGTATGGATAATAACAAGAAGTTATTAAGCCTATTATGGATAATGATTACCAAAGCATGTTAAGAATTCCAGTTAGAGGGGCAAAGATGAAAGAAATTATTAAAAAAATTATTAGAAATTATGAAAGAAATTAGCACTATGCTAGAGTAGCTTCCTACCACTAATTTGGCAAAGTATGGATTGTAAGTATAGGGTACTCATGACAGATATAAATGACAAAATACATTATAAATTGTGTAATTGGTATATATTTTTTCGATTTTGTTATTATTCTTTGTTTTGATTTCGTATTATTTGCGTATGTATGTTTGGTTGAAAAAAGGACTGTCATTGAACAAATTCTTTAATAATATTATAAACTTAATTCAGAATTTGGCACTATATGTATGAATTGTTTTAAACTTTCATTTCAGATATTATTTATAATCTGTTCTTAGACTATATGTTGATAATAGGTAATTTAATAACTTGAAACATTCCATACTAGTCATAACTTAATAAAATATTTTTAAATAAAAGGCTATTTAAAAAAAAACTATCCTAAAAAGTAAAAGTATATTGCGAATATACTTAGAATACGTAAATATTAAGGCAGTGATAATTCCAAATCTTCTATATAGATATTGCAATTTTTTTTGTTTATATCTTATGTTATCTGGAAAAAACCTCATTTTTTGAAGTGATTAAAAAAGAAATATTTATAAAATTAAATTGTAATATTTTTTTTTTACTTCAACTGTAGAAAGGTTTTCAATTGATATCATAATTTAACTTGAAAATCAAGCCTATTGTTTAGATAGTTCATCTATAACAAACAATTTGTTTTGCGCAACTATAAAAAATAATAGATTTACAATTTTCGTTAAAAATATATTGTGATTTAATTCATTACTTACTCATTCATCTCATTACTCATTCATCTTTGAGAGTAGGACTGTAAAACACATATGATCATGATTTTTATTTACAAAAGATATTAATTAAAATTATTTACCTGAATAATCTAAAAATTTTTAATAAATTTTATTTTCAGAAAAATCAAAAAAAAACTCTTCTTTTCATACATCTACAGCGGTTTTCTCAGAAAATAACTTGGAATACAATTAATCTACTCTTGAAATACAACTACTTAGTTTATTAATTAAACGCAGAGTTCAATATAATCTTGTATCAAAAAGACATGCAAATAACAAAAGAAATTGATAACTAAACTGAAATGAAATAATTTCACACATTTGAACAGCCCTTCTGGTAAAGTTATAAAATTCTTTAATAATCTTCTGTCAGATGTTTGGTCTCAGTAGAGAAGTAAAACATAAAATAAATTGGAAAATATTATTAACTGTGAAGGCAGTGTACTGAGATTTTCTTAAAACTTTAAAAACATTTAGGCTTTTTATATAATTAACAGATAGAAACAGTTTTTTAAAAAGTTACGCATTAATTTACAATTATAGTGTTATAGGGCGTCATTGTATAACACAATTGCCATTTAAATGGTACAGTCAGTGTAAATTATTTTATTTTTTTGTATTTTGCCTATTTAAATTATGACTGTATTCTATATTGTAAATTGATTTTAGGATATTTCTGCATTTTCTGATGATAATTTTGAAGTTAAAGATTGGATAAATCAGACATTTAAAACAGCAGAAGCTCAGGAAAATAAAGATGTAAGTTATACTTTTATTGAATTTTACTATTTTCTTTTATTAACAGGTTTGTAAAATTAGCAATCACTTGTGAGCGAATTTGACAGAATTATAAAAATTTGAAGCGGTAACTTGAATAGCTTTTGTCTGCGGTTTGGCTTATAATAAATTATTCCAAATGTTTTCTTTTTGTTTTATGCTTCATATTTTCCAATTTTTCTCCTTACACCTTTTAGTCAAACACTTTTTTTGCTGCTACTTATAAATTGATTAACCCTGAATGCAATAAATCTAAGTGCTTTCTGTTATGCTTCACTAGTGGGCTGTAAAAAAAGTGCTACTGTCATTGAATAAATATCTATCTTGCCAGTATTATTGTTTTTGTGTGTGATCATTTATGTATTAGATCAAGAATTTAAGAAAAAATATTGGTAAGTATTTATTTTTAAAACAACTGCCTAAAAGTATGAAGTAGATATGTAAATTCGTTCTTAACTGAAATGCTATTAATTTATTACTGTTAAGTACAAAATAAATGATTATCTTGTTATTGTGTAATAAAATGTCTTAATATAGTGTTTTTTTTATTCTAATTTAATAGGGGAAAAAATAAAAAAAGGGTTTACAAAGTATGACAGTCTATGATGCCATATAGTTTGATGGTTGCTTGAAGAGAATTGTGCAGGTCCTAATTACTGTACGGAAAGAATACCTGAGTTATGCACATAATTAGACTTAACCTTATTCTAAAAATTTGAAATTTTATCTAATGAGTATGCTCAAGTTTGCTCAAAGTTTATCATTTTCTCAAGTTTATTATTATCACTTACAACATTGTACTCCTACATTGACTTATAGAATTCAAAATTCCTTAACTAAGACAAAGACATCCCTTAAATTAACGTTCCTTTTAAACTATTTTTTAATTTTTTTTTTTTGCAAAGTTGTTTCCTTTCTGGTTTCAGACTTTTGGGGAATTAATGTATGATTCAGTCATCCAATTCTTTTTACAAGATTCTGCTAAAAGTTTTTTCTTGCCTTGTTCACATTTAATCTTTACATTCTGATTTTGCCGATTCTTCAAAGTTTCAGATTTATCCTGTGATCATATTTCAAAAGCTTTTGGTTTTTTGTCTTTCCTAACTTTACTATTGTTGATATTCTTTAACGTTAACTATCACTCTATAAACATATTTCTGAAAACTTCCATCTTAAATCTGTGTTTAATAAAAGCAGACTATTCATCTGTATGATAGCTCTGCTTTTTTTTGCACTTTTTTAGTTTTTTTAATAATTTTCTTCATCTATTTATTGATGTATTTTATTGCTATTGAAATCTTGTAATTTCATATATGAAAAAACTTGTTGATTACATGTTAATAATGAATGTGGTTAAACTATTTAAAAAAAAAACGTAACTTTTCTAAATTCATGGAGTTGAATTTCCAGAAGATCTTTTTAGAATTATTAACAATATTCGTCTGTAATACTATATTCACTTATTTAATACTATCAACAATTTAATAAACAGATTTGGTTAAACATATCTTTTTACTAATTAAAATTTCTTTGAAAAAATAAATTATGTTTTTAAGTCTGGATCACAGCATTCATAATTATCTTGTTTTACAGTTTAAAGAAAACCTTCCCTATATTAAAATGATGTTAAAGCTTCTTTTAATGATTTTAGGCATTTGTGTCTGCAGTGGTGATGAAGTTACAATTGTATGTACAGCAAGTCAATAGTGCATTAGAGGATACTAGTCAGCAGGTAAATTATCTCTTGTGTTTTTTATTTTGAATAAAATTTATTCCCTCATGGAAAATAAGCGGTTCTAACAGCAATATGGTGTGTGTATGTATGTACTATGAAAGATTAAGGTTCAGCTTATTTGAACTGCATCTGACCCATAGATTTTTTTTTTTTTTTGGTGGGCGAAAAACGCCTGGGCGTTATCATCACCTGGAATTTTATTAATAAAAGGGTAAAATAACAAATAACTCCAAAACAATAAAGCTTATAAGGTGTATAAGTAATATTAATCATATAATAAAAATTTATTAAAACATGTCAAGAAGACAAAATAAAACTAAAAACTAATACCACAGACGAAGTCGTTAAAATGTAAGTTAAAATAATCGATAAAAGAAACTATATAAAACTTACCTAATTCCAATGGGTTGTGTAAAAGGTTCCCACCCCGGATAGTAAAATTAAATACATAGAACCGAAAAAATCAAAATTGAAAGTAAAGGCTAAAAATGATTATAAAACTCTTCTATCATAAAAATATATATGATAATATTAAATTTTTTGCAGTAACCTGGTACTATGCGAAAAGAGAAACATCCGGTCCAAAATTTTGTTATTACTGCACAAGATATCATGGATGTTTCTAGGTAGATTAAACTTACGACGCAACGCCGCATAACATATGCAGTCCATGAGAATGTGGTGCACAGTCATGCGGCAGTTGCATCGTGTGCATAGGGGTGTGGCTTCTCCTGACATTAGGTATTCGTTTGTGATCCTCGTATGTCCTAACCGTAACCGGCAGAGGACCACTTCCTCACGATGAGATTTTCTGCAAGAGGAGCCCCATGGCAACACTGAATCTTTAATCCATCTGAGTTTATTATCGATGACAGTAGTCGCCCAGTCACTTTCCCACCTCGCTCTCAGTGATTGATACGATTGATAAAATCAAAGGTAGTAACTCGGGTGGTGAAAGGAGGTTGAATACACGCTTCTTTGGCAGCATAATCTGCTCTTTTGTTATCTAGAATCCCTATGTGGCTAGGGATCCAGCAAAAACTTACCTCTGTGTTGTGATTATCTAACTCAGCGATTGCATCATAAATGTCAATGACGACAGGATGTCCTCATAGATGACATCTGATCTATAGATCAGATGTTCTATGGTCACCACTTAGATGTATAGTTCCTGTACTGGTCTGAAGGCCTCCACTACACCATCAAATATCAAAGTACACTAACAAAAAAAGCCCTCAAAACCTTAACATGATCCAGTAGGTGTCTAACCAAAATCCATGGAAGACTACCAGGGAAAAGAGATCAAGGTACTTATTTTAACTTTACTATTTTGTTCTACGTACTGGTAGAACAAAATATATGATCTATTCAGAGTGATGTTGAAAAACAAGACAAACCTAACTAAAAAGTACTGAAATATTACTTACTTTACCAAGCCTTATGCATCCTACTAAAATTAATTTGGTGTTGGGGTATGGGGTTAGAGCAACAGTTTATTGATCAATGATTTTATATTGATAGTCATGTTTGTTTACTGGAACAAATAAATTTTCCTTCAAAATGGTTAAGAAAATTCATAAAAGAAAACCTTGCCCAACTCCTGAGCTAGTTGTGTGGCAAGAGGAAGCATCCATCATCCTGGTTATAAGATACTACCAAACATTTATATAATCAGATATGTTTTTTCTGTTAATAATATTAGCCCAAAAAAATTTCAGCTTATTTTTAGCTGACTTAATGGTACTGCGCACAGTTAAGTTCATTGATTCATAGGAACCAGTGCAGTAGATAACTTTTCAGCTCTTCATATTAATTTTATCATTATTTCACATATCTGTAATTTCCTAGATACTGAATCCTGAGCTACTCCAATTATGATAGAACCATCAGCTTGTAAGAGATGCATTTTACAGATTTACCTAGAAAATTAGATTGTGTAACAGCTTTCCTATCATGCTCCAGGACCATGGTAAAGATTAAATTAAATGTAGAATTTAGTTTAAGTACCTGTGTTAAAGATGTCAATATACCTAAACTGTGCACTCAGGCTTTATGGTTCTATAATACAGTCAGTCCAAATAATTGAAGCAGAACACTTTGTAAAATATGACATGTGCTGAATGCCCACATCTTATTGTGGAAATCAAAGTTGAAATAAAGATCAGTATAGACTTTGAAATATAGTTTGCAGTGTATATAGTGGTTAGTGTACAAGGGTTGTCTGAAAACTTATGAGCCTAACATAGAAAGACATTTTCTGTCAAACATAGTTTTATTTTTCAACAAAGTCTCCTTTCAAGGAATTACTTTTTCCAGCGATGCTCTAAGCTCTTTAACCTTCCAAATAGTAGTTGGCATCTTTCTCTGCAAAATAGGTGTTTACGTATGTGATGATACCTCCTTGTCCGATGAAAATCTCTTTCCTCCAAGCGAAACTTTAAGGTTAGGAAACAAGGAAAAGTCGCTTTGGACCAGATCTGGTGAATACAATGAGGGGTCAACCAATTCAAAGTGCAATTCATGAATTTTAGCCATGGTGACCATCGAAGTGTTAGCAGGCCATTGCCTGATGGAAAAGCACTTTCTTCTTCTTCAGATGTGGTAGTTTTTTTGCAATTTCTGCCTTCAGATTGTCAAGTAATGATGCATAATACTGTCCCATTATTGCTTTACCTTTTTGAAGATAATCGATAAAAATATTCTGTTACTATTCCAAAAAACAGTCGCCATCACTTTCCCAGCTGATGGAATCATCTTCGCCTTTTTTTGAGCAGGTTTACCCTTTGCAGTTCACTGTTTTGACCATTGTTTCGTCTCAGGAGTGTAGTGGTAGATCCACGTTTTATCTACACTTACGAATCTATGCAAAAAATCGTTTTGCTTAAACTGCTCCAGCTGGGCCTTGGAAATGTTCATTTGAGTGCCTTTTTGGTCCAAAGTGAGCAAACTTGGTACCTGACACATGGATAGCTTACGCATATCCAATTCTTCAATTAATATATGACAAACATGTTCTTTCAATATGCCCATAGCCTGTGCTATATCTCTAACCTTAATTCATCGATCGTCCAGTTCCATTTGGTGAACTGTTTTGGTGATATCGGTGGTGGTTGCAGTTTTTGGTCATCCTGAACGTTCATTATTAATCAAGCTGGTATGACCATGTTTAAATTCAGCTGCTCATCTTTTCACGGTGGCAAGTGATGGGATAGAGTCCATGTAAACAGTGTCCAATTCGGTTTTAATTTGCATAGGTGTACTGCCTTTCAAATGCAAGTATTTAATGATGTTACGATATTCAATTTTTTCCATTTTCACAAAAACACTCACAATAACTTACTCAAACAATTATCAAACAAAAATTGAGTGTCTAAAATGATTGAAATTTTAGTAAGTACCTTTTAATGTACGCATGAATACATTCCCTAAATTTTGTTGATGAGTGCCGCTATCTTCATGTTGAGGCTCAAAACTTTTCAGACAACTTTCATATATATTAACTAAGATGACAGTGTGTCATTTATATTTCTATAATTTCTGGTTCTAAAGAAAAATTTACTTTAAAAAATTGATAATTCTATAAAAATAATAAGGTTAAGAATTTTAAAGTTTACATGAGTATTAGAAGTGTTTGATTTATCCCCTCTTTAAATAAAATCTAAATTGTTTGGTATTTTTTAATTTTGAATTTAACTTTGTTAAAGTTAGATATTGGTTGTTGTAAAAGAAGCATAATATTTTTTACTATCCTCAAAAATATACATTCACAGATTTCACAAAAAAAGTTTTTTTTTTGATGATTTACTCAGATTTAACAGGCTGGTTTTTGACATTATAAGCTCTTAAGTAGAAAGTTGTAAGTCTAGACTTGTAAGGAAATTTTTTTCATACTTTTGAAATTGTTGGTATTAATGTTTTGAAACTATTAGTAGGGACTATTTTTGATCTTATTTGAAAAAAATTTACTATTACCTTCTCCCTCCTGAATCATTAAAAAATTTATTTATATTGATATAATCGTTAATGTATTAGAATTCAATCTACAATACAATTATTATAGGAATGGTTGGTGTGAGTCTGGATGATCAAATTTTGTAAATAAGTGTTGGATCCTGGATCAAACCAGTTTCTAAGCTATAGGGTGTTCAAAAAATGATACAACCTTATGGGAAAATAAGTAAGTTACAATAGTTGTTGAAAATGGCGTGCATTATGTAATTCGTCTAATTGAATATGATGTTGCATGCTCTTAAACACATGTTTTAATGTGTTTTGAGGAATTGCTGTATCAAATGTGAGAAAATGGGTTTTGTAAGCAGCATCCTTAAGGTATCCCCACAAGAAAAAGTCAGGAGGGGATAAATCAGGAGACTGAAGGGGGTCTCAACTCCTTCGAAATCACTTGTCCATGAAAACACTGATCCAAGAAAGTCATAGTATTGTTGGCTGTATGAGCTGTAGCATTGTCCTGCTAAAATGATGTGTACTTTAGCCAATCTGCAGCCTGTATGTAGTACTCACTGTTCACTGTGTTGAAAGAATGTCATGAAGATTTGCCTACTTGACATTGCACACCAGACACCCACTTTTTGTTCATGCAGAGGAGACTCGTGCAGCTGACGTGAATTTACACCAAATGTGTGAATTCTGTGCATTCACGTATCATTCAAGGTGGAACCATGCCTTGTCAGACTAAAACAAATCATTGAGACTTACCTTATCTGGCATTACAGATGACATGAATTACTGACAGAAAGCTACATGTTTTCCATTGTCTGTAGGTAACAACTCGTGAACAATAAGATTTCTGTATAAATGCATCTTTAAACATTTGTGGGCACTACCAACAGAGAAACCAGATTGGTGTCACACAGACTTCTTGGTTCTTGGGACTAAGAGAATATGCAGCTTTCACATAATCCCAACCCTGTAGGGGAAGACACAAGCCTAGTGATGTTCCGGTTGCCACACCACCTCTCCCGTTGCTAGCCCTGATGGGCTTTAATGGGAGTCGTCTATCGTCCTCTCACTTTTTACATCTCATAGTAATAAGCCTGGTCTCGTTGGGATGCCACTGATGTAAATGCCTCAGTAAATATTTACATCGGTGATTTATAAACTCAGCTTTTGCCTTCGCTGTAGACCTCATGCAGACATCTTGAATGTCCTATTTCGTTTCCCAGCTTTCACATCAGTAAACTTTTCTAATGTTAGCACTTTTGATCGACCACTTTTGGCTGCATCTGTCTTGCATTCCAATTCCCTGTCCCTGCAACTTGTCATCCAGCCACTTGATGGAGGACTTGTTTGATGCAGTGACATCATACTTTTCTGTGAAGTCATTCTGGATCTGGGCGTAACTGACACATCTAATGTATTGTGTAACCCATTTTTCCTCAATTAAACTTCGAAAAAAAGAAGAAAATATTCTTCCATAAGGTTGCATCATTTTCTGAACATTCTATATAATTGACCTTGATCAATATTATGCTGGGATTTTTTTTCATAGTTGTCCCAAAATTCTAATTGTATAAATTAATTTACCACAGTTGAAATGTGTTTTAATGGATGTAAACTAGTATAATGCCTTAAATTTTAACAGTTAACACAAATTTTGGCATAGCACATTATTTGTTTTTATGCCATCATATTCACCTAAATCAATCTGTAGGTATTCAGTTGTTGTTACTTTCTTTTTAAATAGGAAAGTAACCTGCATTGATTTGAGATTGTTAGTGTGTGCCCTGTATATGAGTATTATAAAATTTCAAGAACAGTTTGCTTATTAGATTATTATGGCAACTAGCCAATTGCTTTTTATAAAGATAGTAAAAATCAGACTTCATGTATCTTCATTCCTGGCTGAGGTAATCCTAGATCAGCTTTCAAAGTTGTGCTTTTTTGTATTATCTACGAGATGGGTATGTCTTAAGCTGAGTTTTCTCTCACTGATAGCTTTAGATTGCTTGAACAGATTAGTTGCTGGAGAAGGAAGAAGTTACAAACAATGAACTATATTGTTAAAAACTGCAGTAGAGTCCAGAAAGGATCTGTATATCATACTGGTCTGCAGTTGACCTTAGCAAGTAGAGTAGAGTATTGTTAATAATTGCAGTAAGACTCTGTGAAATTCCTAGAAAAGCTCAATATTGCCTTTGTGCTTTCTATTGCTGACCTTTTTAGAATCACTGACTCATCTAGAGATTCCTATGGACTCAGCCTTAAATTTTTATATAAAATTTGAATTTACTGTAATAAATTTAATAATCTCTTGAGTTAAAAATCTAAACACATTATTTGTTCTCTTTGTTAAAAGTAATTACTGACTTAGTTCGATGACAGTGCACCAGTATGATTGGTGAGCAGCATTTTTCTCTACTTTCAGTTAACTATCAACTACTTCATGTTTTAAAATTCAGGCAAGATTTGTTTCCTATGTATGTACTTGTTCTGTGTATTATTGATGCTTAAATATGTATAATAAACCAATAATAAGAAAAAAATCACACAACTTTCAACAATAAGAAAAAAATTACAAGATTGTCTCTTAAAAGAAAACTTTTAAGATAAAATGAATCTTAAGAGAAAAATCCCATGTACTGCTCCCATCTTAGTGAGGAAGGATACTTCATCCCCCCAAGGAATTGTTAGGAAAATGTACATCCATTCCTTGGAGAAATTTTAAACATTTGGGTAGATTGTTATGTAATCTCTTACTCAGAGATTTGGTGGGCATCATTCTACATGTGCACTTAACCACTGTACTTGGAGACTATGGCCTGTCTAGGGGTTGTTCAAATTTACAACTCGAGGGAAATGTTTATGTGGTAAAGCCATATTAAATGAGTAAAGATAAATCAATGCATATGTTGCTAGCCACAAAAGCAGCTAACTACTCTTTAGTCAATTGAACTCTTTAGTAAATTTTACGGCTTATAATATACAAATAAAATTTCTTTGTTCTATTTCAATGTTTTTTACTGTTTCGGATTATTTTACATTTTAGATTGGAATGTTTTACACATTAAACTTTATGTGTGTAATTTTTGTTTACATATCTCATCAGTTCGTGAGTAGATGTAACCTTACGTTTTATCTTTGTTGTTTGTCTGAATGCAAATAAATCTACTTCTTTGTTCAATTTCTTTTACATGCCAGGCTGTGAAATAATTTATTACCAAGTATTTATGTCTTTTCATAATAAGATGATTGATTATTATGAGTAATTATACAGCATATTTAATGTATAACTTAAATGTTTTCTTTTTTTATTAGGTACTTCAAGGTTTACCACGTGTGATGCGTGATACAAAAATGCTGTATCAAGAAGCTGTAATGCTCAAAGAAAAAATGCAAACTATAAAGTTAGAAATAGCAAAGGTAATTTATTTATTTATATTTTTTTTCTTGAGTCTGTAAACTTTTTGTGTTTATATTACCGTTAAGAGTACTAAATGACCCATTTAAATAGGATTAATATTAATATTTTATATTATTTTAATAGGATAGGATTATTTCATATGCCTGTAAATTTTATTGTATGAAGAAAATCAGAATCTGGAGATACTGTAAAATAATAGATTAATTCTATTTAGGTAATTTATGTTAAAAATGATAAAACAATTTTATCTTTCATCAGACCTGCCATTTTAAATTTAAATTAGTTAATTTAATTTCAAGTTAATTCAATTTTTATTCATTAATTAATTTTAATGGATAATGATTCAATGTAATTTTTGTAGGTTGAAAAAGATACAGGTGATTCTATGGCAAGTTTAGAAAAAATTGATAGAATAAAAACAGAATTGCAGATGGCAAAAGATGCTCTTCATGAAGCTGATAATTGGACATTACTTGCTGCCGATATTGAAGAGGTAAGTATTTCATAGTTATTTTAAAAATTTACATGTACTGGTAGTAAAATATAAATTAACTTGTGTGCTATATTATAGAGTAATTTATTATAATTTTCAGTTCTGGAATACTTAACTCTAACCCTTGACTCTCGGTGGCACATACGGTATATTTTGCAAATCACTATACCGATTCCATATATGTTGTGAACATCATTACTTATTAAAGTACTCTGAATGGTTTCTATTTTATCTCAAGTGCTTCACGTAAGTTGTATCCATAAGAAGGAAGGACGAGCACATAATAAGTAGCAACAAAATTAATGTAAATCTTTCTATTGAGAAATAATAAACGATGTAAATCTATCTACTAAGTAGGATATGTCTGTTAAGTAATTTTCTGAATATTCATTAAATCTTTCCAAGTTATGGCTACCAACAAAAATTTCAGTATAAATTTTTGTAACATTTAAAAAGACGTTTATCTTTAGAAATTAATTTCAGTAGTATAAATTTTTTTTCATTTAAAATTCAGTACTCGATTCAAATCATTTACGCTTTTATACAGTCATCACTTTTTAATATTCTTAATGTCATAAGTAAAAAACACCTAGTTAAAATATAATCATTAACTGAATATTCAAACTCAGAGTTAAAATATTCATTAAAATATAAGGAGCTGATATCAAGAGTTTTTATTTAGACAAGGACAAACTGTTTTTATTCAATAAAAATTATAAATAAAATCTGAATAATTTAATTGTATTTGATTATTATTATCCAACTATAAATTGATATATCACCAATGTTTTTCAATTATAACAGTCATTGAAATATGAAATACAAAACATACGTGATGGAGTTGTATGCATTTTTTTCTCGGAAAAGTGCACACCTACTCCCTCGGCCGGTTATCCAATTAAGTATATGCAGCCCGAGGAAGTGTCCTTTTACTCAAAGGAGGCCTCCCTTTCTTAACAGGTGGGCTGTGTAGTAAATTAATAAAATAACCACATGTTGGCAAGTGAGCCAGTGTAAATTGGTTAATACCATTATTAAAAGAAAGAATTATATTGCTCTTATACTTTGGTTGAAGGATATATCAGAAAAAACACGGAGTAGTTCACGAGAAGTAGAAGAGGAAGAAGAAGAATGATGAAAGTTAGGGTTGATGTGAAATGATAATGTGAGATACGTCAGCGAAGAGGAAGGCACAGATTAGAGCATCAGAGAAAAATAGCTAGAACCTGCAGAGCAGAAACTGTTAAAGAATAAGTAACTAAATTCTTTTACTTCTGGTGTTTTATATTTTTCTCTCTCTAAAGCTTTCTTAACAATTTTCAATCTTAATTGTAAATAATATTTCACGATTTATTTGTAGAGTGATATGCATTTGTTACATTGATTGTAAAAAATATCCCTAATACTATTTAATAGTACCTAACTTATTACTTATTTTATTTACTTTTTTTTATATTCATTTCTTGAATAAAACAATTACAAAGAAAACATGAGTTACTGTAACATAATTATTTAACTTACAAAAGTTTGTAAAGCACACGTATTAAATTAAAAAAAATAAATATATATTTAAAATAATTTAAGAAAGTTTCCAACACATTTTCTGATTTAACAAATTTTTATCATAATAAAAGATGTATTTTTCAATCATGATGCAAATGATAATTATAATAATGAACCCTCTAAGTGTAGATTTGTACCTTGAGTAAAAAAACTGATAAATAAATAATATTAAAAAATTAATAATAAATTGGCGAAGTATTAACTTATTTTCGAGTAAACGATTTTTGGAGTGAAGCTCAATATCATTAAAAGTAGACGGTTTTTGGAATATATCATGTTTGCTATTCTAATTTCTTATTTCTTAATATTATTTATTAATTCGTTTACTCAACATACAAACTTCCATTTAAACAAGTCATATTAAACTCTAAATCTAGATGACCATTTCGGTTATTAAACAACCATCATTAGGTGGATTACGGAAAATTAAAAAAAATCTGATGTGGATACCACATGACTTCCTTGTACGCCTGTTGAATTGACTGTGCAATTTTTTTTTTAATGAAGGGTATATAGGATTTTTTCTTTGATGGCTTCTGATGTTTTTTGTTTTTTTTATTGTATTCACCATAATAATTTTTTTACAATCGGAGGTTGATGGTTGTTGGTATCTCAAATTATATTTGAATTTTAGGGGAGAGTTAAAGAAGGGAGATGGGGTCTGATTCGGGCCGATGTGCCTTCCCCTTGCGGGGTCCAAGTGTTTCATTGATTGAAGTTTCTTTTGGTTATGGGTTGGTGAAAATGGGTACCTATTATGAAGTCGTTGAGGGGCTCTTAATGGGGGCTTATTACTGCGGTTGGGAAGAATTCAAGAATCCAAATTTTTTGACACTCTTGGTTCGGTCGATTGCATTCGGAAGGGGCGGTACTCAGCTGGATTTTGCAGTAGTCCTAGATCTAGAATTTCAACATTCTACGGCTGATGGTTTTTGAGTTGTGCGAGATACATACATACATATGTACGTACAGACGTCACGCCGAGACTGGACAGAGTGGATTCGGGGGTGGTCGGAATTGATATTTTGGTTGAAGTTTGAAAATTACGTGATCACAGTGCTTCCTTTACTTCGTGCAAGGAAGTAAAAATTTAATAAAAAATCATTACAAAGAGTATTTTTATAATAAAGAAAGTATTTTTAAAATTAAAAAAAAAATACAAAAAACTATTTGTCGATCTCAATATAAATAAAAATTTTAATTAAAAAAGCTAATAACAAAGTTTCAATACTTTTGTGGCATTGGTTATTTATTCTTACTTGAAAAAAAGCGGACCCGCAGTCCACCGCGATAATATTATATGGTTTATGTTTTATTAACCCACTGGGTTGGTCTAGTGGTGAACTAGTCTTCGTAAATCAGCTGATTTTGAAGTCGAGAGTTCCAGCGTTCAAGTTCTAGTAAAGTCAGTTATTTTCACATAGATTTGAGTACTAAATCGTGGATACTACCGGTGTTATTTGGTGGTTGGATTTCAATTAACCACACATCTCAGGAACGGTTGAACTGAGACTGTACAAGACTACACTTCATTTACACTCATACATATCATCCTCATTCATTTTCTGACGTATTATCTGAAGGTAATTACCGGAGGCTAAACAGGTAAAAGAAACAAAAGGTTTTCTTTTTTATAAACCACTTAGCTTGCCTCTTACCAGTTGGAATGTGTTTTTAGCAAACCGCGTTGGAAAGATTAAAAAAATGTCAGACCCTGATTGAAATCATGTGAGAGGAGACGACAATCCTGCTGATATGGCTTCACGAGGAGTTTCAGCGATCACTTGTTAAAGTTAACATTATGGTGGCATGGGCCAACGTGGTTGTCAGATTCTTCCACATGGCAGCAACTATTGGATTTGGAGTTCTATGAAGATGACATACCTGAACGAAGGTCGACGTCTCCAGTTAATGTGATCACTTTAGATGATGAATATTCATCCTTTGTTAGGGTTAAGCGCGTATCAGCATATATTCTTCGTTTTATAAATAGTGCAAAACTGAAAGTTTACAGTTTAAGAATAAATGGATTATTAAAACGAATGAATTAGATCAAGCAACGATCACTCTTGTCAAGACAGTTCAAAAAAGAACATTCATTGATGAGTACAATCATCTAAAAAACGGCAAGGAATTGAGCACACATAGCAAGCTCTTATCCCTGTGCCCATTTACTAACAAAGATGTTATCAGAGTTGGTGGTCGAATACACAATTCAGATTCAAACTACTAACAAAACATCCTACTGTTCTTCCATAAAATCATCACTTTACAAAACTGGTTGCAAAACATGAGCGCATTAAACAGTTACATTTGAGACCACAAGCATTAGTTGCTTCCACTTCGGCAACAGTTTTGGCCTGTTAACGGACAAAAACTTGCAAAACAAATAGTTAATGAATGTTATACGCTTCAGAGTAAAACCAAGGTTCATTCAACAACAAATGGGAGATATGCCCACCAACTGTCTAGACCGTTTCTTAATATCGTAGTGGACTACTGTGAACCATTTGAAATTCTGACATCATACACACGAGAATGTAAAACATCCAACGGATACATTTCATTATTTGTTTGCATGGCCACGAAATCTATTCACTTGGAGCTTGTTCAAGAATTAACCGCCAAATCCTTCTTGGCAGCGTTACAACGCTTTATTTCACGGAGAGGAAAATGTTCATGACAACGCAAAGAATTTCGTTCGAACCTCAAACGAATTAAACCAACTTTTATCATCAATAGCACATCTTGAAACGATACTTGATACCCTCGCTGAAGACAATATTACCTAGAAATTCATTCCTCTCAGATCTCCTCGTTTCAGTAAAATCTGTAAAGCATCTCTTGCTAAGAACAATTAGTAAGGCATCACTGACATTCACGATTTTATGTAGAACAGAAAGTTGTTTAAACTCCCGTTCGTTAACTTACCTTTCTGATTCTTCAGACGTGTCCCCTTTAACCCTGGGCATTTTCAAATAGGTCAGCCACTCACTATGATTCCAGAAGCACACGTTCTGAAGGTCAGCATTAATTGCCTCAGTAGATGGCATCACATCAATCAACTAACCATGCAATACTAATAAAAACATCATGTAATTAAAGGTAAAAAAGAATTCTTAATATAATGCATCCAACGGAAGTTAACAATGAATTATTCTATCTACTTTTTTTATTAATCTGAAAGTCTATTGCCGTGCAACAGAATTATTTTATATTTGAATTGTTTACTTTACCTAATTCATTATATTTTTTCTACTCATAGCTATAAGAAGAATTTTTATAGCGGTTTAAAGAAAAATGTCGCAAAATAATCAAACTGAACCAAGTCAAATATTTAAAGGAATCATAGAAATTAATGGCGAGACTTACAATACAATTCAAGAGATATATATCAGAGACAACATTATAAAGAGGTTGAAAACTGAAATACTTGAATTAAATCTCATTCAAGAATCGAAAACCAATATTTTAAAAGATTTAAATGGAAAAAATCGTCGGTTCCAAGAAGACATAAAAATACTAAAAACTGAATTATTTGAAGCAAATGAAAAATACATTCTACAGGAAAAGGTCATGAAAACAAATAAAAAAAGAATGGAAGAATTAAGTGAAGATTATGATAAAGTGAAGGCTAAACTAGAACATTTCAACGAATTATACAAAAAACAAGAATACACTAATGCATTTCTCAGAAGAGAAAATGAAAATCTGAAACGTGATCTACAGATACAACATTTGGATTCTATTAGAGCAAATAACAAAACGAAGATAGATTATGAAAAACAACTGGCTAGTTTTAAGCAGGAAATGGTCTGTCATGTCCAGACATCATCGAAAACAACAGATAACAGCAAAGAATCGTATTCTGATAGACCTGTTTCATCAGCCCTGAGTAACGACGTGACCATAGAGGTATTCGAAGATAATTCAGTTGAATTAAAGGAAGATAAATGCATTATGAAAACTTCTGAAAATAACAACAAATTTATAAGTTTACTGCATCATGTGCTTCTCAGAATCAGTTATCATTGGAATCAATGGACAAGGACATCTCCTAAAGTTTCGCATTTTGAAAATTATATTTAATTTAAAATTAATAGTGGCATATGTGACTTATAATACAAAATTCATCGTATTATCTTCAATATATACATCTTGAACTGTTAGAAAACTTCAAAATTGTAATCGTGAGCTACGAAGATATTTATATTACTACTGGATCTATTGTTATTTTTATAATTTTATACCATGACACACTCAGATTTTTACTTAATTCAACAATTATTTCAAGGACTTCAATAATCTAAATGAAAGTGAAATATTTTTACTAAAATCAAGAAATATGTCTAAGTTGTTCTATTATAATTTCTTGATGATGAAATAAATTGTTTCGTTTGATATTTAATTAATTGTAATGTCTTTTTTTGGGAATATTAATTTAAGATTCTAATTGCTAGATGATAGTTGTTATTCAACGTCTTCTATGATCACTGTTTATTTACAATGTTACTTGATCTTACAAATATAAAAAATGAAATACATATACACACCCTAAAAACATTACACTCCTTTTTGGGCAGTCGTGTAAAAAATTGAGATATTACTTGGAAGATAATAATTTTACTTCCTTTTTATTGCAATTGACTGGTACCAAAAGTGACCGAAAAATCCCAAAATCAAAAAAAATTGAATTTTGGACTTTTTCTTGGCTGCGGTGAGGGGCCCTCATTGAGAGTTTTTCAACGATATATCATATGTGGTACTTATTTTCATTGGTTCCAGAGTTACATCCAAATGAACTTCTAATTAATGAAGTATTTGGATCTTACAAGGGGAAAAATTGTAAATGTATTGAATTTACAAGATTTAGTGTTTCTTTTTATCAGTATAATTTCATGTGCTCCAAATCATTTGTAATGTTTTGTGCAATATCTTATTTATTCGATCTTATCAACATAATTACATTGTTTTTCAGCTTATCACCTATCGCTTGTAGTCATTTCAGTAATTTTTTATAAACTTATTCAGTTTTACCAAATGTATTTACAGATTAGAAATTATTGAAGGTCTAAGAAAAAAATCGTTTAAAATTTTATAATTGTGATACACAGTTCTGAATAAATAAACTAGCAAAGCCTAATGGATGAAATATTTTCTTTCTGGGTGCCAACTGCTTAAATTTTTTCAAAGTTTGCTTATTAGTATATAAAAATATATTCTGTGAAGAATATATTTTTGAATCAGATTAGATTTATTTGTTAATTTCTTTTTTTAGTGATAATATATTATAAACTTTTAATACTCCAAACAAAAAAGTAATTCTTTGAGCACTATTCAAACTATGCACAAACTTCAAACATTCAGGTAGTACAAACAAACAACTCAGACTAGTAAACTTATCTACAGTTAATTTGGTAAGTATTAGTGAGTATTATCTAAAGTAAGATTCAAATTCAAAACTATTATAGACTAAAACAACAATAATGGTTTTTTCTATTTGCATGTCCCAAAGTGCTTTTGTAAATGAATCACTCAAAATGCAGTATATACATTTTTTAAAACTTTTTTACTAGTTACTATACAACAGAATATTAGTTCTCTTATTAATAGATAATAAGGGTTTCATTCTAAAAAAGCAGTAACTTTCTTATCGACTTTGCAACAGTCAGTAGTCATTTTTGTGAGTAGGATTTGTTTCAAACCGGTTGAAGGTAATGAATGCAACTATATATTTTTCTAATCTGATAAGATATGCTTCTGTTTTTTTTAAGTCTCTTTGTAGAATAATTAGAAATTAATATTTAAATTTATACTAAATTAGAATCCATCAATAAACATCTTCGGAAGACAGAACAGATAAAAGTTGTTTCAGTAGCTGAAGATGTCTCAAAAACTTTTTTGATAAAAAAATTAATTTATTATTAAAATTTATATATTTCAGTAACCAATATGGATTAAAAATATATTCCATGATTTTATTTCTGAAAACAGAATTATCAGCGAGTGTAATTTCCATTTATCACATAGAATATTTTGCAGTGGAGAATTAATCAGTCCATATATTTCTTTATGGCTGTAAAATATTTAGTTTTCTTCATACGAATAAATTAAATATAAATCCAAATAATATTTAGAATTATTCAAAAAAATACTGTATAAAAATGTGTTGTTTTTCCCTCCAATGTACCAAGGAAGAAAAATGTATTTGGTTAGTAATGCTCTTGGTAGTAATGCCTATTAGCCATATCACCTACAAAAAAAGGCTGTCATATGTGTGATCACATATTTCAATGTAAAAGTTTCTGCTCTTTTCATTGGTGGAGTCAAAATTAGATCATTCCATTTGAAAAAATCATGTTAACCTTGAAATAACAGTCAAGTTATTCCATGTCAAATCCAGTCAAGGTTACCACGAGTTTTCCTCTCCAATCTGAGTAACGTTTGTTTAGGTTATTTTTTTGTATTGTGTGTAGTTTCAAAACCTAAACCGACAAGGATTGATAATGTTTATATGCCTACAAGCGCCCATGGTGATGATGAGGTAGAGTGTGTATACGAAGAGATTGATGAAGCAATTAAACACGTAACAGGAGATGACAATTTAATAATAGTTGGAGATTGGAATGCAAGCATTGGAGAAGGCAAGGAAGGAAATATAGTGGGTGAATACGGGCTGGGCAAAAGGAATGAAAGAGGGGATCGACTTATAGAGTTTTCCACGAAGTATAATTTAGTAATTGCCAACACCCAATTTAAAAATCATAATAGAAGAATATACACTTGGAAAAAGCCAGGCGATACTGCAAGGTATCAGATAGATTATATCATGGTTAAGCAAAGATTTAGAAATCAACTCGTTGACTGCAAAACTTACCCTGGAGCAGACATTGATAGCAACCATAATTTGGTGATAATGAAATGTAGATTGGGGTTTAAAAACCTGAAGAAAAGGTGTCAGATGAATCGGTGGAATTTAGAGAAGCTTGAGGAAGAGGAGGTAAAGAAGATTTTTGAGGAGGACATCGCAAGAGGTCTGAGTAAAAAAGATAAGGTAGAAAATGTAGAAGAAGTATGGGAGAATGTTAAAAAGGAAATTCTTAAATCAGCAGAAGCAAACGTAGGCGGAATAAAGAGAACTGGTAGAAAACCTTGGGTTTCAGACGATATATTGCAGCTGATGGATGAACGTAGAAAATATAAGAATGCTAGTGATGAAGAAAGTAAAAGGAACTATCGGCAATTAAAAAATGCTATAAACAGGAAGTGCAAACTGGCGAAAGAAGAGTGGATTAAAGAAAAGTGTTCAGAAGTGGAAAGAGAAATGAACATTGGTAAAATAGACGGAGCATACAGGAAAGTTAAGGAAAATTTTGGGGTACATAAATTAAAATCTAATAATGTGTTAAACAAAGATGGTACACCAATATATAATACGAAAGGTAAAGTCGATAGATGGGTGGAATATATTGAAGAGTTATACGGAGGAAATGAATTAGAAAATGGTGTTATAGAGGAAGAAGAGGAAGTTGAGGAGGATGAAATGGGAGAAACAATACTGAGATCTGAATTTAAGAGAGCATTAAAAGATTTAAATGGCAGAAAGGCTCCTGGAATAGACGGAATACCTGTAGAATTACTGCGCAGTGCAGGTGAGGAAGCGATTGATAGATTATACAAACTGGTGTGTAATATTTATGAAAATGGGGAATTTCCATCAGACTTCAAAAAAAGTGTTATAGTTATGATACCAAAGAAAGCAGGGGCAGATAAATGTGAAGAATACAGAACAATTAGTTTAACTAGTCATGCATCAAAAATCTTAACTAGAATTTTATACAGAAGAATTGAGAGGAGAGTGGAAGAAGTGTTAGGAGAAGACCAATTTGGTTTCAGGAAAAGTATAGGGACAAGGGAAGCAATTTTAGGCCTCAGATTAATAGTAGAAGGAAGATTAAAGAAAAACAAACCAACATACTTGGCGTTTATAGACCTAGAAAAGGCTTTCGATAACGTAGACTGGAATAAAATGTTCAGCATTTAAAAAAAATTAGGGTTCAAATACAGAGATAGAAGAACAATTGCTAACATGTACAGGAACCAAACAGCAACAATAACAATTGAAGAACATAAGAAAGAAGCCGTAATAAGAAAGGGAGTCCGACAAGGATGTTCCCTATCGCCGTTACTTTTTAATCTTTACATGGAACTAGCAGTTAATGATGTTAAAGAACAATTTAGATTCGGAGTAACAGTACAAGGTGAAAAGATAAAGATGCTACGATTTGCTGATGATATAGTAATTCTAGCCGAGAGTAAAAAGGATTTAGAAGAAACAATGAACGGCATAGATGAAGTCCTACGCAAAAACTATCGCATGAAAATAAACAAGAACAAAACAAAAGTAATGAAATGTAGTAGAAATAACAAAGATGGACCACTGAATGTGAAAATAGGAGGAGAAAAGATTATGGAGGTAGAAGAATTTTGTTATTTGGGAAGTAAAATTACTAAAGATGGACGAAGCAGGAGCGATATAAAATGCCGAATAGCACAAGCTAAACGAGCCTTCAGTAAGAAATATAATTTGTTTACATCAAAAATGAATTTAAATGTCAGGAAAAGATTTTTGAAAGTGTATGTTTGGAGTGTCGCTTTATATGGAAGTGAAACTTGGACAATCGGAGTATCTGAGAAGAAAAGATTAGAAGCTTTTGAAATGTGGTGCTATAGGAGAATGTTAAAAATCAGATGGGTGGATAAAGTGACAAATGAAGAGGTATTGCGGCAAATAGATGAAGAAAGTAGCATTTGGAAAAATATAGTTAAAAGAAGAGACAGACTTATAGGCCACATACTAAGGCATCCTGGAATAGTCGCTTTAATATTGGAAGGACAGGTAGAAGGGAAAAATTCTGTAGGCAGGCCACGTTTGGAGTATGTAAAACAAATTGTTGGGGATGTAGGATGTAGAGGGTATACTGAAATGAAACGACTAGCACTAGATAGGGAATCTTGGAGAGCTGCATCAAACCAGTCAAATGACTGAAGACAAAAAAAAAAAAAAAAACCCTTGACTGTTGGCTGAGTGCAGCGTGGACTGTTTTCTTTCCCATTCATATGTTAGTATCACCCAGTACCACATTTAAATTTCTGTAAGTTGCCTGGGAGCCCTGGAATTTGTTATACCTTTGATTTCATATGTGAAGCTGTATTAATTTAGTAAGATTTATAAGTAGCTTAGACCTATGCTTAATGTAAATTATATAATGTGAAATATCCAATATTGTAAAATATCTCTGAATATGTCTCCAACATTGTATTCTGCAATGTATCTGAATATTATAATCAATGTAATTGATATTATATTGCAGTATAAAATCTAGTTATCATTCAGGAGAGTGCTTTAAAAATATTGTATTAAAAAGTTATAAATAATATAACAAAAATTGCATCATAATGTAAGATGAAAATTCGTTGAAGTTGCAAGAGAGTGAGTGAGTGAGAGATAGAGAGAGAGAGAGAGGGAGAGAGGGTGAGCAAGAAAATACTAAAGTATATCTAATAAAAATGTTAACATACTTGATGGATTTATTAGAAATTTAAATAAAAGTATGGAGACAAAAAATTCTAGGCTAAGAATTTATGAAATTTAAGAACATTATTAAGTTAGGAGTAAAGAACTTTGTTTTGTGTTTTATTAAGTTCATTAGGTATATTGTGTTTTTGTTAGTTGCAAATTTTTTGTCATTTGTATTGAATTGAATGTTGAGGAGTTTTATATAATTGCATAGTTTTTATAAAATAGTGTTTATGAAAGATTTCTGTAATTTTAAATTTATAAAAATTTATTAATGTTTATTATTTTATTACTTTCTTTCTTTCTTTCTTTCTTTTTCCTGTTTAGCCTCCAGTAACTACCGTTTAGATAATTCTTCAGAGGATGAATGAGGATGGTATGTATGAGTGTAAATGAAGTGTAGTCTTGTACATTCTCAGTTCGACCATTCCTGAGATGTGTGGTTAATTGAAACCCAACCACAAAGAACACCGGTATCCACGATCTAGTATTCAAATCTGTGTAAAGATAACTGGCTTTACTAGGACTTGAACGCTGTAACTCTCGACTTCCAAATCAGCTGATTTGGGAAAACGCGTTAACCACTAGACCAACCCGGTGGGTTTATCATTTTATTACTAGTTTGTGAATTCCCCACTCCTTTGTTTTTGTAATGGTTAAATGTACCTCCTACATCTTATATCTTTTTATTTATTTTAATAAATAAAAGTTATTTTAAAAACTTTTCAGTTTTATAATTTTCAACTCTTATACAGTGCATTCAAAAAGTTCCTACGCAATGAACTGTTTTATTTAAAGATTGTGTTAATACATCTTAAAAACAAATTACTTTCAAGATGAATTGAATATTTTGCACTGGATGTGTTATCTTAGCAGGAAACATAATTTCAAATCTTTTGTATGTGTTACTGAACACTTCTTGTAAATAAACTCTTATTCAAAATAGTAGTATTGTAAATGGAGGTAACAGATTCTATTGGTCAGTATGCAAGCTTATTTTGTTGCACCCCAAGAAAAAATAAGAAGATATTGAAATGTACCTATGTATTGATGAAATATACCTACACACAAAATAGTGACTTTATGGAAATGTAAGAAATAGTTAATATACATGCTTATAACTCAATGAAATGTGCTGCATGCAGGGATGATCTTCATCATTCATATAAATAGAGGTGAGGTGGAGAGAGCATTGACTCATTGCAGAGAGGGACTGCAGCAAGAGACCTCTCTGTTTATTTAAGCTGTTAAGGCTTAAGAGATTTATTGAAATTGTTCTACTGTAGCTTTACTTTAGGATGCATGAAATTAATAATAATATGAATCTTTTAAATCAGGTATTTGAAACGAAAAATGTGGAGAAGATAGCTAGTAAGCTTGTTAGTATGCAGCAGTCTCTTAGTATTCTGGCTAATGCTTCAGATTATGAAGATAGAAAGTTACAGCTGGAAGGTCTTAAAAATAGATTAGAAGCAATTGCAAGCCCTCAGTTAGTTCAGGCATTCACGTCTGGATCTGTCGGTAATGTATATTTTGTAATATTATCATGAACTATTTTATGAATAATTTAAATAAATACTCATGTCAATGAATGAATACACTTAGTTTACCATGCATACAGTAGAACTGTTTGATTTAACTAGGATGTAAGTCAGTTTGATTGTCTATTTGTTCAGATTTTGAATTAAATTATTAAAATTACAGAATAGTAATCATCTAACTTTAGCAAAGGGGTAAGTACAAATCTAGCTACTAATGTGCTAGGAATAAGAAATGAGTTATACTATCCAATTTTTGTTGTTATATAAGAAAAACTTACAAATTATTCATTATGATTTGATAAGTAAAAATAATAATAAAATATTAGGAGATATGGCATTAACCTCTGAACATCTTTACACCAGTTAGAAAGAAAATATGTAGGCAGAGCTGGATTCACCAAATTACATAAATACCAGTACATTCATCTTTATCATGAACCTGATGTGTTTCAAACAAAATCCACACAATAATACTCTGGGAAGAAAGATGTATAAACTAGGGTAAAACTAGATGTATACTTTGAGGAAGGGATAATCTGCTTGCTGAAATAAAACAAGTCGAACAAACCCATTAAAAAAGTGCGTCCTTGACTTTCCTGGTAGTTGATGTCAACCCTGTATTCAATTTCTTATAAGATTATCTTATCTGGGTTAAGATATCATAATCTAAACTGTAATGTGTTGTTTAGCCAGATCTTTATGGGGGTTAGCTTGCTACACTCAATAAATAGCTTGAAACACTGAATAAATCAGTACCAAGATCATTAACTTTGGAATAAAGAATATTTCAGAATTTTCCCAAAGTTAATATGTTGTCGTGTGTTTCGCAGTTTGATTAGGATATTGAGAGATTGACAATTTAGAATGTGTATATAAATACAGTTTATTGGATTAAAATTTCTTAGTTACAAAAAGACAAATTTGCATTAATAATAATGGTGATAAATACAATAATGATAATAATAATAATAAGTGATAGTAATAAAACAGTTAACGAACACAAATATTAATCATAGTGTAATTACTATCACAATAATAATCAGGATAATATTACTAATAATAGTAGTAAAAGATAATAACATTACATGTCAATAACAATAAATCAAACAATTATTAGATAACATAATCAAAACAGTAAACATGACATAAAAACAGAGCATAATACATAATGTAATCAATAAAGAATAACAGTCATATTATTACACATCAAACAGTCATAAATGTCAATAGTAAATAATAAATACAGATTACACACTAGACAGTTAAAGATAAATAATCATTCAGAATTTATTACAGGTAGATAAATAGAAAACTAGAATTCAGACCCATTAACAAAAGAAACTGCTTCTTAACCCTTTTTAACTACTAGTCTTTTATTAACAAACAGTCGTATAAAGTTCACTTGCAAATACCTTTGCTGTCCACAAATAAAACTACCCTAACAGTTTATGAATGAAATTTAGTACATTATTTCTTTCACTTATAGTTTTACTGTAACTCACCGATAATATTTCTTGTTTACTGGAATTCCTCATGACATCACCTTAATTGTACTGAATTTAATTTACACTGGAAATTTGCTTCTTCATCTGTCCTCCCCGTAGAATGCTCTCGCAGACAGATGTCTGCATTCTTGTCTCGCAGACTCACACCGCCGCACTCTCCTTGCAGGACTGATGTTAACATCAGTATGGGCTGATTTGCCCATACTCCTTTGTAGCTGGTCTTCTCAGGGATATTTATACTTCTAGCCTCTTTACTTGCCAGACTGGACCCAAGTCAAAGTATGAGAATGAAGATCGAGGCTTTTGTTTCCATGAATTCCAAACCTGGTCTCTTCTCACGGCTCAGCAGGTGTTTATTGTGTCACAGCGGGCAGTATAACAAAGGACAATTGAAAAAAGGGAACCTCTTTTTGTAAGGATTCCTTCCATTATTATATTTTCTACTACTTTCATAATAATTGGTAGGAGTCCGTTACTCAGGCTCGCTATACCGGTCGTATTACAATATATATATAAAATTTATATGACTAACAGAAACAGCAACAAGCAACTTTAAATCTTTCAAGAAACCATATAATACTGATCCTAATGCTTGGTATGCTTGATCCAAGAGTTTAAACTTCAAATTGTTTTCAATCTATCTATGCACAAAGATTTACTCTTAAACTCCAATCTCAGTGGCAAAGTGATAGCACCTTTATTTTTTTCTGAAAGTTTGTGGATTCAAAACCCAGGTCCAAACTCAGGTTTGGCATTTTTCATACAATAAAAAATTCAAATGTTTTTAAGAAGCTGTAATTGATGACTGTCTATTGTTTCTACAGAAAATAAATAAACTAATGAAGTTAAAAATTCACTATAAGTCTCAGAAAAAGCTATAATTTGGTATTATTCTATCCAGTTAACAACCAGATAATGCCATTAATTAATACTCAAATTACACCATTATACTAGTCGTTCATGTCAATTTAAAAGTATCATTACCTTTAATTAGGTTTGAATTTGGGACCTATATTTACCATGGTATTTTTATAACAGACTTGTAATGATGCAATTATGCGCTACTTGCGTGACATTTCAGAGGTTTTATTTTGTTTGTGCAATTTTCATCGGTTGAGATTAGATGAGGAGCTTAGTTCCAGCACATATAATATTGGGGTTAGTGCTTTTGTGCATTTATTATATGTTATTAAATTTTAGAACTCTTACATTATTTGATACTTTATAGATGTTAAAAACCCATTCTACCTACAGTAACATTTGAAATTAATTGCAATTGTTGATTCTAAGTTGTGATAGATTTTGCAAATCTAGCATGTAACTTTTATTGAGAACATTAATTTTATTTAAAAATTAAAATTGAGTTAATTTATAGTGGATTATTATTATTTATTAATTGTACTTCAATTTTTATTTTCAGAACAGTCCTGTAAGTTTGTAGATATATTTTCTGGTATGGAACGATTGCCACAGTTAATAAAGTATTATGATAGATGTCAAAAAGGTGCATTATGTCAACATTGGCGCAGTCTTATTGAAGTTGAACAGGATCAGACTGTTGTGGAATGGATGCATCATTTTTATGACTATTTATTGACATATTGGCATAAACAGGTACTCTGTATATTTGATGTTTCTTTTTTTGTAAATATAGATTTAATAGTTCTCTAATATTCTATTAATTGAAGTTAAGGTTTGAGGTTAAGGATAGTTTTGAGATTTTTCAATTGATAAAAATAAATTAATTAACATTCTGTAATAAACTTCAAGTGCTTTTGGTAACTAATATCTTCCATGTAAAATTATATTTTACTCCCTTAATAATTTATTTATATTTATGGTTTTATTTGTATCATTAACTAGCTGCTGAATTTAGGTGAGTCAAACATTAGACTTAAATCACCTCTATCTTAAAATTCTTATTACTTAAGTTACTTATTGTGGAGGGAAAGGAATTGCTAATTGAGTAAAAATATTTTCAAATTAAAACTGCAGACTAAATTTTTAGCCTTTTAAAAATTTTTGTATCACCACACTTACTAATGTCATATTGTAATTTCTCTAAACTACTACTAAGTTTGGTAGAACTTTAGTTCTTCATAAGATCGTATATCTTTGTCATTCTAGGCACTTTGGAAACCTATTCATTCCTTTTCTTGTGGTGCATTTTAAATGAAATGTCTAAATTTCTTTTAAATCTGTCTGCTTACATTTGAGTATTGTTTCATAAATAAAAAATAAAGAGGCTGTCAGTAATTGTAGAGCATTTTACCACAACAGGATTTATAATTCCTCTTAACTGACATCTATTTCATGGCTTTCTTCTGCAGTCCAACTGTAAATTTTGTTTAGAGATGATAACCAAAATAATATTAGTGTTTTATGCATGAGAAACTATTAATCTTTGATAAACTGCTCTTGTCAGTTTATCATTACCAATTCTAGGTATTAAATTTGTTAAAGCAAAAATATTTAAGCCTATATTTTTTGCAGTTGTAATCTGCATTGTTATTACTATACAGATAATGATCATTCATACATCTAAAAACGTTAGTAGTGATGATATCACTACTAAAGTAGTAAATTGATAAGTCAATTTCTTAGAATTGACTTATCATGTCACAATTACCTTCTTGTTTGTTACGTTTATTTTTAAAGCTGTACAATAAAGAAGATTTATTTTTCATTTATCACTGAATAAAATAATGTTCAGTTTTTCATGTGTATGTAAAAATATATATCTCTAATGCATTTATGTTAGATTTAGATCGTATTGTTGTATCATCTGCATAAAGTATTACTTGACACTTTTTAAAATCACTGATGATGGCTCATTGATGTTTATTATTATTAACATAAAGTTGGACCTAGTATCGAACACACTAGTTAATACTTTGATAAATTGGAACCAGTAATTCCTAATTAATTATTTTTTTGGTTTACTCCACACATTGAGTAAAAGATATGACTAATAATTTGTAAGTATATACCTTCTTTTATTAGGTGAAATGGTGTACCCAAGTGTTTGGGCAAGCTGATTCACTTGTTGATGTTTATGCTGATGTTTTGTTGAGCCTTGAGCCAAATTTAAATGATTGTATTGAAAATGCTGTTAAACAACAACCCCATCAATTAACTTTTCTTACTGAACTGAAACAGGCAACTAAACATTTTTCCAACAACTTGCAGATTGCTGCTTCAGGACAATGTAAGTAATTATGAATAAATTTGATAATTTATTAGTGATATACATTTTAGATCTATAATTGGATCACTACATTTTCAATATATAAGGGAATACCTATTTTTTATGTGAAGAGGAAAAAGGTTAAAATTTTAAGGAAAATAGGTTGGAATTGTGGAGAAAGAAGGCTAAACATATTGAGAAAAAACAGCATTATTATTATATTATGTTTAAATATTACATAAAAACGTTTAGTCATTTGAAGAAATTTAATAACCATTGCACTGCGATTTGAATAAAAGGCGGTACATGATTGGCAAGCTCTAATTTATGAAAAGTACATAATTTTATCTCATTCTCACTGCTTTTTAGTTTTTATGTATAAGAATTAAGTGGCAGACTGGTGGAAAGTAAAATTGCCTTCTCCAATAGCTTTTATATATTCTGAGGATATGTTTATCAATGAGGTATAGTGGAATAAAACATTAAATATTTTAAGGAATTTGGGTTGAAATATAAAAAAAAGAGTTATTTAAATAGTGTAAAAATTATGTTGATGTGGTGAAGAGTTAGTGATGAAGAGAGGGGATCTCTGATTCAGAAAGGAATATGGTATAGTAGGTAATATGGTATATGGTAATATGGTAATATGGTATAGAGGTATAGTGGAATAAAACATTAAATATTTTAAGGAATTTGGGTTGAAATATAAAAAAAAGAGTTATTTAAATAGTGTAAAAATTATGTTGATGTGGTGAAGAGTTAGTGATGAAGAGAGGGGATCTCTGATTCAGAAAGGAATATGGCAAAGGTATAGTCAGCCCTTATTGTATGTATGTATAGTCATTGTATTGCATGTTTTCAACTTGTATGTAGGTGATGTAATATAGAAGGAATAGAAGGAAAAGTTTTATCAAGGAGAGAAAATAAATTTTACCATTCACTGATGACATCGCTCTTTTGATGTAAATTAAAAGTATGTTGGATGAAATTATAAGTGCCATGAAATTACTGGTTTGAAAGAAATTAGACAAATTACAATAAAAGAAATATAATGAAATTTCACAGAAATTAAGATACTGATAAAATGTAATATTAAGATAAAGAAAAATAGTTGCCAAAAGTTACTGAATTTTGGTAGTAAAAATACAAAAAAAATTGATGGAATCAACTGGTAGATTATATGAAATCTGCTAGTATTAGATATAAATCTAGGAATTACGAGATATTCTTAAAAGTATCTAATGGAGTTAGCACACTCAAAATAAAGATTTACTCATAAAGATAGGAAAATAATAAACTTTAAATTTAATATTACTAAAAAACATTATAAATTAGATGGTTGATTGAATTAGAAGTTGAAATGCAGAAGTATTTATATGAAGAGAAAAATTTTCTGCAAAATTTTGGAAAGATTCTTGTTAGCAGGTGGGCAGTTTAGTTAATTTAGAGTTGTGTTGGAGATAAAAAGTTGAAACATAAGAATAAAAAAGAAACTGAATTATATTAAACAAGAATTATATATTATATTAATCAGAACTGTAGGTTGCACTAAATATCTCTAGTACATAAATATCTTAATATTAAAGGTATTAACGTATATTATATCTTTAGTACACACAACATAAAGGCATGAAGAAAAAGTAAAAGTACTGAAGGATTTAAAGGCGTATTTTGAGAGTTGAATAATAATTCAAGGAGAGGAAAATAAAGTAAATATTCTTGGAGAAAAAAAATAAACTGAATTATGAAATTAATTAAAGAAAATTAAAATTGTTATTTTTTAAAGAAAATTCTGGTTGGCATGGAGTTTTTGCTAAGGGAGAAATTCAGTTTAAAAATAAATAAGAGAAATAAAAATAATGAAATATGACTGAAAGGAATCCAATGATCAGATGAAAATTTTAAAATAAAAGAACAGTATATTAATAGTAAAAAAAAAATCTTTTATTATTTAGACAATAAAATTACTATAGATACATTGGTTAATTAGACATCAAATGCAGATTATCAAAAACAAGATGAGCTGTCTTATAGAAAAAAAATGTTATCAAGCAAACATGGCATAGATTTATGAAATAGAAAAAAAATTTTGAGAAATATTTGTTTTTAGAGTATACCACTTTATTGAAGTGAATGTGGATGTTAAGGGAGCTGGAAAGGAAGGCTTTTAAAATATGGTGTTACCAATGAATATTTAAAGATATGTTAAGTTATAGGCTTTGTTTTAGTAATGGAAAGGATAGAAGAAATTTGAACAATAGAAAAAAACAAAGAGTGGATTAAATAAAGCATATAACTGAAACTATGGTTAATTTGCCATTAAATATCAAGAAATTATTTTATTAAAACTTAAGTTATCAGTTGTTTGCATAATTATTTAAACCACTAATATTCCAAAAGTTTCTGATGTGAACCCTGGTTTAGACTTGATATTATCTTTTCATTCATATTTCATCTCATTGTCTATACAAAAGTGAAAATATATTATATAATAGGTAGTGGAAGCAAAACTAATTTTTTTACAAAATAACTAGAATTTCTAAATTACATTGTGCTATGAGTATATTTATTATTTTTTTGCATGTCAATAATTACAATAATAAAATTAATTATAGATTAGAACGAACAGTTAGATAAATACTATATTATAAAACATATTACATTTAAATTAAAAATTAAAATGAACCATCAATTAATTGACAGGACAGTTTATTTAAGTAGGAGAAACATTAAAAGGAATGAAACGTTTTGTGGCTATTCTTATTTTCAACCTGACCACAAACTATAATATTGAAATTGTTATACAAGTTACAATTTATCTTTTTTCTTTTTTTTCATTAAAAATTATTTTCATCAGAACACTTTTTTGTTTTATGTAAATCATCATTAATGTTAAATCACAGTGTAATCATAATTCTCAGTTATGATTTATGGTCTAAGTACAAAAATAGATCAGATAAAAAAGTCAATGTTTCTCTAATGTTGTTCATTTTAATCGTGTGTTTGGGTAGTTTATTTATTAATATTATTTGTGTCTATGTGTTACTTATCTATATAAATAAAAATGTAAATGTTTGTTTGTTTGTTCAAAATCTTAAATCTCTGAAAGTTCTTCACCGAGATTGCTTTGAAATTTTGACAACATTGCATTCAAATACGCACGTGTTTTTATATACCTACTGTTTTATACCTGTGACAGCACTGTTTTTCAAAAAAAGTATGTTTTTACCTGTTTGACGTAAAAGCAACACATGCTGTACTAAATATTTTAAGATTCAATTTCAATGTTTCCAATATGTGTGTCCACCATAGACTAAAAAAACTACAGGACCGATTTACGCATGGGGCAAAAGGGATGAATCATAAAATGAAAAGAGGAAAAAATTGGAAAAGGGAAAAATCGAAAAAGTTAAATGGGAAGAAATGAAGAATGGGAATGGAAGAAGGGGAAAATGAAAAAAGAAAAAAGGGAAAAACAGAAAAAAGTAAAAATGGGGAAAGGAAATGGAAAGAGGAAAGGAGAAAAAAGAAAAGGGGGAAAGAAGAGGAGAAAATTGAAATAAGGGAAACAGAAATAGGAAATGGACAGGGGAAATGGGTTAATGGAATGTGGAAAATTAAAATGGGAAAGGGGGAAAAGGTAAACTTTCAATTGTGTTCATTTAATCTATATATGAACTCAAATCTAGTAGTAGCGAAGCATTGCCAGGTCTGCTAGCTTTGAATAAATGTTTTTGCTATTTTTAAAAAAATGAACTTAAATATTAAGATTCTACATGACTTGAACTTTTTTGGATTTACTAATTCATGGTTTTGCTTATTATTTATGATTTCAGCATATTTGTAATTGGGACTTGTTTTCCCACATAAATCTTTTATGAGGACAAAATAATCTTATATTAAAATAAAAGCTTTTATTATTATTGATTTCTTACAAATGATTATTGTATTTATTAAGATAAAGATTGTTTTTATGTTTATTAAACTGATTGCAGGTAAGACAAAAGAATCATGGGAAAATATTTTGCGTGCAATTTATTCACCTTACGTACCATTTATATCAAGATATAGTATACTTGAAGAAACACATATACTGTCTCAGTTGGTTGATAATGCATTGTGTAGGGAAGATTTGATGGACCAAGTACAAGGATTGGGTCAGGCAATACCACGTTGTATATCAATAGCTATGGATGCTGTTAAACGTTGCATTTCATTCACTGAAGGGTGTGGTTTCCCTGGATTAATCAAAGCTTTAAAGGTATTATTTTAAATTATTCTAGATTATTACTCTTTCCATTTAATGTAATGAAAACCTAAGAAATTGAACAGAAATTGAATGAAATAACTGAACAGAAGAGACTAAGATGGTTGTCTAATTAATCAGTAAGAAAAAAAAAATTATATTTTTCTTTCAAAGAATAAGCAGATATGGGATCGAAGGAATGTTGAAAGGTGTTAACACAATAGAGAAGAATCTTCTGGAGGAAGTTTTGTAAGCAGTGTTGGTTTTCATTTGGGAATTTTGGGCATTGCAAAAAGATGAATAATTAATAAAATTTCACACCTTGATCCAGAATTACCCAGTGAATATTGGAGAAGGTGATGGTGATAAAGGTAATGCTTTGTAAGAAAATTATTGACTTGCATAAAAGCATGAAATTTTGGTAGTGCTTGCTGCAACTTTTGCTTGGTTATTAATTTTAATTTTCACAAAACTGCTGAGGCCATCAGCCTTTGTACATCAACATTCCAAATTTTATCAATCCAGAAGGTGATAGATGGATAATGTGCAGTGATATTTTACTTTGATGATTTACAAAATCAGGTTTATGAGTATGTCCAGGATATTTAAAAAATTTTAATTATTTAGTGCTAATAGACATATTAACTATATAGCAAGTGCTATTAGTACTATTAGCATCAATGGTGTTGTAAAGTTGGGAATCAGAGCCTAATGAAAACTAACAAAATATTTTTGCTTAGTCATCATATTTTGTCTATTTATATCAGCAATGTTATATTGTTGACTTTTATAAAAGCTATCTTCACAGTATTGAGTTGCTTATAGTTTTTTTATCAGACTGCGAAAATCTTTTACAGAGACGTTTAAAATTATATAAAAAGTCACCATTGGGAATAAAGGAATCTTACAGACAAGATGGAAAAATTTAAAGTGATTGAAATGCCAACCAATCCATTTAGGTTTGTCAACAACCAAAACTGATTAGATTGTTTTAAAATTTAGTGAAGTTGATTGTAAACATATTTTAGCTTCACACGAGGTGAACATTATATTTAGTTAATAAGAATCAAATATCATTTAATATAAATTAATTGGTACTAATCATTATCATCTTCAGTTTCTTTTAATCCAAGTTTCCTTGGATTGGGTCTTTTTGTGAATTTTTCTACCTGCCTCAATCTACAAACCATCTATCTTTTATCACACTTACTACACCTCTCTCTTGTGTACTTCCTCCATCAATGTATTTTTTTTTCATTCAATGTAATTTTTTCATCAATGTAATTTTTTCATTCTTGGTCTACCCATTCGTCCTTCTGCCTGTTTCCTCTGCATGCAGCATCCTGTTTAGTAATCTTTCTTTCCTCATCCATCCTTTCAATATGCCCAAATCCACCTGAGCTTTGATCTTCCAATTGACTCAACAGAGTTTCCCAATTTCAGTTCCTCTCTAATCAAACTGCTCCTACTCTATCCCTTCTTATCTTCCCTAGCATGCTTCTCTTAAATTTCATTTGTGCTGCCTATACTCAATCCTCCATCTGTCTGCTACTTGTCCAGGTTTCTGCCATGTAGATAAGAATTGGCACAAAGTAGGCTTTGTGTAACTCTTTTCAAAGATACCTCCTTGTTCAAGACCAGAGTTCTTATACTCTGACAAAATCCACTTGCCTTTTGTACTCATGTACTTATTTCTTTAATCATCTTCCCATCCTCAGAAAAAAGTGTTTTCAGATGAAACCTTTTTTTTCTGTCTTGCACAACCACTTTACTCTTCTCAACACTAAACTGCATTCCATATTTCTGAATTTCTTCACTCCATACATTTGTTGCACACTATATCCCTTTCAGACTCCCTCCCGCATTCCATATTTCTGAATTTCTTCACTCCATACATTTGTTGCACACTATTACCCTTTCAGACTCCCTCCCTATATAACCAGGTCATCTGCAAATAACAAGTTGCTCGTACCGTCTACTATTTCCTTTAACTTGCGTTTTTTTAAAGATTCCCTCCATAGTTATTATAAACAAAAGTGAAGATATCACACTACCTTGTCTCAACCCATTCACTCTCTCAAACCAATCTGACCTCCCCAGCTTTGTCCTGATACAACTCTGGCTCCCCTCACTCACAGCTTTAACTATCTGTATGTCCACGTTTCTTTATTCTAGCACCTGCCCCACAACTCTCCTATCCACATTATTTTATGCCTTTTCTATGTCCAGAAATACTATACTAATTTCTTATTATAATCCCACCTCTCACTCACTTGTCTCAGCACTAATATTGCCACTGTTAATATCTTGTCCCCATTTTTTATATTGGGATTATTATTCCCTTTTTCCAGTCTTTTGTAATCGCCTTCATTTTTCATATACTAAATATACATATATACTACATATGCTAGTGTATTTTCCATACACTAAAGTATACACCTTCATTTTCCATATGCAACAGTCTGTACAGCCACTGCACACCACATACTCCTTCACAATCTCAGTGCTTACCTCATCAATTTCTGGTGCTTTGCCTCCTTTCATTCTCATAAAGCATCCTTTATCTCCTTCATCATTATGTAACACCCCTCTTCTCATATCCCAGACCTGTCCTTTTCCTTCCTTCTTTCTCCCAATCATTTTGGATTGAGGAATTCACTAAAATATTCTTTCCATCCACAAAGTATTTCTTTCTCCTTTACCATTACGTGACCTAGATTATGCTTAATGAACTATGTATCTTTTCTCCCTTTTCTTTTACTTTTAATGACCAAAAAACATTTTCTTATTCCCTTGTGAGTCTTTTTCCAGCTTTTTTGTGAACTCTTTCTAACATTTACTCTTCTTTCTGCATACAAGTTTGTTGCATTCCTTTTTTGCTTTCCTGTATTTATTCCTGTCTCATTCTTATGGCTTTGTCTCCATATCTTCCATGCTACCTTCCTTTCAACTGCTGTCCTTACATCATCACTCCACCACTTGGTTTATTTTCCCACTGGTTCTACAATATACCCACTTTATTATTCCCACCATGGCCTTCTTAAAGCACCCCCACTCTTATTTCTCCCTAAAGCACCATCTCTTTTATTTTTCCCTTTGGTAATCATTCCTTATCCCTCCTTCAAACTTTACCCTTATCAGTTTTCTTTTAACTTGCACAATTTAATTTTTTTCTCATGACCTTCACACTGGGAAGTTTTCTAAATCTAAGCATAGCCATTACTACCCTATGGTCTCCAACACTGTTTCTTCACTCACCACCCTCACATCCATCAGTTGTTTCTTTATCTCTCTCTCTCTCTCTCTTTCTCTCTCTCTCTCTCTGCACTAACACAGTCAATTACTGATTTTGTATTTTACTTATCCTCTATGCAATTTTCTAGTTTCTCTAAGAACTGTTCTATATTTTCTTCATCACATTGCACCTGTGGTGTATATGCTTATAAGATATCTCGGGTGTTACCTCCAGTCTTTTGCCTGAATGTTATGATTCTATCATCAATTGCCTCCACCCTCTCTGTGCACTCCTATATCTCCTTACCCACAATAAAGCCAACTCCATTTTTTGTCTCTTGGCCACTATTCCAATACAGAGTGTATCCTTTCTCCCTTTTCACTTCCATTTAGTTTCACTTAAAACCAAAATCTTTATTCATTTTTCTTTCATACAATCTACCAGTTCCTCTATGCGCCCAGTGAGAGACATAATATTTGCTGTTCCTATCCACATATCATTTTTCCCTCTTTGTAACCAGTAGCTCAATTTTCATATTCTTCCTGATACATCCAAAATCACATGTTGTTTGCAGGGAATGCCCTATCCTTTTCCTATCTACTTTACAAACCTTTATTTTAGGCTCGTATATGATGAGGTTGCCACTCTAAGTGTGGATGGAAATTTTGTAGCATGAAAAATGACATACCTGACTAGGAATCAAACCCGTGACCTTTAGAATAAAGAGTGAAAGTGATGCTATCACTTCACTAGTGAAGTTGGCATTATTATTGTTTTGTTATATGTTATTATTATTGTAATGTGTATTATTATATTGTTTATTATTGATGTGTTGTAGTATTATAAATGTAATTACTATTTGCAAGATAATTAGAATTAATTAATTTCAGTATAGTAATTAGCATGTATAATTATACTGCAATTTTTATGTTTTGTTATATACTTGATTTTATCTTTTCTCTATCAATGTTATTTTAAGTTTCATCTTGTTTATAATTGTGATTTTAGTTTTGCCTTAACGCTATATATATATATTTTTTATATAGCTACAACATTTTTATTGTAATTAATATTTTATGGGCTTGTTAAATGAAAGAAAGGACCATTTAGATTAGGCATGTCTGAATAAAGGAACTGTTCAAATAGTAGTGTTTACATTAGAGAGGATAAGACAAAGATAGATTACGTTCTAAGGTAATAACGGTATTTTATTGAATTGACATCACAAACTAAGAATAAATGTCATTAAATTTTTACTTCATATCTTTTATTTTCATTATGCTAATTCTTGAGTTATTAACATCTGGTTATTAAAATGTACAGTTGTCCATTATTATATTTGCTCTTGATTTGTCCATTCTTAGTAGCATTATTTCCCATAGTTACCTATAATAGCATTACTATTTATTGCTCATAGAAGTCTTAAAAAATATTAAGCTTTATTATTTATCTGAAGATATTACAAAAGTTATTGTAATGTATTGTGGGATTATAAATGTGATTGTTATTTGCAATATAATTAATTAATATGATTTAGTAATTATCATATATAATTACTGCAATTTTTTAACTTTTTAAACTTAGATAAACTTGATGGAAGATAAATTAAATATATATTTTGATTGTTACAGATTTATTTTAGTACCTATTTGGAACAATATTGTACAGTATTACAGCAATTGGAGCATAGTAAGTCAGAACATGACAACTGGAATCTATTCCAAATGTGTTTGACACTTTTACAAACTGCTGGTGATTTATTAAGCGAGATAAAACGCTTGGATGAAAATATTATTCAGAATATACTTGAATGCAGTAGAAAACAAACTCTTATTGAATTTATTCCAGTACTTCTTTTATCATCTGCTCAACAAGAATTGAGGGATCTGATTCATTCAGTACAAGAAGGTAAAAGATTATTTTGAATGATGAATAATAGTTCTGCCTGCAGACTTTACACTCAAGCTGAATTTTTATTTAGTTATTTATTTATCGACAGTCAAAATGTTACTCAGTAACATACAGTACTTGTAAATGTTACTGAGTAACATTTACATTTAATTTATTTTTATAATGATAAGATAAATGATAAAAACTATAAGACTTCTGCTGGGAATTGAACTCAGGAACAGTTGAATGAGAAATCCCAACATGCTAACAAATGCATTAACTAGCTGGTCAAATAAATTCATGAATTACAGATTGTTTCAGATCTTAATAATTTGTGTAAAAATTCTTCTGATTTGAATTTATTTTAATGATTTAAAAGTAAATAACTAAAGATTATTTGATTATTGTTTGTTAATTTTTGGAAAAAGTAGTATCTAACAAGTAAATTAGTTTTTATATTAATATAGTATTTAATCATTTATTCTCAATTTGTGATCTTCTTTGTTTTTTGTTTAAATAGGAATGGCATTAAATTGCATGAGGATTGTCTGAAAAGTTTTGAGCCTGACGTAGAAAGACTTTTTTGTCAAATATAGTTTTTTTCAGCAAAGTCTCCTTTCAAGTCGATACACTTTTTCCAGTGATCCCTAACCTCTTCAACCCTTCCAAATAGTATCTGGCACCTTTCTCCACAAAATAGGTGTTTATGTATGCAATAACCTCCTCGTCGGATGAACCTCTTTCCTCCAAATAAAGCGTTAAGGTTAGGAAACAAGAAAAAGTTGCTTGGGCCAGATCTGGTGAATACAGTGAGTGGTCAACCAATTCAAAGTGCAGTTTGTGAATTTTAGCCATGGCGACTGTCAAAGTGTGAGTGGGCGCATTGTCCTGATGGAAAAGCACTTTCTTCTTCTTCAATTGTGGTCGTAATTGTTGCAATTTCTGTCTTTAGCTTGTCAAGTAATGATGCGTAATACTGTCCCATTATTGCTCTACCTTTTTGAAGATAATCAATAAAAAAAATTTTGTTACTATCCCAAAAAGCAGTCGCCATCACCTTCCTGGCCGATGGAATTGTCTTCGTTTTTTTTTGGAGTAGGTTCACTTTTTGCAGTCCACTGTTTTGACTTGTTTCATTTCAGGAGTATAGTGGTAGATCCATGTTTCATCTACAGTTATGAAGATGCAAAACATCTGACTCATTTTGCTTAAACTGCTTTAGAAGGGCCTTGAAAATGTTCATTTGAATGCATTTTTGATCCAAAGTGAGCAAACGCGACCCCAACACGCAGATAGCTTATACATATCCAATTCTCCAGTTAATATATGACAAATACATTCTTTCAGTATACCTGTAGCTCTGCTATCTCTCTAATCTTAATTCATCGATCATCCAGTACCATTTGGTGAACTTTTCGATAATATCGGTAGTGGTTGCAGTTTTTGGCCATCCCAAACGCTCATCATCAACGAATATGGTATTATCATGTTTAAATTCAGCTGCCATCTTTTCATGGTGGCAAATGATAGGACAGAGTCCCTGTAAACAGCGTCCAACTTGGTTTTAATTTGCATAGGTGTATTGCCTTTCAAATGCAAGTATTTAATCACGGCACAATGTTCAATTTTTCCATTTTCACAAAAACACTCACAATCACTTTCTTAACGATTAACAAACAACAACTGAGCATCCAAAATAGCTGAAATTTTAGTGAGTACCTTTAAATGCATACATGAATACATTCCCTAACTTTTGTTGACAAGTGCTGCCATCTTCACGTTAAGGGTCAAAACTTTTCAGGCAACCCTCGTATTATCTGTTTTTCTGTCTGCCTACATAAAAAGACTTTTATTTCTCATTCATCCTTTCATGTATCTGCAATTCTTTTTTGTATGTATGCTGAATTTTTGGTAGTAAACTAGCCTGTTAATTATCCAATTTTACTTTATCGCTTGATAATCCTAAACTTTTTTTTTAGCTTTTGTCAATATTGTTTTAAAATTACAGTTTTTCTAAAGGTGCGGTGTTTTCTAAAGGTATAGAAACAATATATATATAATTCATAAATTCTCAGAGTATTTGCAATTAATAATACACTTAGTATGTTACATGCACAGAATATGTATAGTATATAGAATAGGTTTTGATTAAGATGATAAGGTGTATTCTTTATAACCTGATGGTTCCACAGCCATGGATTTATAGAAATGGAAGCTGATAATTCCAAATATTACTTGACATGGTAAATATTTTTAAAAAAACCTGTTTTTCTTAGGTCAATTATTTACTTCAGTATACTCATTTGCTATTTATAGAATCTGTATAAATAAAGTAATAAAGATTACTGTGTTGCTGCTTTATACTTACTGTACTTGTTAATAAATTAATCAAGTTTTGTGTGAAGGGTTAAAAGTACTTGTTTTTTCATTATTTACTTGTTTTCATGTGGTTTTTTAAGATGCAATAAATGTTGAAAAATAAAAATTATGAAAATTAGTGGAATTGATTAGAAACTGATAAAATCTGTAACACTTAGCACAGAATATCTCTAATGCTGTTTAGGTTTTGTATAACAGCTCTTTGGGAGCATTTAGTGGTGAAGCCAGCCTTTAACCTGATGAGTATGTACATGTTAGCACTTCTTTTGCTCAGTTGCAAGGATTAGTCTACCTTAATTGTAAACTAACCAATCAGTATTTAATTGCTTCTAGGTGGAAGTCCGTAATTTCAAGGGTTATACCTGATAACATCATAATCATTATATAAGTAATTAATATGTTGAGGCAGGTCTTTTGCACCATGTCTACCTTGAATTCTATTCTGTTCCCAGCTAAACTTTTTGTGATCTCTTTGGACTTATTTCCTTTAGATTGTCTGTAATTTCTGATATTTTTTGAATTTTTATCTTTAAATATTCTGCTGGATCCTTCTAACAAACAGAAAGATGATTTTAATCAATCCTTCTCATTTCATTATGATATTCAATTGTTCCTATTCTCAGTCGTTCTGGTTAAGATCTTGTTATTGTTTAAGGTATTTTTGTTCACTCTCATCATTATGTCTTCATTTTATAATCTTTCTCCATTTAATTTTTTATGATTCTCTCTATGCCTATATCTCAAATGCCTGAATGCTTCTTTTTTCCTTTATCTTAGTGTTCATAATTCAGTCCATGTTGAAGAGATTCCAAACATAACTCAATCCCATTTTTTTAATATAATAATTGTTGGTTTTTATTAAATTCCTCTTTAGCCATTTATTATTATTATTATTATTATAATTTTATTTTGATGTATGAATATCTGTTAAGACAAATAAATAACTTTATATAATGCAGAAAAATTAATAATTAAAAACATTTTTATAATGTACAGCAGAATAAAGGTTTAAGATTTTAAGAAAATGAGATAAAGACAGAATTAATTTTAATCAGCAATTAAAAATAATTGCTGATTCTTATGCTGTTTAATTTATATGCTGCTGTCTGATATGCTGTGTTTTATTATATATTATGCTGTCTGCCATTCTTGACTTTTATGCTGTTTAATTTATATATGGAAGAATAAAATAAAAATTTGAGAGCCAAATTCCAGTCAAGGAAAAATGTAAAGACTCACTAATGATATTATTTCTTGGACTGAAAAAGTAATGAATTAGAAGAAATGAATGGTATGGATCTGTTCTCAGGTGAAAAATTCAATTTGAAAGCAAACTAGGATAGAAGATGATAAAGTGGGACAAAAAGGGAATTATGGAGGGTGTAATATTAAGGTTTGAGAACAAAATAGAGCCACTTCTTTTGCACTCTTGCAACCATCTCCATATCAAATTATACATCCATTGGAAACGGTCCCCAAAAATGTTACTTCTTTAACCACTGTTAAAACTTCCATATTATTACCTTTTTGCAGTTCCTTCTTTCATTTTCTTCGTACTATATTATTATCACAAAATTTTTAATTTCAGTTTCATATTGCATGTAGTAAGAGTGAAATATCACTGTAATTTTGTCACACTTTTTGAATATAGATACAAAGGTACGTACACCTTTTTCCAATCGTCTGAAGTAGTTTTTTCTCTCCAAATAGTTTTAAAATTCCTGTAACATACTGAGTACTATTAATTCCAGTTGACTTCAGCAGTTCTTGAGGTGTATTTCATTATTAACGAGTATAGCACCTTCCTTTGAATATTTTATTGCATTTTCTATCTTTTTCTTTGTATATCCTCCTTTGCCATCTGTCTCCACTTTCCCTTGATTGTGCTTCTATTCTGATTCTTTTGGGTTGAGAAGATAACTATTTTATTAATTCATAGATAATTTTTTTTTTACCGATTTTATTTATTGGTGATTTGTGAAAGGAAAATTTGAATCAAGAACATTAAAAGCAATAACAAGTAAATATTTTTCAATTAAAAAAAAAAAAAAATTTTAATAGAAAATACGAATAAAATTTTTAATGTTCAGAAATAAACATGTTAATGATTAATAAATAAATAGAAATGTTAGGTATTGAGCATACCATACTTTAGCTAGCATAGGTAATCTAGCTGATGCTAACTTTGCATAGCATTGACCAAATTAATTTCACAACAGCTGCTAGAACATCTCTGGTTCATTTTTTTCTACTAGGAAGAACCAAACTGTCATCTTACCTATCACTGACCATTATGATAATCCAGCACTTATCAGAATCAGGTAGGTTATTTAATTAAAAAGAGTAATGCTGCAATGTGGCACTGAAAATAATGTATATATATATAATTGTTACCACATATATGCTTAAGTTAATATCGTTGGACTACATCAGTCGCAGCTCCAATAAAAGAGCATGCATGAGAGTGAATTTTTAATTCATTGTTGACTACCACCTGGAGAAGACCAAGAAGAAGAAGTTCACTGGCTGTCTCAACGTGGGACCTCCCGGCGGATGCCAACATCCTAGCCGGAGTAGCAGGCCTGCCAAGGGAGTTGCTGGATGCAGTGCTACCTCCCACTCCAGCTCGCTGGGCTTCAATCGCCCTGGCTGGCAGACTCAGCAGCAGGAGCTGGCCCAGTGTGAGATCGCTTGGGTAGAATCGCCTAGGCGAAAGACGACTGACGCCGACCCAACACTGCAGGATTGTGGGGGCCACCACTGCCACACTGTAGTGGGGACCCAACTGCCGCTGAGGGGAAGTCCAGTCTAATTTCAATGGACGAGTCGCAACTCCCTGACTTTGCTGGAGACCAGCTTTCGAACCCAACAGCCTTCTCAGAGCTAATGCAAAAAACGGCCCTTTTCAGGGCTACCACAAGGCTATTAGTTACAATGAGCTGTCAAAGCCAATCGACAACAACAACAGCCCTTCTCACGGCTATTACGAGGTTATTAAGTGCCACATGCCGTCGAAACCATTCGGCGACAATATATAATAGCTATGCAATTATTGCTTTTGTTCAAATAAGTGAGTGTATGGTATTGATAAGATTTTAAAAATTCTGTCTAAAATCATTTGTTTAAATTTTGTTTGTTTCGTGCAGGTAGTGTTAGTAGTTTATTGGAATCAGTAATTCTGTCTGTGGAGAAGCTTTGTCGTGAAGTTCATTATACTACATATAAAGTAATATTTAATCCTGTTTCTGTACAATTGGATTCTGCATCTTCTGCATGGACTGCACTGCAGAATTCAGCATTCAGTCAGGATTTACCTGATTACAGTTATGCTCCTCATGAGTATATTACTCAGGTATTTGAAACTTTTAAATAAAACATTTTATATATGCAACACATTTAATGGTTACTTAAAGTACAAAAGGTTCTGATAAGAATCACAACATTTGGTGGTGTTCAGTAACTTTTTTTAATGGAATAAGAAAGTTAAGTTTATTTTACAAGTGTTCAGAAAATGTGTAAATTTTGTTACCTGTTCTGTTTCTGTACAAGCACAGTTCATAGTTAAGCAGATCATGATTAATTCTGTTTCTGTCCATGTTTGGTGAGCAATGCATCACTGATCGTACACTCTAAATCAGCGTTTTTTTACGGCCAAGAAAACGAAAACCAGAAGCATGAAATCTAGACTTCATGGTGGTCAGGAAATACAGTAATTAAACAATTGTTATTGAACATATTTGATGTCTTTAAGTTAATGATTGCTGTTGCTTTATCCTGTCGATACACTACTTTGATTTGAGTGCTTGTGTAACCAATATATTTCGGTATAAATTTTACAAATTTATTATACCAAAACTGTTTTCAAGTATAATAGACAAAAACCACAAGAAATTATTGTTGATCAGTAATTAAGTTAGTAATAAAAGTAAATTAATTGAAATAAAAATAAATGAGTAACCCATCTTATTTTGTACATTCTTCTTAAATTATTCTATTGTAAACACAGCTATGTAACAAAGAAAATTGTGATTGTAATAAAATTTGTTATTGTCTAGTCAGTATTTATAGTTTTGTCATTTTTATTTGTAGGTGGGTGAATATTTAATGACTTTGCCACAACATCTTGAACCTTTCCTTCTTCGAGAAAATACATTGTTGATTGGAGCACTTCAGGTTCAGGCATCTGAAGGGAGAGAAGGTGAAGGTTTTGCTGATCTTCTTCTTGGTATGGTCGCTAGGGGAACTTGTCAAATGTATCTTGATCACATATTAGCAGTTCATGAACTTACAAGTGCTGCAAGTAAACAGTTGGCAACTGACATTGGTAAGTGAAATAGAGATGTGGGGTTAGCTAATAATTTGTAATTTTCTTGTATTTAAAAAATAGTGAAAAGTGGAATGTTGTATAGTTATAAGCATTGCTTAATGCTGGTATATTAATTTAATTGGTTAGATGTTTACATTATGACCGCAGAATTATTCAAGGCCACTTGATGAAATAGATATATTTTTGAAAGTAAAATATTTGTTTACTTAAAATATTTTTAATTCTAATCTGCAGTTTACAGAGTAGTGCACTTTTAATCCCTCTCCCTCTCTCATGTTAGCAGCTTTTGGAAATTAAACAAAAATCTTTATAATATTTTTTTATCTTCATGATAAACGTTATTCAAATTTCATAGACACCCACATTTTTAAATTTCTGTTAAGAACTGTTTATAAAAACATTTTGATTTGATAGCTGATTTTGTGTTAAAAGACATGATGTTTTTCCAGAATAATCACTGATTCTCTGAAATTTGATAGGATAAATATAGAAGTCTGTACTTCTATTTAATAAAATAAAATTTTATTTAAATAAAATAACGCCAATAAAACAAGTTTGTAAAACTTGTTTTATTGGCGTTAGAGAGTTCAGGATATTGAATATTCCAAAAATGGCTGTAAAAACTGTTTTCCTTTAACTATAATGCAGTTCTTGCTCTTTAAACAGGTTTTCAATAAAATGATACAAAAAAAGAACTGGCCTTAATTTGCTGAATATTATATTTTTACTTGAAATTTTATTTGAATTCAACTCGTATTAAGAAGTTTCACAGAGTCTTCTTTGGAAAAGATTGTGTCTCACACAAGCAGAAAGATCATCAACCTATAAATATTTTTACAATTGTTCTTGAAAATTTTTCATTTAATTGTTTTCTGAAGATTTTTGTTTCTGATTAAGAAACAACTTAATGCCACCTGAGTTAATAAATTCACGGATCAAAATTTTGTAATTGGTTGGCTGAGAGGTGTGGAAATTACAAAATTAGGTAATGAGCAAAATTGCTTTAGTTTTATTTGAAACTCAAAACCATATTTTTGAAAATGTTACAAAAATTTTCATTTCTGAAAAAAATGTGTTTTTTATTTTGTATGTATAAATTTGTTAACAGATTTTCAGCTGCTAGGGTTAATTATCTTTAACTTGAAGATCACTTTATATTCTACCAAGCTTGTAACATTATTTTGAAAATTTTGTTTTACAGATTACTTGGGCAATGTTTTGGAAGATTTAGGTTTTGAGTTATCAGAATCCCTGAAACAGATATCTACGCTTCTAAGAATAACTCCAGAAAACTACCATGAACAAAGTAAAGGATGTCAACCACGACTTGTTGCAGCTGTACGACAAATGAGGAATATCACTTCAACATAAGATAAAGATAAAGAGACTATCTCTTTTATGATATATACAGCATATTTATTTTATAAACAAATATACATATAACATAAGTACATTATCTGTTAAATAATAAAATATCTTTATATACATTTTTGTAGCATTTAATTTAAAAAAATAACATTGCTTACTTTTCCTCAGTAAATCTGAATCAATAACATATGAATAATATAGATTTCTTTCATATTCACAACTGGTCATTTGACACAAGTCTGTGTTGTTGAGGAATGATAGTAAAATTTCAAGTTGCTGAAGTAATAAAGCTTTTATGTTGTGTTTGGAGTAGGACCACACACTGTCATGGGAAGCAACACTTTGTGAGCACTACCAAGCCTGTTATCGCAGATCACCTGCTGCTGCATTCTCATCGACTATGAAGGCCCTAACTAATCAAGAGAGAGTTTTAAACTCAGCTTTTGTCTTCACTGCCACGCTTCTTCAGACATTTGAGTTCACTCTCTGTCCTACTTTGTAGCCCTCACAACTATTTATGAGACCAGATATGCAGTCTGGTTATACAGTCCCATGCCTTGCTCTAACACTGAAGAATACTAATTAATAATGTGACAAAAAGCTTTAATCTGATAATATCAAATAGCTCATATAGTGTTGATCGGTGGCAATTTTGACGTACAACTGGCCCAGATACATCACTTAATTACATTATCAAAGTAACTGTAGAAACTCCTTTCACAAATGTCTTTTAACTAATTAAACCTCCAATCTGGTCTTCTTTCAGGAGCAATGTCAATGCCTTCGCCCTTCCACATTGCAGCTCCATCACAGAGTTCCCTAACACTAATTTAATTAACTTACCTCCAGTCTGGTTTGCTCTCGGAAGTAAGGCTTTTACCCTTCCACACCCAGCTCCATCACAGAGGAAACAGAAATAGGCTTTTGGCATCAAGTCCTGATCAGTTTAGATGTTTAATCTAAAGATCAGTTTAGATCTTGGCAAATAAACCTCCCAAGCAGGTCTTAGCTACAGTGGTAGGCTGCCACTATAACTATTACATCTAATCCCTTCAGTGATTCTGCAGGGCCAGAAACTTAAGAAACCCAACAACTAAGCTCTATTCTCTACAAGTTTCCCAAGTGACTTACACAAAGTCAGAGATCCAGACTTAATCCTCTCAAGTTCCCTAAAAATTCTAGTACATTCAGCCTGGAGGGCAAACATGAACCACATTGTCATTGACTCTGCAGTTTAGGCATAGGCTTGAACCAATCAAGCCAACTTGTCCTAAAAGCATCACATCCAGACAGAAATTGTATTATATGCTGATTGGGGAAAACCCATTTAGCAACTCATAAACTTTTAACTTTTAGGAAAATACCATGCATGTAACGACCTTCAGAAGACTCATTCCATCTAACCTGCCAAGATTGAAATCTTTGTTCCTCAATTTCTTGCATGGGCTCAGAGGTGAATTGACATAATCTTTTAGTATTATAGAGTAACTGACTCTCAGTAGCAAGGATGTCAATTGGTTTAACAATGGCAATAATAAAGACTGCCTCGCACAAGACAGTCCTGTAATACTGTTGACTGGCAACAGTAGAAGATGCAGGGCTCTCAACAAAATGTCCCTATAATATTACATAAGATGTAATATATTTACATCAGATGAGCTCAAGTGGGTGGAGCAAATAGTATTATAGACTTATAAACATCTTTCTTAAAAACACATAAGGTTCTAAAAATTCAAAAACCAATTGGGATGGACAATATAAAAAAGAAAAGCAACACATGCTTTCTTTGTTGCATCAATCGCTTTGTACTATTTTATCAGATTGAACGAATGTATTTGTAACAAAACCATAATTATTATTGGTGACTGCTTATGTATTTACTGTGTGCTGTAGTCACTGGTTCATTTTCAGTTTGAATTCAACTTTAAATAGACCTAGTGCTCCACATTTTTTTTTTACTCAGACTATAAGAATTCTTATTAACACAGAAAAATAGAATCTGATAACTGTTTGTGGATTCAGGGTGCTCGCTGTAGGAAGTAGTTAGTTCCTGCTCTAAATCCCTCAGGAGATTTGGGCATTTTTATTACTCAACTTTAAGATAATCAGAAAAAAACACAGAACCATACATAACTTTTTTTTTAAAGTGAGATAAACTACTACTCTTTTGTAGTGAATATGGTAATTATGCTAATAATAAATGTAATTTACTTCTTATAGTTAATTGTAGTTACCAATATTTGCATTAATTCACTTGTACATAAAATTTGCAAATATAATTGCTAGTAATTTAGGAGATTCTATTGTTTTCATTCAACTGGTAATATTGTTTACTGTTGTAAAATTATTTGTCTTAAGTTGAATTTGCAGAATATCAGACAAATCCTTATCAATAATATTAGTGCAAAAAAAGAATTAAATTATTTTCATTTTTATTGATAAGTTGATTTTTTCAAAATTTAATATACTAGGTGTTGTTCTCCCTTACTCTTTTCTACAATTATTAATTTTGAGAATCATGGCCACTGCCATATCTATTTTAGCTGTAATTTTCAATTTAATTACATTTTTTTTTTGAAATGACTGCACTATGGCCACATGAAATATCCATATAAATTTCTGAAAAAAATTATGGTGAAAACCATGCATCTCTTTAGAGTACTGAATGAGGGTGCTTCTTTGGATAATTGAGCTAAAACAAAATTATACTTAAAAACAATTAATTCCTGAAAATTGATTTTTGTTTTTATTAAAATCTTTTAAACTAAATTGACAATGTTCAATTCTACAATAACATTAAACGTTGAATTTAGCCACATACAATTAAATACATTAATACCATTTGGCAAGTAACCATTACAATACAGTTTTTTTGCCTTTCGATTATGATCTTGAAGTCATCTTAAAGCATTCACTGTTGACCCTGATTAAATCATTCTCCTCTGTTATTGATGTAGCATCAATGCGTGCAACAGTTTACTGCATCAAGGCTTCATTATAACATCTTTTATGCAATCAGCCAAATATGATAATATAATAGCATCTTGAGGAACTTTATGGATCTTCACATGGAAGACATCTGGATCCAATAAAATAGTTGACAATTATTAAGCTCTGAATAAAGAGTTTTTTTCTTTCTTGATCCCTAAATATCAAATGTTTTCTGTAATAACAGAAGCAGCCCTCTTTATAAATCCATTCGCTAAATTTTATTGCTTCAGCTTTTTTAAAGTAGTTTACCTTCCCATATGAACTACTGATGGGAAGATTGTATAATTAGATGGTATGAGCCAAGGGTGGCAAAGTTTCTGCTATCCTTTAGCTTGCACCAAGTACCAATGCTACTTGAGATAACAATTTTGGATAATGTGATTAGCATTTTGTGGCCTAAATATTCATTAATATTTCCTTGAAACTAGAATTCTCTGTTCCTGTCTAACATGGTTACAATAAAAACATAGCATTCAAAAGCAGTAGTAGGTTGAAACTTCATTCATTGATAAAATCTACAGGAGTTGTGTGTTTGTTCATATTAAGGAAGGAAATAATGCCAGTGTGCTCATCCATCACCTTGAAGAATTCCTAAAAGGTGAAACCATTTTCAAGCAGGATGAGAACCATCTCATTTCATAAAGAGGAGCAGAATTCTTAGATGCTGAATTTCTAGAAAGATAGATAGGTCTAAGAGGGTCAGTGGAATGTCCAGCACATTTCCCAGGCCTTATGCCACTGAACCTTTTCTTGTGTAGGCATTTAAAGGTCTCTGCTTACAAAACTCCTGCACCGGATATTACCTGAAAAGAGGTTATATTGTTTAGAAGTTGGAATGTTCTATTTTCAGCACTTGTATTTAAACAAGACAACAATATTTTCAGTAACAAACTAATTAAAAATTTCCAACTTGTAACTATTCTGCAAAAATTATTAAGAACGGTTTTGATTTCAGAAAAGCAAAGTTTTTTTTTATTTTTACCTTATTTATTTATTGTTAGTCAAAATCTAGGTATTGACAATTAATAAATAAGCAACACATCCCTCATTCAGAAGGCTTTTTAAAGGCTAATATCTTGAAAACGAATACAGTTATTAATATGCAATTTTCACCATTGGTTTTTTCATCAAATTTTATCTGAAAATAATGTGTCATTCAACAGTAGAACTTCTTTAAAAAAATAGGCAAAGATAGCAGCCAAAATTTTAGAATGGGTTACAAAATAGTATTTATTTCTAAAGTAAATATGGATTTACTTAGGATTCTCAGAATTACCAATTGTTGAAAAAATAATGGGAAGAATTTCCATTGTAGCAACTATATATAGAAATTTATACACGTTTTTATGTAATGAAAATACTTAACCCATGTTGACATTTTAGGATAAAAAATTTGTAAATGCAAACTTGTGTTTCTTATTCAAATTCATTAGATTATAATGTTTTATTAAAATTCTCCCTTGATTAATATTTTTAAATTCTTCTTTGATTAATATTTTTTCAATTTTTTAAAAACTGAATGTGGAAGTTTCACCAAAAGGCAAAATTTTATCATTTAAAAACACTTTTTTCCTTAAATTGTATATTTAAAATTGGTTCTGATTAAGGAACCACAACTAAATTACATTAAAAAAAAGCATGTGAATAGGAGTTTCTAGTGAATACCATCAATAAAGTGTATATACGCAAATAAACATATATATAAACTACATATTCATAAAAAAATTATATAAACAAACACACTTGCATTGTGTTCATCGAGAGATCACAATAGTCTAGTGAAAAAACAAAAAAAAATCCACAACATTATTAAAAAATATATAGATATAAACAAATTAGTAGCACAATAAGTTCACGAAAAGAAATAGAAGGGTGCTAGGCTCCTTACTACGGCTTAGTAAAGATGTTTATCACGTGCCTGATACCAAACCAATTCAAGTGTCACTCAGATATCCAAAGTCCAATACGTATTGTCATTTCAGTCGCCAAGCATCGTTGTCTGAAAGATTAACTGCAAGAAAGTTCACATGACTCTCTAATTACTTCAATATCTTAAACCGAACCCTTTGATCTCATCATGAACACAAGGCAATCCAAGATGTCATGAATTTCCACATTCTAAGTAAACCTCTGCAATGGATCTCGCCAACTTGTTCTGTAAACATATAATCTCAACGTTTCTTTTGCACATTGTGTCCCATATCTGTATGCCATAAGTCCAAACCTGTTTTAGAATCGCTTTGTACATCAAAAGTTTATTGGACAACAGGTGCAAGTTCCTACCTAACAACCAATAAAGCTTCTTATACTTTGTGTTATTTCCTTTTCTCTTTCATGTAGAACTACTTCCACATTAAACGACAATTAAGGTGGAGTCTAAGGTATCAAACCTGGTCCAAAGTGCAGGATGACGACCCCGTCCAGGTGGACTTCGGGGCAGTCACCCTTCTCAAGACAAAAGTAATATGACGACTTATTCAGATTTATTTTTATCCTCCATCAGGTCTAACACTGATTGTAGCCATGATGAGGCAAGTGCAGGTCCTCGTTAACAGCCAGTATCGATCATCTGCAAATGAGGCAACAGTGACATCATCCAGAGCTGGAAGATCCACAGTAGAAATTCTGTACAGGACTGGTCCTAAACACAGAGCCTTATGGAATCCCTGATTTGATAACTCACCATTGCATCTGATCTGGGAGAAGCGTTCATAGAGATAGTTCTGTAAGACCAGGTAGAATGGTTGAGGAAGGCTGCATTTCAACTTATGGAACAGACCAGACAGTCAGGCCTGCTGCACATTTAAGAAAGCCACCGAGCAGAAGCTCCTTTCTTCCACGCACTGTGTGTAATGATTCTGTGCGATTGCTCAAAGGTAGAATGTCCCTCTCTGATCAATTCAAATAATTTTTTCCTGTTCCAACATTAGTGAAGCCTTCAAAAATACAGTTTCTTAAATACCTTCGACAGATTTGGCAGGAGGCTTATTGGTTTGTAGGAAGACACATCGTGCAAAGGTTTTCCTGCCTTCGGAATCATGATTACTTGAGACACTTTCCATTCTGAAGGATATTGAAGAATCTGTAATGTACTTCATGGCCTTGAACAAGAGCATGATTAACATCTTTTGAGTAATAGGTCAAAATGTGGAGCTCTCCTTGAGCATTGCCCCTGTTTGATTACCTGTAAAACACCTTCCTAATCACAAACCTTAAAGGCACTGTGCTGTCCAAGAAATCAAATATTTCCTTATCATCAAGACACTCTCCGTCATGTGGACAAAATGTCTTGCTAAGATGTGCAGCAAACAGGTCCGCTTTTTGTCTGTTGCTCCTAATCATCATGTGCTTTCAATGAAGTGACGGTTTAGATTGCTGAAGATCCCTTGTGCTTTTCACAGAGTGAATTAATCTCTTTCCAAGTGGGAAAGATTCTACATATAATTTCTGAATCTCATTTCTATAGTACTCAGCTGTCTTTTCAACCTTCGTACAGCTCTTTTTAGGGATGTTCTGTTCTCCCATCTCCTGTAGCATTGCCACTTCTTCCTGAATTGCCTCTTTATATTAATAAGATCCATAATCTATCTCGGGTAGTCTTTCCTCCTCTCAGATATTGATCTCCAGGCTTCCTCTTGCATGATTGGTGTGAAATAGTACATGGCATAATCGACATCATCAGAACAATTTCAATGGTACAACTAGCTCAATGGAACTTATTCCACTAGTTCCTCTGCAGTCCTATTCCGATATGAGTTCCAGTCCATTAAGTTATGGTGAAGGATAGGTGACTTTTTATATCACTGTCTTACTTAAGGGAGTGGTCTGAAAACTATTTCAAACTGAGGTGTATAGAGACGACATTCCCGAAATGATGCAAAAGTCTAGTAAGTCCAGTGTTTTAGTTGGGTCTGTAGGCCAGCAAGAAGGTTGTAATCCTAACCACATTGAAAAGTAAATTGAGAATGCAATTTCTTAAGGTTCTACCTCGAGTGGTTGCAAGCTGGGACCCCCCCCATACACACAGTCCCCCCAGTGGTAAATCAGGAACCTAAGGTAGCAAAGAATTATGAGAACAATTCATTTGTTATTACACGATGTACATCGTAGATAATGTAATGGGCCCCAGCCAGTCCATGATTTCAACTGTGGTCATCTTAATCTGAACTGAGCTGAACGCGGGTAGCTGGTAATGCCTCAAGGAGCTTTTAACCAACACTGCAATCTGCCATGTGTCAGGTCATCTGGATGATTTGTTGTATATAGGGAGAAACTACAAATCAGAAGGTAATTTTGGTCAGTGAAATGCGTTTCCAATGTAAGAATGATATCTTAACGATTCTGATGCTCCATGTAATGATAAGCTTATTAGGCTTCCTATTTGGTTGGCTGCAATGTCTATATTGGAGGACAGCTTCTCCATAGTATCCCTACAGCTATGCCCAACCACCGAAGCATACTACGGTTTGGGGAGATTACTGAAATCTACACCCAAATTCCTTGCCTCATTTGTGATAACCTAACTAGAAATGCGTAAAAAAAAAAAAAGGCAAAAAGGAAATAACAGAATTAGTCATACTAAAAAATGAATAATATCTTTATAATGTGTATATTTATAAGATGTATATAAATGTGTGTATGTATGTATATATATATAAATACACACACAAACATACATGGCATACATACATATGTATACATTATTTATATATAATAATATTTATATTATATAGCACAAGTGCATCACTACAAACGTAACCACAATTGACATTATAAACTAAGTTAACTATTACTAAGCTGTGAATAATTTACAATAAACAATATTACTTTTACAGAGTAATCAATCTCCTCCTATTTTACTATTTTTCGTTTGTTGCTCATTAAAAAATTATTAAGTTTATAAAACTAAAACATCATAAATGAAATAAAAATTTTAGTTTTTAAAACCATAACTTGATTCGGTTAATATTCAACATATGCTAAATATTTATGAGGAAATACTAATTCAAATTAAGCAGTATGTTAAATAAACATTAAACAACTTTTAAAAAAAATAAAAACTAATCTATTTCATGGTTTTGTTTTTCTAATTAGGCTATTACTTATTTTTGTAAGACATTATATATCACAATAAAATATATTCTAAGAACCTATGGAAGAACTATCTGAATTAACATAAATAACAAGTAATAATAAAAATAGAACCCTAATAGTGCTACATTAATACTGCAATAATATACACAATCATCTTAGTAAAATTAACAGAAATTAATATTAGGATAATTAAACATAATTCTGTATATTTTTTTACTTTTTATGGCACTCTAATAATGTGTCAGAGTGTCATTTTTCATAATGTAATTTTATATATCCCATAAAATTTTATGCTATTACAATAATTTGACCTTCAATTTGTAGTAATTGAAAAAAATAATTTGACCAATGACTTTATGAGTGACCAATAGATTACTCTCTTCTAAACCTTGAGATGCCTAAAAATATCTATTCATAACAAATTGTCAAATAAAAATAAAACAATGAGCTATTCATACATAAGTTGATTGACTAAACAACAATTTTAAATATAAGCATGGCAAATAAAGAAGCTGAGCAATAATACTCAATTTCATTACATTTATGTATATCACTCGCCTACCAAAATTTACAACCATTTAATACTATTTTACTTGTGAAACTAAAAATTACTTCTCCATTAGAACAGAAAGTTTTGTATATTAAAAAGAGTATTTATCTAAACATAAATGTAACTATGTAATAACTTTAGTTTTTTTAAATAAGTTTAAAACAGTGAATTTTTTTTTAAATTTCACTTTCATTACAATTCGTATTTAGCGTTTACTGTTTTACCAAAATTGGTAAAATCATGAAATGTAATACGAGGTATTTACCTCGTATTCCATTTCATGATTTTTGTTCAAGTTTTATTTTGCGTTAATAATAGTTGATTACAACTAAATAAGTTATAAAACAAAAAGTACTCAAAAAAAAATTACTTATTTCTATTTTTAAATAATCATCATCAGTAGGTATTAAGAAATTACTAACACAGATAAAAAACCCTAAAAAATGAGTTTTCTATCAGCATTTATAGAATAAAATAAAAACATAAACGTAATTGCTGAAAAAAGAGTCAATATCATAACCAATGCTTATTTAAGCTGATCAATAATTATTTCTATTCTATAAAAACAGTTAGAAAATTATTGTTTTTAGAGTTTTATAACTATTGTTTAATAATTTTAGTTATAGTTTCCTTAATTTTTTTCATTTTCTTATCTTATGGCCTAGGACTTTGGTATATGATCTAGGATTTTCATAGGCAATAATACTCCCAATTGCATTCTTATCTGATCTTACGCTATACTGAGCAATCACATGTTCCAATGCTTTATGTTATTTGCACTATTCTAATAAATCTGAACGATTCTCAACAGTGATTATTCAAACAAGTAAAGTTAAGTGTATAGAAATTTTATAAATATTATCAATAATGTGGAAAAACTGAACTCATAATTTTATTTAAAAATTATGAGTTCAGTTTTTCATCCTCAATATTTTTTTGGGAGGGGGTATATGGATAATATAATTCTAAAATTCTTGTAATTCTTCATAATTAAAATACATACACAAACAGAATTTTTAATACTGAGAAATCTTTGTATGACTGCATTTTATAATTTACTGTTGGATATTAAAGAGTTTGGTTAATAATTTTTCCCTTTGCACCTACCTGTACTTTGGTAGTTTTGATAAAGATTACACAAATACAGGAAAGCAAAGTGTATGAAAAAAATACATTAAAATACATAAGTGATACCTGTAAACATAAAAAAATTACAATTAAAAAAGTCCTTTAACATAAATTTACTTTTAGTCTTGGGAAACATGATAAACTATCTAATTTAGTCTTACTAGTTTTTGGGATGATCATTCCTCCCCTTTTCTTTGAAAGGTAATATGGAAGTTAGGTCAGAATCAACCAATCTGAGGATAGAAAATATTGCAGCAGCTGCTTGTTTGATGTCAGAATTACCTTAAGATTATTCAGAAATTCAGTTTACCTGAACTGGGGTTTGTTTAAAGGTTCCAATTAACACTGGACTGTCCATCAAGCAATGATGGATTTTTTGTTAAAAGAAGATACGTAAAAGAAAAATTTAAAAACTACTCTTCCAAAAAAAAGTTAAGATTGTAAATACAATAAAAAAGTTACAAATGTTGAATGAATTTAAAATATAGCTATCAGGGAGGAAACATGGAAATGATTATATCAAAACTGCTTTGAAAGTCCATGTCAGTCAGCAATTGCCCTTTGCAAACTCATCACTGGTTATGTGTTTATTGGTACTGATAAGAAGTTACAATTTAAATTAATTTGAAATTGAACTATGTAGAAATGATAAAGATTGGCTGAAAATCTCAATAATAAATGTAGAGTATTAAACAGTGAAGTCGCACAAATTTTAATATACTAAAAAATATGATGGCTATTAGTTTTAATACCATTATTTTTACACAGTTCATATGTACATAATTTAGTTTAGTTTGGATAATTTCGTCAATGGTTTTTTTGGTAATTGTATTCCAATTAACTGTATTATTTGGCTATGGTACAGGAAAGATTACTATTATTAGACAATAGACTCGATTGCAATCTGGCTTTTGTCCAAATTTGATGGAAAAAGCTCAGAAAATCATAAAACATTACTCCAATTAAAAGATGAAATTTTATAGAAAAAGAATTACATAAGAGCAACAGTAATATAATTCATGTAGCAGCAGTAAAGCTACAATTAACTTATCTTATTTATAATGTTTTAAAAAAAAAAGAAATGTAAAAGTTGTTAAAATTATTATAATTTGTCAGAGTAACAAGATCAGAAAATAAGTAAGGGAAAGGAGCATTGCAGTATAGAGAAGAGTGAAAAAAGTATTTCCCTTACTTTCTTAACATGAATTTAAGAAGCAATATTGGCCTTAAAAAGGGACCTTTGATAACAAAGATCATAGGAATTTCAGCAAAACTTTTCACTGAAATTATAAGCAAGTTGAAAGGATTCAAATACAATCTGCAAAAAAGTAAGAATGAAACAAAAGTAATGAAATTATGATTGAAAGGAAACAGAAATTATAACCATAATTCTTCAGAATTTTGTTATCTACATAGTAAAATTAAGCAGGACAGCCAAATTAAATTATCACAATAGAACTTGAACACATGTAAGAGCTTTTATGCACAACGAAAATCTGCAATGTGAAACATTTTATGAATTAAGAAAAATATCTGTATATGTAGTAGTAGTGATTTGTCATCAGAAATATGGTCTACAGGGGAAATCAGTATAAAAAAATTTGTTTTTGCAATGAAGTATTACAGGAAAATTATGAAAATTAGCTGAGCAATAGGAATACAAAGTGAAGGTATTCTGAGATGGAACGAAGAAATGTACGGCAAAATTTTATAAAATAATTGAATTTGGCATCAGAGGAGTGTTAAGAGGGTGTAAAAAGAGTGCAAAAAGCAAAAATTAGAAATTATACAACATTAAAATATGAAACAATTGAAAAAGGAAGTACGTTGAAGCTATGAAATGTACAAGTCTATCAAACTTACTGATAAAAAAAATAAAAGTGCTTTTTTTTGTAGTTGAAAATTGCATGTTTTAATTGTGTATTATTATGAAATTATTTTAAATATGACAACAATAAACATTATTTAAAGTACTCTACATTTTACATGACCACAAACCCCATGTAAAAATCTAGAGCTATGTTACAATCAGTTTTTTTATGGTCATTGCTGGTATTATCATTCATTCATTAGATAAACAGGAACTCTCTCTTTTAATTATATGGCCTCTTAAAACAATTGCCATCAATTCTCTTTTAGGCCAATCTTTCACAATCTTCAAACAAATATTTGTTTCCTGTCTGTTTTGCTCATTATTATTTCATTAAAATTATTTATATAAATTTTTTCTACCTAATGTTTTATAAATTTTGTTTTCTGTTATAAATTGGCTAGTATATAGAATGTTAATTGAATGAATGGCTATAATAATGTTTGCTGTCATTGCAATTTTCTTTTTTAATGATTTTTCTAGTGATTTTTAAATTGATGAACTTCTGCAACATTAACGTAGCAGAAAATTATACAGTTATTTTTAATCTCTTAATTTGACACTACTACCAGCAAGTTTAATTTTACCAATTAATAATTATTATTTCTCTTCTTAATCTAAATCAGTATCTTTTTTTCTTAAATATAAACATCGATGAAAAAGTTGATTTGTGCATCATGTAAACAATAATTTAATTCTTGATTGAGTTTGGACAACTGGCATTCACATTCTACTGTTTTTATAAATAATAGTTCATTTTAGAGTTTAATTACTTGTCTAACAGAAATATGCTCAATTATTAAGATATTCTTATCTAAAAATAGATAATATGCCAATATTTTTCTGAGAATTTAATTCAGAACTGGTACACGTGGATAAATATGGTTTGTCATTTTAGTAGTATGAAATCTTTAAAAATTTTACATTATAAAATTTCAGTTTTATTACAGGTAAATTTTTTTGCAAAAGTTATTTTTTTTTACATTTCTAAAGATAAAAAATTTATTTTTACAAATATAAATATTAAATATATTTATACATATTATTTTTCACCAAGACAATATATATGTTTTTTTTATTAGCAACCAAAAAATGAGTTTTTAAAATTAGTATTATTAATCTTATATATATATATATATATATACATAATAATGAATTATTCAGGAAACTATATTTCTTTATTGAACTGTATAATTACCAATCATACATAAAGATAATGTTATAAATCCTAAGCTTTTTCAAGTGCAAACATATTGTTCAGTTCATTGGATATCTAATGAAATTCTAAAATTATTAGTGCATGTTAGTTCTTTAAAAAACTTTGGTTTTACAAGCCAAATGCAGAGCTTTATTTATATTTCTATAATTTACTAGTATACCCAGTTGAGAAAATTCTATAAAATTTATTATACAAATGTAAAATAATTGTGAGGCAATTGTAATCACTTTTATAAGTCTTGGCAGAGAATATATATATAAACAGAATACATGTGATTTTTAAAATATAATTTTTGGGTGGATATAGAGATGTGAAAACAAAGTAATGTTAACAAATGTATAATTTGTTTGGTATGAGCTAATCCAAGATTGCCCACACTAAAATTATTAAAAACTATTGTCAGTCTTGCCTAGGCTCAAAATGAACTATCCTACATTAAGTTGCCTAATTGCAAATTTACAGACTTGACAAAAATAATAGGTGGTTCATTAATTTATGATTGACTTTAAATTTGTTTTTCCCCCTTTAGGACATGTATTTCAACTTGCCCTTAAACTATTTATTACGGTACATCTAAACTGTTCAGGTAAATGATTTTTTTTTAAAATGTAGGTGTTCTGCAATTTTCAAGAATTTTTTACTTACATTAACATATTTGATAAACTTTTAGAATAATTTTTTATTTGGATTAGTTTTTGAAAATATTATTCACTTTAAAAACTGGCATATTTTCCTTTCTCATACACATTAATTAATAACACTGTTTTCTTTCATGTTATTAAGTGATTTATTTCTGGATGGGTTCATGTCATTTTAAAGGTTCTTGTTTTTAATTTTATTTATAAAAAAACCAACAGATCTATTTTTTGAATAATTTTTTAAAGGTTTTATCTATTGCTTATTATATTGTTCTGATGGATGTTTAGTTAGATTAAAAATTTATAAGATATAGCCTGTGAAATATACTTATTAAGCAAATATTATAGTCTATCAGTTATGATTCCTTTACAATATTAAAACTTTTAATAAAATTAAAATCAAATTGAAATGCTTTAGTAAACAAATATGAGTTGTTTTCAAATATCCTACCACGTTTGTCTTTCATCAGGAAAGTTCTGGTTCAGGGTTTATTATTTCACATGGTATAAACCTATATCACCTGCATCACAATAAAAATAGAACAAGAATAACAGGGTGGTAGCCTAAATTATGAATGAAAAATGGTTTATTCTACAAAGAAATCATAAAAATACATATGCTTAATAAATACCAATACAAAGGAAATTTTTATTCATAACCTACTTCTATCACAACTAATTGCCTTAAATACAATCCAGCTGAAATGCATGTCTAAAATTCATTGTACACTAATATGGAATCATAAATTATTAAAAACTGTTTCTATATCTTTTCTCCTTAATATAAGAACAAATAAGGTCACCACAAAGGAGAAGAAAATTTCAGCAAAGTTCTTATCAAATATGAATAGCATTTATACTTTAATATTATTATTCTTAAAGAGTAATTAGCAAGTGATGTTTTGGTATTACTTTGTACATTTTCAACAAATAATGTAATTCATTTTTAAAAGGTTAAAACAAAATATTTTTAATAAGATGTAATATTTTATAAAACTGAATTTATTTTCAGTTAAACTGTTTTTCTAGACACAATAAAACTAGATTATCTTCAAAGACAATAATCTGAATTCATTAAGTATATTTGGATGACACATTATCTAAGAAATTTCTTTAATTTTTATTTAGATCCATAAATGTTTTACTACTTTTTAAGTAAATAAAGCTTAATTTCTTTTAGCTGACTTTTTATGTGCCTAAAATTATCAAATAATAAAGTTACTGCATATATATAGTCTCTTTGATCAACCAATGAACTAAAAACTGATGCAGTCAAGTTTATCTTATATTTATTTCAAGCTTGCAAATGGGACCAACTTTTGTTAAATTAAAAAAGAACTTTTTAGATACTGCTTACTGGAACAGTTTAGTTTAATATCCTCCATAATAGATACCCGCTATAAGTAAATTAATATATTATAGGCTGTTGGGAGTCACAATACACTGTATACAATTAATTTTATTTGAAAAATTAAGGACAGCAAAATCAATTTTACTTTTGCTATAATTGTATAGATGAAGATGTTCTAAGAATATAGTAAAACTATATGAAAAAATTACAAGTATAACATGTAAACTTAAAATAAAATAAATAATTACTCAAAATTTTTTTATGCAAGGTTAAATCCTTAAATGAGATGAACTGGTAATTAAATAATAAATTCTGCATAAGTAATCAAATATGGTATGAAAATATTTAAAGTGAGAAAATTCATACTTGCATGAAAAAATGAGCAATTGAATATAGTGGTTAGTGTATGCTGTCTTGAATTCAAATCCTAGCAATGATTTGGCTTTTTTCTAAATTTAACTTTAAAAAAATCTGTCAAATAATAGCAGGCTGTAGATTTTTGGATAAAAAAACATGTTTTTGGTACACAATGCAAAAGGAAACCCTAAAGAAGTAGGTGAAAGGTGAATGAACAATTTGTGTAAATGATCCGTTTACCACAATTTTAAAACAAGAAAAGAAGAATGTCTCAATGACAATTAAATCCAATATACAAACAGTTTAAACAAAAATAGTTATAAGTTAAGCATGGAGACATCAGATGAAAGTTTATCACATAGAACTATTTTAAAAACTTTCAATATTACAATTTAACTACTGATACATTTTCCTTTGGTTAAAAGCACTAATCATGTCTAAAATTAAAAAAAATATTACTTTTTTAGAATTGTTTATTATTTTTACAATCAATTCGTATGCAAACAAATGTTTTGACTTCAAAAAATTCAATTGTCATTAGTTAGAGAAAGCAGAATAAAAAATAAAAAATGTTCGACTAGGTACTACAAAAAATATTATACAATACATGCAAGTGATAAAGTTTTAAAAATTAAAATGAATAAATTTGTTTTGTTTTAACCTGTAAAAATGAGTTGTGGTGTTACTTGAGCGGTTTCATACTTATAATAATAATTAATAATAAAAGTACTATGAGGTAATTTTATTGTAACTAAGAAAACTGATTACAATAAGTGTAAAACTTTGTTTTTTTTTTTTAATTTCTATATTAAAAAACTAACATTTATCTTACGTATTGTATTTTAGCTTTGTACAAATAATATTTCTAAATTATTTGTCATTATACAATTTTAATATTTCATTTTACTGAAATTTATATAATATATATGTATAAAATGTTTACAAAATATAACAAATAGAGAAAAAAAATCATAAAAAAAAAAAAAAAACAGTAAATAAATTCAGAATCTATGTGTAACAAAATGATCTGAGACATACCTCAGCTGTCATTTAATATAGGCACAATACAATAAAATCTATTTGCCAGGTCTCAAGCTTTTCTAATTATATATAATCATCTGGATGTATGCAATGGCTATAATGTTTAAAGAAAATTTGGAATGAACATATATATAATATATACATATTTGCTGTAAGAATATAATTCACTTTCATCTGTATTTAAAATACAACCAAAATAACAATAATATTTCCATGTCACAGGTTGTTAAGATATCAGCTTTGGATATGATAATGATAGAGACAATTGATCATTATGAAAACTATATGGGAAACAACGATAGTTGGATTATACAATGTTAATTAAAATAAACATATAATTGCAAGAAAAAGTTAACATTAACAGGCCTGGAATAACATATCCCAATAAATCACAGTAAAGTGAGGTTTATTTTTGTCTTTTATCAAGGATAAAGCTTTAATTGATGTGTTTTTCTTTATTATAAGAATTCTTGGGTCATAATTAAAAAAAAAAATTGTTACATTTGGAAGTTGAATTACTTGAATTTTACAAATAAGGAAAAAAGCATGTTATAACTAAGAATGTAGCTCACATTGATCAGAGAATACCCTACATTTATTCAAGGCTAAACAAGATTCATCCATTACATCACAAGTAACTAACCTGAAATGAAAGACATGCTTCTTTGTTAAGAACCTGATTTGGATACACCCCTAGTGTCATAACTGAGAATGAAAATGATATACTACCTATGAATTAAGATTGGAATTTAGCTATGGTGACTGAAAACACTGTTGAGTGCTCTGTAGGAAAATGACTTACTATGAGCTATGCCAGTAGTCTGAAAAATGTTAACTAGGAGAAAAAAGATATATAATTATACAGAAAATATTTAATAATTTTTAATCCCACATTTCAAGTTTAAATATTAACAAAAATGTTCATTAAATTTATTTATATGCAGTGTATTCACCTGAAATTAATTTACTTTCAGAGCTATTAAATAAATTGAAATTGATAGTTACCTATTTCTACCTATTAATATCTATCAGAAACATGAAAAAAAGAATAAACTACAAATGACTTCAAACAATATATGTAGATGCAAAGTGACACTACTAAACAGATAACAGGTAGGCAATTAACAATTACTAAATATAATGTCTATGAGAAAAACTAAATATGTTGGCTTTTTAATTTATAATAATATAGGTGGGATTATCAAACTGATTCATGAAATAAAATTTATGAATTATAAATGAAATAAGTACTTACAATACTTTGAATTTTTATTATGAAATAATCTCAATGCTACACATCTTATACATATATGTACATAATTATATACACACATATGAAAAAATTATTTTAGATAAAAAGCTACATTAAAATATATTTATATATATATATACACAAAACAAGAACTTAAAAATAACTTTCAGTTAGCATTTCTGAACTGATACCAGTTTGTTTAATTATCTATTAAATAAGCACAACTGTTTATCTTCAAAAATATGATAAAGATGAATGTACAATGTAACTATTAACTAATTATTTAAGTCCTTTTCACTGTTCAAGTAATGCTTTTGTTTTCACAATCATGATCTTGGATATGCAATTACAAATGTATTTTAGTGAAATGGTAAGAGAAATACATTCAAATCCTTGCCAAGAGTTGAACTCTATGCCTACTGATCGAATGAGGCAGAGTTTAATTCAAAGAGAAGTTATAATTATTTTTAAATGAATATCATTACTCTTTGGAGTTTACTAACCAACCACCACCACATAAAAACTGGTTAGGAAGGTACAAGAACCTACTAGTCAAATAAAAGAATAAAAAGCAAATGTAGGATAACTACATTAATCTTCATTTAACATTGAGTGAATCAAAGAATGACAAATCTTATAATTAAACTTATAAATTTCAGCACATAGGTATATACAATGGCTTCACTTTAGTAAATGAATAATTTGCATGTATTTTTTGTACGTTAAAGCTTTTGTCTTAATCTTAATCTCTTAAAAGCTATAATATTACAGTTTCTTGAATATTTAGCAGTTTTAATTTAATTTACTTTCAAAAATAATGTATAATATACAGCAATAATTTAAGTATAGCAACGGCTTCATATTTAAAAACTACAGATTAAAAAAAAACAATTATTTCTTAAAAGAATAAAAGCATCTTTCGTTAAAATGCTATGAATCTAATCTTTAAAGCTAAATCTTAATTACATAACCAAAAATACAATTTTATGCGTTAAAAAAAAGAAGACGTGTTGCAGAAAAAAAGTAGTGTATGAGTAACCAGAAAGCAACAATTGCCAATTTTCACAATCTTCCAGTTCAACAGATTTACTCTATCACACTGAATTTTATCTACATCTGATGTTAATAATGAAATGTGATCATAAAATATTTATAAAAAAAAAAAAAATGGTATCCATGTCTACATCATTTATGTCTGTATAATACTAAATTGGCCACTTTATGTATAAATATTACCTATTATACATACCGATTGGTGATATAAAGGCTAACAAAACAAAATTATGATTTAAAAAAATTAAAGTATATTAATAAATATTACTAGAATAACAGTTATTGTAAATAATATCTAACTAAATAAATAATGTGATGTCATATATTTTAACATAAGCATAGAAAATCTTACGCAAATACCTCTAATCAAATAGTTACCATTAAAAAAAAAACAAAAAACATCATAATGTATTTTGTAGTAATCAAACTATAATAACAGACAGATTTAAGGATAATTTTATGCTGTCAATCCAAAAAATACTTATGCTTTCTAAATCATTTTTTTTAATGAATTTTATAAAATAAACATCTATTCCAAACATAAGCCTTCAAAATCTGTTGTACTTCCGTACGTTGATGTTTCAAAAAATCTCATAATCAAGTTTTATACTTCTAGTTTCATTTTATTTAGTTAACTAAATATTATTAACAATAAATAATAGAACCAAAGAGGTACAGAATATTTCTGTTATGAAATATTATACTGTGGTTTTCAGAGTAAATGAAAAATTAATTAATATTAAACAACTAAAAATAATTCAATTAAATAACATAATTTATTATCATAAAAAATGAATGCATTTGCATACAGTAACAACTCATATGATTGGAGCTGCACTGATCGCCAAAGCAATACCATTTCAGTACAGTCAATTTGTGATAAAGCTGCATGTACAAGGTGCAGCAGAATAATTTGCTGATTTGAAGGGTCAATAAAATAAAGATGTTATAGGTATTGTAATTGTTTTTTCACCACATGCCACTAAATTGGAAATTTACATTTCCACAGTTTTGAAAATTGTACCCAACAATGGCACTCCCCATTGGTGATAACACTGGTTTACCATAATTCGGAAGCATTGGTAGATTCTTCCAAGCACAGCAAGAGGTATATTCGCTATTGCTTGGCGAATATTGTCCTTCAATTCAGCAAGGGTCCTTGGATGATCAGTGTGTACATGAGGGATTTAAGATACCTCCATAAAAATAGCCACAAGAGGCTAAATCGGGTGAGCATGTGGGCCACTGAAGATCGCCCCTCAAAGAGATCAGGCATCCAGGGAAGTTTTCCTGCAAAACACACATTGCAGTTTGTGCCGTGTGTACCATGGCTCCATCCTGCTGAAACCAAACATCCATTTTGTCTCAAACATTCTGTCTTGGAAAACAAAAGGACAGATGCATGCTTATGTGCCAAGTGCTGAGGAGATTGCAGAAAAGACTGTCTTACCACTTCAATGTTTTGGGGTGATCTCACAGACCGTTCCCCTGATCTTCTCTTTTCAACACTGCCAGTTCTCCTGAATGTGTTTGCAAACTTAACAATTGACTGCAGACCAGGAATATGAGCTCGGGTGTCAATCTTGAAATGTGTGTGGAATGTTTGCTGCGTAGCAACGATCAAGTGACCATTAGAAAGCCTCTACGGCAAACGCGCACTGCATCCCCCGCATTTTCGGTACTGAAGTGAAAGGGAAAAAACTTCCTGACCTACCTGTTGAGATCATCTGCACCCTCTAATGGCCAAACAACCCTTCCTGCTGCCTAATTCAAATCAGCAAATTATGCTGCCACAACCTGTACATAACATTTTCTTATTACAAGTAAGGCTTATTTAAAAAAATTTTAGATTATATTCCATCGGGTTCCTAGCCTAATCAAGTAATTTTTGGCATGTAATAAAACTGCAGTGATACAACACTGAAATATTAGTTTAATGCATTTGATAAAAGCAACAAGTGAACTAGTACTGTTTTTATTTTTCAAAGATATTCTTACAAAATGATTTGTGGTAATGTACCTTATGAGAGTAAGGAATCAAAATAGAACAGGGTAGGTGGTTAGCAAATACATTTCATTACCTTTAATATAAGATCTATAATATAAAATGAAGTACACCAAACGCTTGAAAATTGAAACTTAAAAAATCAGTACAATTAACAAATCACTGAAAATTAAAATTACACATTTAGGAAACAATTTCTTTTATGTCAATCAAAGAATGATGCCCAACAATGTATTTTGTCACTGCAAAAGATACTGGCATCCAATTGCTTGAATTAGGATTCAAAATTTTCAATATAGTTTTAAAACAAAATATAAATCTTATTTTAGCAATTTATATTATTTATATATATATATATATATAAAATAAAGATAAAAGTAAATTAATAAATAAAACAAAAAAGTAAATTAGTACAATAACCGATTTTATAAAAACTGTTTTAAGTACTTGATGTTACAAACTATTATTTTTTTTTTGTTATAAATAACTAGTACAATAAATTAATACTGTAACTGTAGTTTAGTATACATTATTTTAAATTAATACTATACACATAATAATTTCCATACGCTTTTGGGGAGGGAAAAAGAATAAGAATTTACTTGAAGATCAGTACTGTATGATGTATTTAGAATTATGCCTAACTCTGAAAATTTTACTGGAAAAAAAAACAGAGGAGGAAACAATAATAATTATAGAAGTTTCAAATTAATTAGATTTCAGTGTACAACTGGGTTTAAACAACAGGTTGAAAGTTAAAAATGAAAATGTTAAACTCATTTTTTAATTTTTTAACTGAACATAATCTACAAAAGTTCAACTTTAATAATGGATCAATTTGTTTATTGTAATAACAATAAAAAAATTTCAAAATAATAAATTAATTAAAGGCTGACCTACAGAATAACTAATAATAATGAAACTGATATTTAGTGTAGGTAACCTAAATTAATTTGTACTTAAAATTATGAACATCAAAAATTAACAAGACTTCTCAAAATAACTTTTTATAAAAACAATGTCTATTTATCACACATTATACTTTCATTTTGTAGTACATATCAATATTTTGCTTTTTCTTTCTCTTCTACTTCATGAGAGAATAATAATATATTAGTAAAAATAATGAATTGTGTAAAAAAATCTTGTCTTTACCCATAAGTGAAATAATTAAATGATTTGATACACATCAAGCCAAAAACCAATAAATAATAACTTGTAAAAATGATTTTTGTTAAATTCTTTTAAGAATTATGGTAGGATTAGCCAAGATGATGCTGCTACCTCAACTTCAAAGCCTTTCTCATACACAAATTTTTGAGTCATTCTACTAAATTGGGGGGGGGGGGGGGATCAATCTAAGCTCTGTACGAAGAAGTGAACTGCTGTGATCAAGGATAATAAATTCCTAAATTAGGCTTTTCAATTAAATCAAATTCCTTAAGATAAAATTTTGTTGCAGTTTAATACGTGAAGAGGTACAATTTCCTCCTTGACAGATATCTAAAGGTCCTTGTATTCCCTGATTTTATTTTGTTCTTAGACTATTGCTCACACACAGTTGGAAAATGAGATGGGACCATCTGAATAGCTATGCTTGGTGACATTCAAAGGTATTTTATCCTCCCTTACAGTCAAATTACTTTATAAATTGCTGTTTCTGCTTTCACTTATAGAGATACTTTTTTTAGTCGTTTTGAAGGAGTGTATTTTCTTGCATGTAATTCTTCCTTTGTGCTCTATTGAGTTAGGTTATTCTCAGACATTAACGGTTTATTCAATGAATTACATGAAATTTTCTGGATGGAGGTACGAGTACAGACAGGGACCTAGGATACATTCCATAGAAATTAGATCAATGTGCTGCAGCATTTTTATAGAAAAATTTTTATTATTACAAACTAAGTTAGAGAAAAATGTTTTAATAAAATTCAATTATTTTTTTTATGAAAAAAATATTAAAATACTAGCACCACTAATAAAATTCAATCACAATGGTTCTGGGAATGTCTTAACAAACTTAATAAAAACTAAACTAACCATAAACCGGATATCAGAACATAAATTTTTAGAAGAAACAAAGAAGCCAATATTAAGAAGACTGAGCTAGAGAAGAAACTGCAAATATATTAGTGAATTAGGTGAGGGCAATTATCAACTGAAGATAAAACTAAAAAACAGCTAAAATATAACTCTCTTGAACAGCACATAGTAACCCATTAAAAAAGTCCTATGTAATAAATTTAATGATATGGGACTAGCTTGAATAATAACCAGTAAAGGAAGATCGCACAGCTTCTTTCATAATCAACTACTAAAAATCTGTTTCTTTTTTTCTTTCTGTTTTCTTTGTTGCGTTCATGTAGTACAAACTAAATTAGTAAATTACCTAAATTTGTGGAAATGACAAGCCTGATAGCTAATTTTAGTTGCACAATGTAAGTATATCTAGTGAGCTAAGTTATATATTAGAAGTTTTCACCCTTCCAAAAATATAAATCTAATTATTGGTGAAATAACAATGTTTTTAATAAAATTTAGATTACATAATTAATATGAATACTAGTTTGTATGCTTTACATAAAAAAACTTTTTTTCTAAAATATAGTTTATCAATAAGAATTTTATAATCAATTAAGCAAGTACTGGAATGACTGGGCAATTTTTTTTTATAAAAAACATAATTTTTCTTTGAAATAATTGTTTAATTTAATAAGAAATTTGGCAACTTATAATAAACAGATGGTTGTTTTATAAAAATAACTTTATAAATTTCTTAATTTTTATAAGTAAGAAATTCAAGTCCTCTTTAAAGACCAACTTTAGTGTCTGGTTCATTTTCCATCAAGTATTTATAATTTTTTTCACCATCACTTCACTCATTCATCCACCTTTTCCTTTTTAAGATACATATTTATGAGCATATCCAAGATCATAATAACAAACAAATTATTACAGGGAAGATGAGTTCTGGCTGATGAATATATTTACAAATTTCTTGAAAACAGTGAATTATCTTCTTTAGAATACGTTTATATCTAACTGTATTTATGGAATATTAAGTAAATCAAGCTACAACAAAAAATCAAGTTTAAATTGGAAGTAATAATCTAATTACTGAACACCAGAACATTAATTTTTCATAATTTTCAAGAAAATATAAGTATTTAAACCCCAAAGTAAAATAATTTTAACATTAACATTTATAAATTTAACATTTTCATTTCTAATATTTTTTATAGAAGTTATGAATTTTCTTTTTTTATAAAATCAATTAAAAATAAAACCAAAAGGAGATATCAATAGGAGTTATAGAGTGTACTGAATATGTAACATGTAACAAACACCACTTTTACCTGAAATATCATCAGATTTTTAGAATTTTTTTGTATAAAAGAAAATAATAAGGTACTATTTTAACAACATTCTAAATTATACTAAAAATTCTACTGCAGGAATTCACAATTAATATTTACACATAAATAATATCAACTTTTTATTTGAATATACTGCTCTAACATAAATTTTTTTTTTTTAATTTTTTGACCAATAAAAAATATACTATAACCTTTTTTTTAAATCTTATTCATAAGAAACATTATGAACAGTCAACTACTTATGGAAGATAAAACAATTTTTTTTTTTATATTTTCAAAACTTGCTTATATTGACAACTGTGTAAATTAAAAATTTTATCACAATTCATAAACAGTATAAAAAACTGTTTAATTGTACTCTTCATAATACATTTAATATACATAATCTCTAGGTTTTTTTTTTTTTTTTTTTTTTTTTTTTTACAAACAGAAATGGCAAGAATAAAATAACTTCTAAGACAGTCATTGAAAATAGAGATGATTACTGATTAATTACAATTTAACATATTTTTTATAAAGCAGTAAAACAAAAAATGATGGATAACAAAATATCTGAACTTAAAAATAAGTGTCTCGATTCAAGATTTCAACTGTCAATGACAGGACAGCGACCATTAGTTATGCAAGATAAATTGTACCGGTCTATCTAACTTAGTCATTATGTTGGAATGTAATGCTAAATTTTTTAACAAAACCAGTAACTTACTAACCTGAAATATACAAAAACCGATTTTATGCCCACTTTAAATTACTAATATAATCCAATCTAAATATCTTCTGCTTAATGAAAATAAAATCCAGAAAATGCAATACATATCATTTAGTAGATAGCAAAACTTCTATCTTATTATTCTTTTTATTATCAAAACTATTTTATTAATTACAGAAAGCTGAACTATACAATTATTACTTTCAGTATTATAAATTATGACCACAATATATTTAATGGTTCATAAATTTGAACAATGTTTTCTTATCCAGTTGTTTCTAGAATGGAAAGATTGTTATAGTAACAAAAAACTCAATACCATTATAGAGAGATAAATGTTTATATAAACAATATTTTTATGCTTTTAAAAGAGGCAAGATAATAAATTAATGGATATCAGCTTTTTAACCATATTGAAAAAATATTTCAATACAATTCAATAAATCTTTCTTTTGTTGGCCGCTTCACAAAAGTGAAAGATAGTGTTGTTAGAAGAGTGATTGCATGATGACTTACTGGCAACCCAAACTTCAACCATAAATTATGCACTGTAAAAGGTAATTAAAGGAATACTGGATGTCCAGATGTAATTTCTGATTCCACAAAATGTGCTGTCAAGTAAATTTGTTATAATATAAATGATGAATAATACTGTATATTGTCCACTGTTTTAAACTAATCGAAACAAAAAAAAACTAACCAGAACAAGAAGAAAAATTGTTTAAATATACCCAAAAACAACAAAAATATAATATTATATTTGAGGTATGTAAACTTTCAAATTTTCAAATGTGCTAGTGATATTGAGATTTTTAAAAATAGTAATACATTTGCTATCTCACACTTGCTAAAAAAAAAAAAATATATTTCTGACCTATGTGTATTGCAATGGAAATATATGTGGTAATTACAATAATGGATTAAGGTAATGACTGTAAAGCTCAAAAAACAAAGCGTATTAAAACTGAATTACGTTAAACTAAACGAATCAATCAAGATATTTTTCAACTAACAGAGCATTTACATTTTATATATATATATATTTTTACAATAATATTTGCACCATTTTCAGTATGAATGTTATTCTGAACTATGTATTATGCAATCAATTTTCATGATGTTATTCCTGTGTTTACAACAGAGGTTTATGAAGTGATATTCTGAAAATTGTAAATTTGTAAACAATGAGCTTTCTGAGACTGATCATGGAGATATGATATAATACAGATGATGAGTAAATCGGGACTACTGCTTCAATGTTTTATTTCATCTTTAAGAAAAATAAATTGAGATGTATAAAGAAAAGATTACAACAAAGCTTGTTAAATACAGAAATGAATTTTAGACAATAGAACCCACAGTTAAATTTATATATTATTTTCAATAACATGTTAAAATAAGGTCAAGTATAGAGTATAATATAAAAAATTGTGCAACTATTATTTAATGATGCAAGCTGATTTCTGACTTAAAGTGAAGTATTCTTCTTCTTTCTGTCCCTGGGCACAGTGGTTGCCAATCTGGTTGGCAACTACATTGACTATGCTACCTCTATTGTGAGTTGCATGGAAAAACTCTGCAGATGTCTTGCAGGTCTAGTCTCAGAGATTCGTCTCCTACAGACACCTTTCTTTTCAGGTATCTTTCCCTGCAGTAGGTGAAATCGGCTTCTATTTCTCATAACGTGACCTAGGTAATGGAGCTTTCTTGTATTCACAGTGCTCAAACAGTTCTCTATTCTCTTTCATACTGTGAAGGATTTCTGCGCTTGTGACACAATGCGACCTTGGTATCCTTCGATACGGCTACATTTCAAAGGCTTTAATCTTTTTCTGAGCGACCCTTTCAGTTTCCACGTTTCAACACCATAATACACAAAACATAGCAATGAAGTCGCATTTTTTTGGTCAATGTTAACTCATGGCCTTTAAATAGTTTTTCCATTCTGTGAATAAATTCTTGGATTTCCAATTCTAGACTTCATTTCTCAGAATTATCCCACTGGTCATTAACAATGGTTCTGAGATGTGTACTTATGCACTCCTTTAATGGGTTTCTGATATGTAGGAATACATCTTTTGCTAAGACCATAACTTTTGTTTTATTTATTAATTGAAATATTATTGTTCTAAAATTAACAGATAAAAAGTATTAATTTTTTCTGATAATTTTTTAATATAGGTCATTAAAAAAATCTCACTGCAAAAATGTGACGATCTACTTGACAAGCATAGTAGCCAGCAATTAATTAATAATCTATTAATCACCAGTTGAAAGTTAAGTGTGTGCTATTTAGTTCCATTATTTATTCATTCCTCATCCAAAATGGTAGCTTATATTAATTCAGATTTTTTAAAATTGTAAAACAGCATACATATGACAATTAATTACAAAACATGTTTCTAATATGTGATACAAAGTGAAATTTACATTCAAATTGTAAAATGATTCAGAAATCACTGCTATTATTAAAGATAAAGAGTATTCAAATGACAATAATGAGTTCTTTAGCGATTTAATTATAATACTAGCAGTTAAAATCCAATCCTCTCACCTTTGTGAATGTTAAAAAAAATCATTCAGTAAAAAATACAAATTAAAAGAGTTTCCTTGAAAAAAGGACTACTAAGATTTTATAGGCAATATTTATCTGTATTATCATCACCATGTAATATTTTGAAAAAATAAACACAATTAAACTTTACTTACAATGGATCTGACATTTTTTTTTTTACAGATTCTTAGTTTCACATTTAATCACTAGATGGTATTTAATATTTTTATTGCAAAATTACTCTTTTAAGTAATGACAGATTTACCTGTTTCTTTACTATTTTTACTAAACAGTATATAATGCCATTCAAAGACTTTATAAAACAATTATAAATATTAAACAAAAACATGCACAATTTTTAAAAATAAAAAAATAATAATTAGAACCAAAACAATTGGTACTTCTCAAAAATTCTGTAAGCAATTTAGAAACAAAATTTTAACTTTAACATTAATGCACCATTATAAAGAAAACAAAAACAACTCAGACTAGAATAAGTGAACTAAACCACATAGTGACTAAGCAAGATAGAAAGATGCATTTTTAAGCAGATTGCTTTCATAGATAACAGCTTGACTACATGACTACCTTGCAAAAAAAAATAATACTACGCTACAGCGTCTGTACATTATAATTAATAAACTCAAGATAAATTATATACAAACATTGTAAATACATTCCTAATAAAACTGTAACTTTTAAGGGGAAAAAAAATTGGATTAAATTTTTTATTGTCAACTGTATAAAAAAAATTGATTATATTTAATTATAAATAATAAAATAAGAAAAAATGAATACTGATTAAGGCCTAAAAGACATAATAATAATAATAATAATAATAATAATAGCAATAATAATAAAACATCAACAATTTGATAACACTAACAATTAATAAACCAGACTTAAAAAAATACAACCACACAATAGAAGTCATATAAAAATAATGTATATAATAATAGCACATACTGCTTAATTAATAAAAACTGTGGAGGGGCATATATCAATATACATACATACATCTATAAATACATACATAATTATATTATATATATTTTTTGTAATTTATTATTTATAGAATTATACAAGCAACATAGTTGCCTTAATACTAAACTTTAATTAATCAATATTAAATTAATTTTATTCACAGGAAAACTAGTAATGTAAATAATAATAAAATGATTTATTTGTTCTAACAAACAAGTCAAATATGTTTAACATCTAATTTTAATTTAGCAACTTAAATGGAGGAGACTGATTACTTCAACAATCGACTCATGTAATGAATGTAATGATTCTCTAATAAATGGAAGAAACAGTTAAAGATCGATCAACCGATCAATCAATCATATCTTATGATTATACAATAATAATTATAATAATAATAATAATAATTAATAAACTGTAGTAAAATTAAACGGAGCAAAATTTACTTCTTTATTTTATTTTACACATTTTCATTTTTTTTGTTATCACAACCATTCAATCAAATCAGTTCTATTTTTTCCTTTTTTTAGTTTTCAATTCATCATAAATCATAATAATACAATTATTATTAAGTCAATCGTCAAATATATTTTTATATATGGCACTTGGGGAAATCATCGCAAAAACACCGTTCCTTCCCCTTCACACACACAAAACAATATTATATAATAATATATTACACAATGTACATTTTATGCTGCCAGTATAGTTTTATTAATAATCAGTATATGTCCACACATATCTTCTTTATCTTAAGTCTTGATCCAATTCTTCACATTATTCTTAAAAAGTATTACACAAAGCCGATTATCATCATCATATTACATTAATAATTAATTACTGTTCATTTATTTATTATATTATTTACAAAACTTGGAAAACAGTGACAGTGAAGCACAAATGACATCATCACATACATATATTTATACTGAAATAAGAAAGACAATCTTACCCATATATTTATTTATAGTTTTATATATATATATATATATAAATGAGGCATAAACAGTGCGTGGGTTGAATAAATTAGTAATAAATATAATTCTAAATAATTTGTAATTTAAATACAGCAGAGTTCATGACAATAATAATAACAGTTATTTTGTGCAAGTAGCTTAAATGTTTAAGCCAAAAAAACAAACAGAACAATTTTAACTGACTGAAAATTGTAACAGATACAAAAAAGTGTATATACATTCATAATAAAATAAAATAAAAATGGCCAAATAAAAAAATTATTCAACTGCACAATTGGACTAAGATTTTATATATATATATTTTCTATACACATATATATATATATATATATATATATAAACCACAAAAAAATATCACCGGGGAAGAGGTGAACATCCACAATTACCACAAATGAAAAAAGAAAAAATGTTTTTCATCACAAAATTCTTCCTAAAACACTTTTTTTTTGACTATTTGTTAATTTAAATCTTTGCGTTCTTCTTCACAAAAATTATCATTAAATGTTTCATTAAAAAGTTACTACAACATATTATAATATAATCTTATATTCTTGTTATGCCTATTTATTTATTTTAAAGTGTAGAAACACATCACATCAAAAAATATATAAATATATATACAAAAACTAATAAAATTACAACATTATATTAAATTAATTATTTATATATGTATATATACTTTCAAATTTTAGGCTGCTACTGATGGAGCGAAGTGGGTTAGGGAGGACACAAGACGCAGGAGGAGATCACTTAATTTACCATAAGTGTGTGCGATTCCATAGGAGCAGCTGAATCATAAAGGGTGTCTGTATCCTGAGTTGGCTCGCCTTGTAGTTGGCATTGATTGCTTAGTGTACCCGCACCACAATCGCAAAAAAACCTATTAAAAGAAGAAAAAAAAATTCAACAACAAGGTTATTAATCTGTCACATAAACCACTACATTAACTTTTCAATTATAAACTTTCATCTTTATGTAACAACCAAGCCAATAATGGACAGTAAAACATACTGCAAAATACAACCCTGTGTAGTCTAATCTCTTCTCTATAATCAAGTATTTTCATTCCAGTGTTAAATTTTAATCACTAATTTTTAATTTAAAAAAAAGTTTATTGTTTTAATGAATTTTTATTAAAAATCTATGAGATTAGATTATTGGTTAGAAAAAATATATACTTTTACTTTATTGTTGGTTGGTTACAAATATTTATATTAAGAAAAAACAAAAAAGGCTGACCATATTATTCGTGTAAAAATACTAGTTTTATTGTGCCCCCTACACACACATACACACCTTATTTATGAGAATACATTTAATGTGTTCCAAAAAACATAAGCTGGTTGCTTGACCAACTGCAAAAAAACTGAAACTCACCTACTTGTTTCAGGACCTTGGGGACCTTAAATCTACTTTTTTTTGCATTTTTTATTTAAGCAGTTTACCTATGGCAGCCATTTTTGTTACAGTGCGCACACCTATTTTTGTGATTATAAGAGTTTACGGAAAAAATCATAACTAAAAAACTATTGGTCCTGGAAGGATGAAATAAAAAGCAATTTAATTATATTTTCTCAGGGTAAAAGATTGGTTCAGTGGTTTATTTACCTAAGTCTCTTCTTTCTATGAGAAAATTACCAATAAAGTTGGAACATGAAAAACTGTGAAATTTCACCTTTAGTAATTTTTTCAAGAGGCAGGAATGGCATACACAGTTTTAATTATTTTTTTTGTATGTATGTATGTATATGTTAGTAGTTTTACCATAAATAACATTAATGATGATGATATACTTACCCCTAAATTAATATGAATTTTTGAAAACTAATCTTTTTAAAAAAATTCAAATTTTGGCTTCAAATAACTCTGATGGGGCTGGTGATAGAAATCTTAAATTTGCACAACTTGCAGTGCTTTTGTAGATGTTTGATAAATAAAAAAGTTTCTTGTGTATTGTACTAATAAAGAAGTTATATAACCTCTCAAAAATCATGAAAAACCTGTTAAAAGCGATACCATTTTAACTCGCTAAATACATGCTCCAAGAGGGTTTCTTGTCTTCTTTGCACTTTACATTGTTTATAATTAACCCCTATGATGTTGAAGTTGACGTTTTCAATACTTACAAAATAGTTTTTTTTTTTAATAACTAATGATAGGTCCTAATTTAATACAACTTAACCATTGCCAGTAATCTAATACAATTTTGATTCAAAAATGCTTGTAAAATTTATCCAAACTAAAATTTCAATGAGTAGCCTACAGCTTTTTTCAAGAATTCATTTTTATTTTTGTAAACACTATCGAAGAAAAAATAAATTGTAGCAAAATTTTAATTATTTTATTCTTCAACGAAACAGCTTGTCTTTGTAGCACAGATAATTTATCTATTTTAAATTTTAATGCTGATGGCTTTTGATCCGTGCTTAATGTTTTCAATTTTGATGGAGGTGATATACTCAAAATGCTGCAAGCAGCATTCAATTGTTCAATATTGTGATGTGGGGCAATGGATTGCCCTTGGTCATCGCATTCATGTATTTTTTCTGTTGAGAAAAATTACTTTTGAAACAGTTAACATAGAGACTTTCCGGGAACTAAATTTAAATTTGGAAAAATGTGTTCTTTAAGAGCTTGCTCTAAATGTTATTTGTCTTAAGTTTTTCTTAACTGTTTTTTATGAGTTCTCAAAGGGTCGCAAAGAACTGTCCATACAGGTGACTCAATTTTGACAAAAATAGTTTTCATGATTTTACAAACATCAGTGATATCTGAATTAACAAGTAAAAAAATAAGTTGTTGGTTTTCATCACTAAATTAACAAATTTTAATGAGTTCTTCTGGCACTGTACCATACATTGTTTTATGTGAAATTACTTGAAAATGAATTACTAATTTTGCAAATATAATATTATTAAGTAAAACTTATTTATTTATTTAATAAACACTTCCAAACACAGGATGAAATTTGAGACACTCTGTAAATATACAAACAGGTCAGTGAGGTAATGTCAGATTGACCAGTCTGCAACAAGCATAAATGAGCATGTTGCAACATGAATTTTCCTGATAACTGGAAATGACTTCAAGCGCCTATTATAATATCAACACTGCAGTTGAATAGTTTAAACAATTCTATTCCAACTATAATAATAAGAATAAAAATATTAAAGTGCCAAGAAGACAAGAAACCTCCTTGGAGCACTTATTTACAGTCAAAATGGTATTGCTTTTAACAGGATTTTCCAGATTTTTTAGTGGCTATAACTTTTTTATTAATACAATATACAAGAAACTTTTTTATTTGTCATAACCATCTACAAAAACAATGTATGTGGTGCAAATTTGAGATTTTTATCACCAGCCCATTAGAGTTATTTGAATCCAAAATCTGAGTTTTTAAAAAAATTATAATTAATTCATAAAAATTTAGGGATAAGTATGTCACCATTAATATTATTTATGGTAAAACTACTTCTAATATATAAAAAGTAATTGAAATTGTGTATGCCATCTCTTGAGAAGAATTACGAAAAGTGAAATTTCACAGTTTTTCATGTTCATCTTCATTGGTAATTTCCTCATAGAAAGAAGAAAAATCAGTAAATAAACCACTGGACCAATCTTTTATCTGAGAAAATATTAAATTACGATTTTTCCGTAAACCCTTACTATCACAAAAATGGCTGCCACAGGTAAACTGCTTAAAAAAAATAGTTTTAAGGTCCTAACACATGTAGGAAACAAGTGGGTAAGTTTCAGTTTTTTTTAATTGATCAAACAGCCACCCCTTGGGTCACTTCAAATGGATTGACCCTTACAATAAAAAATGCCTATCAATATACGCAAAAATAAGATACTACAACACAGTTATAAAACCAGAAGCCACTTACGCAGCAGAAAGACTTCTGAATGAACAAAGTCAGACAGATTACAGAAATTTAGAAGTAGAATTGGAAGAACCTGCATCAATAAAAAGTACCAGGAAGACGAGCAGTAGTGGATTCTGTCCAACAAAGTCATGTAGAAAGAGTTAGAATTCATCACTCATAAGAGGAGACTAAGATTCTTTGGACATATCATGAGGATGCAAGATTCAAGACTTCTAAAACAGCTAGTACAATACAATCTTGACTCAAAAAAGACCAAGACAGAATGCAGATGGATCACAGAAATAAGAGAGGATCTGAAGGAAACTGGCCTTACACCAACAAAGACATCGCAGACAAGATAAAATTAAACAAGAAAATCAAGAACAAAACCACTCACCTCACACTCACAACAGGAAAATTTTTAACACTAGAAAGGGCACAAGATTGGAATGTATGAGAAAGTACTGGGAGGACAGCAAGGCCTAAACAGTCCTACCAAAAAGAATTGGATAATGGACTGACTACAGTGATCTTATGTGGTCATAGAAGATAATAAATAATAATAATAATAATTATACATATATGAAATCTGTCCAATGGAAAAAGGTGACTGACTGACTCTTCATGTAACTAGAATCACAATCTCCAAATGAATATGTTCGTTATATGATAACATATGAGCTTTTTTTCACAAAACAAAAAACATCAAGGTGCTAGCATCTTTTGTTTAGTTGTAATGACAAAACACGTGACATTACATTTCGAGTGTCATCAAAAAAATAACAATGGAACACCACGCTAAAATTAAATTTTGTTATAAGTTAGGTAACAGTGCTAAAGAAACTTCTGAAATGATTCAGACTGTTTATGGTAGTACAATGAGTGGTAGGCAATGAGCCAAAAACAATTTTCAAAAGGTACGCAAGATTTCCTGATGATAGAAAGAGCATTGAAGATGATCCACTGCCAGATCCATCAATAACAGTTTGAACTGAAGAAAACAATCAAAAAGTGACTAATTCTTTGAAATGATTGTTGGGTCTGCGAGATTTATCGAAGGCTCACTGGTATTCTGAAATCCCACTGTCCATCTCATTTTAAAAGAAAATTTAGGAAAACGAAAGATCTTGTGCTCGCTTTGTACTGCACACTCAGACTGTTAATCAAAAAGATTACACAGTGGATTACTGCAAAGTTATAAAAAGAATGGCTGATATGATCCAGACCATGTCAAGAATTGTAACTGGTGATGAAACATGGTACTTTCAATTTGATCCATTCACAAAGTGTCACAGCTCAGAATGGAAGAGTCCAGAAGAATCCACCAAAGAAAGTGCGAATTCAGAAGAGCCGAATCAAGACTTTGTTCATAGTTTTCTTTGATTTCAAAGGAATTATCCATCAAGAATTTGTACCTGGTCAAATGGTGAATGGGGACTATTACTTCGGTCAGGATTCTTCTTGTCCCAAATACTGGGAGCAAGGGACATGATCTTAGTACGACAATGCACCAACGCACAAGTGCAAGACTGTACACAATTTTTTGGCTAAAAATAGCCATTTCCTTGTGCTTTATCATCCCCCATATTTACCTGATTTGGCTCCATATGACTTCTGGCTATTCCCGAAACTAAAATTGGCGATGAAAGGAAGGCGTTTCAACATGATTTCAGATATCCAGAAGGCTTCGACTGCGGTTTTGAAGGTGAATGAGTATTAGAAATGCTTTAAACAATCTTATAATCATTTCCAGCACTGTACTGACTCACAAGGAATCTATTTTGAATAAAAAATAAATCACATCTTGCGTTTTATTTTCCATCAGTCACCTTTTCCATTGAACAAACTCTCTCTCTCTTTCTCTCTCTCTCTGTGTGTGTGTACACACATATATATATATATTTTAGCGTGAAGGGACAATCATAAATTAAATATTTTGAAGGTAAAGTAGCTTTCCTTTAAATCTCTAGGAAAGCAATATGAGAAGTTTTAGATCAACTGCTAAACAGTAGTCAACAAGCGATGAAAAGAAGGCAAAAATAGCCAAATGGAATATATGGACACTTTTTTTCAAGCTGTTCAGTTATTAATAAATATATAAAATAAAAACATTTGAGTAGTACTGGCTGAAATGTTAGTGTATGTCTCTTGCCTAACCATAAATTTTCTAATCATCACTCAATTATTTGCTGTCAATATTGGAGCTGTCATATGAATGGAACCTGAATTAAGACCTACAATTTTAATAAAGTTGTCATTTTCAATAACTATGATAAAGTCTTCATCATAACATTTGTCCTTTTAATTTTTATATATTTGCAACATTTCCTTTATATTTCAACACTGTAATTTTCAAATAACTTCTGACAAAACTTCATTTTTCTTACGAGGCTCAACCAATTTTTTTAGTTGTTCTGCCTTTTATTTCAGCCAAAACAACTCTGTGGGGATAAGAAGGAGAAAGCCACAAAGGAAAATTACTGTGCTCTGTAATAGTCTTTTTCCATGATAAACTTACTTTTTGTTCTCTGACCTTGTTTAATATTTATAACGAAGAAATGATAAAACCTAGCAATGGCTAATCAAGTATTAATAGAAAGAGATGATTATGCAGTAGATGTAATTAAGAGTTGAAGTATGCTTCTGTATAATGTGAAACAAGAAAAAGTGTTCAATGTTCACTATCAGTCAGAAATAGAGCAGAATGGAGGTGGACATAGTACAAGAGACCCAGGACAGAAATAAAATTTAAAAAGAGTAAAAAAAGTAAAATTTCTAAATAAAATTAAAAGAAAAAAATAATTAAATTAAAAGAATTTTATTTCTAAATAAATAAAATTTCTAAAGAGTGGAAGCAATGTATGATTGTGTACACATTATATTGTTTTCAATATAAAGGGATACATTATTTCTTAGTTTACAAAATCTAGCCAAATTTTTTTACAGCTTCAATGTATTGTTAATGCATGTTAAGTGCATTATTCAGTCACTTTCACTGAATGTGATAATATTTATTATAGTTGGTTTCTGAGACTAAACAGAGTGGAAATATCTTGCTTATATGATTGAATTTAATCAGCTTTTTGGAGTGATTAGTATGGTGACATGCAAGTATGTTTAGGTCCAGTGAAGAAAGCAAGAGGAAACCACTTCACTCCTTTACTTTAGTTTTGAGCTGGAACGGCATGGTATTTTCAGGAGCAAATTGTGTCAGGCTGTCCTGGAAAACAAGTGCTTAGCTGGACCTCTATTCTAATAATTCATTCATACAACCAGTTAGTTTTACAAAAAAAAAAGAAAAGAAAAAAGCTATTATATTCTTCTTGTAACCCATTAATTCTAGTTTTGTTTTATAATAGACTATGAAAAGAAAAGCCTCTATTATCCCTACTAAGCCTCATTATCTCTATTAAGTTATTGGGGTAAGTGAAGGTACACTAACTTTGTAAATTGCCAAATGCACTATCATTAATCAGCAGCATAGCTTCTAAGGGAGAAGAAACCATTAACTATCCTGTAACTCTTGGAAAATTTTTATAAAACTAAGATTCAGCTCAACATATTTAAATGGCAACATGGATTCATCTAAGTAAAGGCAAGTGCATCTAATGTTTTAATTTTTGTGATCCCACAGAAAACTGTATTCCCAAATACAATTTTTGAAGTTTATATTTATTCTTATTTTACAAACATATTTACTTCAGGATGTTAGTCCCTTCCTGGTTTTAACATGAATATGAAATATCAAGTTGTAGAGTACAAATTTCAGTGTTGTGCAAGAGCCCAAAACTTGAACTAATAAAAATACATATGCAATAATTCTGGAAAGAATCCACTACTTCAATTTCAAAAAAAAAAATTAATATATTATAGTATATGCTATAAAGAGTTGGCGGCACTTACCTATCATGTCTAATAAATTCAACATCATGTCCGGCGTGGCATGTCTTAATACAATTTACACAAATTGCATTACGATCAGTTGTGTTACAAGTTTGACATCTGTAGAAATCATGCATTGGGAATGATGTGTAACTGGATATCTTATACAGACACTGTCCATTTCTCACTGCTTTCTCGACAGCATCTTTATTACTGAATATTTTATTGCCTAAAACAAAAAAAAAACTTTGTTATAATTTACTTTTATAAAATTAAAAATGTTACACAAAAGCTGGCATATTAATAGATGATTGTTACATTCCTCAAATATTTAATTAATGAACTTTTACAAATAAATATGTTTTTCTAAGGACTTTGTTATGTTTTTCATTGTGGGACTTTTAGTATAATTATTAATATTAAAGAACCTGTTGATACTGTAGAGTTTCTATTTGTGCATTATCACATTTTATTATACACTATATACGCAAAATGGGATCTTTTTTGTTATGGCATTTCAATATTTTGGTTATATTCAGATTCACAGATAGTCTTTAAACAGATTAGGGGGAAAATGATGTTCACCTGAGCAATGCTAACCTCATGTTGAACAAAAGTAACCTTATAAAAATTGATAAAAATTAACTGATGGGTAAAACAAAACTGTTATTGTAACAAATTTCTGTAACATTAGACTTGCAAGACACCACAATAATTAAAAATTAAAAATCACATGACTAAACATAATAAATATATCTTGTACAATTAACTTATGAGTAAGCTTTAAAGTCATAAAACAATATCAGTTCTTGATTAGGTGCTTAGAATAAAATACTCTATATTTTTCTTAGATATCACCTAAATTTTAATGTTTACCATGATGTGTTCCTTTATTGTTATGGAAATTTATTGCTATTTTTGTCAATTTGGTGAAAGTTGTTTTGATATATCACCACTCATAAAATGTCTGCTACTTAAAAATTCTTTTAGTTTAAGAAACAAAGAATATTTCCAAGTCAAACTTTTGAAGCAGTCCAGAAGTCCACGAATATTAATGTGAAACAAAATACACTGCTTGATGTTAGACCAAGCTGTTTTTTTTGTACTGTCTTACAAAGAGGATATTTTTTTTAAATTCTCAAGCAAACAGTAATGTGCATTTAGATTCAAGAAAGTTGGCTCCGAGTGAGTTAACATAATTGGGAAGTAAGTGCTCTGGCTGGCTCATAATTAACTATAGAGCTGCTGTATAGTGATGTCAAAGATTAAATAGTTCCAAATAGCAATTGTATAGAAACATTTTGTTTCTATACTATGCCTTGTAGATGTTGAGAAATGATTAAAATAATAATATGATTAGATTTCATAGTTTATGAAATTAAAATAATTGATTTTATTACATGTTAACATTAGGACATTTTGTTCCTTAATTCTCACATAATGTAACATGGTCAATTATATTTTTTTAATCTTTCTATAAATGTGTTAAAATAATTTAATAAATAAAACTGGGAGAAACGTGACTTTTTTCTATTGGGTTTTTTCGTAGATTATGATTTGTTAATCAAATCCAATAAATAGTAATGACTATTATAGTGACTAAGTTGACACATTTTTCCTTAATACTAAAACACTATTCTGTAAGTAATAATATAAGGAGACAGATTTAAAATCTTAGTTCCCATTTTAGAGAATAACAACATAATAATAACCAAAATTACGTTTTTACATAATGTTTCATTAAAAATGCAATCTTACATCGGACAATAGGCTGAACTCCACTAGCAAGACACAATCCTCCAAATCGATTATTAAATATTTGGTTACTTTCTAATGTAGCAGTCGCATTATTGGTAATTTCAACTCCAGCAGCTAACCCGTCAAATATACGGTTCCGCCTTAGCATTGGATGACTTTGAGTTGAAATCAATACTCCAGCTTGTGCATTTCGAAATATATCATTTTCTTCTAGAATACCTGAAAGAAAAACAAAAATTAAGTTTATACTGTACTATAACTGTTCTAAGTTAGGAAAGTGTAACATGAATGCGCAGAAACTCGATTGGGATATGTGTAGTGGTGTGGGCAATGCTAGTACAGTAGGGGGATGGTGCGATGCGTTCAAGAACCAAGTAGAAGTGAGAATACAGTTGCCTTCTTGCATTCGTATAGTTAGTTGACCTACCATACATTGTTACCAGCGTCTATTATCAGTATTTTTCAATACTAATTATTTCTATGAACAGTATTTTATAATATTTTTTTATAAAGTTTTTTCAATAAAAACTAATGAAAGTTTTAAAGACTTAATCTTCCTAATGCTTCATCCAAAATGCATAGATCCTAATCGTAGATTAGGAAGCGAAATACCTCTAAAAAGTCAAAGCAAAGTATAAAAATCAATGTCTAATCCAGCGATGGTTTGTGCAGAAATTCAAGCTCGCGTAACAGACCTTTGTGGAGTATCTGTTCATAATGTGCGTAAAATGATAACAGAATCAAATAAACCGGGAGAAAATGAGAATTTTTGTACACCAAAGAAAATCATAATAGAATGAAAATGAAAATTAACATCGATAACTTCCAAAGATGCGTGTTATGTAATATCAAATACAAAATAAAGCCCTGCCGTTATCGAAAAAGTTATTAATCATTTTAAAAACTGAACACTAAGATCTGCAGATGATTTGCAATAATGAAATTAAGGAAAATTCTGAGGAGTATGAGTTTTAGAGGGAAGAAAACTGAAAATAACAAAAAAACTTTAGCAGAAAAACAAGATATAGATATTAGACGAATAAATAATAAAAAAAAGAGTATTTACAGATGGGAAAGAAGACCAATAATTTTTTCAGATGACAAACAGGAAAAATTATGGTTGGACCGATGGCTCAAATAAACGCTATAAAAAAATACCTGTACCCAAAGGCAAGAAGCTGATATTGGTTAATGCCGGCAGTGAAGCAGGAGAAATTAAAAATGCTCTTTTAATTTTTACATTGGGCCAAAAAGAAGGTACTGATAATTACAAAAAATGGCTGAGAACAAAGCTAATCTCGAATCTTCCATGTTGATCGATTTTGGTAATTTCGGTCAATTTGTAATTGATTTTGGCTTGGAACTGCAATGTAAAGTTACACAAGACACCAAATTCAAACAGGAAAATTACATGTACTGTTAAGTGGCTTCAAGAAAGAAATATTCCGTGCTCAGCAGATATGTTAAAAACAGAACTGTACGAATTAGCATGAATTAATAAGCCCTGATATGGAGAGTACTATTTTGATAAAATATTGCAGGATCATGGTCACAACGTAAAAATATTACCATTCTACAATCCTGAAATTATCCAGATTGGGTTGATTTGGGTGAAAATATAAAGTCAGTTAGAGGATGAAAATGTCTCTTGTCAGAAAAATTTAAACAATATAAAAGAAACTGCTGAGAAAAAATTTTCTGAACTGCTAGCGAAATATTAGAAGCAATGTTGCAAACACTCACTAATAATAGAAAAAGAATATTATGAAACAGTTTGCATTAATGACAGTGACACTGAAAACAGTATGAGTGCACCAATGAATCAATCATCAAACAAGGATGATACAGATGATGCGAGATCCGATGATATGGATACAATTGAGCTGCTTGATTAAAACCCCTTATCTATCCTAATTTCTTATTTATTTTTTTTGTTAACTAAATACAAAAAGCTTGTAAAGAATGAAATTTCAAAAAGTAATAAAAATTGTAACTGTAAAATTAAAAAAGTAAATAAATATTTTAACAATTTAAACAAATAACAAAACTAAAAAAAAAGTAAACAAAATAAAACTATGACAAACAAACGAACATAACATGTCAAGGTATAGAAAAAAATAAGAAATTTGTTTTCCACATTCTAATCAAGTGAAGAAAACATTAATTTTGTGCAAACTCAAATTTATTAATTAACTGAACGATTGTCTCTGTTTATGGTGAGGGAATGTCTTACCCAATATGATCACCAAAGGTTGCAGTAGAAATAGTCTTTACGTATTAGCTCTGAGTTTATGCAAATGGATTAAAATTCTAAGTTCATAATATTAATTTTATTATTAATCATGGCCCGTTGGTATTGATATAAATTAATTATATAATAATTTCCACTTACCAACAATTTTTATATTATGTCCGAGCGCTTTCAGATATTAATCCATCAAGAACATCTGTGTATTATGCATTATGATAATTATTTCCTTCACAAATTAATGTATTAAATGAATTTTGAATTTTAAAAACAAAATTATAAATACAATTGAATGTCAAAAAGATAAAAATAATGTTGACGTTGCCAGTCATGTCAGTATGAAGATCTCAAGTGTGCGTAACACATAAATGCTCTTCATGATGGATTAATATCTGAAAATGCTCAGACATAATATAAAAATTGTTGCTAAGTGGAAATTATTATATAATTAATTCATAATATTATATTTCAAGTTTTTCTAAAAAAGTGTAAAAAAAAAAACAATATCAAAATTTTAGCAACTGGGATAATGAAACTGATTTTGTTTTAATCAAAATCAAACTGTACTGTTTTGCTTTGAAGTGCCATAATAAATTGCTAAGCTTATCAACATTATTAAATATTTATTATGTTTATGTACATTCCTGTCTGAAGTATATTAACTTGAACTCAGACTTCAGACAAAAAAGGAGCGATTAGATCATGTTTGGTGCCCATAAATATGAGTCATTATACTAATTCTAAACATAAATAAATAAATAATGATATCCATCTCTAACAAACTAATCAAAAAAATTTATATTTTCTGCAACTCCATTTAATATGTGCTCAAAAAATTTTTATAATGCCTTTTGAATTGTTATTTATTATGTAACTATTTTATATATTTATTATTTATACTTGATGAATCAAGAGAAACCAGGGTAAAACAGTAACACAATAGACAAAATAAGTAACAGTCTTGTGTTGGAGTTCGTACAGAATGACTGGTACTTTCAATGGTTAAATTCTGTATTGTTTTACTGTGTGTGTATATATAGTACTGAACAATATTAATCAATCAATGAATTTTGTTTATAGTGAAAAGTGTTAATAATAGTGTTGAAGAAGAAAAGAAGAAGATTGTTTTAGTTGTTTTTAATTTCTGTTGAGGCTTATCTGTATATAAACAGTAATTAGAGATAATATAATTTATAATTTTTATCTAAACCTTGAAAACAGTTTAATTTCAAAACTATAAATTCATGATAGTGATGTTTGAGAACTAAAGATTTTATGTATTTTAGATAACAATGTATGATCAAGTTAACTTATTTATGAATTAATGTAATAGATAATTTATCAAAATGTTCATTTGGTGAGCTGTATTTTTTTTATATAATGCTCATATGTTGTCATATAAGCACAAGAACAATAAAACTACTCATAAAAACAAACACATTGAAGTACATAGCATCTGGTACTGTGCATTTTTTAAAATAAAAATCATAAGTGTGATTTATTTAGTCCCATATTTACAATAACAAATGTTTATTTTATTCCTTATTTAAAATTGTTTGGAAGGAGTAACTGCAAACAAAAATTGTTTGCAGTTTAAATTTAAACTGCATGATTTTATTTACAAAATATTCCTTCCAAACAATTTTAAATAAGGAATAAAATAAACATTTGTTATTGTAAATATGGGACTAAATAAATCACCCTTGTGATTTTTATTTAAAAAAATGCACAGTACCAGATGCTATGTACTTCAATGTGTTTGTTTTTATGAGTAGTTTTATTGTTCTTGTGCTCATATGACAACATATGAGCATTATATAAAAAAAATTGCAAAAGATAATCTAGGCTGGTGAAGTGAATGATGATTATCTGCCAAGTCAGAGACAGTGGTTTCAGCCAGCCAGAATCAGGATTTATTTGATCAAAACAACACTTTGACTGAATTAGAAAAATGATTAGGTGGTGAATTATCTGAAATTCTATGGCAAAAATAATGAGAAGGCCAATTCTTATTGTGATGAATCAAGTGCTTTTCTATGACAAGAAATTGAATTTTCTGATAACACATATTTCAAAAGCGATTTAAAAATCAGCCAGAACAAACTTAATGAGGTAAATTCACAAGATGAAATAATTGAAAAGGAAGAACAATTATGTAAACTGCCAAAAGAGATAACACAGTTAAAGAGATAAGAAAGTTAGATTCTCCTCCTCTATCTTACATAAAATGTATATAAGATAGTTTGCGATCTTCTTTCACTTCTGAACCATTATGCATAATTAATACACTAATTGGTTTCAAGTCTTTAATGACATAAAACCATTAAATAAATGTGACATTACAAGTGTAGGAAATGATTTCTACAGCAGAAGTAAAGTAGCTGATACTACAGGCAATACAAAAAAGCAATCCCCAAATCAGCATAAAGGTAATAGACAGTGTTTTACTATGATGCACAGAAAAATGTCTATTCATATAGCCATGACTGTGAGCTGAATTGTAGATTGAGAAAAGCAGTCCCAAGTAAGGATGTCTACAGTTCAGTCAAACCAGGAGCAAAACTGGGGAATGTGGTGGCTGAGGTTGGTGGTGAGTGTGCACAACTGAGTTCCAAACATTTTGAGGTTATTACGGGAGGAACTAATGAAGTAAGTAGCTTGCAATGAAACTTACAATGCTATAAAAAAACTCAGCAGAGCTTAACTCACCAATGTAATTAATATTCCGCATAGACACAATGTAATGTCAGATTCATGTGTTAATAAAGAAATGAAAAGTTAAATAACAAAATTAAAAGTATTTGTTACATTTTAAAAACATTATACAGTAAAACCTCCTTATTTTCGCTTTCCGTATTCACGATTTTGTTATTCACAGTGCAATATTTTGGGATGTTTTCTATAATTACGGCTAAGATTTTTCCATATTCGTGTACATTACATTATGTAGCAAGATTAAAACGTAAAAATATTAAAAGATTTAATGACGCAGGTAGAGCATGAATGTGAAAAGGTAGAAGATATGATCCTTGGAAAACAGTTAAATGTCAAAACACTTACCGAAGGCATGATCTTATCCAGTCTTTTATAGTTGCTGACCATCTTTGAGTAGAAGCTTAAACTTTAAGCGAAAAATTGAAGATGCCGTGCAAGAATAGACAGAATTTAAAAACACACAGATTTAAAAACGAGAGTGAGACAAGGAAAAATTACAATTTTTGTAAATGCAATCCAAAATACTGTAGGTTAGTTTTGTAAATTTCCTTCACAATAATTTTAGTTTTAGTGTTCATAGTACTGTTTTTTTTTTACTTTATGAGCCGATTACAGAATACGATTTGAACATTTTCTAATACAGTACATACTGTCAGTACTATAGTGAGTTTTTAAATCAAACAGTTCAGTGAGTGCTTATTGGTAAATTAGGAAATATATACTGTATTTTGTTAATTATTTTTTGTGAAGTGTACCTATGTACTGTACTAAACCAGTGTTTATAATTAATATTGCCATTTGTATTTCATCAATATCGTAGCCCTAAGTAAGTACATATGATTTTTTTTTTTCATTTTACATAGAACCTAACCATTCTTCCTTAAATGAGTATTAGTTCTGTTCTATAATTGCGGCATTGTTATGGTCTCTAATCCCCACAAATACAGAGATTTTACTGTATTGTTAAACATTAGGTCGTATATTTCATACTAAGAATGGATTACATTTTAATGGTTTAGGAAAAAAAAGTTTTAAGTAAATTAATGTTGATAATAGATGTTATAATTAATGGCCTTAAGCAAGCTAAAATTCCAATTTTTTTTTTTTGAGAAATGAGTCCACATTTCAAATGGAAATTTGTAATCAGTTGGACATTAAAAGAACTAAAAATAATTTAAAAGGTACAGTTGAAACAGATGTTAACTCAGATAAATTATTAGAGTTGCATTTTTCCACAGTGGTTAATGTATATAAACATGCAGGCAGGGTGGTGTTAAGGAAAAAGTCAATAAAATTAGTTTATATTTATCTGAAAATTGTAGAGTTTTTGTTATTAGCATTAATGAATATTGATTTTTTTAAAATAATATAAATGTTCTTAATAGTTTGAATGTTTAATAGGCTGGCTAATTATTATGTAAGAAAATTTGATACATGGTGGATCTGCAATCTTAGTGAAAGAAATTTTGAGTTCTTTAAAAATGTATTGTGAAAGTACTGTGTTTGAACAGTCAGCTGCATAAGTGAATAGCTCTCAAACAATTTTTATACCTATATAAAGGGTTTCATATAAATATGCTTTGGATACTTTCTTAAATAAGCTAAATTCTAAATAAGCTCTTAAAAATATAATAAAATTAAAAATAAAGCCATTTGCACATCAACTAAATAATTTAAATATACTAAAGAAAAGAAAATTTCATCCAAACAACAGTTCTGTGCTCCTTAATCCAACAATTTGGATCTTAACCCATATTTCAATAACTAATTTCCAAAGTATTGTCGAAAGTAATGGTTTTAAACTGAACATAAGCGAAGTTACCAGGCCAATCAGTAAGACATGTCTAGACAATATCACACAAATAAACTCTATAACAGTAAGTTTACCCTAGTTTATAACTTGGTCATTTCTGATCATACTGCATGTTTCATTGAAATTCCTTATCTGATCAATCCCAATCCAGCTATAGTTAATAAAAGAAATTTTAGTACCAACAATATTAGAAGTTTTACAGAGAACTAAATTTAATTATAATGAAAATAATTGCATATACAATAACTACCATAATTTTTTAACAGAATTTATTTCTTAAACATTTTTATTCAGTTTTCCTCTAAGAAATATAAAGACACTAAAAAAACTAGCTTAGTTGGTTTACTAAGGCAATTAGGATTTTGAGTTGATTTGAACGAGAACTGCACAAAAAAGTGAAAGACAAAGAGATCAGAAGATATCAGATTATAATAAAAACTAAAATCTTCAAAAAATGTATTTGTCAGGAAAAGAATATGTCTAACTTATAAACATAGACAACTCTAAAAGCAAAGCTACATGTTATCAAGAGGGAACCGGGATTAAATGTTAATTCAGGAAATATCAATTAGATGATTGTAGGCCAAGAAACCATTTCAACCCCAAAAACCATTACCAATCATTTCAATAATACATTTATTAATATTGTCAATGAACTACAAGTTAAAAGTGATGAAAAAGGAGCAATAGACATTTTTGATTATGTTCAGGGTAATATTAAATTTAATAACTTGTTATGTTTAAGACTGTCAGTGAAAAGGAAGTACAGTAGCCACCATGAAACTGCGAGCTTGGATGATCAATCTGCATGTCACTGGTTGGTTTACTATTGTTCTCTGAAATATTGGCACACTATGATTAGTCATCTCTAGTAGCATAAACATGATGCAACTCACTTGTGTAGTAATTGTTGCCACTCCTAGCTTGCCGTTACTTGTTGGTGACTGTAATCAATACTAATTCAATAGGTAGTGATGAAGTACTACACAGCTTAAAAAAATTAAGGCAAGTAAAAATTTCACTATTACTTTAATTAAAATTATCAATCAGTCCTTGACGATGAGTGTCTTCCCAGATAATTAAAAATCTTCGGTTATTGAACCTTTGCATAAGAAGAGGGATAGAAAGTTTATATCCAATAGCTCTTCTATCTAATTTTGCAAAGATATTTGAGAAAACAGAAAACATTAAAATACTATTTTGAAAACAATAATCTGTTGTCAGAGTCACAGCATGGTTTTCAAAGGTCTTGCTCTATTGACTCAGCTTTATTGAGTATGGAGGACACCATATACATTGCCTTAGATGTGTCAAAATCAACAGCTACTACATATTGTAATTTGTCCAAGTTGTTTAACTGTTCAGCCATGCTGTACTTAGATAAGTTATTAAAATGGGGTGATTGGAAACTCCTCACTTGTGGTTATCCTCTTTGTTTAGAAAACAAATAACAGAAAACTGTTGTTTACAATGGACGAAGTGTTTCTGAATCAGACTGGGCAAAAGTAAACTTTTTATTATTTACTTGAATGATCATTCTTCAAACTCTGAAGTGAGATTACTTTTGTATATTGATGAGGTACTTCGGCTATTATAAAAGAGAACTCCAACAAGACCTAAAAAATTCAGCAGAGGAAGTGAACGCAGAATTGGAGCAATCTTAATATTAAGTGTAATAATTTAATGTTCAATAAATCTAAAACAGGGCTGATAGAATTTAAATCTAATTCTTAAAATAATTATTTAGTGTTAAAAGTGGATGGTGAGAAGATTGCATCAGAGAAATTGTTGGGGGTTTAGTATGAAAGGTTACATTGAGAGGAGCACATACATAAGCTATATAAGCATGAGCTGTTTATTGAACATGACAAATTTTGAAACAAAAGTGGATACGTACATGGGATATTTTTATCCTTTAATAAAATTTGGTTTTATTCTAAGGGGCGTATCTCCTCAGTCAAAATATAACTAAAATAAAAAAAAATTTCAGAAAAATGTTTAAATCTGATTTTAAGGCATCATGTAGGCTACTCTAAAAATATAAATTGTTAACACTGCCTTGTATTTCCACATATAAACTGTTAATACGTGAAAATCAAAAAATAAAGCATATACACCATTGAGAAGTACTTGGACTATGATCTATACCAATAAATGTGTAATAACCGTGATGTTTTATATGCAACAAATTATATTTACTTACATTATATGTTTTATTATAGGCTCTTCAGTCTTTGGGATGTTACTTAGGATAAGTGATTTGTTAGTATACATCTGCTAGTATCAAATGTTTTATGACAAATATTATTTCATATGTTTATAGTTTTTTAATGAATGAACTTATAAATCTAATTTTTTTTATAATTACTTGTGCATTTTGTGATACTGGTCTGCTGAGGGGATCACCATGGTTTCCCTTGATCCAAGCATAAATACTACATAGTTTCTTTTGTTTTATCAAAGGAGTAGAACATACCTAGTCATTCTTGATATGATCTATATTGTTATTATCTACCAATCAGAATAAAAAAATTATTTATTTGAGGATCACTTCTATTTTGTGGAACTTGTTAAAAGGACCAGTATATTATGTTGCACATTACTAACAATGCTATGTACTGCCTGCCTACTTTTACGTATTTCAATAAAAACTCCTGTAACATTCTAAAAAGTGTATTTAAAAAAAAATGAATTCCTTAAATAAAAACAGAAATTAAAATATTTAAATCTGAAATAAGTTTTATACAGAACATTTTGTAAATACACAGTATGTTACTTGATTGTTAATAAATGGAAATAATTTTCAGTTGTCCTACACTTTTATACATCCTTACTTTCTAATTTCAAATTCATTATTACTGCCTTTTTGTACATTAAATGAAATTCAATTGCAGTGTGTTTAAAGAAGGCTGGTCTTTTAAGAATAAAATGATGGATTTATGAATAAAAAAGAAGTGGTTAAAATTCAAGAATGCAATATTATTTCATGGAATGACCAACTAAAAATAACTAAAAAAAAAAATTTGTAAATTCTCATTTAACTTCATAAGCCAATAATTTTTAAAATATCAATGTGTACTGCTTTTTATTCTATCTCGTTATCTATATAGTACTTGAATAATAAAATACACACGTCCTGGGACTACAATATTACATATAGTAATACAGATGCCAATCAGGGATGGCATTTTCACATGCTACAAAAATTGTCATTCATCTAGTCTTCTGAAGCAATACCTAATGGTAGTCGCAGAGGTAAAAAAAATTACAAATGAACAGGTGGCTGCTGCAAATATATTGAAACAACATGCAAGTTGTATTTCTTCTGAAAGAAATAAAACTTTAGAATTTTTTTTACAATTTTATTCAAGTACATTTAATTATGTATAATAAAAATCCTTGTGATAAAATCATGCATTGGTCTTTTGTTTGTTTACAAATTATTATTATTAAATCCAATGATAATATATTTAACATTTTACTTACCTTTGCCACCATTAAAAATACAAATTCCACCATCACGTCCATCAAATATTTTGTTCCTTTTTAATGTAGGATTTGAATCAGTCTTAATCCAAACACCAGCCATGGCATTATCAAAAATTTCATTCTGTTCAAGCAGTCCTAAACCTCCATTGTACACAAGCACTCCACCATTTTGCCCACCCCAAATTTTATTTCCTCTAATAATCGGATTGCTTCCAGTTCTATTAATAAAAAAGAAAAACAAACATGTTACTTATAAATTAAAGTAAAACATAATTGCATTTAATATTTATAAAGAGAAAATCTAATTATTCATCACGAAAAGTTTGATAAACTTTCTACACAACAATGCAAGAAATTTAAGGAAACAGTGCAAGTCTCAAACTCAATAGTTTTTTGAATATATAATATAAAACATGGAAAAGAAGGAGATGGAACCCAGAAGCTCTTTAATGATAGAAAAATAAGGCATATCTTCCCAATGAAAAAAATGTTCGTATAAAAAAAAAATATTATGCCTTCTATACAAAATTATTACTCCTTTCTGTAACAAATTCAATGTTGATTATTATTTCACTAATGAATAACTATTATCTCTACAACTGCTCATTTGCATTTACAACCACAGCAAGATTTATGTGACAACATCCTAATTCTGACAAATACATTCATTAAGTGTCCTTAGAAAAAAACCCATTCAGCAACAATTTTACAAAAATCTGGATAAAAAGAAAAATTAAACTTCACATATACATTTTTATAATTTTAATAATTATTTTCCAAAACGATCTCAAATAGTAATAACTGTTTTTTTTTTTTTTAAGTACCTGTTTATAGACTTTATACATCACTTCATAAAATTGTTGAATAAGTCTTAAAAAAAAAAATGGGCAAGACTAAATATATTTATGTATTTATATTTCTGTGTTTGTGCATCTCACCTTAATATGGTCTTAAAATATTTGTTTATATATATATATATATATGAATAAAAATATTTAACTAAATATTATATTAATATTTAAATAAAGATTTATTAACTATATTATTATTTATTCCACTGAAATTTCCTTCAACTAATTGATACCCAACATACTCATGGTTGTGGAATCTATAACTTTATGAAGAAAGTAGGATAAGGTATTTAACATTTACACTCTAATCTACAGTTATAAAAGGAGCCCTGTGATGCTTTACCATCCAGGTTCAAAACTAATTTGAGTAACAACAAACCCCTGGAAGTTTGGGTTATTTTGCTGTCTTGGCCAGTTTTAAAAATCAATAAGTTCTTTTTGATTTTATTTTTAATTATTATGGAACAGAAATATTTAATTAATGGTGAAATGTAAAAGTTAAACAAAAAAAAATTAACCAAGAATTAATTCCTTAAATTTAACAACCATGACCTTAATCTTAGGACTAGATTAATCTGAGCAATCATTGGTGATACAAACACTGAAACTTTTACTAATATGCAATAAATATTACCTTATCTGAACTCCTGAGTATAAATGGTTAAATATATCATTATCTTCCAACTTGCCATGTCCGTTATCATAAAAATAGACACCAACTTGTTTACCAGAATGTATCCGATTTCGCCGTAATACTGGCGTTGAACCGGTTGTGATCCAAACACCTGCCAATGTATTAGCATAAACTTCATTTTCTTCTATCAATCCTTGACCTTTTTCATGTACATAAATACCTCCATGCTGTCCATGATGGATTTTATTATGCCTTACAATAGGATCACTGTTAGTTCGTATCTGGATACCGGCTAGTGCATTTCCTGGAATTTTCAAAGGTACGTATAAGAATATGTTAACAGTTAACTTTATTAGAAAGAGTAAACTATTTATAAAATTAGAAACTAATTAATAACAGGAAGTGTTATTACAGATATATAATATTTCCTTGACCTTCAAACATTTTAAGACTTCTCAAAAGAATTAAAACTTTTTTAATTATTATGTGAAAGCATATTTACTAAATCATAGAAAAATGAGCAATTTTATTTAAAACAAATACTGTACTGAGAAAATAAATAAACAATTTTTCTCATTCTATGTTTTCATTAAAATGCTAACAACTTATATTTTTTATCCTGATAAGAGAAATAAGTACATTGAAGGAAATCCAAAAATTTAATCCTAGTTTCTGATCATTTACCACATGTAAATGGTTACACATGTCATGGATTTTTTAAAATCTGATGTTAATTTTTCAATGCAGAAAATAGTTTTTATTTATGTTGTTAATAGTTAACATAATAAAATTGTATACAGTTAAAACTTGCAATAATGTAAAAATGTCAATAACTGATATAGAACAACTGAGTAGCCCAAAAGAAATATCTTTACAGTCTGTATCTCCATTACATAACACTAAAACAATATTTTTATCATACAATAAAAATTTATAATCTGCTGATCTCTGTAGTGGAGTGGTAACATCTCAATCTTTCATCTGAAGGTCCTTGTTTCCATGGCTAAGTTGAGGTTACATGGGGAAAAAAAGAAGAAAAAAGTGTTTTAAGTACTTAACTGGACAATAGTACAACTGAAATGAAATTCACTTCTTACCACATTACTCATCTGCAGATTTTTTAAACACATTAATTGGGCAGGCATATTTAATTTACCAGAATTTCTATTTTACTTAATTCTAATTTTGTAAAAAAAAATTACATTTTAAACACTAGTTATAAATATTTATCTGACATCAACTGTGATAGTACATTAAGTGTCTGGAGCATTTAGATATTTAGGTGACATATCTATATCTTCAGGTAACATTTTATAAGTCATCAGCTTTTATCTCTGACAAGCTTAGCAGAGAATGTAATTCTTTATCTCTTGGTCAGTTATTTACAGTATCTTCTCTTTTATCCATTTATTAGAAGTGTTTCTGCAAATAGTAGTATTACTGACATATATTTTTAATTCCATTTTTTCACCATCTTCAATGATTTTTGTAACTATTTTTTTGAAGTTGCCTACTAGGCCTAGATTGACACAATGTTTAGTTCTTTCTCCCAATCATTTCTGAATGAACAAAAGTGTCAATAAGTTAGTCACAATTAACAGTATGATTGTTTGAGGTGAATTAATAAATTAGAACTTTAGGTCAATAAATTAGAGCTTTCTTTCATTTTCCTGTTTAGCCTCCAGTAATTACCTTTCAGTTAATACTTCAGAGGATGAATGAGGATGATATTTACAAGTGTAAATGAAGTGTAGTCTTGTACAGTCTCAGTTCAACCATTCCTGAGATGTTTGGTTAATTGAAACCCAACCACCAAAGAACACCAGTATCCACGATCTAGTATTCAAATCAGTGAAAAAATAACTGTCTTTACTAGGACTTGAATGCTGGAACTCTCGACTTCCAAATCAGCTGATTTGGGAAGACGTGTTCACCAATAGACCAACCCAGTGAGTCAATAAATTAGAACTGGAAGAATTGTACAATCCTTCTGCATATGAAGACAACACAAAAACTAATCTTGCTCATTTTCTGACAAAGAAGAATTGGGTAGTCAAGGCACTGATAATTCAGTAGTGAATAATGGAGGTATTACATATTCTGGATTGAGGAGTATAGAATATTACTGATAGAATTTTACTTCTATAATACAAAGCAGCATGACATTTTAATTACAAAAGTTTCAAAATTAGAAAGTGGAGCTCTCTATTTTGGTAACATGCTACCCTTGAAAAAGTGTGGCAACTGATTTTTAGAAATTTCTGCGATAGTTCACACCACTAACAAAAAACTAGAAACTATGAGAAACAGAGTAAACTGCGTAGTATGAGTATTACAGACAAATTAATTCTAAAAAAAATTAAGTTGGTTATAAGTTTTGAAATTAAATTTAATTCTAAAATGTGATGTTTGTGTAGTATGTAACATGTGAACTATCATTTTTATAAATATTTACCTTTTGGTTTGAATAGACTAATTTTTTTTATTAAATAAATCTAAAGAAATAATATTGAAATTCATTAAAAAAAAGCTCTGATATTTAAAAAAAAAGAAAAAATAGGTTACTTAGGATTATATAATAATTTATTAAGAAGGTTAGTAAAGAAGTTTTCGGCCCGTCTTCCACATAGTTGTTTTTGATAACTGGTGACAAAAGGATGTTTTTACATAAGGGTGAAGATATTACTGTATGTAATGCATGTGTACTAAATTATAAGTAACACAATGTGACTTACTACAAAATGCTTATCTTTGGGAAATGTTAATGTAATTTTTACTTAACATTAAATAAAATAAAATACATTCATAAGTATTGTTTATGACTAATATTTCACCATTTACAATTTTTTTGAAAACAATGTTTCTGAAGTACATACATCTTTATACCTTTCACGAATGGTGAGGTTATTATTTATTGGTGAATTATTTTTTTACCTATTTCTAATTTATCCACAAAATTGAAGAAAAAAAAAAACTTTTTAAATCATAAATCAAGCTAAAAAGTAATTTTATTTAAAGAGAACGGGCAAATAAACAATAGATAAACTTATTTAAAGATAACTTCGAGCTAATATTAAGTAGTGAAGACAAATGATGAAAGGACAGAGGATAGTGTACTTTATCTTACCTAAGATTCACAACCCAAATAATATTTAAGCAGTAGTTGGATATTGGTATCTAGCAGATTAATATTGATATGTGACATACCAATACATGGGTCTACTATGGGAGCCTACGCTGACCACCAACACTGTAATATCATATTCAGTTAAAATGAACTACCTATATTCAAAAGACTTCCTTCTTGTTCCTTACATTCCCTTTCTTTTAACCCTAAACCTTTATACTTATTTTTTATATTTATAGACATAAAAATATGTTCAAAAATCAATCAACAGCTATCAATTTAATCCAGTAAGTGTAAAAATAAGTTTGGATATTTCAAGGAAAAGATTATATAATACCCAGAATTATTTTCTAAAAATTAGTGTAATAAGTGTGATAGAGTAAGTACATCAACATAACAACACTATATTCCTTACAATGATATGTTCGTATATTTATTTATTTTTTTGCTACCAAATTTCTGTTCTAATTATCATTGATGTATGTTACTGATAATAAAATACAAGATATATAATGCAAAAGTTTGTTTTTTTATGATTGAACTTTATAGGCAATTTAAGATTAATAAATTGGCTATAAAATACCACTATAACATATTAATAATAAATTTATAAGGAACAAATAATAGATGCAGTCACATTCTGTAACTACCATAATATCAAAAACATATTCTATTAAATAAACATATTAAATTTATACTTACCATATATATTGTTATGTTCTATCAGACCTCTACCTTCACCAAATATGTATACACCACCTTGATGGCCATTATAAATTTCATTCCGTCTAATAGTTGGATTACTGTTCGATGTAATCCAAACACCCGCAAAATTATTGGAATGAATTCTATTTTCTATAAATTGACCAAGACCATTTTCATGTACATAAATACCTCCAGTTTGGCCATGGTGGATCTCACATTGCACTACAGTCGGATTAGCACCAGCTTTTACCTCAAATCCAGCTATTCTATTGTTATGAATATCATTTGCTTCAAAGAATCCCTGGGAAAAATCATTAGATCTAAATGACATGAATTTTTCAACTTAAATATAAACAAAAATTTTTAGCAATATTTAAAATACCTATAATCTTAACAGATTTGTTAGATTAGCAATTCCAATCTGGTTCTTATTTTTCCGTATTCTCCTTTAAATGAAAATCTTGGCCAAGTAGAATCTATTTTAAAATATTTATTTTCTTCAGTGATTTTTAAACTCAGAGATTGCAAAAGTACAGTATACCACTCAAAAAGTGAACACATTTTCACTACCTTTAACTCTTTTCCTATTCAAACTTGATAAAAATAATTACAACCAATTCACTGATTAATTTGTTTAGCGAAACTCCTTTTGATAGAAACAAATTCATAAACAACACATACACATATTCTGGCATAGTATTTATTAATAAAAGTATGATTTTTAGAAAATATTTTCTAACAGAATGTTTAAAAAAAAAAAAAAAAACAAAATGTAAAGTAAGAGTAAATGAGAATTAACTAGTTATTTTAAACTTATGACAACAGTAATTTAATATACAAACAATTTATATTAAAAATTACATACCAAGCCATTATCAAATGTAAAAATTCCAACATCTCTTCCATGATGTATATGGTTACGCCTCATAATAGGATTTGCATAATTTTTAACCCAAATTCCAGCAAGTGCATTCCGTGATATTTCATTGTCTTCGTATGTACCCTGAGCATAATCTGTTACATATAAACCAACATTTTCACAATCACTTATATCACAATGTCTGATAGTAGGGGTTGCACCAACACCACTAACACAAACAGCAGCACCCACTGAAACCAAAATAAAATAAAATTAATTACAAAATCCAAAAATTCACCACGAATTAAAATATTATCAAAAGGACCAACAAGACTAGGGTAGTCAAAACTCACATATTTCATTTCCTAAGTTGGAGAACTAGAATCCTAATGAAGGTTGTGAACCACTGGGAATAAGATCAGTCCCAGTATACATACAAGTTCATAAACCCAGCATTCATACCTGTTCACATAGAAAGATCTGATAGAAGAAATTTGTAGTTAGTAAGAATAACTGTTCATAATCCTCTCGAGATTGTAATTCAATAACATATGTAGGTTTACAAGGGAATGTATTTTAAAATTGGAAAAATTTCTACAAAAACTTAATCCACTTCAAGGCATTTATATATGAATGGTGAATAATTTTTACTAGATGAAAAAATGTTATTATAGTTTTTTGATATTTATTTTTACATTTATTTTATTTTTTGGGGGATTGGGAGATCCAGATTTACCTAATAGAGATTTTACCTAGTAGTTATACTTATTAATGGACAGAAAACAGAATCTCTGAGGCAGTCTTCAGGTAGTTCTCTACCTGAGAACTCACTGTTTTTTAATTTGGTGTCAGAACTGAGAACTTAGCAGATCAAACCTGAGTATAATATTTAAGTACCATGAAAATTTTTATGCCAATGGAATTTATAATGATGAAGAGGGGATGATCAAAGTTAAGAAAAGGAGTGTATAATGAGAACGAATGATCAGCCCATCTGGTAGACATCTTGATGGACAGGTAATTTATGTCTTACCCAGAACCATTCTCACAACACTTGCTAAAAAGCACAATATGTCACAAATTTCTGTCAAAAATAACCTTCTCATAGACGATTTTGATTAGTAAAAATTATTATATTATTAGTGTGGATAATCATTATTTCTACTAACCAGTTATTTTCTGGTGTATTGATAATTGTATGCTATGAATTATATCTCAGTAGTTTAGGCTGAATCATTCTGTCACTCCCAACTGCGAATACAATAATTGTTTTATGTGTATAATAACCTATCGCTTGTCTGGTGCTTTGGCAAGCCAATAACCAATTAAAATTTTGTTGTCATTGTTACTGATGTTTAATAATGATAACATCATTTGTAATGCTTCACACCATTATACAGTTCAGTAAAAGAAAGTATTTCACTCTGTGCTGTCATGTTCCATATGGTGTGATATAGTTTTATTGTTCACGATACAGTTTTACAGTTAATTTTTAAAACAGTTTTATTCAGTGTTTTTTCATTTATTTTAATTTACCCTGTGTTTTTGTGCCAGTTGGTTTTTAACAATGAGCGATTCTGTCGTGAAGGACTGTTCAGGAAGTATGTTTAAAGCAATTTCACAAGCTGCTTTCACGTCATCAATTGTTCTGTAACGATGTCTTTTCAGGGGGAATTTCCAACAGGGAAAACAGAAAGAAGTCTGCAGGCACCAAATCGGGTCTGCAGGTGGCTGGGGCAGCGTTACCAGATTAGATTTGGCCAGGTAGCTGGTCATGGCAAAGGCAATATGGGCTGACATGTTGTCATGGTGAAGTTTCCAATCGCTGCTGATGTCTGGTCTGATGCGCCAGATCCTAGCTCTCAGTCTCTTGAGGACTTCTATGTAAAATTTAAAGTTAACAGTTGTCCCAAGAGGAACAAACTCATGGTGGACGATCCTCCTGACATCAAAAAACATGAGCATCGTCTTTATCTTTGATTTGCTCATTCGAGCCTTCTTGGGGCAAGGGGATGCTGAGGTGTGTCACTTTAGCCTCTTTGTTTCAGGGTTGCACTGGAATATCCCCATTTTCATCACCGGTGATAACATTGTCCAAAAAGTGAGGTCATTTTCGGTCATTTCCAAAACGTCTTGACAAATTTCCACTTGGCAAGACTTTTGGTTGTCTGTCAAATTTCTTGGGACCAGCTTAGTGCACACTTTTCTCATGTGCAAATCGTTGGTCACAATCTCGTGGACGATAGTTTTTGGAATATTTATTGCCAATTAATTGAATACTCATTCGACGGTCTATTTGCAAAACGTTTTTCACACAAATCACGTTTTTGTTGTTTGAGGAGGTTGACAAGCGTCCAGCATGGACTTCGTTATCAACCTCTTCACAGCCTTCCAAAAATGTCTTGTTCCAAACTTGCCTTTGTGACAAACAATCATTCCTAGAGTCCTGTTGAACCACTGGAAAAGTTTTCGCTGCAGACTAGCTGAGATTCATACAAAACTTTGTTCCGCGTATCTTTGTTGTAGTGAGTGCTGATTCGCAACTTGTACAAGACGAAACAGAGGTTTACGAAATCGCTTATCCTTCAACCCCAAAAGCTTGGAGACAACTGAGCAAGCACTGGCTAGGTAGTTGACTTACACCACCATCGATCCTGGCAAATAATAGTGTGCTGTAATGTACAGTCACTTCACAATAAAAGTTAGACATTACTTTCTGGACATACCTTGTATAACCTTAAAACTAGATAACTCTAAAACTGCAGTCGGAGACACTGCTTGGAAAGCATGTAGAGCAACAAGTGTTAGTGAAAGAACAATTTTTAATAAAACAAAAAACACAAAATTCATAGTAAAGAGGTTAGCCTTAAAAAAAGACTTGAAAGTGTGTGAAAACGATTGAAAGGTTGGATGATTTTAAAACCACTATCAGTAAAAAAACTCATTCATTTTATTTCAATAATTGGCTTCTTCCTATCTTGAACAAAACATTAAATGTTGTGAATACTGATTCTGAACTGCCGAATTTAAATACATTACATCGTGTTTTAAAATCAATGAATTTCATTTCATGTCCAGAAAAATTAATTCTTTATTGATTGAACACAAAGATATTATTTCATGGTGTAGGGAATATTTAAGAGAAATTAAGCAATTTTGTAAAGAGAATAAGACAATTTACTATCTAGATGAAACTTGGGTAATATGGGACATGTATAGGTGGATAAAGAAATAAAGAGCGTTAAAGATGCTTTTATGAAATGTTTGTAAACTGGGTGAAAACTCCGGCTGGAAAAGGTAAACAATTAATAGTAACACATGTAGAAAGTGAAAATGAGTTTTTGAAAGGTGGTTTATGGAATTTGAATTCAGGTCTTCCCAAGGGTATCGTGCTGAAATGAATGATGACAATTTTATACAGTGGTTTAAAAATATTGTTGAAAATTTTGCTGAAGGATTTGTCATAGTAATGGATAATGTGCTGTAACATTGCCTGAAAACTGAAAAAAATTCCAAACACTGACCTGAAAATCTGAAATTGCTGAACAGTTAAAAATCAATGAAAATTGTGTACACCAAAGACATCTTAAAAGTAGATATTATAAGATTAGCAAAATCAGTTTAACAAAAATATTTTCATTATAAAATCGATGAAATAACAGAATTAAAAAAAATGTGTTGTGATGCATATCCCTCAGAACCATTGCAATTTTAACATGATAGAATTGATATAGGCACAAATCAAAGGCTACATAAGAAGTAATAACACATCATTTAAATTAAGTGATGTAAAAAATCTACTGATATAAGATGTTAACAGAGTAGTGTAAATGCTTGGAAAAATTGTATTCAACATGTAATTAAAGGAAAAAAATGTGGGAAACACACAGTTAGTATGAAAATATTATTGAAGATATTGTGATAAATTTGGGAAACTATAACAATAGTTCAACAGACAGAAAATAACATTAAATACATTAAAGTAACAAATATTTTTTCTGTTTTATTTGCTGAAATTTTAATATAGGCAGTAACACATTTTATCACAATTTTCTAATTTTTGTATTAAAAGTAATTCACTTTTATGCTAAATCTAAAGAGATGTGGTTTTTTCTCAAATGAATTGTGCTAAATTAAATTAGATCATCATACTATTGTTTTGGTTTGCTGCAAACGCTAATGAAACTGATTATAGTAACTGTTAATAACTGAAATATATTCAAACAGATCTGTTGGTATTTGTAACAGTAATCAAAGGGATGTTTCTATTTGTCTGTGTGCACGCATGCATGCATTCACACACATACACATCTTATAGCTTCATTTCTCTTTTTGACATAATAATTTTTCTTGTTTCTATTGTAGTGGACGTTCTATTCTTTACCTTTGAAGAGGAATAATTATTTTTCTATGTTAAATATAACATGAATTAAAAGTGTTATGTTTGTTTAGGACACCTTTATGCATATAAAAAATTGCATATTTTTTACTTTTGTTATAATTGAATTATCTATTTTTAATTTTTTTATAATCAGAGGTTAATAATTATTAATAAATCAATATATTTAAACAAAAAAAGAAAAGAAATAAAGTTGCATTCGAATCGATGTTCCTTCCCCGTGTTAAGATCCAAATATTTCATTAATTAAAATTTTATTGGGCTACAACTCTGGAACCAATGTAAATAAGTACCATTTATGATATATCTTTGAAAATCTTTCAATGAGGACTTATTACTGCACTGAAGAAAAAATCGAAAATCCAAAAAAAAAAATGGATTTTTGACTTTTATGGAAACTTTTGGTCCAGTTGATTGCAATCAAAAGGGGAGGTGCACAACTAGATGTTACAACAGACCTAAATCCAAAATTTCAACATTCTATGGCTAATCGTTTTTGAGTTATGTGAGATTCATACGTACATATAGATGTCACGCCAAAACTAGTCAAAATGGATATTTCCGTTCAAATATGAAAACCAAAATTTTTCATGATTACAATATTATTATTTACTACCTTGTACTTAAGTACAACGAGGTAAAAAAATCAAGGATTGTTTTTACGTGTTAAGAAACTATGATGGTGTCAAAAAAACTTAAACAAGAAAATCAAAGAAATTTCCTTTCCTTAGCTGTCAAACTTAATATAATTTTATTAGATATACATTTAAGAAATCATTAAAACTTATTTGGTCAAAATAGGTATTTTGTTTGGCCAAATATAGTATTCAAGAAGAAACAGTCACTTTCTTATGAAAAAAAAAAAGGTGAATTAAAGACTTTAAACACCGGTTGACTCAAGTCATACGAATAAGTACTCATGGGTTTCAAGTGTCCATTACAACTTTTCACCTGCATGTTAAACAATGTAATTTTTTATTATTAATAAATATAACATACTAGCTCTACCCGCCATGCTTCGCTGTAGCACATTATGGTTGCATGGATGAAAAAATGGGAAACAAAACAAAGCATACGTTTCATAGAAGTTTAATTTTGCAATAATTGTGGATCTACAATATTTTTTGTTTTTCCACTCATCATAGATATAAAGGCTATCTGGTTTGCCGACTCAGGAACACGCAACATACAGTTGCCCATGTGAGAAGCAATCCGCATCTAAATCTAAACCACACAATTCTAAAAATTGACCTTGAGCTTTATTGATTATGATTGCAAATGCCAATCGAATTGGGAATTGCAATCTTTTAAATTAAAATGGTGTATCGTTCGGGATTATGGGTATTTGAGGAATGAGGACATCTTCACCTTTGAAAGGCCCCGTTAAAATTGTTGCTTCCACTACGTTATTCATCAATTTCTTAACTGCAAGTTGCGTGCCGTTGCAGAGTTTTGGCTGATTAATATTCCGCAACAGGGTAATTGTCATTTTTTGATCGTACAGTTTCTAGAATCAATCTAATGAGGAATGTTTTCCCAGTTCCTCCTGGCGCATCCAAGAAGTAGGTCCCCCCAACTCCGTTATTTATCATTTGCATTATGCGATCATAAATGGCTTTTTGTTCACGCGTTAATTTGGAAATGTTTGAATGGACATATGGCTGAAGATCACCAATGTTGTAACTCTGTTCACGGCGTAAATCCACAACAAATGAAGCAATCGCAGCTCGGGTGGGTGCTGGCATTCCCAATTGACTAAGAACTTTATTTGCAATAGCTAAGCACTTGTCTTCAATGTTTATCAATGTTTCGTTGTAAAAATGCCTTCTGTAAATTCCATGGTCAAATTGGTATTTTCTACGCGTACTCTATGCAAAATATCCTCAGCCATATGTGAACGATATCTTTCCCATAACTCTGTGGGAGATGAAGGGAAGCAAGCGGTCAATATAATTGCGAATAATGCGCAAATTTGGTTTGGATGTGCAGTGTTGCATGCGTCATTAATACATATATCCCACTGTTGGTCGTTTTCTAATAAATTCAGAGCTTGGTGAAAGGCGCAGCTCAATCACGACACGATCACACAAAAGTACCTCGCGATTAAAGTGAATATTTAATTCAGATTGTATAATAATCTGAATCAGATGCAAGTGGATACGCCTTTTTTTTTATTTTGTTAATAAACAATGTAATTGGGAACAGGTATTGTTTCACATTTGACTGCGGTTGTCGTTAGCTAGTATGGCGAGTGTTCCCCTCGCTTCCGGCAGATGGCGCGGTCACTGGTACACAACTGACAGTTAAAAAAACCGTTTTCTCGCGGTCGCAGGTATGTGACTGATGTGAAAAATAGATAAAAACAATCTTTGATGCGGGTTATATATCGTGCTAAAATTTGAGCTCAATCGGTGCAGAACATTTTGAGTTTTTGAAGCGTACACAAACGAACTTAACATTTTTATATATAAAGATTTGTGGGCTGCGAAAAAAAGCCCTTAAGTCGTACGAAAAACACATCATTTTAAATGCTTACAAAAGGAGAGTGTAATGCTTACAAATTACAGAATAATCAAACGGCGTTGATTTCAGATGTTAATAAACTTTCAGTGTACAACGTGATTCTTGAGTATGAATGTACTAATGAATTACGGTCTCCAAAGAAAACAAAGCCCTGCAGGTCAATTGAGAAAAAGGTGAGATTTTGATAAAAACGCGATTCGTAAAAAAATTACATGAATTTTAATTATTTAGAAATAGTTTAGCGGTGTATTATGTCCTTTGGAAGAGAATTCGGTTATTGTCTTCGACAACGCTTCTTTTAATTAAACGAAAAGAATTCCAGAATGTGTTATAGAAAAACAATGATATCAAAATGTGGCTTAGTTCAAAAGAAATAATTTTTGAAGAGGTTTAAGTTAATGTTCAATCATTGCAAAGGGTTTCGCGTATTAAAAGTAATTATAGTCCGTATAAAATTGGTTTGACACACAACACCACATTGGTAAGACATGTTTTCATTCAGCTCCTAACAAATATGTTTGCCGGCCTCCGTTGCGCGAGTGGTAACGTCTCGGACTTTAATCCGGTGGTTCCGAGTTGGAATCCCGGTCAGGCATGGGATGGCATTTGCATACGCTATAAATCATTCATATCATCTGAAGCAATGCATAACGGTGGTTTTGGAGAAAGAAAAAAAAAATAACGAATACTTAGGTTTCAGTGTTACTATTTGTGAATTTTGTTCTTTGTTTTTACCTAGCAAAGAACGCTAAATGACCAAAAAACGATTGTTTGGTCATATATATGTAAAAAAATAACCTAACAAAGGATTTTTTGGTCATTATGTAGGGATATTATTTTCTGTGTTTTTGGTTATTTCGACTTTTTTTGTTTGCATAGTCTTAAGTCTATCTGGGCTATAAGAAAGTTAGGTGTTTTAATTTATTTACTGTAAGTCATCCTTCTTGGTGGCTTTTCTTTTTGTTTTGGTGTTTTTTTAATAAAATACAGATGTTTTAGCTGTTAAATATAATTCAAAGAAATTTGTTACTTAATCAGTTGTGATTTTGTTTACATTGGCAACGGTCATATGGGCTCTTTGTGATTGGTCGTTGTGTGACAGCGGCCATCTTGCATTGATCTGATTGGTTTTCCTTTGTTTGCATTTCCATCTGATTTATTAGCCTTTTATTTATTAAAAAACTGTACAAATTAAAACTAGATAGATAGATTTATTAAAAATAGATGAAAACAATCTTTGATGCGAGTTATATATCGTGGTAAAATTTTTTTTAATAAAATATAGATGTTTTAGCTGTTAAATATAATTCAAAGAAATTTGGTCGTTGTGTTTGGCAGCGGCCATCTTGCATTGATCTGATTGGTTTTCCTTTGTTTACATTTCCAAATTAAAAATGTACAAATTAAAAATAGATGAAAACAATCTTTGATGCGGGTTATATATCGTGCTAAAATTTGAGCTCAATCGGTGCAGAACATTTTGAGTTTTTAAAGCCGTACACAAACGAACTTAACATTTTTATATATATAGATTATTATTATTATTACTATTAATAAATATAACATATTATTATTATTATTATTATTATTATGATTATTACTATTATTACTATTTGCATTCAGTGCAGATAGTTAATTTAATAGTTAATTTCTTGTTTATTTACAGAATTTTCAACCATCATTAAATTTAAACAATCATCATCTCATTGTCTTTTTAGTATTTATTTAAGTCTGTAACCATGGACAAATCCGCAAATATGAAAAAACTGTGTATTCATGGGGAAGCTAGAAATATTATCAATTTTATTAAACAGTTTATGAAGAGAATAAAAATAGTAGATTATTTCATCTACTTCATTGCAAGCTTTTCACTTACATTTTCCTACAATTGGTGGTTTGGTGGTTGTTTCTATGTTGAGTACAGTTTACCTTTCTTAGGTTCATTTTTATTATATATTGATGCGTTTCGCAACTACTCCACTATCAAAACTTATTGTACTGAGTACAGTACTCAACATACAATTATAGTTTTCTTAGCAGAAAAGATAATAGCAATAATTATCTTAATAACAACAATTTTAACAACAAGTTCTCTTATCGCAGCACTGTCAGACAAAAAAATGTTAATCTGATGATGCAGCAATGGAAAAAATTTTTGCACTGTTATCAGATATGTTTCTTAACTTTCAATGCAGCAAAACATTTCTCTTTAAATTTTCTTAAGCTTAGAAAAATTGTCATTCATTATTTTCAATGCTTTTACTGTAAGGCACAGGAGTTTTCTATCTTTATGACTGACACTCTTATTCTGTAATTGGCTTCCATTTTTTCTCTTCCTTCCACTAACATTAACTTTCTTGTTTGTTTCATTAGTAACAAATTGTCAATGAAAGTAGCCACTAGAAAGTAAGTAATATGGTAGCAAGTTTATTTTAGTTATTTTTAACTGAACATCTGTACACTGATATATATTTCAGAATTTTCTGAACACTTTTTGAAGCTGGTTTTTTTTAAAATAAGATATGGATTCATTTTAAACATCCTATGATTTTAAAATCATGAACTGACAAATTTGCACCATTTTAACAATTTCTCTAGAGGCTTTGCTTGTCATTTGCATCTTTAATTTTATTAGATTACTATTTCATTTTGAATCAAATTAAAACTTAAGTAGATGTTCATCTAGTTACTGTAAATTAAGAATGAATTTTTAATTACTTCTTTTTAAAAGATTAATACATTTTAATAAGCCTAACTAATAAGATTCTTACTCAAATTTCAAATTAGAAGATTTATTTTTAACACTTTTTTATTGCCTTAGTGACAATTTCCTTCCAGTACTTCTAGAATTAGCTGGAGGGATTTATTAGAGATTTAACAGCTGTAAGTCAGGATTTGAATTTAATAAGGCACTTATAACACCATTTAACAGTAATGAGTTATTTTGAGAACTAAGGAAAATTTAGAGTAATTCACCTCTGAATTACCACAGGTAAATGATGTATGCATTTATTTGTCATAAAAATTTGGCATATGTACATATTGTTAAATTTATGTTATTTAGTTAGATATAACTATAGCCCCTTTATCCCTGATGAAAGCTGATCAATAACAATTTGGTACACTTAAAGGATAGTTAAAGGCTAACAAAGGTGTTATCAATGCCAGAATATTGTAATTATTATAGAATATCAAAAACGGTAGACTTTTTCTATTGTTGTGTATTAATAGTTTGTATATATGTAGTTATTTTAACGTGAATGTATATTATGATCACAATAACTGGTTACATAATGTATAAGGTTAAGTTATATTAATACTGTTCTGTCCATGTTTGTCAAACTATTATACTAATCAACATTTGAAAATATTTATCAGGAAAAGAATTGATTATTCTGCAACAATTGGCTAAATTTTCTTCGTGAGTCTTGTTTAAGCGTATGGCAGCTGATTGTAGATTTGCAAAGCCAAACCAAATCAAAATTGATCCCACAAAAAGAAATAAAAGTTAATAAATTAGATTGTGTAATAAGATGAGTACGTTAAACAAAGAAAAACTGGAAGGAAAGATAAAAGGTGGGAGAAAGTATAAATACATTACAATTTAAACAACTGATGATCTGAAAAGAAACAGAGACTGTGAAAACAGCATGTCTTTAATAAAAAAGAAAGTACTTGTGCCAAATACTCATGGAAAATAGCAGATAATTTCATATAAATTACTATATCGTACGTGGTCACAACTACATAAACTTCACACAATAAAGGTTTATAATTAACATATATCACATTATAAAAAATATAAATTAGAAGTTTTAAACGATAATTTAGCTTCATAGTAAAATCAAACATTGATTCTGAAATGCATTAATCTTACCGACAGAAGAACTTCGTATAATGCAATGATCAATAGTGGGACTACAATTTTCTCCAACTTCAAGACAGTAATGTTTATGATGAGAAACTGTCGATGTTACATCAGGTGAAAACTTCAATGTAAGGTGACCAGCGTATGCTTGTTTTGCTCCCTCAACAAACATTAAAGTTGATTCAAGCTCTCTTTCAAGAATAACAGACTCTGCTACATTTCCAGGAGCAGCTCCTATGAACACAAAATTAATTGACGAATAATCAGTTTAGCACCTTTTCTTAAATAAAATCGATAATTTTCATATTTATATAAGAAGAACTTGACTGAACCAAAAGATATAATCAATAAGACTGAATATATTCAATTATGACTGAACCAAAACTATAATCAAAATTGTCAAACATATGATAATAACCACGGAAGACTAAAATCTATTTTTATTTTCTTGAAGTAACAGTTTTAATTAATAAATGAAACTTTATTTTTTCTATTTAAAAATAATTACCTATAAATGCAATGTCAGAATCTATAACAAGGAATTCGCCGTGGTAAGTCCCACTGTGTAGAAAGATGAGGGGTCCGCCCGGTGGAATGTTATCATCAACATAGTCTAGAGCTGCTTGGATTGTATTAAAATGAGGCAAACGCCTCCCATTATTACTTTGTTGATAACCGCGACGTACATGTACTCCCCTGTAAAGATGTCTAAAACTCTCTTTCCATGGGTTGGCGTATTCACATTCATCAGGTGGGATGAATTCAAAGCGACATGGTTCTCGGTTAAATAACGGAAGGTCATATTCATAGACGTTATGGTATAAATTTTTCCTGAAAATACAAAGAAGTCTGTTTAAAGCAAATTTTAAAATCAACTACGAATGTACATGTAAAATTATTAAAAAGGTACAGTTAACAACATTTTCTACTAATAACACAAAAAAATTAATACAATGCTTTAAAAATACCAGAGAACACAACTGATGTAAAACCTCACAGTAAATTAGTCAAAGTATAACAAATTACCAGACAGAACATATGTTTCACTTAATATATGAACTAAAAAAAAAATCAAATACATACAATAATTGTCAATAAATAAATAAATAAATATATATATATATATATATTAAATGACATTTAAACCACCAAAACACAGTAAATAGATAACTTAAACTTACCATATTTGACAGTAATGACAGAACAAAGGAAAATTCAACATTTTAAATAATACATCATTCCAGAACTGGACAGCAGAATAATAATTCATAATGTAAAAGAAATTACACAGTTTCATAGCTTTAAATTTAACTTTGAAAAAAAATCAACATTTATTGTTAAAGACCATTTTTCATCTCGCTAATTATTATCCATACTATTCAATTACAAGAATACAATGCGTATTTTTTAAACCAGTCTGTTTAAACATAATAAATAAATTATTACCAGAGTTCATTGTCATTAGCTATGCCATTAAACCGCTTGCAAACTTGACTGAGACGACACAGATCTTGTTCCAGTAAATAGCTGAATATTGTGAGCAAAACCTCATCTGGCAATTCATATTGAAGATAATGTGCAGCAGGAGTAGAACAACCTGTAATAATAAATGTAACGTATTTCACAATGAAATATATAACACTAAATCTGTGAAATATTTGCACTCAACAGAATTAAAGTGATATAATAATCCGCTAATATGCTCGTTTTTATTTAAGTACACACTTTTTATAAATATTACTTTTATTGTCAATTATTAAAAAACATCAACTACATTTTCAAGTGAGCATGATCTGGGCGCTACTTGATATGACATATTTTCCTGTCTTTAGAATAAATTATCTTGCTACTCATAAAATTATTAAGAAATAATAAGAAAAAATTTAATATGAAAGAATTGCATAAATCAATCTCAATCAGTTAAAATTAACTGAATACTCTGCTAAAAATACTACACTCTATGCATGCAATTGGTAATAAGAGATTTATCAACAATCTCATTTTAAGTAACTAGAGTTCTGGTAGCAGAATTAATTTCAGTGAAACTACTACAACCATGTTTAGTACCCATCTAAAATAAATTTTTAAATTCATTAATCCTAGAACTTAAGACTGGTTTCATTAAAACCCAGTAACTGCAAGCCTTAAAAAAAATTCTGAATAACACTGAATAATGCATTATAATTATAAATCAGTTGTTTAGAAAATACTGAATTTTAAGACAAAATTAAAAAAAATTACCTTAATGTTTAATCATCTCCTTTTTTAATTTGTTAATTTTTTTTTATAAAACAAATTCTAATTAAAGATAAACAATACATAAAGAGTAATAACTTTTTCTTCATTTTATTATTTACAGTTATATTTTTGTTCCTTTTATTTTTTTTGCCGACAAAAATTATTAAAATTCATTCAATTCACATTTTTACTCTAAAAAATTATAGACAGAATAATAATTAAATATCTGCTACCAAAATTGTTTAAAAGCAGTTTTACTAGTAATACATTAAATATCTATTACTCATTTGGTATCCTGTAAAACTAAACAGGACAATATCAAGAATGCTTACAAACAATTATTTGGGTAATTTTTTTTTTTAATTTTTAAACTCAAAACAATAAAAATGTAACCTTTAACTCAGTCAGCCTGTACCATAAAAATGAAAAAAGCAACAGAGATTAGCAATAAAATCATGAACATTTCAACTGTTTTTGTAACAAAAACCAATATTAAAATTATTTCAAAATACCTCTCAACTGTGACCCTAAACTGATAAGAAATGTTAGCTTCAATGGTCTAAAAAACAAAGGCCAACAATATAACCAATTCTTTTATCGAGAAATACTTCTTCTAATGTAAGGATAGTTTTTACAAAAACACAATTTAATACTGATCATAAAAATTTCTTAAAAGCTAAATTTCTATTGTTAACTAATCATTATCATCAGTAGATCCTGGAAAATTATTACGTAAAACAATAAATAAGTAAAATGAGTAATAAATAATAATTAATTAAAATAAAATTATAATAATAAAAATTATTTTTATTATTTGTTAAATTTAACAAATAATCAATATATTTTGAATGAATACTAAACAAGTAATTTTCTGCCAGTGTTAGTAGAATAAGAATAAAAACAACTACTGACAAACTTAAATGTTGGGATTGCCAAAAATGAAACTTCTTACTTTTTAGATGAATTCTATAAAAACTAGCAGAAATACAGATACTGTAAGTTACTGTTTATCTCTTAATTAGTTATAAACAATCATTTTTTACTTCTCTTTTTATAAACACAAATTCCTAAGAATCTACTGATGGTGACTGTTTACAAATCGAAATGACATCTGGCTTTAATTATTATGTAACCTTTCTCTTAACAGTTTTTGAAGGCTTTCTTATTTCCCAATTTATCATTATTATAAGCATTCTCAAGTAGTCTACCTAAAAATTATTTTATAATTTTTATTTAAGCTTATTTACATGAAATGAAATATGTAATGAGAATTACACTACCATTAGTATTCACTTAAATTCATTATAGTAAAGGAAACATCAATCATCATATTGAGTATACGATCAGATACATTTCACTTTCCCCTTTTCCATCGTTTTTCATTAATTACTACTCCTTAACTAATAATAATTTAAATACTTTTCATTATAATTATAACTGAGAATGTAATTATCATCAAATGTCTCTCTTCATTTGACAAGTTCTCTTTTATTATTCAATTAGATGGTCTGTTTATCAACATTGATAAATATACAAAAGCCATAAAAAATAGATAAACATATTCATATAAACATAAAAATACTGGTACAAATAATGTCTGCTGGTGTACAATGAACTGCAAGTTAAAAACGTATAACAAAATATTAAAAGTGTATTAAGTTTACTTTCAAAGTTCCTTTATAATAAAACTAAAAACAAACATAAAAATTTTTTCAATATAAAATAACTTACTTTCATTAGACACTGAACATGTCCGCCGAGGACGTTTTCTTGCAGGGAGCATAGAGTGGTACGAGTGAGGTGTGCCATGGGCTTGGGAGCTTGTTGAAGGTATACTAGAATCGTGATGAGGTGGTGATTTTCTACGAAGGTCGTATGGTGGATGATGACAAGGTGTAGGGGGTGTACTACCGGCAGGAACTCCTGTCAGACTGGAGGCAGCAGCGGCCGCAGCAGCAATTGCGTTTGGGTTTGGAACTGGAGGACAAGGAGGTTCACATGGTTCAGCTGCAACAAAAGAAAGACAAATTTTGGTACCAACAATTCAAACGATTGTAAAAATAAATAAAATACTAAATCTAAGGTTTACTAATCTAAGTAGCTATATATATTTTTTAAATAAATTTCACAATTTCCTTTTCTGTATGATTAAAAAAACCTGTTAACTCACAAGAGGTAATAATATAAAATTTAAGTACATCAATGATATGTCTCACATACAACTACTTACAAAATAAACGAGATCAAAATCATAGACCTCAATAACAGGCAAACATGTTAGATGAAGAAAAAACTAAAACAATTAGTTCCTGGACATTAAGTCATCTTAACAATTAATAAATTCAAAATATTCGCCATCAAAAATCTATTAATAGTCTTTATATTATATATTTACTAAAAGAAAACGTTCACTAAGTGAAATCAGTAAGAGAAATTATACAAACTGCTAGAATAAATTTACTTCATATAGTACACAATAATAGATGTTTAGAATTATTTTATAACTGGAGGAATCAAGTATACTAACTTAGATAACTTCAGTATAATAATCAGTAATATTTATGGTATTTAGAGTAACTATTAATAATAATTTTTAATTGTGTGAATTTAAACTTCATACTCCTTTTGACTGATGTAAGGAAACTTGCAATCACACCAATAAATTCAATTTGTAATAAAAATGCTTTAAGAGATAATTCTGCAGATTTACATGGAAATATTCTGTAAAAATTTAGCAAAATATGAAAATAAGTTTGACTTAATTAGCTTTAAAATAAACTGTGACAATCTCAAAATAAAGCAAACAAGGAAATACTTTCCTGTTTCATTTCATGTTATTTCCTTGATAACATGATATGTAACGGTACTGTAAACAGGCAATGCTAGTGACATTTTCAGGTGTAATAACTGACCAAACCTAGCTTGGAATGTCTATGTCGATTACACTAGAAATAAAATAAACTTGTAAGAATATGGAACTATGAAACTGTGTGGAATGTTTTGAAGAACTACAACAAATATAATTTTTTTATTTATAAAGCAATAATTAATTATAGACTGACTGGATTTTAAAACAAATTTGGAGTCACAATTATGACAAAAAGATTAGGAAGTCACAAGTACAAAAAAATATTTTTAATAATACACAAAACACACACACATGCACACAGAGAGAGAGAGAAAAAAAAAGAGGGTAATACAAGACAGATTCAAAAAGTCCCCAGAATTGCCTCATACAGTTTACAGTAGCAAACATAATAATGAAACTTGTTTTTATGTCAGCAGCACTCATGTCATAGAACAGCTGTAATCATCACATGTTTCCAGTCTTGCATACTTAATCTGTTTATTTTGGATCATGCATGTTGCATTGAAAAATGTCGGCAATTGAACAGAATATCAAATTGCATGAATATCAAATTTTGTGTTCTACATATTCATATAAACATAGTACAAATTCATATAAACATAGGTCAGAAAACGATTTGTTAGAGAGTTGTAGCTTGCAAAACATTTAGCCCTGCTTTCTGCTCCCTCTATGAATTAAACCATACTTTTCAATATGGTTTAATTTTTTACCTCAAGAATTTTCTTGGAGTACAAATCAAGGGGCAAATTTGGTATTTTCTAATGGGCTTTAATCTAAGAAATCGAATAAAAGTGGTCCCAAACCTGTACCATCATATAAGTCACTTAGGGCTTAAGAAAAACAGGGTAAAACATGAAAAATCTTTGTTGGAAAATGCAATTTGTAGGTTTGAAAAAAAAATAACTTTGTTAATTTACAAATAAACAATAAGAATTTTAGTAATTGTAGAAAATTTGAGAAAATTGTTGTAAATAACATCTATTAAAATTAAACACATATTTGAAAAGTTCATCCTTAATTAGAAACAAAACACAAACTGAATTGGAAAAGTTTTTCTGAACTAGTCTCTAGTTCAGAAAAACGTTTTATTAACAATCCAATTATTCAGGGACTCTTATCCCTGATAATTTATTTGAAATAGTTCTCTTGGGAAGCCACACAACGCTTCAAACAGTTTTCCCACTCTTCATAGCAGTGTTGGAACTCAGAAAACGGAATAACATACAGATGGTTGGTTACATTTAAAAAAATATTTTCTACTGTTCCAAAATGGTGTCCTTTGAGGTGTTTTTTTTAAGTCAGAAACACGAAAAAGTCTCAAGTCACGTGAATAAGGTAGTTGAGGAACTACAGGAATGTTTTTCTTTGCAAAAAACTAATTAATTGAGAATGCAGTGTAACAAGGTGCATTGTCATGATGCAGCATCCACTTGTCTTTGATGGCTAGTCTCACATGGGTAACTCTTTTCCACAGTCTTTCAAGAACTTTTCGGTAAACATATCTGTAGGCAAAAACAACTTATGGACAAGGTCATTAATATCGAAGAAACAAATTAGCAAGGCTTTGATTTGTGCATTTTTGCTTTTTTGGGATGTGGTGAATTTAAAGTGTGTCACTCCTTCCTCTAGCTCCAGGTCGTACTCAAATATACAAGATTCATCACCAGTAATAACTTTTTTAGAAAATAAGGATCAGTTTCAATTCGCCCAAGAAGATCGTGGCACACTTCCACCCTGTTGTTTCTCTGTTCAAGAGCGAGGTTTTTTGGAACCAATTTGCATAACTTTTTTCATGTCCAATTCGTTTGTCAAAATTTGATGGACTATGGTGTTTAAAATTCAATTGTTCTGCAATTATTCTGACAGTTAATCACCGGTCGTGCCATATCAAGTCTGTGATTCACTCAAAACTATCGCCACTTTTTGACGTTAACAGTCTTCCAGAGCATGGATTGTTTACAACTGATTCTCGGTCATCTGAAAATGCTTTAAACCACCTAAAAACTTGAGCTCATATGATTTTAAACGGAACAATTTTCATCATTGTTTGAACAACATAATCTAAATGAAAACTTATCAATAACAGAAAAAATTAATAAAAAATAAAAATCACGTACTTTTCGGTTTTTCTAAAACTTACTAAATATTAAAATGGTTACTTGATAAAACTGCAAACATTTCTCCAAAGCAGTTACTCAATGTGGCCACCATTATGTTCAATGCATAGTTCAGCTCGGTGAATCCAGGTTAGCTGGGCACGTCTAATAGCATCAGTATTATTCCTAAAATAGTAACTTTTACTATATGATGTCTCAGTTATTGTTGTGTGCCAATACAAAAATTTTACTGGTCCCTTTCAATAAATCCATTGCTTACTAAATGTGTTAATGATTCATCACATCATGACAGTAGTGATTAGGTGTGAAACCACTACATCTGTAATTGGAATATCTCCCAAGAGTTCCATCAGATTTGTTTGCAAAACATACAAGTGCTGCCCTCCATTGAGCTTGAAAAAGTATTGGAAATGACTTTTAGCAGTCTTGTGGAAATTTTCTTCTGCCCAATCGCGAGTGTTTCAATCATTTAAAATGCAATTTCTCATAAAACAGGATTCATCAATAATTAAAACATTCCTTAGGAATGATACTTTGGGATGATGTTCACATTTTCTAATTAAATATTGACAGAATTTCATTCATTTATCAAAATCAGCTGGTAATAACTCTTTTACATGCATTGTAAGGATTGGATGTAACTTCTTTCTCCTGTAACATTTGCCATATACTTGAAGATGGGAGATGATTGTACCGCATTCAATATTGCTTCTTCAGTGTTGGCAATTCTCACACAAAACATTAACAACCTGCATCAAATTGTTGTGGTTTAAGTGTACCTGTTTCTTGAACTCACCCCTTCAAAGCCTCAAATATTTTACAATCCGGTACTCTTTGATTATGATAACTTTCCCAGTATTCACACAGAGCAGCCAATCCATTTTTATTAACTTTACCATAAATTAACAATATGTCTGTCAACTCTCAAATAAAAACAAATTTGTAGAATCATTTACTATGAATGACTGACCGAACAATAAGAGGAATAACACCATTCAAATGCTAAACACTAAATTAATTGTTGATCAATTGTTATTGCGAACTTATGAATAAATAAAAATTTTTTATGTTTTCAAAGAATGACTTTCATATTTAATTTTATACTTTTTAGCAGTTTTATGTTAATTGTTCTGTTTAAAAATGTATCACTTTTCTGATCTAGTTTGCGTGTTTTGTTTCTAATTAAAGTTGAAGTTCTCAAATTTGTATTTAATTTTAATAGATGTTATTTACATCAATTTTCAAAGAATTAAATTCTGGTTATTTTATTCCAAAACTAAAAAAAAGTATTTTCCAACACCACCTTTCCATGTTTTACCTGTTTTTCTTAAAGCCTAAGCAAGATAAGGATCTGGGACTATTTTTATTCAATTTCTTACATTAAAAACCATAAGAAAGCACCAAATTTACCACGTGATTTGTATCCTAAGAATTTTGTATGGTTTAATTTTACAGAGAAAGGAGAAAGCACGGCTAAATGATTTGTGAGCGGAAACTGGCTACAAACTGTTTTCTCTGACTCATATTTACATAAATTTTTTTTCTTATTTTCAGCTATAGAATCATCTCCCAAGAGATTGCCATGCAATTTGGAATCATTAAGTATGTGTGTGTGTGTGTGTATAAAATTATTTTTATTTACAGTTACATTGTTTCTAGATTACAATACTAAGTTTTGTAATTACAGACAATGCTAGTTGTCTTGTATTAAGTATATAAAATTCATATCAACTATATATACAAACAAATAAAAACTAGTACTATTTATAGTATACTCCAAATACAGAAACTTAACATACACATCCAACTTTGTTGTTTACATTAGGGCATCTTGGTAAGTAAAACATAATTTCCCATTAAATGTAACCACAAAATTCTGAATAATATCTACACCCTTTCCTCTTAAACTGTTTCAATTTAAATGTTGCATTGATTAACCCTTATTTACCATCAAAAGCCAAGAATGGTCATATCTAACAATACATACAGCAATTTTTTTTTTTGTGAGTCAACAACCAGAAAGATTAAGAAAAAAATTACTTCAACTGTAAAGAAAGGAAGAAAAGTCTTGAGGAACACTAGAAGGGATGACACAACCATAATTTATACGAACAATTTTTATGACCAACATTGTACAAAGATAAAGGAGAATTAAAACATATTTAGAATAAATGAGTAATCATCAGATATTAATATTTAAGTGTTTCATATATATATATATATATATATATATATATATATACACACTGTGTGCATTCATCAACTTCATGTTTGTTTATTATTGGCTAAGATGTATACTAAAGATGCATAATATACACAATCAAGGAAATGTGATTACAAAGCAGTTATCTAAGGTGTATATAATGGAGCAATCACATGACAGTGGCACTGCTTTACAATTGCATCTCATGCTCATTATTTCCGCAGCAGTGCAGTATCTACAAGTGGAAAGTTCCCAGCCTCACACAGAGAATGCATTAGTCCGCTTGATTTCTTGACAGTGTTGCATGAGTCCATTCTTCATTAGTTTCCTATAAGAGTTTCAAGTCGCTGCATCACTTAGTATAGTATTTACAGTCTGACAAAGTGGATTATTAGGGTGTTTTCTGAAAATTCGTCCTGCGATTAAATACATTTTTCTGTAAGGTTTATGTGCAAAGGAAATTAAAGAAGAGCTTGATATGACATTGGAAGATTAGAAGAGTGACAGTGAACAAGTTAGCAGACTCTGTAGGCATGTCAACAGAATGTATGTGTAATATTTTGCAGCAATATTTGGGACCTAACAAAGTATGCACTGGATGGGTGCCACTTTTGCTCACACCCAACAAAAAACATTTCTGCGCAATCCAGAAGAATTTTTACGTCGATTTGATGCAGGTGATGAAGCTTGGGAGTGGGCACTTCCCACATCACACAGATAAGCAATAAATATAAATGAGCTTTTTGACAAGTATGTGTTGAATAACTATCTTCTATCTATCAACAAAGTCACTTTCTATTCACTAAGTAATCCAACTACATTATAGATTACTGCCTATCTAAAACAATTCTACTACTACTGCCCATTTAATGCTACTCTTTGTTAACATTTTTCTAAAATTTGTTATTTTAGTTTACTCTACACTACTATTCACTATTTTCTTAATTTGGATTATTAAATGAATCTAAAAATATATACCGGGTGATAATTTAAAAAGTTACCACATTTATTATTCAACATCTATCAATCCCATAGTATTTCTGTTCACAGGCAAGTATACCACTCTTGGGGGGAACCTTTTTAAAATTATTTTCAAAGGAGTGGAACCTACCCTCTCCGCTACACCTATCCCAACTCAAAAATCTTAAATGGCAATGATAACAACATTTAATTACATTAATTGAAAAGAAAATAAACTCCACCCGCCCCTTTGCTCATTAGGTACGAACTCATCAACGATTATTTAAATTAAGTCAAATTACATAGAGCCAAAGGCCATGGAGAAATTAGCAAGTGACATTTGTATCTGTGGTGATGACAGTTTTACACAAAATTTTTAAATATTTTTAATTGAAAAATGTTTTTATTGAAGAATTCCTTATCCTTCTGAATCATAAGTAAGTTAGATAGGTAGGTTTAGGATTACAATATTTAAAGTTAACTAACTCTTGACTCATCCACTCTATACTGAGTCACTAGAGGATGGATGGGGGAAATATTTATTAGTATTTTTTGTTTTGTTTTACAAATTTAATCAATTTGATTTTTCTTCTCTAACAGTTAATGCTACTGATGAAGTAACAGTGCAATTGCTCTGAAAAATTATTGCAAAAATAAAATTCCACGTATTTATAGAACTTCTCTAATTTGTTAATATAAGAAACTAAAATAAAATTATCATTTCTACTAGAATCATACCAGATTTTAATTCTTATAATGGTGGTTATAATTCCATTTGGATAATTTCAGGTAAATATGGGTAGGTTTTTTATTTAAAATTGATTAAGTTATATAAATCAGCAGCAAGTAAGCGAGAATAACTGTTGATCTCATAATTAAATCTTACTTATATTAAGATTGTTAAATATTTTAAAATTCTCACTGAATAGCAGGATCAATACAGTTATTTTAATGTTGTACACACAATCTTAAAGTTTCATCACATTTTAAGTTTCTGTCAACTCACATCTAGGATATTTGCAAAACAAAATCGGTCATTAAAAATAATGAAAAAAACATTACTGAAGATTGGCTTCCTGAATTACATTAACCAGATCTTTAATGAACATTTAACAAAGATCTTTACAAATTAAAAAATAAAAATAAACTACTCGCTGAAACAAAATCTCAATAATGTGAAAGTGTTGCAAAAATAATATCTTCTAGTGAAAAATATGGTGCAGTATTAAATGTGATAAGTAAACATATGCAATAATTAGGGGCTCATCAAATTGTAATCGGAAAACCAAATAGATTAAACAGTTAAAAACTGAAAGACTATTTATGTAGGTGATTATAGAACTGAAACGACGTGTGGTTCATTGAAGTAGTTAAAAGAACTGGCTCTATGGTTCACCATTTACCTATTCTGAATACATATCAAATTAATTTGGCAATGTCAATTTTCTACATACTATATATATGACTTTCTTCATCATACAACCACTGCAATGTTACTTAACTGAAACTGTTCTGACATCAGTAAACAAAACCTCAGTTGTGTTTGAAATTTAATATGATTAATTTTAAAATTTATTAATTTTATGCTAATACTGAAATCATCAGCAAAAAATTGTAACAAAAATTTTGACTGGTTTATTAACTATAATATTAAAATATACAAAATTGTAAAAATATTTGTTTTAATCATATTTAAAAGTGAGAAACCAGATTCATTACCTGTCAGAAAATCTGCATCTCTAAGTAAAATTAAACCAAGAGTAAGTATTTCACCACAAAATTATACAATTATTATCCATTAAATGTACTAAGTAGATTATATTCTAAAACTGAAACCAAGTAAATGTATAGTAACAATTGAGATTTACCAAATAAAATAAAGGGGAAATAGCTTTTCATAAGCAAATAAAGTATCACAAATAGAACAACCTTAAATAACTAGTATCAAGCTAATACAACATACTCACTTATATATTAACTTTTTAATTTTGAACATTATTACAAAAAACTAACCATATTCACTTAACATCATAATTTTAATGCACGTCTCAAAATATCCGATAAAAAAAAAATAAGCCAAATCTCAATAACTTGAAGGTTTTTTTCTATAAGTGGTTTTCTATTTCTTGAATTGCTTTTAATGATTAAATTGTAATAAATAATGTATGGAGAATTCTGCAACAGGCAAGTCATATTTATTTCAATCTAATAGTTTTTATATAATAAAAAAATCAATAAATAATACTTTCTCAGTTCCCTATCATCAAGATTAAAAGCACAAAATTACCTTTGTTTTAATATTATTAAATTAAAAGAATTAATATATTTATAACTGTTACGTAGCATATAATGTCACTAGGTCTTCCAAAATTACTTTGGGTTAATATCTACTATGGACTTAGGTTAGAAATAAAAATCGAATATATAAAAATTTTGAATAATAAAAATTGAAATAAAAATAATCATATTTAAAATATTTAGATGTTGATTTGAATTCATATATACTTCTACTCATTTATAGTTATTAGAAAACTAATAAGTATTATGAACCAGCCATTAACATTATAGTAAAATTCCATTTATATATAAAAATATACTCCAACTTTTTTTTTTAATTATGAATAATTAAGCTAACTCCAGGAAAATAACTTGCATATTACAACCAAATCTTTAGTGCAATGAAAATAAAATCACTCTCCCAAGTTTACATAAAAAGATAATTACCCAAACCTTGGGATTAATCACTATAGTAAACCTTTCTATCTTAAAAAGGAAATGAAACTCTTTTAGTATATAATTAAATAATAAATTTGAGCTATTTTGTTAAAGTGTGTTGAGATCATGATTTTTACATGTGATTTGTAAAATATGCTTGATTCTTTCTTTAAATGTATGTTCTGATTCCATGAGGTCATTTTCAAATTGGATCAGTTTGTATAGTGCTCGTATAAATTGCCTATATCTGTCACATATTCATTTATAGATACAAGAAACAAATGCAGACACTGCATGCAACATAATTAATTTCTATAAATCATCTCATGGAAATAGTAACATACAGATGTTAACTACAATCATTTAAAAAAAAAACAAAATAAAACATCACAACATATTTGAACAATACAACTGTAAACATTAAAATTGACAAAAAGTACATATTAAAGCACAAACCCATTACAAAATATATAATTATGTTGATTACATACTAAAAGTTTTAAAATATTAGATAGGTGCTGTTAACTACAGCACTTACAGTTACTACACTGAAAAAGTTAATATTTATTAATTCTTAAAGGCATTTATTAATAATGAAAGGTCCTTTGGAAGATGTTCCATTAACTTGAAAGCAAGTTGTTTATAACTATAAAGTTACAATGTGTGAAGAAAATACATTATATGTTGATATATTTAAATCTAATAATTTGTCAAACTATTATGAAGTAAGAAAGATAAACGAATGAAAACCAGCAAGCAATAGAAAAATGATGTGGTTATATGTTAAATTTGTGTAGATTTAACATTAAACTATGATTCCTAAGCCTATCATTTAAATTTTAAAAAAAATTTGATAATTGCGAATTACATCAAATTATGATTGTTTACAGATTGCATATGACTGATATTTTTGACAATAAAATAGTCTAGTCCCACAATAATTTTACTAAGTTACAAACAAAGGATAGCAAATAAAAATACTTTCTTAATATGATTAAGTTTATGAAGATAAAATAGACAATTTTAGTTAAATCTTCCGTATACTAAAAAAGATAAAGATGTAGTCAGAATTATGCGAATCTACAATAAATATATCCTCAAAATGACAATTTACTCAAGAGACTATATTTCATTAAATAATCTAAGTATGCAACAGATCAATAATTGTCAATATAAATTTACTGATAAACCAATGTTTACTTTATTTAAATACTGTGTTCCAATAGTTCTTTATTTTAAAATAACACTGTTAATTATAATCAGCTGAAAATTAGATTCCAATATTTCTATTCAAAAAGTAGGCTTTTACTCTGATTCATTATTTGTACCACCAGTACCAAGATAAGGCTGACACAGATGTCATTTTCCAAGAAAGGATTTGTTTTCTGAAATTCAGTTAATTATTATGGCAAGAAAAGATGGGGTGTATTAATAATCAGGTTTAAATTAATAAGCACATAAAAACTGTCTACATGCAACTAATCAGCAATCAAAAAATATGTTTACTGCAGTAAAACGTTAATTTAATTAAATAATCATTTAAAAATTAATTGACAACCAAATTATAAATTAAATTAATGTCTGAAAAAGAATAGTTAAAATTTAACTTTTTGGCAAAATTTAGTGTATTAGCAAAATACATCATGAGATTAAATAAAATATTTGAACAAATATTAAAATAAAGACGATTAAGATTGGTTATTTGAAATAATAAATTGTGTGTTAAAAAATGTCATTTTTGACTCCCTATCCATTACTTAAGGGCTTCATCAATTCAATGTTTGTGTTAATATAATATGCACGGCCAATTTTATTTGAACTTAAACTACGTTATTTACAAATTTTAAATAAAACATTCCAAAGAATAAGTACATGTCTGGAAGTTTTGGCCTAGACCCCATTGTCAAATTGATGTGATGTTGGCCTTAGGGTATGTTTTTGTTCACAGCTTAAGCTTAATATGGTAGTATTATTTCATTATACACTAACAACATAAATTAATGTGAATCAAAGAATTTATTTCTATTAAATCTAAAATTATAACAAACTACAATAAGTATAACAATTTAGGGTTGTCAATACACGGGGGCAGGAAGACATTAATAGTCTGTGTAGCCAGGACGAGTCCATGGCTCAGAGAATCTATATTGAATAGGCTAGAAAATACTGACCAGAACTTGTTCGAGACGGTAGCGGAATTCTGTTAGCACCTTTTCTTCGTGATCTCCTCACACATGAACGTGCCGAAGTAAACGAAGCACTAGGCATTTTAATAATTACTACAAAATTCCTTACTAAAATTCCTAAACAAAGACGACAGCTCCATCAACCCAAGCAGCCATTTTCTCATTCAGTAGTCGGAAGCTCGACTCCCCAATGAAAAGCATTCCCAGGATCACGTGACATTAGTAATGACAGTATGGCAGAGGATCTGCAACAGTATTATTTTTCTTGTATTCCTTCAGTTACAGCATGTTTCATTCTGTCAGTCGTGTACGTTTCTAGTTTATACGTATGGAATTCACCTCATAACAGGTATACATATCGTGCTTCCTTAGCATATAATATTAATTGTAACGATATTAAAAATTATTTTCTGACATTGCAATGTTACCAACATATTTTTCAATTTTTTGCTCTAACCTCTATTGGAAAGATGTAAATAAAGATAATTTATCGCTAAAACTGCCAAGTTCTGTTTATTTTTCTTATTATCTTTAACACAGATTATTTTTTGGAGATGATTTTGTTCGATTCAGTGATTTTATGTAATTCTGTTATGCATTGAATTGGACCTGCCGGGTCGAAATAGTTTAAACGGGATCATTGATGTAATTTTCTAACAATAAAATAAAAATAAAAAAGTTACAGGACTTGAGATGCTGACTGAAAATTCATTAAAGCCGATATCCTAAATGATTTTTTCGTATTCTTATGTAGGCGATTGTAAAAAAATAATAAAATTTTAAGTATGAAATTATTACTTGATGAATATTTAAACAGTTTTCAAAGTTATTGATGTTTTTATTTAACAGTTTTTAGTGTCACAAACTATAGTAATAAATTAAATACCGGTAACTGTTTCAGAGGGGTACTTAGTTGAATTCGTGTTCATATTAATCTGTAAATTTTTTATGTATGTTGCCTAAGTAATGTGATTCATGAATGCTATTTTGTTAGTGTACATTTAAGTTATGACTTTTTGGCAATGATTATAAATTTAAAAATTATTATTATTCATTAATAATCAGAACTACACATTTAAGATGTTAAAGAAACTATTTGCTGACATTTTCACAATAATAGTAATAATGATAGGAATGAATTAGACTGGAGTCAAAACTTTTTCTGATATGCTCCCTTTCATTTAAAAAAATTATAGCCTTGCTACATTATTTTCTTGAACTTTTGCGAATAAGAAATTGTGAAAAGGTAGTGTTAAATTTTTGTTGTTGCTGCTGCTCTCTTGCTGAGTATGGTATTAAGTTCATACTTCAGTATTTATATAAGATTACGTGGAGGTTTTTCTGTTAGCAACATATTAATTGTATATGTTTTTCAAAAATTTAATGTATTTGTAGGTATATCATTTTATTTAAGTAAGCTAGTTTAGTTTTGCAAATAGTTTAATGTGAAGCATTTTTGCCCTTCGAAGATTTGAAAATAACATAGGTTTCATATTTTTATTTCTCTTACCATCTTTCTAAAATACCAGTACGCTTTCTGCTTTTGGTGTTGAGTTGTTACTACCGAGGGAAAGATCATATGATGAAAAGATGTTATGGAAAGATATTTCCAGTTATTTAGAAAGTTGTGATTTTTGTTATTTTAGAAAAGTATAATTTTTTTGTATTTTTCTGAATTTCTGCAGCTGGTTGGTGGTATTCTTTGCTGGCCAACTTTGTTCATTTCTCTTTTCATCTCACCCTTCATGCATTGATTTTCATCTTGGATCTTTATCATCTGATCCTAAGTTCTTTTATCATTCCCATTTGATCTCTTTCAACAAGCACAGTGACTCTGCCAGGGATTCTATTAGGCGTGACTTGTACCACATGTTTAAAAATATGGAACTAGTAGTTATTTATTTGTCAATTTTTTTACCAGAACAGTATTGGAAAATGAAAACTATTAACCACATTATTGTATTCTATAACAGGAGACTTGCAGCAGGTTGGTCAAAATATACAATGAGGATCCCAGTCACCTGTCAGTAAGATATGCTGAGACGTGTCAGTGATAAAAGTCAAAAACATTATTTTAAAACAGAAATTTTTAGAAAGATAGAACTAAGAATATTTGTATCAGTGAAAAGCAAGTGTCCAGAGAATTAAAATGGTGTACTGTATGAGAGTGACTTACAGCTTAACTGTGGTCTAGGACAAACAACCCTACCCAATGAATTGCTGTAAGGATCACTCCAAGCAGTGGGTGCATAACTAACCTCAAATCCCATTTGGTAATAGTTCATTTCGAGAATAGGATCAGTATATTACTGATTGTAGCTTTGCACTGATTTAATTTATTTTTCCACATTAAAACTGCATTTTCTGCAAAAACTAAAAGGTCTTCTGAAAACAGGCTCTGCCTTCCCAAACCCTCTTCAACAGATCCCTAGAATTGTATGGTGAGTGGAAGTATTCTACTGAACTAAATTCTTTAATTTTACTTGTGTTAAAAAGTTGAATAAAAGTCTGAGTAGTCAGTTTGATAATTTAAATTAAACAATTAACGTACTACACAGGAATGGGAAAAACATCAAACCAGTCCAATGGCTGCCAAATAAAATAATTGTTGATGTGAGAGTTAATTTGATCTTTCCAGTGATGCCATCAGGTGTTATACATAGCCTAGACAGTACTATAAGGGAATAGATTGAACAATAAATAGTTAAAAAGTAAGTTACTGTTTCCTTTTCTCTTTTAGAATCACGTGTTACCTGCAAATAATTTGTGCATATGCCAAATCTAAGAATTGTTCTCAAGTTAACTATTCTGCTGGTCTCTGTGGCGCAGGTGGTAGTATCTCGGCCTTTCACACAGTGGTCCCGGGTTTGAATCCCGGTCAGGCATGGCATTTTTACACACACTACAAATCATTCATTTCATCCTCTGAAGCAATACCTAACGGTGGTCCTGGAGGTTAAACCAAAAAAAATAAAAAGAAAAAAGTTGACTATTCTAAGGTAATTCTACCGTTAGCTTTGTTTGTATTGCAAATAAAAGGTGGGTAATTGAGGCTGAAGGAAGTAAAATTTTTTAAAAATTTGCAATTTATAAATTAAAAATAAAACACAATTCTAGAGTATTTTATAAGGTAGGCATGGAAAATTAGTCTTCAAATGTTACCTCATTCTTTTGCTAATAAATATTGCGTCTTCCCATTATCTTCAATTTTCCATTACTCAATACAAGATTTCTGATTCTGGTATAAGGCTTTTTTTAAAGTTGCCTTTTTCGTGTTATTTATTTAAAAAATTGCATTCAACAAGAACTGAGGAGAATCTTAACTTAAAATTTCATTTCCTTCACTATCTTAAATTTAAGTTAAAAATGTTAAAGATTTATTTCCTGAGATACTCAGTTGGACAGAACAAGAATAAGAGAAAAATGAGACATCATTTTTGCTCTACTATACAGCCTTCACATAAGTATGCAGCTGCGTACATGCCATTGGTTGTTTCTTCCCGGAAGATCTGTCACTGAACCATTTTCCTTAAAGTGGAAGGTTAAGTTGTTCTTAATTCTGTTATCAATTGAAAGCCGTGAATTTTTAAATAACTTAAATCATTTTTAGTTGGTTCATCCAGCTTGTGTAAATAAGTCTGTGCTAGAAGTTGTGAGTGATAAAATTACTTTTTGTATTTATATCTACTTTTATAAAACCTAAATTATTATTATTTCTTATAATTTTTTTTAATGATTTCAGAGATCATCCATCAACTATAAAGAAACGATTTTTTAGTGTTTTTGTTATGATGTTTGTTTCACCGTTGTTTTTGTACCTGTTTACACAATGTGATAAATTTTCTGATGTAAGTAGCACCTTGTTAATTTAATAATAATTTTGTTTATTTAATATAAAACATATTTTTTTTATATAACCAAGATATAGAAAATTGATGATTATTCACAAAGGCTTTTCTTGTACATTAAGACATTTCTAAATTAAAAATTAGACATGATTAATTGCTATTATCATGTGGATGTATTTTTCTTTTGATGTGGTTGTTATGAAACTTTCTTTTTTGTGTTGATAAATGAATCTTTTTCTGATCAGCAGTACATGACACACGTAGTTCATCTCAGGAATGGGTAGATGTGCTTCTCCATCATTAAAAAAAGGAACTGCCCCAGCATTTGCTTGGATATTTCATATTTTGCATGGTAAAATCTTTTCAGAAGAACATCACAATTAATAATGAGATAAAAAATAAATGTAATTTAATTAAAATATATATTAATTATTTAAAATGTAATCACATAAAATAATTAAATTCATGAAGGTAGTAAATGTAAAAAATAATTCAGCAACCATTTTTAATTTCCACTCAAAATTATTTGAGCTTAAAATTGTGTGTAGCTTAAAATGGGATGTATAAAATTGGGGGATTTAAAAAAAATAGAATTAGTTTTATCTAATTAGTTTTATTAGAATTAGTATTATCATTTCTTTAAAATAAGATCCTTTAATTATATTTTAAATAAATTAGTAGGAAGAGTTTTTAAATGGTTCAGTAATTTATTAAAAATGGCAATGAAAGCGTAGTAAGGTCCATTCTTGTAAGTTGAAGTATTGTCTTGAGTTATACAAAAACAGTTTTGTTGTTTAGGTGTGGTAAAGTGGATATTATTTTTTTAAAGAATAGGTGGATATTCATTTTTATTCAAATAGAGAAAAAGGTAATAATCACTTGGTGCAAGATCCGAACTGTAAGGCGGATGTTCGAAAATTTCGCAATGAAATCCTTGCAGTTATGCAGTGGTTTTGTTTGCTGAGGTCGTGTATTATTGTGGAGAAACAAAATCCCATCACTTAGGTTCCCATATCTTTTGTTTTGAACGTCTAAGTTTTATAAGCGTTTCACAGTACGTATCGGTAGTAACTGTTCTTCCACATTCAAGAAATTCAATCAGCAATATCCCTTCAGCATTCCAAAAAACTGTAGCCATAGGTTTTTCATTGAACTTTCTTGCTTAAACTTTTTGGGCTTTGGGGATGATGAATGCTGCCATTACATTGATTGCTGCTTTGTCTCAATATTTGAATAAGATATCAGTGTTTCATCACTGGTCACAACATGTTTCCATAAATCATCACTTTCACTTTCATTGCGTCTCAAAAATGTTTGAGCTGCAGCAAGATGTTTTTTGTGTGTGTTTCTGTCATTTCTGGTACCCACAACTTTCTGTAAACCAGTTTTTCAGTTAAAATGTCATAAATTACTGATCGTGAAACAAAATGAGATTCAATTAATAATAAGAAAAAATAAGCCTTCTGTTTTCATGGACTTTTGCATTCACATTTTCAGTCAATTCATCTGTGATGACACTTGGACAATCACTACGTTCTTTTTCGTGAACATTTTTTCTTCCTCTACGAAACAAACGACATCACTGGTGAACTTTACCATAACACTGGGTCTGTAAACATTGACAATTTTTCTATGAATGTCAGCAGCAGATTTGTTTTTCGCCAATAGAATAACGAATTACTGATCGCACTTCACAACTCACAAGATTGTAACACTCATTTCAGCCAGATTATACGTAGCAAATAACGTGAATAATATTAACCTATTGTTGCAAACAGATGATCATTGATATAAATAAACATGCTTCACTAGTATTGTCAATTTCCAATACATCTAAAGGTGGCAAATTGAAAATGGCCCTTACTTAAAAAATACACCTCATATTTAGAATTATTAATGTTTTAAACATATGATCTTCTGTTAATGAGATAGATAGTTAAATGTGTATTATAATTAGCTTAAATTTTAGATCTATCCTGGAAAAAATAATTCTCTCACTATTTTGTTTATAACCATTTTGCAATTTTTTTTCTGATATTCATATTTCTGTGTCTCAAACTTTGTGATTTCATTATGTTGATAATTGTATAATTTACTGTCAAAAAGTCAAAATTATCTGTATGCCTTAATTGCTTGATTCCTTGCTACATATAAACTTAACCTTTCCACTTTTTTTTTTAAGAAATTTGCTTCACTTTTCATTTTAAAGTTCTGATATTCCCCCTAATGTTTTATTGTGTATTTTCTGATGACTTCTTGTGTAATATCTACCCTAAGATACAACATGAGAAGAAAATTTTTACTTTTGGATTATATATAATTAATGATTAACAACTTCATAGTCAGTACATAAAATGTTTTTGATGTAGGAAGGATGTCAATTAATATATTACATCTTATTCTTTTAGTTTTATCTTGATTTCACACGTTATTAGTTTGACAAGAATATTGAGAGAACACACTTAAAATTTTACAAATACAATTTATTTACTCTTAACAACTTACTATGTACAAAATAACTAAATTATAAATTGTAAGTACAATTCTGATTTTTACTATAAACTTTTCAATAGCTAATACAAATTAATACAGAATTAACAAAGAGATTATAACAACAAGATAACTATCACAAAATCGGCAATTAACTTTAATTAAGAAGTATTTACTTTCATTGTTTACAAAAGGAAACAAGTGTATACTTATATCAATTAATATGTCTCCTGTCACCTTAATATCTCTCCTGTTCACAAGGAATTCACCGAACCACTTCTCATTATTAACTGCAGGCAAGAACATTATACTAAAACATAAATAATAGGTTAGTGATGGACTCTGGCCATATGCTTAACTATTACTGAACACACTTCAAATGCTCTTGCTCATTATCATTGCATTTATCATACACTGTACTAAAGTTCAGTGCTCCTCAGCAGTATTTATACCTCCGGGAGTAAGCCTTGATCTACTATAACAGCAGCTGACTCGCTCTTTTGTTTATTTAAGTAACTGTCTCTCTCTGTGAAAAGTTATTTTTTGATATTTGACATGACATACATATCTACTACACATGCTTGACATGGAATGACATCATTCAACTGTTATGTATCAAATATAGGTCTACAGCATGCATCACAATATAAATCATATGTGAATAAGCAGCCATACAGACATACTAACTTATTTGTATTGTTTGTTCTGCGAATGATGGAACAAATAATTTTAAGGTGTTGTAGATTAAGAATGTTACATGATGGGTTGTTTTGGAATACATATTTAGATTCAGCATATAAAATACTATACAGAACACTTACTCCCTTTTCAGTTGCAAAATTTATGTTGACCATTGTAGTTCTTGTACTTTATGTCAATGATGTGATCTGTGGTTTTACAGCAGACAATATGGGAGTTATTGGGAATACGGTGGCAAGGATTGTTTCTTGCGTCAACGATACCATTGCTTCTAACTATGATTCTGTTTCTTGGTCCTTTAACTCTTCAGGGTCTTAGTGGCCTGTGGAGGCTTTACACAGGTAAGGTTAAATATTATATAAGTATATTGTGGCTTGCAATTCCTTTTCTGGTATTTAAATTCTTTTACTTGATTGTATGTCTCTATTTTTTTGTTACGTAGTTTGTATAACTGAGTAAGCAGGTGTGCATAAATTTTTGATTATGTAATTATCATATTTACAGAGTAAAAATTTTCAGAAACTGTAGAATTGAACATTTACTTTGTTATATGTTGGCTTATATGGGCTTGTTGGGACATAAGTCCTAATATTTATCTGGTAAGGTCATTAGGAGAAGTATTTTTTGTTAACAAACCCATTATTTTTCCTGAAGTTTTATTTTGACTCATCTTAAACTTAATGTAGTATCTACCTGCAATAATTACCATTCTATGAGAGCTACACATTGCACCCTTTTGTGTATCCCCTTGGAGAAAGTAATGAATGTATATGTAGTATCATATAATAGTATGATGTGTATTATTCTAAAAATAATTTTAAGTAGAGCTGTGGCAGTATACACTTTTTTATCTACATTGACTAAATATTTAAACAACTCTTTTGCTATTTTTTGTGAGAAGTTATTTAAAAATGATTATTTCAGTGTTATTTAAAAATTCAGTGTAATTTCCTTGATGATTCATATAAAAGTATTGCCTGCCCCCTTTAGAAATTTTTTTTATGACTTCTTTGGGAGCAGCCATGTCAAAATTTATATACTTATTTATATAAAAGATTAGGCTTTATATATTGTTACCACATATATGCTTAATTTAATATTGGTGGGCGATAACAGTAGCAACAATGTGAGCGGGGCGCATAGTATATGTGTTGATACACGCATCACTCCCACCATGCAGATGACCGCGCAGTTCTCCCACCATAGCAGCGCTGCAGCCCCACCACTCTCAGGCATCAATAAAAGAGCGTTCACCATGAGAGTGAACGCAATTCATCGTCGACCACAACCTGAGGAAGAAGAAGAAGTCCCTGGCCGGCTCTACATGGGACCTCCCGGCAGATGCCAACAACCCTGCTGGAGCAGCAGGCATGGCCAGCTCGCTGAGGGATGCAGATGCTACCTTCCCACTCCAGCTCCAGCTCGCCGGCCCAGCATGTGTTCGCTCGGGGAGAACCGCCTCGGCCGTGCTGGCGAAAGATGACCGATACTGACCTGACACTTTGGGGTTCTGGCGGGCCACCACTGCCATGCTGTAGTGGGGACCCAACTGTCACTGAGCGAATGGACGAGCCGCAACTCTCCGACTTTGCCAGAGACCAGCTTCCGGAAACAACAGCTCTTCTCAGAGCTAATGCTAAAAAACAGCCCTTTTCAGGGCCATCACAAGGTTATGAATTATGTGCCGTTGAAGCCATTTAGCGACAATATTTATACATATACTGTTTAGAGTATGGTTGTAGGTCCACCTATGGCATTTTTAGTTTTTATTTTGTTGTGAATTCTTACTGCAGTCTGTAGTCTTACATGCATAGTGTAGTCTGGAAAATTAAAGTTTGCACTGAAGTTAGTCTATGATAATTTTTCAATAAACCATTGTAAAAAATGTAAAATATACCAAACTAAGGCTGATTCTATCCTACATTTGCTTATAAAGAACTTATTTAAATAACAATAGACATAAAAGTTCTTGAGAAAACATGGGATAGACAATTTTTACAGCTTTTTTTTATATATATTATTTCAGGCCTCTGGAACTTTGATAAAAAAATTTTGTAATGAATAATGTTCCTGGATAAAGAAACTTGACTTCAGTCATGGTGATGCTCTCTTGGATAAAATATTCCTTGTCTCAAATTTAGTGGTATAATAAATCAGGTATACATAAAATAAGATCTAATGAAAATATTAGTAAAAATTGTAGCCATAACAGTCAAAAGATTTTAAACAAGTATTTTCAGGAACATATATAGCGTGATTAACAAATATTTAACTTATTGGATTGATTAGAAAATATTAATATGTATAAAAAAATTAGTGAATTAATTTTAGAAATTAATTATGTAATTATGATAAATTTCATTTCTATACCCCTGAATTTAACCCCCCCCCCCTCTGAAAAAAGAGTGGTAAGAATAAGGGAAAGGAGTGTATAGTGAAAAATGAACAATCACTCATTTCTTACATATAAAAGGATTCTCAAACATTTTAAGTAAACCTACTGAAATATTTGCTTCAAGACCTTCCAGGTCTTAGTAGTTGCTCACTCACTCAAAATTCCAGGAAATTGGGTATATTTACCACGGAATGAGAGTAATCAATGATTTTGACCAACTCATTTTTTTTTAGCTGCAGTAATTTATTTTTCTTTCAAATTCTGAAGGATCATACCAGAATACGCATAGGCTTTCTAAATAAAATTCTTATCCATTCCTATATTATATTTTCACTTAAGAAATATTTTGTCATTTTAACTAATCCTATGTAATAAAATGCATTTATTTCTTGTTTGCATAATTTTACTGACTATTGTTTAACATGAGTATTAAATTAAATAATTTTAGTACAATAAATTAATTAGTGTAAGAGTAATAAAATTAAATTAAGGTTAATTTAGTTTCGATATTGAGTAAATGTGTGATGTACCATTAATTTGTGTAATCCTTAAAAAAATATGATTGTAAATAGTATATTATTTTTAGTTTAAATGACCTGTTTAAATGTTTCAGAGCCTATGTACTGGATTGCTAATATGCAAAGGCTTGTATGGTTAAGAAATTATTTTGTTGCACCATTATCTGAAGAATTTACATTCAGGGCATGTATGCTTCCATTACTTTTACAGTGTTTTCCTCCCATTAAAGCAGTCTTCGTTTGTCCTCTGTTTTTTGGCGTTGGTGAGTTGAAAGTTATTATCACAAGATTTTAATTTAAAAAAAAATTTCATACATCTTTTTTATTGGTTTAAAGTTTGGTGATATCAGAGTTGATTCAAGCATGAATCTACCAAAAGTTCACCCTCTAAAGACAAGTATCTTAAATTTTGAGTTTAGTTTGTCGATTCATGTTAGAAGCTAAAAAGTGTAGACGAAAGATCTTAGGTTTAGTATTAGCTCAGATCATATCCTGATATTTAAAAAAAAATAAAGATTATGATCAGATAAAAAAAGAGCAATGATCATAAACATCTGTATTCTGTTTAGAGGCAAAACAATGGTTGCTATAATAAGTAATGTTGAACAGGGTTATGATAAAGCTGTTAGTATAGTTTAGATATGTTTTAACAGGTTAGCTACAAGTTTGATTCGTAGTGATATTTCTGCTGAGCCAGTAGATTATTAGCAACCAAACTTTTTTCTTTTAGAAAATTTAAAAAATTTTTAACTGACTTCAAAAAAAGAGGTTTGCATTCGACCCTTTTTATGTTTGTTCACGCATAATTTTTTTCTTATTAATCTGATTGAAGTAAATCTTTTTGCAATCGACGCAGCTGCTTTTCACAATGGTATCATGATGTTGAAAAACTTTTTATCTCAACAAATCTAATATTGATACAGGCAAAACTTACAACCAGATTAAATTGAAATAAACAAATACATCAGGAGGACGTTAAATAAATCTCATTGATTACATTCAGAATGGCTTATGTCATTGTAAGCATTTAAATTTGGAAGAACAATCAATTTATTAATAGTTCTTTTTACTAGCATGTTATTAGTTTTCACATTAACTATTCTAACTAGTCCATCGTTACCTGGAAACACTTCAACACAATTATTCCTAATTTCCACATCAGTGGAGGAAGATTATTTTCTTTAATTATAACTACGTTGGCAACACAAATGTTATTATTTGAAATTTTACACTTGTTCCTCTGCTGCAAGGAATGTAAATAATCGATAGACCATGCTTTCCAAAAGTCTTTCAATATTTTTTGTATAAGCTGCCACCTAGTAAGCTTATTTACTTTAATGCCTGAGAAATCAGGATCGGGTAAGGAAGTTAATGGTGCGATTGTTAGAAAATGTCCAGTGTAAGTGGAGCTGGATCAGTTGTATCAGGTGATGGTAAGTACAATAGTTTGGAGTTAAACATGCTTCTATCTGGATCAATAAAGTGGATAACTATTCGTAATTTAGACGGAATATCCTATGACTCTTCGCAGGTGAAACTTCATGCTCTTCACAGCAGCTTCCCACAAACCACTCCAGCTGCGAGAGTACGGAGGAATGAAAGACCACTTTACGTTATTTGAGGTGCGGAAAGATTTAATTTTGGAACTAGCAGTATCGGTTTTAAGAAAATCATACATTTTCTGAAGATAACGATATGCACCGCAGAAGTTTTTTTCCATTATCAGAAAAAATATGAGAAGGCAATCCTCTGCATCCTACAAATCTTTGTAGGGCAGCTATAAAACTTTATGTAGATAAATCAGTTACAAGTTCAAGGTGTACTGCCTTGGTGCTGAGACATACGAACAATGTGATGTAAGCCTTAATAGTCAAAGGATTTATAGATTGAGTACGCTGCCCACCATGACGGATAAGTATTGGGCCAGCATAATTAACACCAGTTGACTGGAATGGTCTGGAAATTTTGACTCTTTCTTTTGACCAAGTAACTGCAGTTGACCAAGTAACTGACTCTGTGGTTGAGCTCTAAAGCGAAAACAAGTTAAACATTTATGTATGATGAAGCGAAGTATGATTTTGGAATTGACGATCCAATATTCCTGCCTAAGTAAGGAATGAATTAACTGTAATCCTCCATGGGATAATCTTAAATGTTCAAGAGAAATAATCAATCGAGTAAGATGACTATGAGGACTTAAAACTATGGGATGTTTGGCATTTAAAGACAAGTTTGAAAAACTTAAATGACCTCCGATGCAAATGATCCCATTTTGATCCAAAAATGGATTGAGAGAAATTAATTTGTTTTCCTGGATACAGCAGAATTTTTTCTTAAATTGTTTAATTCTTTTGCAAAATATAATTCTTGAGTTTGGCGAACAAGAATTTCTAACGTGGAACTGGTTTCTTGTGGAGAATGATCTAACAATATACGATTATTTTTATTTTTTTAATTATAAATGAAGCGAAAAAAATATGAAAATTTTTTTAATGTTCGTACAAATGAAGAAAATCGTTTTGAAAGTTCTAAAGTTTCTGTTGTTTTAAGAGCAGCTGAAAACACATTAGTTTTGCTAGACTTCTTCTCTTCCTTGACTGAATCTGACAGAATCATAGAAATGATAGGCGAATTGGATGACCAGGCGTTCTCCTCTTCCTTCAGAAAAGATGGATCATTCCACCAGAGTTGTGATGAGGTTAATGCATCTGGCATGCAACCACATGACAGGATGTCTGCGGGGTTATCCCTTGAAGGAATGTGCTTCCATAAGCATTCCTTAGTTAGCTCTTGAATTTTGCAAACTCTATTTGCAACGAATACCTTCCATCCATTAGGAAGCAATGACAACCAGTAAAGTACTACTTTAGAATCCGACCAAAAATGGATTGAATCAAATCTTATACCTAAAATACACTTAACCTTATTGAATAAACGAGATAATAGAAGAGCCGCATTCAACTCTAACCTTGGAATAGAGATTTGCTTGACTGGCGCAACTCTAGATTTTGAACGATAAGTGGCTTTCGATGTGTTCATTACTATCAACAGATCTGATGAAAAGACAAGTACCATACACACTACTACTTGCATCACAAAATCCATGTAATTGATAACGCTTACTTAAACTAATTTTAACTAATCTAGGAATCTTAAAATTACTTGACGATATTAACTAAGAATACACAGAGAATTCAATTTTTTAGATTGTGGAGCGGGAAGAACTTCATCCCATTGAAGGTTAGGGCACCGTAACTCATGTATGAACACTTTAAATGGAACAATTGCAGGAGCAAGTAGACCCAAAGGATCGAACAATTAAGAAATAATTGATAAAACAGAACATTTAGTGTAAGAAGTATTATTATATTTTGGTTTGAATTGATAAATGAAATCATCACCTTGAGGATTCCAAAATAATCCAAGTGTCTTGATATTTTCATCCTTATCTAATTTGATGTAGGAATCAGGATCATCGAACATACCAGGCACATTTGAATGACATTTATGCAGCGAAAGTCCATATTTGTTAAGCAATAACAAAATATCATTATATAATTGTTTCAACTGATCGATGTTGTCACAACCTGTGGGCAGATCATCGACATAAAAATCTTGCTTAATTACTTGGCAAGCTTGAGGAAAGAGGCTTCATTTTGATTGGAAATTTCAATCAAAACATCCTGTGGCTAGAAAACTTGAAGGTGCTAAACCATAAGTAACTGCCTGTAACTTATATGGAATGATTGATGAGTTGGTATCATCATACCAGAGAATTCTTTGTAATGAAAAATCTTGAGGATTAATGTGAATTTGTCTGTACATTTTAGGAATGTCTCCTGATAGCAAGTAGCTGTGAGTTCTAAAACGAATTATAATTGAAAATAAATCTTGTTGTACTACTGGACCTGAAGCAAGAATTGAATTGGGTGATTGGCCATTTGAAGTATTTGCACTACCATCAAATACTACTCTGGTTTTGGTAGTGGTGGAAGATTCACGAAATACTTTGTGGTGGGGCAAATAAAAGGTTTCAGTTGGAGTGGAGCCTTACACTGAGATGAATCTGCAGGTTGCATGTGATCTAATTCTTGATATTCTTTCATGAAATGGAAGTAATCTTCCTTAAGTTTAGCGTTTTTCTAAAATCTACAACGTAACAAATTGAAATGATGCCTTGCATTCTCATATGAATCTCCTAAAGCAAAGTTTTCCTTACGAGGAAGAGCTACAACAAATCTGCCTTTGTCATCACAAAAGGTATTTTCCACGAAATGTTTTTCGCAGAAAGATTCCTCCTTGGTTGGTAAGCGATCTTCGATCTCTTCAGATTTCCATGACTAATTGAGAGGAAAGCTGTTCATTTCTGACAAAAAGCGATATTGAATCTGAATCATTTTTCCGTTTACCAGATTTAGTAGGGATTTGACCCGAGACTATGAAACCAAGATGAGTTTCTTGAAGTATGGTATAATTAGAATTATGAGTTAGTTAATTGAACAGGCTTAGGTAGAGAAAGATAGTATTGAGCTCCTAGGATAATGTCGATTTTCCCAGGAGTATTAAAATTAGGATTGGCAAGAAAAAATTGAGAAGGAATTTCCCAGTCAGTTACGTTTACAAAATCATTAGGTAACAGACCTGTGATAGTTGGTAGTACATGACATTTAAAATTAAAATTAAAATCTTCATATCTAGAATTAATATTTAAATCAACACTTAGCTTAGATTTAGTAACAACATTACTAATACCCGTGATCGACATTAAAACAGGTTTGGTTTGAAACCCAACTTTAGCAGCAAACCTTTTAGTACAAAATGAAATCATCAAAGCGGAATCAAGTAAGACCCTGGCTTGGATGAAATTACATTTTTTATCTTTTACATTAACTGCAGCTGTTGCAAGTAAAACAGACTTGTTAGGTTCTGATTTTAAAGTACAATATGAATGTGTTCTGAGAGGATCTGATGGTCTGGATTGGATAGTGATTACGAAAGAGAGAAAAAACAAATAAAACAGCACATCAACATTATTTGAAGTTTGTTTAATTTATAATTATACCAGAAACGCAAGAAGAGTTTATGCATCAACTGTAATAAATGAAAACAATATGGTAAATAACATTTGTGTTACAAGAACAGAAGACTTAACTGAAAATAATTGAATAAACATTACATTCACAAAATAAAAAGAAACAGGAATTCAGACACACAATTAACATACAGTACGAAAACACATAGCACGACCAGTTTTACCGAGCACAGCATTTCACTTAAAAAATAATCTAATTGTAACTTTTCTGACAATACAGAAACACCCGTGAGCAGAAAGTAAAAATTAAATAAAGTCTTTAGATAATTTAATTGTAAAGAGCTTGACATTACAATTTATTGACAACAAAAGAACAATGTACACAGCGCCGAAGCTAACACACCCAATGCACACAGAGAACTGACCGAAAAAACAGCCGACATCATCATTCGCACGCAGGTCAGAATTATAATAATAAACTACCTTGGGTTATGTTGTTTAACACTGTTCACTGATTTGTTGACAAACCGTAGCCCATTATTGTGAAATCGGCAAAACTGTGGTTTCTCGAACAACGTTGTGTCTGCGATCTTGACCAAAAACTGAACAGAACTATTAGCCAAAGGAGCTTGATTCGGCTTAGAAGATTTAATTGTTGGCTCTTGCAGTGTATGATGCTTTTGTGAGCATCTTTTACATTTACGATTGCTTTGACACCTTTTCACAATATGCTGTTTACTTAAACACATAATTTTTCCTGAAATACAAAATTTTTCCTTTCATTAACATCATAACTTAAAAACTTATTACATCAATACAGTGGATGATTGCTAGTTTTACATAACGTAAACATAAAATTATTGGAATTATTTACATAAAATACATCTTTACTAAAACTAGGTTTTGAATAATGATATTTTTGTCGCTAAAACCTACATTAGACGGCTGTACCTTTTCATTACATTGAATTGTGTCGGTGGATTCAGGTAGTTTACGCTTACATTCTAAGAAAGAAATGAGTTGTTCTAACTTTTGAAATTCATTATTTTCCAGTGTTTTTTCCCAGTGTCTTAAAGTATTTAAATTTAAGTTTTGATTAATTAACTGTTTTATAATAAATTCCAAATTGTCAATATTTAGATTCTTCAATGCATTAATATTTGAATTAATGTGATCAGTGAATTTAGATAAATTTTCAGAATTTTCCTTTTTTAATGGTTTTAAATTAATAATTTCTAAAGCATGTTTAGCTTTTGTTATCATAACTAGCTTTAAGTAGTTCTATTGCAGTTTAATAATTTTCAGACATTTCTGATAAATTTTTTATTACGTCAAGAGCATTGCCCCTTAAGAAATTTGTAAGGTAATAAAATTTTTCAACATTAGAAAATTCTCAGTTATGAAGTAAACTATTAAAAAGATCAAAGAATTTATGCCAAGCCTTCACATCACAATGAATGGGCTCAATTTGTATAAGTTTTAAAGAAATTGGATTAGGTTTGTTAATCACTTTAGTTGCATCAGTTACTTCTGAAATTTTGAAACGATTTTGTAATTTTTTATGTTTTAACTTAAGTTTATCAAAAAAGTTATCATAAGTGTTTCTGACTTCAAGGTCCTTATCATTCACATCTTGGTGCAATTCGATTCCAGATTGAACATCGAAAAATAGTTTTTCGTATTCTAACAGTTTATCAAACTTATGGTAAATAAATTATAATCTCCTGAATTAAGATCAAAGTTTTTAATGAATGTTTTTAATTTGGTTATACTATTCTTCATAATGCCTCTTTTTTTAATAAAATCCTTGAATTCCATTTTTATTGGAATCGTACACAAAATAATATTAAAATTGAATGAAACAAAGTTATTATAACATAAGGTTAAAAGATAAATGCCGCCATATACAATAATATTGTTAAAATATAGCTTATGCATAAAGTTGAATGAAATGGCTTGGTTGTAAATATGATATGATATTCCTAATATCTGCCATTTGCAGGTCAGCAAACAATAGAAAGATTGCTTGAAACTTGTCCAAACTGGAATCGAGTGTTGGTTTTTTATACCTGGCTAGCTTCATAGAAACAATTTTGACTGTATTATGAAATATTTAACTATTGAAATATTCATGTTTTACTAATATTAATTTTTTAATTGCACTTTTAACATATACCCTTAATTTTTGATGCACTTTTTATAAATAAATTTTAAATACCGTGTTGTTGACTTGGTTTGACCTTATCAAAACCCATGGATGAATGCTATAGAGTGGCTAAATCCGTGTCGTTAATACAGCAACTTGACCATGAAATGTTGGTTAAAAGATAGAGTAGTTGATCCAGTATGTACGGTGACTTGACCATCTGGTTCTTGAATGTGAAGACGAATGACCATAAAGAGATGTGGCAGATCCGTCAACTTAACTATCCAGCTATCCGCTTGATTTATCCGGCCAATTAACAATCCGGCCCAGAGGACCATGAAACAGTGGTAGATTTTAGAGTGAGTTTGGACTGCACGTTCATAGGTGATGACTGAAGACAACGCCTTGTTGCTTGTTGAATAATGGTTTAATGAATTGTCGTCTTGACAGTTAATGAATTGAATTATAACATAACGTATAACTTGACATATAAAAATAAAAAATATAAAATTAAATAAAACATTAAAGCTAACGTTCATCTGAACAAAGAATGGAGTCTATCCGGAATAAGAATATGACGTGACCACCTTGGAGCAGATTCGAGTGCCGAATGGTAGTATGAACAGAACTCTCTGGTGAGCTCTAGCACCCACTAGATCGCAGCATTGGATGGCTCGATGTGGAACGAAACACCATTAATAAAATCATCAAAAATTGAGATATATCATCTTAAACCTTTCAAACCCTATATGCATTATATATAATATACAGCATCAGTATGGACAGTGGGAATCTTATAGTTCTATATATGCATCACATTTTTTAAAAATAATTATTAATAGTGTAAACGTTAAGATAATATTTGTATTCATATATTTATTATTTTAAACTGTGAAATACAAAAGATTTTGCTAAAATTTAATTGTGTCAAAAAATTATATGAAAATTAATTTTTTAAATAAAAATTTCAATTAACTATCAAAAATTCCATTACTGTATAAATTTGTATTAAGAAACAATTATTATAATGATAATTCATGCCATATTTGATTTTATAGCTCATTTTCATCATATGGCCGATAGAATGAAGGCTGGTTTGGATTTAAAGAGAGCACTGCTGATATCATGTAAGAAAGAACATTATTATTATTTTTAAATGTATCATTTATATTTTAGTATAATGGAATAACTAGGACTGCAACTAAAACCTACAACACTATAAAATCATAATAGAATATAAAATCACTTAAGAAAAACATTTCTTATTAATTTATGCCCATGAAACCAGTTTGTTTTTTAAGCTGAAAATGATCCTGAAGTCAGAATTTTCCATCACCCTTTATTTTTGAAAAATTCAAAACTTTAAATTTTCAAAATTGTTGATATTGTATGATGCATGATTGATTATACACATACGTTTTTTATTATATATGATTACTTTATATTTGTACTCAGTATATATTTTAGCTCTATTAAAATCAGTTGTTAACCATGAAACAGTAACTTAGATTAAAACACAAACATTACATAGCATGACATCATACCTCTATTGAAACGTACATGAACAAGATTCATCATGTCTGTTTAATTCAAAACAACAGGAAACCCCTTTGGTTGTTAGCCTACTGCTTTTAATAATATAATCGTTTCAGTCAGTTTATAACTGTACCAGCTGCAGCTAGGTCCTCTGGGCGGGTTGCCCTGATGGGCGGCATCTCAGAATGGGATTATTAGGTGTTCAAAATTGATTACCTCTTGTGTAAAAATATTCTTTTTTGAATAATGAAAACTGATATAACAAAAGTTAAATTAGAAATTTAACTCTAGAAATTAATACTAATGAATCAGGATTTTCCACTAGTGATTGGTACATTCCAGTGCCTACTTTTTGGTTATAGTTCATTATTTTATGAAGAAAATCAATCACATAAGTAAATAAAAAATACATAAAAAAATCTTTTAAAACACCACTCTTAAATTAAATGCACTAAAAGATAAAAAATCATTTCTGGGAATGGATTTGACAACAAGCTTTGATGGTGATATGTAAGATTATGTGAGTCATAGCTTCAAATTATAAATTTGATGTTTTTGCCATTTTTTTCTTATGTGTTATGAATGGCCTAAAGAGTGATAATCTTACATATATTACATATCTTACCAAGCTTGTTATCAAATCCATTCTGAGATAGCATCCTAAAATTATTTTACATTTTAGTGTGTTTAATTTAAGTGTTGTTTTAAAAAAGATTTTTACATATTTATTATTTTCTATTTTTTAGCCTTATAAGCCTTATAAGTTTATACTTAACAGCTGCACTAGTGCATAGGTTTGAGTATATTTAGCGAAAGATCAGATCAGTACGTTTTACGGTTGGTGAATACAATCAAAACATAGGACTAAATGATTTAATTTTCGGATAACCAAGATCTGGTTGATCAAAAGTGTACCCAATGTGTTAAACAGTTAGCGCTTGACTTGCTGATACATATGCCATTTGAACTGTGTAAATCGGACAAGTGATTGTCAAGATAAATTTACAAACAGTGCTCCGGGGACACCTGAAAATATTATCATTTGATGGGTGCCACTGGGAGCAGCTGGGGTTGAACAAAATTTTCAGAGTGCTAGGGCTGACTGTTTTTGAGATATTTGAGGTTTTCATCTGAAAATTCTTAAAAAGTACTAAATTCTCCCAAACTCAATATATATGTATATATTTTTTTTTTCTTTTTGATGATATCACCACAATAAGCGTGAAACCTGTGCCTGGGATATGGAAACATATATATTTCACATATATATAGATATATATATATATATATATATATATACAGTATATCAATATATAATAATGTAACAAGTATAGTTGCCCCAGCGAATCTACGAGCTTGTGACATCACGTGCTGTCATCTCATTATATTATTGTTTTCCAAAACATTATTTTTGCGTGTAATTTTTATTTTTATTTCATTTTTCAACTTACAAATAATGCAGGTGCCCAAACAATACATTTATGTTGTTGTGTGTTCAATTCTTTCCACTTGAGTTGATTGCATGTACAAAAATGCTTAATGGCAATCTTGTAAACAATAACAATTCCTTAACCAATGACTAATGCTCTAATTGGTATTATGTACAGGTCTATAAAAAAATATACTTGCAGTTAGAAATGATGTCTTTCATTTTGATTATATTTAGATCCATCATTCTTAGTACACAGTGTATGTATAAAGAAATAAAATTTAGTCTAGTTTATATGAAGGTATTTGGATAGCGTTTTTGTGCGGCCATTCTATTTTATAATTACTCAGTGTTTTTTGCAAATTTGTTGGAATATATTATTTATTGTTTTTATTTTTGTTCATGTGTATTAGTGCTGTTTGTTATGACAGAATTTAAATCCATAATTAAAAAAAAGTGCTTGAGTCAAGCACGTGAAATTATCAATGATGTTTATGATTTTATGAAAAGAGAAGCTCTAAAAGTAGGTAAATTAACTGACAACAAACATATATTTGGCATTCAAAAATGCAAAGAAAGAACTGCTGCTGCTTGTGGGATATCAAGAACACAGGTTTAAAAACTCAAAAGAGAAAAAAAGATATATGATTCTTCAATCAACATCCCAGTCATGTTCTTTCAGCACACCGAAAAAGTAAAAATGACATTCGAAACCTGTCAGTGGACTGAGCAGTTTTGATTTAGGTGTAGTTAAAAAAACAGTTAATGAATTTCATTCAAAGAAGAATGAATTGCCTACTTCAAAAAAATAAATTCCTTTCGGCGTGCCAGAAGGCAGAGGTAGATTTCACTGGGGCAAAATAGGGGTAGGCGAACTTGATCCTGTGCCTATTAAGCTATGATTCTTTTGTCCTTGAAACTCCATTATTTTTGCACCTCTTGGCCCTTATCAAAATAACAGTAGGAACTTTAAACGAATTCGATATTTTATTTAATAAGAAAGTTATAATTTTTTTTTGTTTTGGTCATCCCTTGCCATAAGGGTTGGTCATATCAAAAATTGTTTCAAACAAAATTTTTAGGTAATGTTTACAGGACTAACGACCACTTTAAACCAATTTGATACTATGCCTATTAAGGGAGTTATGAGGTTTTTTATCTTCAAAACCCAATTTTTTCCTAAAATCTAAACACACTGTACCATTTCCTTCAATGTCATCTTTACTGAGACCTGTATTACACAGTGAATCGGTTCCAGTTCCCAATGTTCCTGAAAACGTGTGTTGTGAAAAAAGTGATGAGAAGCAGCAGACATTATGAAAGAAGACAGTCTGGTTCATACTTTGCAATCAGTGCAGTATACAGTCCAGAATGATACAATTTATTAAATTTATTGAAATGAATCTAAAGAAATATAAATATATATATATGTATGTATATATATATATATATATATAGGGTGTCCCATATAAAATGCAACCCAACCTTATATTGGTAGGTATTGAAATAATAGAAAGGCATGTGTAAATGTAAATGTAATTTTTATTATTACCATCCATTACCTTACATTTAGAGTAAATGTTGGAAGTGGCCGCCATCTTCTTGAATACAAGCTTCAATTCTTTTTACAGCGTTTCTTGCAACTTTTTTCAAAGTTTGTGGCTGGATATTTAATACAGCTTGTTCAATATTGACTTTCAAGTGTTCGTGGTTTGTTGCTGTAGGCTTTTTCTTTGAGGTAACCCCGTAGAAAAAAAGTTCGCTGCAGTCAAATCTGGAGATCTTGGTGGCCACAAGCCTCGACCGATAACACGATTACCAAAGAATTCCTCGACGAAAGTTGAACCCGGGTAGTGCGATGTCGCACCGTCATGTTGTAGCCAGCAGTGTCTGTCTTCCTCTTCCAAGAGTGCAATGAACTGAAATAAAATATCCTGATATCATTCTGCATTAATGGTGTACTCGAAAAAAATAGGACCGATTATTTTTTTCCGCGGTATCGTGCACCACACGCCCAACTTCTGCAGGTGTAATTGTTTTTTGTGATAAACGTGGGGAATTTCAGCACTCCAAATTCTACTGTTTTGGCTGTTTAAGTAGCCATCCAAATGAAACCGTGCTTCATCCGTGAAAAATAACGAATCCATAACATTAATTCCCTCACGCAGAAATCGACGGAACCGTTGACAATATTGTAGACGGTTCTCTTTGTCGGGCTCAAGAAGTCTATGAACCGTTTGAATGCGATAAGGTCGTAATTGTAATTGTTTGGTCGCAGGATGAACAGTCGATTTAGATGAACAAATTAATTTCAGCAGACAAACGTCTGATCGATTTATTTGGTGAGGCGAGTAATTGGTCTTTGATTTTAGTGACTGTATCTGTATTCAACACTGACGCAAATCTTTTGTGTTCCTTGTTATTAACAGAAACAGTCTCTTTAAATTTTGCAACTAACCTTAATACTGATATTTTGTTAGGAGCTGGTTTACCTGGGTACTTATGGCGAAACAAATCTTGCACTGCAACCACTGATTTCGTACTGAAGTACGACTCAACAATGAAAACACGTTCATCTAGTGAAAACACCATCTTGTCTCTAGCAATACACTGAACGTTATGATTGCATTGTTGTTACTATCGGTAGTGTTCTACTGCGTCGCCGCGATGTTCAGATGTTGGACGAGTCCATTTCAGTAACGAGTAGGGGAATAAGCTTGACTTTTGAAATTTCATGGATGAGTGATTGATGGGCTGCGTTTTATATGGAACACCCGGTATATATACAATGTATATGTATGTATGTATTAGCAAAACTATCAGTCGTAAACAGAGATTTTTCGAAACTTTGAGTATACATAAAAAAAAAGAATATTTTACAATAAAAAGAAAGAATAAACATGCAATAACCAACATAGAAATTAATTTGGAAATGTTAGAAATAAATAAAAATAAACTTGAAAATTCAGAAAAATATTATATATAAAATTACCCACTTAATAAATAAGTAAATTCAAAAAATGATGAACTGTTTAAATTTCTATACCCGTCTTGATAGGTGGCTTATTTATAACCAATTTTAATTCAGATGATCATGACTGATATCAGTTTTAATTTATGATAAAGTCAATAATACACTGCCTGAGATATTATTTAATAATTGATGAATCAGTCAATTTTAAAAATATTTATTGCTTTTCTCAGTGTTTTCTTCACCTCCTCATTACAACACTTTGTGGGATTCGCCCGTGGATAGTATACAGATGTAGTCCAGTATTCAATGTGTCGTTGGTGGCATAACTATTTCCAATTCCACTTGTGAGTGCAGTCCTGTTGTAGGTCAGGACAGCTGCAGGATAGCTCCAGCGGCAAAACACTTCCTCCATCAAACAGCTGAAGATGGTGCCCATGTCAGCGTGAGAAATGGGCCTAGCCTCTACCCAGCAGGAAAACAGTCAGTCGCCACCACTAGGAACCTGTTGCTTCGTTTCGTTTCTGGGTATGGACCCATTAAGTCAACCGTCATATGCTTCCAACAACCTGTAGGCCTCTGGGGTCGCTGATTGTCTGATGGAGGTTTTGGCCCTCGTTTGTGGCAGGCTAATGTGTGGCACTCCCATACGTACTTCCAAACGTCCTTCGTAAGGCCCTACCAATTGTAATATTGCCGGATCGCCAGCCAGGTCTCTTCTGCTTCAGGATGACCTGCTTCCAGAGCATGGTGGTAATGTTGTATGACAGCCGAGCGATTGCGGGTGGGATGTACACTTCCACTGCCCTAGTGTTCTGTCCTGCTGTCCATACAACGCTGTCTTTGTCCACTCTGAGGTGGGTGCCTGGAGCTCAATTTGGATCCTGGCATAATTGCACTCTGGATCAGCTTCTTGTGCTTCTCGTATCTGTTGGAACAAAATGACACCTCATCTTGGCAAAATTGATGTTTCTCTTAAGAGCACATCAGGTGGTGAAATTGTAGGCGTTCAAGAACCAAATCTAGGCGGTGTAAGTGTTCTTCCCAGCTTCTGCTGTAAACAGTAATGTCGTCCAAGTAGACCAGGCAGCACTGGCGGAAGAGGCTGATGAGAACATCCTGCATTAGGTGCTGGAATGTGCTAGGTGCATTTTTCAAGCCGAACGGCATGACTCGGAACTGGTATCGGCCGCCATCTGGAACTGAAAAGGCTATAAAACATTTGGCTGATTTCTCTAGGGGTATCTGCCAATAGCCACTTTTAAGGTCGATTGTTGAGAAGATGCGGGCGCAGGTTCGTGCCAAAAAACCGTTTTGCGGGTTTCCCTACTCAAATGGAGGTAGCCACGACTGTATTCCAACACGGCTTGTTGCTCCTTCAACCAGTCGTGTCCCAAGATGATTTCTTTCTGAAGCCCCGGAACTACCAGAAGCATTGTGGGAATTTTCGTGTCGCCGCAGAGAAGCTCTATTTGCACCATTCCTGTGGTACGACAGGAAGTAGAATTCAATGCCAGATCTATCTTGATGTCTGTGTTGGAATTGGCTTGCCACGGTAGCAGCTCAGCTCTTCCAAAGCTGAAGTTGGCCGCAGAATCTATGGCCACTGTGAGTCATCCTGCTACCTCGACGGTGATTCTAGGGATGTCTGAGCCTAGTTGATTGAGGGTCCCGGTTGGCTCCACAGCCGGGACCCTTACTCGTTTCCCTGCTGCGACTTCCTTATTGGGCAGTCCCTGTAAAAATTGCGCTCCGGGCAGTAATCACTCCATGGAGCCAAGCTGCTTCTACGTTGAGTTGCCTTGTCATTTGTTCTAGCCAGAGAAGTATCTAATTGAAGCTCACATACTTTATCCAGCGAACTCCGCCCAGAACTAACGCGGATTTTATGAGTACTCTTTAACATTGTAGCTTGGATCTCTTGTTCGTCTGCTTCAATGATGATGGGCTGTTGCATCAGGTCGTCAATATCATGTATGGTTGCCGCTCATAGCAAAAGTCGAATCTGGGGTCTGAGCTGCACCAGCAATACTGATAGGAAGGCAACTTCACTACTGGGAACTAGTCGGTGAATGAGTTTCCTCTTCTGCAACAGGAAAAGCTCCGCCGATTCATTAGCTCCTTGCATCTGTTCGTAAAGTTGAGACCAGAGCTTGGCGGTAGTATGCGGGCGGTTATATTGATGCCGAAATCGGTCGATGAACTCGGTCCATTGAGTTGTAGGTTTTTGTATTGCCTGGTCTCGGACAGAGCCTCTCCTTTCAGCAGCCGTTTGGCGTACTCGGCCCATTGCTCAACAGGCACTCCCTGTTCTTGTAGCTGAGTTTGTAGACGAGAGAGGAACAGTTCTGGGTCCTCGTGTGGTAGACCGCTGAAGGTTAGCGTTATCACCGGCGGAAATGATGCATGGATGCCCGCAACCAGCAGTCAATGTTCTTGGGCGCCTTGAGTGTTGGTCTGTCAGCTAACATGTGGAAGGCAGAGCGCGGCTATGTCCAGTCTTCTCGTCCAGACGATCTTCGCCCCACGTTGGGCGCCACTTGTTGCCGAATGGCTTCGACGGCACGTGGCACTTACTAACCTTATGGTACCTCTGAAAAGAGACGTTTTTGTCGTCGATTGGATTCGACAGCTCGTAATTACTAACCTTATGGTAGCCCTGAGAAGGGCTGTTGTCGTTGAATGGCTTCGACAGCTCGTAATTCATAACTTTGTGGTGACCCTGAAAAGGGCCATTTTTTGCGTTAGCTCTGAGCTCTGTTGGGTCTGGAAGCTGGTCTCCGGCGAAGTCGGGGAGTTGCGGCTCGTCCATTGAAGTCAGACCAGGCTTCCCTTCAGCGGGAGTTGGATCCCAACTACAGCGTGGCATAAGTGGCTCCCAGAGCCACCACTGCCACGCCGTGGCAGTGGCAGAAGTGGTCCTTCGCCGGCGCGGCTGAGGCGGTTCTCACCGAGTGATCCCACGCTGGGCCACCTCCTGCTGCTGAGACCGTTGGCCAAGGCAATTGAAGCCCAGCGAACTGGAGCTGGAGCAGGAAGGAAGCATCCGCGTCCAGCGGCTTCCTCGGCAGGCTAGCCAGACCTGCTGCTGCGGCGAGGATGTTGGCATCCGCTGGGAGGTCCCACATTGAGGCGGCCAGGGAACCTCTTTCTTCTTCCATCTTCTTCTTGGTCTTCTCCGGGTGGTGGTCGACAATGAATTGAAAATTCACTCTCGTGCACGCTCTTTTATTGGAGCCTCAGAGTGGTGGGGCTGCAGCGTTGCTGTAGTGGGAGAACTGCATGGTCATCTGTGCGGCGGTAGTGATGCTTGAATCAGCATGTCCGTATACTGTGCGCCAGCTCATATCTGAGTTCCTATACTATGTTCGTCCGCTAATATTAAATTAGGTATATATGTGGTAACAATACATATTATATACTAACAAGCTTTCTTAGTAAAAGTTCTTCTTGCTTGTGCTAGTTAATTTTTTGTGTACTGTGTTCCCCTGTCTACATATCTAGTTTCTTATTATCCTCTTTCTTATCCATTTCATTGTCTTTCATTTACTCTTATTTATTTTCAAACTGAATTTCTGTATTATCAATAAATCCACTCCATTCAGAATTTAGAAAACTCACTTTGGTGTATACCAAAATGAATTTTTCCTTGCCAAGTGTTAATATTTTTGTTTTTCTCCTTGGGTAGCTATTCAGTTTTCAGTTACTGAATTGTTTCTTGTATATGCATGAGAAAAGCAATAGGTGCAGGCTACAATAGGATCCTTTTCTCATTTTTTTCTTAATCAGAACTTTATTTTCATCATCTTCTATCCTCTGAAGGCAGGATTAAGATGAATAAAGCCAGCTACATAGAATTTGTAGTTTTGAAAAGGAGTTTAATAGAATGAAAAAATGTTAAAATTTTATGGAAGATGTAATTTAAATTTGGATAAAAGACTTACATACATTCTGTACAAGAATCAGGTAGCAGTTACAAGAAGGACCAGCAAAGTTAACTTCCTGCTTCAGGGTGTCTTGAAATCAACATCCAGAAAGAACAAATCATGGTAGAAGGAAGTTGTGTAGAAAAGTAAGGAATAGAAAGGGCAGAAATTATTCATCTGCAGCATTATTCAGCATACAATCTGAAATAAGAATGAAGAGGGATGGAGTCCATAATTATGATGGATATTTTTTAAAAATGAGTAGAAAATAAAAATGTATATGGGCATAATTTTTTAAAAAGGTATTGGATTTTCTTTTAAACCCTTGTTAAAAAAATGACTGAAAATGCTGAATTTTGTATTCTGAAAGCTAGAAATAATAAACAGAGGCATCAAATGAAGTGTAAATATTAAGAAGAGACATCTTAACATCAGATCGTCACTCATACATTCCTCTCAGATTAAATCTAAAACCAATTTTATAGTACGAATTACATATTGATTTGCAGATATCAAAAATGTTTTCTTGAACTCAAAAGGCCAAAGAAATATAAAAGAGGGAGATTAGAATTCACTATTTACCTATCCATAGAATGGACTTCAGTTAATAAGAATAAAAATAAATCAGCAGACTTTCTGTTAGTGACAATTAAAACTGGCAGTTTTTAAATCCTAAGATATTAATGGGTAATTTTAGACTGTTCTGCATGGTATAATACATTTCTTACATCAACGTGGTAACTCCCACCATAGGTTTAGTAAGTTATTACTACTTGTGCAGCAGCATATGTACTGACTGCATGGTATAAAAACCATTGCTGCCATTTGTGTCACATCAGCATCAGTAAACATGTTATACAGTGAAAGGGTAAGCAGTTATTAAGGTGTTCTGAACTATGTCCCTGCATGCAGGTTTGTATATACTTAAATTTTAAATATATATAAAAGAAAATAGTTATTGTAAATATAATAATTTATTTTCAGGTTTTCAATTTTCTTATACCACATTATTTGGTGCGTATTCTGCATATCTGTTTCTTAGAACTGGACACTTTGTGGCTCCATTTTTAGCACACGCATTTTGTAACCATATGGGTTTTCCTGACTTCTCCGAAGTTATTAATATGCAAGAACCGCAAAGAACTTTAACGATGTGCGTGTGTGTTATAGGTTTAGTATTGTGGTGCCTACTTCTTGAACCTCTTACTAATCCTCAGTGGTATGATAATAATGTATTTTATAAACTTCCATTAACACAAAATTCTTAAACGATATTATCTTTTGTTTTTGTTTAACTTTGATTGCTTTTTTTTTAAATTAAATAGTTATGTATATATTAGATGATGAAATCGATTTCTGTTGTATATTATTAAAGAAAAAGTAATATTAATGGTAATTTTAATGAACTAAATATAGTATTAGAAACAATTATTAATGTAATAAGCTAGAAATGTTTATTATTCTTCTGTGGATAAAATTTATATAGCGTCCATTTGATGTAGTGATTGTTTAATATTGATTAGCATTACAAAATTGAAAAAATAAATAATAATTAAAATAATAAATATTGATAATAAACAACATGTATCTATTCAGGATGTTAGTTATAAATAATAGTGATAATTTTAAGTGTTGCTTAGGTTTAAACACTGGCAAAATTACTTAAATTTTTTATTAATCATATTATAATATTTTTTTATTATTTGATTATTGATTTTTTTAGTATATTTCATTTTTCCTATATTGTTTTTAATGTCTTTGTGACTGGCATATTACTTGTACTTTACAAGAATTTTTTTCTTGGATAATGACAATCTCTCAATGTCTGATAGATTGCACATGCAGTGCACAGAACAATCAGCTATATTATATTTGCTCCATTTTAAGACAAATTAGTCTTAATTTAAAAAATAAAATAATCTATCAATGAAACATATATACATATATGTTTCTTTTATACATATACATTTTTCTTCAACATTTACATAATACATTATATCAGATTATGATAATTATAATTGTTTTGCTCTTGTTTTTAAAACCTTATAGTAATTTAAAAAACTTATATACACAAGTGAAATAAGTATTGTGTACTCGTAGGCAATATAACCTATTAAAATAAACACTGTTGATGCAGTACAAAAGAAGCCTAATGGGAAAAGAAAGAGCTACATCGTACGACTGGTTGATGGAAAAAAATAAATAGTTTTACACCATATTTAATCTTTTCTTTCCTGTGCTGTTCTTTAAATCATACCAATTATCATGAATTACATATAAAAAGGTATTTTTCCTGTATTTTTATGGTAGTGTTATATTTAACATTCCATAATTTCAATTAATTATATAAAAAATTAATGTTTTAATATATTTAAGAATGTAGTTTTGTCACTGAGCTATGTACTTGCATTACTATGATTTACACATACATTACTTGCTTTACACATATAATTTCAATTAATCACAGGATGGAAAAACAGTTATGAAGAAAAGAATTCCGTTAAAAACTATTAGCAGTTTTTAGAAAGACATTTCCTAAGTTGATAAGTTGATCAGTAATAAAGTGGTATTGTCAAAATCATGCTTAATGCGAGGAAAATATATTTTTCTGAAATCCTGAGTCAATTATTTATTACTTTCTTGAAGATTTTTCAATAGCCTATATTAAAGAAATGAATAGAAACTATTGGGATCTGTCAGATTTTTATTTTTTGGGGGGGATTGTGACAATGTATGGTTTCTTTCACTGTCACAGGTACATTCTGATTGCACAATTCAAGTAATTTAAGTTTCACAGTGGTATTTTCTGATCATGATGCAATGTATTTTATATGGATTGGTTGTTGTGTTACCTTTTTTCTCCAGTGCTTTCACAAGTTCTTTTATTTTAAAAGGTCATTGTATGATGAAAGATTCAGTTCTGTTCTAAAATTTATGTAACCCTCAAGTTCTGTTTTTCGATTTTTGAGTAATCATCATAATTGGTCATTTTATTGTCTCCTTTTAATTGATTGGGTATTCAGCAATTTATTTGGAGAATCTATTAGATTGTCTTCAGCTTGAAGACAAGATATGGGGGTAAAGTTTGTCCGTCTGTAGATGCCTTCACTTTCTTCTAGACATTTGTTGCAGTCATATTTCTGTTAATGCTATTTCTGACAACACATGTTAATGCCAAGATCATTTTTTAGAATTTATTATAAGTTTTTTGGACACGTCTTATGTTTTTTTAGAGGCGATTAAATTTTCTATTGATGGAGTTTTTTTGAAAGCATTGTATGCTTTCTTCTTCCTTTTTGTCGCTTCAAAAATTTCACCATGAAATGGTTTCCTGAGTTTTCCAGATGTAGCCAAATATAAAACAGTTATTGTGTTGACATCACTTTCAATAACTAGTTGTTTTTAGGAGTCTTGTGTCAGCAGTGAAGTTCATCCAATTTGCCTTATCAAACAACCATCTTTTAGGGATGGGATATATTTTCAATGGAACATCAGTTGCAATTTGCACCAGAGAATGGTCACTTCCATGAAGGTTGCTAAAACCTTGAAAGAGTATTTTGGTACAACTGATGCACTTAGAAATGTTAAGTCTCTGCAGGATGTCTATATCTGTCTATCTGACATTAAAATAAGTTCCTGAGCCATTATTTAATATAAGTAAATTAGAATTTAGAAGGAACTTTTTCAACTTTCTTTTCTGGCAATCTATTCGATCCGACCCCTAAGTAGGATTGTGTGCATTTAAGTCACCCATTACTAGTGAGGGAAAAGTAGAACAATTAATCACACTATGTTATCTCCCCTTCTAATCAAAATTTGGCAAGTACATGCTGCAGATAGTAATCTATAACAGATGCTTTGTTTTCATTGCAACCACGTGCAGTTCTTCATGAATTTAAATTTAGAAAACATGTTACTTAAGACACTAAAAATTAATCATTTTCATCTGGAATGAAAGATATATATTCTCTTGAGTCAAAAGAAAACTTACCAGTAATTTTCAAAGTGTATAAAATAATTACTGGAAATATATAAAAATTCTAAAAAATTCCTCATTATCTGCTGCACTGGAGTGCCTTATCAATTGCCAAGAAATTAAACGTTTGGATATTCTTAACATTTTGTATTTATAACATATTAGTATTACTCCATAATTTACAAAACATTTACTATCTTATCAACATGTTTACTTACATTGGGACAGTTCTTAACATCATGGAAAAATTTATTTATGGAAAAATACGATACCCCAGGTTGTTACTGGAATTTACGTGTCAACAGCAGCTGAACTGACATCTTACTTTTCAAATGCCTCTTTCATCTATTGAGTTGACTTAAAGGCCATTCTCAGGTATTAGCTAGATATGTTTGTAAAATTTCATTGCCTTTTCTCTCTTTAAACTGTTTGTTCCTATCAAATTGATGTTGTTTTCTTTGAGATTGTACATATGCTTTTTTGTAATTGTGTAGTGTGAAAATTAGATTTCTTTCATATTCATGCATTCTCTGTTGTTGTGAATGGTAACTGGAAGACATTACCCAGTCAGGTCCACATTAGGAGCATTGACTATCCCTGATCAATGATTGTTATTACAATTAGCTGCCATAACCTTGTGCTATGAAAAATTCATTAGCTCAAAATAACAATTATAATTATTACCATTATTTACTTTTAATCATCATCATCATCTACTTGCGCAAATTAGATGCCTTTTTTGTATAACCAATATTGTATTTTTAAAAACAGAATATTGCATAATTATAAACATATTAAGATAGAAAATACATCATTTTGTCTATCTGAGAGTCTAAAAGAATATTTTGACAATGAATAACTTTATTAATTATTGAATAAATATTTTCTTCATTTGTAACATCAGTTTCAATAATCACTGAAAGATAACATGTAATACAAAATAAAAATATATTTAAATATTCTCTAATGTAGCAAAGAAATATGATACATAAATATTCGTATGTATCCACTCCTTATTACGATGACATTTAAACATTAATTTGTTGAAATTATTGTAAAGACTAGGCGATTATTTTTATGATCTCTTTATTTATTTAATGTAAGAGAATATGTCATTTTCACTTAAAATTATTTCTTCAAGATAACAGCAACACTGTTATTGTAAAAATTGGGTATAATTAGGCCTGTAATTTTAACATTTTAAAAGTTCATAGTTTAAAAAGTTTACAGTAATGTAATTTTAACAGTTTAAAAAAGTAAGTTATTTGAAACTGATATAAAATGAGATTTGTTTATAAGTAAATGTATAGATTTTTATCAGTACAAATTTCAATTAAATATTAAGCGTACATTATGGAATAGATTAAAATATTGTATAACTTGTTAAAAACATTAAAAAATAATTACAAAAGAATTGAAACTATTTTTAAAAAAAAATAGAATGCATTTAAATTAAATGGCCATGAACGATAAGTAGTTGTGCAATATTTTTAAATAAATTAACTTTTTTTTCCATTAACTTAGCTTTTCTTTTTTGACTACTTTTCCAAATTGATGAAGATAGATTTTTTATATCTGATATAAAATTGTTATTCCAAAAAAGTCATTTAATGTTCAACTAGGATTTTTTCTCACTACAGACTGTACCAAATTTATCAGATATATAATTTAAAAAAAAAAGGCTTTTGCAGTCAAATTTAGTTTGGTTTGCCATTAAAAAATCTTTAGTTACTGTAATTTTTGCTGAGCATCGTGTAGAGAAAACAGTATGGATCATTTCAATAATTTACTTATGGATCACAGTATTACTGACAACAGAAATTTTCATTTTTTAAGTCATACTGCCAAAGTTAAAACAGCCAAAAGGTTTCATGGTGGTTAGATATTAATGAATTTATTATTTTAGTTGATAAATTCATATAAATTTGAAGCTTGTGTGTAGGAATATATAATAAAAAGTTTTGTACTATAAAAAAGATGGGAAAAGTGACCGGAATTTGAACCTAAGACCTTCCAGGTGAAGGTTGTGACTCTACATTAATGCAGAGGTTGGGATATTTTAGTTGTATTAACTACATTTTTTAAAATTATTTTATGAGATATGGAACTTAAAAATCAGTATACTATATCAAAAAAAGGGAAGAGATTTTTTTTAATATTAACATGTTCCTTGGTAGGTTGAATAAGTAATAACATAATGTGTTTGTAAAATTATTCTTTTAACAGTTTGTTACAAAATCATATAAATGCTCAAATTTAGGGTGTTCTTTTGTTAGCCAAACTGTAATTGTGTTTAAAAATAATCATTAAGTAAACTTGCATTAACATAATTTGAATTGTTTGTTAATTATAATGTTAGCCTTTTATTATGTTGGCTGTAGTTCTGTAAAAAATTTCTCTTTGTTTCAATGTATTGAGGTGGACAGTTGGAGGACAGAGGATGTTTTCCTAAATGTAGTCTTGTTTGCTTACTTCACTATCATTTTATTATATGTAAGGGGAATTCAGTTCTATTTATCTAACCCTGAACAGTGTTAGATTTGTATTATTGTGAAATATTTATTATTTTATTTAATAATTAAGGTATAGCTAATTTATAATTATTAATAATTTTGTTTCTTATAATAAAAAAAAAAATTATATTTTATTTTTGCCTTGTTTTGGTTTTATTTAATTATTTTTCTTTTAAGAGTTTTAGATCTTAGATTGTGATGTAGTTTTAACATTTAATTAGGAATTAAATAATGATTTAAACTTTTATAAGAAGTTCTATATAAATAATGTATTGTGGATCTCTTCTGTGCGTGCAATAGTAATCTCTTTTTTATGAATTTGTTTTAACTTTCATTTTTAAAAAAAAATTCAAATTGATAATTATCATGCGTGTTTTTAGATGATACATAAACTCTAATAGGCTGCTGTAATGGCTAATAAATTGGTCAAAGAGTGCTCATTGATATTAATGATCAGTTACAAGTGCTATTTTAGCCATTTGTAAGGAAGTTACCATTTTCCCCCCTTTTTTTCACAGCATCTTGAGTTGTTGTTTAATGGTTTCTTTTTACAATACATGGTCACTATTTTATTAGATCTTATTTCTAAGGTAAGCATTTTAACTTAAACTGACTATTGCATGTGCAAAAGAGACACTAAATATGTATTTCATGTTAAATTTGATTGTATAAAATGACTATTGTTATTGATTTTAAATTATTGTGATATGTTATTTTGAACTTTTACTGTTCATTGCTTGTGATGTTTAAAATAATATTGTGATTTTTGTTATATTTCACATGTCAAAACAAATTATTAAATTTTTCTGACACTTTTAGGTTTTACTGGGCAGCCTTGTAGAACTTATTATTTACATGAACTTTTTTATGGATTCAAAAACCAGTAAGGACTTAGTTCAACCAGTACAGTATTTTTAGTTTGTTTGGTGTCATATTCTTTACCAAATGCACATTTTCTTGTATTTATTTATTTTTTTTTTTTGCAGAAGTCCCTCTGATATTCCAGTACTTGCCCCAAATAACTTACATGAAAGATTATTTTAAATAAAAATTTTCAGTTCTACATAAATGATGTAAAGATGTTTTTTTATTGTTTTTTATGTTTGATTAATAATGGGTTTTTATAGAGTAAAGATATACATCACAATATTGTCATATTGTATTTTTCATATTAAACATCATTAAAATTAATTTTAATTTTTACTTTTCTTTCTTTTCTTCTAAAGAAGTGTGATGTTTTTCTTTTACTTTCTAGTGTGTTTAAAGTCAATTGTAATATTTTTTTTTAAAACATACCAACATTTTTACAGACATCAGTCTCTAAGTCGGTAGCCAAGTAATTTTAGCAATATATGAGTGTCCAACCAAATAGAAAATGCTCTTGGTATTATTTAACTTAAGTGATTTATCAGAATTATAATTATGAAAAGTTGCTTTGACTCTTAACATTTATTTTTATTTTCAGTTGTTATACTTGTGCATTGTTATATTGAACTGACTGATTATCACCGATCACAGTCAGTCACTTACATCACTGATTGATTGAAAAACTTGAGGCAATAAAGTTATACATATTTCATATTAATAGCGGGAAATATTTTTTTAAATTTTTAATAAAACAAAACTGAAAAAATATAACAAAAAATTATTATTCATTTATTTAGATTTTGACATTTTATTCAGTATCAAACTACATACTAACATTAAACACATTACATACTAACATTTTACGTTTTTGGAAGATTCTGCAGTTCAATTTTTATTAGTTGCAATTTAAGATAAATGTATGAAAATGTTATTAAATGATGATGATTACTACAACTACTGAATTTAGAAACAATTAATTCACAACATTGTCAATTCTACAGTATTAATCATATTTAATTTTTGAAATTTTTTATCATTAATTTATTACTGTAATAGGTAATTAAAGTAATAACTAATTACATCTTGTCATTGGTAAATGCTGAATTTCTGTCATCAACATATATAAGTTGAGATATTTGATAAGCATGTATTTTTTTTGTGTATGTATGCATACATTCTGATCAGCACATCAACATAGCCTCATTTTTTGTGTTATTTTACTCAAAATAAATAAAAAAAATTAAAAAAGTCATGTATAATACTAAAATTAATATTAAAAAAATATCAAAAAATTATTTTAATATAATTAAGGATAACTTGTAGTTCTGATGTGTAGTATAATATAAACTTATAGTTTATTAAAAATATAAAATAAATGGTGGCTATAAATTAATGTCCAAAAAATGTTATCAGTCACGTATATACCATCAAATGTTGTTTATTATGTATAATGGCCTATTTGTTAAGTAATGTTCAAAAGCATTTTTGAATTTGCAATCTTGAAACAGTTTATTTAATTAAGCAGTAGGTTGAAGATGCCTGTATATATGTGGACCCCTTCTCATTGATTTATGATCAAGCCAACATGGGTGTTGGTATTTTTTTATGTACTATAGCTAAACATATTTCTATTTTAGATGATATAGCCTTTTTTATTCATAACCTATAATATTACTTTAAAATTTATGAAGATTATATAGATAAACATTTTTTCCAGGAAATTTCCTTACAAGAATCATACTAATCCTAATTTAATGACTATTCAAAGAATTTTTTTTTTATTTTAAATTATGTAATGCAGTGTCTCAGTTACACTTTTGCCTAACACTGTGAGACAAATGTACACAAACAGTACTTAAGTAAATTGTTTTCAATACACTAAATTAATAAAATCACTTATTACATAAATAGTCAATAGGTGTGGCTTATGTTAAATAATTCTCAAGGTAACCCCTAAAAATAAATAATCATTTATGTAATTAATTTTATTATCACTAATTATTAAATATAAATTTGAAGTATCAGCACTATTTCAAAATTTGAACTTGAACATAATTTGTTAGTATAAAATTACAATTAAAATAATGCTGAAATTAGTTAACTGTTTGAGATCAAGAAGGATTTTGTTTACTTGTTAAACTTTCCAGTACTGACACATAATCACAATAAAGAATATTCAGCAAGGTGCCAATTAAGGATCTCTTGGGACCTCCTGTTTCAGGTAGATCCATTCAAATTCGTACTTATTAATGAAATTATCATTATTATATATTATTTCAGTACACTTGCACCATGTAGATAGTTCTGCAGAGAGGATACAATTTTAGTTACTTTATGATTTAAAAAGCACATCACGAATATAGGTATTCCTATAATCATTATGGTTTAGACATCATGACAGTAAGTTGTTGAAAGTCACTTCCAAAAAAGGAAGAAAAGACAACCATTTTTAAAAATAACAAGCATATTATGCCAAACTTTTAAGGAAAAGTGAGGAGTGGAGAGGGTTCTCATTGCCTATACCTTTTTAGTATTATACTGAAATCATTTCTCTTTGGATGTTTGAATAAATTTTATTGCGTTACAAAATGTATTATATTACCTTCATCCTACCGTTATTACTTCATTTAAAAATTCTGCCATGGCAGTTGTTGTAAAGAATCCCTTCTTAAACTGTATTAAGATTAGGTTTTGAAATAGTATTGCATTCAATAAAATGGCTTGTTCTGTTATTTATTGTGGCACCTTTTCTAAGTTCCTATTAGAAATTGTACGGACTATTAAACAGCAGTAAAAAACACTATTGGCATGTAGTTTTCCTTTCCTGGAGCAGTAATTTCCTTTTTATGAATAGACCTGAGAACTTTTTTTTGAGGCAGTCTGGAAATACAGGAGTTGATAATGCAGTATTTATCAGATAAAGAAGCGGTTTCACCAGCTCATCTTTACAGTATTTTATATTTTTTTTGGATTCATCATTCCAACAAGTCAAGTTTTTATTTTTTTTAAATATTCTGTTATTTTTTCAGCTTAGTTACTATCTCTATAAATATTAAATTTGAACATTATGTAGTATTTCTGTTTATGTGTGTGTCAAAGGATTGATTACATTTAACTAATATTTATTAAAAATATTTTCTGGTTCATTCATTTGTTTGTTTTCATGATCTAATAATATATTTTTTATATTAGTTAAATTTAGTCTGTATTAATTAATTACTTCTCATAATTTTTTAGTTTTATTGGATAGTATCAGTTTTCTTTTTTGCTTGAATATTAACTTTGAATCTTTTTTTTTTTACAAAAGTCATTTTACCAAAAAATTTATTTCCTGTATTCCTTATATAATACCATCTAGTATTCTCCATTAACATTTCTTTTCTGTAGTTCCAGTACCAGCTATGCATTCCATTTCTTAATTTAATTCATTCTAAAGGAATTTCACTTTTTGATGAATTACATCTTAAAAAACATTTTTGTTATGTCTGGATAGCAAAAATTGAAAATGTACTGAACATTCCATAAAAGGTTTCCCAAATTTCATTATTTAATAAATAATATTATTATTAAATAAAGTAACTCATTTAATTTACATCTGATAAAAAGGACACTGTGAAAGTCTTCATTTTAGCTAATCTGATTTTTTTTTTCTAAACTATTCAATATTATTTTGATGTAATCTCTAAAAATAATGTTCATTCTGTGTGTAATGATTATAAAAATCATCTAATGTCTTAATGAGTAGCATCTTTAAATAGGAAATTGTGAATTAAGGTGAATCAGTGGCTAATGGCTACAAGTTTCATTTTGTTGACATTTTTTAATAACTAGTGACTAGCTGTCAGTGCTTTTAAAATAAAAGAAATATTCTTTTTCTGCCCACCATTAATTTTTTACAACTACTACATTACACTTGTGATATTCTGGATATAAATTGCAGATTCAAATTGAAAACTAGCAAGATAAATTATTTTTTGCAGAATCCCTTATTTAGGTCTTAAACTTAACAGATAGAGTAAAAGAGCAGGGATTCTGTAATTGTTTTTACATTTACTTTAATTTTTCAAGAATTTTGCTCTAAAGATTTTATAATCAATTAAGCTGTAATAACAGGTTTTTAAAGATTTTATTTAAAACTTTAAATTATTTATTATTTTGGGTTTATATTATTACGTAAATAAATTGCTACATTTAATTACATAAAAAACTATTTAACAAAAAATTACTATTATTTTTATTTTATTAATTTTTAATATCACTATGCTATTTTAACATTGTGTGATTTTTTAATTAATTATGTATAAGATTATAATTATATTATTATCATTTTAAAATATTTACTTGGAACATATCAATAATTAATTTTTAATTAATATTAAAATATTACTGTTATAAAATACATATAAAAAACATTAGTTTGAAACATTTAAAAAACATTAGTTATTAGTTTGTGAGTATTCAAGTAATGATTATGTGATGTATGAAATATTATAATTACGAAGGTATTGTGATGGTTGAGTAATAAATTAAGCATTTAAAATAAAAGTAAAAGCTGTTACTTTCTTATGAGAGGTATTATCATTTTTATTCATGTTTCAATTTTTATTTTAAAAATTTTCCATATCTTTTGTAAGTGTTAGAAATTGTTATCAAAGTATGGTAGTTCTTTTCCTAATATCTGACTATTGACAGTTCTTCTTTCTCTGTTAATTTGAGATTATTCTTGCAATAAGCAATTCTTTTATGTATTTGAAACTTCCTTTTCTCATAGCTCGTTTTCTTACTACCTCCTTCTGTTCCATGATACCTTCTGTTCCATGTTACCAAACTTTTATCAAATGATTTTATTTGTTCTATAATCTTCTCTTCCAGTGATATATTACTAATAGAGACTTCTTTTTTCCAACTGTTACTTTTAGTTCTTCCTAAGTCTATTTTGAAATCTTAGAAAATATTCTCTTCCATAAACTCCGTTCTTCCTTTAATTTCACCAATACTGAACATCTGCATACTAGATTGTCTTATTTTTTTCTCCTACTGTAATACTTCTTGATTTTTCTAATGAATTTTCTGTTAATTTTTCCAGCATATGCATCTTTGCCTCGCCTTATTCATCTTCGCCTCGCCTTATTCATCTTCATCTTGGTCTCTTCCTGATCTATATTTCATTTCCCACTCTAGTAAAAAATTACTACTTTCTATGTGGCATATTGAAATGTATCTTTCCTTTATTACACCTTCCAATTTTCTTTTTTATCCTTCCAATTTACACCAGTTTTTCAACAACTTAAACAGCTGCTACAATCCACTCTGTCAAATTCTTTCTCTAGTCAGTAAATATTCAGTAAGATTTCACCTCAAAAAAGTTTTCCTCATTTTCCCATCTTAGTCACTTTTCTCTTTCTAAAGCTGAACTGGTCTTCTCTTTCTTCTATTCTCCTAAGCCTAGTTTTTCATATGACGAAAGTTCTAGTTCTAGTTGTTCAGCCTTTGTGGCACAACATAGAACTAATCGTGCACAATCCTTCACAATGTGCGGTCTTCACAATCCTTTGCGTTTTTATGTTCTGTGATAATGGGACTAGAATAATTTTCAGTAAATCTTGAGGCCAAATGAGTATGTCTGTTTTCATATTGACTGGATTGTACAATCTCGCTGTCGTTCAAGATCCCTAAGATTTTCAAGCTTCACATGATATCAAAAAAAGAAAATTTTGATTTATTTAAATATTTATCTTAATTATTTTTTTATGTATACATTATTTTCAGACTATTTTATTTTAAAAAATCAAACAGTTAATAAAATATTTGGTCGTGTAACAGTTAAGTAAAAAAAAATTACACTTATCAATAACCGTGGTTGTTACAGGATATTACAAAAATGAACAAAATTTTTAAAATTTATATCTGAATGCTTAAGAATAGATATTATTTTTTTATACTGTATCTAATAGTTAGTACCTTCTATTACAACAGCTAGTTATATGTTAACTATTGTTTACCATACAGATGTAAGATATTTTACTCTGTGTTTATTCAGTGCCTATAAATTTTGTAATTACAACGATGATTAATTAGTTAATAAATTAATTTAGGTTTGAATTAATTATTAATGTTTTTTTTTTGCATAAAGTTCAAATCTTGTTTATTAACAAATGCTCATTTTTTATGCAGAAGACTTCCTGTTATAATATTGTTGATAGTTTTGAACTATTGGGCCAAATGCATCTGAAAGTTAACAAACATATTATAAATGATAATAATCTTTCTCTAAATATTCTTGAAATTTTTGGCCACAGTTATGCTCCTCTCATCTGATGAAAAGTAGTTTTATAATATTTTCTTGCTTATTGTACAAAAAAATTGTTATGACAATTTGAGGGGTGTCATCCCTTTTTGTGAAAAAATGTTTTTTGATGTTTAATGACTTGCTTATGTTGCATTATGTTTGGAAATTGTTAATAAAATTTGTTTATATAGAATTTCCAAAGAGTAATTTTTAAAAAATTGAATTCTATTTAATTACTGAAGCATTTAAATTTCATAATCTGATTATTAATTATTTAGAATGTTTGTTATCTTAGTGGTAGGCTTATTATGTATTTATAATAAAAATTTGATCTTTCCATCATATTAGAAAGTGTCCTTTTTGAAAATATGTATGCTTGTAAGAAGTTGTAGAAGGAGTTTTTTGTAAATATTTTTTAACACTAATAATATAATTTTAACGCTACATCCTTTCACATCTTCACATATTTATGACCAGTCAAAGCGCAGATTAGATAGTAGGAAGTCTACTGTACGTACATGTATACTGTATACTATTGCACAAAGATTTATTGTTCTATTTTTAATATTGTTCAGGATGACATATTCAATAATAATTATATAAGATATTTAATTTAACTACACTATTTTTTAATATATTAATTACTTGAAAATATTCTTTCTTATAAAAATATATAATTTATGATTTGTTGTATTGTAATTTATGATATGGTTATAGCAACACTAATATTAGTTTTGGTAATGAGAGCAGCTATTATTACGCAATCACATAAAAGTTTTTTCATGTATGAAATATATCATATAGCAGATACTGAAAGTAAGAAAATATTTTTAATTAAAAACATATGTATAAAAAATGTTGAAAAGATGCAAAGATCAGTTAATTGTAATTAACATGATTAATAATGTAAAATTTCAGATTCACCGTTTTTATTTGACATAAGAAATAAAATTTATTGATGTTTTACACAGGTTGTCGCTCACGTATTTGTTTCAATGAATAACATATAAAGGCAATATTAATTTATTTCCCTTGTGATATGAAATGTAAAAATATAACCCACGCTTATCCATAATTCACCGTGCCTACTTTTCAAGTTAGGAAACATATAATTATAATTACGAGTATATGTTGAAATTGGTTGTACAATGCTCTCATTGTATAAATCTGTCTGTGGAAAGTTTGTGTTCATTAATATTTAAGGTATTGTTGTTGTAGTAAGGTACCATTGATAAAACAATAGTTATGAGCTGTTCTTGTACATTATATTATACTGTTTTACATAGGTCATCTGTTACTTCTCTCGCTGTGGGAAATTAACATAAAAAATACCTCATTTGTATTTTTAAACTTGAAAATAAATATAGTGAATGTCAAGTAACTTTATATTATTATCAATAGCAGGTAACCCTTATTATTTAATAACTTTTGAGTTAATATCATATGAGGGATTTTTTATATTTTATTTTTCAGAACAAGATATATATATATATATATATATAAAAGAGCATATTACTTGGACCACATATCAAATAATAAGAAATACGTATAGTTAAACTTTAATGTTTGTAGTTCTTATTTCATTTTCAAATTTATTTTAATTTTATATTACTTTTTTCACTAACAATGATACTGATTTTTCTATGAAATATATAGTAAAAATAAAGTTATAAGTAAAACTTGCAACACCAATAAAAACTATGGAAACAAATTTGTGCATATTATATGTACACTGCATACCATTAATAACATAGTTATTTGTAATTTCAACATAAATTAATTCCAGAAATTCAGAGCTATAAGGTGGAATTTATTCTACTATAAGAGAATTATTATTCTTCATAGTTGTGACTGTCTTAAAAGAACGTGCTTCTTTTTACAGTCATTTAAAAATATTAAGCATTATTCTATATATATTGTTTTCAAAATTAATTTTTAAGTAATATAGTGTGATTTTTCTGTTTTATATTGTGTAAAAAGTTTCAAATAATTATACTTTAGTTGAATATTAAATTAAAATCACCCATCAGTAATGTTTTTGTACATTTTTCGTTTTAATGTTAATATGTTTTTAATTGTACTTTTTTTTGCATATGATGTTATTAAGTTTAGCTCTGTTAGTTTTTGGCTTAGTATTTTTTTTTTTAGTCTAGAATCATATTAGATATTTTGGGAATGCTTAGTGTTTTGTCATTTATAATTTTTGGAACATATTAATGGTAGTCTGCAAGACACACAACTAAATTCAAAATGTTTTTTATAAAAATAAATGCAGCTAATGTGATTATTAAGGTAATCATGATATAATGAACTTTTACTTGAAAGATTTCATGATGTTAAGATTTGTTATCTTAGAACCATGGTGCACCTTCAAACATTAGGAACCAATTATTGGAAAGAGAATGCTTTGGATACAGGTAACTGGAGAAGCATGTTGTATATGTCCATGATCTCATATATTTCATTCATTCATGATAAAACTATTATTTCAGTTCTATTTAAGTATCTATTTTAGTACTTATCTAAATATGAAAAAAATTTATGTGATTGAGCTTGTAGCTCATAGTTACCTAATAATAATAGTAATTGTTAAAAAGAATGAACTAATATAAGTTACCTGTTTAGTATTTATCAAGAGTAATTTGTTTATAAATACATATTACTAGTTTTTGCAACTTTTTTGATATGTAATTGCAATTATAGATTTTATGAAATAATATTTAAAGAATATTATATGGCTAGAGAAAAAAATGAACTTTATATTCACAGGATTTCTACCATATACATATATATTATCTATGACAACTATACATTATTTTGAAATTTTTTTGTTAATATCACTTACGAACTCTAATGATTCATTTTCAGCTGATAAAATATATCTGGGTAGTAGTACACCAGTTATGCATATGAAACCTCATAACTGACATTCCAATAGTGAAATAATTAAGAATTTTATGGTTACTTTTAGATTAGTTTTACCAGGATTTTGAATTAGCATCCTTCTTATGGATGCATTTTGTTGATATTTTGATAGCATGGGTTACTTTTTAACTTGTGCGTTAAAGAAGAACTTTTAAAATTAAACTTAAGAAGTATGTTAGATAAAAATGGTTAATAGAAGAATTAATTTTTTAATTTATTAACATTATTTATAATAATCAAATTGAAACAATTATTACCAGATAACTTTCATATTACATTAAACAAACTATGCACATTATAAATACTTATAGTATTATATATAAAGCATATGTATTAATTTACATATAAATATACACATGAATATATGCATTTATACATATTTATATTTAATTGTATAAAAGATGTTGTTTACATATTTGTACATGTACATGTATATGTATATATGTACTAGTTTTCAACAACTAGTGAATAATAAGCAACCCCCCCCCCCCAACCTATGGTCCAGTGAGATAAGGATGATAAAATGTTAATGAGATTAGTTTTGTACAGACTCAGGCCAACCATTCCTGAGATGAATGGTTAATTAAAGTTCAACCACCAAAGTACTGTACACTGATATCCACTGCCTAGCATTTAACTAAGTGTAAAAGTAACTAACATTTCCTAGAATTTGAACCTCAGAACATTTGATTTTGAAAATTAGCTATTAAACAAATGATTTGCAATGACAAGTTTACCACTAGATCAGGCTAAAACAATAGTACAGAATAAAATAATAAAAAAAATAGTACAGAAGTGGTAAAAATTTTTGGTAATTTTATTACTTTCAGTTACTTATTTGTGTTTGACAAAAAGTTACAATTTGTGTTGCTGACAAAATTGCAATCAGCCTATTTTTTTTCTTTATTTATAGTGAAATGAGTGTAGTAGCAGTATGAAAAATTCCCAAGCCTTAACAGGATCAAACCCAGAACCTTTCAGATTAAAGGAAAAAATGCTGCCACTCCACAACAGAGAAGAACAGTTGCTTGTTTTTAGTATATTAAATAATGATAAATAATACAATTAAGTAGTTAATTTATATGGTAAAAATCTATGTAATACATTTTCATAAAAATGTAAAACAAATAATAATAAAATACTTAACAATCACACACATTATTAAGAAAAATACAGCTATAAAGGTATAAAGAAAGTGTAGCAATTATGTTGAAATATAATTATGTAGTTAAAACAAGTTTTTATTTTTGACACAATTCAATAATTACAATCTGTTCCCTTGAAACAATGAATAGATATGTTGAATATTTGTAACTGAAGAAAGAGAGAAAGCCCAACAGCAATTAATTCCTCTATATTATGTTTATTTTGTCTGGTGCTCTGTAACAACTGCCAATGAATAATAATGAAATGGATTTTTTGTAGCTAGTGAAATGCATATCTGAATGGGATTCGGACCCAGAATCTCCAGAGGAAAGGCAGAGGTGCTACCACTCTGCCACTCATAGGTTGGCTAAAACAAATATAAAGTAATATTTTTAAAACACAGATTAAAGCAACAATAAAAATAAAAAATCAGAAAATTAATCTAAAAATTACAGAATGTTTAAAACTAAAAATTTACAAAATATTTTTTAGACTCAGGAAGTATATTTTAATTTTAAAAAATAAAAATAACTTGAAGAATATTATATATAATATTCTTTAGCTCATAAAAACACAATGACTTTTTTAAATTGGCAAATACATTTTATAGAGTTAAACTAAGTTGGTACAATTGTGAATACCAATTATTACCTAATAGGAATACAATTTAATTCATTCTTTTATTGGCATGTCAGTGAATAAGAGGTTTTACAAGTGAAAATCTTATAGTTATATCTAGGTAATTTATATTAACTAATAGTGAATAATTAGGGTTCAAGGTGCTAGTAACAAGAAAATGTTTGGGTAAGGTAAGATTATCTTATATAATATATATGTGCTATATAAATTAGATATGTTTTAAAACTATATTTGTATGAAGTATGTAGGTTGGTGGAGCTACTATTCTGCCAAACTCTGTGGTGAAGTGATAACATCTCTGCCTTTCATCCAATAGGTCCTGGGTACAAATCTCAATCAGACTTGGCATTTTATCTATGCTACAAAAATCCATCCTGCATCAATGGTTGTTATTGGATGATAAGTTTATAATTGGTTAAAAAATAAAATAAATACATTTAAAAATATATGCAAATTTTCTGTGTATATTAGGAAATTAAGCCTAATTATATCAGTTTACAATTAATTATACAACAGCATTACTAAGAATGATTCATAGGTCTCCTTTTGTTTATACAATTGTTAAAGTGTTTTAACAGGATGCTTAATATCCTTTTATTAATTTTTTACTCTGATGTTTATAAATGATTACAACCTATAAATGATAACCTAAAAATAAATGATTACAAATCAATATGTATGCAGAACTGGTTTTAATTTAATTATTCAGTTCAGTTTTTAAAAATGACTGTAACTTTTCTTTATTGAAATGAATGTAGTATATATTTAACATAAAGTACATTTAAAATATAAGATTGTGTAAGTTGGCAGCAGAGGTACATCGATGAACATAATTCACATTTAAAATTGTATTGATTGGATGGAAAATTAGCTCTGTGATAATGTGTACATGCAAATGTTAAACTATGTATCTTTAGGTTTGTTGCCATCAACTTGTGTTTTTAAGTGTATTTCATGTAAAATGTATATTATATGTAAATATATGAACTTTAGTATTATATCTTCATCATCACAGCAATAACAGATTAATACAACCATACTTCATGACAGGAACTAGTTCTCAAAACATGTTGTTAAATATAAAAATTGAAAACGTAAGATAGATTTAAATTTACATATTTATCAAATTTTTGAATTAATTTAAGCTGTTTAAACTGTTCAAAATAAAGAATTGATCTTGTTATTGTCTGTTAATACGTATATATTACCAAATTCCATTTACATATCTATAGCATGTACATTTTTAATACCAGCTATCATTATTTCTTTTAATTTTTGAACTTTTTTGTTATAATATAATTTTCTTTGACTGTTGAGTCAATATATAATTGACTCAGTATAATATTGTTGTCAATATAATTATATCAAGTTTAATTTATTATATATATCTTGCCAATTATCCACCTATTATTTACCTATTTATTTAATTTGCAATATATAAATCCATACATATCCAAAATATTTTACCTATTGTGAATTCTTGCCAATACCCATGAAGAGTTATGAAAAGTAATTATTTGAATAACAGGTAAAACAACATATCCAAAATCCATTCTTATTTCATGTACTGAAAACAATAATTCTATATGGTTATCCATGATTGCTATATCAAATTCTTTGTGGTAAATTTCTTACGAGTTATGTATGGAGTTATTACTTGTGTATTTGAGCTTAACTTTTATGTTATGTAACATTTTATTAATAATTTTCTCTAGTCAATTAAATAGTTTTATATTTGTGTATGATATATTGTGTTTTGTTATACAGATTATTGTAGTCAATTATAGTATTCATACCATCTGATTATATCAGTAATGATATTATTTATATATATATTATGATGTATTAAAAAAATTTTAACAGTTAACTATTTTTAACAAATACTTTTAACTACTATTATATGCAAAATTTTTTTTCTTTATATTACATGTTGTAACAACATCATTTAGTTTTTGCCCTTTTTTTTTAATGAACAACTTAGTATTGATTCTTATAAAAAATATTTTTAGAATAAGGAGGAAGATGTAAAAAACAACAAAATAAAATTATCGTCTTACATTCTCAGGCTGTCATATTATTTCATTATTGTTACTGTTAAAATTTATGATTAATATTAATTAATTGTAATTTAGAAATTTTATCTGTTTGTAATTTTAAATTATTTAAATATATATTATATTAAATGTTTTTTTTTCTTCTTTTTGACTTTTCCTTTTACTTAAGTGATTATCTACATTATTATGTCTACACAAAATGATTACTTACAAGGTTGGAAAATTCTATGTTAACAATTGAATAAATCATTCATTTATTATTCAATTTAAATAACTAACATGAAATATATGTAATATAACTTTGCATTGTGTAACTTAAATAGATGAATCTTTGCTAATAGTTGCTTTGCTAATAGATGATGTAAATCGATTCCATTTGTAATAAGATCAAAAACCTTGTTTAATTTTAAAACCTCTTAATATTGTTAAATGATAATTATGCCCACATTTTCAGCCAGTAAGTAAATTTTATTTAAAACCGGAGTTCTTTTCTGGACACCCAGTATTAGTTCTGAATAAGGTACTTATTTATTATTGAGTGAAGTAAACCTTACTTACAAATGCTTTTAGAAATTGTTTGCATTTATCATAAGGAAAGTATGGTTGAGAATAAAACTGTCCTAACTAGGTAAAATATAGTAGAGATTATCTCAGTGTAACAGTTTGTTTTTTGTTTTACAGTTTTAAAATCCTTCATTGAACTACTTTATTTATCTGCTTGAACTTATTTTTCAGTCATACTCATTTTTAAAGGCTTGTAATTTAAGACAATACTGTCCTCTGAATTGTAAATCATTTCTGTTTTCTCATCACATGAGAGAAGAGTTCCTGTCTATTGTGAATTGAAATTAATACTTTGCATTAGTTCATAATTGTGGATAAGAATAAAACACAAAAAAAGGCCTTTCTGGCAAGTAAAAACAACAACATCAAAAGCATTTTTAAGCAAATTTTTATTTTGGGATTGAGCTATAAAACGTTTAAAACAATAATTTTTCAACATAGCCACCTTAGATCTCAGTATAGGCTGTTTCGTAACTTTGGAGTCGTGAAGCTCAGTGCCACAAGATGTTTTCCTTGCTAAGTTTCTTTTACTTTTATGAACAAGTATAACTTGAAAGTATAGTATTAACTACATGTAAAACGGTAACTATAACTGTTATTTTTTTCAGGGTCTCGCAGTAAGTATTATATTTATGGTTCCAAGAAGAAATAGCTTCTTTTACCAGAAGATTAATTGGTATGAATTTTTGTACCAATGTTCACAGTCTTTTTTTTGTTGATATGGACTGACTGTCAAATTTGACCTATTTATAAATCTTCCTCAGAAATAGAAATGATGAATTTCTGCTGTAGTTTTTATTTTTTCCCACTATATGTTAGGTGCTTGACAATTTTAAGTAAAAATGTGTATCAAACTCATTAAGAATTAAAACTTGGATTATATATTGAAAATGTTTACTTCCTGAACAAATAATAATTAACATAAATTTAAACTGATATTACTACAATTATAGTTTTTAAATTGTAAAGTACTGTTATGATGCTAAGAGGGTAGGCAACTTACCTCTGGGTGCATAAAAGAAATAGATGACCAAGGTTTCCATTTATGGCAGATCAGGTTGGTTGACTGAATCATCTGATAGCTATCTGTAACACGCATGGTATTTTTCCTGATGTGAGATGTATGCAGATAGTTATGTGATTTTGCCCAATTGGCATATTACACAGTATCTTTTTGGACATGGTGCATTTTTGACATAAGCCTGAATTAATCAAACCAAATTTGGTTAACCTATGTTCAGTGCAGGGCCATTGATGATGTGCGCCATGTCATAATGTCTACCCCAGATATGAAGCTAAATGTACGAAACTAACTAAAGTAACTAAACATGGATCAATCCTGGTTTTGATCGCAAGTTAATTGGAAAACTGAAAGGGAATGGAACATAGTTGCTGGCTTCCTTAGATTCTTACCCCTGAAGTGGAAGGCTGAGGGGTTTGATGCTGTTACAAATGCATTGATAAAATAGTAACTAGGTGGCTAGGAGCTTGCCTGTGTGCTTGCTTCACCAAGGTAGGTGTTATGGCATTGAGCCCCACTTAGCTGAGATATTCACCATTTAGGATGTGTGGAGAACGCTGTGGTGTGGGAGGGGATAGGCATTGACCTCGCTCCCAAAAGCAGAGCAGAGATGGGGTATGTTTTCATTAGAGGCTTATTAAATTTGTTTCTTGATTTTTAAGTAAATCAAGAGCACTTTGAGTAAATTGAATTGTAGGACAAAATTGCTGTTGCGATCAACAATTGTTTTGTTGGTATGAGGATAGTATTTTTGGTGTTTAAAGATTTAATCAAGGAATAATGTGAGTGCATAGTCTAATTGAAGTTAGATATAGGAAGAGTTTTGTGTAAAACCTTCACTGTTAGAGGAAGACGTGGGGATCACGCTTCCACAAATCGGTTAATTTGATAGTTGCGGGTTGTAAGTTACGGTAGGTGGTTGTTGTTGGAAGAGGCCATAAGAAAATGATAGTAGATTAATGATAGTAGTTAATCCAGTGATGGAAATGTCTGTTGAGGCATTTGCATTGGTGCATCCTGACTTGAGGCCAAACTGATGACTGTGTTATGTTATAAAGTTTAGAGGGTCTAAAAGATGACCTCCAGTAAAGCCCATCAGGACTAGGAATGGAGGGGGTGATGTGCCAACCGGGATCATCACAAGGTGGGTGTCTTCCCATACAGGGATCAGGATGTAAATTTACTGTATAAAAAGAATTTACTAGTTGATGAACCAGAAAACTGATTTATGAGTGTTTTTCATTAATAAAAAAATTAACTGATATGTGAATTGTATGAATTGATAAATAATGACAGATAATAAACAATAAAATGAATTTGAATAAGATGGTGCAAACAATTACTTAAGTAATATTAATTATTAAGTAGTTATTTTAGTTCTGTGTGTATTATATTATGAATATTTATTAACTATTTTGGAATGGGTTGTGCTAAAACTGTCAATAATTTTTATCCTGGCATGCAGAGCTGTTATTGAAACCATTGTATATCATGCTGTTTTCAATTTATAAATTAAAAAAAAAATACCACTTACCCAGAAAATTATGTAGAATATGATGGATGATGTTTAGAAAATGCCCTATTTTTCACTTTAAAATGTTAATATTACAAAAATTAAATTTTTTAAATAAAAAGAAATACTAAAAGTTTATTTTTGTTCTATATTCTTAACATTATACTTAATTTCAAGAAAACGCACTGTCCATAAAATCTACATAGATTACTAAATAAAATCATATAATAAGTATGAAATTTGAAATATTATTTTTGTTATGATAAATAGAAATTTTAAAGTACATGATAATTTTTGTCTTGGTTTTCTGTATTGGCTAACATTTATATTTCAGATAGCACTGTCCATGCAACCCCTTGTTACACCTTGTGGAAACAGTTCTTGACTTTCTTTTTCTTCCTTCAGAAGTACATAAACAACATTCTGACTCCTTTTCTGGCAATTTTCTCAATTATATCTCGCATCATCCTTGTATCTTACAACCTTTTTTTATGTGATGCACATAACACATATAAAAGATTTTTTTAATGATATTTTTTCAAGAAATAGTTGACCTGACAATAGGAAATACTAAATAATGAAATATTACTGACTAATATGTTTAAGGTGCAGAAAATTTTAACAAAAAAAGCACAAAAACATAGTACTTCAATAATGCTATTTTTAATTGTAAAAAAACGATTAAAATATGAGTATATGTGATTGCAATAATTATTCAGTATATCATGTTAATAGTGTATTAATGAAAGTTTCATTATTAGAAAAAAATTATAGTTAGAAGTATAATTATTTTTTAACATCAGTAATCTGTGCTCTTTCAAATAAGTTAAGAAATTTTTTGATAGTAACCAGGCGTTTCATTCTGAAAATGAACAAAAATAGATTAGTAAATTTTTAAAATAAATTGTAATTACAGTTATTTATTTTTTAATAAATGTAATTAAAATAATGCCTAATTTTTTATTACTGTATAACTTTTTAAAGTAAATATGGATGAGTTAAACATTTAAATGTATGAAATAATATGTATGTCGATAAATTCTGCTTGTTCAAAATACCCGGAATTTGGTAATTAGCCTCCTTTCTATTGACAATTTACAATACTGATCTCCCATCACAATACTGAAAAGGGAGATTACTTATCTCCCTCGTTACGAAGTGTTCCAGAAGCTGTTTGCAACATTTCTTAATGATGTTGCTCATTATTCTAATCTTAAATTTTTATTTTTGTGACTGAAATGTTATTCTGATCTCAAATCAGAGAAACATTTACATTTCATGAAGTTATTAAAGCACAGCAAGATTGGTTATGCCCATTATCAAATTTCTGTTTCAGATTATAACACAAAAACTCATTATGGGTTGAACAAAGAACAAAGAAGAGGGGTTAAAGTAGGAAAATAATCAACATTTTTACTTTTTAAGTACAAATAAAACTATTGATATATTAAATTCACTTTGCTTTTTAAGTTTTCTGTGTAAAATCAAAGACAAAACTGTAGGCAATGATATATCCTTGCCTCATTCTCTTGTGTAGTGAAACTTACCTTTCACTATTTTCTAAATTAATGCTACTTGCAGAAATTGTAAATAGTTGTTCTTTTTCAATATTCTGCTTATTTTTCTAAAAAAATTAATATTGCACATACAATTCAAGTAATAAAAGAAAGTATTCAATTAAAAAAATAACACTATATATCAGCAGTTAGCTAGGGGCCAAGTCCTATTAATTGTAACCAAAAATATTAGAATACAATTAAAAGAGCATAGAACAATAAAAACATGGCACCTTCCTCTGAAAAATAGCACAATATTTATTTATTTATTAAAAAATTATCATAAAAAAGAAAACAGTCTGGAAGATGAGACACAAAAAAATTAGATTTATTGTCAAAATTATTAATTATAAACAAATTTGTTTTACCTCATATTTATAAATCGCCATTATCTATTAATTCCTGTACAAGTTCAGACATTTTTTGTTGGCACTGTTCATTAAATGATGAAACTGGTTCAGCTGATTCTTCTTGAGTCTGTGCTTCATAGAGATCAGGTGCTTCTTCTGAATCACAAGTACATATTGGTATCATATCAATAGCAAGACCCAAACCATAACGGCCACATCTGTGTATCTCTTTCAGCAACCTATTAAAAAAATACATATTTAATGTGTATAGGTTTATTAAAACTTTAAGATTGAATTGAATAAATGTTACCAATACGGTACACATGGCATATTAGTAACTAATAATTCATACTAAGTCACCTAATCATTCATTGCTAAGTCAATGAGTCTAATTTTAATGAAAATTTCATAATGAAGGAATGAATGACAAACGATATACAGTGAAAATTTATTTATTAGAAGTAACAAAGCTTTGGGTAAAGATTGTAGTTTACATAAAAGTATTGATAACAAAGCATTTTTGATAACTTTTAAAAACTTAAAGAATTTTTTGCAATTTTTAAACAAATCTTCCTTTCATATTGAAAATAACATTTTGTATATGATAAAAATAAATCATAATGGTTGTGAAGGACTATTGTTACCCATGTTGTATATCTATAAGTTGCCTCTTGTAATCCAAGAGGTTGCATTCAATTACTCATGCCTTAAATTATTATTAGTCATTGTAACAAAGTCATGAAAAGAACTGGACTGAAGAAAGGAGTAAAAAGAAGAATCAAATAATGACCTAAAACATAAAAAAAACACTGGAACAAATTATATTAATGGCCTACAAAATAAATTAACTTCATTAAAAGAAAGAAAAAAATGATATCATTTTACTTTTGTGTTATATTAAAATAAATTTGATTCACCGTGTGTGTGTGCATGTGTGATTTTTCCATTGAAGTTTTCTATACTAGAAATAAGACAGAAATAAACATGACTTTTTTTAAGCTAAATTAAAAATGAAGGAGAATTATCGTATAATAGAAAATTATCAATAAAAATCTGGTAAATAGATATAAAAATGAAATTAAAATTTTTTATAGTTTTACTACACTTTGATACCGCTCAATAGTTGTTCCAGAGTATATAATAGAAAATTAGATTGTGTACTGAAAAAATATATGTATATATCTGAGATATTGTTTCAAATTAATACACAGATTGTAACAGGGTATACAAACATGGTTTCAAATACAACTCATTATACAACATACTCAATACATCACAAATACAACATAATTCAAGAATGAAAAAAATTAACTTAAAGATACATGAAAATTAATTTATGTAATATCTTGAAAAGGTAATTTTGCTTCAAGATTTTAAAATTTTCATTTAAGCAGAAGTTAAACATTCAATCTTCAACTTTCAGGCTGATTACTGTGCAGGTTAATCATATAATTTTACAAGCAAAAGTGTAACTACACTTTTGCAAGTGCACACTAGGTATAGAGCATTTCTATTTCTGTAAAAAATCAACTTGTTGCAGTACATTATAAGCATATTTTTTTAATAAAAAAGTATTTTCAGTAATGTACTGCTTCTATCCTTTAGGTTGCTAGCACTGTGATCCCCCTGTGCAAGTGTGGATTCCTGGTGGGTAGGTACTGATGCATAAAGCGTTGCTTCTTTTCAGGCAGATCCTTGCTACTTTTTATACTTTCATAATATTTTTCAAATATTGTAATTCTTGTGTTGGTTGATCTTACTCTCCAACCAATGATCCATCTTATTATCTTTCCTTCTGTTAGTAAATGCTATGAAAATTTCCCTGTTTTGTGGTTTTGCTCCCTTCTTCCTTGGGCAAATATCATAGAAATCTCATTATCTTGTGGCATTGTCTAGAGACTCTGTTTTGTACCTGCGATTTGCACAAAAATCCTGATTACAGACTATGGTGCTTGTTGGGTAATGCTAAATTTTTCACTTAATTCATTTAATTGCAAGAATATTTGGTAGTAATATTAGGATCATACTTTGTAACTTTTTCCAAAATAACAACTTTCACAAACGTCAAATTGAGCGAGCCTACATGAGATGTGCCTGGACATATCTGGAACAATTAGGAAAAATCTGTCTGGTGAACTGAGTCTAAACAAACTTCACAGCTTCATATATCATCAAATCACACCTCACTAGATCACAAATAGAATTGTAACTCAGGACCTTGTACCACCACAGGTGACCCCTTGGCAGACAATCATGAAATGTCTTTTTAGGAATACTCCACCAACTGAACCAAGCAACACCAGAGTTCAGAGAAGGAAGCATTTAGATACAGTAGCGAACAAAGGGAATTTTTGTTCTGTGGCACACTGATTGCTGTTTGGTATTTCAGGTTATGTTGCTCTGTCCCAACACACACAAATGACCCAAAGACAGATTGACAGTGAGTGTAGTTTGGGGTTAGTTATTGTAAATGAAATCATGAAAAGGTTTAGGAAAACAGGTTCTGTTTCAACAAAGTGAAAAGGGAGATGTGAATGGAAACAGAAAACCATGTCTACACAGGACCAATTACTAATAAGAAAAAGTAAAATTAATCCTCAAATGTCAGCTGTTGACCTTAATAGAGACTTGAGAGCGAGTGGGATAATGTTTCTGATATCACATAGTTCATAGAAGATTGTTGGCCGCGGGAAGGATTGCTCGGAAACCTAAAAAGAAGCAGTTACTGACAGGTTATTAAGACAAAAATACTTAAATAGGCAAAGAAACATAGAGAATGGACTATTGAGATGTGGAAAAAAGTTATCTTTTAGACATACTCATTTCTTTGTCCAACACGAGAGAGTAGCCTACATTTGTAAGTCAGCAGATGAGAAGACTACTAAGCCAGCACATCTGCAACGAGCTCCCGAACACCCAGTCAAAAAGATGTTTTGGGGATATTTTACACATGAAGGGCCAGGAACACTTATGTCTGTGAATGGAATGATGAAATAGAACCAAAAGATGCCAAAGAAACCCATTAATACTTTGGTATTAACCATATGCTAAAGAAAAATAGTCCCACTTGTGCAGAAGAACCCCGAAATCATTTTCCAACAAGACCTTGCACCATGTCCCACGTCAAAGAAAGCAGAAGAGTTCTTTAAAAACCAAAAAAAATTGAGTGCTGTGATCAGGGAAATCCTGTAAACTGAATCCTACTGAAAATTTATGGGCCATACTAAAAATAAGACTTGGGAAAATGAATTGTAGCACAAAAACTGACCTTATTAGTTCAGTGATACAGGTAGGTATTTTGAGATGAAGAAATCAAAAATCATTGTTCTACCTTAGTGGAATTAATGCCAAAGAGGCTTAATGAGATAATCAAAAACAAAGGAGGACAAATAAACTATTAAGTTTGGCTACTAAACATTTTTTCTTTTAAAAATAATGTGTTCGGATTAATTTGTTTGCCACTGTATGGTGGGCTGCTACTTAGAAGATAATATGCGATCAGAAGCACTGGAATGCCCCAATACTACATACACGAACAAGAAAAATACAAAGTCCAAAATCAAACCAAAGCTTACATTTCCACAAACAATGTAAACTCGCTCATGCAGACCAGTAAACTAAAAATAATAACTGGCCTAATGGACCAACACAAAATTCTCATCATGGGTCTGCAGGAAATAAGAAACACCGACCAAGATGCTATGATACAAGATGCTTGATATAGGTTCTACAAATGTATACCTGGGAAGAGTGATGAAAAATGTCCTACAGTTTGGAACAGACGTTTTGGTCAGCCTCAAAATAATAAACTCCATACAAGAATTCAAGTCACAATCCCCGAGAATCTCAACACTCATTCTAAAAGCATTTAATAAAATCTATATTCTAAAAAAGGGAACAAAACAGACCCTAATAATTACAGTGGAATCTCACTCCTAGATACATCATACAAAATTCTTCCAAGAATCATCCTCAACAGGATTGGTTCACAACTCAAGAATACCAGGGAGGTTTCATACCCTGGAGGAGCTGTCCAGACCAGATCATGAGTTCAAGCTAACAATGGATTACAACAGGAAAAGAAAGAGACACATGGTGGTAACATTTGTAATTTCAAGAAAAATTTTGACTGCATCCACAGAGAATCCCTACTAAAAATTCAAGACACCTCTCAGACTACATACCAAACTAATAAACATGATAAAACTGACTCTCACAAACACTAAGTCAAAGGTAAAATTCAGATGCGAGCTCTCAGAACCATTTTTTTTCTTGATGATATTGGCACATAAGCTTGAAGCTTGTGCACAGGATATGGAAATGTAGCGTATGAAAAATGCCATGCCTGACTGTGATTCAAACCCAGGATCTCCAGATGAAAGGCTAAGATGCCACCACCTGAGATCAAAACAGAACTGTGCCAAGGAGATGGGCTCTCACCGCTACTATTATACCATACTTTAGAAATGGTAATGTGGGAGTAGCTCAAAAAATGCCCCTGAAAGTAAAAATAGGCCAAAAATCAAAACCACTGTCTTGGCCCGACAACTTGACAATGCTAGCAAACTACATCGACAAAGCTAAACCACAAATATTAGAACTTCAAAACATTACAGATAAAATTACTCTCAAAATATCATTTGAAGTGACAAAACTTATGCCCCCAAAACCAATACAATTAAAAGAAGTAAATGTAAACAGTAATAAAGTCAAAATAGTAACCCAATTTAAATACCTTAGAGGAATAATAACGAACAACCTAAACAAAAAAACCTCGATCCAAATAAGAACAAAAAAAACTAAAGCTCAAAAATTAATCTGGTACACTTACAATAAAAATGCTTATTAATAAATGCAAAAATAAGCCACCACAACACAGCTATAAAACCAGAAGCCACAGAAACAGTCTTCCACCTGAACGAACAATCAAAGACAGATAGACTACAGAAAATCGAAAGACGAACTGGAAAAACCTGCACCAATGAAAAGTACAGAAAGACAGGCAGTGGTGGATTTTGCCCAACAAAGTCATGTATGAAGAGTTAGAACCTATCACTGATACCATACATAAGAGGAGACTAGAATTCTTTGGACATATCATGAGAATGCAAGATTCAAGATTTCTGAAACAACTAATACAGTACAATCTTGATTCAAAAACACCAAGACAGAATGCAGGTAGATCAGAGAAATAAGAGAGGATCTGAAGGAAATTGGTCTTGAACTAGAAGACAACACAGATAAGATAAAATTAAACAAGAAAATCCAGAACAAAAACTCTAGCTTCACACTCACAACACGAACATTTTCAACACTAGAAAGAGCACAAAGATCAGAACATATTAAAAGTACTGGGAGGGCCGCAAGACCCAAACAATTTCATTGAAGAAACTTGGATAATGGACTGACTAAAGTAATCCTATGTGGTCATAAAAGGTAACAATAAGGAGGTAGTGTATTTAAATGAGCAAGATTTAAATGTCTGGGATACACCTAACCATCTTTCCATCTACTTCTATCTATGAAGCTGGCAATCTGCTGAAGATGTGCTTGTTTAAAGAGATTGAAATCTTTTCAGTTGAAAATGAAATGCTTTTTTTGGAAAAGATCAGACATATATCTTAAGATGAGTTTATTAAGGTGAACAAGAAATTAATCAGAATTGACTAAACTTACCTCAGAAAAAAGAAGCAATTGTTAAAAGAGAACTGTCTCCCTTAAGGATAAACTGGGATCTTCAATATTGTAAGTAGGAAAAATATAAAAACAGAGTTTTTCCTGACTGGAAGAGTGGAAAAACACCTTTGAGTAGTATCATGCATAGATGTTCAAGTGGTAACATTCAAATTTTTAGCAGTCAGGAGGGTAAAGAAATGCAAGAATTGTGAAGCAAGAAGCTGGATAAAAATATCCACATTCTCTGAAAAATACAGAAATCAACATATATAAAGGCAGCATTAAACTCTTAACACATGAATTTAAAATTCTGGTATAGACTAAATTCCCATAATTCACTAGTTTAAACTGCTTACATTATTTCCTACATAAGAAAAGAACACAAAGACCTGCAATAGTGAATAAAATGCATTTACCATTAAGCTTTATAAGACTACAAACACTCATCCTTAATATTATATATAATTTTAAAAAACAGTTTACCAAATTCCATTTTAATTTCCTCAAGCGCTTCTGGCTATTCTGCTACCTTCAATAAACTGGAATTTGGTAAGCTGTTTTTTAAAATTATATATAATAATTATTATACCAAATGATGCCATATTAGAAAAACTCATCCTTAAATATAAATATAAAACACAATTAGTTGTTACAGATTAATTCCTGACAATCAATACTTCATTTTTACACTGATTCAAAAATTCCCACTGAACAACATCTTAACGTTAAAGCAGCAATGATATAAGCATTAGATTAAAATACTGGTTATATTTTTAACATGCTTTACATTTTACACTTTTTCCTTACTTAGTCACTAATTTTAAACTTGATTTCTGTAACAGTTTCTTATATTATTTCCATTGCAATATGTCTCTCTTTTTGAATACTTATTTTCATTAGAAGCAATTCATTGCTTCCTTCAAATATCACTGTTTTCTTTTTAAACCTGTTCCAAAAATGAACTACATTATTAGATCTAAATATTTAATGAGTTAAATTTGTACAGATTAAAAAACTATAGAATGTGATGAATAATCAAAGTAATAATATAACATTAATAAAAAAAAGGATAAATTTTCTGTGATTACATTTCTTTAAGAGGCTTTTCTTTACAGAAAACTAGATTTTCAGGACATCCCAACTGGTCTAAAGTCACACACAGTGTTGAATAGTAATCTTCTGTTAATTGTGCCATAAAAGATGTACGTAGTTCATGTGAAGTGCAGCAGTATAATAAATTGACAATATCAAGTGCTGGTGAACCATAACGGGCCACTTGAAAGTCTACCAGACATACCTGTTGATTACAAACAAACTAATGATACACATAAAAAAGATGGCATAACAATAATAAATATTTGCATTGAAAAAAGTAATAATCATAGTAGTAATACTAGTAATAATACAGTAAGAAAATTTCTTAAATCCCCCACCAAAAAAAAAATAATTTTAAGACTGATAAGTAATCTCAATAGGACAACATGTTTTATTAGAAAGTAGTGAACACAGTATGAGATAATTTACAGATCAGGATGAAACTATATATCATATGCTCTAAAGAAGAGCTTTTTCAATTGTACAACTTGCAATTATAAAATCATTAATACGTTGCCATGAATTATAATAAATTGGAGGCTGCAGTTTATTTAAAAATATAAAATCGTTCTTATTTAATAGAGCAATATCAATAAATGTTTTTTCAAAGATATTTTTATTTTATGATGTAATGTGCAGAAAATTAAAAACATTTATTTGGGATAAGTGGAGAGTAAGTACAGGCATTAAAGATATTGCCAATAGAGATGAAGAATTGTTACACAAAAATATTATTATTGTAGTACTAGTCACAAAAGCCAAATGATCTCCCTGTAGAAGATCAGGATGAAATTTTGAATAACATGAAGTAGCAGCAGAAATCTTAAAATTGGAAGTTACATAAGCAACATATGAAGAATATGAACAACAATATATCATATGAATGATATGAAGAATGGAAGCCTGTGGTTACAAATTAGCTGCCATCACAAATGATTTAGTGCTTTCAATGAAGATGGATTACAAGTAATATTATAATCTACAAAGGTTAGAGTCTCCAAAAGATTTTTTTAATACAACCATGATTACAATCCTTAGAAATGTAATGCCATAAAGTATTTAGATCACAGAGCAGTTAGTTTAATTTTGCATTCATCAAACATTCTTCTGTGAATTTTGAACAAAAAAATATGTAATAAAATAGAGTAAGTTTTTAAAGAAGAAAAATATGAATTCAGGAAGGGAAGAGGCCACAATAGATATAGAAAAAGCATTTAACCATATTATTTGTTTTTTCCATATCTAAAAAAATACAATAAAGAGATGGCCTAGTGAAGTTTTGAAGTAGACTGAAGAGATCACGGAATGAACTGATGGGGAACATGACTCTATTTGGATTTAGGACTTGGCTGCCAGAAATCACCATGTTTGCTATGCTTACTGAAGGCCAAGAAGCTAAAGACAAGACACCTAATTAGAGATCAAAATGATAGGGTGGTCTTGCTGGGCAAAGAGCTGACATTCAAGACAGGACTGATGTTCATTATAACTGTAGACACTTCTAAAGGGGAAACGCAGGTTCTGATGTGACATCAAAAGGGTGGTAGAGAAGATCCTGGCTTAGATGGAGATGGTAGTTTTTGGTTTGCCGGGGAACATGACAGAAATGTCCAATAGGAGGTTGCTAGACTATACTGGAAGAAGGAATGGGCAAATCTTCGGGGTCCATTTCATCCAGAAGTCCAGACGAGGAAAGAAGACAACGAGAAGGGCCATCAGGATGAAGATGCCACAGGAGGTGACTGAGAGCAAGACTTTAGTAGTCAGATTGACTGGTAAATCTTACACCGACCTATTGAAAGTGGTGAAAGAGCAAGTTCCAGTGGAGGAGATCGGTGATGTACTGTCGTTGAGAAAAGTTGACAATAAAGAGGTTAAAATCAGAATAAAAGCTGAGACAAAAGCTGTGAAGGTTCTCAAAACAGTCCTGCAAGATAAGGTGGAAGATATTGAAGTTGATACAGGAGTAGATCCGATGGAAAACTATGGTGGATATACAGGACATTGAAGCCAAGATTTATGAGTTGATAATTACGGAGGGTGTATCTAAGACCATTGAAGCTGAGGAGGTACTGAAGCTAACATCAGTCAGAACTGTATATGGAAACACAAAGAATGTTATTGTTATATAACAGAAAAGGCTGCCAAAGCAATTGTGGGCCAGAGAATCTATGAGTCCATTGTTGTGTGCTTTCAAGGGAAGGGAGGACAGACGTTTCAGATGTTGGGAGTCTGAGAATGCAGCATCAAAATGCAAAACACTGAATCAGTCTGCACTTTGCTTTAACTGTGGCAAACCAGACCACAGAAGGGACAAATGCACTAAGACAGTGATATATACTTTTGTGGTAAGGAGGGTCACAGTACAAGTAATAAGCTATACGAGAACGGAAGATGAGAGTTTTGAAAATGAGGAGTAGTACTCCTCATTTTGAAAATGAGGAGTAGTTTTGAAAATGGCAGCACTCCCTCAGGAATGCTGCCATTGGCTGCCTCTTTAGCTCAGTGGCAGAGCAGCGGTCTTACTGCCATTGGCTTCCCAGCAACTGGAATCCCTATGGTGAGCAGTGGTGAAGGTGATGGTTTCGTCTTGGTGGACGTTGGGATCTGGTAATGTTTAGCTGTCATCACTCCCCTAACACTACTTTGGACGTCTTCAGAAACTTTGGTGAAGTTTCCAAGCCCCTGGTGAAATGATAGTCGTTGGAGGGGACTTAATGCTAAGTAGATAGAATTTGATGGAAACAACAGGAATCATAGGAAAAACTTGCTAGGTAAGGCGAGTAGGCAGTGAGAGTTCTAGTGTGTGAACTGCGATGAAATCCCTCTTTTGAGAGTTGTAGCTCTCTACCCTGGATAGACTTAACACTAGTGTGGTTGTGCCATGTCAACAAGGTCAGTGATTAAATGATTGGATGGTTGCAGATAAAATCACCCTTAGTGACCACCATTTTATCCTGTTTGATGTAGCAGTGATGGGAAGGCAGCAAATACAGCCAAGAATAAGAATTTTCAGGGAGGGCTACCTAAGACTGAAGCAAAGGATAGCTCCAACATGGATGGAAGCCTATCTGGACTCCAGATAGGCTATCATAGTAAGAGAAGAGTATGAACAGACTGGAGTTTTAGAAAAGGCAGAATCTAGGAGTATAGGGTTTACTGGTGGATCCCGGAATTCTCCACCCTCAAGAAGGAGTACTGGACTACAAGTAAGATGCTCTAAAGGCAAATTGTATGGTATCGATGGCCATCTCATCATTACCACCGTGGATGCCGAATTTAGAGAAAAAAGGCGTTTATATAAGTTGGCCATTGGATCATTTAAGAGAGAGAGAGCAACTGTTTGCAGTTTGACTGAAACATTTGGGTTAGAGGCTATCAAAGAGTCACTAAGCATTTTGGCCGAAGGCTGCTTCTAATTTGGCTTCAAATTTGAAGCAGCATCAAGGTGTGCTCTACCCTGAAAGTGTTGACATAGTCAGGGAAGAGACAGTAGCAGACGATATTCTAAGATTCATCATCAAGGAACTTTTAGCAGCTACCAGGAAGATGGGGTTGGAGAAAAGCCCTGATCCATGTGGAATACCGTTGGAAGTTGTGTGTATTATGTTGGAGGTAGCTCCATTCAAGATATTGGAGGTATTTAACCACATTTTGTTTTATGAGTGAATTTTGAATGACAGGAAGGAGTTACGACTCATCCTATTGAAGAAGGCAGGATGATCAGTGCATGATCCAGCAGTCTACAAACTGGCTACAAATTATTATTAACATATGTGAATGAATTATGTAACATAATTTACTGATTTGATTGGCCATTAAATAATGGTCATGTGACCTCAGGGAACTTTAAAACAGAAAAATAATCCTACAATGTTCCTTAATACTGGCATTATTCAACCAATCAAATTATAATGACATAATTACATTAAATATAGTTATATATATATTTACTCAAATACATATAAAATCTATAAATAGTAATTGAAATAAATCAATAATACTCTGATATATTATACAAACCTGTAATATGTAATAATCTGTATTAAGTAGAAGTTACAGATAACTTTGTTAAAAATGAATTAATAATTGACAGAACAGTAATAATAGTAATAATTTTTATTTTATTTTATTTGCTTTGTTTGTGCAACAGAACAGTTATACAAAACCTTTGTATGTTGCACAATATCACATAAAGTCACAAAAAAGCAGCCACAAGTCAACAACCCACATACAAATTAAAAATACAATAATCAAAACACAATAATAATAACAAGAATAAAAATAATAATAACAATTATACAGTCAAATACAAAAAAATAATAATTAGAACTTTAAAAACGGTAGCTATGGAGTGATAATAAAAACACATAGATGAAAACATACAAAAACAAAAACATATACCATTCCAAATATACTAATACCATTCCAAATATTACTAATACATTCAAAATAAAACAAGTTAGAAACAATAATCCTTAAAAAACAACAATAATTTTAAAATCATGAAAGTGAGCATTACACCAAGGGCAATAATCCATCGCCACGTAACCCTCTCAAATTTTTAATGAAGGTTGTCTCATCTTCCCAAAAGCTTAGCTTATCCTGGAACTCTACTGCAACACTGGTACACCGTTCAATTGGAGACACGGCGGAATCAACCGGGATCACAAATTGCTTAAAAGACCTCACCGACCTGGCCTGGTTCCGCGAGACAACATGGTAACGCGTCGGAAGTTTATTGTGCAGAGCTCTATAAAAGAAAACCAAGTCAAAGTACGTTCTTCTATCAGATAACCTGGAAAGGTCTAATCGCCTCAACATATCCTCTCTACTAGCGCCAACAAACAATCTCCAAACTTAAAACGCATCCAGTTCAAGAATCTATTCTGAACATCCTCAACCAGATCAGAGGCAAAAACTCGTGTACTATTCCACACCACGGTCGAGTACTCCAAGCGACTCCTCACCAAAGATTTGTACAGCAGGTTACAAGTGGAAATATTGTTAAACCGTCCACAAATCCAAAGGACAAGACCAAGGTCCCGGCGTGCTTTATTGACAATCCGAGCAACATATTCGTGAAAATACAACTTCGTGTCAAATAAAATCCCGACCAATGTCGGGGTCAACCAATGTCTCAGTGACAATAGCATGCGTACCAATCCTATAGCTGAAAACAGAGCTCGACGTCTTACGAGACAAAGTCAAATGTTTGGTCTTTCGAAAATTCAAGGGCATACAATTGCGGTCAGCCCACTCACAACCTTGTTAATATTCAATTGTAGCAACAGGTGATCCATACAATTCCTGATCGGACAATATATTTTGACGTCATCCGCAAACATCTGAAAATTGCACGTCAAAAGATTCCTGATAACATTTATAAAAATAATAAAAAGAAGGGGACCCAAAACAGAGCCTAATAATAATAATAATAATATTCATTGGGGATTGTCTTACTAGACTTTTCATTGATAACTAGTTTTAATTTACATCTATTAACAGATTGACTGCCATGAGAGTTATTTTTGCCTTAAATTATAATTTTTTTGGCCTCAAAATCATGGAGAGATAAATATATCTCTTGTGGCACTGGGTATCACTTTTGCCTGAAAGAGCATTCTCTTTCTTACCTCTCAAACAATACCTAAAGTCTAAAACATGCAATAAATGATCAATATTTTAAAAGAATATGTTGACTTACCAGAACAAAGTAATATTGCTCTTCATAAATATTAGTTTGTCTATTATTTTCCAAGTTGTTAACACTAAGAATGTTCTTTTATTCACTTCATTATTTCATTTTTTACTAAAATGCATATTTTGTTTTAGTTTCATATTTAGTTTACCACTAAGAAGTTTTTTACAATTATTATTTTTACTATATTATTATTTCAGCTGACTAATATTAAATAAGACACTAAACTATATTGAAGAATATTCAAACAAATTTTATACAATTACAAAATAAAGTTTTTACATCACACTTTTTGGCTTAGATGTATGTCTTGGTGTTAAACATGTCATGCACATGTTTATTCCACATGCTTCACATCCTGTTTTGACTTGCCTGGTCTTGCGCTGTGTTGTTAATTGCACAATTGATGTTACATACTTTTTGTAACAAATCTTACATCTAGCTGGTTTGTAAGGTTTTATAATAATTTGTTTCATCTGTGGGTTAACAATAAGTATTTTCCTACCAATAAACATTCCTCTCTAAATCTGATTATGGTTATATTCTTTCCAGTCACAGTTTTATAAATGCTTATAGCATTTTTGGCTGTAGTATTAAGCAGAATTTCAAATATGATTTTTTGGTATCACTTTTGTGATCTGCAAAGTGATATTAGTATACATATCACTTTGCAGAGAGTATATTAGTAAATGATATATTAAGCTAAATGATCCCACTTAGTCAGCCAAATCAATTAACAATTTCGCTTTGTTATAATCCACAACTACAGCTAGTCTCCTAATTTCTTTACCTTGTTTAATCATGGTATATGTTTCTTCAGTATGTTTAGTGGAAAGCATTAGCACATCTTTCTGATCTTTCCACTTTAAAACAACTACATTATCACAATTTTTTTATGCGATCAGCTCACCTACCTGCAATTTAGTGTCAGTTACAATTTTAGGATTCAATTTTCTATTCTTTCTAAGAATGCCAACTAAATGTGTGGTTCTGTTAAGTAATATGACAGTCAAATCCAGACTCATGTACCAATTATCACAATATAACATTCTTTGGTTCTGCTAATTCCATCACAATTTGTTTAGATATCTGTCCCTGAAACCCTGCTCTGTCTACTTTACCACTACAAACTCATACAAATAATGTGTAGCAATCTTTTTTACATAATTTGAACACTTTTATTCCATACTTGTGCCTTTTTCCTTTTACATACTGGCGGAAAAAATGCAGCTCAAGAATGGGATCATGATCTCATATATACAAATATTCTCATCCGGATTAACACACATTCTAAAACTATTAACTACCTTATTAATCATTCCTTGTACTTTATACAATCAATGATTTGGTGGGACCTCCTCATTATTAGAATAGTGAAACAAACTACATAGTAACTTAAAACGATTTTGACTCATCTTGACTACAGGGCTACAATAAATATCATTGTTTCGCCAGTAATGGGTATTGATGGCAACTGACATAGATCCATGTATAAAATTAAAAAAAATTCTGGTGATTAAATATTATTAATTCTCACTAGTGAAAGATACTTGAGGTCTATTAAAAAATAAATGGTATATCTCCTAATGGATTTACCAGTTACAATAGTTTGATTAATGTAAAACTACTCACTTCTTGAATATATCCAGAATTATTGTATTTAAACATAATATTGTTAGACCAACAGTCTCCATGACAGAGCACAGCAAGAGGCTCTCTTGGCTTAACCATTTCAACCATACTTCTAAATACTGAATCTCCATCAACAAATGATTTAAATTTTTCAATGTAGTCTGCCATTTCTATACCAGTGAGTTTTTCTTTAACCTGTATTAATTACACACATAAACAAGTTACATAACTTAAAATAAATATTACGATGTGAACTGATATCTAATTCATTTTTAAATTGGGGCAGCTATATTTAAACCAGTTATAGTAACACCAGATGCGATTCTTTTAATGGCTGGGTTTTTTCAGCCATTAATTACTATGTTTCATTATATATAGTTCTATACTCTATCACAGTGCAACCCCTTCTGTATTCTGAGAGAATGGCTTGTTGCTTTGTTTACGGTCTGATTGGACGTTTGTTTGTTGGTTGTAGAGAACTACTACGCTATTTACTTTATTAGTTATTGTTTATATTTTCTTTATTAGGTGATTTGTGAGTATTATGTCAGGAAAGGAGAAGCAGAGTAGTCCCAGAAGGGTAAACAACCCACCTCTGTTAGTGAGGTATTGACTGAGGTATGAATTGATGATTTGTCTGCATCTTCAGGAGAGGAGGAACCTAGGGCTGGTGTTTTGGGTGTTTCTACCCCAGCCAAAAGAGATGAACTTAGTTGTGAGTTTCGTAAGGTTCTTGGACGTGCAGGAAGATCAGCTACGCTTCTGCGAGAGTTCAACGAATGGTATGATAAAGTGTGAAATTTTTAGAGGGTCCTAAAAGTGGTTCAGTGGGTTTATGAAAGGTGGTTTCCTCTAGATTAATCTTATTGATCTTAAATCATTTTTTGTAGCCCTAGTTGAGGGATATGAGGTTTTAGCTGCTACACTTGTAGAATTGAGAGAGAGGTTGTGGTTAACAAACTTCCTGTGATTGTGCCTTAGTGTAAGCCTATTATTGAGAGAAAAACAGGAGGCCAGTTTGACCCCCAAACAACCGGAGGTTGTTTTCGTAAATTTAAAAGAGGGGGTGACAATTAAGACAGCTAAGGAGATTAAGGACGAATTTCTGGTCGTCCTTCATGAAAATTCAAAATGTACGAGAAACAAAAAAGGGAAAACAAAATGAGAAACAAAAAGTGAAAAGGGAAACAAAATGTACGAGAAACAAAAAATCGTTGCTGATAACAAGCAGACTATTAAGGTCATTTCAGACTCCCTCGAATTCAGGAAAACCGACATGAAAGTCGAACCCCTAGGATCATAGTTTATGATATAGATTGGCGTTTATCTGAGGATGAGCTGATGAATATTATACATGAACAGAACACTCAGATGACAGAGGAGGACTTTAAGTCTAACTGCCGATTACAGTTTAAAACAGATAGGCGCAAAGCTGAGCGCTACCAGGCCGAGTGTGCCAGGCTCCAGGCTGAGCGTGAACAAGGTAAGTCCTGATCTCTGGAAACGCTTCGTTGCAGAAGGCAGGTTGTTTTTGACTTTTCTTCTTGTAAGGTCAAGGATTATTTAGATGTCCAACATTGTTTTGAGTGCTACCAGTATGGACACAGAGTGAAGTTCTGTAAACAGCTGGTGGCAGTATGACCACATTGCAGTGAGGAGGGGCACAAACATGATGAGTGTCCTAAGAAGTCAGAGGGTCTAACTTGTGCGTATTGTAAGCGTGCAAATAAGGATTTCAAGCACTTTGTGAGTAGTAAGAATTGTGGTTTTTATTGGAGGGCTGTGATATATATATATTTAAATTATTTAGCATTAAATGGTTAAATTCGGTCAGTTAAATGCACAAGGTGCTTACATTGTACAGATTGAGCTAGATGAGGTTGCTCTTCATACAGATTTGGATGTTGTTCTTCTTCAGCATCCATACGTTGTGTCTGTTGATCTGCCAGGTTTTTCTCATTGGAAATGATTCTATTGTGGTTCTGATAGTATGTCTCCTGTTGTGTGCAGAAAGGAATTAGATTGCGTCTTCCTACGGCAGCTCTCAGATATTCATCATGTTGTTGTTGTTTGTGTAGATGTTCAGAACTTGGTTCTGTTGCAAGTTCATATTTTCACTACAGAGATCCTGCTGATCGTCATCTTGAGGTCTGGAACAAACTTCTTAGATTCTCTGGTCATAGTTCAATCCTTATTGGTGTATTTCAATTAAGTTTATATTTAATTATTATCGTTTTTGATTTATTGTATTTATACTGTTATTGATGTATAATATTAATTTAAGGTTTTGTATACTCTGGATAAAGAATAATTTGTCATGACACGAGTGTTTTGTGTTACTATAACAATTCCAAAGATATGAAATTAAATATAATTATCAGTAATAAAACAGTCAATTTATCAAAAAGGGTAAACAAAATACAACGTATAAATCACATAACAATGATTATAAAAATGTTAGTGGCTGTAAATATAATGATATAAAGGATTTTTAAATACATCCATAAGAAAAATAATTATTAACATTAAGTTATACGGCAAGTTTGATAATCAACAGGAAGTTGATAAGAATAAAGAATTCAGTGTGATAGATTTAACATTGCCTGCATCTTCATTTAATGTATTGGAAGAAAATATTGATGACCTTATGAATAATATTTATAAAACTACTGTTCAGTTTACTGAAGAAAAAGTGACTGAAGATTCTGATGTATTTCAAAAATCTGTTAAATTTGAAACTCAACCTCTAACTTTAAATAATAATAACTTACAATTCTTTCATTTATTTATATGTATTAGTCTTAAAACGCAAAGGTTAGCTATTATAGAATTCCATACAAAAAGGTTTCAGAAGCATTAGCTATTGTATATGAAAATTATACTTCTAGTAAAAGGGACAATACTATGTTTTCTTGTACTAAGAAAAATACTACTTTTATTACAATAATGCTGTTGATAATAATAATAATAATAACAGTAATAATATTTTAAATATAGCTACTTCTACTATTATTAATGGTATTTATACATTTGAATGTCAGTTACATAATGTAGACTTAAACAAAAAAAATTTAGTAAATTAAGTAATTGATAAATAAATATTAACAAATCATTCATGACAAATACATACAATAAATCTAAATAATAAGAAAATAATATAAAATCTATAAATATTATTCAAGGTAGTTAATTTAATTTATATTAAACCAGCTCCAGATAATGCTACAATAAGTCAAGCATTAATAAAATGTATAAGTAAATATTTGACATTAAACCTTGATGCAAATATTGGTTTACCTACAGATCTGCTAGATTCATTTGATGTTCAAATCATAGATTCTGCCTTATTGTTAAATCAAGATTCATTGATAGAAATTATATAGTACAGCTGAAATTAAATCTGTAGAATTGATTGATGATCTGTTTTCTAATTTATTTGAGTTTTTATTTGTATTTATGATTTGATTCCATCTAAGTATTTAAATATTGCCTCTGTGGCGCGAGTGATAGTGTCTTGGTCTTTCATCTGGAGGTTGACGGTTCAAATCCCGGTCAGGCTTGGCATTTTCACATGCTACAAAACTGACATTTCATCTCATCCTCTGAAGCAATACCTAAGGGTGGTCCCGGCGGCTATAAAATTAATTAATAAACATTTAAATATATTTATTCACAATAAATTAATAGATGGAAATTCTTCTGATTCAAAGAACGACATTTGTATTGTATTTAATACCGATTAATCGGTACAAAGTTGTAATCTAATTTTTGGACAAATGTTAAAAAATATTATAAAATGAAATCTTGAAATTGCATTACGACTATAGGAGACATGTTGTTATCAGTTGATGAAATGATAGAAGTTCAATGTCTTCTTACAGTGTAGTATCTTATTTCTGTCGTTCCACCTGGTATAAATCTACACATTGGTCATGGAAGTTTGGAAATATATGACAAAGCAAAACTCAGATTCAACATCTTGGTCAGCTATCACCTTTTAGAGTAATTCCATCACCAACATTTTCTGCTTACGCAATAGACTTAATCAAACTAACAATTCATTATGGCAGGCAGAGGTATGAAACTTTAATTAAGTCATGCATCACTCTTATTCCCATTTTGGTGATTCATGGGACAGTGCCATTAAAGGTAATTATCATATGCATCGCTTAAGAGGACAGATAATCTTTGTCTTCAGGAATTATACACCGTTTACAAATAGAAGCCTGTTTCAACTTCCGACCTATTTTTACTATTTATATAAACAACAGAGGACGAAATGATTCCGGAACCGATTTAAACTTTCTCCATACTTAAAATCTCAATTAAGAAAATCGGTTTGCGCCTCCACGTTGGTTCGTCTGAATAACCAGTTAGAAACGTGGAGATTTCTACTGGTGAACTAAATCGGAATCACCTCTCTGGATCACATCCAGAGTTATAACTCGGGAATTTATTCCCACCCAAGGCTGACTTGCCTTTGAAAGTCAAATATGGAAGGTCTTTTAAGAAAAAATCCACCGTCTGGTAAATACCAGAGAAGGCTGCACTCGGATCCGGTGGGCAGCTGCTTAAAAGATAACAATGAATCGGAGCATTTGGAAACACCCAAAAACAACACAACTTCAAAATTGAGGATAAGACACAAGCAAATAAGCTACATTGCCACTCACAACATTAATTCTCTAACTCAACCCGGCAAACTAAAAACTCTAACAGACATAATGGACAAACAAAATATCCTAATCGCAGGACTTCAAGAAATGAGAAACACCGATCGAGAGCCGTTTGAATCTCAGGGTTACAGAATTTACAAAGGAATCCCCGGGAAACGTGTGATGAAGAATTGCCCACAGTTCGGAACAGGATTTGCAATCAATCTTAAAATAATTGACTCAGTCGTAGAATTTAAGTCTTACTCCCCCAGGATTTCAACCTTAACCCTAAAATCAGCCAATAAATTCTACACCATAATAAATGTCCATGCTCCCACCAATGACAAAAACAATCTTAAAAAAGATAGAGAAGAGATGGACAAATTCTGGGAACTTCTTGACCAAACTGCAAACAACATAAATAAGACCCACACCAAGATTTTAATAGGGGACTTTAATGCCCAACTTGGTAAAGAACGAAGATATCGTGATATTATCGGAAAATGGCCTGCCCAAAAGAAAACTAACAAGAACGGCCAAAGACTTGTCGAATTTTGCAGAAACCATAATATGATCTCAAAATCCACCTATTTTATGAGAAAACCAAACAAATTGAAGACTTGGAAACACCCAGATTGGAAAAAAGGGGAATGGCAACTCGATCATGTTTGCATGGACCGGAATTATCACAAGGAGATTTATAATGTAAAAGTCTTGAGAGGAACAGATACTGGATCGGACCATTACTTAATTAAAGTTAAAATAAAATTCACCCCGCATAAAAAGAAAAAATCCCAACCTAAAAACAAAAGAGCTTATGATCCACATAAATTAATAAACAATGCCATCTTTGAAGAAACAACAAAAAAAATCAAATTAACTAATAATTTAAAAGAACTGACATCCCAACTGAAAGAAATAGCTGAAGAACTAGCCTCTATAAACCCAAGAAAAAAACACCAATGGTGGAATGAAGAATGTGACAAAGCAGTCAAAGACCGACACCGGGCTTGGATCAACCACCAAACCCAGAAAACTGAAGAATCTAACCATGAATTCACCAAACAAAGGAAAATAACTCAGAAAATTATAAGAGGAACCAAGCGACAAGCCCAAAAAAACTTGATTCAGCAAATAGAAGAAAGTTCCAAGAAAACTAACTTCCGAGACTATTATAAAATTTTTGGTCAGGCTCTTCAAAGATATGAACCACCCACCCTTATGCTGAGCCAACAATTCAAGAAGTTCTCGCAGCCTTAAATGAAATAAAAAACTACAAAGCAAGCGGAGAAGACCAGCTTTTCGCAGAACTCTGGAAACACTCATCAGTTTATTCAGTCAAAACTTCCCTACATCTATGCCTCGTGAAAATATGGAACGAAGAAAAACTTCCAGAACACTGGACCACAGCCCTCATTCATCCATTACATAAAAAAGGGGATAAAACTAATCCGGAAAACTACAGAGGCATATCTCTCCTGTATTGCACATACAAAATCCTGTCGAGAATCATATACAACCGATGCAAAGACCAACTTGAACTGGAACTTGGGGAATACCAAGGGAGATTTAGGCCATGGAGAGGTTGCCCAGAGCAAATAATATCCCTAAAATTTATGATGGACTTATATAAAAGACGGAAAAACAACTAATAATCACCTTCGTCGACTTTAAAAGGGCCTATGATTGTATACACCGACCATCCATGCTGAATATTCTGAGAAACCTGGGCCTTCACCCTAAACTCGTAAACATGATAAAATTAACTTTAACCAATACCCAGTCCAGAGTGAAATTCAGAGCTGAACTCTCTCTACCCTTCTACATAAAAACTGGATTGAGGCAAGGAGACGGCCTCTCACCACTCCTTTTTAACTGCGCCCTCGAATTTGTCATGAGAAAATGGTATGAAATAAATCCCAAAAATATAAAAATGGGTACTAAGAAAAACTCCATCACACTAAATTGTCTAGGATTTGCAGATGACCTCGCTCTTTTAGCAAATAATATTCAAGAAGCCAAAACACAAATCATGAGCCTTCAAAACCTAGCACAAAAGATAGGGCTTCATATCTCTTTCGAAAAAACTGAACTAATGGCCATAGATCCTCTGGTAATAGAGCACATTACGGTAAACAATCAGAAAATTAAAATAGTAAAACAATTTATATATCTAGGGGAAATAATAACTTATAATTTAAATGAAAAAGTGACATGGCAAAACAGGACAAATAAAATGATTAAATCCCAAAAATTAACTTGGTCAACATATAACAAAAAATGCCTTTCTGCTAAAACAAAACTTAAACATTATAAAACTGTAGTACAGCCAGAAGTCACCTACGGAAGCGAGACCCTTTTCAAAATCACTCAGAAAAACCGAATTGAAAAAATTCTGAAAATAGAGAGGAGAATTGTCAGAACGTGTATCAATAAAAAACACCAAAAAGAAGGCCAATGGTGGATTGTGCCAAATGAGGTGGTGTATCGAGAAATAGAGCCTGTTACTGATACTATGCGGAAAAAAAGAATATCTTTCTTCGGTCATCTCATAAGGACACCGGAAACAAGACTGTCAAGAAATATCATTGAAAAGCTCTGGTTCCAAAAGCTAGAAGTAGGATGTATCAAAGAAATTAGAGAAGATATGAAAGAATTGGGAATTTCCCTGACTGACCTACAGAATAAAACTAGAAAAATTACAAAGCTAAAATATAAAAGCATTAGATTTAAACAAAAGGCAGACAAACGACAAAATACAACGAAGAGGGTGTTTACGGATGAAGAAAAGAAAGCAAGATCTGAAGAAACAAAGGAAAACCAATCAGATCAATGCAAGATGTCAAACACAACGACCAATCACAAAGAGCTCGTATGGCCGTTGCCAATGTAAACAAAATCACAACTGATTAAGTAACAAATTTCTTTGAATTATATTTAACAGCTGAAACTAAGTAATAACATTTTTAGAAATAATAACATCCAATTAGATTACAAACAACTAGAATCCGGATATAATTCTAAATGTATCTTAATATGAAACAATGGTAACCAATCAATCAATATTTAGAATTAGGAAACGAACACAGTTTTCTTTTTTTCTTTATTCCAATGTTAAATCTGCAAGAAATCTTTATATGATCTCTTAAGGCTCCCTCAGAATTAGATTTCAAGATTCAAAAATGGACAGCCAAATCATCATAATATGAACCCCCATAATAAATATTAGTTATGAAGACAATAGTTAGTAAATTAAAACGTTTAACTTATCCATATGTTTATATTTATGAATGTAATGTTTTTACCTTTGTTAAAAACAGTCATATATTCTCAAGAAAATAACATTATGCATCTATATTAATAACACAGAATTTCTTGTCATCAAATCATTCATATAATCATCTAAAGCAATGCATAACGGTGGTTTCGGAGGTTAGAAAAAAAAAAAAAAAACGAATACTTAGTTGTGTGGTGTCAGTGTTAATATTTGGTAATTTTGTTCTTTGCTTTTACATAGCAAAGAACGCTAAATGACCAAAAAACGATTGTTTGGTCATATATATGTAAAATAATAAACTAACAAAGGATTTTTTGGTCATTATGTAGGGATATTATTTTCTGTGTATTTGGTTATTTCGACTTTTTTTGTTTGCGTAATCGTAAGTCTATCTGGTCTATAAGAAAGTTGGGTGTTTTAATTTATTTACTGTAATCATATGGTTTTATATGGTTTATCATATGGTTTTTTTTAAAAATAAAATACAGATGTTTTAGCTGTTAAATATAATTCAAAGAAATTTGTTACTTAATCAGTTGTGATTTTGTTTACATTGGCAACAGCCATACGGGCCCTTTGTGATTGGTCGTTGTGTTTGACAGCAGCCATCTTGCATTGATCTGATTGGTTTTCCTTTGTTTGCATTTCCATCTGATTTATTAGCCTCTTATTTATTAAAAAAACTGTACAAATTAAAAATAGATACATAGATTTATTAAAAATAGATGAAAACAATCTTTGATGCGGGTTATATATCGTGCTAAAATTTTTTTTATCGTGTTTTTTTTTTAATAAAATATAGATGTTTTAGCTGTTAAATATAATTCAAAGAAATTTGGTCGTTGTGTTTGACAGCGGCCATCTTGCATTGATCTGATTGGTTTTCCTTTGTTTACATTTCCAAATTAAAGATGTACAAATTAAAAATAGATGAAAACAATCTTTGATGCGAGTTATATATCGTGCTAAAATTTGAGCTCAATCGGTGCAGATAATTTTGAGTTTTTGAAGCCGTACACAAACGAACTTAAAATTTTTATATATTGTTTGTAATCTGATTGTATGCTATTATTTCTCAAAATGTTATTAATTAGTTTCAGCTTTAGTTAATGTAGGGCTTTAACAGTTTACATTGGTAACAATGGAATGAGGGATTCATCTGGAAACAATTTTCCACTTTTATTACATAAATTGTTGAAACAAAACTAATGCTTTCTAATTTGTTTCATTCTACTACATTTTGTATGAAAATATGTTTTTGAAATAAAAAAAAAGAAGGGAAAAAGTGTCTGTCTGGCCACACAGTTCTATACCCTGCTTGGCTAATAGCCAACCAGCCAACATATAGCAATCATACTACTAATAACTATAATTAATATTTCCTTAAAATTCAAGTGTTTGGCTGAATTGAACATGGTAGAGGAAAAGTACATGATATCACTGATTTATGATAAATAATTGATTTTTAATTATGTCTTATCATATCATGAGCTGATAGCAGATTCATATGAAAGTTTTACTTCTTTCAAAACTTCTTTATGTAATTAGATGACTTCATAGTTTGTTAAAAATGTATTTAAGATTACATCACATTTAATGTGTGATTGGTGAGAAGAAGTAAATTGCTCATTCCAACAGTGAAAACTATAAAAGTGAAACTAGACTGATAAAATCAGTCAGAAACAAATTGGAAAGAAAATATAAATATAATGTATGCTGTTTAAAAAATCTTTGCTAATGACTACAAAGAGAAACATAGCAGTGCAGAAAAAATCAAATATATGGCAATTGTTATAATTAGTAGTTAAGTAATTGATTTTTACAATATTTAATGTACTGGTAATAGAATATTTATATTAAAAATAAAAATTTTAACTTAAATAATAATTGTTTTAAGTGTATGATATATTTACCATAGTAAGAGCATTTCTTGTCGCAGTTCTGTAATAATCTCTGTACCAATCTTCATTATCAAGTGTAAAATAAACTTCATTAACAGATTCTTTTACTAGATGTTGAAATTTTTCTGGTTCTCGATATTTCATCGCAAATGATAAAGCATGAAATCTTGCTAGTATTCTGTAACAGAAAATATGTATGTAACCTGATGGTTTTTAGATATTAACATGGTTCTATCAATAGTTTAAGGCTATGGGCTCTTCTATACTGCAGCTATCGAATAATTTATTAACAACCAAACAAATGTTTGGTTAAATTTATGTAAATTTAAGTAAAAATTTAAATGATTAATATTTAATAATGCTACAATATCAAAAATTAATTTGTAGACATAATTCAATCTAAAACATTTTCTCTTAACTGGCATTACCTTAAAACCATTGTGCACTGATCCAAATTTAATCCAGTTTTACGGTCTGGCATATCAAAACCTCTTGCTTTAAGATCTTCTAGAACGATTAAATCATCTTGAGCTAGATGACATTTTGGAACTGAAGAGAATTTTATTCCCCCTTTACAGTTTTCTTCCTGTTTAAATGTGAATAAAATATTAATTATATCATTTCACTTTGATTAACAGATACAATTCTATTACTAAGATATCCTTTGTAGAAGAAAATACTGTGACTTGTTTTTGTTATTTGAGGAATAATAACCTTTCTGATTGTTAGACTATACAAATTCTAAATATTAAAATTAAGAATATCTATCTCTTAAAAATAAAATTATCATATTTAATTTAAAATCACTGCATTTATTATAACCTCTGGGAAAGAGCCTGTTTAATCTAATAGTAATATCAGTCACTAGATGGAAATTTTGTGCAAACCCATTATAGGATTAGTAATTCCTAGATAATTTCACTGGTAACACTTCAGCTTTAATTTAACTTTTCCTAGTACCTCTATAAAAAAATATTTTGTTCTCTCCCAACATCTGTTTTTTTGGTGGTGTTATCCACCACCTCACTTTCACCTATACACATTTTCCAATTGAAAGTTAAATAAAACTCTTGCATCATAAAAACAGAAAAATTAATATTTACTATCAATACTTAGCAAAAAATGTATACCAGTACTTAGTTTATTTAAACCTACTTTGTTTCTATTATAATTGTTTGGTTCTATATTCACGTACATAGTATGCAAACTACATCATTTGGCTGTAATTGATGAATTTATTAGTATCAACAATCAGAAACAATTTTTGCTTTTAAAGGGGAAATGATCTGACTGGTCATTATTTCATAAAACTTAATCTTATTATTACTGCCTAGATGCAGAATAGCAGCTGATTATATTACTGAATTGGTTAAGTAAGTCTTCAGACTGGTGATCTTCCACACAAATTTACAAGTAATAATTAAATAAAACAAACATTTAAACTAATATGTCATTATTCAAGGACATCAAACTGAAAAATGAAATATTACTTTAATAGAAGTAATATTTAAAAATTAAATTGTAAATAGTTTGTCTGTCCTCCAATTAGTATGAAATAAAATTAATAATAATCAAACCTGAAAAGAAAGTAGAGCTGGAAGTGCTTGTGTATAAAAGGCGACTTCATTTTGAAATAATACATCTGATTTGAAAGCTTGCCTTCTAACAATACTATCAGGTAAACACTTAATTATAAGAGATTCTTCTGAACCATCAGTAAGGTTAATGACTACTCTAAACAACATTGCTGTATAATTATCACCTCTTCTTGATCCTGTTTCAACCTAAAACAGTAAAATATTCAACTATATTCAAAGCAGTAGAATAAATTAAAAGAGTTATAAATTTCATTTATATTTAACTATTGCGCTACCTTTCAATGGAGAATAGACTGAAAAGTTTCAGTTCAGTTGGAATCTTTTACATATCAAGCAATTTTGGAAATGGACAAAGGTTTTTCGTAAAGATGCCTGAGCATGCTCTCAGGTGGCTATTTAATATCCAAAGAAAAAGCTTTTTTTATAGTGTATATTTGTTGATGAAGAACAGATGGTTTGAATATGCTGCTTCCATCCGTAAAGATAATCTAATTCCTCAAACGCCTGAGGTGGTGACTCAGGTGGATGGGATGAAAATCTACAATTTGAGGATACACTGCTGTAGATGAAGTTTTCTGTTGCTTTTCAGAATCCCTCAGGATATCTTAGCCACAGAAGGAAAAAAGAAAAATCTTCTCTTTCTCACAATAATTCTTTTCACTCATCCTTTGACCATCTCTCCCCTGTGAGTTTTGAAACTGATTTTTCATTTAAGTAGCATAGTTACAATATTTGGACAAAATAATGACATAAAAAATAGATAAGTATAAGCCAGAACAATTCATTCAGAGCAAAAGCCTGGAAGTATCAGAACTACATTTAAGAATTAAAAAGAGATATTGAAAATTGCTTATATAGCGAGTGTTGGTTTGTAGCATTAAAATATCGGTGTAAGAAGAATATGAGAGTGAGTCAGTAAAGTACAAGATGAGGAATTTTACTTGGAGAGAGATGTTTAGATTAGAATTTTGTAAAATTAAGAAAATGTTTGTGAGAAATATGATAGCATTCAAGTGCTGTTTTTTTCCAAAGACTAACTTTTTATTCTGAATTTGGTTGGTAGCATATTTTCATGAATTACAGATCATATTAAAAAATGTTTGTGGTTAATTATATTTAATGTCATTTAAAATCTATATGTTGTAACTGGAGATATAAACAGAACAAGAAGAGCAAGGATGAAAATGAAAATAGTAGTAGCCTTTACTGAGAACTGAATAATGAATTAAAAAGAGAATTATTCAAAACAGAAGAAAAATGGCTTGTTTCCATTTCCAAATCCTCAGAGACAACTTTAGAAAGAAAAGAAGTGTGAATTAGAGTACAAAAGTAACACTAATGAGGAGTAAATGGTAAAAGAATACTAACATTAAAAAAATTGACAGTAGATGTGATAAAGTGATGGTACAAAGGGGAAGAGATATGTTAGAAGTAAGAAATATGAAGAGGAACTGTACCAGTTAAATAGAATACCAGTTGATCTCCTTTTAAAAGATCAGAAGGAAATGGAAAATTAGGATGAATAATCCTAAAGACAGAAATTACACAAACAATAAAGAGTGTGAAAAATATTGGGAAATCTCTGATGATGGAATAGCTGCAATTGCAAATGATTTAATTAATTTAATGACAAAGGAATACAAGAATAATGGAATTGCGTAATATGAACTGCAATAATGGGATGTGATAAGAAGATTTTCTTAAAATAATCATAATTGCAATCTCCAAAAACGAGGTGCAGTAAACTACCACTGGACAATAAGTTTAATTTTGCATTCATCAAAGGTTCTGAACAGAAAAATAAATAATAAATTGGAGTAAGTTGTTAAAGAAGAATAATCTGAATTTAGGAACAGAAAGAGGAACAAGAGATATAGAAACATTAAAAGGCCATAGATATGCTTTCAAAATTGAAAATTGATTACATAATTTTCTTGAATAAGAAAACAAAGGAAAATTATTTTTCCCAGAATCAGAAAAAATAAAGGATGTACAATCTGTGGTTTGAACTAGGCACAGGTTTAATGCAAGGATGTTTTGCCTATCTTCCAACTTGTTCAGTATCATATATTTTAAAGATAAAATCAAAAATATTTAGAAGAGAAAGTGTTTAAGGAAGGAAAATAAATTCTATACATTTTACAGGCACTTGATGGTTTTAGGAAGTGAAACGTACAATGTTTAAAAATACTTTTGAAGTTAGATAACATTATAAAATACAATTAATGTAAGAAAACAAAAATAATTAGAACCAGAGATAATAAGCCAATGAACTTCTATACAAAAGGAGGAATAGAACAAGTGAAACAATACAGGAATTATAAATCATATTAACGAAAAACTGTAAAAGTGAAAAATATATAAAAATTACAATAACAATGAGTAAGAAGGCATTAATAAAAAAAAAATAATAAACCTTTAATTCTTTCGGTTAAAACTGTAGCGGATTTCTAAACAGGCTGCTAGGCTTTAGCCTACGTCAGCAATTTTCGTAGGCGGAAATTTTTTTCCGCGGCTAGTATCAACTTCGCCGAATTTCTTATCTCTCTATCGGTTCTCGGTATTGGGCCGCACGGCGACATAGCCGGACGGTCGTCTCCCAGATCACATCGATATAATATTATCTCCCTGTTTCGAGATTCAGTTAAGTGTAACCGAGAGGACAAGGCAGGCTCGAGGAGCACTCTACCAGGTGCTGAACCGACGAAGTCCAACCTCGAATCTAATTAAGATCTTACTTTTCAGGATCTACGTGATTTCCATCATGGTATACGCCTTCCCGGCCTAGGGAGGACTGGCGAGCGCACAACTCTTGAAGAAGCTGGAGGTCGTCCAGAACATCGCCCTCAGGACGATATTCGGGGCCCCTTGGTTCATCAGGAACTCAGCTCTGCGCAGAGACGCTAGATTGCAGACAGTCTGCCAGGTGGGTCTCGAGCAGGTGAAGCGGTTCTACAGCTCTGCTGCTGCTTCCGAGTTCCAGCACATCCGGGACATCTGCAGGGAGGACCCGCAACCACAGGTGATCAGGAAACGACCACATGCAGTCTTGGACGAACCGCCGTAAGGTAACGGCCGGCCAGGTAAGCCATGCTGGCTTAGTCGAGTGGAAGCTTGTGTTGCGTCCGACCGCAACACAAGCTTCAGGTATTGTTGTGCGCTCTGTCTTATACTGTTTTTTTTTTCGGATCAACGGTTTTATATCTGATTTTTGGAATTGGGAATTGACGGTGGAAAATTTTCGGAAGTGTTTTAATATAATTTGGTGATTTTTGGTTGCGGACTGACCTTTTTATTGAATTTTTTATCTGAGTAGCCTTATAGCTATTGGCAATAAGGTTCATAGTTGACTGCTGGTCGCAGTGGTTAGTGTGTGTTAGTAGTGGTGTACCTTGAGTTGTTTTCAATTCGGGTCTAGCTTATCTGTAGTGGATGGCATAGACAATTGTAACTGGCATCGACTGATAATATTGTTTATTATTATTCAAGTGATAAGCTTTTGATATTGGAATTAATTTAATTAATTTCGGTTGTTCAGAGATAAATTTTGCAAGTCAAGCGACAAGCTCTGGCTTGTTCGTGACGTCATTGAAATACAAGTAAACAAGGACTTGTAAAAATTTTCAGAAGTTTTACAGTGTACTAGTAGAAATTTTTCTAAGTGTTTGCGATACTTTACACGGGCAAACTCCTATCCTCCATATCTCCTATAGTTTTTACCATAGAACCAAAATTCCCAAATATCTATCCGAAACCAAAGATTTCTGACCTTCTGACCCCCCTCATATTTTGACCCCCCCAAAAATTTTTGACCCCGGATTTGGACACATACATTTTACTTCCCCCCCCCCAACAACCCCCCCCCCCCCAAATTTTTTGGGGGGTACCCGCCCGTGTGGGGTATCATAGGACTCGGAATCAACCCCTGATTTCGAATCCGAGTCATGAGAAGACGAAGCTCGCTTCCAATAGAAGATAAGGCCTCTCCAGAGGCTGGGCCCTCGAGGGGAACTGCCGGAAAGAGGGATGGTGTTTCTGAAGTCTCAGAAGACATGGACATTGCAGGATTAAATCAAGGAAAAGCAAAGTGGAAGACAGTAAAGGGGAGAACCGCCAAGCGGCCGAGAGCAGGCTCATCAGAAGAAGAGGAGGCCCCCCTTAATTTGAAGGAGGTTACGTACAGGCTGGGTAATGCACTATTACAGCTTAGGCAACTAACTGGCAAGGCCAGTGTAACGGCAATCAAGGCTCATGAGAGGGAGCTGACAGAAATTTATAAAGATTTACAACGAATAAATGATGAGACTCCAGACACAGTCGACCAAAGTATGCAAACCGAAAGTCATGGCAGGAACGAGATGTCAGATATTCTAGATGTAGAGCTGACAGATGAACAACTGATAGACAGATTACCCACACGATGGTCAACCTGGGTAATGAACAGGCTGACCGAGGAGAAAGATCTAAGACCAGGAGATGACAGCTGTTTTTTCATCGATTTGAATGGATTAAAGCCATCCAGCCGGTATGCTGGGACGGCACCTGGGGCAATGATCTTACAAGACTCCACCATCCTCGAAGATGGAAAGATCACAAATACCGGAAGTAGGTACACGGTAATCTATGATTCTAGAGAAGGAGATAAGATAATGGCCTCTCATATTATAAAGGCCTTACGAAGAGCTGTAGGTAAGCTGGAGCCAGCTGTCTTTGTGGTTCCCAGTGGTCCAGCGGGCATCATAGTGAGGAAAATAGTAATATACATGATGAGGAAGGGTAAGACCTTGCCGAGGATGTTACTCCCCAGCCTGAGCGAACAAGGGAGGGCAAGGTCGAGGTCGGTATCAACAAGAAGGGGAACCCCCCTGGTCGTTGAAAGTAAAACGGTCGTAGTAAGGGCCCCCGGTAAATCTTATGCCGATCTGTTGAAAACCATGAAAGAAAAGGTTAAGGTTGAGGAGGCCGGCGAAATACTGTCAATTAAACAGGGAAGGGATCAACAACTAGAGGTCCGAATTAGTGGGGCGCAGAAGGCGGGGGAGTTTTCCTCCCTGCTGAAGAACAGAGCAGAGGATCTCCAGGTGGATATAAGAACAAGAGGAGACCGTAGAACAGTTGTTCATGTAAAAGACATGCTAGGCGACACTACTGAGCGAGAGATCAGGGAAGCGGTAGAGAAGGTACTAGGACAAGGAGAAAACTTTCAGGTCACATCACTAAGGGAGGCATTTGGAAACACAAAAAATGCCACGGTGGTCACAAGTCAAAGGAATGCAATGAAATTAATTGCAGCAAGGCTGAGAGTAGGGTGGGTGAGTTGCAGGGCCTACATCCGGACGGATATAGAGAAATGTCATCGATGTTGGGATGTCGGTCACAGCAGAAGAGAGTGCAGAGGCCAGGACCGTTCAAACCTCTGCTTCAACTGTGGTAAACCCGGCCATGTAATTAAAGATTGCAAGGAGGCGACCATATGCCTGGACTGTGGAGCCACTTCACATAGGACCGGGAACCCGTGCTGTAACAAAGGTCATGACTAAAGTAATACTAATTAATAATAATAGAAGTCGCTTGTCTTGTGATCTGTCTGAGGAGACTGCAACAAGGTACGATGCCGACTTCTTGGTGGCCACGGAACCAAATGTGTACTTGGCGGCCAGGGGACATTGGGTGACTGACAGGAATGGGGATGTGGCCATCAGAAGGATTGCTGGCAATGTGGACTACAACCTGTATCATAGGGGTGATGGTATGGTAGCCGTAGAGTTAAGCAATATAATAATAATAATAGGAATTTACATTAGTCCTAATTGTACTACGGAAGCCTTTAAAAATAGACTTTTTGACTTACAGCAAGTCATGACGCGCTCCTGTAAGAGAACGCTTGTCCTAGGCGATTTCAATTGTAAGACAGCGCTAGCTGGTGCGGCCTACACGAATATTAGAGGAAGAATACTAGAGGAACTGCTTGAGGCTAATGGCGCGAATTGTGTTAACGACGGGACCGCCACTTATAGCGCAAGAGGACATAATTCGATAATTGATTTGGTTATAATCGACAGTAGGATCCGTACTGACTCAATCGACTTTGAGGTCCTTAACGAAGAAACTGCTAGTGACCATAGGGCCATTTTAGTCACCCTTAGAGAGTACCCACCAGGAAGAAGACAATTAAACATCTTCAGTAGAATGACAGAACAACAGATTCACCGCGTTACCAACAACGCAGCAAACAGAATCAAAAATTGTCCACAAATAACTCCTGAGGCGTTCCAGGATATAATTAAAGAGGAGATAGCTAAAATACCGCCGAGTAACAATAAATATCACCCGGTTTATTGGTGGTCTGCAGAGATAGAAGAGCAGAGAAGAATCATGCAACGATACAAAAGAGCAGCTCAGAGATTACGTGCTAGAAATAGAACGGAAGAAGAAGGTCGTCTTGCGATAGAGCAATACAGACAAGCTAGGAAAATACTTAACTTCCTTATCAAACAAGCTAAAAAAAAGAAATGGCTGGAGTTGTGTGAAGAGCTTAACGAAGACCCCTGGGGAAAGGCATTTAGGATAGTGACCAAACGCCTGGGAAGATACGTGCCGACATTGAGTGCTGAAATGTCGGCACGACAGGTTAAATTGCTATTTCCCAGAATAGAAGATCTCAATAGAGAGGTAATTGAGTGTCAGGCTGGCAGGTTCACTCAAAAGGAGGTTTTGGAAGCCATCATGAAATTAAAAAATCAAAAAAATCCAGGACCGGATGGCATACCTGCCGCCATCATTAAAGACCTTGCCAGGATCATACCCTGGGAATTAGTGGATGTTGCAAGTTATGGCTTACAAAACCGTAACTTCCCCAATTGTTGGAAAGAAGCCAGAACTGTTTTCATTCCTAAAATAGGACCATCATCAAGAACAAGTAGGATACAGACCAATCACACTAATAAATAACATGGGTAAGGTAGTCGAAAGATTACTAGAAACCCGACTCAGAGAAGAAATCGAGGAAAAAGGTTGTTTACATGCGGAGCAATATGGTTTTAGAAAAGGCCGGTCTACGATAAACGCGATCGACAAAGTTAAGACCTGGGCATTAAATAGTAGAAACGGCACGTGGAGAACTAGGAAAATCCCACTTATTATAATGTTGGATATAAAAAATGCTTTTGGATCTGTTCCTTGGAGAGCCATTATCGCAGCATTACAAGCCATGAATATAAGTGATTATCTAGTCAACCAGATTAATCAATACCTTTACCATAGATTCATTGAGGTTAAAACGTTAGAAGGAAAATCCACATTTGAGATATTTGGAGGAGTTCCACAAGGATCAGTCCTTGGGCCTATACTGTGGAATATTTTTTATGACAAAATTTTTAGATTAGATTATCCCGAGGGGGTTTTTGTTGTTGGATATGCTGATGACATTGCTATCCTAGTAGAAGACAGAGAAGTTAATAACCTAGAGGATAAAGTAAATCAGGCGTTACGAATAATTGATGAATGGCTGGTAGGAAGCATGCTACAGATATCCCCTAACAAATCCTGTTGTTTGGTGTTTTCAGGTAGAAGACCTATTAGAAACCTCAATATAAATATTAGAGGAGAGAGAATTAAGGAGGTCAAAGAAGCAAAGTATTTAGGGGTTCTTTTGGATAAAAGCCTAAGATTTAGCAAACACGTAGAGATGATTTGTAACAAGGTCACCCCGTTGATTAAGGCATTGAGGACTCTTTTCCAGAACCATGGTACACCGAAAACGGTAATAAGGAGACTGATAACTGCGGCTACCACGTCAGCAATTTTATATGCGGCCCCGATATGGGGAGATACAATGAATATTCAGAGAAACAAAACAAAATTAAAAAGAGTACACAGGCTTGCTTTACTGCGTGTAGCCGCGGGATACAGAACAGTGTCATACGACGCGTTGTGTATACTAACGAAGGTTCTACCCATTGATTTACAAATTAAACAAAGAACATTTAGATATAGGGGTATGTCCAAAGATGAGATTGAACGGCTAATTGATCAAGAGTGGCAGGATACATGGACACACTCTAGAGTTGGGGATTGGACCAGGCGACTAATCCCCAACATAAATATGTGGACTAGTAATAGAATAGGTAATGTAGATTTTTATACGACACAACTGTTGACGGGGCATGGCTCGTTCGGCCATTATCTGTTTAGAATTGGAAAAAGACCTACCCACAATGTGTGTACTGCCCAGAGACTGATGATGCGGAACACACTGTGTTTGTATGCCCAAGATGGGCTCCAAATAGAAGAGAAATTTCGGACAACGGACTTACACCTGAAAACCTCTTAAATTGGATGGTCTATAGTGACGATAACTGGGATTGGTTCCGTAGGTTTGCCGGGGAAATCTTACGCACCAAGGAAGAAGAGGACAGAAGAAGGGGTTTATGAAATTAGGGTAGGGAGGACAGTCCCTCCGTGGAGGGCCCGTACGCCGTGGTGTGCGGGTTCCTGAGAAGGGGGGGGGACTCCTGGGGAGTGTGGGACAAATAAAACTCCGAGTCCCGGTTGGCGGTGCCGCTCCTGCGGGTGCCTCGGCGCTTAGTGGGGGCGGTACCGCTGATTAGAGGCAAAGACATAATGACCGAGACCCGGTTCCCTGCTGAGGGGATGGGAGGTGGCGTAGCCATACCCCGTCTCCGAGGCGGGGGATTAGAGGCAGGCGAATAAAATAAAATTAAAGATCCGAGACCGGGGGAGCTAACCTGCCGTGCCGGGTGTACAACCGGTGGGCGGGGGACACTCCCTTAGAGTAAAAGGACACTCTCCCCGACTGAGTATACTTAAATGGATATCCGGTCGGGGAGAGTAGGGGGAAAAAAAAAAAGGTAAGCCATGCTACGAAGATGAGGTAAGTCCTACTACAAATTAAATACACATTCAAATATGTAATTATTATATAAATAACTAGTCAACAACTACAGCGCGGGTTGGCCCCCGGACCGCCACAGGCAATTATAATTGAGGTTAAAGACATATCTGACTCTTGCACATAAGAGTCAACATAATGGCATGATAACTTATGTCATCCCCCGTCAATTTAAACCCAAATTAATAATCGATAGAAATTACAATTTAAAGGAATACACGCACACATATGTTTATAGAATTGTATGCGTATATAGAATAAGCGAACCCCTTACACCCAATCCCCTCTGCTCAATTCTCCATCACCTTCCGCTCCAGAAGAAAGAAGAGACGACGAGGCAGCAGAGGAAGAAAACGATGAAGATAGAACTGCTGCTGAAAGAAGAAACCTGCCTTCTCGCCCGCTTAGTTCTTCTTAGAACTACAAGCAAAGCGGTGACTTAAAGGTTACTCAAGAGAAGAGTTAGGCAAGGTCTACGGCTTCGCAGTGAAGTCCCACCAAAGGAAGGCAGGCGGACACACTACCAAATTCCGCTCCCACTTCCATACCCTTCCGGCAGCATGACTGCCTTAACCCTCACCACCACATACCACGGTGATGAAAGAGCAATCTTTCTCACCCCTTCAACAGTTCAATCCGCTGTGCACTTGGGCTTTTTCTTTTTCAGGTGAAACTCCAAGTACTACAAGGACAGCTAGAAGAAAGCGTGTTTGGCCACACACCACCAGACCCCCCAAACCCTCCGCGGACCATTATATTTTGTAGGGCTAGACCAGCAGCTGCATCAAGTCCAAATTTATATATAATAGGGGGGCGTCTTATTCAAAATTGTCACCACCCCGGCGCACGGGCGCTCGAAAAAACAACCTGCGTTATGTATATCTCTCCTGCCTGCCCTTACGGCGGGCAGACATCTAACACTTAATAGAGGTATATCGCGCTCAGACTAGTAAATCCCAATCTATTTTCTACTGACTGAGATAGCTCTGGGACGCAACGCCCTAGAGCAACCCATCCAACCACATTTACTTAATTCAAACCAAGTTAAATTGAGGTGAATTAAGTAAATGACAAAGTGTAAGTCCAAAAATTGCCTCCGACGTACTCTCCTAAAGAGAGGACGCCCACCTAAATAAAGGATTTCAGCCCACTCTAGGCTGAAATGGAGTGCGTCTTGGAAGATAAGCTTATTAGTACATCGTTCCATCGGGCCCCTACCGACAAACCCTCCATTGGATCGGAACGCAATCCAAACTTCACAAACGAATAAACGCCAACCATTATTAATAACCGCCAGTCCATTAGAATCACCCAGCAGCAAAGGACGTAAGTCCGTAAACTGCGAAAAGTAGGAGGGTATTGCACCCTCCGACATCCTCATAAGGTCAGTCTTATGAATACGACTGACCTTATGAATAACTGTCAATGATTATCTACAAAAAATAAAAATATCTGTGATCTTTCAACTTTTGCCTATTATTCTTGATCGTTAGCGGAGAATACGCGATTTAAAATTAGTTCTATATAAGTTGCATACCAGTCGAACCAAAACCCTTATCATTACGTTCGGTTCCATCTAATGTTTCGCTTTCCGTCCACGATATGCGTTTTGATATTATCATTTGTGCGATTTTGAATCCCCTCTGGATTGTAAAATCTTTATCACCCAAATTAATAAGGGCGACTTTAATTTCTCCGCGATAGTCAGCATCGACAGTGCCCGGTGAATTCACAATTGTAATACCATAGCTCATTGCCAAACCGGATCTAGGCCTTATTTGCGCTGCATACTTTTTAGGTAGCGATATAGCAATGCCGGTCGCGATTATTTTTATTTCACCCGGTTGAATAATCGTATCGATTGTTGAAACTAAATCTAAACCGGGCTTTGTTCAGTAGCATATTTAGGAAAATCAACGAAATTATTCAATTTCTTAATTTTAAAAAGTTCCATCTGAAATGTCTATATTTAGAAAATAAATAATACAAAACTTATAATCTATTGAGGGAAAAAATTATGCATTTATTGGTTCCAATATGTATATGTTCCTTCAGTTTTGTGAGATGTTGCAAAATACCGATCAAACGGCAGAAATGTAAGTCATTCATATCGATCAAACGGCAGAAATGTAAGTCATTCATATAAATAACATAATAAAGCGTATGCATGACATCATGGGGATTCCCTCGTCTGTAGCATTGACTTTTGTTCGCGTAAAACTAACATTGATGGTAAAAAAAAATAAAAATATCTGCGACCTTTCACTTATTATTCTTGCTTTATCACTTTGCCCGTCAGCGGAGAATACGCGATTACATTATCGTATATCAATAAACAATATGCTACTGTATTTGGTTTAAAATTTTCTTCCGCTTCAACTTTAATCTTCAAATCATTTACACCAATTTTTACAGAATCATTTTGACGCGAGCAGTCGATCACATATAGGGGATATTTGGTTTTGTAATCGGAAAACGTGTACGGTGAATCTATATTTTTATAATATGATTTTTGAAAATTAATAAACATTCTATACATCAACGCTTGATTTCCTCGTAAATCTTCATACGGATATTTTTCGAATTAATCATTACACAAATATTTTTAACGTTACACGAATCGAATTCTGACGCGTCCTTCATGGCTTTATCTTTCCTATTGGTTTGAAAACCTACAATAACATAGCGCGGTTTATCTATTTATCTATTTGCGACATTCCATATAAAAGAATTCGTTTGAGGAACCGCTGTATTTTCAAGGTCCCACGCTCTGAACGCCATACGCACATCTTTATTTTGATCTCTTATTTTAGCTAATTCCAATTCATATTCGGGTGCCACCTTGAGGTACGGGACAACCCACACGATGTCTGTTAATTCTATCTTAGATTTGTGGTCGGGAACCGTAGCGTGTATCGCGTTTACATCGCTATCAAAACGTCTCAACACCAATTCTTGTCTGTTGTTTATGATTATTTTTTTATAGTCTTCAGCGAAACCCAACAGCATCGATAACGGTATGCATAAATTAAAATTACCATTTTCATCTAAATCGACTTTATTTTTTCCACTAATCCATCCTGCTATTTCGGCACATGGCAGCATAGAATTTGTCATTGAAAGAACGTTTTTCATAACAGTTTTCACGCCTACATTTCTCACCGAAGCGACTTCTTGCGCGTTAATAAGATATCGTATATCCTGGAATAAGAAGGCCACAGCAAAATTAACTAATTCTGAAGTAGTCGATTTTTTTCCGTCTGTTCCGACGAGTTTGCCGGAAACAATCAAATAACTTTCACCCGGAACGGTATACACATCCGGTTGATTTATAGGGATTTTAATCTCTTTTTCGATTTTATTCGCTAAGGAATAATGATTGTGAAATTGATTATATGTTAAGGACTCATCTGAACGCGCTATCTTATTAACTGTTAAATAATTCATCTCTATAGAAAAAGTTTAATTTTTTATTTCAATAACGTAATGGTGCTTTTAAGTTTCCCTTCGACGATTTCAAAACCTAAAGATATAAATTTTTTAACGCTTTCTTCGGTCAATTTGTAACTTTTTTAACATCATTTTCATCATCACTTTCAAATACTAGCGGCATGTCTATCTAAAACAACAAAATAAAAATCCAAATTACAATATTCTATTCAGAAACTCCGATGGGTCCCTGATTCTTTCAAAACTAACATCATGTTTACTCGTTCGCCGCGCAAATTTAATAAATTATCATTTTCATCGGTCAATGATATAACTAAATCGTAAATTGCTCTCACATCTATCAGCAGAAATTCAATATAAGGAGGATATTCTTCAATCATATCGCCCGGATCTACACTCAGCGGAAACTCATATAAAATGCGGTCTTGATTTTCATTTCTATAACTGCCTGAAATAATGTTACATTTCACGCGTACTACATTCACGGTAGCGATATTTATTATTTCATCCGAAAGATGCGTCGCATTCGCTTTGAGAACTCTCGACCCATAGCCCAACAGCCTGCCGATACTGCAATCTGTATCCGAAAAGTCTATCCATACGGTGCTTTTAATTTCACACTGTAACGTATTTGGGTTTGCTTGCAATATGATGGTTTGATTAATTTTATTCTGTATATAGTTACTGATATCTTCAATTTCATAACTACCTGTTGGTATTGTTATGTATTCCTTTTTTGTCAACACATAATTATTATTTTCATCTTTTTTGACATCCTTTTCCAAAGCGAAACAAAATTTATTATTTTTGATTTCCTGGACGTTCGGGATAGTGTTGGCGGTCATCAACCATTTGAGACCCAATTCGTATTGGCCTTTTGAAAGGTCGATCGGTGGAAAAAATGATTTTTTAATCATCGAACTGTTACCATCAATCGATAATAGACACGACATATCTATTTAGAAAAAATAAAAAACAAAAAACTTATAATTTATTCGGATAAAAATTCTAAACATAATCGACCGCAAATCACATCGTCGTCGGTTTGATATCTATTGTAATTGTACGTTACGTTGGAGTTTCTGAAATAATTCATCAGTTCTGGAGGCGGATGCGCATCGCCTATGCTATCAAAATAATCTACATTTTTATCGATTTTTCGGAAACAAACCCAATGCGTACCGCGGCCGTTTGAAGTGTCTAAATTCACTATCGAGCATTCATTTTTCCAAATCTTTTTCGGTAAAGCGTCCAACATAAAAACACCGCGGAAGTGTGGAATTTTCAATTGTTTCGCGTATTCAATCATTTCTTGATCGTACAAAGCGCGATTTGGTATTGAATCGATTATTTTTTTTTTCTTAGCCGTACCGCTGCCTTCCTTCAATCTCAATCGACCGCCAAATTTGGATTTAAGTTTCATCGCGTTAGTTACTGCGTAGGCGGCCACTCTTTCAGTCAAACTGTTATCTGGTGCGAGCACACGTTTCCTAGCCCGTTCGGCAAGCGCTTTATCGGCTTGATATCTTGTTTTATTATCTGAATATTTCGAATATGCTATATCGTGCAGTTTACACGCCTCATCTAATTTATTTATGCCTCTATCACCACGCTTCAACCTCTTATCCAAATTCGTGCCCGGACCGCAATAATTGTAACCTGGAATATGAGCTTCAAACGGTAATAAATCTACAGCCTTATTGATTACTGACCCGATTATACCGCGTCCGTCTTTTTTCTTGGAAATATTTTTCTTCTTCACCTTCATATCTCTATATATAAAAAAATTATTTTTAATTCAATTACATTATTCATCATGACGAACCAAATTTATTTTTATGCCATCATTATTGTTTTTGTTAATCGCTTCCAAAATTTTCTTAATGGCCGTCTCTATCGCATCATCTATATATCTATCAACTTTTGATTTAAGCTTGATGTTTTCATCATTTATAAATTGTAAAGTATCGTTAGCAAGCCTTTCCATTTCATCTTCTATGTATTTTCTAATAACCTCATCGTATGCATTTAATCTTTCCAAACCTATAAACTTTTCATACAGATGGATTGTGTATTCATCAAACATACTTTTGCTTCGACGCAGATTCAACGCGTCCGCATCATCGACAGGATCGGACACGTTACACAACCTATGATTTTTTATATCGTAATTTCCATCGGTTGTGATGGGGAAACCCGACGACATTTGTTTGGCATGTTTCAAATTCACCGCATCCGAATCACCGATAGGATCGGACACGTTGCACAATCTATGGTGATTTATATCATAATTTCCATCACTAGTCAACGAAAAACCTTCCCCAGGAGGCTCTCGTTTTCTCGCTGTTCGACGTCCATTACGACCTAATCTTAATCGTGAGATTTCTATATTTGAAAAATTAAAATTAAAAACAAATAATCTATTCTTCAAATTCAACTTGTTTCAATTCTTTAATTATGGATATCAGTTCGTTAGAAACGCCCTTGTTTCCAGCGTCATATTCGCCTACAAGAGTATGCAATCTAGCTACCAGATCGTTTGGATCGTGCCAGTATAAATAGACTGGATTATAATTGAGTTGCGCGTGTAACAACCTGGTGCCGCTGAACGATGACGATGGTGTCTTATATGGTGAAATTGATTTGACGGGTCTTTTTGAAGGGAACAGTTTTCTGATGACTTCGTTGTATTTGAAAGATTTATTCGTTTTTACTGCGCCGGCGTCCGTCAAGTGAGCACCGGTACGCTTCAACATTTCACCATAAGTTTGCATATCTGCCGTGTGAACTTTTCTCAGATCTGGATTTTTAAACAACAACAGCTCGAGGACGCCCGGTGTGGCCGAACATATCTCTCCCAAATGCATTTTATCACCGACAAATTCAATTTTAATATCGCCCAATGTAGCCGTATCTGTATTTTTATCGTATTTCACACCGTATACATGATCTAGAGATACTTTTGGATCAGTCTTCAACATTTGTATGTATGGTTTTACAGCTTCTGAATAATCTTCACCTGTAATTGTCTCTTGCGTCTCAGAAATTTGTGTAGATGGAGTGTCTGGCAAAATATGTATATATTTAACAGGCTCTTCGTCACCTTCATACGCAGTTTGAGTTTGTTCACGTGGTAGAGTTGTTTGTTGAGATAACATTGTAGAAGAAGCTACATCTTCTTCATCATCTGAAAGTTCTAAATCTTGTTCCAATAAACTCTTCCACATCTCTCTTCATGTCTCTCTAAATTACTCATCAGTCTATCACCCAATTCGCGTCCTACTCTATCTATATCAATTTCTCCATCGGTCGGAGGTAGAGGAGACGGTTTTGGTTTATCTATTTTTTCTCTAATTTCTTGGATCGGTTCGATTATCGGTTTGAAACGTTTAGCGAATAAAGCTTCCTTTTCGGCTAAACCCAACATGAAAGCCGCATGTTTACGTATAAAATCTTTATTCAATCTATCAATTTCCATCATTTGTTTCTCCTTCTTATACATTGTTCTATACGTAAAAAATTTAAAAACTGAAACAAATAATCTATTCGCGTTCAATATAGCATCGCTGCGTTCAACGCTGTGTTCAATATAGCTTCGCTGCGTTCGACGGTGCGTTCAATATAGCATCGCTGCGTTCAATCGATGATGATAAATTTATCCCTACCGTTCCGATAGCGACCCTTATTTTTATCGCTTTCTTTATCGATAACTAGAAAACCATACCGATTCGCGTTCCAAACATGTTCGCATAAAGATTTAAAGTCGTTAAAGGACATGTCGACGTTTACGTGTTCATCGTAAATGTGTTGTAAATTTAAACCGTCTTGTCTGAACAGAATTAGAAAATTGCAATTGTCCCGCACGAGTTGTTTTGGTATTTTCGAATACGTTTGCGCCAGATAGAAGCAATCAATTTTATTGTGGCGACCTCTCGAAAAATAATCACCGATATTGTTTTGCTTTTGTTTGATTACATCGTCGAATACCATTATCGAATGTGGTTGAATCGCTTCCGGTTGTGGAACCTGATCGTTTTCACTGTATTCATAGTAACCCAATTCTGGATTCAACATTATCAGGTTTGATAACATTCTATATAGCGGTTGATGGAGAGATTTAGAGAAAATGTACAAGTTCTGAAAGCGTACTCCGTTTTCTTGAACTAAAAGATTGAAAACCACATTTGTTTTACCGCAATTCGATGGGCCGCATACAATACATCTGATAGTGTTTGGCAAGAGGAAACCGTGCTTACTTCTTTTTTTTCAATCCGTATCCTTTCATTACGTTCATGATGGGAAATTTTGTTTTCTGTTGCACTTCCTTTATATCTCTCCCTTGTAAAAATATTTATGAATTTTTAACAAACTATTAGTTTGTTACACTCACATCAATTTCGGTGACTTATGATAAAATTATTGTGAAATTTGTTATCTTATGTCAAAATCATACGGATTTTTATGCGAATTGGAGGCATCTTTATATATATACAACATCATTTCATTTGTCATGAAATATTGAAAATCATATCCAAAACATCAGTAAAATCAAAATTACCAAAACAATAAATTCCAACATTATAATCGAATCTATATTATGAAAAAAAATTTTTTCCACGTAACAATATATTCACACTACAACATCATTCAAATCTATCCATGAATTGTAAGATTTATCAAAACCTAACCATTTTACATAGGCTTTGTTGCCTTTTCGTTTGAGAATTTTCTCAATTTGATATATGTGTTTGTGTTTTGTTTTTTGCAATTCGTGTTGATAAAAACGACCTTTTAGAATTTCATTTCTGGAATCGATCAGTTCATAGATTACAGGTCGAGATTCCGAGTGAACAGTGTGTATTTTGAATATTTCATTCGTCCAATTGGGCAAATAACCCTTGTCGAATATCTTTTTATGTTTGCTTATACGAACCGGATCGTCGACTTTAATCGAAATTTAATCTTTACAATATTCGGTTTCCTATCGTATTTTTTATTTAAATTTGCGAGAACTTGCTGTTCATTTTTTTGATTTACATCTTTCGGTTTAAATTTTGTAGCTGAATGCACCGTATTATTGTATTCATTGACGAGATTTTGTAACATACTAATCCATTTATAGTTCCCGTGTTCTGTAAATTTGGTAAACATTTTCGTCTTTAGCGTCCTATTAAAACGTTCAACTATGGCGGCTTTTTTATCTGAATATGTAGAATAGTGATTTATGTTGTACTGTTTCAAAAGGGCTTTAACTTGCGGATTATAAAACTCTTTCCCTTGATCTGTTTGAAAATGTTTCATTTTGTGATTTGCGAATATCGGATGCAAAGCGACTGCGACTTCTATACCCGTCTTCTTCTTTAACGGTATAGCGTATGCAAACTTACTAAAACAATCGATAACCGTCAAAAAGTACTTGTAGCCGTTGTTTTGTCGTGAATAAGGTATCATTTCTACTATGTCTGCTTGGACTAACTCATTCAGGCCTTTTAATTCTGTTTTTCTGGTTGGATAATTGCGTCTGGCAGGCTTGTGTAATTCTTTCGCTAAAATTGGTTTAATTGTCATTTTGATCTAAAATATAGAAATTAACAACATAGTAAAGTAATGTATTTCTTTATTACAAGTATTTAAAATGTATCGATAATTAGGTTAAATCACCGAAAATATCATTTTCTTTAATCTAATCATAAGAATCATCATTTCTATAACTATAAATAAAACGATAATTTTTATCGCTAATAAAATATTGTTTTTAAATATTGTACTCTTTAATATAGGTCTATAAAAATGTGCGATATTTTAGAAAAATTGAATCGTTTGAATTATTCCAATAATGTTAAAAATATTAGTGAAATGATTGTTGATAAGCATTATAGAATTGAAAAAGTGGAATTTATAACCACGAAAAACGGTGAGTCGCTTATCGCATCGATTGATGGATAACGGTATTGATGTTACATATTAAATCATGTATATTTTAGATATGTACTCGTTTTGTATAAAATGTAAATTTAGAACTCTCTCGCGTAATTGTGTTGTGGCAGAAAAAAATAAAATACGTTCTACTTGTTGTATTTGTAACGAAACTAAGCTAACATATGTTAAAAAAAATAAATTAATTAGAGAAATTAATAATATTAATAGAATGGATGCGGACTAATTTTTTTTCTTTTTTATCATATATTCACCGATTTCTTTATGTCCATACGAAAGTGTATCTATAAGGTTTTCCAACACGAATCTTTTATCATCATATGGTGAGAGAGCTTTTTTACTCTGATCAATCGAGTATATTTGATGATTAAAACTACGTAATGATTTCGAAGTGGAATATGAAATGTTTCTATTGAATAAACAATCTTTATAAATTTCATGATTTAAAACTTTCAAATTACAATCTTTATCGACTATACGAGAACCTTTTTTAATTCCCTTGGCTGTCTTTTTTTCTTCTAAACCGCATTGATGATATCCCCAAAGTAAAGAATACATTTTAGCTCTCAACCCGACAAATTCGTAGATTGGATCCCCTTTCATTTCATCTTTTAAACGACCAATGTCGTATTTACTAGTTGCGTAAACATTTTCATCTTGTTCATTCAAACGTTTATCATCCCAAGAATGATCAAAATGTTTCTCTTTTGTTGGTGTAATTGAATATAATAACGAATCTGTGTCTGTCATTAGCAGTTTTATGTTTTCATGTCCGTATCTGGGTAAAAAGTGATTGTAATGATAATCATACATGATTAGTTTTGCCAAATCCGTTACTGTTAAACCTACATATATGGGTTTGTTTAAGTATATATTTTTTTTCAACAGTGAAATTCCAACTACATCATTTCCATAAGGATAATAATGCTTTACTCTTGGACTGGCGTTTATTTTTTTAAATTTTGATTTGTCGTTAATCAAAAGCATATCGATTCGCTTTCTTACATTTTCAATAGTTTTACCGTATACACTGTTGATCAATAGCTTGTAAACTTTTTTTCAATCGGATCTTTTGTGTCGCACCACGCATCAAAATTTTTCTCAACATAATCTTTCAACCATGGAGATTGATTGAAACTAACGGCTCTGTGTATTTTTGTCAGCACCATACCCTGTTGACAATACAGTTTTAACGTTCTGTAATGTAAAACGTATTTGTGTTTATCTTCCAAAGTACACAATAATTTTTTACACGCCACTCGTTTTTCATCGGAGAGGAACGGAGAAATCATACCGTTGGGAATGGATTTTTTCTCTGGTGCGAGCGGATAATCTCTGTGTGTTTCATGTAAATGTTTGGGATATGTTAAATCGACTTCTAAAATATAACCAGTTTCCGCATCGTCTTTTACATCTTCCACATTGAACAAATATTCAAGTTCGTTTTCATCACACCATCTGAAACCGTTTACAGGCAGCGGTTCCATCATACAGCGGCCGTAAAGAGATCGTACATCGTAATATTTAATGTACTTCTTCGGTTTATTTTCATCATAATAATCATGTTGATTCGGATCGTTTGCCACAGCATAACGGTTGGGAATCATCGACACGCCACCGCGAATGCCTTTTTCAAAAAACAAATACATATCCGGATCTGTAACGAGTTCTAACTGCACTTTCGTTTCCTTAAGCGCTGCAAACCACGATAAATGTGGAGCGGATATATAATGACACGGATCCAAATTGTTTATTTCAATCATTTTATTACGAAAACTCTCGAATACATCAGCCAACAGAACTGTATTCAGTTCGAACTGTGGAAATCCGTGAACTAGTCTGCGAGGCGTTACGACATCAGTCCCACAAGGGCAGTTCAGCGAGGAGAGGCTGTGAGTTGTGTGAATTCGGCAGAGAGTTCTGCGAACCAGTCTTCGAGACGTACGACGATGATCCACGATGGTGGCGAGTCACAGTTGTGAGTCTGCGAGATATCAGTCCAGCAAGGAGAGTAACCAGTTCGATACGATTAAGGTGACACCACGAGTAATTCAGTAACCAAGAAAGTACTATCGGTGACTTACAGTAAAATTATAAGTGTATATCCAAAACAAATAGTGCAATAGACTTCATTCATAAACTGTTAAGATAGACAAAAGAAGGGATTTGCAAGTGAATTTTATAAGATTGTTTGTTAATGTAAGACTAGTGGTTAAAAAGGGTTAAAACTAGCGGTTTCTTTCTTATTGGGTCTGAATACTAGTTTTCTGTTTATATATCTGGAATAAATTCCGAACGATTATTTATTTTAAGCTCTCTTATGTGTAATCTGTATTTATTACTATTGACATTACTATCACTATTTGATGTGTTGTTATTTACATGTAATAATTTTGATTGTTATCTTTGTTGATTACATTATGTATTTTTGTCTGTTTTTATGTTATACTTATTGTTTTGATTATGTTATGTTTCATGTCATGTAATAATCATTTACTACTATTATCTTGACAATTATTGTGGTTGTAACTACTGTAATAATATTTGTGTTCATTAACTGTTTTATTATTATTAATTTGCCTTGTAATTATTAATTTGGTTGTAATTTGAACATTTTAAATCAATAAACTATAATTATATAAACATTATAAATTATCAACAACCTCTCAATATCCTGATCGAGCCGTGAGGAATGCACATCGCGCCCACGCGACAGTATTCTCCCAGATAGTCCCTTAGAAGAATATAGTGAAGATATCATTTGTATGGCTCAACATTTCATATCAATTTCAGTGACTTTGGCTTGCTAATATGCAGTTGTACAGTAAACTCATTGAAAAAGTCAATAGGAATTTCCTGTTCCTCCATACTTTCTTTGTAAGCCTGTCATGGAATGCTTACTGTGTGTGCATAGCAAATATGGTTGTGTGAATTAGAAGATACCAATATTATACATATATAATACTTACTTTGAAAGATGAAACAGTTATTCCTGGTCTCACTTTATCCATCAAATTGTTAATTAAATCTGATGTTATATGTGAAGATGCCATTACAAAACTGGAAAAAAAATTCATTTTAAATTTGAAGTAAAAAAATAAATTTAACATCTACTTACTGAGAGGTATGTTAAAAAAATTTTAATCATATAGAAACTTCAGCTGCTTCAATAATTTAATGGACAGACAGTTACATTGTAGGCTGTTTGATTCCCATAAATCAAACCAATTGGGTTATTGTTTCTTATTTTTGATCTCACATTTCCTATATTCAAGCAAAATACTTATTTCTGTAGGAAATAAAAGCTAACATTTTATGTTAATAGAATACATTATTTTAAAGTTATGTTAATATTATTTGAGCACATATTTATGTACACTTTGAATGGAGATGCAAAAAATTCTGGCTTTTATTAATTTTTTAATTAATACTTAAAAATTCAATGTTAGAGTCATATTACTTTGTAAACAATTTTTTAATTTTATTTTAAATAAACAGTAGGTAAGATCTTTTAAATGGGTCAGTAATTTATAAAAAATGGCAACAGAAACATCATAAGGCCCTTTCTATTCGTAAGCCAAAATATTGTGTTGAATTACAAAAAAAAAAAAACCAGTTCTATTGTCTAGTTTGATAGAAGTAAATCTTGTAACTTTTTTAAGAATAACTAATTATTCTTTTTAGCTAAGATTACACATTCTTAAATATAGACATAAATTCTAACTTTTCTAAGTATCGGGTTGGATGGCAATTTTTGTATCTTGAAAAAATGTTCTACTTTTTGAGGCAGGTCCAAGAGATGATATTATTTCAGACAAGAATATATATAAACATATAATTATTTAATTATGATCATATGCTTGTTTTATTAAAGAGCTTAAAAACAAATCAATACAATTTGATTCATTTGTAAACAAAATAAAATGGTTAACTATGTATAGAGAAAAAACAATACAGAAATTACTCCATTTTTACAACCAGTGTAGTTTGATTTGTAAATGGAAAAAGTAGAATGAGACTGAGTGATGTTAAATAACTTTATAATTAATTTTAATTAAAATAAAAACAGAGACTTGTAACAGTCGGAGTTAAATTATCATTAAAATATTCTGCAGATGTATGCTAGTTAAATATTCAAATTTACTACTTATGAAACTAATGATATTAAAAAACTCAACTGTACTTTCATGAAAGTTCAGCTATCTCTGGAAAAACTAAGGTGCTGTAATCAAAATATTAAAAGTGAACTAAATTAAGGATATATAGTATTATTGATTATCCTCTAGAATACATTCAAGGTGAACATATTATGGATACATATCAAGATTTATTGATTGTAGGTTCAAGAAATAGTTACAGCCTAACAATATACATTCATTTTTATTATATATACCTCATAATCACTTGATTTTCATAAAAATAAAAATTCTATTTGATGCAGTATAAACATATTTTCGCTAATGTAAACTGGTCAGATGGTCCTTTGTCTTCTAAGAGAGTCAGATTAAATAATTCAACTGAATTCTCACCCTATTTAATAATTCTTGGTTTCACAATTTTCTTGTATACACAAAAATTGTAGTTTAATCTTTCATTTAAAATTTAACTAAAATATTTCATTGTTATTTGCATACATTACAACTTTTTGTGGGAGGGCAATAGTCTCCATTACAATCCATGAATTTACTTCTGCTCACAATTTAACATTTTTTATTAGAATTATTCTTTAGTTATTTATTGTACAGTAAATTATAATAAATTAATTAGAACACAGACTAATACAGATCTGAACACAAATGTTATTTAATAAAAAATAACTTCATTTAGATAAAAAATTATACTTGTAAAATTTGTGAATTTCTAGTAATTAATATCTTCCTTTATTCATAATCACTTCACGTCACGATTTGGAATCGATTCAACAAGTGTACTATGCATTTTTCTGATTTCTTCATCATGAAACCATACTGACATTATTGCTTTAATAAAGTTAACTTTTGTGGTACAGTCCATCTTTGAGAGTAGTTTTTTGACTATTGCTCAAAGATTTTCAATTAGGTTAAGTCTGAGAATTGTCTAGCCACAAGAGTACTTTAATGTTAAGCAAAAATTAAAGTGCTCCTCCCTTTGAAAATTTTTTCCACTTTATTGGCAGTATGGCATGGCACCAAATCTCATTGGAACGCTCTGTTGCTTATGAAAATTTGTTTTGAAACTGTATCCCAACTCTTTCCTTCAGAATTTTGACATATCCATCACTTTTCAACATACCATCTAATGGAAGAAATGATCAAGGACCTTCAAATGTGAAATAACCCCAAAACATTTTTTTCCTGGAATGTTTAACTGATTGTTGGATATGAGCTGGTAATGTATTTTAATCTGATGCTTTTACTAACATATGGAACCCTTTGACTCTGAAAATAAAAATATGACTCATCGGAAAACATATCATTTCTCCAGTCTTCTTTGCTCCAGTTAGCATGTAGTTTGGCCCACAAGAGCCTATTAGCCTATTTTTGTACATTGCTGCTGTTAAAAGCTGCTTTTTAGCTGGCTGATGAGCTTTCTATTCAGCTAAAGTAGTCGGTGTCTAACAGTTGTTAGGTTATTATTAATCTAACAGTTGTATTATGCATACTGGTATGCTCTGAAAGAGAAACAATTTGTGAACACATTCTTGGAGTTATATCCATTATTTTATATTCAAGATCTACAGTACAAAAAATACAAAAATATGATTTTGTAATAAAAAATGAAATAAACTTAACTAAAACACTATTTATAACATGAAAATTGCTAAATTACAAAAATACAATAACCTCACATTACAGACAACTTAAAGAATGGGTGTGGTCAAGCAGTATAGCCACAACATAAAAATAAACAAAACATTCTTTGTAATCTGGTTAATTTGCAAACTATGATATATCTACTTACATTTATGTTTTATAAAATGTTTTAGAAACTTAAATTAGAAGAAATTTTGAACTTTTAATCAACATTCTTATTTCATACTCTAAACACTATTTATCTAAATTATATGTGATAAAATACAAATTAAAATTACATTAATTACAATATAGTTAATCAGAGTTAAGCAAAAAATAGATTTTTAAAATGAATATAGTTACATTATACTAAATAAACCAATGAAGGCTGTCATTGTAGGCTTAGTATTCTTTGACTTTCAAAAGTGATACACTGTTCAGTCTTGCAAAAGGTATTAATACTTATAATACTTATAATTCTTATAATACAGAGCCCTATATTGAAGGCTCTTTAAGGAATTATATGCTACATTTCATAGAATAATAGTTTGAAATAACTTTAGACATATACTTGTAATACTAACAGTCATATATATGTAGTTATTATTACAACATACTATGTATCAATAAGGTTAACATTAAATTTAGCCATCAATGATAAACTTTTAAAGTAATTAATAATAGATTAATGTATTTTGGCCAATTGCTTGAATAATATTGATTAAATAATAAACAATAATATTGATTCTTAGGTTGGTTGTACTGAATCATTCTAATAAACATAACAATTGACAGCTTCATTCTGAAATGACGGATAATGTTGACACTATTTTTACATTTTAACGATCAATTGTTGTATTTATAATTTTTGTTTTTAAAAAATTTTAAATTCATCTAATATATTAATTTGTGAAGGAAATAATTATAATTCATAACACATAAATGTTCCTGATGATGGATTAATATCCGAAAGTGCTCAGACATAATAAAAATAGTTGGTAAGTGGAAATTATTATATAATTAATTAATATCAATACCAGTATGCCATGATTAATAATAAAATTAAGATATACATATATATATATATATCACAGAACATATAAATATATTATTCTTTTTTTTTAACTTTATATTCATTACATAATAATTGTTTAATCATTAATAACTTACTAAAGTCAAAAATCATTATTTTTTTATACTTTTCGTATTCATTTTTTTGTACTTTTTCCTGACATGTTAAAAAATAGAATAAAAATCTACTTTACACAAATTTGTCACTATCTTATGAAATTTAATGCATCATTAATAAAATATTCTGTAATTCAATTTAATAATCATACAAACAACTAAGAAAAATTTAGTAATGATTTGATAAATTTTCTGCAGAAGTTAAAATTATTAAATTTTTTTCACTGATAATTAAAGAAATTATTATTATTTTAAAAGTTTTGTATACTTTCTTATTTATTTAGTTACCTCTTATTCATCGATAAAGTAGTTCTAGAATTGTTTGTTCAAAATTTGTTTGGGTTTCTTCATTATTACAATACAACCAATTATTAACAGGTAAAAAGCTATAAAATGTAACATAATTTTTGGTTCTCCAGTATCCTATCCTAAGGAATCTTATATTTTTATATAATCTTAGTAGTATATCAAGTATTAATATTTTGCATTATTTGAATAAAATATCAGACATAAACTGTTTATACTCATGTAATATCTGATTTAAAGAAAACTATCAGAAAAAATAAAATTAACTTGAAAAAGATGTACTAAAAACTATTGCTTCTCATGTTCTTTTTTAATTAACTCTTTTAAAAATTAGTGACAAATTAAAAACATTTTTTAACTACATTCCAATCTTTATAGAAGAATTTGAAAATAATAATTTTTAACTTTTTAAGTATTTTTAAAATTTGATTTTATTATTTTTAAAAGTTAATTTTTAGATTTATCTGAATTTGAATGGGTGGTTGTGAAAAAATTCTGTCTATATGAAAAAAGCTATTAAAAAATCTAATGAGTTTAAAACCCCTCATTTAAGTTATCCAGAACAATTTACAATGAGAACACCAGAGGAATTTGTAGAAAATAAAGAAAAAATAATTTACTGAAAATAAGTCTTGAACATACATAAAAAAATACAAATGCAAACAGTTCAAATTTAGAACTACACCTCTTTGAAGGTGTTAAAAATATATATTTATATCCCTTCTAACACATCATTATGGTTAAAAATTCTCCCCCTTGATGTTATCTTATTTAAAGAAAAATTTTTAAAATTTCAAAAATTTGAAATGTCAAGGAAGTAAGGAAATTTTTATAATTCTAATGGTTTTGAGAAGTAGAAATTTGTTGAAAATCATTATAAACATAATGATATTATTTCTAATAGATTTCTGTCAAGTTTTGTTGTTGATAAAATAATAAAAATACACATAAAGTAAAATTTACATTAAGTCCAATTTCTTTTGAAGTGTAATATATTCTGAATGGGTTTCCACTAACTAGTTTTATTATTATTATTTTTTTACTTAATAGAATAAATCACTCTAATGTACAAGCTATCGCACCAGATTTTATAATTTTTAGTCAAACCATTTAAGTATAAAATCAACTAGAGACCAAACTGTGCAAACATACAGAATATTGTAACCTAGATAACAGTATTTTTGAACTCAGGTGACTTCTAAAAAGTGGAAATTAAAAGTCCAAGAGATCATTTTTTGATCAATACCAATTCTATCCTAGCACTATTATATCCTGTAGCACCTTGGGAAAGAAAATTATTCAGAAGTTATCACATAGAGGCATTTGCTAAACATGCACTCTTAAACATGCAAAAATGAAAAACCTACTAACTTATTAAGCAACTATGATTTAGAACAAAATTATAAATAAAATTTGAGAACTGTACTTGATTGATTGATTTGTATGATATTCCAGAGTGTCTAGTTGTGTAAAACATCTATGTTGAATTGAGGTCTGTAAACCCCTACATGGTGGTGAGTTGACCACCATAGACATATTGGCAGGTCAATAGGATATGTTTTAAACTCTTAAGGAGGAACTCCTTAAGTATGCAGTGAATTATGTACTCAATATTTGATTTTTTCAATTTTTTGTGTCATTATTTCTGTACTGTTAAACTGCATTGAGATGTTTGTTTTTATGTACTAGTATTATGTGTAAAAATAACAATTTTGATTCAGTTGGACTATAAAGAATTTCTAGATACAGAAATATTATAAAAACAGCATTTTTTCTTTTTAGTTCTAAAAAAATAAAGTTTTTTGGAGAAAATTCCATTATTTTGATAGTAAGTCATTAATTATTTTTAACTTTAAAACTTTAAAGTGTTATCACATTTTATCTTACTGTTTAATAAAGGTTTTGCAATATTTGTAATGCCAATATTCAGAATGTTATTTAAAAATAATAAATAAATTTTGTTCTAAAATATTATCAGATTTGGGTACAAATTCATTTAAAAGTATACTTTTAAATTGTTTTGAATTACCAGAGAATTTTCGTATTAGAGTTCCATTAATAACACTATCACAGAACTAGTTTGCCTGAATATGAAAAAGATCTAACAATATTAGGCTTATAGTGTGTTCAGAGTTATTCAGAGGTAAGCATTTTTATTATCTACAAAACAACTTAATTTTTTTTCAAATTAAAAATTGTTTGAAACTTTTTTCAGAGAGATTTTTTTTTTAGAAAATCAATTTTGTTTTGCTGTAAATTTATTAATTTTTTCTTGTAAGTTAATTTATTGAAAAAAGCTTTATAAAAAATGACTTAAGATCTATTTATCTATGTATGTAGGACAAAATAATTATAAACAAACAAACTTAAATTGTAAGAGAAATAATCATTTTAAAATCTGTAGATATTAATAAATCATTTAATATTCACTTACAATTAAACAGAACAGATCCAAATACGTTATTTGTTTATGAAAGCTATTTAGACTTCACACTATAACAAACCTCCTATCAAGTGAACTGGTTATAGTTGGTCACTTGTTTGGCCAAATACTGAGTGTAATAATTTATCACAGGAAGGTTCCACTTAATCTGTATTGAACAACCTGGTTCCCTTCATCCCCCCAACCTCCCCTCAAAGAGACTGTGATCGTATTAGATATATCTGACTCATAGTTCATATCCATGTATCCAATTACTGCTGCTTTGTATTTTAATTTATGCTTATAATATAACTAAACAAACTAATAAATGCAACAAATAAAATAATAATTATGCATATTTTTAGCTTAAACTATTTTTCTAATGACCAAGAAATGCTTTTGACAAATCTAATGCAGTTTCCATTCCTTTCTATTTTAGGGGAACTGTTTTATCTCATAATATTTACCACTTCATACATTATCAATTATGTTTTTTGTAAATATCGTAATTACATATTTTTAATTATATTCTTTATCTTATCTTAAATTTTATATTTTGAAATCTTTATAGATAATAAAATGCTTCATTTTTATTATTTCCTAATGTAATATTTCTCATCATTACTCTCTTATCTGACATATTTCATTACTTTTGATTTCTGTATTTATTTTCAAACTGAATATCTTTTCTAGTTGTTAGTCAATGCCATTTAGTAACTCTTCAAATTGAGTTTTAACTTCTGAATTTCATCCTCATTTATCCTCTGAAGAAATACCTCATGATGGTTTCAGAGGCTAAACAGAAAAAGAGAGAGATGTACACAAATCAGAAGAAACAAGTTACAAGTCCTACTTGTGTAAATTGCAGAAGGTTGCACAAGGATTGCTACCACAGTTGATAGTAAGGACTTTGGTTTTTGTTTGAGAGCTGTTGAGATACATTTTAATATGTTGCATGGTTAGGTTTGGACAGATAAATTTTCAAGGCGATTACATTGCGCAGATCAAGTTAGGTGAAATTGTTGAAAGGAGGTCCCTTGATGTAATTTTTTAGGTATAAGCATAAGAAAAACATTCTTTTGTCGGCTCTCTTGACATATCAGGGTGTTGTTTCTAATAAAGCTAAGATTTTAAATATTCTATTGAATGATTTGTTGCTGGATGATGTTGTGACTGATGAAACCTCATATTGTTTTTATTGGTTGACAAAAATTTTACTCTGGAAGTAACAGTATGATCGCAGTTATGTGTAGGAGGACATGTATTGTCTTTTTGAGGCAAGTTTTCAATACAAATCATGTTGCTGTTAAACTTGTTATTGATGGTCTTGATTTCTGTGTTGTTAGTTCGTATTTTCAATATAGAGATCCCACTGAACATTTAGAAAGGTGGGATAGAATTCTTGGTCTTGTTGGTAACTGTCTTATAATGTTAGGTGCTGATGTAAATGCTAAGTCACTTCTTTGGCAAAGAGGAATCACTGCTGATAGTGGTGAATCAGTTGAAGTCTTTGTTATTGTGCAGTATGGATTAGAGGTCTTTAATGTTTTTTGTGAGTTACCATTATATGCTGAAATGATAGTAGGAAGGTCATTATTTGCTGGAACAAATATTGACATTTTTGTTGGTAGGAATATTCCTGGTAGGGTTGATGCTTGGTCTGTTGTTGATTGATGTTGGTCTGTTGTAGGGTTGATGCTTGGTCTGTTGTAGGGTTGATGATTGTTCTAGTGATCATTGATTAATTATCTTTGAGTTGGTTAGGGAGTTGTAAGATGCTTATAGATGGAATGTCCCTTTCATCAGGAGTGCTTCCTGCAAGGAAGGCGGACTGGCCTAAATTTGTTAATAGTCTCTCTGGTAGACTCCGTATCTTAAACTGAAATCTGGATGATATTCAACTGGAAGACCTAGCAGAATTCAATTCCCAGTAATTTGGGTCAAGAGAGAATTACCCTTTGCTGGACTAGACAGTTGTCTTGGTTGTAACAGTCTGTGAACCATATCTGGAGAGCTGCTCAGCAGGAAAGTGATCCTAATGGCAAGCGATTTTGGTTGACGACTATCAAAAGCAGAGGTCTGAATATTTTCTTTTGGTCAGGACAGGAAAAGGGGATTCTTGGCATTTTTTTGTTAGAGAGAAAGGAAGTAAGGAAATAAAGAATAAGCATAAGAAAAACATTCTTCTGTCGGCTCTCTCGACACAGCAGGGTGTTATTTCTAATAAAGCTGAGATTTTAAATATTTTATTGAATGAATTGTTGCCGGATGATGTTGACACTGATGAAACCTCATATCATCTGCAAGTCCGAGAGGAAGTTGTTGCTTTTGCTCTGATGTATTATCTGTGGAAATTACAGAGGCAGAGGTATACCAGGTAATTTGTAGTTCTGGTAGAAATAAAGCCCTGGGTTTTGATGGAATCACAGTGGAACTCCTTGTCCATTCCATTGGAATTTGTGTTGGTACTTTGACTAGAATTTTTAACAAAATACTCTTTGCTGGCTATTTTCCTGAATGCTGGAAAAAAGGGTTTTAAAATTGTTGTTTAAAGGTGGTGATAAGGACCCCCTTATGAACTTCGTTTATAGGCCTTTAACACTCCTGCCAGTTATTGAAAAGGTTTTTGAGAAGGTATTGTATCATTGTATTACTGATAGATTGAATTCTAGAAAGTTGTTGATGTATAATCAGTATGGTTTTTGCCCAGGCAAGGGCACAGAAGATGCTGTTCTTAAGGTTATGAACATTGTTTCTTCTAGTGAATCTGACTATGTCTTAGGTATCTTTTTGGGTATATCAGCAGGGCCTTTTAATAATTTGTGGTGGCTTTCTGCCCTGTTTCTGCTGCAGAAGCACAATTTTACATAGAATAAGCTGAATGTGTTATGTAGTTATTTCAGCAATCGAGACGTTCTTTGACACAGGGTCTCAGAAGTAAGCAAAACATTATCTAAAGGTTTTCTGCAGGGTAGTGTTTTAGGACCCTTGCTCTGGGTTGTTGAATTCAATTGTTTGATGTGGTTGAAGTTACGCAGTGGATGACGCATCATTATGTATGTGAATGATGGGCTTTTGCTAGTTAAAGGAGATTCGAGGAATGAGATCGAATTGATGGCAGCCCAGGCTTGCAAGATACTCCAGTTGTGGAGTTTGCTATATAAGATGGTGTTTAGACCACAGAAAATAATGATGATGTTGTTCAAGGGCAGACTAGCTGCTACATAATGACCTTGTGTATCAATGGCAGGTCATCGATTTAGGTATGTCCCGCTGCAGAAATATCTCATTGTTATCACTGATGAGAATCTTTGATTCAAAGAGAACTTTCAATATGCTGTCAAAAAGGCGTGTTCAGCTTTCTTCAGTGCTCAGAGAGCTGTTTACCACAATTGGGGGCTTAATTTTAGAACCATGCATGTTCTATATAAGGGTGTATGCAAAGCTGTATGCTGCATTTGTCTGGGCTCATTGAACAAGGTACAAATGTTATAGGAATATTTTGTTGAGAGCCGAGCATTTCCTGTTGTTATCCGTGATTGGTTGCTATAGGACTACCTCTCGAGAGCCAGTCCTCGTTATTTGTGGAATTAAGCCGTTTGATATTCTTGCGATGGAGTGCCAATATGTTATGATGACAAGAAGTTAGGTATGAGGCCAACTTACCTCTGGGTGCATAAAAGAAATAGATGACTAGGATTTCCATTTTTGGCAGATCAGGTGGACTGAATCGTCTGATGGCAATTACATGTATGGAATTTTTCCTGATGTGAGAAGTAGGCAGGTGTAGGTGAGAAGTAGGTGGATTTCCTCAATCAACATATTACACAGTTTCTTTCTGGACATGGTGCTTTTTGAGATTAGGTAAGCCAGATTAGGCTTGTGTCCAGAGTGTTGGTCCATTGATGATGTGCACCACATCTTATATGTCTGAAAGGGAATGGAGCATAGTTGCTGGTTTCCTTAGATTCTTAGTCCTGCAGAGGATGGCAGAAGGGATCTGATACTGTTATAGATGTATAAGTAGAATAGTAAATTGGTTTGCTAGGGGCCTGCTTGGGTATTTACTTCGCCAAGGTAGGTGTTTTGGCATTGAGCCCCAGTTAGATAGCTAGTTAGTTAGAAATTCACTGTTAGGATGACATGAATATGTGGAGAACTAGGTGATGTGATGGAGCTGTGGTGTGAGAGGGTGCAACCATTGACCTCGCTCCCAAAAGCAGACCAGAGCAGAGAGAGATGGGGTATATTTTCATTAGACGTTTATTAAATTAGACGTTTGAATTTGTTTCTTGATTTTTAAGTAAATTAAGAGGACTTTGAGTAAATTGATTAGTAGGACAAAATTGTTGTTGTTTCTATCAACACTTGTTTTGTTGGTTAGTATTTTTGGTGTTTAAAAACACAATCAAGTAATGATTTGGGTGCATAGTCTAACTGAATTTAGGTATAGGAAAAAATTTTTGTGTGAAAACTTTGTTGTTAGGGAAGGCATGGGGATTGCGTGAATCAGTTAATTTGATGGTTGAGGATTGTAAGTTATGCTAGGTGTTCATGGTTGGAAGAGGCCATACGAAGGTGATCGTAGGTTGTATAAATACACTGATGGAAATGTCTGTTGAGGCATTTGCATCAGTGGCATCCTGATAGAGGCCAAACTGATGATAATGTTATGTTATCAAGTCTAAAAGACGACCTCCAGTAAAGCTCATCAGGGCTAGGAATAGAGGGTATGGTGTGGCAACTGGGATCACCACAAAGTGGATGCCTTTCCCTATAGGGTCAGGACGTACACAAGTTAAAAAGAGGCACAGTGATAGACTATGTCCTTTCTAATATCATTCTTTTCTGTAAAGCATTCTTCTTTTGTTTACTACTTTTATCATAGCTTCCCAATTTTATATTCATTTTTTATATTGATGCATAATTTAATATCAATGCATTTCATGTGTAACTGAAAAACTCATCATCAATTTTTTTTATTTGTCATTACATCAATACTTGGCACCTGTACTTTCCCAAGTAAAAAATTAAATAATTTCTACAACCCTGCTACTGGAATTTTTAAGAACAATTTTATCATGTAGCATAGAATACTTAAATCAAATTTATTAAATTTTCACATGAATTTATTAAATTTGTATGAAATTTCTTAAGAATCTTTCTATAAACTATTTTTAATAGAACACTCACTTAATGATAATAATATGAATAGATATTATTTATCTGTCCTGTTATATAGAATAGAGGTTGTTTGTTTGCACAAGATAATCTCAAAACCAATGAATATAAAAAGTTTCTATGTTGCTTTTATTTTTTCTTGAATATCATAGACTGTACAATAATTATATAATCCCTATACATGCTCTAATATAATTCCTTTTGTTAATTCTTTATGGCAATAAGATTAATAAAAAGTATAAGTAAAAGATAAAAGTCTGATTGTAAGAAATCTGTTGACAACACATCTACTAAACTTCAGAATTTGATTATTTGGATTCAGAATACTATTCCGTTCATTCATACCATTTCATACCATTTCGTTTGGTTTCATTTTCCTTTGTCTTTTGGTTGGTCAAAGGTTTATTCCTCGGTTGTGTAACAATCTTTTGTGTTGAGATATCCGTTTTTTTCTTTATTTGTTTTTTTGTTTCGGTTTTCGATACTTTTTCTAATTAGTCGACTCTTCAATTTATGATCGATGGTACGTGCGACCATGCTTGCCAATACTGGTGCCATTTCAGAAATTACATCCTTTGTTTTAAAAGAAGCTGCAGGAGTTGCAGCAACCTGAGTATAGGACGTAAGCTTTGGTGATCTGCTGAGCACAGTTTTTCTGGTTTGGAAGTAGCTGAACTTTTGAATGGTCTTAACTTCCTCTATTGCTAGTTCTTCCTTATAGATCGAACAATTTCGCGATCTAGCAGAATGATGACCATGGCAGTTAACATAAACCGGCAGATCCTTACAGGGGTCGTCTGGATGTAATGACAAACCATAGGGACAGATCTGTTTCCTTGTGCATCTCGCTGCGGTATCCAAATTTCTGACATCCAAAGCACTGCAATAGAATCTGAATGTTGGACGGACATCCAGTCTATGACAGCCAGCCTTAAGTTTCTTAGAACACTTAGGTTTGTTAAATGTTAAAATATGAGAAGCGGAGGATTATAGGGCTATGGGCATTGACTACTTTGGTCATTAGCTCTTTTCCCAAACAAAAAAGTAAAAAGGCTCTACTTCCTTCAAATTTTCATATTAAAAATATTCAAGACTATTACATGCTTCTTGTTTATAATACAATAACAAAAAACTCAAAATCTTGGTTAGTAAATATAGTTGTCCTGACCCCAAAGGGGAAGATCCTGGCACGTGACGATTCTGGTCACCATGCCACCCCCTCTGTACCTAGCCCTGATGGGCTTTACCAAAGGTCACCTTCTACACCCACAGACTGATTGGCGTCTCTCAGTCATCATCTTGGTCTCAGTCAGAATTTCACTGATGCAAATACCATGAATGACATTTCCATCTATGTAAACCCTCTAAACTAACATAATGAAAAACAAATAACCAAAACTACTCATACGGAATAGACTGAGCAAATTATCAATTTTGAGCTAAATGCCCAACAACAAAAGAAAATTAAATGAACAACACCGCAAAATAAAACAAAAACAAATAACAGCAAAAAAAAACTTCAAAATGCCTATCATGGCAACTAAAATGCCCAAGCGACTTTAACGACCTGTGTTACATAAACATCCATTCCTACACGCCCTACCCAACAAGCTAATTAACCAAATATTTCATAAAACTCTTTACTATAACCCATTTGGCCCAGCTTTTCCATTTATAATGAAATCCAAATAAGACCCAATATAAAGCTGCTTCACAACCTCTAATCGTCTATCCTCATAATGAAGACAGATATACAAAATATGAAAAGCATTGTTCATTATACCAAAACTTTGACACAGACCTGAATCAGCCAGGCTGAAACAAGCCAAATTATCCCTAAAAGCACCACGACCTGAAAGAAACTGTGGCATATTTATATTTTAGGAGATACCCAAGAGGCGCCCAGTTAAATCATCAGGGAAGAGACCACACATATAACGCCCATTAGTTGTCTCATCCCATCTCTCTCTTGCATTTTCAAACTTGTGGGTATAGTTTTCTTCACTTCAATGCTGCATTGGCATTGTGGTGAATTTCTATCTCCCCATACGTCAGCCCAAAAGCTCTCATTTCTTCTTCAGTTACATTGCCACCACTTATATTGTTCTTCCCATTAATTTTCCTGCTTTGGATTTCTTGGAAAATCATATTATTGTTCCAGAAGGCTACTCTCTCTTTGTGTCATCATATTCTTTGCTCTTTCGCAACAATTTGCTGCTTGAGGGTGTTTACCACAGAATGGTCTACCTTATAAGTGATCTTTTACTTATCTTTTAGTTTCTGGATTCCCTCCCTTACTCTTTTATTGGTACGTGTCCCATTCTTGACTTTGTCGTAAACTAGCTGTGACAATTCGTTTCTCAATTGCATGATTCTACTATTGATGTGCCTGGCTCAAGGAGGTTCTTGCCCCAGTTGTGTAATTCGTTTACCTCTCATGTCTGCCTTTCTTCTCCTTTTCCTTCCACTGACTGGTCAAGTACGGTCAAAATTCAGAATGTTTTTGATTGAAAATAAATCAAGTAACGATGTGAGTTACTTGATCAATTCCATTTTAATATGAATTCACTAGATCAAATTTTTGCAACTAATTAACAGAATGAATTCAATAAGATATGAATCACTATTAAGAATACTATTTAAAAATAAGTTGTGATACATTTTGTTCATCACATCACTTTCCCTGAGATTTAAATGGTTTGCAAAAAACATTAACTCAGCATAAATATGTTTAGGCATAGAGTTGTATGTAGAAAAAAATGCCTTATATTGAAATATAAAAGAAACTTCATGTTGTAGGAAAATGATTGAATGAAAGTTTAAGCTTGACCGAATGTGTCAGCATGTATGCTGACACATTTACAACCATGTTTGATATGATCCAAAAAATCATGTCAATTAAATAGTTTATAGTAGTAGTAAATAAATATCAAATAGTTTTGACATTTATATTGCAGAGTTCAATATAAATATCTAATAAATCATGAAAAATCTTTAGTACTATATAAAAAATAAAGATACAAATAATTAAATAATTTTGGATTTTTTAATTGTAGCTGCTTTAATTAAAAAAAAAAATAATAATAATTAAAATATGCAATAATTATAAAGAAATAAAACATAATATAGAAGTAAAATAAAAATAAGTGTTGCTTGAATTTAATATAGATAATGGTACTGCATCAAGAAAATTATTTTATAAATAAAAAAAATTTAGGGCAATGAAAATATTTTTGGTAATCCAGAGAAGCTATTAATTAATATCAATGTTATCATTAGCCATGAATTGAAACCAAGTCTATTAATTTAGTGCTAACAAGTGTAATTTCCTTTGAACAATTAATTAATTAATTAAAAAACATATAGAATGTTCAATGCTGACCTTCAGCAACATTAATCTTCTTGCGCTAGCCTTTGAACACAGGCATGTGAATGGCAATTGCTTGATGGTCGTATTATAGACTGTGATGTGATGCTAGTAGGAGTAATGGGCTGGCGTTCTAAAAGTGCTACTTATTTAATATTTTAATAGTTATTTACTAGTGATTAGTAATGAGCAAAGCAAATATCTCATCAATGTGGCGGTATCTTTATTTCTGACATAATCACTCATATCAGAAACTGATTTTTACCTGTTCCTTTCTAAATTTAAAATAACTCCATCCAGATGAGTGAATTCCACTGATCTCTATATAACTGGATGCCGGATTCTTATCAATACAATTAAGTGATCAATACTGTGTTAAAATATAATTAAGTGGTGGCATCTCGGCCTTTCATCCGGAGGTCCCAGGTTCAAAATCCGGTCAGGCATGGCATTTTCACGGGCTACTTGTCATTTATCTCATGCTTTTTTTTGTTTAACCTCCGGGACCATCGTTAGGTATTACTTCAGAGGATGATAATGTAGCGTGTGAAAATGGCATGCCTGACCGTGATTCGAACCCGAGACCTCCCGATGAAATGCTAAGACACTACCATTCGCACCATGGAGGCCGGCATTCATCTCATCCTCTGAAGCAATATCTAACGGTTATCCTGGGGGTAAAGAAAAAAAGTTATATTGAAGCATACTCCAGCGCCGCAGAATGAGCGGCTGGGAACTAAATAAAACCATTGTACGCTTGCGCGACTATAATCGTGAAGTTTATTTTGCTCAAGTCAGATAACTAGCTGATCTCCGTGGCGCGACTGGTAGCGTGTCGGCCTTTCATCCGGAGGTCCCTGGTTCAAATCCCGGTCAGGCATGGCATTTTCACACACGCTACAAATCATTCATCTTCATCCTCTGAAGAATGCCTAATGGTGTATCCGGAGGTTAAAAAAAAAGTCGGATAACCAAAAGAAACCCACGGGTTGGTCTAGTGGTGAACGCGTCTTCGCAAATCTGCTGATTTGGAAGTCGAGAGTTCCAGGGTTCAAGTCCTAGTAAAGACAGTTACTTTTTTTACGGATTTGAATACTAGATCGTGGATACCGGTATTCTTCGGTGGTTGGGTTTCAATTAACCACATATCTCAGAAATGGTCGACCTGAGACTGTAAAGACTACACTTCACTTACACTCATACATATCATCCTCTTAAGTAATACCTGACGGTTATTCCCGGAGGCTAAACAGGAAAAAACAAGACAATCAAAAGAACAGTTATTTTCGCAACACAAGCAGAAATTTACGGACAGTTGTAGAAAATTTGTATAGAGATTAGATATATAGTTATATATGAAACCGTTCAAACCGATTCTTGCATTCGAGCTGGGCGCAAGTTCTAATTATTGCAAATAGTGTATAGTGGTTAGTGGTACAATGGCAAATTTTATAAAGTTTGGATCAAATGATATCGTAAAATTTATTGAAATTTATCGTAGCCATGAATGTTTATGGAATACAAATAACCCCAACTATAAAAACAGGGATATTAGGAATGATGCAATTTCTTCCTTCGCTAACGAATTAGGTATTGATGGGTTTGGATAAAAAGAAATAACAACCACAATTAAAAATATTAGAAGCCAATATTTACAAGAGAAGAAAAAGATACGAGCATCTACGGGAACTTGATCCATTGCAGAGGATGTTTATACTCCCAAATTACATCGGTTTCATTTACTGGATAGCTTCCTCATGACCAGTGTTGAACCAAGGGATACAACATCAAACCTGGTAAATGTGTTTTTTATTTTTTTCATTTAATTTTACAAGCAATTTCATAATTAAATTATTTAATTAAGGTAATTAAGGTAACAAAAAAATGAATTCAAAATATTTTTGGTTTATGCACTTTATTAGGCAATAATAACGTACCCAAATAAACAAAATATTACCAACCTAAGATAAACCGTAAAAAATTTAGTATTTTTTTTAATTTTGTAAATTTTTTTATATGATACAAATTTATTTCTAATTTTCTGAGAAGGCACTTTCTTGCCAAAGTACAGCTCCTTCTGTACTGAAATAATGGCAATATTTTTCACAAACAAGTATTGCATCTTTAGCAGAGTTTCCATAATTTTATGCATTATATTTTTAAAAGCTTCTGGTTTTGAAATTTTTCTGTGATCGACTCCTATATTGGGCTTTTTCTTTCTTTTTCCTGTTTAGCTTCCGGTAACTACCGTTTAGATAATTCTTCAGAGGATGAATGAGGATGATATGTATGAGTGTAAATGAAGTGTGGTCTTGTACATTCTCAGTTCGACCATTCCTGAGATGTGTGGTTAATTGAAACCCAACCACCAAAGAACACCGGTATCCACGATCTAGTATTCAAATTTGTGTAAAAATAACTGGCTTTACTAGGACTTGAACGCTGTAACTTTCGACTTCCAAATCAGCTGATTTGGGAAGACGCGTTAACCACTAGACCAACCCGGTGGGTTTCCTATATTGGGCTGGTCTTCTTCAATATAACTCGGAGGAGTGGTACCTGGTGATGTTTTCCTGAGTCAATTATGTAACGCGCACGTTGCTTTAATTGCATGATCGACTTTATATGGTGCACGTTTTATTGGCTTTTCGAACACCCGAAATCGTACCATTAAAATGCCAAATGCATTTTCAACAATCCTTCGGCACCTACAGATACGATAGTTGTAAATTAGTTGTTCCTTTGATAAATTACCTCGACGCGGGTATGGTTTTAGAAGGTAGGTTTTTAAGGGAAATGCTTCGTCTCCCACAAACACAGAGTTATCAGGCAAATTTAAGGATTTTCCTTCAATAGCCTTTTTCAGAGAACAATCATTAAAAATCTCACCATCAGAACTTCTCCCTTTTGATCCTACATTGATATACACGAAACAGTAATCGTAATCTACAACTGCGAGCAATACAAGGCTAAAAGAGTGCTTGTAATTGTAAAAATCAGAACCGGTACCATTATGACATTTTATAATAACGTGTTTCCCATCAATGGCACCTGTACAATTTGGAAAACTCCATCTTATGTCAAACCCCGTTATTATTTTATTCCATTCTTCTGAACCTTCGGAACCTGAAAATAGATAAGGGTCAAGAAATAGTGTAAAAATTAGTTACAAAGCGTTACAAAAACTAATCACGAAAAAATTAAAATGTTTTTGATTTGAATCAATCACTTTCATAATAATAATGTTATATCATAAATACAATAGCATTATTATTACGATATTATAGAGAGTGTCCCATATAAAACGCAACCCATCAATCATTCGTTCATGAAATTTCAAAAGTCAAGTTTACTCCCTTACTCGTTACTGAAATGGACTCGTCCAACATCTGAACATCGCGGCAACGCAGTAGAACACTACCGATAGTAACAACAATGCAATCATAACGTTCGGTGTATTGCTAGAGACAAGATGGTGTTTTAGCTAGATGAACGTGTTTTCATTGTCGAGTCTTACTTCAGTACGAAATCAGCGGTTGCAGTGCAAGCTTTGTTTCACCATAAGTACCCAGATAAACCGGCTCCTAACAAAACATCAGTATTAAGGTTAGTCGCAAAATTTAGAGAGACCGGTTCTGTTAATAACAAGGAACACAAAAGATCTGCGTCAGTGTTGAATACAGATACAGTCGCTGAAATCAAAGACCGATTACTCGCCTCGCCAAATAAATCGATCAGACGTTTGTCTGCCGAAATTAATTTGTTCATCTAAATCGACTGTTCATCCGGCGACCAAACAATTACAATTACGACCTTATCGCATTCAAACGGTTCATAGACTTCTTGAGCCCGACAAAGAGAAACGTCTACAATATTGTCAACGGTTCCGTCGATTTCTGCGAGAGGCAGTTAATGTTATGGATTCGTTATTTTTCACAGGTGAAGCACGGTTTCATTTGGACGGCTACGTAAACAGCCAAAACAGAATTTGGAGCGCTGAAATTCCCCACGTTTATCACGAAAAACAATTACACCCGCAGAAGTTGGGCGTGTGGTGCGCGATATCGCGGAAGATAGTAATCGGCCCTATTTTTTTCGAGTTCACCATTAATGCAGAACGATATCAGGATATTTTATTTCGGTTCATCGCACTCTTGGAAGAGGAAGACAGACACTGCTGGCTACAACATGACGGTGCGACATCGCACTACGCAGGTTCAACTTTCGTCGAGGAATTCTTTGGTAATCGTGTTATCGATCGAGGGTTGTGGCCACCAAGATCTCCAGATTTCATTGCGGCGGATTTTTTTCTATGGGGTTATCTCAAAGGAAAAGCCTACAGCAACAAACCACGAACACTTGAACGATTGAAAGTCAATATTGAACAACCTGTATTAAATATTCAGCCACAAACTTTGAAAAAAGTTGCAAGAAACGCTGTAAAAAGAATCGAAGCTTGTATTCAAGAAGATGGCGGCCACTTCCAACATTTACTCTAAATGGATGGTAATAATAAAAATTACATTTCAATTTACACATGCCTTTTTATTATTTCAATACCTACCAAAATAAGGTTGGGTTGCGTTTTATATGGGACACTCTGTACAATATTATTATTAAAAATCGTAACCTAACTTATATTCAAAGCCGATAGAGACAATTTATGAAGTAAAAAATTCCAGTATAAATTTTTTTGAAAATTTACCTAAAAAAAGTTTGTTACTGACTTTTTTTTCAGCTTTCTTTGAAGTGGGTCTTTAAAATTTTTTTACTATATAAAGGGATAAATTATTATTTAATAATAAATAAGTTAATGTAATATTTTCTTTTCTATTTTAATTGATACGGTGTTCTTTCAGGAGGGCAGCACTCAACTGTCCGAAATATCACATTCAGACGTTATTGAAAATCCAGACGTTATTGTAGAAGCGGCAACCAAAAACGTCCCTGCTTCAAAAAATGCTAAACTACACAAAAAAAGAGGTACGTTGATGACGACAGTGTTGAAGCGGCTCTAGACAAACTAGAACAGATTTCCGAAAAAACCGCTGCTAAAGAAGACGAATTAGATAAATTTGGAGATTATGTAGCAGCAAGTTTGCGCAAACTTAAAACCATAAGCTGCATAAACGCCCAAGATGAGATTCAGGCTGGCTGTCGAAATACAAATTACAGGATATACCTGCTGAAACAACACCAACATCATCTACACCAATGCCCGAATCTCCGTATCAGAATGCAGGTGAAACAAGTGGCGATGGGTAGAATGTTTCAGAAGTTTTATTTACAAACCTGTAAAACCAAAGTATCTGTATTTGAACAATCCAGTTTATTATTATAAATATAAAAATACATCATTATATGTATTAAATGTTCATGTATTTGCCACTTCCTTGATTGTATTATTAAAGCATAACATAATTTTTAAGTGTTAATATTGAAAATTGAAGCAATTTCACAGCCCAAAAATTGTTTCTATTTTTAATATTAAAATTTAAAAATTATTTCATATATAAATACTTATATCTATGTATCATTTTTCCTTACCTTAATATATTCTTCTAAAACGAAGTGTATAGCTTGGAGAATATCAACTACAAAAGTACTTATAGTGCAAGTTGGAACAATGCTTGAAAACTGTCTCGTAAAGCTAAATATTTCAATATTATTTCTAGTTTTGTACGAGCTGGAATTGGCTGTCGCATAACTGTATGTTGCTTTTGTATTCTCGACCCGATTCTGTCTAACAAATATTCAAATTGTTCCTTCGTGACGCGAAACATTTTTTTATAATATTTTTCATCCTCAGTTTTTAGTTCAATACATAAAGTTTCTGAAGCAACATGCTGGTTACGCCTTTGTACCCATTCTTTCATTCAAACTCTCCTTCGCTCTCTCAATAACTCTTTCTGCAAAATATCAGCAACAATTATACCTTCCCGCACGAAGTTCATTCTGGCACTACTGACGTCGGAATATTTCGATTTTCTCGAAGGCTGAATACGAGAAACTCTCCACGACTAGCAATTTCCTCGAATGCACGATATTGTAGATAGTACGAGAATCGTAAGATATTTTACATTTAACGATTTTCTCGATGAACTTATTTTCTCGAAGGCCAAGTAAGAGAAACTCTCCTGTCTAAATCAGCCCATACAGATCAGTGTTCTATATACAAAATCAGAACACTGCTGCTGCATCGGTTTAAAACGTAATTTTATCCCTACTCTTACACTTACCTCTGCACATGCGCCGTTTCATTTTATTTAATACCACTCATTTAGTAGCGCTAGTTTATATCTCAAATTTTACAAATTCCAATATATGGGATCCCCTATCCAGTTATATAGAGATTAATGGTGAATTCGTAGTAATAATTTCATTGCTAGTTTTCCCCTAATTACATTTATGTACGTAAGCAGTGATGCATTCTAATTCTTAGTAAAAATAATATTTCTTTGCTTTGATAAGAACAGAAGTTTAGTGCGTTTGATAAATTTTCTGTATATTATTAAACGGAGGAGATGTTTCAGTGAATTGTAATAAAACATATTTTTTATTTTATGTATTGTATTTGTAATGTTGGTAACACTGATTTTCATATGATCGACAATAAGCGGCTAAGAGACGGGAATTCAGATAAAATTTCCAAACATGTTTAAATAGAAAATATGAATATATTTTACACTTGAAATTGATATGTATTACACTTCAAAATTTGCATATGTTGGTTTTTTATAAAATGTAATTAACAAAATAAAATGAAAAAAATCTTTCGATTTCATACAGAATCATATATTTTAGTAAGAGGTAAAATTATATTTTAAGATGTTACTTTTAATTACCGTTTTTGTTGATTGTAATTTAAATCTGTGAAAGGATCTGTATTTGTCGTTTGTATTCGTGAATTAAAAAATATATATATGTAAAGGTAGCAGTGATTGTTCTTTTACATACAGTAATAGTGAAGTGAATTGGTCTTATAACCTGTGAAATACTACCGGATCAACAAACGAAAATTACCGTTAACTTAATTTCGAGTGTTAATATGTTTAATGATTGTTTGATTTGTTTTGAGACATTCAGTTACACTTAGCGTAGGCAATAAAAGAATGGAAGGAACCTCATTTGTTGGTTCAATTGTAAATATTTTTAATATGGTAGTGTCAAAAATTGATTGATTGTACTGTATCTATTGTCTACAGTGTTATATTAGCAAGTATTTTCATCACAATGAACATTGTGTAAGTTTTTTGAAATATGTTTAAGAAATAAATACGAATGACTGTTTTAACAATGTTTTGATAAAGTGATTTACCAATATAATTACAATCTATGGAAAGTGTGTTGAATTATTCTGGCTTCTTCTGCTGTTTTTAATAGACTGATTCCTTATAATTCAATATGTCAAACCAATGAAAAATGAAAAAAGGCAATGTAATACAACAGAAGCTTTTACTAATGTAATTCACAGCATTTTCAGTGAGAGAATTTTTAATTTACTAAAGAATAGCAATATATCTTAAGTAAAGGAGTATATATGAAAGGAATTTGTTGTGAGTGCAGATTTCTTTTCTTATAATTGTGTGCAAACAGCTTTAAAATTGAATTGCTTACAAGTTTTCTAAAAAAATGATGTTGCCAAAAGTTTTACTATTAGTTACTCGTATTATCATTTTAAACCATACAGATCTTTTAAAAAATAACTACAAGCAATTGTGGGAAGTGAGAAACTTGTAAAGAATTCCTTTTTCAGTTACTGTTTTTCTGTTTAGGGGAGAACTCTCTGGAATGTAAATGCATGATATTATCATGCATGTGTACTGCATTTACTTTTTATAAATTATTTTGATTTTTTGTGCCTTTTCATCTAATTTCCTTAGATTACTTAAACAGTAACATAGAGTTAATTTTATTTTTTATTAAAACCCATTATAAATTGCTGATATAATACTGACATCGAAGTAGCTTGATTATTATGTAAATTACTTTAAAAATGATGAATTTGATTTGCCGATTTCCTTGGTAGAGTGTTAGTGCCCTTGTCTTTTATTTGGAGGTTCTGGGTTTGAGTTCTGGTCAGGCAAGGCATTTTTTTATGTGCTACAAAAAAATTCATTTCATTATCATCCATCAGCAGCTTTTATTGGGTACCAGTCAGAATGAAACTGAATGTAGACATATATAATACCTGACATAACTGAATATTTTACATATATAATAAACTCACAGAATGCATTATTTCTGTTTAATAACATTCATAGTTACACATGTGTGGTTAGATGCATATACTTATGGTGTAAATGCATACATAAATAAATGGAATAATGTCATATTTATTTTCCAGTTTGCCTAATATTAATGCAGGTTAAGAATGGAGGTCTTTCAATGAGTCAGTCAATTTGCAATTAATCAAGTTAGCTATATTGTTGTTTATTAATTTCTTATCTTTAATATATAATTTTAATGCTACAATTAAAAATAAAAGATAAGTGTTTGATGCCTTTTTTACTTTAGAATCTGCGTACAAAAACAACAGTGATAATAATAAAATGGGAATAGCTTGAAATGGTAGTCAGTTTGTTTACCAGGTCTGGTAATGGAAGAAATAAATAGATAAACTTACATGAAAAAAAAGAATAATGTTATTGAACAAAATGATAATTCTAGTAAATAATAATTTAAAAACATAAAATTCATTTTCAATATACCAAATTATTTAAAATATTATTTTATAAGCAGTTATTACAGCAGGGCCTATTAGAATTTTCATATAAATTATCCAAGACAACTGGACTTCTAAACTAATCCATAATTGAACATCAATGTTCAAGTATTGTTGGTCTGTTTATAATATCCCTTTAGTTTCAATAAAATCATTACTCTCCCCTAACAAAATTTAAATTTTCTAAACTTCAACAGATCTTCATTTCTTCACTTCAACATTAAATGCCCATTAACTTTTACCATTCAGTACTAACTCTGCTCGTAATCCTTTATAGCCTGAAAAAATAAAAATTGGTAAACAAACAATCACCACTAAATAGATTCTTCATTGTTTGGTGTTATAAAGTATTTATTTCTTTAAATTTGCTTACATTATTTATCATCTTTAAAAATATTGTAAGTTTCAACATTTTAGATAAACTACAGAAATTATTAATTTACACAACAAAATAAAATATATACTAAATTACAAAAATATACAAAATAACAAAATATATACTGGTAATTGTAAAATAAATAAAGTGAATATTTGATGGAATTGAAAACTGTTTTATGATTGTAGAGTACAGTTTAAAATGATTAAAAACTGTGAATGACTTGCTCTCAGATCAGTGTAATCTGCTCCTCCAAAGTTCTTTTAGTGGTACCAGCAACTTCAGTAATTGGTTAATACAGTGACTGGAGTTTCTGGTTACTCTGAAGTTATTGCCACTTCTTATAAAGGTTAGGAAAACCCCTTTAGTTTATAATCAAATAATATATTCATCCTACATTGTATTTAGTGATTTATTATGTATTTTTTATTCACTTTTTGTGCGTTTGTAAATTTCTGCCATTCAAACGTATTGGGATCTTTTTACATGGGATGTATAAAATTTACATTTATGTTAAAAATGTGTAGTAAATGTGAGGTGGTTTACAAAAATTGATTCAGGTGGTGCTATATGTGTTCCTTGTAAATGAATGTCTGTCAGTGTAGGATGGTATTAAGTGAAATTATTGCTGTTAGTATATTTCTGATTTTTTTGTGTTTATCAGTACTCAGTTTGTTAGTTTGCGCTATTATTTTGTATTTTTGTTTGTTTTTTTGCTTCCAAAAGCAATTAATTTAATGTTTAATCATTTTAATGACTCTTTTGTAAAAATTTATGTAACAGTGTGTAATGCCTGTTTATATCCCTTAAAATTGAACGTGAATGTGGGTACAGTTTGGTATAGTATTTGGCGCTCAGTATATTTTGGTTATCTAGATTTAGTTTGACATATTAACATGGTTATTGTTACTAAAGGTAGTGTGTATGCCTAATAAATACTGTAATACTCACGTAATATAAATAGAGTAATAGATATTTTTTAGAAATTAATATCTATTATTACATGGAAAGAATATTTTAATTATGACAATTAATGATTATTGCAGTAAGTAATGATTATAGCAGTAGCCAGTAATGATTGTAACAGTAGGTGGCACTAGTGTTCAGTGGAATGTTCTAATTTAAAAAAAAAAACTGTAAATTTTACTGATATGACTCCAAGAAGGATGTAATGTGGCAGTAGCCAATGTTGTGTTTGAGAAATAAAAAATTTCCATTTATTTTCTTGCCGAATTGTTGACTTCATGGATCACTCAAAAAAGTTCTTATGACTGCAGTATTTATTTATACATTCTAAAGCTAAATATAAAATGTTAAAAAAAAAAATATTTTCAAAATTCGATTATACCTCAGTTTATTAGTTTGTATAAGAAAAACTTTTGTACAGTTATATATAAATAATTTTTTTAGAATAAAATATCCTGTTATAAATTATGAAATATGTTAAATTACATAATGTTTGCAGTAAAAAATTATAGGGATTCTAATAGCTGTATTGTTGTATTCCTGAATGTATTAGAGAATAAATACTACAACTTTAATTGATTCAAAGAGTTTTACCCAACAGTCAAATACTGCATATCAGATACTTGAGACAATTGATGTGAATAAACAAATATGAAAAAAATTTCTTTAGTGAGAGAACTTTGGAGAAGGCTTATATAAAAAATTGAAAATTTTACAAAGCAATATCAACCAGTAATCTGATTTTTCACAATAATTAAAATCTTGCGACCAATATAATTTAACTTTCAGAAATTCAAGTGATAAGTGAAATAGAATTGTATGATTAATATAATGATTGCTTTTTGTTGTGTAGTGCCAATATTTACAATGGGATGTTGCGAGAAATTTTACCAAGAATTTAAAACCTATTTCAAAAACCTGACAAAACCTAACATAATCACTTACAGTTATTCTTTTAGGCAAGAAACATCCCTTTTTATCATGAAAATAGTGGACTATGTCCATGAGTAAAATTTAACTTTAGAGCAAAATTAAAACAATTTCTTATGTGGATTTGAGTTCTCTTCCACGTAGGCCTGACTTACCATACTTGGATCATACAGTTTATTGCAAGTGAATATTTTTTTTAGTTCTTTCAGTATTCTTATTTGTAGTAGTACATTTAAAATAAATTAATTAAAGCTTTTACAATTTTTGACGGATATTTCTCTGAAACATGTATAGTATATCTAAATTTTGTGAATTACAATGCGGTGATTCTAGTTTTTAAAAACAGTGATTTCCCCTGATGGTTAGGTATAGGCCTGCATTTATTTTACATTTATATCTAAAGTTATTGAAAATGTCACTTTCTTAATTGTTTATTGAATCACATAAAATCAAATCCATTATTCCACTCCAGAGAGCCAGTTATAAAAAGAAAAAGCACACAACAAATTACTACCAAAAAAATTTGTTTGTTTCTTCTAAGTTTGGTAATAATCAGCAAATCAGCCTGGTGGACAAGGTGTACCAAACAACCTTTTTTTTTATTTATTTCATAAGAACTTATTGATAGAAAACTAATTATCATTATTATTTGAAGCCTGTTTGTAAATAATTTCAAACAGTGAAAATGAACTGTTTCTATTGCAATTAATTTTATTACCTGCTAAATAGACTGTATTACAATATACATTATATCTGATATAATTTATTATTAGTACTTACAGAAAGAGAATCCAGAATAGACTTTTGTATAAATAGGTAATTTTAAGTTGATGGGATATTAAACCATTTACAAAACAACTTGGTATTACTTAATTGGAAAAAAATGACTAGATTATTCTTGACTGGATTTCACAAATTCCTTAATCATGCAGCTTATCAAGCAAATTATAATGACATGCTGTCAAAGGCCTCAGTAATGTCAGAAGGGATAGCTGACAAAAATAATGCTGAAAGTTCTTTTCATAAGAACATTTACTAACATTTTTAAAAGCTTTTTCATTTCTTTAGAAAGAAAATTTATTAATAAGCCTTTATTTAAATAAAGTATAACGCAAGAATATGTGGTGTGTAAAAAAATCAGGAATGAAAAATAACTATTTCTGTAACTAATGCATAGATCTTTGTTACAATAATGGTTCCAGTATGCAGAAAATGATTTGCCTCCTTATAAAAAAAAAAATTAGACGTCCTTAAACTAAATTTCATGCAATCTGTATTGTGTGTGTGTGTGTGTGTGTGTATATATATATATATATATATATATATATATATATATATACATACACATTTGATTTTATATATATTTTTTATATTTGATTTTTACTACTTTCAGTTGATTAATTAGACAGATTCATTCACACATTACTTTGCTTTTACATTAAAAAATAATTTTCGTAATATATTTTTTGTTCCAGGCCGTGACAGCCAATTAAAAGATGCTTATTCTTCGGAAACAATAAAACACAAACATTCTTGTGTTGAATATCATAAAATATTTTCTAGTACAGTTAAAAAAATTCCAACTGATATTTTAAAGTGTAATCAACATGATACAATACTATCCAGAAAATGTTGTTTCAGTCATTATAAACCTTGTAATGATACTACATTTTATTACAGTCATATATTTAAATATTATTCTTTGATGAATTTTGTATGTTTTAGAAGAAATTTCCACTTTAATTGTTGCTTATTTGTTGAAACTGCTAAACAACAGTCATCTGGAACCGATAAGACAGTTCATGGGCCTTATTTAAATGATAAAAATGGAGATAAGTCATTACCACAAGTAAAGGAGAAAGAAATAGTTCCTGGGTTTCATAAAACAACAAATGAAAAATTGTCAGTGCATGATGTGAGAAGTAAAGCATTAGATAAAAGTAAAGCTTCTCCTTTGGAAGGAAAAAATAAATCAGTAAAAGTATCCATTGGAAGGAGAATTATTAATGAAATAAAACATTTTTATCATGGATTCAAGTTACTTTTCTATGATATATATGTTTCATCACGATTGTTGTTTCGTCTTGCAAAGGGTCAGTCACTTCGTCGAAGAGAAAAAAGATTGGTGAGTATGAAGAAATTACCTTAGTAATTCTTTATTGTTATATGATCCTGTAAAACCCCACTAAATGAGTACTATTTGGAAGGAGTCAAGCTGAAAAATGTTTTCCCTTGTGTATTCTGCATTTAACTCTTTAAAAAAGGTAGACCAGTTAGAATGTATTGGCATGATATTAAAATTTAAGAAAGCTCTAAGTTCAACATTCAGACTGAAGTTCAGATCGTACAGTTTTCAGTGAGTACAGATTCGTTTTTTTATTGGTCCAGAGAAAAACCAAGAGCCAAGAAAACTGGTTAATTTAGAAGAAACATTCAGTTTAGGAGAGTTAGTTGTCCTCAACTTACAGTCAACAGATGCTTTGTGGCATGCAGTCACAGATGAAAAGGACTTGGTCTATTAGTAGATAAATATTCTCTTGGTTAGTTGCATTCCCCTTCAGTACTGCATGAAGAATTTGGTAAATATTGCATGGAAGGGTGTAAATACTGCAAGGAGGTGGGGAGATGGCAGAATACATTATTTTTTAATTGCTATATGTAACTGTAACAGGCAAGCATTGGATTTGGTAGAAGCTTATATCCATTTAGTTACTGTAGTTTAGAAAAAGAGTTATAAAAAGAAACACCTGTCTAAAAGATGTAATTTAGAAAGTACAACAGAGTTTTAACAACTTCTGTAAGATTGTAACTATGATAAGGAATTTATATCAAAAGAGGAATGAATAATTCCAGTGCAATTAAGAGCCTCTGAAAAATAAAAGTACAAGTATAGATTAGGGATCTTGAGCTTAAGACCTTGCATATTTACTTAAAAAATCTGATTCAATTCATTACTGGCACTTTTAATTTATCACTTTGTATTAATGCGTATCCTCATCTTCCTCTTGTGGAGTGTGATAATTATTGTACATTGAAGCCATCATATGATTTTTCATTGTTTGGAATTTGGTACAGAATTGTTATCAAATGGGAGTATTTGATACAGATGTTGAAGGTATTAAAAAACAAAAAAGAACATTTTTTTCAGGAAATGCCATTGTTTGTTGACATTGGCAGTTATAAATAATTTTTTCTACTTATAGTAGCACTGTATGCTTGTCTTGTGACAGCCTACCATTTTACTCAGATGCATGTACAGTATGATGTTATGTTCTTAAGATACACATTATGTTGTTAGTGGTTTTTTAATGATGATGACATTTTGAAAGGATGCTGTTACTTCATTTATCTATCTATCTTTGTGATTTTTAAGTTGTATCAATGCCATGGTTTTACTATATGCATTTTAATTCTATTCACTTTTTTAGTTTTTAGCTTCATACCTTCTGGAACTGTCAAAAGAAGTATTTCATTACACTTTCATAAAATCCTTTCTATCTGATTAATAAAAGCTGAATATGTTTATGTTAAAACTTGCTCTCTTAAACACAGTTACTGATCAGGCTGTAAACTTAACATTGATCAGAGATGCTTCCTTGTAAGTTGATATCCTTTCCTCTTTCCTAGATTTTTATGATTCACTAGTCTCTTATAGATGCTATGGGAATTGGGTCAGCCAAAATCTGTCACAATGGCTTTTTATAGCAGACTGGAGGGTACTTTACTGGGGTTCACTGGAATTAGTGTCTTTGCTAGAGACTGTCTTAGGATTCTGTATTTCATATTCAGAGGTAAAAAAGTGTAGCTGAAATAGAGGTAAAATTAGCTGAAATAGTTATTGGGTGAAGCTGGGTTTCGTAGTCTATAAAAAATCGAATCAATGTTCAATTTAATATTAATTTCTTCTTAACATTGCAAGAAAAGGCTTTTTCTTTACATTTATAGTACTAAATCATTCATCACATGATTTTTAACATATGAAGGCTATTCCAGAATTGTCTTTTAAATTAATATTAAGAATAAACCAGTTGCTGTATCAACATGTTGCATCTGTTGTAGGTACAACAATAATCTAATTACATGCTCATCAGATTTTAAAAAAAAATCTTATTTGTGAGCAGAAGGATTTTGCAATTGCGTTGTCCAAGCAAGATCTGTAGATCTTGCTTGCTGTAGATCTTGCTATAAACATGAGTGCCATGTTTATAGTAATAATATAAGTAGCACTGCTGCAAGAAATTGCTACATTGCTGAAAATTCTTATACTACCTCATTGATATCAGGAACTTTACAGTTGGAACTAGATTTTTCTTGGAAATACTAAAATTCAGTTATTACAAAATAATTACAAAGACTTGAGCATTTAAAATTACATTACTTAGTGCAAAAATTGAAATTTAAAAACATAATAATTTGAATTATTCAAAAATGGTGGAAAAATTCAGAAGTATCTTTTTGAAGTTGAGACCAGAATTTGTAACTGTGGCTGTAATGTCATATAGTAGGATTGATTGTTTTCTTGCAGGTGAACTTAAAAAAGATTTTTTTTTGTTAAAGAGGTGGTAAAAAAATTTAATCACAGGCTTGTAAGCCTGTGGAATTTTAGACACCTTTAAAATTTTCTGTTTACCACAGTATTGTGTCAGTCTCACATTTTATTTTCGTTAATATTTCTTCAGACATAAATATTTCTTCATAACACAAATTCCATGTCAGTTTTATAAGGGATGGTGATAATGAAGTGGTTTTTCATTCCCTTCTTCACTGAGCCATTTTACTGTTATATTTAAGAATGCCAAACCTATTGATACTGAAGTACTGGTGATATTCACACCTACAAATGATATCTTCACCCAGGAACTGGCTGTGTAATAAACATCATTTCTCTCACAAAAAGTAGTTCTATCTAAGCTGTTTTTAATTCAGAAATGCATCACAGCCATAAGAAATGCTGGGATAGCTAGTGTAAAGCAACAAATCAATACAGCTTTTGTGAAAATATTCATGTAACCCCTACAATCTAGGAGAGATTTTATTTAGAATATTTCAGCCTCTTTTATATAGCTTTTGCCTCTTTGTATATCTGTGTTAATCTCCTCAAAATAAGAAAAATGTTCTTACAAACATAGAATGCAAACATTTTGTTTCAGAGTTAATGACTAGTGGAAAATTTTATCCAGATTTCCATTGTAAAGCTCAAATAATACTATGCTAAAAATTTATGGGTACAAATTACTGAGAAAAATTAATGTTTTATATGCAATTTTGTATAAAAAATTGGCCCGGAATCATATTTCAGTAGTTTGAGAAAATTATAGTAAAACAAAAAAAATTATTGTGGATAAAAAATATATTTAGGTTTGGCATAAATTTACTTTATTAAATTGTCAATAACAAAATAAAACTTCAAGAAAACGTTTTTAGAAAGTCTAATTATAAGAAAATTGATGTATTTACAAAGAAAGCAAAAACAGAATAAAATTTAAAAAAGCCTATCTTTATTGAAAGCCAAACAAAAGATTTTGAAACTCTTGCACTGCAAATACTGAATTTAAAAGTTAGGCTAATTTCTCACCTAACTATTATTTTTAATTGTTTAATTAATCTACAATGATAACAATACAATAGCTTCTTAAACTATGTACCTCCAATGTCATTTTATAGGCATGACTGCCTTCTCCAGTACTCTTGGCAGTAAAACATGATTCATTGTAAAAATTCAATTTTTACTTCTTTTTGGCTACACACTAATGTTTTCATGTGTCCCTGTAAAAAAATGTAAAGGATTCAAATTGGGGTTCTACCTGGCTTGTCACACTCATGGTCCTTCTTGACCAATGTTTGTAAATGTTTTATTGAATGGTGAGTTTTGGGATGATCAAAATGTGGTGGAAGCTTAATTCAGATGTTGCTTAAGGATTTATAAACTATGACACTTTCTTGTATTTTTTAGTATCATGGTGCAACATTTACGTAAATGTTGCACCATCATTGTGGAGTATTTGCATGGGTTACTTTGCAATAACCATTGGCAGTAATTGGTTCTCTGTTCATAATTTCTTTCTGCCATATGTTGTTGTATGCACTGAAGTTTGTATGGACGAAGACTTTCATGTTGTAATGTGCTTACATGTGGAATTTACAAATGTGCAGGTAATCTCCATAGAGTTGAAGGAATCTATCATAGGCAGTATTTGCCCATGACTATTTCTTTCTCATTCTAAATTCACAACTAACAACCCTCTTTCTTCTTTGAATATTTGTTAACAATTGTTTGTTGAGAATAATTTGTAGGGACCCTTTGGAAAAATCTCAATAGCTTCTCGAGCATTATCATTATAATATCTGTAGATAAATTGTATATCTATGTACTACTTCTCATTTGTAAGTTTAAGGTGTTTTTTTGTTGTTATTGTTTGTAATCACAAACAATAAGTTTAAGAATAGACAAAAATAATATTCTATGAATGATAACTAGTGTGCTAAAATCAATAATAAAAGTTTGTACTCTTCTCACTTTTATTTTTAGTTGAATTTTAATTAGTCATAAGTTCAGTAAGATACTAATATAGTGTTAGAAAAGTTAACCTGCAGCATGTTATGAAATGGAACATAGACCAGAAATTTCATAGACCACCATCTCATCCTGTGAAGTAATATCTAACAGAGGTCTCGGAGGTTAAAAAAAAGATCAGCAATCCTAGTGGCTAAACAAGGCACCAAAAGATTAATTAAATGTCTTTGCATTTTTTATGTCATTGCATACTAGTAAGAATCTTATATTCCTTTTCAGTGCAAGATTTTCAAAATTTTTTCTTGTGCTTTATTGACAATAAAAATAAATTTAAAAAAGTGTGTAATTTTTTATTGACTTTTAATTATCTTAATTTTTTTTAAAAGTAAATTCTCTTCAAATTTTGTCTTTATATTTTATTTGATATTAGCAGTTTAAAACAGACCTTAAGATGTTTGCTTTTCGATTGTAATTTTTTTTAATTTTACAATTTCTTTAATACAGCATTATGAGTAATGTTTATTTTTTTTCAAAAATTTATGGGTAAATGTTTTTTTTTTTATTTAAAAGTTAAATTTTGAAAATTTAACTTTTAAATATTTTCTTTTATATCTTGACTAGAAAGTGAAAAGATTTAAACATTTTTTTGTTGTTTTTTTTTTTTTTTTATAATTTAGCTTATGCGCACTATTGGTGATATATTCCGTTTAATTCCGTTTTCTGTTATTATACTTGTTCCTTTCATGGAACTTTTACTTCCTGTGCTCTTAAAGTTGTTTCCAGGAATGCTTCCAAGTACATTTCAAACTAAAGCTGATAAGGTAAATTTTGTTTGTTTTTTGTAATAGATTAGTTTGTTAGTATTATGCTGATAACATTTTAAATGTTAACAATGTATTACACAGTTCATTTTCCCATTTCTGGAGTGTAAATTTACTAAAAAAAATCCTTTTGAAGCTATTTTTAGCTTATTCATCAGTGGCATTATATACACAATTTATTGTGTTGGTGATGTAGTTAACTTGGGGGTTGAAACTAATTTGAAATTTTTAAAAATATTTCCTATTTACTGTAAGTTGTATAAAATATTGTTTATTCGAATAATTCTCCTTTGGCCATGCTTTGTATTAAAATGCATTTTTTGTAAATAAATTACAAAAAAAAAACATTTTTCTACGAGATGGTTTAACACTAAAAAAATTTTTTTTTACAAAAGTTGTTTTAATTTTTATTTGATTCATTTTTATCTTCAATGAGCTGCTGTTTAGCATTTGTGAGATAGAGCTGCTGCCATATTTAATTAAATTTTAATTACAAAAAACATAATATAACTACTGTATCTATACGTATAGGTACATGTACATATTATGCTTATAATGGTTTTTAAAGTTTTATTAAAACTTCAGTGATGAACTGGTAAGGTTTTAAAGATCAGTTTGAATAAAAGAAAAACTTAGTAATGTAAGTATTGACATTAAAAAAAGTAATGGTTTTTAAGTTAAAGAAAAAAATATTAATTCTGTTGTAAATATCCTTTTCACTTTTTCTCTAGCATATATATGTCCAGAAGTGTTGGTATATCAATATTATTATAAGGGTTGATTGCAAATATTGAAAAAGGTAATATTATTAAAGAGTGCTGGATTTAGTAGAATATATTGACTTGCAGTGAGCAAAGTTCAGTAACTGAGACAAACCACTAAATCAAGTAATTAGCGTTTAGTCTTTACACCACTTGAACTATTATGTTAGGTATTTGAGAATTAGGAATTTAATAAGTTATAGAAATTTTAATGAATGAATGTCTATTTTTGTGGAATGAGGTACAAATGATGAACCCTTCCACTTTTTTCTAAGAACGTTTTCTAAGAACTATCAGTGTAATTAAGCCACTTATTAAAATTTGAGTGAAATTAAGAAGGGTTTTTTCCCGATAGTTTCACTGTACTGGTCTTATATTTTATACCTGTTTTTAATAGCTTAAATTGAAAGAATTACTTCTCATTTGAATCAAGAAACAATGATAAGGTTGATGAAGCTCGCATAGAATGTGTGTGACATAATCCTGTAAATATTTATGAAGATAAACACGTCAGGAAACAATGATAAGGTTGATGAAGCTCGCATCGAATGTGTGTGACATAATCTTGTAAATATTTATGAAGATAAACAAGCATTATAACTAGCATATAAAGAAATTGAAGCAAATAATATGCTGATAGAAGAGCTTGAAACAGCTGAAATTAAAAACAAAATACTGGCTTTATGATTTATGTAAAAACAAGTCTCCAAAGAAAAGGAGTGTTTGCAAGTTTTTTTTTATGTTAAAAAGTTCATAGTAGTGAATGAGTTTTTACAGTGTTTGCAGAAAAATAAAAACCTGAAACAAGATAACCTATTAAAATGTATAGACAAGCACTGCCATTCAATGCTTCTCTAGAGTAATTATGTATAGAGTAACAAAACAGAATTTGCCTATTGCGACACATAAATCATTTAGACCTTTGATCACCTTCAGTTGAAGTAATACTTTGAAAAGTGCTCTAGTAGGTAATTATGCTCTTACTTCTTATGTAGTTTTATTGTAATTAAAGTTGATAAATTATATATTAAAGTAATACTAAAGTCATCTATGAACACAATGTAGCAAACTTGTTATAAACTTACAAACTTATGATAACCTTTTTGAATGCCATGAATTTATTAACAGTTATAAAATGCTATATTAAGTACTTTATTATAATCATATGTAAAAGGATTCCATGTATGTAAGTATTAATTGTATTGGTTGTAAACAAATTTCTATTAGCAAAACTAATAGATCCTTTAAACAATGTTTTTTTTTTGAACATTAAAGAACGCGCAGAATAAAAGTATGGAATTCTAGAATGCTGCTGATCACTTTATCATCCATGAACATATAAACAAATATAGAGAATAATCTATAAAGATTAGAAATAAATAATGATAAGCCTAAACATTTAGAAAATAATATATTTAAAAATATAATTTATGAAAACACACTTAGAAGTGGTGAATAGATCAATTTTGAGATTGAAGAATTATTTAAATTTGTGGATCTGGTTTAATAGGTAGTTGTGTGTGTGTGTGTGTGTGTGTGTGTGTGTGTGTGTGTGTGTGTGTGCACGCATGCGCATGCGCCTATGCACATATACATGCAATTCAATTTTCTGTTAGTAATAACAAAAACAACTGGTTGATGTATCATTCAAAATTAATTAAAAACATGCAAAATGACTATTTTTAATGTCAAAAGTTAAATTTTATTGGTAGTTTTATAAAAAATTCAAACTTCTTGTCAGAGTATGACAAGTATGTCATATTGTCATAACTCTGACAAAATGTCTGCAATTATTATTTTTTAACTTTTGTTGATATTTGTATTATCCTTAGTTTGGATTAAGTAAGGATATTTCCTTAGCTTGAGTCTTATACATATATATATATTTACTGCCAACCATCAAGAGCATCATAACATTAACAATGTAATTAAATATTAAAAAATATATATTTATAATTTTGGTGAAAAATATAATGAATGAATAAAATGCAATTATGATTAGGTTTCATAAATTCTTTTTAAATTAAAAGTAAACATAGCAGAAATGTTCAATTTTTAATATCTTTTTTAAACCGCCTCATTTTTAAATAATTTTTTTAAACCAGGTCAAACATTCAATGATTTTTGTGTGTAAATCCCGTTTTGATGACAAGTCACCACTATTAATACATTTCTTGTTTAACTATGTGCTTGTATTTTATTAACCTTGGTCAATTTATAAATGGTAATAAATTGAAGTGTAGTAAGTGATATAGTCAAAACCACTTGACCTTATTAATGTTAACTCTAGTAATGATATTGAGGTTCATACCTAACAATTGCTGTTGCCTTTATGATGATATGGGGAATACATGTAATTTATTTAATTCTGTGAATTGTGTACTACAAAGTATGAAGAAAAAACGTAAATGAACTTCAACTTGATTTAATACTATGTACTTGACATTCTTGATTTTATTGCTTAATTGAAGACTAAATTTAACTAGATAAGTTGTTTTTTTGCACTGTAATTATTTTTCTTATTAACTATAAAATAATTAAGAGATGTTAAAAAACAAATTATGTTATTTATTTTTTATAAGCAAGTACCGAATATGGATATTTTTTCTACCACTATCATAATATTTTACTACTTTAGATATATGGAAATAACATCCGGTGTCTAATGATAATGTAGAAACAACTCAAAAAATATATTAATTTTCAAATGTTATGAGAAATTCATATCATTTGTAAGGTTTTTTTTTAATTTAATCCTTCGTAAACCAATTATTGCCAGTTTATATCCTATGAATGCCTTCATAAAAAGGAAATGATATTAAAAAAGAAAGTACACATTAATAAAAAAATTCCAATAAAATTGCAGTTAAAATAGATTATAAAAATTTGTTCAGCAGCCTGTCAGAACATTATAACTCATTAAAATTATTAAAAATTCAATTTCATATTAATAAAAACAATGTAATTTTTGATAAACTGGATGCAGATTCATCGGCATACAAAGAATTAACACTGGTACCACTTATACCTGAATCAACTTTGGTGAATCACTTCACAGATAAGATCACCATTATAGGCAAAATTAAATTTTACATTAATCAACATTTATATTCATTAAGTACTACTACGTGCACATTTTACACATAATATATAAAAACCAAAATTTTGACATATTCAAACATTAAAAGATTTATTACTTCTTCAAATTTAACAAAAAACTATTAAAATAGGTTGAAAATATTATTTAATTAAACAGTAAAGATTTTTCTAATTTTTTTTAAAACTGGTGGAACTTATGAGGATATTGAAGGAGCTGCATAGTTGTGGAAAGTCCAATTTCAACATGATTTTAAAGTGATTCATTTATAATTAGTTTTTTTTTAATGCACTCATCAAAAGCCTGTGAATGTTGATTAGCTAAAAATGTTAAATGGTTACTGTAGATTTCTATCGTTTAATAAATATTGGAAAGTAGGAATAACTTTTGAAACAGTATTATTATTAAATACATGTAATGTCATGTGATATTGCCGTGTGAGGCAATTATGCTATATGCAGTGCCTGTTTGGATGGATAGGCTAAAATTTAAAAGCTATCAGGATATATTACTAAGAACTATTATTATATAAGGATATATTATATAAGATATATTATTATTAATGGTAACGGGAGGTTACTGTACTACTTCATGGGCGGCAATCTTTGTGATTACAGGTGTGAAACCGATAGATTTAATTGCGTCAGAAAAGCAGCAGCGTTATGTTGTTAAGAAGCCAGGTGAATTGACTTCAACCCACCGGGTTGGTCTAGTGGTGAACGTGTCTTCCCAAATCAGCTGATTTGGAAGTCGAGAGTTCCTGCATTCAAGTCCTAGTAAAGCCAGTAACTTTTACGCGGACTTGAATACTAGATCGTGGATATCGGTGTTCTTTGGTGGTTGGGTTTCAATTAACCACACATCTCAGAAATGGTCAAACTGAGAATGTACAAGAATACACTTCATTTACACTCATACATATATCATCCTCATTCATCCTCTGAAGTATTATCTGAACGGTAGTTACCGGAGGCTAAACAGGAAAAAGAAAAAAAAGGTGAATTGACTTCAGAAAAAATTGATGACATAGTACGGCATGGTAATGCTTTATGGCAGGCCAGATGGGATGAGGCAGCAGGTGGGCGTTATATGCATGATCTCTTCCCAGACGTTGTTGGTTTGTGGGGCGCCCCTTGGGTCCACCCTAACAAGTATGTGATGCAATTTCTTTCTGATCATGGCACCTTCTGATGCAGACTTCAGCAATTTGGCCTGGTGGATTCAGGTGTATCTCCAGATTGTGGACAAGTAGATGACACATACCATATAATTTACGAATGCGCGAAATACAACTTTTGTGCATGGAGACTGTTTGTTGGCTCGACATTATCGGGTCAATATTAGATCTCCATGAGAACTGGAAAAACCAGGCCAAATGGATAATCGTTGAAAATTTCATAGGTACCTGGCAAAAGAATAGATTGCCGAGGGAATTTAGGGTTCCGCCTGGTCTTTCCTGTGTCGTGGTTTTGTTGTTCTGGTCTTATGAGGTTTGATGTCTTTGTAGTGTTTTGTTCATATAGTTTTATTTTGAAGTTCATTTTCATTTCTTGTTTTGTGTTATGGTTGCATGTTGAACTCAACTTTTGACCTGTCAGATAAGTAGTTGTATTTTTAATTTCAGTTCCTTCATCCTACTCAGACTTGTTAAAGACTCGACATAGATGTGTTTTGTTTTAATAAGTTCATTTTGTATTAGTATACCAATGGGAATATCACATGTGGTATTCGAATTAGTGGCATCCTGACTGAGGCAAGAACAAGGCTGAGAGATGCGGGGTTTTGAAGATGACCCTCAGTAAACCCCGTAAGGGCTAGGTATGGAGGGGGTGATGCTAGAACATCATCCCCTCCATACCCTGTAGGGGAAGACCCCTCAGGATGATGCTATCAGTTTAATAATAAGGAATCATGACACTGGAAAATATCTTTAAATTGTTTATGTTTAACTGTAGTTTTTTGTTTCTAAAATCTTTTATTTACTCAATAAGACTTGCAGTGGGATCACCAGAGGAACTTGTTTTAAAAAAAGTGATTGAAATCTGCCCATTGATAAAGAATAAGATTTGAACATATACAGAAAAAATGTACAAAGAGAATTGAAAACTACACAGTTTTAATTGTAATATAACAAAAATAATACTTTTTTATTTATTATTTCAGGAACAGAAAATGAAGCAAACATTAAAAGTGAAATTAGAAATGGCAAAATTTTTGCAGGATACTCTTCAGGATATGACCAGCAAACACAAATGTGTCAGTTGTGCAAAAGAAACTCATGACTTTGCAGATCTTTTTGAAAAAGTAATTATATATATTAAATTTAATTTCAAGTAGTACTGTTAGATTAGTTAAAATCAAAATAATTGAAAGTTGATTTTTTTATGTTGCGTTTTTATTAATGCCTGTTGCCTGATCTATAAAATTATTCTGTTAACCATATTTTTCAAGACATAATTTAAAAGTGTTAATTGACCAAAATTAATCTTTAATATCTCAGTTATTTACTGTTACAGAATTCAAATTTTTTATCTGATTGATATTATTTAAAAATTATAAACCTTCACTCTGAATTACAGTAAGCTTGAAATAGTGAGTTTTAGTCTATATGATTAAAATGTAAAATGTAGAAAAATGCTTCTATTAATGAGACTAATTATAAATAATTCATATCTAGTCATGAGTCAGGTTTATTTTTTAACACTCCAGTTTAATGTAAATGTGTTCCTTCATAGATAAGGTAATGTATTATTTTTAGAAAACCCGTAAAACACTCATTGGAAACAAAATCATGCCAAAATTACTAGTTTTTAACATTTAAGTGGTCGTTTAGGGCTCACAAGGACCCTGTAAATTTACATATATGTTAATTTTTTTCATCAACTTTGTAATTAGAAATTTAATTTTATTAGCCAGTCGTACCGAACCAGTTCAGGTTAACAAAATGTTTCTGAACTATCAAAGTTTAGGTAAATGGGTTTATAATATACCTTCTAAAAAACTATTTTTTGAAATTATTACAAGGAGCAGTCGAAAAGTTAGTTGCACTGATCAGATACGATTGTACACTTCATGCAAATTACCCAATTCAGCTACATTTTCATCCATTGGGATTAATTCATAAGAATAAATTCATGAATGTATTCATCTCTGTCATCCATCCAAAGTTGAACTTTCCTGCCAATAACATCCTTGTTATCCATTTTTGGACAACTTGTACTACGTTTTGATCACTATCAGGCATGAAAATGGTTTGTCACCGTACATTTCATTCAATTGGTGATGACTTTCAGTATGGTTACACCTCCTTTCCTTCAGAAAACAATTCACTATGTGGACTTTTGTTTGCTTGCTTACAACATGTTTACAGGTGACAGTGGACTAATTGTTCCTATCAGATTCTAATTGCTACTATACCGTATAAAAGGAGATAAGTGTTTTAAAACAGCTCTCATGAAAGTATCTGTTTAAAACAAATCTGGACAAATTAAACTAATTTTTTACTCCATTCATACTTGTAATTACACCACATTAGAATAACCCTCAACATTATTTTCCTTTCATATTCTTGTCTGCTTCAGTACATAACAGAAGTACATAATGTACATAATTTACAATGGATTGATTATTTGTAAAAAAAAATAATCCATTGGGGATTTTTTCTTTTTATATTGAGCTCTTGAGTACTAAAATTGTACTTAACTGCCATGGCAACACAAACAAAAGTAGGTTTTTACCTTGTCAATTAACTTTGTCTATCTTTTTCTCTGGTCTCCAATCAACAATGACATAAGAAGCAGGTGTTCACATCACTTTAATTTAGATCACTGCAGCAGTCAGACTTCTTTGGGTTGTGTCTCTATATTTCTTTAATTCTGCTTCTGTCATCTATGTTCAGAACATAAGTGCTCAACACGGCCTTCAACTTTTGATTGTAGCAACAGCATCAGGATTACAAAGTTCTCTAATTTTCTCTGTTTTTTCTTCACATTATACCTACCTCTTTCACTAAAAAACAAACTACAATCTAGCTTACAAAATTCAGTAATACATAGTATTATTACTATGTGTTTTAAAAAGTTAGATGATTCTAAATTTCGAAATTCTACTTCATGAATTTCATGAAAATTTTACTTGTACTCTTTTTTTAGCTTGTTAAAAATTAATATATTCAGAAATACCATTATAAATAATAAATTGAAAAAGTTTGAATGCAATTTTTCATAAAAACCCTCTACCCATAGAAATGTCATTTTTTAAATTTTTTTACTGTTTCAATCTGTTAAATTATATGTTTGTAAGTTGTGTTAAGAAAAGTAAAAAATTTGCTATGATTACCAGAGAGGTTACTCCTCTTCATTAAAAGTAGAAAGTCCACTAACCTTTTTGCTGTTCCAACTGATTGTCTTGAACATTTTTTTCTTTAAATGACTTTTAAGTTAAAAATAGAATTAAAGCCATATTGAAGGCTTATTAGCTAACCTCTATCTATAAAAATAAAATTTATTATTTTCTAACTTTTTTGTCTTATGTATGTATCAAATCTCATTCCAGCTACTGCCAGATGTAGACACACAATCTACTCTCCTGCTGTTGTCCTATTCTCCATGATTTCTTCAACTTCCTTTTACCACATTATCCTTGGGCATCCTGGGTCTTCCTTCTTCCACTTATTTTTAGTTCTTCCAAAACTCTAAGTTTTCTCACCTATTCTTTTATCATGTCCATACCATTGTAATCTCATTCTCTCAATTCTATGTTCACTCTTCTGCCTATATTATTGTTTCTCAACTGATCCCTTCTTGTTTACTTTTTAATATTCACAAGGATTTAATTTCTAAACATCTTATAATAATAATTTTTAATTTAAACATATAATTTATTTATTTTGTTTTTTGTGCAACAGAACAGCTTTACAAAGCCTTCATATGTTGCACAGTATTACATAAAAATATATACAATAGTTACAATATCTATAAACAGTTATAAGTAACAATTCACATATAAATTGAAAATACAATATTTAAATACATAAATATCGGAATACAATAATAATAATAAATTATAAATTTACAACAATGGAAATAATAATTAAAGTTTAAGTCACTATTTACAAAAAGTTTACAAAAATACATTAATTTCGTTCAAGAAACGAACTTGTGGCAAGAAAATCAGACCATTGCCTTTACCATCTAACAAAGCAATAGCAAATTTACATATATATGTTGATAAATGCAAGTTATGAGTCTGTGCATAATTATAAAATAATATTAATAAAATGGTCCAAAACAATTTTAATAACAATAACTGATATCTATCACATTATCCAGTAATAATAACTACAATTACAAAGAATAACAATTTAGTATTTTACAATTAAAAAAAAAACATAATTCAGAATTTATAATATACATAATCAGAACATAATTTTATAATAATAATAATGATAATGCTTACTTTTTCTAGTAATTTATTCTTTTATAACAAATATATTGGTAGAAGTATCAAGTATAACTTGATACAAATTCTCTTCATTTTGCCGTAGACTTGAAATTTCATTTGCCATCTTTTTGAAATTTCATATACATAACTGAAATTAGATGTGTAAAATTCCACTTCGGAAGTTTCAAAGTGGTTTGCTGCTTTTTTCAGTTTGAAAGCTAGCTTCCCTCTTCCCATATTATATCTCCTTTCAAAAATCATCATTTTACTCTTTTAATTTATATACCACTCATCCTTTGAAGTTGAAACTTTTTTTGTTATATATTTTTGAAAATAATCGTTGTGAAATTGGTTTTAAACCTTTGTTAACAAATATAGAAAAGAGTAAATTTTAATCCTTTAAAGACTGAACATTTGTGCAAATATCTTAAAATAGCCATTTGAGGGTTTTTCTTTTAAAGAATTGAGTTTTATTTCAATTTTACAATTGGTTTAACAAATCATCACAAACCTTTTTTTTCATTTGTCTGAGCTACATAAGTAAGTAAATAAATAAGAAAATAATTAATGTGATAAAGCTGCTGTAATTTCACTTTTTATTTCTGGAAAAGGATTAAATATTTAGCTACATTAAATGCTGCAAACATTCAGTAATATCATTGCTAGATGTTTTTCTTTGACAAGCATGCATTCTTTTAAGCTATTATTATTATTATTTAAATTTACTGATAATTTTTAATTTACAAATACCTATATAAAATGCATTCATATTATGATTAGCAACAGAAAATGTGTGTTCATTACATAAAAGTTTTGTCTGATGATGAAGGTGATGGAGGAAGAATACTGATGTACTTGCAGAAGTGGGCAATTAGTTGGGTTATTCTTCCTTGATGTAGTTTGTATTAATTATATTAAAAAGAGTTATTTTGTCAGAAAAGAACAGAGGATTTTGTTGACATTTATTCATTACTTATAATTATAAATATTATTACAATTTATTTAAATTTTGCATTCTGTGGTTAATTAGTGATGCATTATTTTACTTTCTTATGAGACTGCTGAAATTTTTTTTGGAATATAGAAGCAAGAGGTCAGTTAATCTCTAAACTTGCTTCTTTAGAAGTAGAGGTGAGTTTTGTTTATAAATAATTGTGTGTCTGTAATACAAAAGAATGTCTTTAATTTGCAATTTTTATCATTATTTTAGTCGGCTAAATTGGGGTTAGTAATAAGTTTTTCCTGTAACTACTTACAACACTTCTGCATTAGATGATATCTAATTTCTGTTTAATTTTAATAAAAATAGTTATTGAATAATTAAATTAGGAGCATTAATTTTTTTTGTTTATCATATTTAGTTTTGGTTAAATTTTCATAACATGACACCGTTTGTATTTAATATATAAAATATAAATAATGAGAGTTCAGCTTACCAACAGTATTATTACCAAAATAATTGTTGGTAAGCTGAACTCTCATTATTTGTATTTTATATATTTAGTCTTACAGATTTATTAAGTTTTTGTTGAATCTGGTGGAATAAGATGATCTATAGACTGTTGAAGAAAGTAAAATATTTTATTTTGGACACATTTAAAAACTAGCTTTTTGAAAAAAATGTTATGTTACTTCAAAGCTTACACTTAATTTCCTGTATTTTTTGTAACATATGATTAAAAAGTAACTGAATTATGTCTTTTTGATTTGTTTAATCATAAGAAAAAAAAATGTTTACGTTTAGTTTTGTGATTAATTTGAAAACAAAGAATCTCTTATAAAAAACTTATGTATGTTTTAGAGGGATTACTTTCCTACAATTTCTTCTTTTTTTACTCTTAACCAAGTTATGGATAGCATATATAAGAAAACCGGTCATTTGTTTTCAAGAAAAAATATTTTTTTTAAATTTGTTAAATTATAAGAGTTATTATTGTTTGTGATTGTCTCTAAAATTTTAGGTTTTTTTATTAATTCTTATTTTAAAGTGATTGCAAAAAAATGTGTAAAAAGCTATTTCCTAAATGGTAAAAAAATGCACAAGAAATCACAGCTTAATTATTTTTCATTGTATGGAGTGAAAGGAAAAACTAAATTATACAGAATCTTGTCAAATTAACAAACTAATGACAAAGGGCATTTTTACTGAAATCAAGAGTTTTTGTGACATTTATTAAACAAAATCCTTTTACTTTTTAGTCCCTTCCAACACCATATCTTAATGAGTATAAAACACATGTTGAACAAAAGATCAGTGGTCCCTAATGATTTCCTTTATCATATCACTTTTTTGGTCTATTTTTACTGCATTATATCCTTTTTGTTTTCTCTTTTCTCAGGTACGTTCTGGTTCTAAAGGAGCTGCAACAAATGAAGAAATAATTCAATTTTCAAGATTATTTAGTGATAATATCACTTTAGATACGCTACCAAGACCGCAGCTCATAGCTTTATGTCGTGTGTTAGAAATTCAAACATTTGGTACAACTTCATTTTTAAGATTTCAACTTGAAATGAGGTTGAGGAACTTAGCTGCAGATGATAAGGTATCTATCTCTTCATTAATTTTTATTTTTGGTTCCCCCACTGATTGTTTTATATAATCCACTAATGTTTTATATAATGAATTATAGCCGAGCATTTATAACAAAGTGCTTGCAGAGGGGGGGGAAACTTTCAGCTGTAAGTAGAGGAAAAAGTGCCTTACTAGAACGGCCTGCTATACTTTGCAATACTATACTTTTAAATAGCATTGCTATTTAAAAGATGATATTGAGAGATAATGTTGTTTACCCAATCCAGTCTTCAATATGAAGTATACTGTAGCAATTGGAAGGGAAATAAAAGAGGAGGAAAAATAGCAGTTTTACTGTAAAAAATAATTTTCTAGTAGTTAAATCTATTTATATTAAAAGTTTTAATGTTAAGGAGTTATTGAGTTAATGCTATTCAGCTTAACTGGGCAATAATATTATTCATGTAATTTCTATTTGTAAGTTACAAAGTATGAAGTATGATACATTTTTTGAAAATATGATAAAATTGATATTTTCTAGTGTCAAATTTCCCTCTTAATTGAATATCAAATACCTATTGATATCAAATTACCTGCTTACAGATTATTTTCTCTTTACATCAGCTGTCACAAATTTTATACCCGAGGTTATTGAAAGGTTAGAAAGTAAGGATACTGTAATAACATCTGAATTTGATTACTTAAATAATGAATAAAGATTCTTTGTACCATAGTGAAAAGGTTGCACCCTAATTATTCAATGCAGAACTTACTACAGTTAGAGCATTTATTGATCCTAAATAAATTGAATATGATATGAAACAAGAAGGCTTCTTTCTACCTTGGTGACAACAATAGTCCCCCACTATGTTATTGATATCTAAATTAAAAATTTTTAATTGTTACATATAGTTCTCTCTGTCATTTTTATTTGAAGTTAAACCCATTGAAATTTCAAGTTGATTGAACAATATACACAATTAATAAGAAATAACGAAATAAGTAGAAAGAAAAAAACTATTTTAATGTACTTTACTGGTTTGTTACACTATCTCGTTCCTTTTTCCACTGAAACAAATTATTGCAGAGAAAAAATTCTTGTCCAAATTGGTTTAAATTCTTTTTAACATTTGGTTATATCATAAATTCAATATAATATGATCATTGTTAAATTTTACATCAAAATAATCTTTAAATATGAAACCTAAAATCAGTTTTTATGATATACTAATAAAAGTGCTTTATTGTGTTATTATCTAATAGTTAATACAGAAGGAAGGTGTAAAATCATTAGATATACATGAGTTACAACAAGCTTGTAAAGCAAGAGGTATGAGAGGACTTGGACTAACTGAAAAAGAATTACAAACACAATTGCAACAGTGGATTGATCTCAGTATGGATTCCAAAGTTCCTCCATCTTTATTGCTTCTATCACGTGTATTTATGTTACATGATCATCAGAAAAGCTCACAATCTGAACAAATTGAGCATATCGCTAAAGCTATTTCCCACCTTCCGGAATCAGCAGTAAGTATTTTTATTTAAAGATATCTTATTTTATTAATTGAAGTTGAATCAGAGTGATGAGTAATTCATTATTTAATAATTATATAAAAAATATTATAATTCATATAGTTATTAATTTTGCCCAATAATGATTAGTTTTTGTAAATAATTTATTTTGTGTAGGTACCATAGTTAATAATTTCATTAAAAATTGATATTTGGAACTGCTCCAAATTAACTATAAGAACCCTAACTGCAAAAATGACAAAAATGAACTTTATTGTATATTTTATTTTTATATTTTATATATACTTATTTATATAAATATTATATATATTTTATATACATATAATATATATTTAAAATATTATATATATATATATATATATTTTATTTTATAAACAAGTAAACCAAAATGTTATTTTAGTCATCTTTACCTGAATCAATAGAAAAACTTCACTTTTGTAATAAATTTCAGCTAGAGCAAGTTTGCTATTAAAAACAAAAAAAATCATATTTTCTGAGTTATGCAGTTGTGAGACCTTAATGTATTCATCTTGAAAAATGTTACAATATTTTTACAATGTTATAGGACCTTTCACTTTTTCTGAGGACCTGGTAGCAGCTATAACGTCATCTATCCTTTACTCTTTAATCCATGACTTGCTTCAGGTGATTTTGGTATAATTGGAGGTGTTTTAGGATAAATAACAAGAGTGTGGTCGGTCTATCTAGAGCCTGAGAAAGGCAAGCAGTCTTTCAAGATGTTCACAGTCTCATTTTGAGTTTGTAAAAGTTGGTTGAAGTAATAGCTGCTGGAGCAATTGTTTTTTAACTGAAGTTTTAGTGAGGTGGCGATTGTGAGTGGAGATTTATTTACTACTCAGGAGTTGGATAATTACTCAATTTATGGTTTTAGGGTCTTGCTGGGTGAAACACCAGGTCTTCAACTTCAGTGTTATCTGAAACTCAACGTGTACGGGTGTGAGTAATAGAGCCAGAATGCTTTATTTATTATAATGTGTGACATTATAAATGAATTGTTTTTGTGTACAGTGAATTGAATAATCATTAAAGTTTGTGTTACAAGCTTTTTAGTATTAATCTAGTTATAAGGTGTTTTGTGGAACAAGGTGAAACCACGTGGTGAAGTAAGACAAGACAAATCAGGTTATTAAATAAATACTTTTCTAGGTTAATTACAACTATTTTTTTTTATTAATAATATTATAATATAATATGTGTAGATTTAGTTTCCAGTGACAGAACTGAAGAAAAATAGTGTTAAGTAGTTTTTTAAGCGATTTTTAGATGATAGTCTAACATAACCTAACTGTGCCCGCAGAACCCGAATACAAAAAATGAGATTAAGGATTGTGCCCATCTAATTTGTTCCAGGTCAAAAAACTTAGAAGTTGTGAGCGAACTATATGGACAATCCTACCCCAAGATTACGGAGAACGTAGACTGTTAGGTTGAATACAGAAACAATAAGGAGGGTCATGAGCGAAGGCTCAGAAGAAGATATCATAGAGATATTAGACAAGAGGTGGCCTAATAAGGTCGTGGAAGAGATGGAGGAGCTGCTAAAAGAAGATGTGGAGGGAGCAATGGTATATAGCCTCATCACACAGGGTGACAAAGGGGGAACTTTTGCCAAGCACATGTATGCCAGAGGCCCTGGAGTGTGTGCATGGCTAAACAGAGGAGGTACAAGGTTGGGGATGGTGCTCAAGGACTCCCTTCAGCAACCATAATAGGAGATGAGGTGGAGGAACTGAGGTCCTTCACAATATATGTAATCACAATGGAAGTTGAAGACTGAGGGTTGGTGGCCACAGTATTGAGCGGGTTATGAAAGGTTGAGAGGGTAGAGAAAGGAAAGATAAACGTAGCGACCAGAAGAGTACTATGGTACCATATACTATGTACTAGTACTATGGTACTATGGGGGCCGGATCCACCAGCCCCTATAGTACTTCGAAGCTAATGCCTCTATAGTCACTGTCAAAGTCCTGGTCCATCACCCTCCAGTCGGTTAACCTGTTAAACAATCCTTCCAATGTGAAGGTGATGTCCAGAACCGACCCTCTTCCTCGTCCTACAGAGGTCAGTTCCTGCCTGCTTTTTACACAGGTGAACGTCAATGTGTTGCTCATGGAGAGCAGTCCATCGCTGCATGCACTGGTGTGATCGGCCCCCGTTTCCACACTGACTGCGTTGAAGTCCCCCATGAGGTTGACCTCCCCACAGACTCTGTAGAGACAGCGCTCCATCCTCATGAGTTATTCATCATACTTGCAATCAGTGCAGTTTGGTGACACTTAACAGAGTACCAGTGTACATCCACTCGATCTGACTGATAGGGTTAGGGTAGGGCACTTAGGGGATGCTGAGGATCCCCACCTGGCAAGGGAGTTACTGGAGACAAGGAGAGCCCTCCAGGCGGAGATAAAGAAAGAGAAGAAGGCCACTTGGAGGAGAGTATGCAAGGAGGTGGACAGTGACCCACGGGGGGCAGGCGTTCCAAATAGTAACAGGGAGATTTGGAAGGTGTCTGCCCATCCTCTCTGAGGGTCAGGTGAAGATGGTGGAGGAGCTTTTCTCACTAAAACAGGACATCTGGGAGGAAGTAAGAAATGTGGAGCCCAGACGTCTAACTATGGATGATATACAGAGGGCTGCTGTGGAACTGAACAAGAAGAAGAGTCTGGTACCAGATTGGTGTAGCAAGGGGTTGTCATAAAGACCACATGATTAGACGATACCCTTTGCTGGTCCTGGACGTGTTCAACGGGATGCTGCTGCAAGGGGTGTCCCTGGCATGTTGGAAGGAAGTCAGATTGGTTCTCCTTCCAAAACCAAATGCTGGGACAGGTAAGCCGGGGAGTTACTACTCGTTGTGTTTACTAAACACAATGAGCAAGGTGTTTGAAAAACTCGTGGCTCACAGGTTAAAGGAGGAACTGGCTGCAGCAGGGGGTTTCTTGCCCAATCAGTATGGGTTCGTCGGCGGAAGGTCCACGGTGGATGCCATTGAGACAGTGACCTCCTGGCGGCAGGCACCTGGCATCAAAGGTGCATATTTGGTAATACTGCTCAATGTAAGGAATGCCTTTAATAGCGTCCCCTGGAGGAAGGTCAGAGAGGCCCTGAAACAAGGGTGTCAATGCCTACCTTAGGGCTATCGTCAACAGCTACTTCAACAAGAGGAGAGTGACAGCCCAGACAGAGGGAGGCTGCAACAACTCAACATGATGGTGGGGGTGCCTCAGGGCTTGGTTCTGGGGCCTCTCCTCTGGAATATGGTGTTTGATGAGGTTCCCAGACTGGAGTACTCCGGAGATACAGAGGTTGTGGTGGCATATGCTGATGACCTGGGGCTCCTAGTATCAGGAGCCAATGAAGGCAATGTGGAGGAGACTGGGAATGCCACCATTAGGGTTGCCAGTCATTGGCTGGTGGACAAGAGCCTATGACTGGCACCAGAAAAAATGAAAGTCCTGGTTATGGTTGGAAGAAGAAGATTGAAGAAGATCACCCTACAGGTGGATGGCATTCAAGTTGGACAGATGGAGAAGATCAAATACCTGGGCGTATGGCTCCAGGCAAATAGAGTTTTTGCCAAGAATGGACCGGGGCTCCCAGGACCTCAGGGAGGAATGTTAGTGACTGTCTTAATCATCTTGTATGCTGTCCCAGCTTGGGGAGAGTTGCTAAAAGTGGCAAGGAACAAGAGGGGGCTGGAGGCCGTACAGTGCAGGATGGCGGTGCATATAACAACGGCATACAGGATGGTTTCGGGGAAGGTGGTTTGAGTGCTGCCAAGACTACCTCCAGTGAAATTACAGGTAGAAGAATGAACCCAGCAACACAGAGGAGCGGCACTGGAAGAAGTCAGCCAGCAGCTTACAGAGGCCTGGCAAGTCCAGTGAGACACGTCGGAGACGGGGTGGTGGAACTGGAGGCTCATGGCAGGGATTATGCCATGGTAAAGCAGAAGACACAGGGACCTGAATTACCATCTCACACAGCTCCTCAGTGGCATGATGAATTTAGAGCCTACTTGCACAGGTTCCATCTACGTGCAGACCCTGAATGTGTACTATGGGGAAGTAGATATCCCAGAACACACCTTCGGCTGTGAAAAGTGGGTACTGCTATGGAGAGATCTCAGGGTCTCCTGACTGATGCTGAACAATATACTGGAGTGTATGCTCAGGGGCGAAAGGGAGTGGTTTACAGTAGCAGAACTAGCCACAAGGATCCTAAGAGAGAAGGAACAAAGAGAACAACTGAACAGACAGGGAGAAGAAACGGGAGGCAGCCAAAGAGTCAAGGGTGCCTTGGATACCCACACTCCAATGTGGAATTGGGGCTCCCAGATAATGATATGTGGACTCTCTAGGAAAGCTCGGAGAGCCAGCGAAGACCTCAAGGAGTAAGATGAAGATAAATTGACCAGAGAATGAGGGGGAGACAGACAGCCCTCTGTGGAGCTGGCATTCATTCGTGTTTGCATGGATGGGCGACGATGTTGCACGGGGACTGAACACCCTGAGCTCGAAGGCACCTCTTGACGCTGACAAGTTCTTAAATGTAATTCTGGCCTCTGGAGGGGGGCTAGTGAGGAGGAGTTTTAGTCGGTAGGGCGCAGGCTACTTATACAACAATATCCACAGAACCTGTTAGCGAGCCTGACACTTTGTCCATAAATGGGATTACAACCCTCACCAAAAAAAAGTCTTCATCTCCCATCTAAATTATAACCTTAATTTCTCTGATTTATAGCCTCAATTATTATTTATTTTTAATGTACCCTATGATAGGATGTATTGTGTTCTTTTTAATTAAAAATTTCATTAAATAAAAATGAAAAAAAATTGTTTATAGGCAATTCAAGCTAAGGAATCAGCTGGTATAGTGAGTGAAACGGATAATAAAATGAGAATGGATATACTTAAACATGAGTATAAGATTGTTAGTGAAGAGATACAAGAGGATAAAGAAGAAAATCGAAGGATAAAACAGGTTTTAATTTATTTTAATTTTGTTAACACATAAATGCTGAGTAATCTACCAGTTCAGTTTGGGTGAATCTAGACTATTCACCGATTTGGGTTCTTCATCAGAAATTAAAAGGGAGTCTTATTGAAAATTTTGATTGAAACATCAGGGAGCTCTGATGTTTCTTCGGCTTCCAGAGAAGGTCAAAGTTTTTAAAAATATGCCCATCTGAATTGGTAGGTTACTCGATTGGGTATGAAGTTATTGAAATACTGTTACTGTTCGTCCTCAACAGCAATAAAAAATATCCAAACTGATAGTTATGTAAATTTTAATCACAGATGCAGAGAATATTTAATTTACATTCAAATGCAGAATGTAATTTTCTGAATATAATTTTACTTATAAATTTAAAAAATAAACTTTTGCGATGACAAACTGAATCAGATTTTGTAACAGAATGTTTCTAACAATTTCAAAACATTTTCAGTTGTCTTTGCAATCAAGTAGTTTTAGCTCAGTTATGACTTAAATTGTTCAAATTCTATTAAGAATCATCTGGAAACTTTGTCTTGGATAGCGGTTTTATATTTTTAGACATTGAATTTTCTGATATTGCACAACTTATTGAATGTCTGAGTAAAGATCTGATGGAAAACTTTTTGTAAAACTAGTAAATGAAAAACCAATGTAAATAAATGTATTTAAATGGCAATGTATTTAAATAATTTATTTTAATAATATTGTAATGTACTTTAATGTATTTAAATTTAATTTAATTTAATGTAAAGTTTAAGAGTGATGATGATGATAATTTAGAATGCATTTATCCAACCAAGTGTTGTGTTAGATGAAGTATTTGTCCAATACATTTTCTTAGTTAAATCCATTCATAGAATAAATTTAAAAATTTTGAAGAACTTGATATGACAATACCTCATACAAAGAAATGTTTAAAGAAATTGAATACATCTTGAAAAATTCAAAAATATGGATTAAAGGAAAAAGTTAATTAGGTAAATTATAAAACCTTCCTAGAAATCTGGTGTATTGGTTTACTCTGTGGGTTTAAAAAAATAATCACATTATGATATTTAAAAATTGGCATTTTTGTTTCCTAGGAATGGGTACTTTTTACTTCCTTGTACAAAGTAAAGGAAGTATTGTGATCATTAAAAGTTTTTATTTTCAGATTTTAATGGAAATATCCATTTTGACCATCCCTAAATCCATGTTGCCTAGTTTTGGCATGATGTTTGTAAGTATGTATGTACATAACTCGCATAACTTAAAAATGATTAGTCATAGGATGTCGAAATCTTGGATTCAGGACTGCAGTAACATCTAATCATACACGTCCAATTTTGATTGCAATCGACCAAACCAAAAGTGTCCAAAAAAGCCCAGAATCCCCAAAAATTAGGTTTTTGGACTTTTTCTTAACTGCAGTCATAAGCCCTCATTAAAAGCTTTTCAATGATATAAGTGGTACTTACTTTCATTGGTTCCAGAGTTATAGCCAAATAAAATGTTAATGAAATACTGTGTATTTGGATGTTAACAAGGGCGCTGTTAACATTGGTTTGAATTAGACTTCATCTCCTTTTTTTTAACTTTTTTTTTAATTTAAATATATTGATTTATTAATAATTATTAACCCATGATTGTAAAAAGGTTTTTTAATAAATAACTGTAAAAAAAAAATATTAAAAAAAATCAGAAGTTATTAGTGAAATAAAATTTTATTTACTTTTAAAAATATGTATATGTAATTTAATAGGCATTATTACACATGCGCATATGCAATAGATTTGATGAAACATCTGATTATTTAATATTAATTGAAAATTATTATTTAAAATTGTATTATTTTTGGATTTTATAGTTTAATTTCTGTTTGATTTTATTTAATTATTCTGGAATTTCTATTTAGTTTTATCTACATAACTACAGAGTGATTGAAAAATAAGACCCTCACAAGAACAACATATACACTGAGGCATACATTCCTGATCTGTAATAAATTGCAAAAGATTCTGATCTTTTATATCTGACAATATTCTCCCTAAGTTTGATGAGTTCATCATCATTTTGTTTATTTTTGTTGTTGCCAATCATTTAATTGCTCTTTGGTTTGATATAATTCTTCTGATCTTAATTTGTGTATATTCTCTAGTTTTCAAATTTTCTCTTTCTTTATATTCATCATCTTCTCTTAATCTTTTTATTTTTACCTTGGACTTAACACTTTCTTCCTCTTTATATTTATCATCTTTTCTTATTCTTTCCTTGTTCTTAACATTTTCTTTCTCTTCATATTCATCTTGTTTTTTGAGATACATTTCTTCATGTTATCTTTCTCGTTCTGTACGATTGTTTTTTTTTTTCATTTTTGATTATTCACCTAATCCAATAATAAAAACTGAATATTTTACACCGTAAGGTCGAAATTAACATTTGTAACCAGTGTGCAGGGGTTCACTAAATGGAATAGTTTAATTACTATTAACTTTTATTTATATGACACACCAGAAACCTGAAACTTTTGTTACTAAGTAACTCACAAAGATATGAATAATATTGATCAAGTAATATGAGTAATAAAGGAACTTTTACTCTATCCTAATATTTCATGTAAGATTGTTGAATTAATAATTGTATAAATATTTGATGTTAATAAAAATTAATATTTCAACAATTGTGAAACTGTCCACTTTATTCAATAATTGGAGAATCGTATCTCACTTTCAAATGAAATAAGTTTAAATGAAGTGTAGCAAAAAATTTGTATGTGTAATAGGTGTACAAGGGGAAGTCATGTGGTGTCCACATTAGATTTTTTATGATTACTTTCCCAAGTAACTTAAAAAGTGAGGACTAATAAAAATAAAGTTTTATTATTTAAATAAGTACCTCCTATTATTATACTTCAGGGATTTTTAGTTACAAATTTTAAAAATGTTAATTTTGAAGATGTGATGAATTTTTCATAAATTTCTTTTTATCTAATTGTAAAATTTAAATTTAAGAAATTTTCCATCTCATTCCTACCTAATAAAAATATCACCTAATACAGAAGTGTTTAATATTTTTTATTAATCTCATAAGCAAGTTATTAAAAAAAATTTCTTTTTTAGAAAATTATTATCCCTTGCATGTTTATTTTTAACTTAGTCAGTTTTGATGATTCAGTAAAGAAAAATAAAACAAATTGTAAGAAAATAATTTCTCAAAAACATTTTTAACGCATTTTTTTACATTAGAAATTTTTATGTTATTTGAGCTACTGAGAACAAAAGCATTCTTCTCAAGGGGATAAGAAAATGTAAAGAATTTTAGTTATCAAAAACTGTTATTTTTTATCATACAGAATAAACCAAAAGACTAAATTGCGGGTAGTTTTTATTTAGTTTCTTTCTACACACAGCACTGTTTACGTACTTTGATTCCATGAGCTTTTCATTACATTTTTTATGGTTTACCGAGTATGGTTTTTTATGGGCTCCTGACACTGTTAACAACTATTTAATGTCTTAAAACCATGTGTAATATATGACTGACTATTTTAATCATTTTTTTTATTAATGTTGTGTTTTAATTATTAATTGTAGCAACAAAAAGAAATAAAAAAAGTTGATGATGGTAAACAACAGTATCCATACATTAAAGGAGTACCTGTTCAAGTAGGGGGCCTGCTTATCTGTCGACCTGCTGAAAAAACAATTGCAGAGGTAATTAAGATAACAATGAGAAGTTCTAATGTTAACTATAGAATTTTTAGAATTATATTTAACTATGATCAAATACTTAAGTTATTTTATTAAATTTTTCAATCGTCAAGGTGAGGTAGAAGTAAAATATTAATATTAATATATTTTTATTTTCCACTTTTTTGCTATTATAAAACATTAAATTGCATTCTGTAATATTTTAAGGATTTTTCCAACTCCTGATGTATGATTGATGCAGTTTTAACAGAGTTCTTTTTTTCAACTTATACTTTGCGATTTTTCTATCTTAATTATTAAATTCTGTAGCTTTGGAATAAATTATTATCTTATCAGCAGACATCATCAGAATTATGTCAAAAGGCCGTACTTCTAAGGTATCAGCTTTTTTTTTTTTTGGATGAAAAAGCGAATTTATCTGTGTGTATTTTTAATGCAAAATGTTAACTCTTAACAAAGTTTGATAATGTAAGTAATTTTGATTTAAGTTTTTTCTAGAAAAAAAAATAGCACTAAAAACCTAAGTACAAATTAGGATTTAGTTTGATAAAAACACAAGTATTATTATTTGGAATGAAAAATTTGTAAAATATGAAATTGGTTATAAATATAGAAACTATTAAAAGAGCAAATGGTATATTATTAATTTTAAAAAAAACTAAAAAAAAAAAAAACAGTAGGCTGATTTAATAGAAAACATACATAATTGGTTTATTGTATTATCATGTTTTAAGAAATAAAGTATTTTAATTTCTGTTTTAATCCAACTTTTAACTTTAAGAAAATGCGTATTGCAATTAACATGTTTGATATAAGACATTCCATTATTATTAGACATGTCAGAATTATTACACTTGGAGGTAATAACTTAATATATTAACGCCAAAAAGACTAAAGTTCATTTTAATAAATAAACATATAAAACTTTTCCTTTAGTATGTAAAATTTTTAAAAATATTTTGCTTGTTATTTAACTCTTTCCTGTATTTACTGTATTTCTGATCCGAAAAGAAAAATTTTAGTACACTAATAATCTTAAAAATTTATTATGAATATATAAATTTTTGTAAAAACATTTTTCTCTAAAATTATATTTTAATAACTTTTAAATGTACAGCTGTGTTGAATATTAATTAATACAAAATAAAGTAAATTTGTTTTTGTCTCAAAAAGTTATATTAAACAGAAAAATGTGTAAAATTAGTTTTTAATATGCAAATAAAATACATATTTATTTTTAAAGATAAATAAAAGCAGAAAAAAATTTTCACTTATTTCCAACTTAAAATATTAAATTAGTGTAAGATTTAAAATATTTAATGATTACCTTTAAAAAACAAAACTCATTTTTTTTTTTAAACTAAAAACAAAAAGATTGTTTTATACACATTAAGAATGTAAAACAATAAAAACATTGTGATTATGAACAACTGAACAACTGACAATGTCATACTTCATAAGCCACATCACAGATAGCATTGCAGCACATATCAGATACATATTAGTGTTATTTTTGTTAACTAAAACTTGCAGTTGAATAAAGCACAAATGGGAGAATTAAATTGGACTTAAAGTTAAATTAAAACTGAAGGAAGATTCCACCAATCCAGTTTTACTTGAATAAACCAATAAAAGTGTTGATAAGAAAATATAAATTCATAGTGCGTTTTACTGCTGTTCCGTCTAAAACTATTTCATTTTATTGCTGTGTTTTAAATTAGTGCAATACTTTAATATTTTATATTTTTCACTACTTAGTCTCTTTACAGGAATGTAAATTCTTTGTAGTTAAAAACCTGTTTTGTCTTTATCACTTTTTTGAAATTGTTCTATTTCTTGATTTTTGTTTTGCATTTTACAATGTAAGTCTGGTGGCTGCTACAAATACTAATAGGCAGTTCGTAATCACTGATTTCATTTCAATCGTATTGGTTGCAATTAAACTTAAGTTGTCATGTTTTCTTCTGTAATTAAATTTCCATCTTCAGTTGAAATAATTTCTGGAAATACTATCAAATTTATATTCAGTAATTTCTTCATTAATAGAAGTAACATTTTTTTAAAATAATTGTGATTTTACTGCTGCTGGTATAAATGTTTTTCATTTTATGTTTGTTACAAAACAAGAAACAGCATCCTGTTTGTAGCCTTGGTCTGATAACTTATAACAACCAGTAATGCACATATACTTCATAAATAAGCTAAACAATTTTAGGCAATAATTAATTGTTATTATTGAAATTTACAACAAATATGATGAAAAGATAATTAGTAAAATACTGTTGTACTTTATTAAGTTAATAAAAGCCTAAGTTTTAAGAGCTTGAAAGAGTTTTAGGTTTTAAGTGTTTTGAAGTGTGGGTATTTTAGAATGGTACAGTCTAGAATGATTTTGAATTTTTATTTTAATAAAAACAGAAAGAATATTTTTATGTAATGTGCACACCAATTTTGTACTTGGCAGATCTCAACCAGTTCAGCAGGACAGTTCCAATTTCTGAATTTCCTCAAACCATTGAGGAATCAAACAGTTAACAATTGATAATAAATCTTATGTTTCATCACCAGTTACTATATTGGAAAGTAATTTGCCGCTCTCCCCTCCCCACCGCTTCTATTCCTCATCATTTCTACCACCTCTCTCTCTTACCCCTCTTGTACCCCTCAGAAGACACATCCAAGTGATTTTAAAACCACACCCTATGATATTTTAGTGTGCGTTGGTCAACAATTATGGAACCCATCCTGTGTAATTTTCTGGTAGCTTAATTGTTTGGTAACAGTTCTGTACTTTATATTTAGTGAAATTGCTTTGCAGTTACACCAATCATCATATGTCAGATGTAACAAATTTGTGCATTCACTTGTAAGACCAGATTAGTGTGGTGTTTATATTTTTCATTATTTTAAGTTTTTTTTTGTTTTCTCCTTTATTTGTTTGACTTTTACTGAATTCTTGATGCCTCTGCTGCACTTCTGTGCTTTTCCTGTACTCATTACTGTTGGGCTATGAATTTCATACAATCTCTGTGGTGAATTTTGGCTAGATTTGGATGTTTTGGAAAATTGAATTGCAGATTTGATTTTTCAACTGTTAGGATGTTTATTGTTACTGGCATCATTTTTCATTTTAAATTTCATTGTTACTGGAAATTTAGACAGTAAACTACAGACAAAACGGTTGATGAATCATTTATAGCTGTATGCATATGCAATTTGATTTAATGTGGTGAATCACTTTTAATCGACAGCGTGCCTTTTTCTTTTGATCTATACCTTATATTCAAAACTATTTCATTTGGTCAAATAAAATAATTCTTGTTCCGTTTATATTAAAATTATTTTTTACTTTTTTAATGTTTAATTTTTTAAATGAATTATTTTAGTTATTTGCTAACCTTTTAGTTTTTTATTGATATTATTAGAAAATTACAGTGTAGATTCATTGTGCATTATGAATAATAGTATTTTATACTTACGTGATTTCATTCCATCAAGATTATTTTTTTTTGTTCACTGACAGTTCTGAATCTTAAAAATATTCCTATCATTAATTAAGTGTAAATTATACTGATTTAGAACTATGCTTGCTGTAGTTAAATAATTTGTATTCTATTTATTTCATAGGACACAGTAACTTCTTCTGATATCAGTGCAATATACAATGCTGCTCATTCTATGGGAGCAGTAGCAACTGTAGATAAAGGAGAGTTAATCGACTTAAAAGAGAAATTAGAGAACTATAGAGTGGTAAGAATAATCATTTTTGAATATGTTTCTTCTGTATTTAATAATAGTTTTTGCCTAAGTAAAATAAAATAAATACATTAAAATCATGGGTTAATATATTTATCTCTTACATTCAGAAATTATAATATATGATTAAAAGAAAATAAGATTAATCCTTACCAAAAATTGTTACAAAGTCCCATAGTTATGTTCTTTACTAAACTTTTCTGCTACAATTACTAGTATGCTGGGAAGTGTATGTCTATTGATATACAATCATGTAAAAGTGTAATTTCATTAAAATTTTTGCCTCCAGTTTGACAGTTTCAATACATGTCACAGAAACACAGTCATTTAATGATAGTGGTATATACCTGTTTTCAGAACGGTTCTCAAATCTGGTCTTTAAAAACGTTTCTTAGACAGACCAATTTTTTTCAAGATTTGTAATAAAAATAAGTATATAATAAATGTTAAATAAAATAACTGTATGATGTGTGTATGTAAGTGCAAAATAAGGCATTTGATTATGTAAATGTGGTGATTTATTCAGAAGTAGTGTGTTGCAAAATGTTTGACGATGATCATAAACACTGGCCTTTAAAAAAATCCCCAAAAAGACAGTATTTTTAGAAAATGTTTTTGATCATATAAAGGGCAACATATGTAATATATATAGATTCTGTTCTCACAAAATACCAGAAATTTAAAGCAATAACAGGAATAATGCATGAGTGGAGATTGGCTTTCATAGGCCTCATTAAGGATGAGGGATAATAGAATTCCCAAGAAAATCTTTTTCTTTTAACTAGAAAAAAAGATTAAGTGTATATTGTGATAAACTTAAGATAGACTTAAACAAAGCAGAAATAGAAATTTCAAAATTACAAAATCGAAAAAATTAAAAAAGACTTGAAAAGGAGGATTTTTATGAAGTTGCAAAATACAAAATAATAGTAACAGACAAATTCAGGAAAAAAGCCAGAAACTAAAGAGTACTGTTAGGAAAGGAAGGAGTGGTATGTGAAGGAAGTGGATTCAAAGTGTTAAACATGTTTCATAGTTTTAAAAATTAAAAAAAAAAGTATAATATGCAATAGAAATAAAAAAAAAAAACAAAAAAATATTAAAATTACACATCTATGTGTAATCTTAGTGCCCAATTAAGGATTACTAAAATGTTAAGTCTATTTGTTGGTGATTTGTGAAGATCAAAATCGAAAGAATATTGAAAATATATTATTATTGCATTTTTTTTTTCATCTATTTTATTGTATTAGCTTTAATAACATCTAAATACAGCTTAATTAATGACTTATTTAATTATGAAGTTACCAAATACTGTACATGAATAACTTGTACAGTATATATGTAAGTAATGAGAATTCAAGTAAAAAGATTTAAAAAATGGTTTGGAGCCAGTGAGAAAGTCGGTTATTCACAATTACTGTAGTTTTTGTGTATGTATTATTTTAAAATCAATCAGTTAGCTTCTTATTTCTTTAACTGTTGATTTCTTTTTCATGTATATATATATATATTAAAGAAATAATCTAACATTCTCATTTTTTGTATAAAATAACATAAAAGATGGACAGCTGTACATAGTATCATTCAAAATAGTTTTTTTTAAAAGAACATAAAATAATATGATTGAGTTTTTAAGAATTTTATTTAAGAGTTATATAACAAGAAAAAACTTGGGTCATCACTAACTCTTCTGTTAGTTGGGAAAGTCAATGTTGCTCTTCTATTAGAAATATTTTAAGGCATTTCTTTTCCTCTTTCATTCAAATGATAAAAAAAGAATCAAATAAATAATTCTTCAAAGACATACCTTATTTTCAAATGGAAAGGATATTTTATTTGAAATATTAAACAATTTTATAGGAATGTTAAACCGATAATTTTGAATCATATTATTTTGAACTGAATAATTTATTATTCTGTGATTTAGGGTAGTGCTCACTGGTAGTTCATCTCTCTGTATTTTGTGTTAAATTTTTTATTTTATTTTATTTTATTCAGGAAATAGAAGAATTAAAACCTGGGAGTGAAGATGAAACCCTAAGAACTGTAGCAGAACAAAGGCTTTACAAAGTTGTGGACAACATGACTGTGAAAATTGATTTACTTGTTAAGGATATTAGTTCAAAAAAAGGAGATATGAAAAATTTGAGTTCAATGTCAAAAGATTCTGAAGAAATGAAGTTGGTTTTTGTATTAAAAATTATTTCATTAATTATTATAAATAATTTAAACAAATTTATTTAATTATCTATGAATTTTGTATGTGTGTGGGCGCATGCATGTGCATGTGTGCATGTGAACCTGTGTGCACACACATGCACATGTGTGTGTGTGTGTGTGTGTGTGTGTGTGTGTGTGTGTGTGTGTGTGTGTGTGTGTGTGTGTGTGTGTGTGTGTGTGTGTGTGTGTGCATATGTGTGAGTGAGTGCAATGTTGCCCTTAGCTTCTTCATGCCCTAATGTATTTGAAAGAAAGAAATTTATGCTTCTTTAACCCTCCTATTGATAAAATATCAAAAGCCATTTTTTGATAAGAGAAACACAGATTTAATGTAGTGTTTGTCTGTAATATCTCAGAATTTAAAATAGTTCTAAGCTGAAGTAAGTAAGGAAGCTCATACGAGGTGCAACAATAAAGTAATGAGACTGATGTGAAAAAAAATGTTGCTTACCGTTTTAGTCATGTTTAGTGTTGTCTCCTTCAAAGTAGTTCCCCTCTGATTACACACACTTATTCCAGCGCTTCTGCCATTGATGGTAACATTTCTGGAACTCATCTTCTGTAATATCCTCCAAGACCCTCGTTACAGCTTTTTGGACATCTTGTGTTGTTTGAAAATGGTGTCCCCTGACCGCCATTTTGACTCTTGGAAATAGAAAAAAGTTGCACGGAGCGATATCTGGTGAATAAGGTGGCTGTGGTAGTACTGAAATTTGTTTTGAGGTTAAAAATTGTTGTACTGACAGAGCAGTATGGGATGGCGCATTATCGTGATGCAGAATCCAATTATCAGCAATGTTGGCACGGACACGAAGAACTCGTTTACGAAGTCTTTCTAAAATTTCTTTGTAGAAATATTGGTTAACTGTTTGTCCAGGAAGCACCCACTCTTTATGAACAATTCCCTTGGAATCGAAGAAGCACACAAGCATGCATTTCACTTTTGACTTTGACATGCAAGCTTTTTTTGGTCTGGGTGATCCCTTTGAGCACCATTGCGAACTTTGGCGTTTTGTCTCTGGATCGTATTGAGAAAACCAACCTTCATCACCAGTGATAACATGGCTCAACAAATCTGGATTGATTTCCGTCTGCTCTAACAGATCGGCTCCCACATTTTTCTGTGTTTCTCGCTGTTGTTGTGTGAGATTTTTGGGGACCATTTTTGCACAAATCTTTTTCATACCAAGATCTTCAGTTAATATTAGACGAACCGTTTCTCGATTGATGTTGAGTTCTTCTGCAATCATTTTCATGGATAATCTTCGATCAGATCGTACAATTTCACGCACCCTGGTCAAGTTGACATCTGTAGGTGAGGTTGATGGTCATCCACTGCAGTCTTCATTTTCAACATTCGTTCTGCCTTCACTAAACATTTTATGCCACCGAAAAACTTGAGCTCTTGACATAACCTCCTCTCCAAAAGCCTTCTGAAGCTTACCATAAGTTGTCGTCGCGTTTTCACCCAATTTAACGCAAAAAGAAATGGCATACCGTTGCGCAATATTTTGCGGTTTCATTTCTGTGACGAGAGACACAAACACGTGTTCACTTATTACAGCACAACTCACGACTGAGCAGTTGCATCAATGTGCCGCTTGGACTAGAAGTAGCGTATAGACCAAGGTCAAAGATGGTGAGCCTACGCAACCTGCAGGGCTGCCACAGCTTGCAAAGAAAAATCAGTCTCATTACTTTATTGTCGCACCTCGTATTTTATAATTTAATTTATTTATTGTTAACGTAAACAATTTTTGTTGTGGATTAAATCGATCTTTCAACTCTTAAATGTCCTTTTGGGAGGCGGAATAAAAATTTAGATACGAATTCCTATTCAGTAATACCCCATTTTAAAGGTCTCATTTAATGAAGGAAAATTAGAGTTTTTCTTTTGGTAGTAAAATATTTTATAAATATTTAGGCCAGGTATTTTAGATTTCATCTAGAAGTTTTCAAATATTTTTACTAAAACAACTTGTATTATAAAATTACTATTACAACTGATTTATGTATTATGTATTGTTGTAACTAATTGCTACTCATAATAAAGTATAAAGTTAGGTCTTGCATGTTATATAAAATTAAAAAAGACCTTTGGGTGGGCGTCCTCACTATCCTAGCTGAAGTAAAGTTTTTATGCACTACACATTGAACTGCACAACATTTTACACCATACATGTATACCACTTCACAAACACTACACAAATTACAACATATACCCATACACAGTCACAACAACAACATCTTATATTGTTTCTTTTTACACTTACAAGAATTGTGATAACTTATGAAATGCTACTGTAACCCAAGGTGGAAACTATTGTGCAGATGGGTGGGTAGCTCTATATAGTGAGTCTCAAACGATGTCCTCTGGGCACTAGTGTGAACCCACTTGTATGAAGTCCTAGCTATAGTGTGCATGCGCTCTGCTGGGATGGTTCATTACATCGCTGGTACTCAGAACCATAAGTGTCAATCCCATCCCAACCGTGCAGGGGGAAGACACACCCACCTTGTGATGTTGTCGGTCACCACACCACTCCCTCTGTTCTGAGGCCTGAGGGGCTTTACCGGAGGTCCTCTTTGACCCTCTAACTGATTACATCTCACAGTCATCAGCCAGACCTCGATTGGAATGGCACCGATGTAAATGCCTCGGCAGACATTTGAATCAGTAAAATACAAACCAAATTTTGCCTTCACGTAGGCCTCAAACAGACATCTTCACATCCAACTTAACATGATTCCCTCAAACTAACTAACTGAAACCACAGAAGCGTGGACACCACGCCTAGTCCAAATTTGACAGCACCATTCGTGAATGTGAATGCCTCAGAAAATGAACATGATGAAAGTTAAATTAGTGCTACACTCATACCAATCAAAATTATGTTTTACATAACATAGAAATTCAGACCTACACCTAAATAAGTTGACCAAATTAAGTCACCTAAAAAGGGCAACGTAACCTCATTCTCATCCATGAAGGAGCCAGGGATAAACCATGCACCACCACCTGGTCCCATCATGGAGTCGCGTGGCATTACCAAGTCACAATCAGGACTGCCACTGGCGGAACGAAGCCAAGCCCCTGGTCACACGGGCTACCATACCCCAGCAGTGCGGCCACTCTCGCCAGCAGGACCCCAAATCGAATCGTAAACAATACCAATATAACCATGGCACGATGCCAGTGTGCCTATCTCCAACCAATCAAATGTCTGGGCCAGAACCCTAGCCACCCAGATCCTGCCACGATCAAATACCTTGACTAAACTCCTTCTGCAGACCTACACACTGCAAGGGCACAAAGAAAACCAGCCACTGTAGACCACTTCTCGTGGATCATCCAATTAATACGAAGATCCAGAAAGGAATGTATTCTCGCAAGTTCTCTAACAGCTTGTGAACATTCGAATTCATATCGAGGACAGACATAGAGGATGTGGTCCACTGTATCATCAGTCCCACAATTAGTTCTATGCCCGGAGTAAAACTGTGTGATATACCGATTGGGGAACCCGTCTAATTGCACCTACATCAGACACTATGGGAAATATACCATGTGTGTAGTGACCTGTGGGGGATTCATCCCACCTGACCTGCCAAGACGCAAGGCCCCGGTCTTTAATCTCCTGCTTTTGTTCTGCTTTTGTTGTTAGGTTATTTACCTTGGAAATGTAGTGATCCTTATGCTCATTAGCCAAGATATCTATTGGTTTGACTCCGGCTACAACAGACTGCTTCCCGCAAGACTGTTCTATAATCTCCTATAACAGCCAATAAGAGGAGTCGCTGGGCCAAAATGTCCGTGTAACATCTAACAGCCAAGTGGTGAGCCCAAACAGGTGCAGCATATAGCATAATAGCTTTGCTGACACCTTTGTAAAGGATATGTTGGTATGGTAATTCAACCCCCAATCGGGATGAATGACTGTGGATTCCATAAAAAGCATCAGCAGCCTTTTTTGCTGCATACTGTAAATGCTCCTTGAACCGAAAATTCTCATCAAGGATAACACCCAGGTACTTTTGAGCTGTAATGTACTGAATGGGGAGACCAGCCATCCAAACCCAGATTTGTTAAGAAGCAGCCAATTGGCCCTTAAGCAACATCATTATGGTTTTTTCTGGGCTGAAAATCATCAGAGTGAATCATCACTCTTGACTCCACAGTCAGAGTGTCTCACAAGCATGAGCAGCTCAGAACTCTACCTCGTTATGTAAATCCCCTTCAATCAATAGCAACCCGTCGTCAGCATAAGCGACGACACAACAACTACGTGGCAACCTCAAATGCAACATGGAATCGAATTCTACAATCCAAAAAGGGGACTCAGAACACTGACCTAGGGCATCCTTTAGCTAAGGTTTTGCGAACGTCTGAGTCATCATCACGCAGGGAAACGATCCGATGGCTGAAATAACTTGAGAGCACTTCTAATTCATTTTGTGTGCACTTACACTTCTGCATCTGAAACAGGGCAGACGGCCACCATAAGTTATTAAATGCCCCAGATATGTACAGAAAAATCCTAATACATATTTGCATGATCTAGAGGAAGCTATATCCATCACCTTTAGTATGACATTCTCAGTGCTCGGTTGGAAACCATACTGGTTGTCAATCAGCAAATGATCAGTGACCAATCTAACATTACATCTCAGAAGATTGTAAGTCGGTCTTGAAAATCACAGCTTTCCGCCTGACACACCGGTGGTATGAAACCTCATCCACCACAGAGTCATCCAGGAGCAAATCATTCAGCAAAATATTAAGGACATGGTCCTTATCAATCACCACACCCTTGTGGGTCGAAAAAGCTGACAAGAGGACATCTTTCCTGCGCTTATGTCCAAGGGCTGTGTATACAACACCCCAAGGGTCTCTATTCCCTTGTTCCTGAATGAGGGAATGCCAGGAATTACGCTTGGAGGACCTAATGCTATGAAAGTACCTAGTCCTCCTTCTGCGGAAATCTGCAGTTCAATCCCAATAAATATTCCTTCAGTGGTTGTTGGTCCACTTAAAAAAACAACAAACCTTGGAGTTATAGGAAATTTCAACCAACTTTTTCAGCCGATGATTTAGCTAGTCGTGAGAAAACAAGAAATGTTACAGAGGGGTATGAAATTTTCCTGTGAAAGGTTTCTTGTGGTGAGATACAATGAGAAGGTTTCTCCTTCCTGGTAAATAAGTGCATCGTAACAGTTTGTGGTTCTCCAAAATCTGTTAAAAAGCTAAGGGTGGCACCCTGCTTGTTGCAGTGATTAATGAAGAAGAGTGCTGGAGACTGCTGGCCTTAAGTACATAGGGAAAGATGGAGTGGTAGAGGAACCCCATAAGATGCTGGATTTCAGCAAGGGAGAGTAATCATTTGCTGTGACTGTGAATTATTTGATGTAGAGTTACTGAGATAACAAAAGAGTTGTCACCACATTCGATCATGGTAGTGCAGAGAATTAATGAGAAAGAGAATTGGTGTTGATGTACCGACATCTTTGTTAACTTTTTCAAGTCCAACCGTTCATGAAAATAAAAAGTAGGTTACTTTTGTATTCATATGTGACCATTTATACCTAACCCCAGACACTTGCTTCCACTGTTAGGGTTGGTCACAACAAAGGTGATTGTATGTAAGAATGAGTTTTAATACATTGCGGCTGTACAGGACATGATGACTCACGTGCATTGAAGCAGAAAAATATGCAAATCGTAAAGGTTCACAATCAGCAAGGTCTTTAGAATGCCCATTTATAAAGAAGAATTTTTTGAAGGTCTGTACTGATCAGAAAGTTCCCTTTCCTGTAGCTCATTGGGAATGACAGAAAATCCCTCAGCAGGAGGAATCCTGTACAACCTGGTGTAAGTTTTGTTCAGGCTCTCTCTTCTAATTATGCACAAAAAGATAATAATGCGATTCTTGCTAGGAACTGACCAAATTGGTAGAAGCTTTATCAGAACAAGTAAAGTCTCTTACGTCAGCTATTTCAGCACTAAGTGCTGGCAAGAGGGTAACTTCTGCTAGAAAGACCGATGGTGACTCACCGGGTTGGTCTAGTGGTGAACGTGTCTTCGCAAATCAGCTGATTTCAAAGTCGAGTTCCAATGTTCAAATCCTAGTAAAGGGAGTTACTTTTATATGGATTTAAATACTAGATCATGGATAACGATGTTCTTTGTTGGTTGGGTTTCAATTAACCACACATCTCAGAAATGGTTAACCTGAGACTGTACAAGACTTACACTTCACTTACATTCATACATATCATCCTCATTCATCCTCTGAAGTAATATCTGATGGTGATTCCTGGAGGCTAAACAAGATAAAAAAAAAATAAAGACCTATGGTGATATATCTAAAACCACTTCAGTAGTTACACCATCACATAAAATTCCCGCTGCACCAATTATACAGCAAATAACCTCCAAGATCCCTGTGAAGGGATCTATAAAAACGTCCTCCCAGGTTTTCAAGGTCTCTGCAAGGATATGGTGGCAGATGAAGATTATAAAATATCCTAATTATAATTATATAATTCTAAAGGTATAAAATCCGAAAAAAAAAACTGGATTGTATTTTATAAATAATCTGCATGAAAATTTTGCATATAACAGGAGAAACTTATTTTTATGGTTAAAGATATTCAGTGGAATGTTTGTATTCTTCGTTCTCATCCCGTGAGGATATTGAGATTCTATTACAGGTGGAAAAAACATTAATACTGTGTCTGCTGGAGACTAACCTCCATCCCCAGGGTGAAGTGTCTTTTCATGGTTATGTCTGTGAAAGATGCAACTATCATGTTGAGAGTAGAGGATGTGAAGGTTTAGCTGTTTTCCTGAAGGAAATCATAGTAGCCATGCAAATTCTGCTGGCTACAAACATCCCTGCAGTCTCAGTGAAGATATTGGTGCCATTTGAAATGAATATCTGCAACTTATAGCTTTTCCCAAATTCTGATGTCAGTGGGGATGATCTGTCTAATCTGTGTTCACAGATGCCTTTGCCATGCTTAATAATTGGTGATTTCAGTACCCATCACTATTTGCGGGACTCATCATCATGTTTATCCTGAGATATTATAGTTGATCAATTGAGGAGAACTTGGATCTTTGCTTGTTGAATGATGGGTCATACACGTTTGTCATCTTCATCAGGTACATTTTAGTGCATCAATCCATTGTTATGTTCAGCATCCCTTTTCTTCCATGTCTTACCTGATCTGTTTCGAAAAACGTTTTTGGAGCAATCACAGACCAGTTGTTATCTCAGTCAGTAATAGTGATTTGTCTAGAGTCAGCCACGTAGATAGGGGATTAAGAAAGCAGACTGGATTGGGTACAAAATTTTTTTAGCCAGTATGACAATAGTGGTATTGGTTTACTGGCATTTCTCCCACCACCACCACCACCACCCCATTTGGTCACCCTAAAGCATGTCACCGCATGTCCGTGCCACAAAGGGCTACTGCGCCTCGTACCAGTTTATACGACCAGGATTCTAAATAGCTCCTAGAACTAATGTAATTGCGTTAATGGTTTAAGCTTGGTCTATATCACCAGCAAGTACTTGTCTACCAATTATAGCTGCTTGGAACTAATGGTCGGTGGGCGAACTTTCTCAATGGTAGCTTTTCCAACAATACAGTAAGTCTTCCCTTAAATAAACTACTGATGCTGGTTGAACATCACAACTGCATCAAGGAACTTCCACACGATCCAACAATATGTCTCACAGCACATATACTCGCTGCTTGTGAGTGGCCAATTTTCCCTTTGACCTCTAAGTTCCAGGGTGGCCCAAGTTCTGGTTCCCCAAAGAGCGGGGCAGTCATACATCATATGTACATTCGATTGGACCTCCCTGCAGACACACAGTTCATCAGTTACCCAGGCAGAACCTGAACAGATATTGCTTCAAATTTATGTGATTGGTGAGCACCTGGGTCCCCGTTGCTCTTAAAAATGATCCCAAGGTTTACTATTTCCCTAGTCTTGTATAACATAAAGACCCTCCTTAGTCCCTTAGTCATGGTGTTCCATTCACGCCTTGCATATAGGTTCTGAAGACTCTTCCGCAAGCAGAAGATGGGCAACTGTATGAAATTTAGATCAGTTGCATTTTGATCACCATTGTGCTCTGATACACGCTTGGCCTGAAACCACATCTCAAATACCTTGGCCTCCTGACCTCTTTGCAACTTCCACATGGCACCCAAACTTTCACCATGAAATCAGTTGGTAGAGCCTTTTCCTTTTTCGTTGGTAATAGCCTCATAGGAGGTTGTTTTAAAAACACCAGTGTATACAATGAGAGCTCTGCACTGGGCATTCCTTAAATTAGAATAAGTGCTGTATTTCTTTCCAACCTATGCACCCATATGGGTGCCATGTAAGTTGTCATATTTTCGAAGACTCTTGCTACACCATGTACAGTTGGCAGCCTGACAGCCCATAGGCCTTCTGAGCAATCCTCCTAAGCTTGTGCGTCATAGATATAGAGTCTGCCACTACTTGTTTGATATGGTTGCTAAACAGCAACTTTTCACCAAACAGTTCACCTAGGAACTGTGAATGTTTACTCGGCTAATTACACAGCCTTTATACTTAATGTGGGGGTTATGAGTGTATGATAATTTGTCTGCACTCTTCAGAAACATATACCTTGTTTTGGACACAGAAATCTTTAAATTTTGACTGTCCAGCCAGCCATTTGCAGCAGACAAGGCTGCTTACTTTCTTTCTTTTAGCTGTGGTCGTAAATTGCCATGAACTAGTAGGAGACAGTCATTGGGAAAGCCTGGGTTGTGACTCCTTCTGGGAATGTCTGTCCCAGAAATCTGTGAAAAACCAGGTTTCACAGCAGAAGACCAAGAATGGAACCATGCGGGCTTCCCCTGGTCACAAACTTTTCTACAACTAAGTGTGCATCCATAAACAAAGTCATGTGGTTAGACAAATAGTCACATACAACAGCCTGTAGGGCTGGAACATTGCAGCATTCCAGCTTATAGAGGCCAGAACTCCAACACAAGGAAGGAAACGCTGTCCTCTATGTCAATGAAAATTGCCAAAACATATTTACGGTCAGTGCTTACCACCTCAGCAAGAGCATTTAAGATGCAATCCTCAGTGCAAATCCCTTCCATGAAGAAATATTGGCCTCTATTTAGAAAACCGTTCACATAGATGTTTTCTCGGAGCTGTTCCACAACCACACTTCAAGTAAATTTTTGTGAACCGGCAAGAGGTGGTTTATAACTGCCAACCTCACTAGGATCCTTTTCAGGTTTTAAGACTGCCCTCACCAAGGCCACTTTCCAACAAGTTGGAAAGCAACCCCAGCTAAGGCACCCCGAGAACAGTCTGCCAAGTGGCACTCTTAAGACTGGCAGCAGATTCTGAAAAATATCCGGGTCAAGTTGGTCAATCTCTGGTGCTTTTTTCAGTGTCATTTGAGAAACCACCTAGTCAATGTCTATGGGATCCAGAACCCGCACACCAGGGAAGGATGTTACTTCTGCCTGGACACCATTCTGCTTCACCCTCTACAGAGTATCAAGGAACGCCTGGTAAGTTGTCACAGGTGTTAAAGTGTTGTCCTGACTACCAAATCCACATTGAACACTGGACAGGACATGCAATGGTTTCGACCTATAACATGATTTTGTGAGCTGCCAGGGGTTTTCCTGCATCCCGCACATGGAATCCTGCCTATATTTGAGCTTGCCTTCCTTGATGGCATGAACATATTCTCCTCAAATATTCTGGTAGATCTGGAGATATTCCATGTGCACATCATGGATGCTATTGCAACGCTGGTATCATTCCTAGCAGATCTAACTCTTGCGTGCAGCACACTAAGGTCAGCAGATCACCACCTTTTCCCAAGTTTCCACCTGCAGTTAACAAGATGGTCCCTCAGAAATGGGGTTCATGACGGCTCCAGGGACTCTTAGTTCAGCAAACTGGCCACTACACAAGACTCTGTCTATTGGCCTAGGCTGCTGGAGGACTTTGTTGCAACCAGTCCGGATGGCCTAGCCAAACTGCTTAGCCACCAATTCCACCTGCTTGCTGAGCTCCATGTGCCTCTCCAAACCCTGTAATGCAGCTGCCTGTCCTGATCCATGTTACTTAGGTTATAGCGACCTGAATTTGTTGCTCTTAGATCACCTTCGTAAGCAATTTCATAGGTTACAACCTATTACTCAGCACAGATCTCAGGCCAGACAGTCCACCTACTGGTACTCCTGACCAAATTGGTGCCATAAAAATTTTCCAAATTTTTATCTGAAAATTTTAAACTAGAAAACGGAATACTTCCGGAAAGTGTTCTAAGTGCTACTTTATTTACTGTAGCAGTAAATAGTATAACAAACTGTATGTGAAAACCTGTTATGTGTTATTTGTTTGTAGATGAATTTTCAATTTATGTTACACCTAGAACTTTAGCTACTGATGAGAAGCTTCTCCAAAACACAAAAATTTGTTTAGAATTGTGGTGTAAAATGACTAGATTCACATTGAAATGTATTTGCTTTTCACTGTTGAGGGCACATGTAGAAGCTCAACTGTTTCTATATTGTGAACTAGTTGAAGCATGCCAAGTGCATTAGATTTTTAGGATTGTGATTTGACCAATGACTAACATGGGTAACACATTTAAAGGAGCTGAAGTTAAAATGTCTAAAAATGTTAGACATTTGCTGAGAGTTTTATTAATACTCAGGGTGGTGATCAAGTATGTACGTTGTGCTTCTACTGAGCTCTGGTCTGTTCCTGCTTATACAATGGATGCCTGGTTTATTCATCTGCACAGGATACCACTCGAAAGATGCTCAATGTAGTCCACCATTCATTCATCCGTCTTGCTACAGGTGCATTATGCTCAAGCCTACTAGTCTACTAGTACAGTAACTTTACTAGTGGACATGGTAAGCCATCTCTTTGGAATAGATGAAACCAAATGATATTCTCCTATATAATGATGAGTAATTATGACCTTTTTTCTTTAATTCTTTCTTTCTATTTGTACAATATATAATCCTTAAGCTTAATGTCAGTAGCCATCCCACAGTTTACAAAAAAGATATAAAAATCTTTATATGGAACTGTGTACTTCACAGTTCCAGTGGCGTGGTGTTTGGCTGTTGTGCGCAGGTGCACGTAGGAAGCTGCACGCAAGGCTGTGAGGGAGAAAGAGCACTGTTGCTCCCGCAGTGCCAACCCTGGTGTGCTGGTGGAAGATAGTATTTTTTTTACTTCGCATGTGTGTGGAATGTTCCTTGTTTGTTCCCTTTTCTAGTTTAGTCGGTGGAAGCGGTATGAAAGCGGTTTAGTTGTTTTTTCAGTAGTGATCAGAAGATGGCGAAAAGCAAGGGCTCTTCGATTGCCAAATCAGTCCAAAAACATGCTGGAAAGGCAAAAGAGAAGGTAATTAATAAAAACTAATTATGTGTTTGTTTTTGTGTTCATAGAAATTTAAATTAAGCACCATTGGACTGTAGTGTTAAGAAGACATTTTATTAAATTATTATCTAATAATACTAAAAAAATATTGATATTGATATTTTATTATTTATTCGGTTAAACCAAATACGGTTGTGCTAAAAACCATGTACCATATTCATTAATGTGATAAAGTGTAGAATTAGATTATTATCCTGCTTCCAGTTATTCTATTTGAGTTTTATTTTAGAGAAAACTTTAACCATGGCCTTGAAAAGACCCAGAAAAAAAATTTCTGGAGCATCATCCCCACTAATTTTAGCTTCAAGCCGCCACTGTTCTATAAAAATATTTGAATATTTTTAAGTGAAATCTAAAATGCGTGGCCTAAATATTTACTACCAAAACAAAAAAGATGATTATAGGAAGAAATTTGATAATATTTTTATGATTTTTGAAAGAAGGGTTAATTATGTACTACTTGTGTGTTTAATGATTGCTTATTTGTTATAACATTGGCATTATTTTTGTTGTAATAAAATTTATTCTTTCAGGAAAGAGCTATTAAAGTTGGATGAAGTTCTTAATGTTGTAAAAAAATTACAAAAATTTCCTAATAACTGGAGGTTGAAAATAATTACTGAAATGCTTTCAAAAATGGTTGTTGATAAACAGAGCGATTCAATTAAAGTTGATACTTTGATAAAGGTAATAATGTTAATAATAATAATGAATATAATAAATGATATTATTCTTACAGACTGCATTCTACAACCCAACCCTGCAGGGGAAGACACCCTTGTTGTATTTTGATCGCCACACCACTCCCTCCATTCTGAGCCCTGAGGGGCTTTACCATAGGTCGTCTTTAGACCCTCTAACTGATTACATCTTACAGTCATCAGCCAGGCCTTAGTTGGGATGGCACCAATGCAAATGCCTCGGCAGACATTACATCAGTAAAAAGTATTATCTCAGCCAACGCCTTCGCTTTAGGCTTCTTTCGGACATCTTTATTCCTCTTTTCCTACAATATCATTCTCTGAACTAGCTAACCAAGTCTGCAGAAGTGCAAACCCTGCACATTATCAAATTTTAATATCAATGCTTGTGACTGTAAATGCCTCAACCGTCGACTAAGTAACGAGTCAATACAATGCTAAACATATAGCATTCAAAATGTGTTATAAAATTCAGACCTACTTCCCACCACCCATTATAAACATCATACCTGAAGACCACCTTCGGCTAGAGAGTGCATGGACAACCATGCCTTGGTAGTGCAGACACCTCCCCCCCTGATGACAGCATTTCTACCATTCGACTTCAACAATCACTGCTTTTGAATTAACTGAGGCTCATTGCCAAAACGCCTACTCCTGGCCAATCAAATGTCTCAGCCAAAACCCTAGCACCCGGGATCCTACTCCATTTAAACACCTTCAGCTGATCTACTTAATGCAAGGAAATGGTGAAAACCAGCCACTATCAACCATTCCTCACGAACCTTCCAATTAACCGCGTGCAAATCAGACAAAATTGGATATATGCCATGCGATTCAATTTCCTGTATATGTTCTGAAGTAAGAAGACCATCCTGTTTGGAAATATAACGTTCCTTACATTCTATGGCAAGAATATCTATCTGCTTAATGCCAGCAATAACACAGTCAATGTGACACAGTCCTGTAACCGCCAACAACAGCCAACAGAAGGAGACACTGGGCTTTCAAAAGAATGTCCCTATAACACCTAAAGATCATGTGTTGAGCCCAGACAGGCACAGCGTACAACATAATAGCCTCACTTACATCCTTGCAGAGCATCTGCATGGTACAGAAATTCAACCCCCAGTTGGGATGGATAACTCTGCGAATTCCAAAAAAGGCGGCAACATATTGAAGGTGTTTCTTGAATCGAAAATTCTCATCAAGGATTACACCCAAGTGTTTCTGAGCAGAAACATACCTAATGGGAAGGCCGGCCATTGCAACCTGTGCTCAGCGTGAATTGGCCAGCTGACCCTTCAACAACATCGAGTAAATTCTGGAAAGTGAAGGGTGTGAACAAACAAGGGTGTAAGAACAAACTTCCGACAGCCAGTCATTTTTAATGAATTTTTTCTCACAGATTATCATAGTTAAAGTATTCTGGGTGGTAGAGTCAAATAATTATAGCAGTTGATGTTACTTAAAATAACAAAACAACAGTTATATTTTTATAAACTTTGTATTAAATGAAACAAAATAAAACTTTTGAAACATAAAAGGGGATCCAGTTTACGTTTTCAGTCAGGGCTCTACATATTACTTTTCTTGCGTTACTGAGAATTTTATTATTACTACAAAATAGAATTACAGTTAAAGAGGTAGACCGTTGCCTATTGTTATTTGTTATTGAAAATAATTCAATTTTAGTAATTAGTAGAAAACATTTTGACATTTTGGTTATTTTTCATAATGATTCCTGTTTAGTTATTTAAAAATAATTAATTACACCTGCTTTATACATTATTTTGAATGCTGTTTTATTTTAACTACACTAACTCTAAAAAATAAATATATTGTAATCACATCATTTCATAAGTTTATACATATTCATTAATATTTAACAAGAGATTATACAAGAGAGTGGAAACAACAAATTAAAACACATTACTTTATATCAAACATATTGATTAACTTTATATTGTTGCCACAAGCTGGATAATGCTTCACGTCTGATCTTCGTTATGTGAAAAGGCTTAACTTAAGATAAAAAATAATTTACTAATATATTTAATATCATAATCATTAATCCTATGCTGAAACATGGTAATGCTTATACAAAATATTAAAAATTATTATAGACTATTTTCAGATTGTATAGAAATAGTTTCAGAAGATATAAATTTTTACTGTTGCCACTGCTAACTCCACTGAAGAAAGAGGAGTGTAATTTGCTAGAAAATATATTCTGGAAGAACTGTTTCTGTTGAGGTTCAGGTTTTGGCCAATGAAAAAAATAGAGTATTAATAATAACTATTAATACTAGTAATAAAAGGAAATAAACTACATTGTTCTGTTCAGCACATCTGTTCATCACCTGGCTGTACACTCCAATACACATTAACAAATAGATGTCGCTACTCAGCCTATTATAGGAATATAGTAAAAGTATCTCGTACTCAACAAGCCCTTCTTACTTTTTCTATTTCCAATTTTTCACTTTTATAACCAAATTTTTTTACATTAAACAATTCTTAACAAATTCCTACATTTTTCAAACTTAGCTTTACACAAACTCTTTGTAAATATATCAACAATATTATTCTCAGTTTCAACTTTAATCAAATCAATAATTCGTTTTTCATAATTTTCATTCACGTAATATTGGACTTCTATGTGTTTCGAGTTTTTCGTGAAATTTCCATATTTTGCTACTGCTAATGCTCCTGAATTATCTTCAAATATTTTTACAGGCTCTCTAACTTATACTTTAAAAGTTTTCTTTAACACATCAATTACAAAATTAATATCAGTTACTGCTTCTGATAGAGCCACATATTCAGCAAATTTCGAACATTTTGTCACAGAATTTTGCTTATGAGATCTCCAGTAAATTACATTCTTAAATACTCTAATTACTATGGTCTGCTACCATGTTGAGGTCTGGGTTTTAGTCAGTGAAAAAAATAGAGTATTAATAAGTAACTATATTTATTAATACTAATAATAATAAAAGGAAATAAATTACATTGTTGTGTTCGGCACATCCGTACATCACCTGGCTCAACACTCCAATATATACATTAACCAATAGATGTCACCACTTGGCCTATTGTAGGAATAGGCCACGTACTCAGCAGTTTCTATCTAAGTTGAAAGTGGCTCATTAATCATTTTTAATATTTAAAAAATAATATTTACAGGCAGTTGATTTGCTGGGTAAAGAAAATTTTCATTTGAGTCAAGAACAGATTGAAGAAGTAATTGAAATGATAAAAAAAGAGGAATTTTTAGATATAGAAAACAAAGTAGAAAAAAACTTACAGGAACAGAATTACAAGGAAGAACATGACAGAAGAAGTTCATCTCCAACTGCTTCTGTTAAAAAAGGTAAACCAAATTTCCAGCCAAAATTGGACTAACTTTTTTAAGACAAGGGCATAAAATTAGATATAAATTGTAAGCTAATAGTTGGTTTACACTAGATCTCCACGAAACAGTAGATCTCACTACTGTTACATGGTATATTTTAGCTTAAGTACGTAGATGGTACATAAGTTAAGTACAGTTCATATAGTTATTCTACCCTACTAAACAGCCTTTGTATGTGTGTCTGTGTGTGCGTCCCTCTTAGCTTAGCACCGGAATGTACTGATCACTAGTGTTAAGTCAATATTTAACGCTACCATGTTTCGTGGTGGTCAGGTGTATACTTGTTATATTATTATATATCAATATATTGTATATACATTGAAGTTTTGGAAAAATTTAGTACTTTTTACTCTGATCCGAATTTTCGAACGAAAATCGCAAATATCTCAAAAATGGTCGGTCCTAGCGCTCTGAAATTTTGTTTTGACTACTTCAAATTAGCCCCATCTGCTCCCAGTAGTACGTGTCGGATGATAATATCAAGTGCCCCTAGGGCACCGTTATGAAATTGGAGAGGGGTACGATGGGGTGCCACCGTAATATCTCAGCATCCACTTGCCCAATTTTCACGATTCAAACAGCGTATGTATCAGCAGGTCGATTGCTAACTGTTTAATGCATTGGGTACATTCTTGATCAACTGGATCTTGGTTATCTGAAGATTAAATCGAATAGCTGTATGTTTTGATTGCGCTCACCTGCTGTAAAACAAACAGATCAGATCTTTTGCTAAATACGCTCAAACCTGTGCTCTAGCAAAAGACTAAAAAGCAGAAAATAAAAAATATATAAAAATACTTTTTAAAAACCACTCATATTAAATGCACTAAAAAGTAGAAAATAAAAAATGTGTAAAAATGATTTGTAAAACACCATTTTTAAATTAAACGCACAAAAATTAAAAAAATAATTTTAGGATGGTATCTCAGAATGGATTTTACAACAAGCTTCAATGGTATTATGTAAGATTATGTGAAAGTTATAGTTTCAAATCAAAAATTTGATGTTTTGTCAGTTTTTTCTTGTGTGATGAATGGACTAAAGAGTGGGATGCAAACATGCATAAAAAAAATTGGCAAAAACATCAAATTTTTAATTTGAAGCTATGACTTTCATATAATCTTATATATCACTATCAGAGCTTGTTGTCAAATCCATTCTGAGATACCGTCCTAAAATTATTTTTTACCTTTTAGTGCATTTAATTTAAGAGTGGTGTTTTAACATAAAATAATGAACTATAATCGAAAAGTAGGCACTGGAATGTACTGATAATTAGCGGAAACTCCTAATTCATTAGTATTAATTTTTAGAGTTAAATTTCTAATTTAACTTTTGTTATATCAATTTTCATCATTAAAAAAAAAATAAAATTTTACACAAAAAGTAATCAATTTAGGACACTAATAATCTCATTTTGAGATGCCACCTGCCTGGGGGGCCTAGCTCTGCAGAGGTGTGCTGTAGGCATTCCCTGCAGCTAGTTTTAATAAATAAAATAGATAGAAGACTAGTAACATGCTGTATGCAACTTACAGTTTCAAAATCCAGTGTAGAATTTTAAACATGTTTCTGCAGTTTTTTATGTCTATCTAATATGTAATTGTTAAAAAATGGTATGTGAGAGTGGTACAGTTGGTTAAGTACTAGTAATTATTATGTGGAAGGTTGATAGTTTAGGAGTTGGATGAAGCAGTTATTTTTTAATGCTATGTCTAATTTTGATACTGTCCCTAAGACAGTTACTGGAGTTCTAATTAATAATGTCTCCTGGTCAGGTGATTTGGGACATAAATTGGATTTTATCACTGCTGAAAGATGAAAAATAAATACCTCGATATATAAAATAATTTTTAAGTATTATAAACATTTTAAAAATATTCATTTAGTGATACAGTCTGATAGCTATTCTTAATGGTTCCAAAACAAAATATTTCTAAGTTTTAATTCTTGTAACATATTGTTATAAACATAAAACTATATATATAATCTTCATTAAATCTGTACAACCTAATCTTCATATAAAACTGTACCTTGCCAATAGTGGTTCAAGTAGCCATCACAATACACAAACTGTAAATGAAAATTTATGTTAAACACAACCAAAGTACATAATATATTCTGAGAATGAAAAAAAATTAAGCGAACACAAAAAACCATAAATAAATAAATTTTAATAAACTTACTAGATGATTAAAATTTATTCTGTGTGGTATAATGCTATAAGTATGATATGAACAATGAACTCCTAAAAGGGATTCATTGTCACTGAGGATTTTAAATATGTGAAAAACAATTCTTAGTAAAAAAATTATTGGCAATGTATATCAGTTAAACACTTAAAAGTATAAACACTTTTTTAAAGTGTAAAGTATGACAGTGAGAAATGTATTAGTTTCAACAACCTTGCGTTTCATGATGACTATAGTGTACCATTTCATTGACACTGCTTATTTCTCAAATGCCATTTGCTGTCATATAGTAAAACTTACTGGTTTTATAGTTTTTGTTGATGTTAAAGATAATTTTAATTGAACTATATAATTTTACTGCTCTTCAAGTCTTGTGCACTTCACCCTTTACATATGATTAGAATTTTATGTCAGTTGTATGCTGGAAATCCCATACTACCCTAAGATTTAAAATTTTCAGAATTATTGTATAGACAAACATTTTTAGGCCATTAAAAATTGATTAAATATGAAAAATTAATATATCATTATTTTTAAAAAATGGATTTGTATGCATATTTATTGAGACAAAACAATTTTAATTTTACTTATTGCATGTAAATGATTTATAATGGTAAAAAATAATATTTTCTTAAAGAAAGTAATTAATCAAATTGAATTTGGATTCTGAATTATCTGCATACTCGTTTAACAAGTACAAACAATATTTAGTAAAATGATACATTTAGTTATTACCTTCCAAATTGTTATTTTATTATCTACATTTACTTAATTATTATTGGTTATAAATATTTATTTTTTTTATGTATTAATATGGACTTTGACTGTTTCTCTAAGTTAGGCTCTTCCCACAGTTTCTTTTGTTCCTACCAGGAAATTGCTGCAGTTTTTTTATATTGATTATGACATCTATTGACTTCTGATGTGATCTACATAATGTACAATTACCTACAAGTCTGAATATAGTATTATTTTTGTTTTATCTACTTAATTATTATAAAATTATTAAAAACATAATTAAATTGCATGAGCATGGGCAATTGCCATGGAATATTTTTTTTTGTACTCTTGCTCAGCTGAATTATTTTATATACTGTACTGTGTTAAATAAAATTAAAAAAGGAATTAAATTTTTTTAATTTGTTATTAGAAGAAACAGAAACAGAGAAGAAAAAGTTGTAGGCAGCTGTAGAAAAGAGGTGCAGCTAAGAAACTTATCCATAAAAAAATAAAGAAGTAAATTACGACTAGCTTAATATGAATTACTACACTTAAAAATCTTTTGTTGAAAATTGAAATGTTTAAATTCATAATTTTTTAATTACATATTTTTTTCTGTTGCGTTTTAGATTTCATTTTGGCTATTTCATACCTATTACTTTATAATAAAAAATTTTCCAGAAGCAGAATTTATTATACAATGATAATTTATAACCATAGAATACACAGTTTACCCCAAAATCCTCCTGAATGTACTTTTTTTATAAAAAAATCTCTAAATTTTATTTGCTGATTACTATTTTATATAGAGGTTTGTGTTAAGTGCTATGAATTAAATGTAATTCCAAAATTATTTTTTTTTTGTAATAAAAACAGTATATAATTAATTTCTGGACTACATTGTAATTACTCCATTTAATAATTTTATAAAAAATTGAATTCATAAAAAGAAATTAGTCAAACTACATTATATATATAAAACTGTAAACTATGCACAATATAAAAAATGGTTTTAATAAAAGTTACTCAAATTGAAGGGGGACACCTCATAGTGACCTTGGATTTGACCTTGAACTTATATCAAGGTTAACACGATTTTTTTCAAAATGGAGTGACCTGTTTTTGTTTCCACCAAAGAAAAGAGCAAACAATTTTACATTGTTTGGAAAAATCGTGTTAAATCGTCTTGAAATAAAGCAAGGTCAAATTCAAGATAAAATACAAGGTCACCATGAGGTGTCCCCCATAAATCTGAGTAACTTTTTTTAAAGTCATTTTTTTGTATTGTGCGTAGTTTACGAGAAAATCCTATGAGGGCAATTAAAATGAAACAGCCTGAAAAAAGGTCCAAGGTCATATTGTGACCACATATTTTCATAAAATTTTATGCTTTATTTATTGGTGGGGTCAAAAGTAGGTAATTCCATTTGAAAAAATCATGTTAACCTTGAAATAAGGTCAAGGTCAAATTAAAAGTCAAATCCAAGGTTACCATGAGGTGTCCCCCTCCAGTCTGAGTAATTTTTTTTTGTATTTTGTGTAGTTTACAAGAAAGTCGTCTGGAGCGATTAAAATGAAACACCCGTATATATATATATATATATATATATATATATATATATATATGAAAGATAAACATTCCAAATTTTTTATGGAATTACATGTTTTGAATTTAATTCAGTAAAATTTTAGCGAATAAAATTAAAAAAAATTCTTTGTTTTATTTATGTAGAACATTATTATTAAAGAATAATCTAGGGTTCCATATGGACACTATAAAAATGTTATATTCTCTTCACATTATTCCAAGAAAAATAAAAATATACACTCATCATTCTTAAAAAAACACTCATATGCTACTTGTTAGGCATTCTTCATAATTATTAACAGAGCAATATAGATTCTAACTGTACATGGTGGTTAAAACCTTAGACAAAAAATTCTGTTTTATTATGGTACTTTTTTATAAGTAGCTGTAATATTTACTGTATTTATATCTCCTCAAGTTCTTTTTATTTATGGTAATAATTTTACATTCAGGATTATAAGGGTATTCAAACACAACATAATGGGATGTCTACCTTAGTGACCACTGTGTAATAAGTTCTGCTACAACTTTTAATTAAGAAATAATATATGTTTCTTCAATAATAAATATTCTTCTGTATACAGTTATAATTTTCTAATTATTCCTGTCTATTTTTGTCATTGTATCGTTAATTGTTATTGTACTGTACATTATATTACTTTGTATGAGATCTTAAATAAAATATATTTTATTAATTATATCCAATCTGAAAATAAAACTCCAAACTAGATGAATTGTGTTTTTTTAATTTTATTAAATGAAGGTTAATGTTTTAATAATAAATACAAAAATAATTAATTACAAAAGTTTGTTTTTCTTGTAATTAAAATTTTGTCTGTGATTATGTCTCAGCTAATCATTAGAACAGAAATTTTTTTTAATATAAATGCTTCTCTGTTTTGTGAGTATGTTTTTATTTTCTCTGCAAACAAGTAATATAATACAAAATATATATAAGATATTTATAATATAAATTATCCACTTACAAGTTTAATAAAAGGATATCTGTATCAAAAGCTTATCTTTTATCTGTCTGTTTAATATTACAAAATATTTACTGATGATGTAATACATAATATTACCCTTGAGAATGGCTATGATGCATTCAGTGGAATATTAGCAGTCACCAAAATACAAGCAATATTTAACTCTGTAAGTGACAGTGCTACTCCTGTTTATCACAAGGACAGATAAAAAGTGAACATCAATATTTTGCGAGGAAGCAACTCTGTTTTGGTGCTTCTTGTACCTCTTGCTGTAAATGCACCTGGATCATTAGAAAGATGAAAAGTTTGTTTAAAGCATTTCTTCTCAAAGTGGGCGGTAACACCTGCTGGTGGCTTTCAGGGGGTGGTAGAAGGACTACAGAAAATTGGGGGCATTCAGGCAGTCTAGGAAGGCAATGAGCTGATTAAAAAAAAGGCAAAAATTATGTTTTTCTGATATTTCAAGCTAAAATATAAAGTAAAATGTAAGTTTCAACTCAGAAATAGGATATGCCACCACATTTAAAAACAATAATTACATTGCTGTTTTTAAGAGTGCATCTTAAATTAAAAACAGCAATTGCAATTATTATTTTTAACAGATGGTGGTAAGTTTAAAAATTTTGGAGGGCACTAGAAAATCTTTGATTCTCAGTGTGGGTGATGGGTGAAAACATTCCTTTTAAAAACAATGGTATTACTGTTTCAAGAAATGAAATGGGACTAAATTGAATAATTATATTTAGCTCATAAAATAATTTTTCTTCTGTTTTTTGCTTAAAAAAATGTTTTAATTCATGCAAAGGTACTTCATGAAACAAACCTCAACTTTTAATGCTTAGTGAAGTTTTCTATAAACTTCAAGCAATAGAAGAATTGCACATTCTTGCTATAAAATGTATTTATTTATCTAGACTTCAAATATTAAAAAAAAAAGAATGTTAGAGGTAAGAAATTATTCTTTCCTCTTTGAAGAAGAGGTAAGCATTACCTTAGAATATTTTTGTTGACAAAGATATTCTGAATTTGCTTGAAGCCAATTTGAAGATGTTAATTGAAGAATATGGCTTTAGCATCGTACATAATAATTCTATAAAATAAATCCTATTTAATTTTAATAGTAAATTATACAGAATGTACAAAAAAAATATTGGGGTTTAAAACTATTTAATATCTTTTAATTTTGATTTGTAGTAATTCTTACAGTTTTTCCCTAAGAGTGTTCAATGTGAGCACCTTATGTCATGTGGAACACATTCAACTTATAGAGAGTTCATCCCATAATTTAACCAGTATGTTTGAAATAATAGAAATAACAGCTGTTTCAATCGTGTGCCCCAAATCGGGTAGATCAATAAGTAGTGAAGGCACATACACAAGATCCTTTATAAAACCCCAAAGGAAAAAATCACATGGGGTCAGATTGGGTGATCTTGGAGGCCACCACAAATAAGCTCTGTCATTGGGTTCATGCCAACTGATCCAGTGGTTGGGAAAAAATATCATTCAACTGATTCCCATATAAAGTTATGCCTGTGAGGAGGCTTGCTATCTTGTGGCCGAAGTTGGGAAAAAAATCCATGTAAGCAGCCACATCTCAATAAGGAACTTCTGTTGTACTTGCTTCAGTGAAAAAGAATGACCTGTAAATTTACCATTGGGATATTACACAGAAAACATTTAATTTTGAGGAGTCCCTTTCACATTCTAAAAGTTCATGGGGGTTTTCTGACTTCCAAATATGGACATTATGTATGTTAGCACTAAGATGATACGTTGACTCTTCACTAAACATAATGCAGTCAAGAAAGTCATCTGCAAGATTTCAGTTGTGAAATTGGCACATACACCATAGTCAGTAGCGTTCAAACCTTGCAACAGCTGTAAACAGTATGAATGCTTTTTATGTGTAATTGTTTCCTTAAACATTCCATACTGTCACTGTCATCTGCATTTCTAGTTCATGGCGACCTTTCTAACAGATTTTTTAGTATATCTCCATGAAAGACTACCTGATATATTCCAACATTTTCTTCAGACCACCTTGGTCATCCTGTACTCATTTCTGAGGGGGGTGGTATAGCGATCAGACACACTGCAAGGCAGGTTTTCTTCTCCCTCGAGGGGGGGGGGGATTGAGATGTACTCATTCCTTTACACAAACAATTGGTCATTTCAGACTGATTATGTCACTAGGAGAATCACAATTAAATTTTCTGTGGAACTTACACTGAATTGTAACTGCAGATTCATATTTAATTTAACAAACTGCAAAACACAGAAGGTTTTCTGTTCAGGAGTCACCATTTTTGCTAGAAGCGCTGTCAAACAGAAAGATAGGGAATCAATCACAGTTGTATGCCATATGCATACAACTGTGCTTTTTGTTCTTTGGTTCTAAAATTTAACACTTCACACCTCACCAAAAATAGTATAACAAATTAAAACCCTGATATTTTTTGTACACCTGGTAAATTATTAATTAGTTCCAGAGTCTTAGATAGGCTTCAGCAGACATAAATAATGTCTAAAAATTTTTAAGGAGATTAAGATGTATTATCAATGTATTGCTGAAGTGTATTACAACTTCCAGGAGTAATATCAATTGACAACTCTGAGAGAACATCTACCAGCCAATGAAAATTATTTTTAAGAGGAAGGTTGTAAAGATGACTAAAAATATCTTTATGTAAGTTGCTAATAATAATGTTTTATTATAAAATTTGTTTTGTATTGTTATATTTGTAAATGATCTCATTTATTATTACATATCAAATAATAACAGAGATTCATTTTTTACGAGATAAATATTTAACAGTGTTTTGTTGCTTTTCATTTATAATGAAATGACAAAATGTATTTATTCATATTTGGAAAAAAAATTAATATTTTAGCTTTAGTTCTACCTGATACAATAAATAAAGTATAATTTCTTGAAGTATTAAGTTTTGTTCAGATTTTAGTAAACTCAGTAACCTATTGTTTAATGTTATTGTTTAGACAAAGGGTTTTGAGAGATAGCAAATTTGAGCGATAGCAAACTAAAATTGGTAAAAATGTAATTTATTTTTTCTTATGAAATTTAACAAAAGAAGTAACTTATGTCACAAATGCAATACAAATTTACTATGATGTTTTTCAGTAACTAAAAACATTAATTCAAATTAAGAAGTGATTTAACAGATAATTACAAAATCAATAATAAACTTTATAAAAAATTATTTAATTCTACTATTTGTAAAAGGAAACTACTTTACACTTTTATCAGTTTTACACTTTCACCTTGTCTCTTGTTATCAACAAACTCACTGAACAGCTTCTTGCATTTTGCTGCAGAAAAGAACAGTGTCCCAAAATAAAATGTTCTTGTGACACAATCTACACTCATATGCTTGACTATTAACACATATGCACGCACACACTTCAAATGTTGTAGCATTTTGTCCCAATGTTTACTTGCCGTTGGAAGTATTTGTACCTCTGTCCTAGGGCTTGACCTATCCTAACAGCAGCCAATTCATCCTTTTATTTAATTTGGTGTAATGGTTTCAAAACATCTATTCTCTGAACCTTATGTACTATTCTAGAAATTCTTTTCATTGTTACCCTTTGTTATAATTTCTGGATCTTTCTTTTTAAATACCTAGTTGTCAATTTACATTCTTTATTTCCCCATAATAATTCTTGCATTTTACATTCCTGAAGTTTCTCTACCCGTTATAATATATATATTTCAGTGCTGTATTTATTTATCTGATATTAAATATTATTTTTTATTGAAATATTATCATTATTTGGTAAATAAATTTATATAGTACTATTTTCTGTTTTTGGGGTAAATTGTTGCGTTTGACTTTAATGAAGAATAGCCTTTTTTATATTTGCTTTATGATTTTGTCGTAAATGGTGTACTTTAATAATAATGTTTTAAATTTGCAGCTTTTTTAAATTAGCTCACCAGGCTGATAGTGGTTAACTCATTGCAAACCAGTTGATAAACAGCTGATTTTTGAAGTTGAAGGTTCTGATGTACAAATTCTAGTAAAAGTTTGTCATTTTTGTACGGATTTGAATACTAGACAGTGGATTCCAGTGTACTTTGGTGGTTGGGATTCAATTAACTACATATCACAGCAATGGTTGACCATTCAATGCTCAACGGGTCGAGTCTGTACAAGACTGCACCTTATTTACATGTCATACATATCATCCTTGGGTTATGGGGGGATTGCTTATTGTTGAACAGACTGAAACATACATATTAGGAAAATAAAAAAAATTGCAGCTAAAATAAAATTACTTTTAAAAGTAAATCGTTACTGTTCATTATATTTCGCAATAATAATGTGACAGAAAGTTCTTCAATTAAAGGTTAAAAAAGTAGTTTATAACAATATTGCATCTAGCAGTATATCTACAAAGTATATAACAAATGTGATAGTTAAAGTTCATTTTTTAAATAATTTTGTATGCTTAGTTTATTTCATTATTTACGGATGACAATTTTTTTCAACCTTAACTGTTCTGTTGCTTATTTGAATTTTTATGAGTTGTTTGCTGAAATTACTAGTAGTATTATGTCTTGTTTTAATTATTTGTTTTTAAAAACATATCTTTTGTTGCTAATTTGAATATGAATATAATTTACTTAAATATACGCATTTTATTTATTAAAAAAAATCACTTATATCAGTAAGAATAAAAAGTAAAAAAAAGTTTTCAGTTGTAAGAGATTAATTACATGTTGTCAATAACATTTTCATAAATGTAGTGATTTTGAAAGTGAATTTTTAAAATTAATGTTTATTGTAAATATTAATCTATTTATACATACATGATTTTTTTTTGTTTTTTTTTTTAACTGCTAGATGAAATATTTATGTGATGTTCTTTTGACAATTTTTTATGCATTTATTTTTAGGAAAATCTTTTAGTTAAAATTAACATATTTTGTAAACATAATTAACTTCTTTGACTCGTATTAGTATATTACATTTTAGATAAGCTTAAAAATAAACCTTTTTTATTGATTTTTTTACTTATATTTATTATGAAAGATTAATAATAATAATAATGATGATAAGAAAATTATAATGAAATAAAGAAAATTTTACAAAAATCTTCAGAAGTAATGTCATTAACTTTCTTATTCATTTGATTCTAACATACTATTTGAAGCAAATTGTCTCATGTCTTTTCACCTTCAGGATTATGTTTATTAACCAGATTTTTTTTTCTAACCTGTTATAAAGCAATTGTTCCTCAAACTTTAAATTATTATGACTAACTCTTCATGACCATATAATAATGTTGTGCCTCATCTCTCAATTGTTGTGTGACCTAAATAATATTTTTTTGAATGTATTTTCCATTTACATTTATGAATAGCCATATTTACAACGTTCATTAAAAGTAAAATGTTGTTAACTCTCTGTTGACTTCCACGGGGGGTGGTAGCATTTCTGTCTTTAATCTTTAATATACTGGCTTCTGTGGCATGAATGGTAGCATCTTGGCCTTTCATCCGGAGGTTCCGGGTTTGAATCCTGGTCAGGCATGGCATATTCACACTACAAAAATTGTCATTCATCTCATCCTCTGAAGTAATCTTTAATGTGGAAATTTTAAACCCAGGAAAGTCTTACCATTTTTTTCACACGTTAAAAAATATATTTCTCATCATCAAATAAATAGGTAGAGTAGTTTAGAGTATCAAAATTACCGTTTAATTTGTAGTATTCATATGATCAGTATTTAAATAGAAAAATTAAGATTTAATTGTAATTGATCAGAAGGGTAATATTTTGTTTTTTGTAGAAATCAGTAACTCTTTACAAACCTTAGAAGGAACAGTCCTGAACATTATGAATTAATTCTGTTGAGAATGTAGTAATAGTCTCTGTTCAAAGCATTAAAAAAAAAAAAAATAGTTTTCTTCTTAGAATATAATCAGTAGGTTTAGTTAGTATTTCTGAAATTATAAAAAAAAAATTCTTAAGGTTCATTTCCATGAAACAAATTTATAAAACATTTTTTTAAAACACTTCCTTTAAACTCGTTAAAAATTCAATGAAAAACGTTTCAAAAAATATTTCCCTTGTTTTTAAACATGTTTAACTTTCTCATACAGGGTCAGTAAAGACCAAAGAATAAAATAAATGAAAAGAATTTGTTTTAAAACATGTTACATAATATAATAAGTATGTTCAAAAGAAACAGTTTTAAAACAAATGTTTTAAAACTAAATAATGTTTTAAAACATATTGTAAAACATGAAATAATGTTTTACAGTATGTTTTTTTTTAGAGGAAATTGACTTTTAATGGTATTTGTTTCTCATTTGATGAATTTTTCATTCGAGTTAAAACAGTAATTTCAAAAATTTCTGATCAATCAATAATGTTTCACATTTTTCGAATATATCTACGCTCAGAACTTAGTACTTCATTTAAATAAAAATGAGATAATTGTGAACGGACTGCATGATTTCAGAAGCTGCCTACAAATTGTTTATTGCAAACAGGTTATATATTGAAATAATACAAGTGAACTTTTTAAAGTATTTTGATGCTATAATTACGCCATATGATAATACGAGTAATATACAAGTATTCATGTATAATTAAGAAGTACCACTTGCGGAAGGGTCAGTTTTAATCGAACTGTCGACACCAAGCTTATCCTTTCTTAGTCACGATTGACCGTGAGTGGTAAAGCATTTTATTATTATTTAGTTTCGCCGAAGTATTGCATGTGTGTCAAACAACATTGAACTCAAATGCTTAGAGGATGTTATGTGTGATTTCGTCAGTTGATGAATTTAACCATATTTTTATCTGTTTGAGATTGAAAAGAATAAAAATGAAAAATAAGCATTTTTTTAAAGAATTGAAACAAATTACATGTTTTTCTTTGTAATAGAGTAGTATTGAAAATTCGTTACATCTATACAACAAAAGTTTGAGTAACAATAAAGATTTATTTATTTATTTAAAATGAATAAAATTTTTGTATTTATATTCTGGCATTCTTTGTATGCTTATGATCCTAAAGGACGCGTAATTATTAAACTTCTAGGTATGTTTTTTTGTTTTCACTTTTACTAAATAATCTTTTTATTTATTCTTATAAAACATTAAAATAATCATTGACCAGTTCTAAACGACTTCTAGTTTACTTTGTTTTTGTTCAACATACAGTTACACATCGGCCTATCAAAGCCATCGAAACGGGTAGGTATACCACTCTACCGCATAAAAAATACGTCCCGCGTTTACCTGGATTGTCCACAGTATACCCAAAGAAAGGTAACGCCTAGGTCGTTAATTTCCAAAACTAATGGTCGGTGACTTAAGTGGTTATCAAGAATTAAAGTTGATGTTGACATTACAGCAATTTCCACAAAATTGAAATCATAATTACAATTTCCTTCTATGTGTGATCAACTGCTCATGGCCAATAGCGGTAGGGATATTTTTTCATAAAATTAGTACTTTTATGAAATGAAGTGTCTGTGACCAATAGAAAGTATGCATTATTGTGTCTTATCAATAATATTATCTCCCAATTTACCGTAAAGCAATTGAAAGAACTCAAAATTTCATGAATATTTCTGACGTCATTCGGAAAACAATATTACTCATGGTTAACTAATAAAACAATATTTTTACTACATTTGCTGAGCATTATTGATTTTAGTAGTTGAAAACAGTAGTTTGTCTCTTAACTTTACGTTTGCTTATTTGAATATTAACTAACGCCATTTTGTTACGATGAATTCACGAGGATAGAATATAATAATAAATAAAACCGTACTTGATACGTAAACAATTTATACACGTTACAAACTTAATAAGTTTGTAAATTTATAATTTACAAATTTTATTGAATTTTATTTTCATGATAAATTGAAACTATGAAAACGTTGCTTTTAATACTCATTTATGGTTTTTCATGAATCCCCGATTTTGTTATTCGACTTTCATGTACTGCTGCTGTTTGTGAAATGTACATCTTTTGAACTATTTATAATTTTGGTTTTGCTTCAGTAATTTTATCGGAGTAAACGTAAACTTTAAAGATTCCTGTTCACGTTTTTGGTATTCATTTTTTAAGAGTAATTTTTCTATATTTAAAAAGTCAGCCTAAGATGATTATTGAAAATTTATTTTTAAATTTGGTTTAGAAATGATTGTTATTTAGCTACATTTTGAAGTTGAATTTCTATTTGATGCAATTTAAAGAAAAATAATATGTCTAATATTATACACAATACTTTTCATTCCATCGGTAGTCCATATAGGAGGAAAACCATTCTAGATGAACGGTTTATAAATCAGTTAGTACTTCCACACGCCACATCTATTTCACCAGTGAGCCGGGTTATTCCTTTACAAATTACGTTTCTTTTCTTGGGTTGCTACTAAATTTTTGAATGAAAAGTAATTTTGCTGCAGAATATTAATTAAGCTAGTCGACCCAGTGTTACAGTTCAATTAAATCCTGGGTAAAAAAAAAACCCGATATGGCTTATCGGGTTATTAACTCAAAGTAATGTAACTTACGACAATATAAAGCCGTCTCTATTCATCCCAGTTACATACCTATTTCTTCATCCTGTCCACTTATAAATTGACATAATTCTTCCTGTATGTCGCTTTCTTCGTCTTTTTCTAACCGTTCCGTTCAATTGGTCGACACATCGATTCTTCAAACAAAACTTCCTACTCGGTTTTCTTTCCATATTCGTATTTTCAGCATGATTTTTTTTTTTTAAACACGATATGATAATTTTACTACATCTTCCATCAGAAAATAAACAAAAATTCACTCACAGTTTCATGGAATAATTTCTTGGGTTGCCACTAAATTTTTGAATGAAAAGTAATTTTGCTGCTGAGTATTAGTTAAGCTAGTCGACGCAGTGGTGTATTTCAGTTAAATCCTGGGTAAAAATAACCTGGTATGGTATTGTACGTAGAATAGACGCTCGATACCTGAAGGATGCCTTGAAGCTATCATTTGGTGGAACTATTTTTCTAACGTTGTGATTTTTTCACGGGTAGATCATCCTTTCACAACTTCCACCCTTTTCTCTTTTCCTTAATCTCTTATTAACCTCTTTGATTTTTGTGAGAGTATTTAAGAACTTGTTTACATAGAAAGAACCAGTTCTAACTTAATGGAGAAAGATACTAGAATCGTCAGAAGCTTCAATAAATATCAGACTGTTTGTGATTTGTAGATAGAATTTATAATAAAAGAAAAGGATATGAACGTAAAATGTACTACATAGTAGCAGTATCCTTACTACTCTATGAATGTGAGTGCTTTGGTCAACGTCGTTGAGGTAGGAAGATGGTGCCGAAATAAATTTTTAAAATCTGAAACCCTGAAGGTCATCTTCAGGGAACACGTTCATTTTAGTGCCATCAAGAATAATTGGGTAGAAAGGAAACTATTCTTGAGTTAGTATATTAGTATGTAGATATATAAAACCGAACATAAGCGAATACTGAAAGAGAAAATTCTTGGTTCGATTTCTGTATTATTGACTACTGGATAGAACAAATGTGGTTGGAAGTTCCAGAATATGATGATGTGAAGCAGTTGAAACAGGCTTGATTAATAAATGGTTGAAGAAGAAGAGAAAGTGAGAGCCTGAAGCTGATTTGCCCTCGCCGAAGATGAGGTGTAATGTGGAGTCAGTGCATTTATGGTGTAATCTGTTGAGACGGGGATCTGTACAACAGTCTAAGAACTTTGTTTTCTGACCGATAGATGCGAAATAAGTAATTGATTACTGAAATTCCTGTACGATAAAGCGGGGTATCTGAAACATTTCATAAGTATAATATTTTATTTTTCATTAAATATTTTACGAAATACTGAAAAAAAAGTTTATTTCTGGTAAAAATTTTAAGTTTTGACACTAAATCTTTCTAAAATGGCTCATAAGAATTTGATAAAATGTTTTTTTTTTTTTTTAATTTTTCGTGTAAAATAGTAAACTTTATAAAATTTATTCGCATCTTCAGGAAAACTTCTGAAATTAGTTGAAAGAAATTAAACAGTTATTTTACAGCCTAAAATCTTTCTGAAGCCAACTTCCATAAGAAAATGCGGTGTAATTTACATTCGATAAATTCCAAGCCTGATAGAAATTCAAATTTGGTAATGTCTGGATAAAAAATTGAGACACTACTACTTTTCTTTTGAGGTTATTTCTTGTTGAGGTAAATAATTTCATAAAATTATATCAGAAATAGAAAAAAATTAAAAAAAAAACTTTATTTGATTATATTTTGAAAATACTGTATGAGAGAGTTCATTTCGTGCATTTCTAAAGTTGTATTACCAAAATTCACGCAAAAAATTGAAATTAATCAAAATTTGTGACTCTTTTGGTCCAAAAGAAATTCTAGCCGAGCACTCAATCATATGGATTCATCTTAGAGTAACCAAAATAAGTACGTATTAATTTTTTTAAGTTTCGATTCCAAGATACGGTGGTAAAAAAAGTATCGAACAATTTTTTCTTTTTAACTGTAGGACGAGTTTGTCCTCATCGAAATCGGGACATCTTTTATATAATTCTCAAGGTTTGGTATATCCCTACCTAAAATTAAAAAAAATATGAGAATCAAACAACCGTGTTTACCTCATTTATGAACTTAATATAAATATCATAAATTATATTTTTTTCTTACACAACACACACACTTACACACCCACACCTACACAAACGCATTCTCCTCCTTGATTCCCCTCTCCTTATAGTTATCATAATAAGGTTCTGTACTTGTAATACTTTCTGTTTGGTGTAAGTTTATCACAATACTACCACATTCAAGTCATACGCGCGCGTGTGTGTGTATTACGATACACAAAGAAAGAAGCAGGTGGAGGGAGGTCGTCACATCTCTTTTACGTTTGAGAGAGAGAACAAACAAGATATACGTTAAGCTGAGATGCTGCCATGAACAACGGCTCTACATCGGTTTCAATATTTCTACTTATTATACTTTTATTGTACACGTTGACCCAGAACGCACTCGTTCAACATGTCAATGCGACGTAAGTAATTAACTTTCAAGTATTATTATATCAGAATTTAGTATCAGCGCATATATTTTATGTAGTGTACAATGCGTACAGTATAATTATTACTTTTTTTTACTTACAGTATTTATTGTTATTATTAAGAAGGAACGAACACGCACTTTTACTGGAAGATTTTAACTAAAATTATACTCACACATAAAATATGAACTATTTGAAATCATAAATTAAAAAAATTAAAATAAATAAGGACCCCCCTCCCATTTTTATAAGTTTCCATATTTTTTTTCAGATGAGTTCTTTATATGTAAATTTTAAATTAGAAATCATTTTAAAAAATTTACTAAAATTTTAACCAAAATAAAATTGCTTTTAAAGAAATTCTTGGTTTTGAAAATCCTTTTTATTGGGTTCTGTACGAAAAATTCTACTTTTTTCTTCTCAAAATGGTACAATCTCAAAGTAAATTCGTTTTGAATGATTTTTAAAATTTGTGTATTTAAGAGAGATGTGATATGTTCTAATGTAAATGTCATATAAAGATTTTTCCTAACAGTTAGTCCTAAAAAGCGAAAAAAAAAACATTTTTTCAATTCTATAAATATTTTTTTGGACTATTTTAGTGTATTGGGACTCTAATTTAGTAATAATTCATGAAATTAAGATTTTATAAATAATCCGATTACAAAATAAAAAAATTAATCCTGTAATATTAAATTTAGCTTAAAGCGTGTTCTCTGTGCAAGAAGTTAAATGATATATATCATATACATCATTACATAAAGGAATACTGTGTATTTTGTAATAAGTAAGAAATTTATGTACAATTCTGTTAATGTAGGACTGTAAAATTACTTCAAAAAAATTAGTATGAAATTGTAAACCGTACGGTAAGAGTCTCGGATATCATTTCTTCCGTTCAAAAAACAAAAATTTCTGTAATATAAATAAAACTATTTTAAAACTGTTTCTAACTGTTTTTGATATCATAAAAGGTAAGACACTACATTTCTATTATCAAAATCTGTTATTAATTTAGAATTTTCTTAAAAAAAAAATACATGTTAAATATATGTAGTAGACAAGATATACAATAACTGATAACAATAATGTTTAAGCGTTCTATATAATAAGCAAAAAATATAAAAAAATTGTTACAAAACTCTTACCGGCCTGATTTCATTTATTAAACAACGAATAATCATAAGAATTGTATTAACTCTATAAATGTGATATGTATTCCATATAAATGAAATCAGGCCGGTAAGAGTTTTGTAACAATATTTTATTTTTTCTGCTTATTATATGGAACGCTTAAACAGTGTTTATTATCTATTATTGTATATCTATTGTCTATTACATATATCTAACATGAATTTTTTTAAAGAAAATTTTAAATTAATAACAGATTTTGATAATAGAAATATAATGTCTTTACCTTTTTTGATATCAGTATCGTTTTGTTAAAAACATTTTTATTTATACTACAAAAAGTTTTGTTTTCTGAGCGGAAGAAATGATATCTGCGAGACTCTTAAGTAGGTTTACAATTTCATTGTAATTTTTTTTGGATATCACTGGATTATACTAGGATATCAGTAGATTATATCTTTATTCCACAATTTGTGTCTAGTTACATACATAAATGATTCAAATGAATCGTACGATAATTTTTCACCATTCAAATAGCTTATGCCAACTTGATTCTAAGTTATAACCGATTTTTGAAGGTAAATAAATATGCATAATAAAACAACGAATAGAAAAATAGACATCAGAAAAATAAATTTGATATAAAATATCAGATTTTAAAGTTTATTGATAATTAAAAATTGTAAATATATTTTTTTAGAAATGTGCTGCTTACCATTTTAAATTTAATCTAAGTTTGGTGCGTATATATATATTATTTTTTTTAAGATACCGAGATTAATTTTTACTATGTTAAACATTTAAAAGAAATTAAATTTAAGGAAAGGTATTAAAAAGTAAAATATTACTCTTCAGTTGTTTAAGTTTGAACTTTCTTAAAATTGGAGCTAAATTGAAGGTTGTAGGTTAGTTATTTAATTTTAATTCACTTTGATTTCAAAAGTTGTAAGAAGAATAAAAAAGTATTATTATTTTTAACGTTTTTGAGTACTTTTAAGAGTAAGATGTGTTATTATATTTTCAAGTTTATTTTATCTATCAAATGATATTTTTACCTTTTTACTTCCTTCTACGAAGTAAAGGAAGTATTGTAATCTCGAAAAATTTAGGTTTTCAGATTTCAACGAAATATCCATTTTGACCATCCCTGAATCCATTTTTACTTGTTTCGGCATGACGTCTATACGTACGTACGTATGTGGGTAACTCAAAAACGATTAGCCGTAGAATGTTGAAATTTTGGATTTAGGACTGCTGTAACATCTAGTTGTGCACCTCCTCTTTTGATCGCAATCGACTGAAACCAAAATAGTTAAAAAAAAGCCTAATATCCAAAAAATATGGATTTAGAAAAAATAATATTTTCCGAATAATAATTCAATAGTAAAAATAAAAAAAAAATTAGAAAAAATATCAGAAGTTATTAATGAAATAAAATTTTATGTACTCTTCATTTCAAAAAGATGTGAACATGTAATTTAATAGGTGTACAAGGAAGTCATGTGGTGTCTACATCAGATTTTTTAATTTTAGTATAAATTAATAATTAAAAAAAATAAATTATAAATGCTCTCCTATGCAGATTAGTCTGCATCTTATTATAAAAAAAGACTCTTATAACAACGTTAATGAACTTCCTGAAATTTGCATATAGCTTAAAATTTGTAGTAACAATAAAGAAAACTATTGTCATACTAATGTATACTTATACTAATGTATTTTTAAAAAAAAAAGAAAAATTATAATACGTCGACTGTTTGAGTGAGAGACTAATAAATAATATTACATAATGAAACAGATAAAAACTGGCAGAAACTTAATTTTGAGCACATATTCAAGTTAACATTCGTACAAGATAGTATTGTAATGGCGAATCCATTTTGACTAGTTTCGGCGTGACGTTTTTACATACGTATATATCTCGCATAACTCAAAAACAATTAGCCGTAGAATGTTGAAATTTTGGATTTAGGACTGTTGTAACATCTAATTGTGCACCTATCCTTTTGATTGCAATTGACTGAACCAAAAGTGTCCAAAAAAGCCCAAAATCCAAAAAAAAAAATAGGATTTTTTACTTTTTTTAACAGCAGTAACAAGCCCTCATTGAGAGCTTTTCAACGGTATATCGTAAGCGGTACTTAGTTTCATTGGTTCCAGAGTTATAGCCCAATAAAATTTTAATTAATGAAATATTTTGATCTTACAAGGGGAAGGCACATCGGCGAGAATTCGACCTCATTTCCTTTTCTTTTTTTTAATTTAAATATATTGATTTATCAATAATTATTAACCTATGATTGTAAAAAATGTTTTTACAATAAATAGTTTAATAACAAAAAAAAAAAAAATTGAAAAAACGAATAAAAAATATATGTAATTTAATAGGCGTACAAGGAAGTCATGTAGTATCTACATCAAATTTTTTTGTTTTAACTCGGCTGTCTGAACTTTTATTTGATAAAAGAACATGTCTTTTGTTCATTGTAAAACACTTAAAGTCTTAGATAATAAACGATAACTTCCTAACCACAGTCATTTCTTAACCTCTCAAGTAGTGAAAAATTAAAATGACCGCTATTTTGAAATTTATGAAATAAATTTTCATAATAATTTCTTGGAGCGTAGAGAATATTAGTTTGATAAGATATGCAAAATTTGATTAAAATAGCTTATTCCCTTCTGGAGATGTGTAAGTACACATCTATACTTAAAATATATAAAATGGCGCTGAGAAAATAAAATACCATTTATGAACGTATATTTTTAGGAAATTTTTTTCTCGTATTGATGTTACAAATAAATTATCAAAATATTTGAGGCCTTTTTTAATATTTTATAAAAAAATAATATCAGTAATTATTCATTTCTATTCAAAGATACTTGTAATTTATTTTAAGATATAATATCAACCACGCGTTTCGGGAAGGATTAGTCTGAGTTTTTACAAGTTTACACCTCATTTACATGTCATCTCATTGGACCGTTGGGAGGGGGTTTTTATTGTTCACTAGTTGGTCAGATTGCAACGGTCACGTTATGGGGGAAAAATCAGGTTAATAGGATGAAAAGATATAAAAATATATTTTTATAACTTATTTTTGAGAGGGTTTAAGTAAGGGTACTTCCATGAATTTTCTTTTCCAAAGGTTTTTCAATGTTATCATTATCAAGCTATTTCTGATTATATCTATGTGTTTTTTAATTGTTTAAAACGACAGCCGAACTAATTTTTAAAATTCGAAATTTATCGAAATGTAATATTCTTTCAAAAATTTGTCTATTCCTTAATATGATTTTAAAAATAAATCAATCCCTACAATTCAAAAAAGCCGGTAATGAATTGCATATATTTTCCAGCTATGCCAGTCAAGTTACGTAATTCAATCAAAAAGATTTGTTTAATTCAATCATTTTAAGCTCTATTTGTTGTATCTTTACCATAGAAAAATTCCTTTTTATTGAAAATCAATAACCAAAATTATGAATTCTTTTTTTTCACATTTCACATTTTTATGTAAAAATATTTATTTCTAATTTTATGATACATAATTAAATAAATAAAAAATCTGGTTATTTATATACTTGTAGAAGATTAAATGAAAGTTGAAGTGGGACTATTTTTCGTGTTTTTGAAAAATGAAAAAAAGAAGATTTTTCCATTTTACAGACTCCTATACTCAAGGGGAAGCATTCCGGTGAGATTAATTTTTAAGAAAATAATCCCTTAGTGATAATAAACTTAAAAAAATAAATTTTCGAAATTGATAAAAATTTAAAAAAAAAATAATTCTCTTCTTTTTCTGTTTAGCCTCCGGAACCACCGTAAGGTATTACTTCAGAGAATGAATGAGGATGATATGTATGAATGTAAATGAATTGTAGTTTTGTACAATCTCAAATCGACTGTTCCTAAGAGGTGAGGTCAATTGAAACCAACCACCAAAGAACACCGGTATACATGATCTAGTATTCAAATCCGTATAAAAATAACTGCCTTTACTAGGATTTGAACTTTTGAAGTCGAGAGTTCTAAGGTTCAAATCGTAGTAAAGATACGGATTTGAATACTAGATTGTGTATACCGGTGTTCTCTAGTGATTGGTTTTTTTTTCTTTTTAACCTCCGGATTCACCGTCAGACATTCTTCAGAGGATGAAGATGAATGATTTGTAGCGTGTGTGAAAATGCCATGCCTGACCGGGATTCGAACCTGGGACCTCCGGATGAAAGGCCGAGACGCTACCACTCGCGCCATGGAGGCCGGCCTGGTGGTTGGGTTAACCTTACATCTCAGGAACGGTCGACCTGAGACTGTACAAGACTACACTTCATTACACAGCCATAATTCTAAATAAACAAAGAGTAATTTTCTAGGAAGAGGGTGAAAATGTTTTGCTATTTTTTTTAAAGAAATATTAAAGAGCAAGGGCTATTAAAAACTTAGGATTTTTACATTTTAAATGATTGGATAACTTAAAATAAATTAAAATTAAAAAGTTTTTGTTTAAATTAAAAAGATGTTTTATGTTACCACAGAAAATTGGAGTGGGATGATCAAAAAATTGTTGTAATTGTTTGAAGGCCTAAAAGTAGAAAATACGGATACAAAAAATCCCATTAACTCATTTTCTAGCAAGATATAGCTAAAAAAGGAAAAATATATAAAGCCATTTTTTGGCGAGGGGATGAATATTAAATAAAGATTTTTGGTAATTTGTGATCTCGATAAAAAAAATTTCGAGTTTTGTAAGAAAATGATTTTACTGAAGTGCCCGCATAAGATTTGAAATTTTATTTCAGGCAAAATAGCCCAACCCCTTTTTCCAATTTTTGTAAAAATTGAATGTATTCTTTCCACTTGAGGGTAGACTGTCTACCAAGTTTGAAGAAAATCGGTCAACGATGTTCAGAGTTATAAGACCAAATACATTTGTTCGTACATATGCACAAATGTCCGTCTGACAAAAATAGATTTTTTGTAATTGGGAACATTGTAATAAACTTTTTTCTATTTATTTAAAATTTATTTAAATATATTCTTTTTGTTAAAAATATATTTTTAAAAAAATGTCTCCTTAAGGTACAGAACTTAAAAAAGCCCAACTTTTTATATTTTTTGGCCGATCTATATTTATATTCTATTCCGTTATTGTTATAGCAGCACAAATCGCTACAGCCGGGAAGTAAAATATACTTCAACACTTAAGCGCACTTAAGTACGCACTTTTATGTGCGCTTATAATAATAATAATAATCAGGAAAAATAAAAAAGAAGCACTCCTGGATTTATCCACTGTAAAGCGAAAAGGTCCCTAAAGAAACCTTTAGAAAATATTTCATAAACTGTGAACCTATTCGAAGAGATCCTTTGCAATATTTCTGTATAAGTGTTGAGAGATTCTATCATTTGCTGCACATTTTGAATCTACCCATTATTATTTATCAAAATACAAATATTCACTTATCAAGTTTTCTCAAAGAGAAATTACTTGGAAGTTTAATTGTGAATTCTATTAAATATTTTAAATAAAAAAATATTCCGTCGAATTGTAATTTCAATAATTTTAATTTTATGTATATTATTTTTAATTTATTTGAATTTATATTGTGAAAGTTTATTTGTATTAATTTTAAAAATAATTTATAATTTACTACTTATTTTACTTTCAACAGTTATTGTACATGCAAAGTAATAAAAAATCTGATAAAAAAACACCTGTTGTCTTCGAAAAATAGGTCACTATAATTAGACGACGCTATAACCTTGTAAAAATAAGGTTACTATTAAACAAATTTACAGATTAGCTCATGTTTTATATATATATATTTTTTTTTTTGTTTCAAGAAATTCAATAATTGACTGGTGTTTTCGAAAATTATGTAAGATTCCAATATTTTCATAATAATTATTAATAAATCAAAAATTGACTGTCCAATGGATAAAAAAATCAAATTAAACTCTCATATTTACTAAAAAATATGTTATAATAAAAAAATAATTATATAATGGAATAGGCTTACGAAAGAGTGGCAGGCCAACGCCGACAAAAAATCACTGGTGCGCGCAGATTAATGCAAACGTAAAGGCGCGGCGATAGTTTCGTCAGTCAAAATTTTCCAGGCGAGGGAATAAATAAATCATTCAGTGTTCTATCACTTTATTAGTTCACGGACTTATAATACAAAATATAGATCTGAGAGCGGTGACTAAACAGTCGGATGATAAATTATATCCAGCGGGCGACAGCTATGCCAAAAAATTAACCACACATCTCAGGAATGGTCGACCTGAGACTGTACAAGATTACACCTCATTTACATTTATACATATCATCCTCATTCTTCCTCTGAAATAACAGCTTACGGTGGTTCCGGAGACTAAACAAAAAAATCCCTTTCGGCACGCCGGAAGGCGGAGGTAGATTTCACCAGTGCTAAGTAGGAGAGAAAATAGATTACTACCTTAAAGTTAAGAAAAACTTCTAATTTACTCAATATGACAATGGTTGTATGTGAAAAATAGTTTCACATGTTTAGCATACGACAAGCCCCATCTTCTTTTAATTCCAGCAACATTTTGGTCATCCCTTGTCGTAAAGGTTGGTCATATCAAAAATTGTTTCAAACAAAAGTTTTAGATAATGTTTAGAAGACTAATGACCACTTTAAACCGATTGCAGACTGTGCCTCTATTAAGGTAGGTAAAATTTTTTTTTTTGTCTTAAAAACTCCATTTTTTCCACCCCCTTGGCCAATGGTTGGTGTTAAAAACTTTACTTAGATACTTTTAGGCCCTTATCCAAAGAATGATAGAAACTTTAAACGAATTCGATATTTTACTTAATAAAAAAGTTATAGCGATATTTTGTTTTTTCAAAAAAGCCCCCTCCATTTCCACCCCCATAATCCGATTTTGCCCATTAATGAACTCAATCGAGATTTTGGGTCATTATATTTCACGTGTATCAATTTGAAAGTGATTGGTGCAAAATTACGGCACCAATCGTGTCCACAAGAAAGTGAAATATATATATAAATGTATATATAACTTTTGAACTGACGGTGGTTTTGAGGTCTGCGGGTTGTGAAACGCGACGATATATCGAAATCTTCCGGAAGTCGAATCATGGTACCCATTAAAATAGGTAAAATTTTTATGAAATCTACCTAAAAGAAAGAGAGCTCTGCCAACAAGGGAAACTGTAAAATAATTTTGTTTTGTTATGGATTATTGAACCACTTCTCTACACTTCTTTCCAGTCTACAACAGTTACATAAGAATTTTTAACGATGTTGTTTTCGACTGTTGAAAACCGAAACTGCATCATCGTATTTCACCACTGAGGTCTCCTAATTTCCTCACCGATATTCCACGTTTCAAGAGCATCATCACTTTGCACAAATATTAAACATCTCACTGTTGGTGGTTGGTAGTTTAATTCGTTTTCTTAGGGCCATCCATTTACATTCAAATATTTGAATTACTGTAGTGAGGTTCAGCTATTCATGCCAATTGCTGTAAAGCAGATGGCTATTTTTTTTACCGTAATTGATATATATATATATATATATATATATATAATGTGATATATGTTTGTTTATTATAAAAAGAATATCGTGTCTGGGTGATAATAATGCGGAAGGGATTTTCGCACAGCAAAACCACCCTTAAAAAACAAAAATCGTCTCTTTATTTTTATCCAGATATCTTTTTAGCACTTGTTTTGATTCTCTCTATTAGTTTATTACATAAACAAATTATATGACTTTTATCTTAAACTGAACTAAAATAGTGATTATTCTTTAATGAGTTTATAGATTACTATTACAACTGATAATCTAATCTTCTATATATATATATATATAAATGAATGTTTGTCCCGTATGTGTTCCTATACCACTCATCCAATTGCGATGAAACCTTGGTGAGTGTTGTGCGCACGCTCGCGAAGGTGTCCGAATTATTTCGGACCTGATAGATGGTGCTGGGGTCGAGATATTTCGAAAAAAATACATGGTCCGATTTGGCTCATATTCAGAATATGTGTTACATGGAAAGAAATACCTCTGAAAAAAATGGACCCGCTAGATGGTGCTGAAGTTGAGATATTTGTAACAATTTCATTTGTGATCCGATTTGGTTCATATTCAGAATATATATTAGTTACGTGAAAAAAAAAAAATCTCGTCGGTGTCGAGATATTTACGAAACAAACAAATATAGAAACAGACTTTCTTCTTTATATATGTACAAGATAGAAGTTTACCCTTGTGGACAAGATACATATTACAAATTTTTACATTTTTAAATTTCGTCCGGTAGATCTCGCAAACAAAAACGTACCTAAACAAAAAGAAAAAACCTAATCTTTCAGGTAAAAGTATCTAAGCTCTCACACTTTTTATTAAATGGTCAGAAAAAGGACTGTGAAAAAGTGCATTAGTGAATAAAGTGTAAAAAAATAAAAATAAATAAAAAAGTGTTTAACAAACTTGCGTACGGTTGTATAATTAAGATAAGATTTTATTAAAATTTTGTGAGTTGTGCGTATGCTTGCGAAGGTTCCTCAATTAGTTTGGAAACGCTAGATGGCGCTGGGGTCGAGATATTTCGAAAAATTGTATTTATGGTACAATTTGGCTCATATTTTTCCAAAACGACAAAATATTATGCCTAATCTTTTTTTCAAAAAATCTCTTCGGATTTGTCGATTTATTACACAAGAATTAAACTAAAACTTTATGTGTAGTATTATTAATTTACTGTATTAAAAGTTATCTTTATTCATTATATGATATAAAATTAATTAAAAAGAAAATAAAACTGTTAATTGTCCATACAAAATGCTACTATTACTAACTAAAGAAATAAATTAATCATAAACATACATCATAATGCGGCTACCTGTGAATATGTATGGGTTCCTATGTAATATAATGTAATTTTGATTAATTAGTTATTTGACTGGTTTGATTCAGTTCGTCGTTATTTTCTATTCTGTGTAAATATTTAACCTAGTTATTTACCTGAGAAGGAGACGATTTTGGGGGGGGGGGGTTCTGGGGGGGGGGAAACGCTTCCGCGTTATCATTGCCCAGACACGATATTCTTTTTATAATAAACAAAGATATATCACATTATATATATATCAATTACCGTAAAAAAAATAACCATCTGCTTTACGGCAATTGGCATGAAGAACCTCACTACAGTAATTCAAATACTTGAATGCAAATGGATGGTCCTAAGAAAACGAAAACTATTTTAAACTACCAGCAGAAGATAGCGAAATTTTTGAACTAGATATTTACTATATCCTATATTCAACGAACGAATAGTTCGTAATTGAATTTTATATATATAAATATATGTATGTGTGTGTGCGTGTGTGTGTGTGTTGTGTGTGTATATGAAAAATTTTAGTCTCAGTTTTGATTTTGATTTCCGATTTGGGTGAAGCATCGTTAGAGGATTACAAAACTTTGCAAATGGCGGCGATCGGTCGTCAGGTTCAATAAACAATGTCCGCAAAATTAAAATTTTGTAATAATAATCAAGTTGGTTAAAATCCACTAATTTAAGGTTAACTAAAATGAATAAGATATATAAATATTCATTCTGTAAATCAAGTGTAAGCTCCCATAATGGGGGAAAAACTAAATTTTTAATAATTGAAAAAATATGTATAAAACCGCAAAAACACGATATAAATAAATTATATTAACTTAGTGTACGCAGAAATTTATGAAAATTATAACAAACTCATTCGCGCTACCTGCAGGTTAAAAAAAAAAAATAAAATCTAAAATTGGAAATATGTGAATATTTTTAATTGTAACAGTTACCGAAAAGGAACCAACATCGTATAGGACTATAAATTATGATTAACAAAATACTCGTATATGAGTGCTGATTTGATCGGCAAAAAAATAATGGTCACGTGATCTAAGCGAACTTTAAAACATAAAAATTCATATATGTAAAATAGCAAAATTCATATATATATAAAAGCAACCGCATTAAATCAAACAATTCTTAAATACACAAATATGTAATAATCTGAGTTAAACAGAAGTTAGAGACTTTCGTAGAAATGTAATAATTATTGAAAGAACAGTAATAATAATAAAAATTTTCGTTTGGGAAAGTCTTACTAGACTTTTCATTGATAACCTACCGGGTTGGTGTATTGGTTAAACTCGACATCGCAAATCAACCGATTTCGAAGTCGAGAGTTCTAAGGTTCAAATCCTAGTAAAGGCAGTTACTTTTATACAGATCTGAATACTAGATCGTGGATACCGTTGTTCTTTGTTGTTTTTTTTTTATTGTTTAACCATCGGGACCACCATTAGGTCTTACTTCAGAGGATGAAATGAACGATTTGTAGCGTGTGTGAAAATGCCATTCCTCACCGGGATTCGAACCCGGGACCTCAGGATGAATTGACGAGACGCTACCACTCACACCACGGATGCGGCGTTCTTTGGTGGTTGGTTTCAATTAATCACACACCTCAGAAATGGTTGACTTGAGACTGTACACTTCATTTACACTCTCATAAATGAAGAGGTTTTTGTTAGTTTTGTCCTCCTCATTCATACTTTGATGTAATCCTGACAGTGGTTCCGGAGGCTAAGCAGAAAAAGAAAAAAGATTTTTCATTGATAACTGGTTTAATTACACATTTTATAAACAACTTGAGTTAACTCACATTTTTTACCTCTAATATTCCTAAACTAAATAAATCTTGAATTTTTTATTTCCAGTTAAATACAATTTTAATTATCCGTTGTTCTTTCGGTACCAATATCTACATTAATGAGAAGGGACTACTCAGTAAAAATTTTAAATTAATTTATGAGAAATATTTTTCAAGTTTCACTTTCTTTATTTTTATACGTTTATTAATTTATCTTATCGACTCGAGGCTTATGGGTGGAAATTATAAGCTAAATTTGAACTCAAATCTTCTGTATAAACGACTAAATGATATCACTTGCTGCGGAAATTGATCTTTAATTTTTATGCACTGAGATATTTTATTAAAATGCATCCATTCTTTGTAAATAACAGAAATCTATTCTTATACAAGCGATTTTAAATATATCGTTTGATAATCAATTTTTTTTTAAATTACATTTGACTGAATTTTTTTTCAAAAATACATCTTCATAAAGAATATCGATAAAATCATGTTAAAAGGTTGGGAAGCTCCTGTTGTTTTCATCGTAAAGTTTATTCAAATTTTATTTTAATCCGTTTTAATTTTTTTGCTAAAAATATATGAAACGTATAAAAAGTTAATCAAAGGGAGAGGGTAGAACATTCTTTGAAAGTAAAAAAATATTCGTACAAAAATATCTCTTCATTTCCTTTACTTATCACTAATAATAAGAATAATTATTAACTACTTTAAGGATAATTATTTACAATTTCTGTTATTAGTAATAATATCCGTGACTAAAATTATCAAATTGGGTAATTTTTTCAATTCCACTTATAACTAGTTCAGCCATAATCTCAGTAATTTATTGAACGATTTTAATAAACAAGGTAACATTTTGTTCGAAATAAAAGGCTTAACATTATATGTATAAAAAAATTATTCGATGAAACTAATATTTACGGAGCTTAACTAATGATTAAAAATATTAAATAGCCGCCATTTTGGCACTTTCTTTCGTATAATTGTCACACTTACTTTTTTTGCAGAAGGTATTATGGATATATGTACCCTAAATTTCATTAAAATATCCCAATCCGTTCTTAAGAGATAAATTGTTATTGAATAAAAACAGAATGGTGGACTGAGGGAAAAATGATATCTATTTTGATGTCCTGAATCAGTCCCTTATCAGTACTTCGGCAATATAATAGCCGACTTCCTAGCTGTTTAAGGTATTAAAACAACTGGGAAATCGTTAAAATAAAGTAATAATAAAATAATTCTATGTTTAATGATATTTAAGTAATAAAGATGTATTACATAATGAACATTAGTTAATATTTTTTCTCATTTTTTTTTTTGGAGGTTCTATTGATATATTGTTGGTTTTCGTTTAGATGAAAAATCAATGTATTAATGTATTGGCAAACAGAAAAAAAAAATTTGAAATAAAATTAATTTTCAACCTACTTCAAACCAAAGAAAGGGAGACTTTCAATTAGATGTTTCATATATTTTCAAGCTTTATTTATTATAAACGGATCGATTTCGATTTACGGTAGAAAATTTTCTTTTGGTTGTCCTATTGTAAGATTTTTTTCATATAATTTGTACGGAGTGTTTTAAATAAATAATTATGGTTGATATACTAATGACTTGAATAAATTTTTCATCTTTTTTTGTTATTTTACTTTTCCGTCTAGGTAGCGCTATAGCAGAGTATAGCTGTAGAATGGAAAGTTTTGTAATCGATCCGATTTGGGAATATGCAGTTTCCTCTGGATCTTGACATTTTGATACCTAAGGAACCAAAAAAACCGGATGGAAATTTTCCGAATGTTAATGTTCGCATGAACGTGTGTGTGTTCGGTGTTGGCTTCTAAATCTCCAGAACTATTGAACCGTTTTTGACCAAACTTGGTCAGATTACTTCTATATATGGGACATTGATGTCATTAAATTTACAACTCAAAAGGTTAAGGGGATGAGGTTGTAGAGCAAGGTAACCCTCAGTATCTCGAGATTTCGCCTAATTAAGGTCATGTTTTTTCTTAGGTACATTTGTTAACTATTAAAAAATAACAATATTTGCAGAAAAAAGATTTTTGTAAAATCGCACCTTCACCCAAAAAATGTTCTGAACTACTGCTATGTTGTGATGTCACAGGTAAGAGGTAGAATTAAGCAAATTAATAATATTAAAGTATAAAACAGTAACTCGGTCTGGCTAGGTCTCGAACTCGATCGCCCGGTCGACTCGGTACCTGGTGCGTTATGCCTCGCGGCTACTACACCAGCTGCCAACCGTACAAGCGAAATTTGTTCATGTAAGTTGTGAAATTACATTAGTTTAAGTTTAATTAGTATCGTCCGTCGCCGCCAGTATCGCCACACCCACACGAATTAAATGCGGTATGCGCGCGCGATTTAGTTAGAATAATTGAATTAAATAAACGAAAAAATATTATATTTAAATAAAATGATAAATATTTTTAATTAAGTTGTGTATGTGTGTTTGTTTGTTTGTGTGTGTGTGTGTGTGTGTGTGTGTGTGTTTGTGTGTGTGTGTGTGTGTGTGTGTGTGTGTGTGTGTGTGTGTGTGTGTGTGTGTGTGTGTGTGTGTGTGTGTGTGTGTGTGTGTGTGTGTGTGTGTGTGTGTGTGTGTAAGCCGTGCATCAGAAACAGGCCACAGTTGTAGGACTTTTCCGGAACGCGGCTTAAGCCGTGTGATGGAAAAATACTACAACTGTATTGTCAGCTTTTTTTATTATCATGTTGTTATTCCGTAATGTTTTATGGTCTGATGTTATATTATGTAAAGTATTTCACACAAAAGTTCAAGATGATTATTAAGTCAGCTTGAGGTATTAAAAAAAAGTATATTCCTCCATCTCAGACGACCTTACGCTGTTTAGTAGTTACATAATATTTTCTGTATTATTTTACTTACAATCAAAATGCAGATTTGCCTTTTTCGTCTCGTTTAAACAGAGTTTTTTTATGTTGGCAGTATTTTCTGTAGGTCTGTCCAGTTTTAAAGTAAAGAAAATAAGTTGTGAAGGCTCAAAGATCCAAGGTGATATTAATTGACAAACCAGAAGGTGTCACCTCCTCATCCTTTAAGGGTGAGGTGGTGAAGAGCCTGGAAGCCAGGAGAAAAGGACTGAGGATAGTTAGTGTTCGGGATAACCCATAAGGTGTACGAATCTGAGAAAGGTATCAGAAATAATGAAGCTATAGCTAAATACTCCATCACGACTGTCACCACAAAGGTCTTGAGGACACAGATGTTTGTAATGACGTTCCACGAGATATCGGTGAAGAGGAGTTTGTTGATGCAATAAGACTTCAAAATACGGATAAGTCTGTGGAAGAATTTGCGAGTCTTTTTAAGGTGGTATTCCGGGCTGGCTGCAGAGAATCTAATGTGGTACGTTATTTAGTAGAATACGAGAAGAAATTGTGAAAAAATTCCTAGAAACCAGGAATTAATTGTTTATAAATTATCAGTCGTGTAAAATTAACGATTATTTAAATGTCAGTCGATGTTTTCGATGACAAATACATGACCTCGGCCATGTAGCCAGAGTTTGCAAGGAGAAGGAACTTTGTTCCTTCTGTGGCAAGGACGGGCATCTGGCGAAAGACGGTCAGCTTAGAAAGGACGGTGGTCCCCGTATCTGCATAAACTGCTCTCGAGCCCGGAAGCCGGCGAGTCATGATTGCCGTTCCGAGGAATTTCCCGTGTACATACGTGCCCGAGAACTTTTGAGCGGCAAAATAGGTATCTAGGCGGTTAATAGTAGGGTTAAATGTTTTTCTGGCTTCCGGGTATTCGTTTAGTTTTGTTGATTTATCCTTTGTGTTTTATTTGTTAAGTTTTCAGTTTTATGTTTTACGAATTACGTTATTTTTGATGCTTTGATAGGTTTGATTATTCTGCGATATTTGTTATTTTTATTTTGTTTCGCTTAGGTTTTTTTAGGGTTATGATTAGTTGATTTTAGTGGTAGAAGTTAGCGTAGATCTCTTATGTTATTTATTCTTGTTTTGGTTAGTTTAATTTTGCGTTTATTGTTTTTTTATAAGTTTTTTGTAATTTTTTTTATTTGTAGGTATTTTCTTAGTTTTTACGTGATTTGTTTAGTATGTTTATGACTGTCCACACTTCTTCTTTATGAATTATTAGGTTTTAAGTTTAGGTTTTGTTTATTAGAGTTAACAGGTTTGTTTTTCTAGGGTATTTTTATTATTAGTTGTATTTTGTGTCTCAGAGTTCTTATTTTGTGTTTTTTTGTGTTCTGGAGGCATTATTTTGGTTTGGTATTTATTATTGTTTATTCAGTTAGTGTTTTGTATTATGGATAATTTAGTTTTTATTTATATGTTCAGTTTATTTAGTTTGTTATATTTATTATTTTATGGGAAGTTGGATGCCTGAGTTGTGTGCTGAACTCATCCCTAATACCAGGTAGGGTAGTAACTCATCAGCTCAATCGGATGGTCCTGTTCAGGATCTGATAAAATTATTTATGATTGTAGGTTCCGAGCTAAGCACGATACACCGATGTGAATGTCGCTTGTGTCATTCTCATCGGTGGCATCTTGACAGCGGCCAGATAAGATATGTTTTGAGGCCTTGAAGGTGACCTCCGGTAAAGTCCCTAAGAGCTAGGTACGGAGGTGGTGGCGTGATTGTCGGATCCGTCACGTGGTGGGTGTCTTCCCCTCGGAGTCAAGATGGGTGTTGATTATCTATCAGTCAATAAGTACATATTGCTTTTTATGTATAGATAGATTATATATATTTAATTTTTTAGTGACGTTTTTTAAACTGATATTTTTTATTTTAAATTGCTTTATTATTTGTAAGATATGTTAAAACGTTTTATATGTTTAAAGGTTTTTGTCTAATAAGAGGAATATACTTTAGTTGTAAAATTTGTTTCAAATAAGATAGTAAACGAATGCATGGTTTAAATTGTTTATACTTAAATACCTGTCAGATCTTACTTTAACAAAGCCTATGACGTCAATGTTTTGTAACGATGTATTGCATTGTATAGCATTCAGTTATTCATAGCAAATACAAAATGTGTCACTGAAAAAATTACATTATGCAAGTATGTTTATAATGAGATTGTATAATTAAAAATTATTTGTATAATTATCATTTTAAATACTAGTCTTCACTACCTTTAATTACTTATAATTACCCTTTTATAAAGCGTAGGTAGCACTAAAGAGGTGTACCTAGGTCAAGTTATGAGTAGGTTGACTACTTGGTTTCCGTTTATTATATTACTTTATTTATTTACATTCCTAAATAATGACCATTACTATACATAATCTTTAACTGAAAATTCAATTATAGACTTTTCTTTCGTATCAACTGATCTATTTATTAGTCTGTATTGATCAAAATTGAAAAGTAATCATTGTATTAAAATTTAATTTTTGTCAGATTTTTCGAAATATTAAAAAAATCCGTAGCGCGAGTGGTAGCGTCTCAACCTTTCATCCGAAGATCCAGGCTTTGAATACCGTTCAAGCATGACATTTTCACACACGCTACAAATCATTCATTTCATCTCTGAAGCAATACCTAACGATGGTCCTGGAGGTTAAACAAAAAAAAAGAAAAAAATTCCATATATAAATGAAACAAATTAATCCATTTCCTCTAGTTAGATCAGTTTACTTAAATTATAGAAATGTTTAATCTATCTAATATGCGGTAGAAAATAATATATAATATAAAAAATAAGTTTTTAAGATGTATTATTAAAAAAAAAATTGAAAAGCTGGTTGGTCGATAACTTGATAACTAATATAAATAGAAGACAAAAATTGTGGAGTACTAGGTTAGAGACGAACTATTTTTGATATATAGAGTGTTTCAAGAAGTTTCTGCAATACTTTATAGGCGTATTCCAGTAATCAAATTAATGAAAAAAAAATTGATGTAAATCTGGAAATGCTTTGATTTCAAACGGTTAGCAAAAGTCTACGCCCGTTTTTCTGCTCTAAAGATCAAATAATTCTATACTTAAAATCTAGGAAAGTAAATTTGAGTAAAATTATTGCTTTTATATGCAATGTTATATGAAAATTTAAAAAATGGATCTCAGAACCATATCACTAGTAGTTTCTGAGAAACTGTAGCATAAACCCAAAAAACTGAAATCGAAAAGCATGTTTTTTTAGGTTTGGCGTAAGTTTAATTACTTAATTGTTAATAACCTTATAAAAATTCAAGAAAAAAATTTGTACAGCATTTAATTCTGAGAAGATTGGTATAATTAAAGATGATAAAAACCGAATAATTTTTTTTTAAATAAATTTTTATTGAAAATCAAACGCAACAAAAAATTCTGTCTTGAAGTTTACTTGGTTACTGGCAAATTTGAGAAAGTAAATTTACGTCAAACCTAAAAATGCACGTCTTTTGAGTCCACTTATTTGGGTTTTTCAACATTGTTCTTGGAGATTACTGGAGGTAGAATTCTAGGATCCATTTTTTCAATTATTTATTAAGAAAGTATATGAGTATAATGTTTCAGCCAGTTATCCATTATTCTTATGAGACATCAACTGATGTCTCGTGAAATATTACACTTAAGATGCAATATCATTGTTTATTTTTAATTTCTTTTGCATATTATGAATATTAATATTTTTGTATATATTATACATATTTTATACATATTATTATTATATTTTATACATATTTTAGTATATATTGTACATATTATTATTAATATTTGCATATTATTTTTTGCTATCAAATTGCATATTATTTTAAAGATAGAATTCTTTATATTTTTGTGTTGTATGTAGTTTAAATTTGTTAAACTACAATTTGTTAAATTTAGTTTTTAATTTTTTTTTTTTTTAATCAAGTTTTTGTTTAAATTTGAAATTAAAGAATGTTTTTTTTTTTGAAAATCACCAAATAATAGGAAAATAAACATAATTGAAAGTGTTTTAATGAAATTTGAATTAATTTTAGTTGTTTACTGACAAAGTTTAGTTAGATTTTAATATTACTTTAAAAATCTCAATTCAAAATATAATTATCAATAAAATAAGATTTTATTACAGAAGGGATTTACTTTTAGTAATTTATGTTAAAAAAGAATAGCAATTAATAAAAATAGTATTCAAACAATTCTGGAGTTGTAGAATTAAAAATAAATACAATCAGTTGTTAATAAGTAAAAGATATAAGTCAGTTAAAATATGTTACATAGTCGGAGATGTCAATTGGTGTCTCGTTATCCACGGTTGCTATGAGACACAAATTGATAACTCAACTTTATTTTTTAATATTTCAAGACGTAAAGTGGCAAAGTGAAATTGTTATCAAAAATTAGTAATAAGGTAACAAAATCTTTATTGAAATTGAAAAAGAAAATGGTAGCACTGGTGGATATTTTTAGCAAAATAAGTGTAGCACCCTTGGAAATGTTGCATTTTTCAGTGTGGCAGTCAACCTATTAAGTTTATTAACACCAAAGATTTCATTAAAATCGGAATAGATATTCAAGTACGAAAGCCTGATTTAATTCCTGACTTAATTTAAAAAGACAATTTTAAATTTTAATTAATTTAATGCTTTAATAAGTTTTAATATAAAATGCTTATATATTCATTTTATCTCATCTGTCCCAGTCTTTCTTATGCATGTGATGAATATAAAACATCTACGGTAGAAGTGACACAGGTCAGGCTTGTCTTTTACTGAGAGTAATGATGTTCATTATATAATCAGTAACTACGGAGAATTTCAGTTCATGTTAGATCTCAATGTAACCTGTATTTTTGACCTGATGTTCAACAGTACGAATCGGGTCACTATGATAGTAATGAGAGCCGACCTCTGTGACGTGAGTGGTAACGTCTCGTCTTTCATCCGAAGGTCCCGGGTTCGAATCCCGGTCAGGCATGGCATTTTCACACGATACTTGTCATTCATCTCATCCTCTGAAGCAATACCTAACGGTAGTCGCGGAGGTAAAAAAAGAAAAGAAAAAGAGTTATGTGATAATTGATATTCATGAAAATGATTGTTTGAACTTCAAAAATGACTAATATTTCATATAAAAAGTCGCCTGCAACAATTCGATTACCAAATCTGATTTATAATCGATTCTCCTCTCTTCTTTTATAATAATAAACTTTTTCTAAGTTTTAAAAAATAAGAAATTAGTAGGAAAAATAGTAAAGCTTATAAAATTCCCGAAGATTTTTATAGAAAATATTATTTTGGAATTTTAATGGAGGTTTTCGATCTTGTTTCAATATACCTTTTGTTGGTTATTTTTTTCCTTGAGGATAAATTCTAAGTAAATGATAATAATTAGAGAAGATATTAGAAAAAGAAAAAGAGAACAAACTTTTGAAACAATTTGCAAATTTTTTTTTTAATTATAGGCTAACAATGAATTTTTTCCAAAAAGAACTTTTAAGGATAAAAATATAATTTGGAACAACAATTTATTTAAAACAAAAAAATAAAAATAATTTTGAACAGGTGAACGTGGGTTTCACCTCCTCGTGACAAAACTATTTTTGTTTTTTGTTTACCCTCTGAAGCTGAGTTTTAGGAAAGAATTTGAAAAATAAAAACAAATAAGATAATTAATAATTTATATAAAATATTCATTTTAAATTAAGCTTTATTCCTCTTCTAGAGGAACAGTTGTTTTTTTAGGAGGGGATTTAGTTAATGTAGTTTAGTAAAAGATTACAGAAGCCAAGAATTAAAGCAAATAAAATTTGTAACAATGTGGTATGAAATATAACTTGGTACTTTGACCGAGGATTTCATTCCAAATATGCACAAATAACCAAACCTGAATTATGAATTTTTCTTAAACTTGACTGAAATTTAGCGTATACATACACATTAGCGCTTCCTATTATTATTCGAGTGCTGGAAGTTCTGTTTGAGAAAAAAATTGTAATTTTGTTCATAAAAAACGCTAAAAATTTAGTTGATTAACCAGTAGTATTGATTTATTAATATTAACTAATTAATATCGACAGTATTTTTTGAGGTGTTGTGGAGTAAAAATTTCGATAGCCCCCACTTTGTTATTCATCAGCATAAAATTTACATATTTATTTACATTTTAGGTGATATCTTAAAAAGATATGCCAAATTTAATTAAAATTAAAAAAAAATTGTAATCTTAAAAATCATTATAAAATACTAGGAGGCTTCCGTACTCTATAAATGTACGTTGAACTGCAGTTGCTGACTGCAAATCGTGAAACCAAACACACAGCGAGCACGTTCCGCACCAGTAAATTTATCCATTTTTATCAACATTGGTTACTGCGCGGTGGCGGAATTCAGTACTAATGAACTAGGTGAGTCAAAACTTGATGTGTTTTCTTATGAAATGAGACCTCAACCGAATCGGTGAGTTATCTAAATAATACATTTTTATATTCTTTTAAACTTGTGAAGTCCTTTTGAATAACCTGCTAATTCATACCGTTCTGGAAATACAAATTTCTATTTAAAATCATAGAATACTGAATAGACGGCTAAAATGGGGTTTTTGGAACAAAGTTTATTAGAACATTTTATAAGTTTTATGTAAGGAAACACTACAGACTTTTTTACAGCCTTTTTATAATATATATGAGTAATTATACACAACTCCACCCCCCCCCCCCAAACCACATACAATTTTATTATATTACTTTTTAATTTTAAAACAATTTGTTTACGATGAGTGAACCTCCTGTAAAAAAAAAGTTCAGATTTAAAAACAAATAAGAATAGAGTGAATTTAAAAACAAATAATGTAAATAAATATTTTTTAAGTTATTATAATTAAAATTTTCTTATGAAATATTCTTTAAATCATTAAAAGAGGCCCGGCCCCCTCTTGCCAAAAGGATTTGTAGATTATGTCACACAACAACTATCTCTAATAGGCTACATATTTATAACTGATCTTATTAAAAGTTAATATCAGACCGAAGTAAACCATTAATATGGACATAAAGAGCCAATTAAAATCGTTATTAATTGAACATATTTACCTTGACAGATAAGTAGTAATTGTAATGCAGACCACTAATTTAACAGTTTGTTAAGTTGGAAATAATTTAATGAAAGGTTTTAGTATGATGTTAATAAAAGAATTGAATTTATGTCTTATGCAATAACTAAAAATGTAATCTTACCGGTAAATTATTATTATTAGTTTTATTTTTATAATTACGATAATGAATCTGTAATTTATTAGTACTGATTAATGTAAACGAACGATGGTAATAAAAAAAACCGTAACAGGCTACCACATATAAAAACCATCAATTCGTAATTAAAATCAGATATAATGGGTAAGTTATAACAAACGATTTTAAACAAGCGAATACAAACGATTTTAAAAATATAATCATTTTTTATTTCTACATAAAATAAGCCGGGAAAGTCATTGGATGACTTTCCTGGCTATGCATAACTTTATTATTTTTTTATATGTATTTCAACACAAAAAAAATTTGTTATTTTAGTCATAATAAATTTTATTACTCATGCAAATAAAGTATAACTTTTATGAAATCAGCGAAAAAAAACTGCTTCTCATTTTTAGTCCGGAATGTAATAATATAGGTGCCAAAGGTACTTTAATATTAATAGCCCTTAAAATAATGGTGAAGAATAAAAAAAAAAATTTTTTTTATAACAAAAATTAAAATATACAAAAAAAAACAATAATATTTTTTAGAATGGGGAATAAATTTTAAGAAACGATTTTCTAAAAATATTCATATATAGGTTGCTTAACTAATTTTCTTAAGTAAAGTTTTTTCTAAATTTAACAGTCCCGTCAATAAAAGTAATATAAGAAAAAAAATTCAAAAATGTTTCCTGCATTTTATGCAAAGATCAATAATTTAAAAAAAAATTGTAGAAATTTCTTCATAGCCTAAATATGAAGAATAAACTTTCAAAAAAACTTCGAATATTATTTTAACCGAAAGGAAACAAAGGAAATGAGGAAAAACATATATTTCAATTTTAAGAGGTGGAGGTTGATTTTTTGAAAAAAAGGTTTTTTGGATTATTTACATATACACTGTAGGTAACAAATCTTCTTATGAAATAAAACGCCCCTGATATATTTAAAATGCCCCTGATAAAGATCGAAATTAGTTTTTTCCGCGCCATGCCCCTATCTCTTAACGAATTTTGAAAAAACTTGATATGATCAATGCACCATAAAATATAAGGCTAAAACACACACATAAATACATACGTACGCTTATACCTACATATATATGTTGTATGTAGGTATAACATCACATCGAGTCATGTTTTTTATTTATCTAGACAAACTAGTTAGACCCTAAAATGTGTTTTTGTTTTACAAAAAAAATAAAAAATAAAAATAACGCGATACCCATTTTTGACATGATCACTATAACTTCCCTTTTAATCTAGTTATATTCGCCGGGAAAATAAAATTTTTAAGAATGATTCTCCCTTTTTTAATAACATTTTACAGTACCTTCATTATTCTAAATTCTGAAAATTACAACGGTCTCATTTGATTTTAACATTATTCTAGAATTTATATTTTCCGTTATATGACGTAACATATCCACAGGAATTACAAAATTATTCTTTGAGTTCTTCAGTATTTTGTGGGAGTACATAACTGGTATACCTTTCATATCACTCCACAAGAAAAAAATCACCTTTCATGATAGCCTAGTATCTTGCACAGATCAAGAAATATCACTTTGTCTGGAGATAACGTTGTCTTGGAATCAGTCGTTTAAATGCATTCACTAATTTTTTAACCGTATGATCGTGGTTTCAATATCTCATTGAAACCACGTGTCTGTAATTATTTGAAGAGACAAATTGTTCTTCAATCAGTGAGTGCATCGCTTTGAAATAATGGTAACAGCGTTCCCATCACTATTCTCAAATCAAAATGGATCGATTATTCCATAGGACGCTATTTTTTCTTCTTCACAGTAACAGACTACAATATTGTGCAGTGCTATTACTAATGATATTTTTCATTAGATATGATTTGTCTCCGCATACCGGAGTACACTTAAGTAAAAATGTGATTGATCATTAATAAACTATTGTCAATCTAATAACAGCTTCGTTAACGTTTTTAAGATTCAAAGTTTTGATCGAGTTAATCACGGCCAACTGGTCCGCGTTTTTCAATATCTGTACTACTTGCATTTGATGTGGGTGCATGTGTAAAGTCCTTGTGAGTAATTCCTTCGAACACTAGTGTCGACTAGTAAATAGAATGACAAAGACAGACCGTCTGGAGTTTTTGTAGTATACAACTGTTACGGCGTCTATGTTTTCAGGTTTACATACATTCCTTTAATTGTTTGGAAGATTCTTTTTCAACTCTGAATCAGATCTTTTTTTCTAAATTCTCCATCTTGACCTAATAGCATTGGCTGACTAACTCATAACATTCGGGTAGATTTTGAAGTTGCATTAAAATAGTCGTATTTATTGTGAAGCATAAAACTATATAACCTTTTTTGAAAAAATTCTTGAATTGCAAACGCTCATTGTTCACTCGCTTTATTATAATTATATGCTGTAGAAAGAAGAATCTACTGTTACCAAACGTATTCGAGTTTTTCCCTAAGAAAATAGCAAACTAAAAGTAAATAATAAATAATTGCTCATTTCAGTGGTTGACCCGATATTTTAACTCCTCTATTATTACTAAAATGAACAAAAGCAACTTATGCAATCAAACGAAAATAAAATAATAGAACCAAATATTTGTAATTGCCAAAATCTGTTATATGCGCACAACGGTTAAACATTTTTCTGTAAACTAGATGCTGTGTTAGGTTAGGTTAGGTTGGGAGTGAATAGTATGACGGGCGTATGCTTTTGGTGCTCCAAGCTTTTCGCGAAATTTAGTGGCAAAAAGTTAGTTTTGTTCTGTTTTTTCTTGAAAAACTATTAGTGCTAAGAGCGGGGAACGATTTGATGTATAAACGATGAATGACCTTAGACATTCACTGATAACGGTAGGTCTACGCATCGCCGCGCGTCGTAACTGGTCAACGTTAGTAATTATAATAATTCAGTCTTAAGCCTATTACTCAGTTCTGTCTTAGTGCTTGTTGTGTTAACCATGGATTTGCCAACCAAACAGTTAACCATAGTCAAAATTCTATTGATCCGGTAACAGGCGTACACACCAATACAGTGAAAAGAATGTGGGGTGTGGCTAAACCAATTTTTAGGCGTCGTTTTGGTAATCATTCACAGATGTTGGATAGTTATGTGTTTGAATTTATGTGGCGTAAACTACTTCCAGCAGGAGCAAACTCATTTGAGACAATCCTTCAGGATATATCTGGTTATTGGCCACCTGAGTAGTCTAATATTGTATATATGTTTTTTGGTACAATTTTTATAACGTACAAATACAAAAACTAACCAAAACTATTTGTTTTAGGCATTTAAAACCTTTTGCAATTGTCTCTTGACATTAAAAGTCTATAAAAAAATGTTCAAGCGTGGTGGGCATATAACAGATTTTGAACTTTCTAATAATGTAAATAATAAAATCCCTAAATTTATTATAAAGTATCAAAGAATAAAAATGTTGCTACTTACTTTCCTAAAAAATGTACACTAGTAAATCAATTTCTGAAATATAAAATTTGGTTTTACTCATGGTATTTCCCATTTAATATTCAAGCCATTTTACCTCACAGTTTATAAGGGGTTAATGAAGCTGAATTATTGTTTTTATGTAATAGGACACCGTTAATTAGCATTTTGCACAAAAGTAAACAAATTTATGTCTATAATTTTATAAATAGTATGATGAAATATTATATGGATGAAATTAAAAAATAAGGTGTTTAAAATAAAATTATGGAGAGGAAGATAATTCTTAAAATCTTAAGTAACTAGGAGTAAAGGTCAGACAGATTTTTAAAATTTTTTAATACTAAACAAATTCATTGAATTATTACTTTCTATATAATCGTTTTTTTTCTGATTTTAATTAAAAAGAAGGTTCTTAATTCAACTTGTCTACATTTTTTTTTTGTTTCTTAGGTTTGAACCTATGCCTTATTCATGATTAAATGAAATTATTTTGATAAATCTCTTTTATTTTCTAAAAAAGAGTTCATCTGGTGGTCCCATTGTAAGTTTTTCCTCTAAATTACAAAGAATATATTTTAAATGAAAAATTACAAAATCTACATCATGAATAAATTTATTAGTTCTTTTTTTGTCGTCATTATTATTGTATTTTTACAGGGTATTGATATGTAACATGAAGTAATTTTAATATTCAAAGCATTCATGCAAAAATTTAATAAGTAAGAAAAATAATATTAAAAGATTAAGTTTATAATAGTTTTCCGCGGTCGTGCTTACGCATCATTCTAAGTTAACACGATCTAATGTGCTTACATCAAACAGTACGTTTGATGTACGTTTTAAGACGATTCTTTTATGAGAGCGATTAAAAAAATTCTCAAAACAAAAACCAATTAAGTAACTTCGAATAGATTGATATTAACTCTCACTGGATATTAGTATGAAAACACCTTTTAAAAGTGGATAAAGCTTTTATAATGATACATATACTACGGATACCTGCCGAAAAATTTAACATTAAACCGTTAAGAAGGGTCGAACATCTTTTTTTTTGTCCTCCGGGACCACCGTTAAGTATTGCTTAAGAGGATGAAATGAAAAATGGTAATTTTGTTTTGCAGCGTGTGAAAATGCCATGCCTGACCGGGATTTGAACCCGGGATAAAAGGCTGAGATTTTACAACTCGCGCGACGGAGGCCGGCACCTTGATACGAACAAAATTTTAACATGCTTTCTTTTTATGGAAATTTAATAAATTTCTTCTTTAAATGTACAAGTTAGTACGACCTGGAAATATTATCCGTTTCTGTAATGGCGTCCTGTTTTCCGTTCGAAAGCTTCCAGGTTCGATTCCCAACGCTGATAAACCAAAATATATTTTTTGATATAATTAATTTTTTGTTGATATTTAGAAATTAAATAGATACTATAATTATAAAAATACTAGATCTTGTATACCGGTGTTCTTTGGTGGTTGGGTTTCAATTAACCTCACATGTCAGGAACGGTCGACCTGAGGCTATACAAGACTACATTTCATTTACATTCATACATATCATCCTCATTCATCCTCTGAAGTACCTTAAAGTGGTTCCGGAGGCTAAACAGAAAAAGGTGAGCAAGAAAAATAAAATGGCGGTTTCATTTTGATGAGAAAAGAGTAAAAACATGTAAAGTGTCAGTTAAGGAATATTTTAATAGTAAAAATAGCTTTTATATAAATAAAAATGCATAACAAAATGGTTTTATTTTTAGTGAACGAAAAGTCGGAAACTTTCATAAGAAACTTAACAGTTATTTTAAATAATTCCCTCTGTTGTTTTCTTGTGTTTTTTTCACTCTTGTGTTTGAGTTTTTGGTGGAGATTCAATAGACTCACAAACGAGGAGTCTTGTTAGTTTTAACACTTACAGATTGTTACCTTGCTTCTTCTCTCTCTCAGTAGCAACCATTTTATATTAGATAGTTCCCAGATATTTCTCTCAGTATACGAATTTATCTTATCAACTCTCATTGTGCTTATTTTTATCATTTTATAAACTGTTTTATTCTGTTTCAATATTTTCTTAATTAAACCAATATTAAAATTATCAATGGAAAAATCGTTGGAAAATATTGGTTATTTAATTTTCTTTTTTTAAATTAAAAACTAGCCAAACATTTAATATGCAGTATGTATATTATTTCTTTTGATAATTCAACGGTAAAGATTCATTAAAATCGTATCACTTGTTCTTAAATTATAAAAAAAAACAAATATAAAAAACTTTATTAGAAATAGAAAAAATTCTAAAAATTATAGATATAATTTTTATGCCATAAAATGTAATATTTAAAACTTTTAAAAAAATCTCAGTTTATAAATAAACATTTCAATTATATTAGCATTATTAACAGGTTCTTTGATAACAGTTCAGTAAAGTCTTTCAAGTCTTGTCACTGACGAGTAAACCATTATTCAAATTCTATAACAGAAGCTGGATAGAACAGCAAATACAAATGAACATTGTGTAGCAACTGTTACACACGACAACTAACTGTACGTTTTAACTTCCATGCTTTAAATGTTTTCTTTCTTCCAACACAATTAACTAAGTGAAGACGTCTATTGTACACGGTAATATCCAACATTATAAAGCATTAGTAGTTACTACTATGCTGAAATATTAATATTCGATAATTAATGTATAAGAAATTAAAAATATATATTAATAATTTGGTTCAGTAAAGGAAATAAATCTTTTAATTAACGATATATATTTGAATCTAACATGTAATGCTATTTGTAAAGTGATAGCTACATAAATTTGTTTGATCAGTTGTGTTTTAAATTAAGTCACCTTATTGTTTAAACATTTATTATAACAATACACGTCCACCACCACTGCGGTACTAATTTCCCATTTTAAACTTAAGTATATTTCTGAAAATCATTTTTCCATTCATATAATATTATAAGGTATTTTAAATGACAATATATTAAATCTAACAAACAAAATCCTCACGATGGATTGGGTAAATTGCAATCTGCAATAGTTTAATTATGTGCCAATAAATCTAATTGAAAAGATAAATAAATCATTTTATTATTAAAAAAGAGAAAATAAAATGAAACTATATGATCTTTGAACAGCTGTAATTTGACAATACGACCTCAGGTGAGAACATTGCCGGTTTCTGTGGCGCGAGTGGTAGAGTCTCGGCCTTTTATCCGGAGGTCCCGGGTTCGAATCTCGGTCAGGCATGGCATTTTCACACATGCTGCAAATCATCCATCTCATCCTCTGAAGCAATACTTCACGTTGGTCCGGGAGGTTAAAAAAATGGGTTACATTAGACGAGAATTCAAACACATTGTAATTGTGGAGTAGTAAGCATACTCAGCGTTCCTTGGAAAATTTATAGAATACTTACAGTATTTAATTTTTTATTGCAAAATATTTTAAAATTAAATTAATTCTAAAGCATTTACAATAGTTGATATTTAATTTTTTTTCTAACATAAATAATTTTTTTAACTATTTATATTTTACAATAGTCTGCATTTGTATTTATATTTCATTATATTAAGATTACTAAAGGTTAATTTTTTTATTTTCAGTTATATTTAAAAAAAGTTTTTATATGTAAAATATATATTCATGTACGTAATACATATATATATATATATATATATATTGTATGTGTGTGTGTATATCAGGTGTCCGAAAAAGAATTCCGGGGTTTCAAGAACGAATATAATTTTTATTTTGCAGCACAATATCTTGAATCGAAAACAATTAAATTTTACTTTACACATTCTCTGGTTACATTAAACTAATGCATAGGCCAAGTTGTTATGAGGCCGGGCTTCAGTACTTCATGGTGTCGCCAACCACAAGTGAGTTCAGTGCGTATACTGGTATGCAGGAAAAAATCAGCGACTGTTGAACAAAAAAATTACACACGAGCCTTTTTTTTTTGGTTTTCCGTAGGAGGAGGAAAAAACTCTGACAGCCGCCGTCAGGCCCACTCTGACGGCAAGTGCGGGGCTCTCAACCGCTAAAAAACCTCCCCCTCTAGTCACGCATGGGACAAATCTAATCCACAAGGTATGTATACAGCTCCTGAGCAGCCACCCGGGCGCCCTTGTCACCGAATTAGAATAGCCAAAGTAACGTCCCTAGGGGATCATCGGCGAACGACGACTCTGAGGAGCCCCCGCCGCTCACCCATAAGGCTGGCCGCCCACAGCCGTCCGGCATCGGTCTCTCCACCTCAGGTCAACTGCAGTCTTCCAGTCTGCCTGTCCCACTCCTCTGCTGCCTTGTTTCTAATTATGGCTGACACCGCAGTCGTCACTCTCGTCCAAGCATCTCTGTCACCCAACATTACACTTATTACGTTATCCACGTTTACTGCGGCGTGGCTCATCATGGCAGCCCTCAAGTCTCTCCACCTCGTGCATCAAAACACTACGTGTTCTATCGTATCCTGCTCCCCACAATCATAGCAGCATCTCGTGGTACTCCTACTCATACGGTACAGGTAATCTTTAAAGCACCCGTGCCCTGATAGAAGCTGGGTGAGCTTGTAATTGGTATCATCGTGCTTCCGCTCTACCTATCACCTGACGTCACTGATGAGCCGGTGTGTCCACGCGAGCCCATAGAAGCCCGTAGAAATTCTTTTTTGGTTTTTGGAAACCGAAAATGTTTTAAAAGGACAGTCACCGGGTAGGCCTAAAACAAGTACCATAAGCGCAGAAAACGTGTCTGTTTCATTGAAATCCAAAAAGTTCAGTCAGGGTTAGTCATCAATTAAACATTCCTAAAATCGCCGTCCATGATATTGTTTGCAAGCAATCGAAATCTCATGCTTATAAATTACTCCATGAAATTAAACATTACGATAAGTCATGAAGAGTTCAGTTTGTAACGACCATGTCAGATTTAATTTCAGCTGATGAAAACTATTTCCAGTGGATTTTATTTTCTAATGAAGCAACATTTCATGTTCATGGAGTCGTGAATCGACGTAATTGGAGTATGGTTCTCAGAATATCTACACGAATCGGTGGAATTCGCTCGCAACTGTCCAAAAGTAAATGTCTGATGTGGTATCATGCATAATCGACTTTTTAGATAGCTTTTTATGCTGTGGGCATAAAAATACCTCATTTTTATGTGTAGATTATTGAGGGCACTATACTTGGTCATATTAGAGAACAATTTTTATGTTTCCACAAATTGAAAATATGGATGACCTAATTTCTAATAGGATGGAGTTCCTCAACATCATTTAGAAGTTGTGCCGACTGCACTCAACAAGTTCCCAGAAGACCGGATGGGCAGAGAAGCCTCCATCGTTTGGTCACAGCGAAGTCCCGATTTAAGGCCGATGGATTTTTTCTTTTGGGGCTATGTAAAAATCATCGATATCAAGAAAAAATCCAGTCACTTGACTACTTTTGCCAAAGAATAACAGGAGCCGTGAAAGCGATTCCTGCAGATATGCTCGTCAGAACATGAAATTAAATGGATTATCAGTTTGATGCCTACAGAGTTGTAAACAGTGCTTATATCAATTTCCTGGCTTTGCTCTTGCCAAATTTTTATTTCAAATACGCCATAGAGTTTTTAAATATTGATAATTTAATTATATAGTATTTAGAGTACAAGTGGAAAAAACAAAATATTAAGTAAAAGATTTGGGTCCGGTTTAAGCAATTTGATCAAATAACTTAAGAACAATGCCTTATTAAAAATATAATTAGAAAAAATAAATTCTTAGAAAAAACCGTTGGGTCGTATTTGAATCCCTAATTCGATAAACATCTTTTAATATTTTTAATAATAAACGCAATTTTAAAAAACATAAATTATAAAAAAGTTAACAATTTTTTAATTCTTAAGCGGTTCCCTTTTTATAAAAATTTTCATTTCATCTATTTAAAAGCTGATACTCGTATAGTTGCATCTTTAATCTTGAAAATTAAAGTTTAAAAAATTGAAGTTTAAACATTTTAATTACGGGTCCCATTTAGCTTCTTTGTTTTTTGAGGCTTAAAATTCTTTAATTGAGTAATTATTTGGTTCAATAAGTCGGCCCATTTCGGTGAAATGTTATTCAACAAAGCTAAAAAAATTATAATTTGCTAATCTATACAAGGGCACCGTGACCTTTCCATTCTTCGATTCGATTGAAATTCAGTACAAAGCAGGATTATATTTATATCACATTTATTGGGTTAACCGGTTTTTGAGATATGAGGCCAAAACTGTTTAGATATAATGTTGAATATTCTCCTATCACTAAATTCGATTTACCTCCTTACTAGTTAGGAATTATATAAAGTTAGGAACAAACTTAAGGAACTTTACAAAGTTTGGAATTTTAAATAATTTAATAATATTTTCTCAATTTTCTCCAACCACTATACGGAAATAAATAATTACAAATGGAGAAAATTACTCTTCCTTTTAGGTAGATTTCGTAAGAAACCTACCTATTATAATGGGTACCATGATTCGACTTTCGGAAAATTTCGACATATCTTCGCGTTTCATATCCCTCAGATCCCAAAACCACGGTCAGTTCAAACGTTTATATATATATATGTATTTCACTTTCATGTGGACACGATAACTGCCGTAATTTTGTGCCAGTCACTTTCAAATTGTTCCTTAAAAATAACTCGTCCCAAAATCTCAGTCGAGTTCGTTAACAACAAAAATCGGAACATGGGAGTGGAAATAGGGACTTTTTTGAAAAGAAATATTGCTTTAACTTTCTTATTAAGAAAAATATCGAATTCATTCAAGGTTCCTACTATTCTTTGAATAAGGGCCTAAAACTTATTTAAGTAAAGTTTTTTGATATCACCAACCATTGGCCCAGGGGGTGGAAAAATGGGGTTTCAAAGACAAAAAAAATCATACTTTCCTTAATAGGCACAGTATCGAATCGTTTAAAATGTTCGTTAGTCCTCTAAATATTACCTAAAACTTTTGTCTGAAACAATTTTTGATATGACCAACCCTTACGGGAAGGATGACCAAAATGTTGCTGGAATTGCAAGAAGATGCTTGTCGTATGCTAAACATGTGAAACTTTCTTCACATGCAACCATTGTCGTATTGAGTAAATTAAAATTTTTTTTTTAAGTTTAAGGTGAAATCTTTTTTTCCCTACGTAGCATCGGTGAAATCTATCTCCGCCTTCCGGGGTGCCGAAAGGAAATTTTTTTTAATTTTGTCCAAAATTTAGTGTCATCAGTGGATCCATATGTAAAGATTTTTTAAACCATTTTCGAAGAATTAATGTTGAGCCAAAACACGTACATATGTACTGTATACACATCTTCTGGAAGTTTCTGTATTTTTGTTTGTTTTTTGGACAAATGGAATCTTGAAACTCGACTTTTGCAAAATTCCTGCAACCCAAAGTGTTGGCCGATTGCTATTGTTTTCTTCAAACTTATGTTGCTTCAGCAGCAATAGAACTATTGCTGGGAAATTAAAATTAAATAAAAAATACACAGAAAGTTTTTAAGAAAAATATTTAAGGAATCTTTTGATAAAATCACTATTTTTATTTAATTTTAGATTTTTTTCTAGCACTTTTATCTTAAAAATTTACTTCGACTACGATCAAAAATACTTTTTCTGATATTTAAGGTATTAACTAACTATTCAGTTAATCCCTGTAGTGAAAGAATGAAGATGAAACTTGAAGGGCTGAATATCATCTGTGTTATACTACGCTTGATGAAATGATATGCAATTAACATATTTAACTCGCTAAAGAAAACACAAAACCTCTTCACTCCCTTACTTTTCCCCAGCAAACCTATCGTTTGATGTTTATTATTCTTGATAAGCAAAAATAACAAGAATCCCACTTTGCACTTTCAGATTTTTTTCTAATATCAGGTAGTCTATACTCATTTGGTTATGGGTTCTTGTAGTCAAGAGTTGGATAATACATAAAAAAAAAACAAATTATAATTTTTTGTTAGAAATATTTTAATTTAAGTTTGATTTATTTTACGTTTGAAAAGGATATTTTTCGTTGAATTTAAAAAAAATCCAACAACATTTAACTGGATAAAAAAAATACCGTTTAGAATTTTAAAATAAAAATGAATATGTAATGTAGCAACTGCAAAAATAATTTTCAACTTTATCACTAGTGGAGGAATTAAATTTTAAGCTTTATGTTAATTTTATGATAATTCAGGAACACTTTTGTTAATTTCTTGTAAATTTTATTTTACTTTTCATCAGTAAATGCAAAAACAGAAAATCTTCCGGTTTATTGTAACTGTATTCTCTGTCACTATGATAGTTTTTTTTTTTTTTTGCTGATCCTTCTTTAATAATGTGACCAACCTTTTACATATATAATCTTAGACGTGAATGAACAAATTTATATTACTTTATTTATAGCATACAAATATTATAAAGATTTGTGGAAATTAATTCAGCAAATATTACAAGGTAAGTTGAGATTTTTATCGAATGTATAAATGAGAGTATGAATGTCTGTAGATGTGTGGGTGTGTATGTGTGTCTGTGTGTGAGCGCGCGCTGGTTTGCGTGCGCGTTTAATTGACATAGCATTATTATTTACCTTGTAACATTTGCTGGCTCAATTTCCATGAATATATATCTCTACTTCGGCGAAAGTAATTATGAACATCAAATAAGTTTTTAAAGAAACTTGAAATCAAATTACATTTCTAGATGTAGTTATTTTTAAGTTCACTTGCACGCGTAATAAACTTTAATGAACTCAGTTTTATATAATTTTCCCTTTAATTTAAGAACTATACCGCTTCAGTTTTATCACGTTCTTTGGTATACAACCTTGCAATTTTTCAGGGTTATCATGAAGGTTTACTTGATATATTTATTTTATGTTATATATTATACGAATACATGGTCATCGGCCTGAAGTCCAATTTATTCTATACAGTGCCTCTATCAGACGGTAAGTAAAGTCTAGCAAGTATTACAGACGTGTCCTCGACCAAGAATTACGGGCTAGTAACCCATAATAAAAAGTACGCGTTACCAATAGTAAGCAATAGATTAATATAAAAAAAATTATATCAGCAAGTCTGTAACTGGAAGGAAATTGTACTTTTATACCGATTAAATTAAAGTACCTGTTGTAGATTGTACTCTGTCCATTAGTGCCCATGAATAACGCAATTTTCTAATTCAAAATTTCATCTAGAAACAATTTTTACACATTTTCCTTTTGTAAATAGAGTTTTCACTGAAAGTGTAAGCATACCTTTTAGTTGAAAATTTTAAAATTATGCATTTGACAAGAGCTACCTAGAGTTATTAATTTGCTTACTTTTTTTTGATATAATTTTTCTGTATTTTATTTTACGTTTTGCTAGATTTAATTTCATCAATTTATTTTGCTAAGATTAAATTTGTTTGTTTATTTTAACCATCTAAAATTTGTTAGATATTATTAAATTTATGATAATATAGTATTAGAAATAGTTTAGGAAGGCCATCTTATAAAAAAAAGCAATTGTAACTGATTGGATGATAGAAAAGTTGTAGATATGTACAATTTCAAAGACACTATTTAAAAGAAAAATTGGAAGTTTCTATTCGTTATCTTGAAACTCGAATTTAAAAAAAAATGAAAAGATCACCGAATACATGATTTTCAGGAATATTTGGGATGAAAAACGTTAGTAAAATTCGTTTTTCCGACAACTATGAATGATTTTTCTTTACTAAACTGTTTAATATTTAATTTTTTTTTTTTGTAAAGAGACTTAAACTATTTAACTTTTTTTAACTTTATTTTTTATTTATAAATATACTACTAGCATCTCCGTCGCGTTTTCACCTGGGCTGTATAGTTACTTGTGTTTCCGTTGCGGTCAAGGGATATTTAGCCGGTCATGGCACGCTTCCTTCACCCTTCCCGCTAGAAGTAAAAGTGCTCTGCCCATTGGACCTCGCTCTGTTCATTAAATTCATGCTTGTGAGAATAATGATAAATAAAAATTAAAGGCGATTCAATTTATAAAAAAAAATATCAGTGTACTATAATTTCTTCAGAGCAACAATTTGGTCAGTACAGGAACCGAAACTTTGAGTGATCTAAGAATATGAGTTTCAAAACAGTCGGCCTCCATCTTAAAAATATTAAATATAACTGGTTGCTTGTACGAAGTACGGGTTAAACTGTATTTTTCCCGGTTCTTAGCGTTACCAGACAAACACCACTAGGAGGTGACCGTTCTTCTTTTTTTTTAATTTTTAAATTATTTTTATTTTATGTTTTTAGTCAAGTAACCGGAGGCCATGTGCAGCCAGACGTGTTGCACATACAGTAACAGTGGCTGTGATAGTTGAGCCCCCGCGCCGTACATTGTCGTACCCCTTAAAAAATGAAATTCCAAAAACCCGAAAATGGTTTTTAGGTATTTCAATGAAGAGTATTTGCAAGCCCAAATCTAGTGAATATCTCGTTTAGTATAGTATGAAATGGAGAAAATTTGAAATCATTGTTCAAAATTTTTTTTACCTTTCTTCATTCCTTTCAAGGTCGAATTTCGAAAAATCTAAAAATAGATTTTTAGATATTTATATGAAAATTACTCAAACCAAAAATCAAGTTGTTATCTTCATTTGTTATCCGAAATTAAATAAAATAATTAAATTTCACTGTTTCTCCATTTTAACCCTTTAAACTCGTAATTTAAAAACATTTAGAAATTAGTTTTTGGATATTCATTTGCAGATTAGCCACACCAAAAATCAAGTATATATATCTTCATTTCTTACAAAGAAATTAAAAAAAATAAATAAACTTTATTGTTACTCCATTTCAACCATTTAAATCTCTGAACTTCAAAAAATCCTTTCTTAGTGTGTATTTACACCGTAAGAAGATCATGTATTCAAATGTTCATCAGTTAACTTCAGTAGTTTTTGCTGGGCGTTGATGAATCAGTCAGTCGTCAGGACAAGTTGCTTTATAGGTACAAGTATATATATGTAAGTATATATATATATATATATATATATATATACACAAAATATACTTTATTTTAAAGCGGTTTTTTAAATTTGTTATAAACATGTATGGATAGGAATACAAAAATCACAATATGTAAAATATATAACTGAAAATATAAAATATAATTATTTAAATATATTGGTATTTTTTTAAAAATATTTAAATATATTATAGTAAATACGAGTATTACGGATAGGAATGATGAATTACATAAAACCAGTCACGTGATAAATGACAAATATTATTATTCATTTCTTTTAATGGGTCGATAACATTATAATATAAAATAAAAATTAATAACTGCAATTTAAACCTTTGTCATGGTATGATTCACGCCAAACTTTAATCTTTCATTTTTTAATCGTTTAAGCATAAAAATGTAATTATTTTCTGGTGCTGAGTAATTATTTTAAAACCATTAAAAATGAATGGCTTAACTTAATTTTAAGTTAAATATGATTATTGTAATAAATTATTTTTGTATTTAACAAGAAAATTATAAATTACAGTATTCTTAATCCTTTGTTTTTACATAATAGTAGTTTTATTTTCTTGTTATTTGAAAAAAAAATCATAATTTATGATATTGCTATTAATATTTATAATTTACTAATTAGAAAATTCACCCTAGTTTTTAGTGTTTGTATTTAATCAATTGTTTCATGCTAATGTATTCGTTTCAGAAGTATATTGAGTTGTTATTTTATCACTACTTGTCCCAGTCTTTTTCCTATGGCAGTAACGTAGTATGTAAATCATCTGAAGTAAAATAGGCGTCGAACAAAGTTACTTTCTCTGAGAGTAATGTTCAGTCCCTGTAGTGAATAAAGTGAAATTGTCTCTTTTGAAGTTGAATATCACCTGATTTTTAATAAAATGAGTTTTACAAACCAATCTTTATATATATTATGTATTCCATTTTACAAACATGTTTTACCTTTCACCAAATGTATATATTTGTTAAATTTTTATTTTTATTTTGAAGAGGTTGTTCTGGTTTCCAAAAGTATTTTTCTTTCATATAATATAATTGATTTTTAAAATAAAAATTACACAGTTCACATAAACCATAAGAACAAATTATTAATTTTTGTTTTTATCATCAATAGTTAATATTTGATTGTTATATACCTTAGGTACTTAATGATATATTAAAATTCTGATGTCATTATGGTATTAAAAGTATTTTCACACAAAATTTCAAAAAAAATAGTTGGAAAATTTAAGAATAAAAAAATACATATCCACATTACAGAAAGCTTTCGCTCATGCTCTTACGTCATTTACTTATTTATGCATTCCACTTATTATTTTTCGCCTAGACGGTTGTTAACAACTTTTCTTGTGAATATTTTTTTTTTTCATACGGCGATATCTTTTGTTTTCTTAATAGATTTCAGTACAAAAAAAAATGAACTTAAAATAATTAAGTTTAGTTTTAAAACCGCATTAAAATTCAAATATATTTTGTGTATATAATATATGTACACGTATCTGTGCCTACAAAAATACATATCCCCTGACAGACTCATAATCAACGTTCAGCATAAAATATTGAAGATAAATTGATGAAAATTTTAATACACGTTTTTCAATAAGAAATGCTTTTTTGAAATTCCGAGTTTAAAGGATTAAAATGAAGAAACAATGAAATTACTATTTTTTTTTTTTTTTTTTAATTTCTTGATAACAAACGAAGATATCAAATTAAGCTTTGGTGTGTGTAATCCTCATGTAAATATCTAAAAAATCAATCTTTACATTTTTCAAAATTCGATCTTGAAAGGGGTAAAGAAAGTAACTGATTTTGAACAATGATTGTAAATTTTACCCATTTGCAACTATACTGAACTAGATATTTTCACTCGATTGGTCTTGCAAATACCTTTCAGATAAATATCTAAAAACCATTCTCGGGTTTTTTAATTTCGATTCTTTAAGGGGTGCGATGGTGTACGGCGTGGGGACTCAACTAACGCAATTATTGTAACTAACATTTTACTGTATGCAACGTGGCTGGCTGCACCTGCATCCGGTTACATGACTAAAAAACATTAAAAAAAATAAAAAACCTAGTACGGTCAGCTCCTAGTGGTGTTTGTTGGGTACTAAGAACCGAACCAAATACAATTTTATCCGTATTTTTTACGGGTAATCAGTTAATATTTTTAAGATGAAAGCCAACTGTTTTGAAATTTACATTCTTCAGATCATTCAAAGTTTCGGGTACTGTACTGACCGTTGCTCCGAAGAAATTACAATACTGACTTTTTTTTTTATAAATTGATTATGCTTTAATTTTTATTTATCATTATTATTTTCACAAATAAGAGTTTAATAAACATTGGGGGGGGGGGGGTCCAGAGGACAAAGCTCTGACCGGTATATGTCTATCTTTTTTCAACTCATATACATTTCGTACTATATGTGTACATTTCTTTTTAAGATTTTTGAGTAATTACTCATTTTTTTGTAATTAAAAATATAAAATAAGCTTGGCATTGAGAAATTCATTTTGTATTCACGCTCAAATCTGATTATATATACCGCGAACAAAGCCATGACGGGAAATGGTAGTGTTATTATTATCTTTTACGACCGTATAGAATCAATTTAGTCAGTCCAAATAGTAACTCCCAGTACGTTTTCCTCTTTCCGATCTTTGTGCTCTTTCTAATGTTCAAAATATTCGTGTTTTTCTTGTGAGTATGAAGCGAGTGTTTTTGGTCTTGGATTTCTTGTTTAATTTTATCTTATCTGTGGTGTCTTCTGGTGTAAGACCAGTTTCCTTCAGATTCTCTCTAATTTCTTTGTCCATCTGCATCCTGTCTTGTTGTTTTTCGAATTGAGATTGTACTGTAATAGCTGTTTCAGAAAGCTTGAATCTTCTACCCTCATGTCCAAAGAATCCTTGTCTCCTCTTACGCATGGTATCAGTGATGGGTTCTAACTCTTTGTACACGATTTTGTTGGGCAAAATCCATCATCGTGTTTCTGGTACTCTTTATTGATGCAAATTCTTTCAATTCTTCTTTCGATTTTCTGTAATCTGTCTGTCTTTGATTGTTCGTTCAGGTGGAAGAGTCTGTTGCATAAGTGACTTCTGGTTTTACAAATATGTTGTAGTGTCTTATTTTTGCGTTTATTGATAAGCATTTTTTGTTGTAAGTTACCAGGTTAATTTTTGAGCTTTAGTTAGTTTGCTTCTTCTTATTTGGATCGAGATTTTTTCGTTTAGGTTGTTTGTTACTATTTCTTCGAGATATTTAAATTGGATTACTTTTTTGGTTTTATTACCGTTTATGTTTACTTCTTTTAATCGTGTTGATTTTTGGAACATAATTCTGTCTTTTCGAATGATATTTTGAATCCAATTTTATTTGCAATGTTTTGAAGTTCTAATATCTATGATTTAGCTTCGATGTCGTTTACTAGCAGTGCCAAGTCGTCGGCGAAACCAAGGCAGTTTGTTTTGATTTTTCGGCCTATTTTTACATTTGGGGGTATTTTTTGAACCATTCCCTCATTACAATTTCTAGAGCGCAGTTGAATAATAGTGATAAGAGTCCATCATCGCCTTGGCGCAGTCCTGTTTTGATCTCAAATTTTTCCAAAATCTCACTTCTGAATTTTACCTTCGATTTAGGGTTTGCGAAGGTCATGTTTATTAATTTAGTGTGTAGTCCGAGGTGTCTTAGAATTTTTAGTAGGGATTCACTGTGGATGAAGTATAGCTTTGTTGATATCAACAAACGTTATCACATGGTGATAACATACAAGGATTTGAACCTTAAACACTCGACTTCGAAATCAGCTGATTTGTGATGATGAGTTCACCACTAGACAACCCGGTGGGTTGGATACTTTGGTCTGTAACAGCATATCTTACTCCTTAAAGAAGAGAACAGGAAAATACTTATTTTTTTCATTTTTTGTAATAAGCCTACGTACAATACTCATTCATAAGAATGACCGTTTTAAGAAGTGGCCTTTACCTGAAAACATTTATTTATTGTATAAAACAAATAAAAAAAATTTTATCCCATTTGAAATTAATTTCTACAGTGACTGTTTTTAATATTTCGAGCGCTGAACGTAAGAGATAAGTTTAATGAAGTTGGAAATGAAAATATTTTTTTGATGAAATCTTTCAAAATTAATGTTTAATTGTAAGGTATAACTTATACATTTAATTATTCAAGATAACTTAAGCCTTTAGTTGTATCAATAAAACGATGTACAACTTCTTTGTAAACAATTCTATGATTTTTAACATTTATATATTGTGAATTTCGCCATTGTTGCTTATAGAGAAATATTGTAGCTTCTTAGCATTTCTTCGGAGATACCCGGTCGTGTCCCTAAGCCTTGATTTTTTTTCAACGTTACAAAATTCATTCTTTTCCATCAGTAACTGATGCATCAGTCTGTTGTTTCTGAAAAAAAAACAACCGATTTTGATGTCATTTTTTTTTATTAATATTTAAATTTTTCTAAGTTTGAAAACGTTCATCAGGTAAAGAACTGAATTTTTTTTACCTGACTATGCTAAGAGGATGAGATGTTGAATTGGGTGGTATATCCCCCTCTTTTTCATATGATTAAAAAAAATAATTTTTTGTTAATTAGTTTGTTTGCATTTCTTTTTCTTTGGATGTAATCCACTTAAAAAAAAAATTATGAGCAAAACTGTACATAGTGTTAAACAATATAATTCATGCACGGTTGTTTAAAAAATAAATAAATAAAGATAATTTTAATAACATCTGAACATCTTGTTTTTTGTTTTACATATATTCAAACTGACAGTTTTATAAGTTTTATGGCAGTGGTGAAAGGAGAGATGAAATTAAAAGATTGTTTTTTTTTTACAAATAAAGTCATAACTCTATGATTAGGAACATGATATAATTTAATTAATATATATATATATATATATATATATATATATATATATATTTAAATATATTGTGCTCGTGAAAAAAAAATGTAGTAAATGGATGATAATGGTTGTAGACGGAAATTGTTAGTAATAATGTAATAAAGAAGTATTAAAAAAATAATAATAAAATAAAATACATACAATTCATAAATAAATAAATAAGTTCTGATTAATCATATAAAAGAGTAGAAAAAATGCAATTTAATAAATTTATTTAGTTAATTTAATATATCAAATGGGCTACGTGTAGTTAATAAATAAAAATTAAACAACAAAATATTTTTTATAATTAAGTCTTAAAACGCATCAAAGGAAGTGTTCAAAGTGTTCTTCTTCTTCCTTTGTACATTTTCGCCATCATTTAACCAATGAATGCTGGATTTAAAGTATATGAATATATATGCCATTGATGCTATATATCCTATTGAAAGAAAATATATGTATTTCTTTTTATAAAAGTTTTTCTAAATTTATAAATCTGATTTTTCGATCGACAGACAGGCTTGAGAAGATCCAAATCATTTGGATTTGAAGAAAAAACCACATCTTTGATTCACCTTTAATAAATAATCTTAAACGTCAAATCACATGAAATTGATAGCCATTTTATTATTCCTTAGGTCCTATCGATTCAAAAGTTTGGTTGAGGTAGTACTAATTTTAAGAGCGTAGGAAGTTCCTCATCCTACTGCTAAACGTAGGACAGCAGATGCCAAACACATAGTTGAATAATAGCTCAGGAATAAAACTATCTCGCAACATCTCAAGATATGAGTCAGCTGTAATACTTCCGACGAAGAAATCAGGTCTTAATAATGTTTTTTTTTTTGGTCCTATACCACACATGAACTTCAAGTATAATAAATTCCTTCCCCATAATTAGGGGAGAATTTTCATCAGATCAATACAACAAATATATCTTTAATGTGCTATCCAATTTGAAGCATAATTCATCAGAACGTATCACTGAGCTAGAACAATTGATGATCTGTTTCACAAGGGCAATAAATTCCTCACAAAATTCCACCCTTTTTAAAAATCACCTTCACAAATTGCATGAAGTAATCTTGATCGATAACAGTTAAACTTTAATTCCTTGGAATCTTTTGTAAACTGTTCTGCATAGTTCCAGCATAATATAAGCCTTTCTAGCATCCGTTAAACTAAAAATAATTTTTCCGTGTAAGAACTCTTTACTAAATGTGTTGCTCTATAAGTTTTTACTTAGTTTTTAGGCTTATTTGATCGTGAAACATCTCCAACACTTTCAGTATTTTCCCAAATTTTAAGTTCAGCTTATGAAAATAAATGTTGACGGATTAGTAACGGAGAATTAGAAAGTTTTGCATTAAATTCTTCGGGGACGGTAATAGTTTCCTTATTATTGGTCTACTAACATTGAAAAATAACAATTTGTCATTGTCTTATGTAGTTAAACATCATTATTCTCACTAAAGATACCCGAATGAACTAAATAATTGCAATCGGCTGATTAAAATTAACTACGCAATAAAAATTTTCCATCTGTTATATAATTTAAGTTCGCGTGCAGGGAAAAATGAATTTTAATCACGGTTTATTTGAATGTTTGTTACGTATATAATCTATAATATAATATCCGTCATCGTCTATAATATAATAATTGTAATATTTCTAAATATATCGACGTATATGTATTAATTAATTTAATTTCTGAAAAAGTTATGAAAACATGATGTAAAAATTAAAATTTATAAAATGAATAATAAATAATAAAGATAAAAGAAGTGTGATAAAAAACCTATATGGAAACATTCTAAAAATATTACTGTGTACACAGCAATAAATAATGAAAGATACAAAAACCGTACAAGCAAATTTAATATTATTTTTAAATCTTATATTACTCAATTTAACATTTTGCAAGATAACGGCAGTCAAGTGACTGGTGCTACTGCTGATACTCTTTCTACTTCTGTATCCCCTACTAAGTGATAATTATTTATTTGTCATTCTATTAAGAGGCCCCTTGTTGTAAAGATGAAAAAGGCATATTTTAAATAAATAAAAGACAGTGTTTTAAATTTCTATGTATATTTATAAATACTATAATAATGCCTGCATTTGAAGTGGGTCATTACTCTATTTTGGCAATTATAAGGTTTTTTAGATCATTAAGTAGTTAAAAAAAGAATGAAACATATACCGAGTAATATTTAAGTATGAAAACAGCTTTATACTGCATATTCCTTTTTCTGTTTAGCCTCCGGAACCACCGTAGGTATTACTTCAAAGGATGACTGAGGATGTTGAAAGTTGATGATGAATGTAAGATAAGTGTAGTCTTGTACAGTCTCAGGTCGACCATTTTTGAAATGTGTGGTTAATTGAAACCCAACTATCAAAGAACAACGGCATCTACGATCTAGAATTCAAATCCTTATAAAAGTAACTGCCTTTAGTGTGATACTGCACATTTAAGCGGTATTTGGAGGCAAAAAAATGGGGTTGTACATAGTTAATAAAAAATTTGCATTATGGTGGGTTTTTATTTTGTTCTGCCATATTGAATCAAACTTACATTTTTTTAAATAGGAAGGTAAAGTATGACATATGACACATGATTTCAATTTAAAATTATACAAAAAAAAACTATGTTAAACCCGTTTTTTTGTTAATGCCTTCATTATCGAGTTATAAGGATTTAAATTTGCAATGACAGAAAAATCATGTTAACAATAAAACCAGGTAAAACGCGCTGCACGAACAATTTTATTGCATTCTACATTCATAAAGCATACAATAACGAACTTTAAAATAGTGCTATAATATTGAAAAAAGGTGAAATGAGGAGTTAATAAGTTACATTCTTTCAACGTAATACAAACTGAATTATTGTAAGTTAACAGCTAAATGGGCGAGTGATACTAAATAAAAAGCGTATACCTCTTAAGCGTACATTATTTTGTTTAATGTTTAATACCGTGTGATATTAATATCAATGTAAGTAAAACAGAACAAATTTTTCAAAGTAGTAAAAAAAATACTTAAATTTTAATGGCAAACAACCGTAGATCGTTTCATATGAAAATTATTATGTCAGAGAATCAAATTTCAGGTCTGTTAAATATAATTTATTTATTTTGCCCCGTTCCACTAGAATGAAAATAAATTGATAAATAAAAAAAACCGAGCTCCGTAACCGACATCTCAACTTTTCATCCGAAAGGTACTAGAGTTTGAATTCCGGCTAGGCGTGGGGCTTTAAATTGGATAAAAAGTTTCCATTTCATATTCTTATGGCAAGCTTTGAGTTTATGCAGTAAATTTATCTTCAAAAAAAAAGAAAGAAAAAATCAGATTGCGAGGAAGGGAAAGAAGAAAATTCTATTAAAAAAATTCATATCGATTTTATCTTACAATTTGAAAGTAATCAATATCTAATTATTAGGAGTTTAAAAACACTTATTTAATTTATGATGTGAAAATCAACGTTTAAGTCCACCTCATAAAATCTGAAATTGAAAAAAAATCTTAGGAAAATATTCGTATTCCAGACATTCATCCTGTCATCACTTAATATATTAAGGGAGATTAAAAGTCCATCATTATTCATAAGCTTACCTCAACTAAACTTACTGGATCTTTTTTTTTGTACAGCATAAAAAAAAAAAAATATCCCATGAATAGGCTTATAGGCAGAGTCACCTTTACTAGACCGCATAGATATTTACAAATTGTAGTACTTAAAAAGTTCATTACGTCTTTAGCATGAAACTAATAAGCTTCTAGCAAAAACTTCCGGAGAAGTTGAGATCCAGAATAACGAAAAAAAAATCGATAGTAAAACAGGACGATCTAGGAGCTAAAAACAGAATAATTAAATAAAACAAGGAAAGTCCATCTAAAGATTTTCAAGGTTCCCTTAGGTAGTAAGGATCTATCCTGGCCATAATTACTTAGAAAATCAATGACTTTTTACCCACAATTAGCGTAATACACCAACAACTGATCAATTACATTTTAGTCGATCATGCTAAAAAACTTATTTTTGTCTGTTTACTGAAAAAAAATATTTGATAAGAAATACAAATTCAATTTTTGATAATGATTAAATCTCAGAAACGTGTATCTTGTGAAAGTATTCATCAGAGCTATAAATCATCTGGTATCATAATGTAATATTATACGTTCTACCAATCCGAGATGAGAGTAATGACGATGGTAAAAAATACTCAATAAACCATTAATTCTTTTTCAGTAATTCTTTTTGTTTGCATGGTGAAAGTTAAACAAATAGAATTAAAAAAAAGCTATAAATATTACTTCCCTCTCTTATTCTTGAAGTAAGAGCAAACATTCATACTCATATTCAGATTATATGAGATATGAAATATATTCTATTTAATTATTTAATACATCAACGTTTTGTAGTTTAAAATAATAAAATTTTAAATTAGATCTTACGAAGAGGAAAACTTCTGAATAATAAATTAAATTTATACTTATTTATTACATATATAAAAAAATAGTAATAAAAAAATAATAATAATTAAGCTCTTAATTTTCGTTTTATTTATGTTGTGTTATTTTACGTTATACTTGGTACGTTACATCAAAAGTATATTGCTCTGTGTTGAATATTCAAAAGTATTTTTAATATTTTCAATGTCGCATTTATAATTTACACAAAACAAACAGTGTTGTCAATTTTCTTAAATTTAATTATAAGATTTGATAACACACAAATACAAAATGTCACGGTAAATCCTTTCTTCCTAATTAACTAAATAAATAATTCTTTATTCTGATCGGAAAATAATAATAATCACTTCATTGTAAGATAAATTATAAATACAAAAAGTAATTATTATAAGATAAAAAAAATTCTTGCGCAGTTCGGCGCAAGAAGACCGACTTTTCATTTCCGATGCCCACACTATTTCGCAGTCAGGAAAGCACTAATATCAGAGCACAACGCATTACATACGTTTGATTAACCAGTAGACCTTACACACAAGCATCAAGTTTCAACTCACTCACCGCTGTGACTCATTGCATAAGCGCGTATGAAAAATACACCATTACACAGTCAACAAAACTTCAAATTTTTTCGACATTAAATTGAGCGTAACTCAATAACGACTCAACTAATCTTCATAAAATTCTCACACGCACAACTTTAGATTGGCTTATATATATATATATATATAAACCCCAATTTAAGTGAATGGTATTTTCGTACTCTCCATATATCAAAACCTAAAGAAATTCATTTCACCCCCCCCCCCCGCATTTCCAATATACGAACAAAAGTAATACCGTACTTTTCTTCAAAAAGTCTTTAAAAATGTGTTTTAAATCATAATAATTATTTAAATTCAAACACATGAAATACTGTTTAGAGAAGTACTTTAAATATAAAAAATTACTACAAAATAATTCATAATCTAGAAGCCACTATTGAAAATTATTTTGAGCACATATTTTTGTACACGTTGAATGGGATGCAGATAAATTTTGCTTGTTTTTTTTAATTAGTATTATCTAAAAAATTCAGTAAGTAATATTATTTCCGTAAAAGAAAATATGCATTTTAAATAGATCGGTGGGAAGATTTTTCGAATGGTTTGATAATTTATTAGAAATTGCAAGGGAATCACAATAAGACCAATTTTTGAAAGCTGACGTATTGTGTTGTTATATTAAAACAGTTCCGTTATCTGATTTGATAAAAGTAGATATTGTTTTTGTTTTTTTAAGAATAATTGACCTTTTGATTTTAGCAAAGATGGTTTATTAATATACACAAACAAAAGGATAAGTTAACATATTTAAATTTCGAAATATAGGTTTACACGATTAATATTTATGGGCGCTAGATAATGATCTGATTGCCCAGCACTGAACCTTAAAAACCCGTTCTGACTTTATACGGGAATATATGTATTAAAATAAATATATATATATATATATTTTTTTTGGGATGATTAATTCACCATATAAACTTGAAGCTCGTGCATGAGAATATGAAATGGAAATTTCGTAGCGTATGAAAAATACCATCCCTATCGGGATTCGAACCCGAGTCCTCCGGATGAAAGGCCTAAACGCTACCACTCCGCCACGGAGATCGGTATCATTTAATAATGTTGACAAGCTATGCTATATAATTTATTAAAGCGCAAAGCGTTATAATATAAATCCATTATATAATAATTTTGTAGTTATAATATTTATCCAACTATAACAGATTAAAATAAACAGTTTACAAGTATTATACTGCAAAATTAATAGAATCTGTCTACCTTTAAGTAATCGATATAACCTTTACTTAGAATTCTTGGAATTAATTCTTACTTTTAAATCTATAAATTACATATTATTGAAATTTTTTCCTGATATACCACAATACCAATTACAATAAATTGTATTGGAATGGTAAGTGTACTCGTAAGGAACTAAAAATCACGTTTATATTTGAACTATTGTAACTTAAAAAAAAATAATAACAAAAATATCATCACAAACATAAAGTAATAATTCTTTTAAATTAAACAATCTCATTTATATTAATCCTAGCGAAGAAAGATAAACGTTACATTTTTTGTTGTTGAAAATATCAAATTATTTTATCAAACAAAAGAATAAAATTATTTTTTATAAGTTTATTAAACCATGTCTTTCAGCAATTTAATTAAAATTTGCATTACCATCGAATTTTGTTTTTTAATTAATAAAAGAAATAATGTTTGAATCAATATTATCTCATAAATTATTCTAGAAATTCGTATGGTTTTATTATCTGGAATTTTAGATTTTTACTTCCTTGTACGAAATATTGTAATCAAACAAAGCATTGCAATCGCTAAAAATCTCCGTTTTCAGATTTCAACGGAAATATCCGTTGTAACCATCCTTGAATCCATTCTGACTAGTTTCGGCGTGATCTCTGTACGTACGTATCTCGGATAAATAAAAAACGATTAGCCGTAGGATGTTGAAATTTTGGATTTAGGACTGTTGTAACATCTAGTTGTGCACCTCCCCTTTTGATTGCAATCGACTGAACCAAAAGTGTCCAAAAAAGCCCAAAATCAAAAAAAAAATTGACTTTTTTTTAACTGCAGTAATAAGCCCTTATTGAGAGCTTTTCAACATGTTTTCATAAGTTGTACTTATTTTCATTGGTTCCAGAGTTATAGCCAAATAAAATTTTGATTAATGAAATATTTGGGTCTTAGGGGAAGGCAAATTTGTTTGAATAAACCTTCATATACTTTTTTTAACATTTTTTTAATTTAAGTATATTATTAACAATTATTCTCTCATTGTAAAAAAAAAATACGATGAATAATAATTCAATAATAATAAAAGAAAGAAAAAGAAAAATATCAAAAGTTATTAATGAAATACATTATACGTACTTTTCATTTTAAAAATATGTGTATATGTAATTTAATAGGAAGTCATGTAGTGCCCACATCAGATTTTTTATTTTAATTTTTTGACTTAGGTAGACTTCGTTTTTACATAGCCTTCTTTTTTAATAACAGTAAAAGGTTTATCAAATCGAAAAGTTAGTTTTTTGTATGTTCAAATTTTACTCTTCATCAAATGGAGTGATTTTCATACTTTTCTACAGGAAGTTTCTTTAGTGATTTTTTGGAATTTTTTTCACTTAAGGGGACATTTTTTAAGAAATAAATTAATTGCATGGTTACATAAATGATTTAAAGATTTTTTTTTGCTGTCACTGTTGCTTTAGATTACTATAACGAAACAATATACAATATAGATTGGTGTCATTAAGAAATTCAAACATTTTCATGAGAAAAAGTTAAAATAAAAAAACATACTGTCGCATTCCCGAGAGATTTAGCTCACTCTTGTTAAGTATTTTCTAGTTGTCTCTTTTTATTATTTTTTTATTTTTATCAAAATTACTTTTTTTTTTGTACATAGTTTTGCATAGTTTTAGGTCACCAAAATTTTAAATAAAACTAACATAAAATTAAGTAAACTTTATATATATAAATGATAATTAAAGATAACAAAATTTTTCTTTCAAAGACTTTTCTTTTATTGGGGATGAAACTAAAAAATAATACCGAAAACTAAAAAAAATAATAAACTAAAATAATACCAATAAAACTAAAAAATAATACTTTTTAATCCTTCTTTTAATCGACTATTTAAATTGAATTTCTTTTTTAAATTCAATGCTTTTAAAGAGGTCCAAGTTAAAGATTAATACATTTTTGGTGGTTAGTTTTCAATTTTACGACTTCTAAAAAATTAAAAATTAACTGAAAAGTATTATTTTTAATGCAGATATTTTAAAGGTCGGTTTTATTAATTTTTCATTTAGTAAATTGTAAAAAGTCGAGGCATTTGATGTTCACAACGAATGCTTGTGTTGCAGAGGGAGTCAAAACAATATAATATCTATAATTCACGTTTATCTATGGTTATTTTATAAACAGTAATTAAAAAATAATAGCTTACAATTAATTTTGTTTAAAACTACATTATTTAATTACACTGTTATAGAATTATTTTAAGTATTCAGTATCATCTAAGATCATACATGTAGTTAGTTTTATAAATAAAAATTAGCAAAGCAATGCATGGCTTTTCCAGCTACTCTGACAAGTCACGCAATACCTTACACAGCTTTTTCTTTTTCACAGGAAAGGTTTTCCATTTCAAACATTAAGGGTCTGGCTTTTATTTTTATAATAAAATAATTCCATCTTTTTATAAAACAATAACAAAAATGTACTAACACGATTAGAAAACGTTTTTTTTCAACATAATTTTTAATGTTCTTAATAGGACGTTATAATGTTAAATATAAAATTATAAATTTATACTTATAACAAAAATAAAATACACAAACACATATATAACTTTTTATCTTCTTTTTAAATTTTACTTTAAAAAATGTTTTTCTTTAGTCTATTGTAATATGAAATTTAAAATAAAACTTAAAATAGCCTTAAAATAAAATGCTTAATCATTTTATACGCTTATTGCTAAGTTCTAAAAATTTATAAGTATCATGAAACCTAGAGGTTGAAACTATGTTGCCTATTTAAATTTGCGATCAATAAATAAATAAAATTTATAAAGATTAAATTTTTTTATAATAATATAATAATACACAATTTAATAAAAAATCAAAAAATTATAAAACAAAATTTTTAAACATATAATAAAAAATCGAAATTTTTTAAAAAACATTTGTTGTTTTTCGAATCCCCCACTTCCTTGACGAATTCTGAAAAAAATATATAATGATCAATGCTTCATATATAGAAATATTTGAGCCAATTTTGAAGCAAATCTGTTTGGTCAACCCTAAGATATAAGGCCAAAAGCAGTGCGACACAAATGCGTACACCCGTACCCCATTTTTTATATGATTACCGTACTTTCCCCTTTAATCTAGCTATTCTAGCTACATTCGAAACGTAATTAATAAAAATGAATATCTAAGAAAGTTAACAATAAACTGTATGAGGTAAATAAAATAAATTTTATAACTTTATTTATTTAAAAAAAAAAAATGTATACGAGTCCCCTAGAAGCATAGCTTTGTATGATTTACTTAGGTATGTACAAAAAAAAATATTTCGGTGAAATCAATAATAAGTAAAAGAGAAAATTACTTTCTGAAAGTTGATAGCAAAACAAAATTTGAACTACGCTGATAGATTTGAGACATGTGTACTTAAAATATGACTATATTATGTAAAATATGTATTAATAATAAACAAATAACTAAGGTCCGGGTTGTGTGAGTGGGATAGAATTAAAAGAATTCCATAATTATATATATATATATATAATAATACATTAAAAGCACAACAACTTAGTCATACAAATAACATCCGCTACGTTCGTACATATTTACTCGAACTTGTTGATTCCCCGTGTTTGTATAAACATTTCTCAACGTGTAGTAAAATATTTACTTTTTATGTAACAAAGCACAAGTATCCAAAGTTGGTAACTACAAGTTCTAATCGGTACTGAAAATTATCATTGAACAGGTCGATATGATACAAAGAAAATAAACGCCGCTGTTATAATAACATTTAATAATTTTCAGCGACAAACGAAAGTCGTAAGTAGTGTAAAGAATGGTTTAAAAAATGGAACAATTTATCACACATTTATTTACTGAATTATTAAATAAGGGTTTCGTCGCAAGTAGATTTTAAACAGAAATCGCATGGATGAAAAATTTAAAAATGTTACTTGAAAAAATTATAACAACGATAAATAAAAAAATATGAGAGAAGTAATCGGTACAAAATAAAGATTAATGTAAGATAATAAAACTGTTTTTTTTCAGTTACCCATATTTCCTACGAAGATGTAGTTTTTTCCACAATTTAGTTTGTTTAATTATACTAGAAACATGTAAATTTATCTACAAAAGTTTGCGGAGTTAATATATAAAGAGAATTTTAATTATATAAATAATATGAAAATTTTAATATTTAATATTTAAAAGAAGTATAAAATGATGAAAAAAATTTTACATAATAATACAGTGAATAAATACGGATAATATTACTCGTATAATTTATTATTGTTTACTTAAAATATAATTAAAAAGTAAATGTAATTAAATAGAAAGAACAAATAAATGCGAGTTCGTGGCGGAGTGGTAGCGTCTTTGCCTTTTTTCCGGAAGATTCTGAATTCAAATCTCAGTCAGCATTGAAATTTTAAATTGCTATAAATATTTTATACTATATTCACCCTACCAAATCTTAAAGTAATAAAGTAATCGTAAAATAATCGTAATATGAATATGTATATGTATACATATACACATATTATATGTATATGTACACATATTATGTGCTGTTATTTGATGATTAATTATCAAATGATTATGAGAAGTTTTTGGATAGCATTTATAGAATTCTGTCTAGGCAGAATAAGAAGTTTGTTTTGTTGGGGGACTTCAATTGCAAAACTGTATATGCTGGGTGCTCACACAGTAATAGATGCGGTGAATTAATGGAAGAGTTTATGGAATCGATTGATGGTCACTGTATAAATGATGGCACACCGACCTATGAGGCTCGGGGTCATTACTCGATACTTGATCTAGTCATCATTGACAACAGATGGTTGAGGGATCAGTGTGAATTAACAGTCCTGGACAATGATATCGCTAGTGACCATTTTTCATTATAATTGGTCATAAGAGATGTCACTTATACTGCAGTAGAAAGACCTATCGTGATTAGACCCACGGCTCGCCAGGTGGATAAAATAGTCGATAAAGTATCACAAAGACTTAGCACTATAATTGAATTGACACCTGATACCCTCACATCAATTATTCAACAAGAGATGGACAAGGAGATAAGGGCCACCAGGAGTAGAAGACAAGTGAGATAGCGTGCTTTCGCAAAACTCTACAACAAGCTAGGAGGAAAAAGCAAAGACTAAGGATCAGAGGCGGCTCTGAATATGATACCGCAGTCAAGTGTTATATAGAGGCAAGGCGTCAGCTTATTAGGTCTAACAAGAGAGCCAAAAGGGATCATTGGGCCAGACTCTGCGAGGAGTTGGACAATGATCCCTGGGGCCAGGCATACAAAATCGTCACGAAGAAGTTCGGCAGGCGTTTACCGATATTGAGCGAGCATCACGTCAGGGTCCAGTTCAACGAGTTATTTCCATGCGAAGAAGAAGCGATTGTCACCTTACCTGATTTTGAGCCCAGGAGATTTACACCTGCCGAACTGAATTGTGCCATTGGCCAGCTTGGCAACAAAAGAAGCCCCGGCGTAGACAGAATTCCAGCTGCTATACTTAAAGGACTTTTTAAACAACGGCCTTGGAAAATGACGGACATTGCCAGCCATGGGCTAGAGAATGACTGCTATCCGCGGTGCTGGAGAGAAGCAAGAGTTGTTTTTCTCCCCAAGGGTGGAAAGGAACAAGAACAAGTTCGATACAGGCCGTTAAGCCTTTTAAATAATATGAGCAAGGTGATCGAGAAGATGCTTGCCACAAGAATTATTGGAGAAATTGAGCAAGGAGTGGGGATTAGCCAAAAGCAATATGGGTTTTGGATTTGTCGCTCCACAGTGATGGCCGCCAAGAAAGTAATCTCCTGGATGACAGATGTAAGACGCGGCACCTGGAGGACGAGGGGTGTTCCATTGCTTGTCTCATTGGACATCAAGAATGCGTTTGGCTCCATTAAATGGAGCCATATACATAGAGCGCTATTAGCAAAAAATGTTAATCCATATTTGAGGAGGCAAGTAATGAGATACCTCTCTGATAGAACATGCAAGGTGGCAACGCAAGAAGGAGAAATGGAGATAGATATACATGGTGGAGTGCCTCAGGGCTCAGTTTTAGGCCCATTATTATGGGTCTTAACGTTTGATGAGATCTTAAATCTAGACTATCCTGCTGGGGTTGAAGTTATGGCCTATGCCGACGATTTGGTGGTCTTGGCGAGTGACAGGCATGAATTGGAGGCACAAGAAAAGGCCAATTTGGCATTGCAGATAATAAATGGTTGGCTATGTGAAAAGAATCTAACGCTAAATACTGGTAAATGTAATTTTATTACATTTACTGGCAGAAGGATCATCGAACGGCTAAATATCAAGGTCAATGAACAAGTAATAGCAGAAACAGATAGATTAAAGCACTTGGGGGTCACCTTTCAGAGAAATGGTGCATTTACGGAACACATACACGAGGTTTGCAATAGGGCTGATAAGATGACTAAATCTCTTAATATTATTATGACTTCTCAAAGAGCACCTAAAGCGTCTAAAAGGAGAGTTGTTGCGTCCTCGGTTATGTCGTCGATATTATATGCTGTCCCGGTATGGTGGCCTTCAGTACGGATAAAGAAGAACTTGGCACGCTTAGTTAGGACCCATAGGAGACTGTTACTTGGCGTGGTTTCCGTGTACAGGACAGTCTCCTATGAGGCGTTATGCGTTTTGTCAGGAGTGCCTCCGATCGACCTTATGGCTCATTTCAGAGTCGAAAGAGATCAAGGTGTTGAAGTTCATGAAGCGAGGCATAGGCTAATAGAGAGATGGCAGGAGAGATGGAGCACAGCAGGCCCTGGAGACAGGATCAGAAGGCTAATCCCCAATCTAAGGAACTGGATATATAGAAAACACGGTGAAATAAACTTTTACACGTCACAGTACTTTACAGGACACGGTAGTTTTAATTACTATCTGCATAGAGTTGGTAGAAGGGAAACTGCAGCCTGCATGTACTGTGACTGTGATGATGATGTCGAACATACTTTCACTGTATGTCATAAATGGAGGGAAGAGACAGACGGTATTGACTTGTCATCTGATGGACCTGGCAGACTAATCAACAACATGTTAAACAGTGAAGAAACTTGGAAAAAAGTTGAGTTGGTCATCAAAAGAATACTTATGCAGAAAAACAACGATGAGAGGAGACTAGGATTTTAAACTTTAGCATAGGGCAGGGTGGACAGCCTCAGTGGTGAGGGCTGACATGCCGAGGTGTGTCGGTTCCGATGATCCACTGAGGACTCCTAAGGGTTTTTCATTAGGTTAATATCAAGATCGGAGATGTCTCAATCGCCACGTCACGACAATACATGGTATTGACGTGGCGATATACGGATGGGGCAAAAGAACTGACCGGTGGGCCGACCTGCCATGCCGGACTAATAGCCGGTAGGTGGGAAGGCCCATTAGAGTAGAAGAGGCACTTCCCTGGGTGGCGCAATACCAACCAGTCGGACCGGCCCAGGGGAGTAGAGTTCAAAAAAAAAAAGAAAAAAAAAAATTATCAAATCAATGTTCAGAGTGTTAATACAATATCTAAAAGTACCTATAACGCTATCTAAAAGTTGTCCGCAGGGTATTGTTTTAGAACTCCTTCTCTCAGTTGTTGAATTCGATTCTTTTATGCGGTTGGGTTTATCCGATGGATGCCGCGTCATCGCGTATGCGAATGATAGACTTTTGCTGGTTAAAGGCGATTCGAAGAATCGAATTCAGGGCAGCCCACTTGCAATATACTCTAGTTGTGGAGTTTGCAACATAAGATGGTGCTTAGCCCAGAGAAAACAAAAATGATGTAGCTCAACCCAGACTAGTTGTTACACGGCGAAGCCCACCGGGTTGGTCTAGTGGTGAACGCGCCTTCCCAAATCAGCTGATTTGGAAGTCGAGAGTTCCAGCGTTCAAGTCCTAGTAAAGTCAGTTATTTTTACACAGATTTGAATACTAGATCGTGGATACCGGTGTTCTTTGGTGGTTGGGTTTCAATTAACCACACATCTCAGGAATGGTAGAACTGAGAATGTACAAGTCTACACTTCATTTACACCCACACATATCATCCTCATTCATCCTCTGAAGAATTATCTAAACGGTAGTTACCGGAGGCTAAACAGGAAAAAGAAAGAAAAAGTTGTTACACGACGATCTCATGTATCAGTGGTAGGTCATCGAATTAGGTATGTCCCGGCGCAGAAGTTTCTAGGTGTTACTCTTGATAAGAATCTTTGATTCAAGGAGCAACGTTTCATACGCTGCTAAAAAGACTTATTCTGCTTCGGTGTTCGGAGAGCAGTTTGCCCTGATTGGAGGCTTAATTTCAGACCATGCGTTTTCTATAAAAGGGTGTAGGCAAAACTATAACGCTATACGCTGCACCTGTCAGGGTACATCGAATGAAATAAAAATGTTACAGGAATATTTTGTTGAGAGCCTAGCGTTTATGATTTGTGCCTATAGGAGTCTATAGGCGACTCGAGAGACTCTGTTGTCTCTCGAGAGGCAGTCCTTGTTATTTCTGGTATTAAGCCCATTGATATCCTTGCTACTGAGCGCCAATTACGTTATAATGCCAAGAAGGTTGGCCAATTTACCTCGGCGCATAAAAGAAATAAACGACCAAGTTTCCTATTTATGGCAGGTCAGGTGGACTGAATCGTCCGATGGCCGTTACACGCACGGTATATTTCCTGATGTGAGAAGTGTGCAGGTAGTTAGGTGGATTTCCCCCAATCGTCTTATTACACGGTTTCTTTCTGGACAGGTGCTTTTTGAGATAAGTTGACCAGATTTGGTTTGATTAATTTAGGCTTGTGTCCAGTGTGTAATACCAATTTAATTTAACTAAATAACTTGTTTTAAAAATGTTGTAGTAGTACATTTTAAATCCTAAATTTAAATTCTGCCTTAATATAAAGTTAATATAAACAAAACTAATAACTATTATAATTTTTTTCTGTTTGTATTGACTTAAACAGGTAGTATATATAATAGATATTATCAGTTTTTCATTATACTTTCTTCATCATAAATAGTGAATTTTACTTTTTATTCTTAAATTTCTCTAATATTACATGAAAATTTTGAAATATTTAATTTAATATTTTTTAATTTTGAAATATTAGTCGAGCTAATAGAGAAAGTATGAAACTTTTAAAAGCAAACCGATTACTTTTTTAAATTTTAAATATATCACAATCCCAACCTACCACAAGCTGTCAGCATTAAAATTCATTTTAAAGTAACATAACCACAATCATTTTGTTCTAAAAATTATAGAATGCCAGTATATTACGTGTATTTGTACCCGCATATATGTACATATATTATTAAAAAATAAATAAATGCGCGATGTACAATTTCTTTTTTTAAATCATTCAATCGAAGTGAAACTTTCCTTAGCCACAATGCTTTGATGAAAAAATCTAGCTAATTTTTTTATTTCTAGATGTTTTTTGTTTTTAAAATGATTAAAAATATTCATCTGCTCCTTCAAACCACCTGGCGCATGGAAAAAGTACCAGCTACCTAGAAAAAGCTTGCCATCATTCCAATCCAGATGAAGGGCGATAGTCAAGACTGCAAGAACTACCGCGTCATAAGCCTATCAACTGTTAGCAAAGTTTTTATGAAGGTCATTCAGTCATTCCTGCAGAAATTTTGTGAGCAAACAAGCCGCAAGAAGCAAGCCAGCTTTCAACCAAAGCGAAGATGCTGACTAGATATTTCCCATTCGTCAAGTAATGTAAGAAAGAATTCGAAGTAGAAAATAAGCAGTTATTGTTTTCATCGACTTTTGATTTGCCTTTGTCTGCATCGACTGCCCGGCACTTTGGAAGACATTGTAGACAGAATTCATCCCTCTAAAAGATATCAAGCTTCTGCAAGAGAGCTACAATGGATCTTCGAGTCAGATTCGCATGCGAAATGAGTTATCTGATGAGTTTTTGTCATCCGGACAGGAGTCAGCCAGGGAGACGTTGCCTCCCTAATCCTCTTTAACATCGTAGTTGACTCCATAACTTGACGAATTTTTCAGGGCAGAAAAGTAATTCAGTTTGGAAAGGATGGCTTTCTGACTGACTTGATATTTGCCGATGACAGTGGCGTGTTCACCGATAACGATGCTGAGGCCACTGATGTTTTCTGTGTTATCTCTCGCATTGACCAATCTTATGGCCTCAAAATAAATGCGTAGGGTAAGACACATGCACTAACAAGAGACACCTCAGGCGCCATCGTCCAATTGGATGGTGTACAAATTGAACAAGTGCAAGAATTCAAATACTTGGGCTCACTGATTCAGGAGAAGAAAGTAGCAGTTACGGCAAAAATACACAGTCGAATTGGTCAAGCAACCGCAACATTTGCTTCCCTGAAGTGGTGCTTATGGAAACAAAGTAACATCTCGCTAAACACTCGAGTTCGTCTTTTTCGAATTCTGATGCTGGCAATTTTATTGTATGGAGCAGAAACGTGGACACTACTTAAGACAGACAGACCTGAGCAAACTTGAAGTGTTTCAAATGCGATGCTTACGCCAGATCATCAGTCTCACTCACTTCGCTATCACATTCAAAAGGAGGATATCCGCCATCGCTGCGAACACAACCAACATTCGAGGCACAGATTCAAAAACGAAGACTGTGCTGGATTGCCATGTTTGCATACAAACTTCTCTGGCATGAATGACACCCACTGGAGAGTCCAATGAACAGCTCAAAAGAAAACTTATATAAAAAACCGCAGGCTACACCTTAATGAACCTAGGACAACGGCCATGGATCGCCATGCATGGAAGCGTCTTGCTAATGAGGTCAGCCAACCATTGACACCCACAGCAGCGCACGGGCTTATAAGTCAATTCAATCCAAACGCCAGCTAGGGATCAAAAGAAGAAGAAGCAGAAAAAAATGTTTAAAGTTAACGTTTTCAGAAAATAAAATAAAAAAATTTGATTTTTCAGTTTCCATGCTAATAATAATTAAGCTTAGGATGAAAATAAAAGTTGTTTTAACGGTTTCACTAAGAAATAATTTCAGGACAAAACTAATGTTTTTGTTTACTGTGTATATAAAATACTGTCATATATTATTGGGATTATTGTAATAACTCCACCACCTGTGTGTGTGTGTGTGTGTGTGTGTGTGTGTGTGTGTGTGTGTGTGTGTGTGTGTGTGTGTTTGTGTGTTTGTGTGTGTGTGTGTGTTTGTGTGTGTGTGTGTTTGTGTGTGTGTGTGTGTTTGTGTGTGTGTGTGTGTGTGTGTGTGTGTGTGTGTGTGTGTGGTGTGTGTGTGTGTGTGCGCGCGCGCGCTAGTAGTTATACTAGCTAATTCAGGAGAAAATGGAAATAACTTGGGAACTAATTCTAAAGCTTGAAATAAGGAAAAATGTTCATACAAAAATATGTCCGAAAACGCTTTGTTTTTGAGTTACAGCTGGCGAAAAATTTCGTCAATATTTCAGTTCCTCCGGTGAAATGAAGTCATACTGAAATTTTTAAGGCGTTATATAAGGGGTAAAATTTTTGACGGTTTCTTATGTTTCTTGACCTGAAAAATCGAATAAAACAGAAATATTCGATGGCGAATAGCACGTTTTTTTACGTTTGAAATACAATAACTTGTTAAATGACTAATAAAATATAAATGTTATTAACAAAACTTGTTAATTAATTAATGTATAAAGTTTTTGAAAAACAAAAAAAAAATTATAAAAAAAATAAAATTAAAAACAGAACAATATTTAACTGAAAAATGTTGCTTTTGTAAAAATTAAAAACAGATGTTTTTAATTTTTGCAAAATACCACCATTGTTATGAATCCACTTTTCAATCCAGTTTCCTTAATTTTCTGTCGCCAACCTAATGATATCTTATCATTAAATTAATGTAACAAAGTTAATTTACGTCAAACATAAAGTAATGTGTTTTCCAATCCCAATCTTTTGCCTTTTACCTCCACATTTCTCAAAAACTACAAAACACAGTACAAAAATACAGTACTGGGACCTATTTTTTTTTTCGGGTGAAATTTTATACAAAATCACGAAATTACTCATTAATTAGGATTACAATAATTACAGTCTAGCTTAATTTTACCAAAAGTACCGAAATCACAGCATAATATTTTGCCAGTCGACACTCTCTAATAAAGCATTTAAACACCTATGTTTGTAAAAACTTTCTTCTTTATTTTCACCAGTAGAGTGTAATATTTTGAAATTCATCGACAGAATATTATTGTCTTTAACAAATTTTTTAATTGTATTTTAAATTAATTGGTGAAAAGATTTTTTTAAAAGCATTCTTCCATATGCTTTTTTAATAAATATTAAAAAATCCTATGGAAGAATAACGTGGTCCTTTTTTGTAAGCCAAAGAAAGTACTGTGTTAACACGGAAATTGTTCAGCTGTCTGATTTGATAATATTTAAGATTGTATTGATATTTAAAAATGTAAGTTAATAACGTTATTTTTTTAAGAATTAGTAATTATTCTTTGTAGGAAAGGTTGCAGATTCATAAATATAAGCAAATGGATAATTTAACATTTTTAATTATCTAAGTGTCGATGTATAAATCCGCCAAGTTGGTCTAGTGAAAACTGGTCATCGCAAATCAGCTGATTTCTAAGTCGAGAGTTCTAAGGTTCAAATCGTAGCAAAGGCAGTTACTTTTTTACGGATTTGAATAGTAGATCGTGATACCGATATTATTTGGTGGTTGGGCTAATTTTTTTTAACTTATAAACTTATTCTGACTCAAAAAAGGAACATAAACAATCAAATCCATTTATGATTCAATATTTATGTACCTATATACAACCCACTGTACTCTACGAGATCAATTTAATACGTGAAACGATGTATTTTTATAGATATAGATTTTTTTACTGGTGCAAAAAGAAATGTTTGAAGCCGATAATTAACTTATCAGCAGTTAAATTTTTATGTACTTTTCAAAGCGACAGCGATATCTTTAGCGCTCAATAGAACGGGAGGTATATTTTTTCGGAAATTGAAAATAAATTTACAACTTCATAGTTCATTTCACGCTTGTTTTACGAGTAAAACGATCTAACGGCGTATAGCCGTGTTTAATTTATATGTTCAACGGAAAGGGAAGATGTTCGTTACGCAAGGTCAAGTCGCTAAAAATTAAATGCTGCGGATTAGACACAATGGTAAGACGGAGTATATAGCTTTTACTAAAGAATCGTGTGAGGTATGAAATTTTGCATTCACCAGCAAACATAACCCGACTGAGTGATTTTAATAATAATTTTTCGTTTCGTTTTCTCAGTAAATGAAACTTTAATATACAACTTTGACTATAAATACGTCAATGTCAATCGGCATTAGAATATTATTTTACGTTTTTCTAGTGAATAATACGAAATTATAATGTAACTTTAGTACGGTAATTGGCGAGATTGCGGTAAATAAATGTTTGTTTATTTTTTCACGGTAAAAAAAATTATTTTAAATATCAGTTTCTCTGACTATCGAATGTAATAATCTCATTTTTTTCATTTTTAACTTCTCTTGTTTCTAATGCAAGTTTATCATGCAGTAATATAACATTCATTCTTTGTTTATGTTCTGCTGCATCATAATTGTACAATAAATCTTAATAATTTAGTAGCTAATCGGATCAGAAAGGTTTTAGTGGTGTTTTTCTTTAAAGAATTAGTCAGATTGCAAAAGATTTAAGCCATCATCTCTATATGACATAAAAATAAGCATGTCAATTTTTTTTTTATATATTTATACGGACAAATATTATGTTTTAATTATTACCACATATGGCAAAACAACTCCATAAATCTCTATTTAAAAACAACAAATTGCTTTACAAATGATATTGCTTTTATATTCAAAACAAACGTGATAACAAATTAAATGGTATATTCTGAAAGTCATAATCTAAAATAAATTTGTGTAATATTCTAATAAAATTTTTACAAATAATGAAATTCCGCTGTAAATATTCAATCCTTTTAAAATTTTAAAAAAGTTAACCTTTCCCTGTAAATTATATCATTTTAATTTCAAATGCATGCATATTTTAATCAGTAATATAAAAATCCATGCGTAAAAAGTTAATAATTTTTTTATTAATTTTTATAACAGCAGAAGCTAATATAAGAAAATGTAATAATTAAAATACCGTCATTTAATAGATTGTAATAATAGTGCAATTTAGTGAAATTTTATTTGCTTTTTTCCTGTCATAACAGTCATATTACGAGCGAAAAAATAATGAAATATGACACACACGATTCTAATCCTTTCAAAACAAAGCCGATAAAAAATAAATCAATGATCAATACACATAAATACTTCCTTATCACAGATTATACTTAAATTCCACCGCCTTTACAGATTACTTCATTAACTAAATAATCAGAATGGCCTATTTCCTTAACCAATCAAAACTACGAGCACGATTGACCAACGAAAATGTTACTAATTTACACCAGTCACAACTCTAAAAGAAGCTGATCAATTATTATTCCGTAAATTCCAGCAAATCATTATCCCGGTTTTTCTATCCAATCATAAGGTGTGAATAAACTTACCAATAAGAACACATCAAATTTGACCGATTAAGTACGTACTGTCCCTCAATTCTGTTAACACTATATCATAAAAACACGTAATGCAATCATAAAAAATTACATAAGAATTATCTGAGAATTATCCAAACAATTAATTTTTACCTAAAACAAAAGAGAAATATATCAACACCATTATTTTATCCAATAAGCATAACAAAATTACTTGTTGAGATAAAATTTTACTTCAAATGAGTACAATCATTTCACCTCTTAATGGGTTTCTCCGTACATTATTATATAAAAGTTGAAATCTTTTCATGATAAAATTTATTTAAAATGTTTTATTGTTACTATCAGTTTAGAAGTGAAAATTTTATTAATATTATATTAACAACTAGAAAAAAAAAGTTGTAGGTAAAATGAAATTGACTGTCAACATTGGTGATTAATACTTATCAAAAGATTCAAAATGTTAAACAAATTTTGATATTTTTTAAATATGACTTTCGTTTGATGATTTTTATGTAGTCTTTGACACAATATTAATAGCAATGGGACAGCTGATCAATACTTCTTCAGTACAAGGGGGGTTATCTCTACAATTTTACCAATACAATTATTTTCCGGTGCAATCTGTTACCGCTCGGTAGGCAATTTACCTAATTTTTTAGCATTATATATACCTTACATATAAATAGAAAGTTTTGGATCTCTCTGTGCTTGTTTGTAACTGTATCGGGCGAGAACCAACAGACCGATTGCTTTCAAATTTTCAGGATACATTTGTGTTATCCCAAGTAAGGTTTTATGCCACACATCGAAGCCGTAGTTCCTTGGTCGTTGTCATATTAAAGATATTCTTTATAGAAAAAAACAAAATAATCCTTTTACTTCATTATATTTCTATCACTATGACAACAGAAATATAATGAGGTAAACTGACCTAATTCTTTTTTCTTCAATGAATATCTGTAAAATATTTAATAATATTCTCACAATCACGACGATAACGAACGAGTCGGAGGTCCAGGGGGTGGAACCCTCTGAGTAGTGTATATAATTATATAAAGTATGACAATAAGTTACATTTTATTTTTATTTCATCTTTTCGTTTTGTACACAATTGAAGCAGAGGCCAGTATTTTATTTTGTGCTATTTGCTATATTACCCTGTTTACTTTATATTTGCTTTATCGTTATTGAGTATGATATGTTGATCAAACATGAACGAAAAAAAAATGGTTCAGTATGAAACTTGCAAAACGAATTAATGAATGAATGGATGAATGATTTTAATTTTTTTGTAAAATGAGATATAATCAACTAAAATAAAAATAATCAGCTTAATTATTCTTAATCAAACTACTAATTATAGGATAGCTACCTATCCTCTCTTTACTTGAAATATTTACCAGGAAACTTCTTGACAAAAACAGATTTTAGGATATACATAACCAAAAGAAAAATAAGAGGATTAAAAATTAAACCCGTTTTTTAAGAAGTGATTTTTATTTCTTTTACTTTTTTTACTTCCTTAGAATAATTTTTTTAAAAATTCAACAGAAGAAATAATATTTAAAAGAGGGGATAATTTTTTTCATTTCCAGTGGGAAATAAAGATTTCATCCTTCTGTTGGGAAATTGTTTATATATATATATATATATAAATATAAATGCAGAATTTTTTTTATTACTTCCTTGTACGAAGTAAAGGAAGTATTGCGATCGCGAAAAATCTCGGTTTTCAGATTTCAACGGAAATATCCACTTTGACTAGTTTCGGCGTGATGTCTGAGTGTACGTACGTATATATCTCGCATATCTCAAAAACGATTAACAGTAGGATTTTAGATTTAGGACTTTCGTAGCATCTAGTTGTGCACCTCCTCTTTTGATTGCAATCAACTGAACCAAAAGTGTCCAAAATAAAAATAAAAAAATTGGATTTTGGGCTTTTTCTTAACTGCAGTTAGAAGCCTTCATTGAGAACTTTTCAACGATATCTCATGTGATACTTATTTACATTGGTTCCAGAGTTATAGCCAAATGAAATTTTAATTAATGAAATATTTGGACCTTATAAGGGGTAGGAACATCGGTTCGAATAAGACTTCATTTAAAAAATTTTTTTTTTTTTTAAATTTAAATTTATTGATTTATTTATTTATTTTTAACCTCTGAAAAAACAGTTTATGATAAATAATAATTCAATAATAACAATAAAAAAATATCAGTTATTAATGAAATAAAATTTTATGTACGTTTCATTAAATAAAAAATGTGTATATACAATTTAATAAGCGTTCAAGAAAGTCATGTGGTGTCCACATCAAATTTTATACTTATGTATTTTAGCGTAAAATTTTGGGGATATGTAAACATTATTTTTTTTAATTTGTACAAAACATTTTTTTTTAGAAATTTTACTGTGTGTTCTCTACCGGGGAATAGATAAAAATTAGTATTACATTCAGAAATCCCGAATAATTAATTTTGTTTACACATAATTTATACAAAAAAAATTGTTTACATATAAATATAATATGCAATTATAAGTAAAATATTTTTTTCAGAATTACGAGACCCTGGATAATCATTAGCTTGAAATATCGATCATAATAAGAACAGGGTTATATTTTTAATTTCTTTTATCAAAAATCCTTTGAAGTTAAGTATTACAATAACTTTAAATTAAATAGCTATTGATAACGATTTTAATTAACATTTATTTTTAAAATTTAGATCAAATTAATTTTTTATAAATTTTTTTTTTGAACGTGATCGTATATATTAATGTCATTGTAGATCGTTTGTGATCGATTAAAAAGTTTAGAGATCACGGCCATTAACCTATACTTACTTTGATTTTACTATTATTTGTATGTGGGAGTGGGGGAGAAATTATCTAAGGTACTTTGACGAGGGTGTGGAAAGGGTATACGATAAGGTAATCTAGAGTAAGTTCTGTTATGTTTTGCAATAATTATCGACCTTTGACCCAAAACACTTTGAAAGACCTTAATGAATTTATTGTTACACATCTCTTTCTTAGTTGTACCATACTAACCTACTTATTTCTTACCGCACTTCTTAAATCCGAGTCATGGCCAATCTTACAAACAGGGCAACTCAACTTAAATACACAAGATTTATCGTATTTAGTTTTTTACATAGAAATAAAAGTAACTAGAAGATTATAATCTGAAAACAGGTTATCGTTAAAATTTTTGTTTCTCATTTAATTTACTCGTTAAATGGAAGGAACTTTATTCAAAATATTTTTTTTTTAGATTATTTTGCAAAACTCTGAATTAAAAAAAAAAAATAATAATAATTTTTGTACTAGGTGTTTCCACCTTTTAACGGTATTCTTTGTAAAATTGTTGACAAGACATTAACAGAAATACTTGTTTTACAGCCTTGGACATAATTTAATATAACTGATTTTTGCATAACATGAACAAAAAAAAATTTAAATGCTTTTGAATTTTACCTTATCAGTGGGTTTTTATTTTTACCTTCCCAGCTACATAGTTACACTATGTAGCTAGACGTTATTCTATATGAGGGAAAGTAATGCTAATCGGGTCGAATTTTGTATGTCGGGATTTTTACAGATCATCAGCCCTCTTCAATCAAAACGCACAACTTTAAAATTGAAAAATTCCAAAAGGATTAATGAACGTACATACATATGTTGGCCTGCTCTTTCCTTGATATTTTCAGAGTGGGTGGACTGATTTGGATGAAATTTGTCATTTTATGAATCTATCATCTACAAATTTTTTGGTTTCTTTATATGGAAAATTGATGCCATTTATTTTTAGCCACAACTGGTCGGTCAAAGGAATGCTGAGTACGGTCACAATGGTTCCCATATCTCAAAATTTTACTCACATTTTTTCACATAACCTAAAATGTCCTTTAGATAGCTGAGATATATTTTTTTTTGATGATTTTTGGCCTTTTTCAAACTCCCATAAAAGGGTTGGGAAAAAACACTTTTTTCCTTTTTTGTAGTTTCTGGACCCAGAAAGTTACATTAGATTAATATGTCACTTTGGTTATGTATTTGGTAAATTTCATTCAGAGGTAGAAGAAAATAAGTCCAAATTTTTCACTTACCGTTAATTGTTTATATTAGTTTTCATTTTCCTTGATATCTTCAGACCAGATCAAGTAATTTATATGAAATTTTTATGATTATTTTTGTGAATGGATCATTGATGTCATTTAATTTTAGTTACAAATTGGTAAGGAGGTGGGAGGATCCAACCAAGGATTCTAACTCAAAATTTTACTCAATGAGTAGAATAATTTTTTACTTACTCACTTATATATTTTAATTTCCACTAAATTTCCCTACTAGATAGTAATGCAGTGATAGGAACCTCTTGGCATCCAGAGATGAATAATTTTGCCGATTTTAATTTAAGCTATGATTTTTTTTTTTTAAATATTAGCTTCAGTAATAGGCTTCAATAAAGAAATATTCTTAACCAAGATGAGGAATTAATCTCATAAATTTTGATAGAGGATAATTTTTATAGTTTAGACTTTATATTGAAGCTAATGGAAATAAATCAAACTAGATTTTAAGCTGATGTATAGTTGTAAAGGTTTGTTAATTGTAATAATGTTGTAGTATTATAACTATCATAAAATTAAAGAGAACATTTTTTATTTTCAAGGGATACTTGTCCAGTTTTGGCCAAAAATGCGTCGCAAACGGAAAAACTATATTGGTTGATAAATCCATGCAGATATGACATGTACGCACGTCCAAACCCATCATCATCATCATTACATCCAGAAAAAGATCATTCTAATAATGAGACTGATATTATTCCACCGTTTGACACTAGGCCTACAGAAGTCTTCTGTCGTATATACGTTTATTTTATAGGATCTATTGAGGACCAAAATTTGGTATGTAAAAATATTTATTGTGTTTTTTAATTTTAATAATTTAACTTTTTTAAATGAAGAAAAAAATAATTCGCTGTTACCATGTGTTTGTGTAATGGTATGCCCACATTACATATCTTCCAAAGGGGATCTGAAAAAATGTTTTATTTATTCCAGCTTAGTATTTCCCCACGCCACTCAATTCTAGACATGGCTCTCCAAAATTTGGGATAAAGAAGCACTTGGCTTACCTCAGATGGTTCTTTAGTATCTAGAAGAAAAGCAATATGTTGCAACAAACATTTAAGCTCATTTTTTCAAAATTGTTGACCAGTAATGTACTGCTTCCATCTTAAGATTGTGTTATAATGGGTTTTGAGGAAGTTCTGGAATTGGAAGAAAGGAGTCTTTACCAAATACATGAATTTCCTGAGGAATTTTGGGCAGGATATATGCCACTATCTGAAAGAGGCTTGAAGCTTCTCGTGGCAGTTGCTTGTCTTGTTTCCTGGTCCATGGTTTATTATCTCTTTATCATATACAATTCTCTCGTATATTCTTGATCCTTTTCTTCTTAATTGTTTTTCAGTGGGGTTTTACACCACTAGAAGGTCCATGTTATGGATGTACAAATCTTTTGAGTTAATACTCTCTTAATGAATGAGTAATTTGATGGGAACAGTTATACATTCCTGTCTGGTACCTGCCTCTTTCTGTGTGACAGCTGTACAAAAATTGCAAACTGGAGCTAAAGAGTTTATCAGTTTAAGTCTGGCCAACTTACCTCTGGGTGCATAAAAGAAACAGACAACCAAGGTTTCAATTTTAAGGCAGGTCAGATGAACTGAATCATCTGATTGCTGTTACATACATTTTATTTTTTCTGATGTGAGAAGTGTTCAATTGACATATAACACAGTTTCTATCTGGACATGGTGCTTTTCGAGATAGATTGGTCAAATTTGGTTTGATTAATTCAGGCTTGTATCCGGAGTGTAGGGCCATTGATGATGTGCGCCATGTTTTATATGTCTACCCCAGGTACAAAACTGAATGTACCAAAGTAGTTAGATAGCTTGTGAGGATTAATTCTGATTTTGATCTGCAAGTTATGTGGAAAACTGAAAGGGTATGGAACATAGTTGCTGGTTTCCTGAAATTCTTAGCCTTGCAAAGGATAGTTGAGGGGGTCTGATTCTGTTATGGATGTATAGGTAGAATAGCAACATAGGTGGCTAGGGGCCTGCCAGTTGCTTACTTCGCCAAGATAGGCATTTTGGCATCGAGTTCCAGTTAGCTGAGGTATTTACGATTAAGATGAGAATGGATTTGTGAAGAACTCTGTGATGGAGCTGCAGTGTAGAATGATGTAGGCATTGACCTTGCTCCTGAAAGCAGACTAGAGCAGAAAGAGATATAGGGTATGTTTTCATTAAAAGCTTATTAAATTTGTGAATTTGTTCTTAATTTTTAAGTAAATGAAAACGAATTTGAGTAAACTGAATTGTAGGACAAAATTGTTGTTGTGATCAACACTTGTTTTGTTGGTATGAGAGTAGTATATTTGCTGTTCAAAAATTCAATCAAGTAATGTTTTGAGTGCATAATCTAATTAAAGTTAGATATGGGAGGAGTATTTGAGTGAAACCACTGGTGTTAGAGGAAGGTGGGGGGGGGGGATAGCGCTTCAACAAATTGGTTAATTTGTCAGTTTAACATTGTAAATTATGGTAGATAGTTGTGGATGGAAGAAGCCATAAACAAAGGTGATAATAAGTTGTATAAATACACTGATTGAAATGTCTGCCAAGACATTTGTATCAGTGGAATCCTGACTAGAGGCCAAACTGATGTCTATGATTGGTATCATGTTTAGAGAGTTTATAAGACAACCTCCAGTAAAGCCCATCAGGGCTAAGAACAGAAGGGATGGTGTAGTGACTAGGATCATCACAAGGTGGGTGTCTTTCCCTACAGGAATCAGGATGTCTTCAAAACTACATTAATATATATTAGACACACACACGCCCACGGGCATGATTATACATAATTTTGATTCATAATTTAATATAAACAAGATATTAAAATGTTTTCTGAATGCCCCAGAAAATATGGGAATTTTAGAAGAAATAAACCATTTACAGTAATTTATAAAGAATAATTGTATTTTATACTTATTGGTAGGTGCTATAGCCATGGAGAAGCCTGGCCTCTTGCACTACTTTCCTCCAAACCCCAATTCTCAACAACTCTCCTCCATCTCCTCACTCATATCCTCCTCAAATCATCTTTCACTTCATCCAACTACCTCCCTCTTCTTCTTCTGGTTTTCCAGCAGATACTTTTCTAACTGTTCTAATTGTATTTATAAATTATTCAAATCTATGGTACTGCTAAAATATATCAACTTGTTTGAAACAACTGTGCAAATTAAATTAAATTGCTAACAAAATTTAATGAAGTCAAAAAAACACTCTTATTTACAGAATATAAGAAAATTTAAGAATAAATTTAATAATTATTCTTTTGGAATTATATAATAAATTTCATACAATTATCTTTTATAAAACACAATAAGAATTTTTTTATACAGTTCTTTCTTCTTTACTCACTTTTTCACTTTTAGTTTTGTAGAGACTTTCATGTTCATTTTCCTTTTTTATTTTATTTTTAGAGATTTCTATATTAGTAAACACAAACGTATTGGATATTCATTTCTGTTGTAGATATAAATCTAGAAATATATATTTCTAGATTTATAGATTTTATGATTTAATGATTTTATGACACAATCATTATTATTATTATTATTTTAAGTACTCAATTTTATGACTATTTTGCAGCTACATTTTCATAATAAACTAATATTAGTATTTTGTTTTTTTTAAATAACATGAGCAGCAGTTTACAGCACACATTGTTATTCGATATCGTTGGCTGGATGAGCGATTAGCCCATGATGGGAGTGATACTCTAGAAGGTGAAGGAATTTTACGAGAAAAAGTTTGGACACCACATTTGTATTTAGTCAATGAGCATGAATCTCATGTCATGGGTTCTAGTCGACCAGATGTTCTTGTCTCTATACAACCTGATGGAACTGTTTTATATTCAACTAGGTATGGATGGTAAAAATTACAACTTTCAGATTGAATATATGCTTAGAATTATTGTACATGTAGTATGTAGTAATACAAGGTAATTTGTAATAATTGATGAAAACAATTAGGAAACCTATAAATTGGATGCATTTTTATCTTTTCATGAACTATGAAAGTAATTTTCACCTAAATGAATCAAACAGCAGTTCAATCAAAAACAAAAATATAGCAACTTCGTTTTCATCCTCTCCTATAAACAGTTAATTTTGGGACAGGATTTAGAAAAGCACCTTCTGTTATCCATTCATCTACATCTTATCAAAAACCTTACTGATAGCATATCCTCTTCCCATATTTTCCACCACATGATCCAGTTGATTGAGCTGGTGGATGACTGGAATCTCCAATACTTCTGCTGTCACCTTTCCTTAAACTTCAATATACTCATGTCTGTTAAAAAAATTATAAATTATAAATGAGTACTATTTCGCTATGGAACTGTTTTTTATAATTTGCTGTTTCTAAAAAGAAAAGTAATAGATCAAGAAAAAACCAAAAATTCATTAAGAAAATTCATTAAATAAGAAAATATTTTTGAAGTTGATGAATATTAATTAATATATGCGTTAAAAATAAATTATGTACAATGAAACTGAAGTGTTTACATTATTTACTACAAATGTATCAAATTAAAGTATGTCAGCAGTTTATTTTATTCAATTATGCAAAAATTAGTATACAAAACTGTAATTTTACCAAATAGTGAATAAATGTAATTTAAAAATCTCTTAATCTATGATGGTCAATAATAAAAATTTCAATAAGTGATTACTTTTAGGATGAATGAAACCAAATTTATTCTGATATGGTAACATAAACAGTAACCTAAATCCCCATTTTCTTTTGGTATCAGCAGTCATTTTACTAATTAGATGCACTTAACTATTCCTTTCACTTCTGTGCAATTTCATTGCATCAACATTCATTTTCAATAAGCTGCTTCATGTATTTTATCCGTTTTTACTGTCTTTATCTTCTACATATTCTTCTAGAACCAAATTTACTAAACTTGGATGCTTTAATATATTACCTCTGGACCTTATGACTCTTATAACAAGATTCTTCCCAAAATTCTTTCTAGTTTGATTTAAAATCTTTTAATTTTATAATTTATCAACCCTCATAATATTTGGTATTCTTCTGTAACAACACATTTCTTTATTCTTAAATCTTTATTCTTTGTTTCTTGACTTACTTATCATTCATCATCCTGTTTTGCTATTATGAAACTTTCTGTTATAAGATATGAGAGAAGAAGGATTGATTAAAACAGTGCTAGAAGGATCAGCAAAGGTGCAAAAAAGAACGAGTTGGAAAAGAATAAAAATTATATATGATCTAAAAGGAAATGGTAGCTATCAGGATTTTAAAACTTTCGCTGGGATATACAAAAGAATGGTGATGCATGTTCATGAAAAAGAAATGAAAATGGATTTTTATAAATGTTCATGAAAATGGATTTAAAATAAAAATGAAAACATTATATTTTTAACACCGATCTCTTTGGCAGAGTGGCAGGATCTCTGCTTATCATTTGGAGGTTCGGTTCAAGTACCAGTTATGCTATGGAAAAAATGTATTTCATTATCAGCCATTACAGTTGTTGCAGGGTGTCAGCCAAAACAAAACAAAATATAACAAAAACAAAATACAAAGGAACGACTGCTATTGGGTTTCCTCTCCTTTAATTCATTTATAGACATTCAACATATCTATTCATTTTTCTGAGGGAACAAGCTATAGATGTTTAATTGTCAACAGAAAAAAAACTAAAATGGTGTAATATGTTCTCTGGTAACAAGATAAAATATAATAACACAAGGTAGACTGGATAATTTTATAAATCCTAATAAATCATTCCATGTTAAGTATCACAACAATAATGGGTGGAGGCAGCTGACATGAGTCACTACTCACTCCAAAAAACAAAAAAACATAGTGGTCTCAAAAATAACAATAACTGCATTCCAGAAAAACTGTTCTGTAAAAAAACTAGTTCTAGAAAAACTGAGAAGTAAAATGATTTCTCTTCTCTGAGCAAAACATACAGGTGGATATAAATTGCCAATTTCACTGAAATACGGATGATATTCAGTTCTATATTTATACTCAACTATTTCACTATAGAAACTCATAAAATGAATATAATTTCTCTTAGAGATAGCAACTTTGACTGGTGCTTCATGTATCTCAGCTGATTTACATGCATCATAGCCATAAGAAAGACTGGGACAGATAATATAATAAAAAATTAATGTACTGTGAAACAATATATTATATAATTACAGAAACTTTTTAACTGTTTTTCTTTTCATAAGAAAATAAGTAAGGTTTAAGACAAATAGCAGTTTTCATTTTATTACTGAGATGGGTTAATCTTGAATCCTAAGCAAATGACTGAAACTAACTTCATTGTAAGCTTTCTAGTATATACTTTATTTATTTATAAATAAATAAATATGTAACATTCCTTTTATTTTCATTTATATTGCTTTTATGTTGTTTAATAATTGTGTACTGTTATTGTTTTTAGCTAATTTATATAATTGTATAACATTTTCAGGATGAAAGTTACATTATTGTGTTTAATGGATTTGAAAAAGTTTCCATTTGATTCACAGACATGTCCACTTGTCTTAGAAAGTTGTGAGTATTTTTTAATGTATGCTCTCTAACTTTAATTGTTTGTAAATGTTTTACCATGTGTAGGTATAATTAAGCTTTTAATAATGTGAGTAAATTTGTAAATATATAGATATGATAAAATAGTTTTTGATGTAATTATTTATTTGGTGCATGTAAAAGAAATGCATATAAATAAAAATCATAAAAACATTTGTCTGCCAAGATAAATGCAAATTTAGGATTTACAGATTAATTTTATTTCTTATTGGTATTTTGTTTTTGATTGGAATAAAACAGTACATTGAATTTTTTATGTATTTTGTTATTCATTTCCCATTGTGTATATAATTTATTCATGAATTATAAATCAATTCAAAGAATGCTCTGCAAAGTACTTTCACTCTTAGTTGATATGCAGTAAGTCTAGGCTTAGAATGATGGCTGTCTGAAATTTCTAATTATGTATATGTTTTAAATTTTATTAATTTACTTGTGTATGTAAACATTTATTTATCCATACAGTTTTTATCTTTTACACTTTCTTCTATTATTAAATTTATTAATCCTGTTTACCTCAACAATTTTCACTTGAGAATTTATCACAGATTTCTTTTTGCTCAATTGTCTTGCAACCTCTTGCTTTAAATTTTGCCAGTCTGTCTAATTGCAACATTTTTGTATAACAACACATTTAAAAAGCTTCTATTTTTTTATTTATAATTTATTTATAGTTCATGTTTTTTTCTATCATAGAGCACTTCATTCCATACAATGATTACTAAAAATTTAGTTTATTTTTATTCCAAACAATTTTCATATTAAAGTTCTAGATTTATGTTTCGTATTAATAAATTTCTTCTGTCATGAAGATCACATCTTCTTATCACTCTTTTCTGTACTAGAATAATATATTTCATATTACTACGTAAAAATGGAAATTTGTAAAATATTAAATATTATAAAGTATTACGTATGGAACAAAGAAATTATATGATATTGTGTAGGTACATCCTGTTAATCCAAATTTTGGTTTGAACTTTGTCATTGCTGTAAACAGTTGTACACAAAATCTGATCACCACTGATGAATTGTCCAAGACTTAGTCTTATAGGATAGACTGAAAATGTGGAGTATTTAAAATGATAGAGAATTATAGTAGTACTGCTAACTGTTTATAACACCAGTCATTAACTGGTTTCAACTCACCATTGCTGTATACAAAGCTATATAAAGCACCAATGAACCTACAAGTTGAAGGCTAATGGAGTAAATATTTAAATTTTTCCCTCGTAGAAACTATACTACTGGATATTTTTTAAGAAAGTCACCAGATATATTATACTTCATACATATACTGATGTAATTTAATGTTTATGTAATGACTAATAAGAAGCATAACATGGTCATAGGAGATTAAAATGTAACAGACTGATAATATGTAGAACATTAATATGAAGATTTTTGTTTAAATAGGGGCTTATAATACAAGCCAACTTGTATTAGACTGGGAAGAAGGGTCACCAGTCTCTGTAAATCATCGTCTTCAATTAACAGAATATAGTCTTGTCAATTTTTGGACAAATTCTAGTGAAGTTGTTTATGCTCCAGATACTAAACCAGATGATGTTTATGGAAATTTACAATACCATGGAAAATTTGGTAAGTATTTTTAATAAACTTGGTTATTTACTTCTTATTTATTTAATACAGTTTTTTCTAAATCAAGTTTATAAAAAGAAAAGAAGTACTGTTAAAATTAGTTCCATATTTGGTGTAATTAAAGTTCTGTAATGGAATTTTAGAATGTGATTGTAGGATAATACTCTGGCAAATTATTACGATTTGAAGCTTAAATAAATATTTACTTAATACAAGTGTGTCAAAAGAATTTAAGGAAGACCTAGTTGAAAATCAAATTTGATTTAAAATTTGATCATGAAGTATATTATTTTGATTTGCTATTCAAACTGAATTTTTAATCAGACATATAAAAACTAATAAATTGTTGACACTATAATAAGTCCAAATAGGAAAGAATCAGATTTAAAAGTGACTAATTCTGGTTTGTTGTTTGTGTAATACGTGTCAGTATTTCAAAAGATCTTTCTTTCCATCATCAGAATTCTATTTCAGTTTGAACTAAAATTATACTTATTTAAATGAAAAAAAAAAAATGTTTCACTCAGCACCTTGCTAAAATAGAATATGAACACTAATAGGCAGTTTTCACATTATTGAAAATAAATTATAGTTTAAATAAAAAAAAAGGTAAATAAAAAATTGCTGATATTGCTTTAACATAATATCCATCTCTGGTAGAATATTAATAATAGGATAAAATAAGATAACAGCACCCAAAAATAACTTTCTCGCTCCATGAGTCAGTTGAACACTAGACTTGTTCAGAAAAGTATGATCATAAAAAAAAACTCTAATCTGTATCTAATAGTTTATGTACTTAGTATAGTTATAGTTTATAAAGAGTATACATTCTGTATTTATTGTTTTAACTGACAATATACTCATATATACACTTTTAATTCAAACTATGATTGATGGTGAAACCTCTGACACAAAAAAATGAGAAGTGAATTGAAATAGAAAGAAAATCCAAACTATTTTTCATTTGTGTCTCCTTAGTCTGTGTATTGTTGCAATGGAGTTGCCAGTTGATGTGGACTATGACAAGAGTTTATTTTTTAAATTATTTCTCTAACCCTGGGTTGGATTTTAGGTAAAAGATTTGTTTCATTAAGGATTTATAAATGACCTGATTTTGAAAGAATATCTCTTTTTCTGTTTTTATATAAAGTTAAGTGCTTTGATAGTCCTATTTTCAAAAATAAGGGATCACGATCAGATTGTGATGATTCCTTAATAACAAGGAATTAGGAATAAGTCTCCTCAGTGTGGAATTTAAAGTTATGCAAAAATCTAAATAATTAGACTATGATTCATAGTTAAAACAACTTATCTGAAAAACAATCTAGCTTTTGTATAGGAAAACCATGTATGGATAATATTTTTGAATTAAGCAGATAGCTGAAAAGCATAGGAAGTTCCATTGCCCTTTTATTTATTGACTATGTAGAAGTGTTCAATAAAGTAGAGAGGTAAACTTTGCGAAATTATGAAGAAAAGAAGTATCCCATGACAGCGTACAGAAATATTAATATTAAAAGGTATTTACAAATAAAACAGAAATATGTGTTGCTATGGGTTCTGGACAACTCTTTAGCTGCTAAGATTAATTTAAGAATGTGACAAAGAAGCAGTTTTGTCAGCGGTATTGTTTAGTGTGTGTATATATATATATGTATGGTGTGGGGAATAGAAAAAAAAAATGAAGGGTTTACATGTAAGGAATAATATTAGAGATGTTAATTTTATAAAAAGTTTAATTTTTAATTTCTGCTGATCACCAAGTGACTATAGTGGTTACTAAAGTAACATTACAGAAAACATTATTTTTCTTACATAAAATTGTATGTAACTATAACTTTCAGATTTTAAATGAAATGTAATTTAATTTACATTTAATCACCAAAATCATTTTGAGTAATAAATGTTGTATAACTGTGTTCTTACATGCTTTACAACACTTGATTTAGTGGCATTATTCATAGGATTACAAGAAGTAACATCTGGCAGTCTGCGCACCAGTCTCTTGAGTTGTAAAGATCAGGAAAATGTTGACAGAAGCTAATAGGATTACAGTTTAGCATTTTTCAATGCATACATTCCATTGCATAAATTGCTGACACGTTTTTAAATTTTTTTATTTATTTTTATGATTATAATTAAAATTTTACTTTGATTGTCTTTGTTTTTTACTATAATTTTGTGCTTAATGAATACTATTTTGCCACACAGTCCCTCTTAATATTAGTATCTTGTGTTCATGTTGTAACAATAATAGATTTTAAAATTAAATGCTGAAATGAGAAGTTTTAATTATATTATATAAGAAGGGGTGTCATGTAATTATTTTCCTATTTTATGTTTTAGCTGGAAACTACAGTTCACTTACAGTTCATTTTCAATTAAAGCGTGAAGTTGGACATTACATTATGGATTATTTTATGCCAAGTATTCTTCTTGTTGTAGTTTCTTGGGTTTCATTTTGGCTTGACCCAAATGCAGTACCTGGACGTACAACTTTAGGTAATTTTTTTAAAAAACGTATAAGTTATTTTAAAGAATCTACTAATAAATATATATTTTTTAAATCTGTTCTGTATAAGTTTTATAGTTTATAAAATTTATTGCTAGGATTCATAAAACTATTTAGCTAAATTAATATCAACAAAATAATGAAGAAGAACCTTGAAATAATTTTAAGAACCTTGGTATGTTCATGTTCTTTACAACCTAATGATTTGAGGTGATAATACCTTATAACTTAAAGAGTTTAGTAACCACAGTTTAACAAAAACAGGGATTTAATAAAATTCAAATTTAGGGTGTATTACTTTTAATATATTATGCCTTACTTAAGGCATTGTATATTGAAAATAGTATATGAAGATATAAAGCAAGGATAAAATTGTAATGACTGAATCTATTTTTACTGAATTAAGATTAGATCTCAGAATGAATTTTTTTGCTTATTAGTAAAATGCATGTTGTGAGTAGCAGTTGAAGGGAAAATTACAAATATGTATATGTATATAATGTTTATTTAGCAAATAGTTGTGTGTTTGTGTATTTCATAATATTCAAGTACGTTAAAATGTCTTTTGTGTTTGAATGCCATGATTGTGTTTATTTATTGCTGTGTCCCATCTGTCTTTTTTCTACACAATTATTTTCAAATTTTTCTATGACTTTTGATAATATCCACTGTTAATTTGAGGATACATATGTGCAATGCACTGTTACTCAACAGAAGGAATAATTAATTTTTTGCCTTATACTATCTGTCTTTCCTACATTTATGCTTTATAAAAATTCTTTAGGTAATGGAGAGATTAGTCAGAACTGTTTTCTCAAAGAGCAAATATGTTATTTGTGTAAAACTGAATATCTCCTGAATTTCAATAGGGTTGATATACCAGTTTACAACAGTATTTTTGGCACAGTGAAGAAGAGAATAGAAAAATAAGTTACTCTTTACTTTCCTTTTTAAGCCAGATGGGATGCTCGTTATATTAGAAATGACAGTTTTCATAGTCATTTGTATCTCACATCAGGATGCTTACAATATTTGGTTTTAGGTCTCTAATATTTATATAGAATAGAAATGTAACTTTTTCATATACATGAAATTATCCAATGAAACATGTTGTTTTTAGAGATAGTTTTCCAAGAAATAAAAGAACAATTTTTACAATAAAATTCATTTTTCACTTACTAAAAAAATTTCTCTCTTAGAAAACAAAAAATTTTTATTACTTTCTTTTCAAGAAAATGTCAATCATCAACAATCTTTTTTTGCATAGTTCTTAAATCCTTAAATATGTAGTGTAGTTTTTTATAAATGTTTTAAGAGAACACAGTTTTAGGTATAAATATGTTTGTACTTGATATTACACTTTTTTTATGATTTTATCCAAAGTATAAAATATACTTTGGATAAAATCATAAAAAAAGTTACTATACTACTAATGACAAGTTAATTCAGCAATCTGGAAGGGAGTAATTACAGCTCAGCTGTTAAGTATTTTATTAATTCAGGCTGACTATTTCTGAGGCAGGTATTCCTGAGACTGCGACATCATATTTAAACCCTATTAAAAATAATTGTTATTTTAAATGGAATATAACTACACCAACCTCCATTACAGAATGGCTGATCAATGATGAAGATAATCAACTGCTTGAAAACTGGTAGGATGTAATTATCTCTCCGTAAGTGCCACTGGCATAACCCACCAGGTTAGTCTAATGGTGAACAACTCGTCATCGCAAATCAGCTAATTTTGAAGTTGAAAGGTTTAAGGTTGAAATATTAATAAAGGCAGTTCCTTTTATACAGATATGAATACTAGATTGTGGATAGCAGTGTTCTTTGGTGGTTTTTTTGGTTTGTTTAACCTCTGGAACCTCTGTTAGGTATTGCTTCAGAGAATGAGATGAATGATTTGTAGTGTGTAATTTGGTGGTTGGGTTCAATTAACCACACATCCCAGGGAATGGTTGACCTGAGACTGTAAGACTACACTTCAATTACATTCATACATAATATCATCAAGTAATACCTTATGGTGGTCCTAGGGGATAAACAGAGAGAGAGAAAGAGAGAGAGTGAGAGAGGTGCCATTGGCATAAAAGTGAGCTGGTTCATTCCATTTATAGAAGTGATTAGTGAAATTTAAAAGTAACGATTTTTTTAAACTATTAAATTTTGAGATACATCATTCGTTCTGTTTAACCTAAGTTTACAGTATCAATCCAGTATTTTTTATGTAGTTCTTTTTATTATATAATAAAGGATTAAAATTAACATTAATCATTTTCTTTGTTATAATTTATACAGGTACAAGCACAATGTTGACATTTATAACTCTTTCAAGAAATATTGGAAGTTCTTTACCAAAAGTATCATATATTAAAGCGACTGAAATTTGGTTTATAGTTTGTACTGGATTTATTTTTGGATCTCTGGTAGAATTTGCTTTTGTTAACACCATTTGGAGAAGAAGGTAAAAATTTATGAACTTTATACTACACTGCATTCATTTACATCTACAACATAAAATTTTGTCAGTAGATAACTAAATATTTTGTTCAGATTGGTACATAACTCATTACACAAAGAAGTGGGTTGCGCATTTCCCTTGTAAGATCCAAGTATTTCATTAATTAAAATTTTATTTGGCTATAATTCTGGAATTAATGAAAATAAGTACCAATTATGATATGTAGCTGAAAAGCTTTCAATGAAGGCTTATAAATGCAGTTAAGAAGAAGTCAAAAATCCAAAAGTATTTGGATTTTGGGCTTTTTGGACACTTTTGGTCCATTTGATTGCAATCAAAAGAGGAGGTGCACAACTAAATGTACAATAGTACTAAATCCAAAATTTCAACACCTACGGCTAATCGTTTTTGAGTTATGCAAGATACATACGCACATACGTATATACGTACAGACATCACGCCGAAAATAGTCAAAATGGGTTCAGGGATGGTCAAAATGAATATTTCCATTGAAATCTGAAAACCAAAATTTTTTGTGATCACAATACTTACTTTACTTTGTAAAAGGAAGTAAAAATTAGGGGATATTGTAAATGGGTGAGTAATTATTAAAATTTGCAAGAGAAACATTGTCACTTTAACTTACTAAGCTGTTTTTCACTGATAAAATACATTACTACTGTATAACATGAAATTATTGCTATTAGGTAGAAGTGAATAGGTAGTTTTGTTTTTAGGAATAAATTAATGATGTGTTTATTATATATATATATATATTTATTTGTGTACAGAATGTTTAAGGCAATTTCAGCCATAATTTATAGGCATATCCTCCCATCAAAATAATGAAAAAGAAAATTATGTAAAAACAAATAATTGGAGTTGAAAAGCATGTTTTTTAGGTTTGGTATAAATTGACTTTGTAAAATTGCCAATTACCAAATAAAAAATCAAGATAACAATTTTAGAGAATTTAATTCTGAAAAAACTGATGTAATTAAGATCAATAAAAACTGAATTAAAACTCCATTTTTATTGAAAATCAAACAGCAAAAAAAATATCTGAAAACATTGTAGTAAAAATGAATAAAAATGAATAAAAAATTCTTTCTATGATGATGTATTTTTTTTATTTGTCTTCTAGTGCACGGCTTAGCATCTAGAAGTATTAATTAACATAAAATTAGTATCTATGTTTTATCTCAAAACATTCCATAGGTTAACTTTTTATATATAATTTTTTAATAAACTTAAGTGAAAAATAATATTGTTTGACTTAAGATCTGAGAAGATGGAAGGATTTCAGGGTGTTATTCAGAAGTAGCCAACGGTATTTTTATTGGTAATGTTTTACTAAATGTGTCTTTAATAGTAGCTGCTACTAACCAGATCAACTGACATATGAACTACTATATGTGCTTATACATATTTATTCAGAAGTAAGAAAATTTTTATGTCATTGTAACAAGAATAGTACAAAAACCGTTGTTATTCCATTACTTACATATAAGTACTTGTATTAGTATATTTTTACATTTTCACTAACTTAAATTAGTCAAAAACTAAAGAAATGAAAAATCTTTGTCTTATTTTTAATTCATTTTTTGAAGTAAGTTTTATTTGAAATTTAAAAATGTATATGATTTAGAAAAAGTTATTTTTAGAAAAGTAGTTATTTTTTCATTGAAACAACAGTTCTTTCTTTTCTATTTATCAAACAAGATTCAGACAGTTTCAACTCAATCCCAGGTGTTCTGTAAAATTAAAATTTTTCAGTTGAATTCTAAAAATGAAAAATTAAATTTCTTAGTTCTCAAAAATATTTCACTTTCAGATCTATCTAAAGTGCCTAACATTTAAATTAATATTTTAGGAATTTTCAGTTGTGATCTTTCCTTAGAGAAATCCATACTGGGAATCAGAGAACTGTTTACATTCTTAAAAGTAACAATACATTTAAGCATAAATTATTTTTTCAAATATCTTAGAGATGTGAGAATAATGTTATTGTTCTATAATTATTTACAATGTATTTAGGATCTCTTTAAAAATAGTTTTATAAGCACATATAAACAAATTTTGCTGGAAAAATGCTTTATTTAAATGAATGGTCAGTTTTATTAGAAAGTGGATCTACTAAAGCCTGAACAACAGTCTTGGCCAACTTTATCAAGAATTTTTTCTCACCTAACAGAATTAGTATATAATTTTTATCATGTCTTTTTGTAGGAAAGATTTGAATTGTTTTTTTTTTGTCTGATTAAAATTCAATTTTACATGCAAATTTGCATTTTCTAAAAAAATTGTAACTAAAATGAAAATTATACATTTTTAGAAAACTATCGTTAAAAGTACAAGAAAATTATTATGGGTCATTAGTTAAAACACTATTGTATTGGAATTTCACAAATTATGATTAGATTGTTTAAGTAAACCTAAACTTGAATTCATTACTGATTAAACTGCAGCATATTTATGTTTGGAAATTTTAATGATACCTTCTTTTGACAAAATTTTGCAATACAATTTTTTTTGTATTTAGAAAAAGCCTTAAAATTTTCATCAAAGCTAAATTTAAAAACCTGTTGCAACATTCTTTTATAATTACTAGATGTTATTATGCCTTTTGTAAACCTCTTCGTTTTATTTTTTAATTTTTGGTTTAAGAAATGCTGTTGGTTCTGACAGGTTTTTTCAGTAAAAAAAATCTTTTTGTGTTTTTCTTTTTATATTGATTTATGTTGGTGGAAAGTATTCGCAAAATAAATAATAAATGTTTCACTGTGTAAAGTGTAACAGAAAGAAAATAATTAAACTAATCTCTATTGTATATTTTTAATTACAGAAGAAATGTTGAACTAAAAAAAGTCAATAGTAAGTATATTCTCAAATCAACTCTTACTCCACAACTGAAAAGGAAAGAAATGAGTTTAGAAAGGTGTAATTCATTTACTTCCGTTAATGAATCACGTTTTACATCAGAGTTTTCAATTAATGTAAGTATTACATATTTTATTATTTTAAGATTTAAAAAATATTATAATAATAATAAATAAATAAAATTATATTTATGTGATTGTTTATTTTTCATTACTAGTATTGTTTTGAAAAATAAAAGGAAAACCAATTGCCAGCTGATAAAAGTCTTTCTTAGCTGTGACTCTTTTTTGTCATCAAGTCATGAAAAAATAGTCATATTCACAATCAAACCGTGTTTAAGGAATTGAGAGCACAAATTAATAATCTGTTTGACCACCTTGGCTGCTTAATCAGTACAATAGAGTTGTTAAATTAATTCTAACTATTATTGGTGCTGCAACTCTACTGTTGAAGGAACTGCATAATGAGCTCCAACAAGATCCTCTGAAAGCATGATTTCTGTCTAAATTGAGTTGTTAATAACTTTGAATATTTAAAACATCTTATACTTTGTCATGCTGTTCAATGCATTTTCAGTTTAATTCCTCACATGGTCTTCATCTTTCTGACAAGATCATTTGCAAATAATCAAAGTCTGTAGCTAAATTATCTGACTACATAATACCTACAGGGTAAACCACCATTTTAGTCAATTTGCAATGCAGATTCACTGGTGAAGTTTTGTCTATACCATTCTTTTATGATATTCTAGTGTATCATAACGAAACTGAAACAAGTGTCTGATCATCCATACAAAATATAGTTGAACCAGTTCTAATGACATTTCTTTAAGGATGAAATTAATCTTTCCTTGTCTGAAATCTAGACATCTTAACTTAATCCATAAACTGAAAATAACCTAAAAAGTTAGAAGAAGGTGATAATTATATTACTGTATTGTTTATTATTTTTTTAATTTGCAGACCTTTAAATCTTCTTTTAAAAATTACTTAACAACTACACGAAAATTTCATAGACAAATCATTGTTAATATTGTTTCTTAATTCAGCACAAAAAAAAAAATAAATCTACGAATAACGCTAAAATAATAATTATGTGTAACACCTAGGAAAGTTTTTTAAAAATATTTTTTTATTAAAGAAAGAATCAATGCTGAGTTTGATTTTAAAATTGGAGTCATCATCATCTTCCAGAAATTGTTTAATGTAGCAATCGTTTAATGTTAAAAATATACATTTAAAGTTAAGTAAATTTAAATCATAAAAAATATTTTTCAACTTCACTTAAAAACAAGTAAGAAATAAATAGAAAACCATAGTAAAACATAAGCAAGAATCTGCATTCAAAATGTGTCTGTCTTTTTTGAAAAAATGCAGAAGAGAAGAAAGATAAAATAGTATATCAGTGAATATATCAGTAGTGCATCTGATAAAGCAAATTAAAACTTGTAACAACGTTTTCACAAAATAATACTTTATAAAAGGCTGGAAAGGGAGATAAAACCTTGAAGCGTTATAAAAAGGTTGTTGCTATTTTTTCTGATTTAATCAATGATGGTGCATTTTAGCAGAACAATTCAGGAAAGACTTAATAGAATAAAATTTCTGAAAAACTTGAAAATAAAATATTGTCAAATAGAGGCTAAAAAACTAAAATTATAATTATTTTCAATTATTTACCTGCTCAGAAAATGCTTGAAAACAAAATTTCAAGGGAAAATTTAAATAAAAGTTACACAGGCTTTTTAAATCTTCAAGTTATTTATAATTTGATTGGAGGTTTCCTATTATCAATAGAGAAGAATCAATTCTCTATTAATAAATACTATATAATTCAACAGTTTATTTATAAATAAGAAATTTTCTACACCTATAAACATGTTAAAATTACCAGCAAAGCAAATTAATTAAATATATAGTTTTTAATATTCATTATTAAGTTAATGCAATTATTTAATAATTATGTTATTAAATTAATATTACAACAATATTAAATTATCAATTATCATTAATTTACAATGTTTTCATTTACTTTAGAGGTCATCTTACTAACTTAGCCAATCAGTTTTCAGGGATTGCAGAGTTTTAAAAATTCTGCATTTAATAAACATGGTTCAGTTTGTCATTTTGGAAAGTTTATATATAATTTTAAATATTTTTCATTACTGTCTGTTATGGACAAAAACATAACTTTCTTTTAAATTTTTCTAAAGCTGTAAATGTAGATGACAATTTTCTTTGTTACATAAAACAAAAAAGTTAAATGAAAAAGTCTAACAAATTTAAAGTAGCCCTAAAAAAGATTTTTAGAGAAAATTACCATTTTTCTTCTTTTTTTTCATTGCTAAGAAATTAGTAAATATTGAAATACTTTTTTTCTGAATTTGAATCTACTGATTTCATTCAGTTAGTTATTTTAATATCTTAAAACAAATATAATTATTGTAATACTGTAAAAAATTTGAAATAAATATTAGAATAGTGATCAGTTACATTTTAAATAATAAATTAAAATGCCAATTTATTTATGAAAATCTATGCATTGATTTTTTTTTTCTTTTTACATATTTAACATAGTTAGCTTATTTTTTAACATTTATAGCTTATTTTTATGGTGTAGCCACTATTGTGTATTTCATATAAGAAGGTCCCCTAGTCTTTGTGTAGCAGCTTATTGTAACATGGATAAATAAAATTAACAACTGGGTTGGTTATCAACATAAAATTATATAGATTTTTTCACTACAAATAATTGTTAAAATTACTATACATGATATTGAAAAATTATTTTTACAGATTAAACTGCTACTTTGTTGTAATGTTTCTATGTTTAGATATTTATACAGTTAATGATGTATTTTACCAAAAATTCTTAAAGAATAAACATTAAATTCTTCTAAGTTGTAATAACTTCTTAATAAGAGTTTGCATTAATAGAAATAGTATCGGTGTTAATGCTAGCCTTAAGAATTATAATAGAAAGCAAAATAAATATAAGAAACTATAGTTTTCCATTAAAAGTGAAATGGAGCCCCAGCCCAAAATAAAAAAAAAGTTGTTTAAGACAAATTATACTAAAAAATATACCTTAAGCTTCATTTTCATTTCTATTGAAGTTTTTGATGAATTAATTATAATTTCTTATAGTTAAAACAAGAAAATTTAAGAAAACCTTTCTTTTAAAAAAATTTAGACAAAATATATTACAAATATAATTTTTAATCCAATACAATTTTTAATTTAATGCAAAGAAAGAGAATGGGAGAAAAATGATGGAAAGAACTGATTAAAATTAAAAGGAGCTACTATACTATAAAATAAATTTGGTCAACCACTGAACACAGTAGAAAAGAATATAGCATTTAAGATTTGTTTAGGGACTATACTGGTGGCAATAATAATGTTAGTATGAATTATTTTTAAATTTAAATTTTTTAAAATTTTATTTGATAACCTATGGGAAATCTCTTTTCCTTTTCCTGCCTAAGGCTGTCTGCAATCACCATATCTGAATGTATCTACATATATGTTTAGATGAATTAATAGATTTTATTAATTGCCTTTTTTAATTTTAATTTATTCCTATTAATGCATGTTACAAATGTTTTGCAATATCATACATTATATACAGTGATAACTTAAAATATTATTTGTATAATTTTTAAGCATAATACACAACAATTATACATATCTTGAAGTAGTACAAACTCTAAAATATTATTAAAAAAAAGACCTGTACAAAGATCACAATTATCAGATAAACCATAAACAAATAAAAAAAAAAATTTATTGTGAAAATAGAAGAAATATCAGTGCTCCATTTAATTTTTTTTTACAATACTGTAACAAGTGTTTATAACAAAATTTATTGCTGATGTTATGTATTTATGCTGTTTATAAAAGAACTTATAATTTACTGAATAGCATGATAAAACTTTAACGTTACGGTATTGGAATGTTTTCTTCCAGAGAGTACCTTTTGAAACTAAATTTTTAGGAGAATTACAGGTAAGAGGACTGGTAGATTCTTCTTTAAAAAAACTTCAATGAAAATCAAAATTTGAAAAATTCAATAGTTTTTAGAAATTCATATAAAAAACAGTAAATAAGATGGTGTACAAAGATCTTATTTGCTTGAGTGAGTTCATAAATTCAAGTACATATTATACAAACTTAAAATTCGTGTCATCAAATGGTACTTTTACATGACCTAAAGAAAAAGCTGGAAATGAGCATAGAATGATCAGTACAGTAACAATTATGTAGTTAAACATTGCGTAATTTGGTACACTGGAACTAAAAATTTAATTGTTGCTGGGCATTTTTACTTTATGAATATGGTGAAAAAGCACTTTCAATAAAACTATTTACAATGACTAAAAGAATTTAAGAATATTTAAAAAAATTTTATGTGGGGAAAATAAGAGAAGCTAACTGTACCGAAAGATATTGTAGAAAGAATCTGAGCATTCTGTATTCATAGTCTTTATATTTAAAAATTTTTTTCTTTCAAAGATAGGCAGACATTAAGAAAGAAAATATTACATTTTTTTTTAGTAAAATAATATAAATTCATTTTAATACAGTAATGAAATATTTTTGGTGTTAGATGTTTAATTTTCAAATACTTAGAATAAAAGAGGAGGAGGGCCAATTGCATGTCCAGTAAATGTCCAAATGTTTAAAACCTTCAATTTTTTAATGTTGTGTTCTTTGAAGAACATAAGAATAGACCCATAGTAACAATTACAATTGAATGTTGGTGAGAATATGGGAAAAATGAGAAGATTTAATAATTTATCATTCATCAAATATTTGACTACTTTCATAATTTAATGAAACATTTTTTGTGAATTTAAAAAAAAATTATAATGCGAGTTTCTTTATTAAATTTAAATTTATGAAAGATTACCTTTTTTTGGTTGAAATCCAAAACCTTTTGCCAGTCAATTATCACTCAGGTGCTTCACACATCCAGATTTCCATTCTAGATGTTACCTATAATGCCCATCAAGTGGCCTAGACAATGATAGGTCTACAGGGCTCTGACCTCAGTTGCCTTTTTTTCATTTCCTGTTGTAGATCAGAAATTAAAGATAATTTTTTTTTATTTAAAGATGTTCTTGTTATATTCACTCAATAAAAAAAAATTGAAACTCATTTATAATTTAGGTTAAACTGAAAGTTATATAAATATATAGATGTTTAATATTATAATTTAAATTGTAATATATTCTATTGTATGATATATATATATAAAAAAAATATATATCATAATATATATATAAATTCTTCTCTCTTTTTTGTTCATTTAGAATAGCGAGTTGACTGTAACATCTACAGATTCGATTAGTAAAAATCCATTTCCATTTGAGAGTTATAAAAGTGATCTGCAAACTGTTGTACTACCTGTTCCACAGAATAATAATGCAAATAATAATAGTAATGTCAATTCTCAGCAGTCTAAAGGATTTTTTACAATGACACCACAAGAAATTGCACAATGGATCGACCGACGAAGCAGAGTAGCTTTTCCTTTAAGTTTTCTTATTTTTAATTTATTTTATTGGACTTTTGTTTGGTTATAAATGTATATTATTAGTTTGTATCTTTATTAAACAATCTATTGTAATAAAAAATTAGTTTTTTAAAATAAATATGCTTCTGTTTTTTTCTTTTGTTTGTAATTAATTATAGTTTAAATAAATACATTTTAATATTTTTATTCATTATACTTTTTGCACTCCGGGGAGAAGGTCATCAGTCGCTTAGTGCACTTCTCCACTCTTTCCTGTTATAAAATCTTATTTATACTATTATTATTTGGTCTGTTCATTTACATTTTTTGCCGTTTTTCTGTTTTCATTCATTACTTTAAACAAAAAAAAAATGTGAAGTTCACTTATACTGTTAAAAAAATTTTGTCATAATTCTTCCTAAAACTCTATTTCTTTAAACCTCCTAATATAATAATTTATCCACCAACTAATATTTATCATTTTCTTTAATACTTCATTTCAAAATAATCTATACTTTTTCTTTTTGTCGTAAAATACATACTCATACATTTTCTGCAATCATAAAATATTATACAATATGAAAATCTATCTAAAATTTCCATTATTTGAAATGAGCAATATATCTGAATTTTTACTTATTGAATTACTGATTGTGTTAAAAATTTATGTAAAAAAAAATGGCTAGGTTCAACACATAACAATTAACAATTATGTGTCAATTCTCAAGGGGGATTCTTACAGAAGTGTGAGCATACAATATCTGAGATGATGGTCTACAATATCTTGAGAAAAGCATTTTGTCTCAGCGTGTATTTGAGATGTCTGACAAAACATTATTGATCTATTATGTGTATTGTTCCCATTCTGCAAAAGTACACTTGTATCCTGATCTTGTAAAGAATTGTAGACAGGTTCAAGGTCTCCTATGGAGGAGGTCTTGAACTACTCCTTTACATGGATTTGTGTTTCATACTTCATGATTTCCAGTAAGGAAGATCTTTCCTTTCTCATTAGCTACTACTTTTCATCATTGTTTATCTTTTCTTCCCTGATGATGTTCAATGAGCTTTGGTTATTTACCCATAGAATACATGCACAGTTATGAGGATCTATCTGTATTAATTTAAGTTAGTGTCCTAGCAATTTGAACGGTTTAGTGGGAAAAACTTAACCCATGGAAAAATACATTCTTGAAGTTTCTTTTTGGTGCACTTAAGTCCAAACTGGGGCTGAAGTGATTATTCTGTAAAATTGGGTTTCTGAAATTTTTTCAAATACATTAATACCCATACATATATTTATAAAGAAAAATAACATTTTTAAGTGAAAAGGAAGCAAAACAAATAAATAATTTCAAATAATGGGAAGCAATTAAATTTACTGCTATTGTATGTAATAAGTAGGTTTTTTTACATTATTGTTAGGAATTTTTATTTTATAAAAAACATTATATGTTATTTTGTCTTCACCTTATTCCTTGTACTTACATTTCCACAATGCTCTAAAATTTATTCCATATTTGGTAGGCAGTTTGTTTAGGGCTCATGACTCTTCAAGTATTCGTTTTTTATAACTGGTTATTAACCAGTTGCTCATCTATTCATCTGCTTCTTTACTTTTCAACACCTTTTTTTTATGTCAGATAGGATGCTTTCATTTTATTAAGATATTCTGAAATTAATTTTATGTCTTCAATTGCATACGCTATGATATACAGAAAGTTTCTAAAATGTTCAGCTGGCTATACTTTTTCAGATTCTACTTATAAAACTAAACAAAAGATATCCTTAGGAAAAGTGACAATTTCTTCTTTGTTCTCCCACTATAATAATATTCTGATAACAGATATTCAGAAATGAATATCTATTCTCAGAATAAATGTTTTACTTATTTTTGAAGTATATTATGTCATTGAACTAATATATTTACTAGTAAGTGAAAAATTAAAATCAACTAGTCAGTTGCACCAGTAAGAATTATTAATCCCCATTAGATGTCAACTTCAGAAAAAGTAGAAATTTAAGTATTAACCAATTATTTGTCAATTTAAGTGAACTTTAAACTAATTTAATCAATTTTTTTAAGTTTAAATGCATCTTGAATGATCTAATAACAAATTCTCAGGATCCACTTGGTCTTGGATAAGATGGTAAACTATTCCAACCATGTGAAATTACTGTATCAATTTGGGTAACATATTATATGACCGGTAGTTGTGTAAGAACTAACTGGTATAAGTGAATAAATGAACGCAAAATGTAGGGTTTGAAAGCATTGAGTATATTTATGTTTAAATTACAAATATAGATTTTTCAATATTTTTAAGCATAAACTAATTAATAACAAATTTAACAAAAAAGGACTTTTTTTGAAAAATTAACTTTTGTAGAGGTTAAAAAAAAATGTTTGATCATTATGAGTATGCCACATAACAGAAATGTAGAAACCTAGAAAAAAACTTCAGTTCATTTTCTTGATTGGTTACTTTTTAAAAAATATTTTAAAAGTCTAGCATATTAAAACCTAGCAATACCAATTCTTAAACAGTGTGCATGTTTTCCATAAATTGATGATCCTAACTTTGGTAATGTACAGTATAATTTATTTATAAGTTTCAAATTAAAAAAATAATTGCACTTTTAGCTTTAAAAATAGCATTGTTCTGTGTGACTGTTTTTTGTTCAACTGGGATAACTGCGATTACTGCACACTGTTGGCTTTTTCAAAAGGGGTGAAAGTTATGCTTTATTAAAAAAAATCTATTTTTACCAATCTATTTATCAGACTGATATTAACCATCTCATATTAATAGAAATTTTCATCAATATTTTCAAATTAATACATTCATTTAAATTTGTGCCGATCATCTAGATTTTTCCATTGCAGAGTTTGTTCGTAGTTTGTTTGGTCTACATAAATATATATATTGAAGTCAAAGTACAAACTTTATAACTAGATAGCAATTTACAAGATTACAAACTTAGGAGTACATGCTATTTCTTACGATAAATATTTCCGAGTATTATGGTCCCTTTTTTAAAAAAAAATATTATAGCCTATTATTTTTACTGTCAGCGGATTTATAAGGAAAAGGGTATTAAATTTGCAGGCTTATAAACTATGCCATTCATCTTCCTTGGAACCAGATTTTGAAAACTTTTCTTAAGCTAGAATTTGTCAGAGTAACACTATAATTGCCTATATTCCCCTTTTTCATAAATATTACACACCAGTTTGTATAATCTATCAATTGCTTCCTCACTTGAACTGTGCAGTAATTCTACAGGTATTCCGTCTATTCCAGGAGCCTTTCTGCCACTCAAATCTTTTAATGCTCTCTTAAATTTCTCCCTTTTCATCCTGTTCGACTTCCTCTTCTTTCTCTATAACACCATTTTCTAATTCATTTCCTCTGCATAACTCTTCAATACATTCCACCCACCTATCGACTTTGCCTTTCATATTATAAATCAGTGTACCATCTTTGTTTAACACATTATTAGATTTTAATTTATGTACTCCAAAACTGTCCTTAACGTTTCTGTATGCTCCATCTATTTTCCCAATGTTCATTTCTCTTTCCACTTCTGAATACTTTTCTTTAATCCACTCGTCTTTCGCTACTTTGCACTTCCTGTTTATAGTATTTCTTAATTGTTGATAGTTCCTTTTACTTTCTTCATCACTAGCATTCTTATATTTTCTACATTCATCCATCAGCTGTAATATATCATCTGAAATCCAAGGTTTTCTACCAGTTTTCTTTGTTCATCATATCATCATCATCAAGGGTACTTGTAGGCATATAGACAGTAACAATCGTCGGTTTAGGTTTTGATTTTATCCTTATTACAATATTTCTATCGCTATGAATTTTGAAATACTCTACTTTCTTCCCTATCTTCTTTTTCATTACGAAACCTACTCCTGCCTGCCCATTATTTGAAGCTGAGTTAATTATTCTAAAATCACCTGACCACCAAAAGTCATTTTCCTCTTCCTATCACACCTCAATAATTCCTACTACATCTACATTTATCCTACCCATTTCCCTCTTAAAAACCTACCAACTTTTTTTAAACTTCTAACATTCCACGCTCCAACTCGTAGAATGTTATTTTTTAATTTTCTGGTGACCCCTTCCTTAGTAGTCCCAACCCAGAGATCCGAACAGGGAACTAGCTTACCTCCGGAATATTTTACCAAGGAAGGCGCAATTTTCATATTGCTATATGAAAATGCAAAGAGCTACATTTTCTTGTAAAAAAAAAGCATCTGTAGTTTTCCATTGCTTTCAGCTGCACAGTACTCAGAGGACTGAGTGATGTTGATATGACCGTTTACATCTTAACGTTTACGTTTACGTTTTAAGTCGTCCTGACCTACGCCCTTAACAACTACTGAAAGAGCTGCTGCTCTCCTTCAGGAATCATTCTTAGACTGGCTCTCAACAGATACCTCTCCGATATGGTTGCACCTTCAGTCCAGCTACTTTGTATCACTGAACACTCAAGCTCCCTCACCAATGGCAAGGTCTCATGATTCATAGAGGGAGGATATAATTATTTCATATTTTTATAAATATAAAATAATAATAAAGAATTTTATTTCAAAATTTTTAATATAAAATTGTATGGAGATTGTATAGAAAAGTAGAAAATTACTTAATAAGATAAGATGCTTATTCATTTATCTATCAAATTAAATAACAGAATTATTGTACCAAGTTTCATTTATGCTAGTATTACTAAATAGAAAAATAAGATTAATTAACAACCTATGAAAGACAAAATGTTACAATTAAAACAAGAGAAGGAATTAATAAAAATAATAATAAAAATTCTTTGGGGGGTTCAAGGGGAGTCAAACCCTGCTATATTTAGAAATAAGATATAATAAAAAATCTCAATGATTGTATTGCCACGCTTGTAAATGCAACATTTCAAGCTACGAGGGTAGCTTGAATCAACACAGGATGTTGCCACTAATTTTAAGCTGAGTTGTAGAGTTCGCAAGCTCCAGTTCACAGCACTAGCCGTATAGGATCTGGGCAAAAACATTTTTGCAAAGGGGTGACTCTCAGTCTGGTCAAGAATATTTAATGTACAGTCTTGTCCAGCTTAAAACCAGTAAATTATTCAGTATGCCTCAAACTGAAAGAACTCCAGCAGAAATTGAGTAGCTGTCTCAAGGAACAGACCATAATTAAGTTACTGCAGTATTCTTATGAGTTCATTACATTAACAACTTGCCAAATTATATTGGGAATACCTTTTTGTAGCCTATTAAAAAAATTTAATACAGGAAATGCAAAAACTTTTAAAGGCTAAGCCAGAACTGGCTGAATACTAGAGGTATCTATCCAAAAATCTTAGCCCACCACAAGATCATTCTAGGTAAAAAAGGATCATTGAAATCAGTGCATCCAGTCCTAAATAAATGTGCATATACATAGAAGGTTATGACAAGTATGATAACTGGCCAGTAGCAGACCAGTGCCAAATGAAAATACTATTGAACGACCCAATAACAAATTAAAAAAGAATCATGAAAATACTTCAAGTCATTTCTGAGAAACTGCCATACTTAGATGGAAATAAGGAAACAAGAAAGAATTTTTTCGTTATTTGTGGAGCACTAATCCAATCCCAAACAAATTTGGGATCATCCTCTACCAAATGATACAAAAATCATTAAGGTTTTCATCCTGATAAAACTTAATGCATGAACATATATAAAATTAGGGAGGGGTCAAATTGACAACCTCCTCCTTTTTGAAGTCGGTTAAAGAATAATACTTAAATTCTTTTAAAATTAAAACTCTTCTTAAATTCCAACTTTCTGAAGTTGATCAAATTATTGATGATATTTTTTAATTTAATGCAACTTAAAAAAAAGAAAATTTTTTAAAAAGTTGTAAAAGTTTTGTGATGAATTTAACTATTATAATATATGAATTCAATAATAATTTTTTTAGTAGAGCTATTCACTTTGTATTGTATGTATTTGTATTGTTCAATTTGTTTTTCCACTTTCTGAAAATAAAAGTAATACAGGTTTTATGTAACTATTGTATTGAAACAAAGTGACATCGTATGTTTTTCTAATGCATTTTGGTCATGGGAAAGGATAAAACTGGGATGTTATTAGCAGGGAATGAACTCTTTTTTAATTTCTTTATAATACTTATGAAATAAGTTCATAAATGGGAATAAGCTTCCACCAGATGTGACAGATTATTGGTGTTAAGCAATAAACCTTGACTGGTTGTACATGGGATCATTCTGGTTGTACATTTTATTTAAGAAAAATAAATCTACTTCTCAAAAAAGAAGCTTTTTATAAAAAATGTTAAACTGCAAAAGAGAATTAAAAATATGATGAAAATATTATTAGAACAAATTTTATTATTTGTTTTACTGTTATATTTTAATGAATATAACTTGTAGCATGCCTTCTTCTCACTGCAACTTCTGTATTAGATGTTTCTGGAAGGAATGAACCTTTGTATTCCTTTGTATTCACAGCCTTTGCAATGCTAAGTGAATTCATGATCTATGCATGCATTTCCTTTTTGATGGAGAATACATCTTCATTTTCAGGCTGGCACTAGGCCCACCTGACCTAATAAACAGAAAATTAAGTATTAAGTTTTCATAAGATGTAATGTGAATTATCTTCTAAACAACAAAAGATCCACAGTTATATGATATACCGTTTGACAAATGAAGGAACAAAGCTTATAAACTGCACAAGATGAACACACTATTGCATCAGCCAGCACAAGGAGAATGGAGGAAAAGTGGGCTCATTTTGCACTTACTTTATTAGAGATATGATAATATTAATGTGCACTAATATTAGCATATCTCTGGATTTTGATGGGATAGAACATTTAGTGAGGTGTCATTGAAATTATCTCATCGAATATTACCTATGCAGTGTGCTATAATAACAATAATACAGTTAAAAGGTCTAAATAATGTAATTAAACAAAAATTATTTGTTTAGATGAAATGTCATAGTATATGGGTGATATACGTGTTTAAAAGTATTACCTATGGTAACGCCTAAAAACAGATCATTGCAACTAACTCCAAAAAGCATAAAATAAAAAATGCTGAATGTCAATGTCGATCTCTTGTCTTATATGAGCTACTTCTCATGTCATAGATCTGATGTAAATAAAGTCTTCCTTGTACCAACTGTCTAACTTGTGCAATGATATTGTCAATAAAATTTTATACTTTTTAAAACTAAGTTTGTCATCGTTAAAGTTCTTTCATTGCACATTAACAACCCTGTATCACATGTGACGTATTCTATGTTCTAAAGGTTTGCAGCTGTGGCTCCGACACAACTCCTGCCAATTTTTTCATACATGATGTGTAATAAGTGACTTTCATACTTGTAATTCTTGTAAGTATGATGTTCTTTTGATAAGTAAATTTTTATTCAGACTTAAGTCTGTAAAACAATATTTTGTACGCATCAATAATATTTTTAAAAAACTATCATTGGCCACTGGTTGGTTTTTTATGTGACAAGTCAAGTGTACTCATAATAGGGCTTTTAACTGTGTTATAATCTAAAATTATTTGTGTTTTTTGTTAGCTTTGATAGAAAACCACATGATATTGAATATAATATTTCAATGAAAATAGTTACATGGAATATGGAACAGAGAATAATATTGTTTATTACTGGTGAGCTTGAGATATATTATTATTTAAATTGATCCATTTCCCCTCCACTCTAACTCATAATCCTTAAACAATAGTTATTTTTATTACTTCATCTTTGATGGAACTAAAAATATTTTCATTGAAAAAATCTTACTAAACCTGATACTCTGATGCTACATACTGCATGGTTCTTTATGATTTCTACAGCTTGTTGACTATGTCATTTGGAGTAAACAATTTCCAATGAATCTTTCCATCCTTAATTGAAGCACATTACTGCACTTACCCTCACTACTTTTTTTTTGTGTTTAACCTCCAGGTCCACCAATAAGTAATGTTTCAGAGGATGAGATGAATGATTTGTAGCATGTGTGAAAATGCCATGCCTGACTGGGATTCGAACCTGGGACCTCTGGATATAGGCTGAGATGCTACCACTCACGCCATGGAGACTGGTAACTCTCACTACTTGTATGATTAGTTTCATACCTTGTATCCTTTTCAGTCTTGGATAATTCTTCACTATCAATAACTCATGTTTTTTAATAATTTACATTTTCTCTTAACTATATGATTTGTCATAATGGTTATTACACATATTGAAACACTAAAAAAAATTAAGAGTAAGTAAATTAAATTGATTGCAACTGAATTTATAGTAGTTGTGTCTAGAACTGGAATAAAATTAGACATGCTTATAATTCTTGTCAAGATTTGCATAGTTATAAGTCATTTTGAATCAAAATATTTATTCAGATTTAATGTGACATTTTGTTTTGTTGATGAATCACTTGCAGGCTTGTATAATGACAAATTATATAATAGACAGGATACACATGACTATCTAATGAATCAAACAGTAATATAATTTTTATCAATAAATCAAAGAAATAAACAAGAAAACGATACAATATTGTAAGTATTAGTCATTAAAGTGTGAACACACAGATGCACAGTAGTTCTACTTGGGGTGTCTTAAGTAGTGTTAGCACTACTTATAGAATAATGGAAGGGTTAGTGTAGTGCAGGTCATAGTTAGCAGAGTGAATCATGTTCCAGAAACCCATCCCTACTATGAGCTTTCTAAACGTTTGTAAAAAAATGATTTATGCCAAGTTAATTATCATCTAACAACAAAATAGAATACATCTCATGACTTATGAGACAAATTAACATTTTAAAAAATGTGGCGTGTTATGTTGAACTGAACAGTGGATTGGTATTAATGAAAAAAAAATTAAATTTACAAGACATCTCATATAAAATTTATCCTTAAAACTAAAGTCATAATGCTAAGGCTGAATTGTATTCAAATTATCAAAAAATTACAAATAGTTTTAAAATAATGAATTCTATACCTATTTTTTGACGAATTCTCTAATTACGTACCATGTTTATTTATTGTAAATTGTTTATTAATTTAGTTACTGATACACGTAAACATTAATAAAGCATTTTACTCTTAGGAGGGACATCGATCTTCTAATAAAACAATTTTTCGCCAAATAATTCATCTTCATGATTGTTAACAAGTTTTTTTCCTAAAAAAAAATATTTTCGCCAAAAATTTGTACCCGAATGTACCAGTTTGATACATTATTTAGTGCAATAACATTTGCGATCCAAGTGCTAACAACATTGTAAATGCAAAAAAATATAGTCTTGAACTGTGATCTCAGTTCTATATACGTTTGTATTTTTATGAACTTTATTTTAACTCCAGTTTGATTAGCAATTTTTTATTTTAATTCTAGTTATTAGAGATTTTATTATATCTTATGAAATTAATTTTTATATTACAATTTTTCATTACCAGCTACTTTCCATCAGTTAACCATCTTAACGTAAATTAATTGCGGATATCAATATTATAATTGTTTTTTTTAAATTTATAATTATTGGTAATTTTATAGTTTGGTGGAAGTAGTGTTAGTGTTATTTTCATGTTAAGTGTGAATTTGTAGCGGTTAATAAAAATTAGTTTAACTTAAGTTACTTGTAGTGGTAGCACTACTTGCCGTAGCCGACTGTTTAGTAGTTCTTGTTTGTGGAGTTATTAGTGAGTGAGATTATTTAAAATATAATCTGTGCAATGGAGTCTACAATAATGAAAGTTTACGGCAGTTTGCAGGCAGAGTTAGAAAAAGCCAAAGAGGATTTAAAAGGGGTTGAAGAGAATATTAAAAAAATAATAGGAAGAGATCCTAATGAAGGTCCTCCTAGGTAAGAGGTTAATAGGTTAGAAATTTATTGTGTTAATGTTTAATAACTGTGTGCTACATTACTTGTGTTAAAAAATAAATAAAATGATTTATTTCAAGTTTAACAGTAAATCGTAATCTAATTTATTGGTTTATTGTTTAGTGGAAAGGTAAAGTTTTCAAGTTATTAGTAGGTGCAGTTCATTTACCCTATTTACTTAATCAGGTATAGGTTGCATGCAGTAGGTATTAGATCGATTTTAAGTAATTTATTCGTGATAATGCCAAGGCTGTATTGTATCCAAATTTTATATATTCAAACAAACTTTTATCAAAAATAAATTTAAAAAATTTTAACTTATATTATCAAAAATAAATATAAATTTTGTTATCAAACAAACTTCAAGTTTGTTTGATAATTACAAATATTACTCGCAGTGATAAAAATAAAAATGTTAAGATAGTGTGTTTTCATTACAACTTAGTATTACTAACTTTCGAGCAGAATACGGTTACCAATGTAGTTGTGTTCAAATATATTCTATAGCTTTGATTGTATTTTGTGTGAATCCTGTTGATATTTTAGAAAAGGTTGATTCAGTGTGGTGAAAATGTATGCAAGAAGAAGGAAGTTTAGTCCAAAGTGATATAATTTATTCTACAATTATCTTTTTATTTTTCAAAACATTGCCCCACAGTCGTTTTTAAAATTTGTTTCAACTATTGCTACCAATTAAAAATTAGATAAATTAGATCTTTTCTGTTAGTAGGCCGCATTTCTAAATCTATATAAAAAGTTTAAATGGACTTAACAACAATATATGTACACCAGCATTTGTACCTCCAATGCTTTTTACTTCTAATATCAAGTTGTAGCATTCAAAATAAAATCATTTATGCAGGGTGATTCCAAATTGCACGGCAATCTCTCAGAAGAAGATTCTATAGCTAAAAATAAGAAAAAAAGTTCATATAAAAATAGGTTAGAAAACAGTTTGTTTGTTACTTCACTAACATTTAGTCACAAAACATTTAGTTCGGCTTTCTGCTACCTCTCTGAAATTAAACCACACTACAATTTTTTTGATACAAATCAAGCGCAAAATTTAGTACTTTCTTTTGGTTTTTTATCAAAGAAACTGAATAAAAGTGGTCCCAAACCTTTATCTTGTCTAGGTTTCAATAAAAACCAGGTAAAACACAAAAATGTTTTGTCAGAAAATACACTTTTTAGGTATGGAATAAAATAGCTTTATTAATTTACCAATAAACAAATAAAAATTCCTAGTTAACTTTTTAGAGAATTTAATTCTGAGAATTTAAATTGATGTAAATAATATCTATTAAAATTAAACACAAATTTAGGAAGTTCAACTTTAATTAGAAACTAAATGCACAAACTGGTTCCAAAAAGTGATACAAATTTAAACAGAACAATCTTAACAACATAATGTAAATGAAAATAAATATGAGAACTTACCAGTAACAGAAAAAATGAATTAAAAATAGATGTAAAAAAATCACATGCTTTTTGGTTTTTCAAAAAATTATTAAATATCAAAATTGTTACTTAAAGACGCAAGCATTTATTCAAAGTAGTTACTCAGTGTGGCAGCAATTCTATTCATTGCACAGGTAAGCTTGATGAATCCATGCCAGCCAGGCACATCTAATAGCATTATTAGATGTGCCTAATAATTATTCCTGATAGTTATTCTATCTATCCATTGCTTACTAAATGTGTTATTTAAATGTTCATCACATTATGACAGTAGTGAGCTGGTGTGCCATCATTGGAAAACCACATTTGCATTCCATGTACAAATGTTATAATATTTTCCAAGAGTTCCATCAGATTTATTTGCAAAAAATGCAAGTATCGCTCTCTATTGAGCCTTGGTGGTAAGAAAAAAGGGCCTATGAGAATGTCACCAAGAAGACCACACCACACATTAAATGAAAAAGTGTGTTGTAAATGACTTGTAGCCATCTCATAGGAATTTTCTTCTGCCTGAGTGTGAGTTTCGGTAATTTACAATGTCCCCGAATGTACCAGTTTGATACATTATTTAGTGCAATAACATTTGCGATCCAAGTGCTAACAACATTGTAAATGCAAAAAAATATAGTCTTGAACTGTGATCTCAGTTCTATATACGTTTGTATTTTTATGAACTTTATTTTAACTCCAGTTTGATTAGCAATTTTTTATTTTAATTCTAGTTATTAGAGATTTTATTATATCTTATGAAATTAATTTTTATATTACAATTTTTCATTACCAGCTACTTTCCATCAGTTAACCATCTTAACGTAAATTAATTGCGGATATCAATATTATAATTGTTTTTTTTAAATTTATAATTATTGGTAATTTTATAGTTTGGTGGAAGTAGTGTTAGTGTTATTTTCATGTTAAGTGTGAATTTGTAGCGGTTAATAAAAATTAGTTTAACTTAAGTTACTTGTAGTGGTAGCACTACTTGCCGTAGCCGACTGTTTAGTAGTTCTTGTTTGTGGAGTTATTAGTGAGTGAGATTATTTAAAATATAATCTGTGCAATGGAGTCTACAATAATGAAAGTTTACGGCAGTTTGCAGGCAGAGTTAGAAAAAGCCAAAGAGGATTTAAAAGGGGTTGAAGAGAATATTAAAAAAATAATAGGAAGAGATCCTAATGAAGGTCCTCCTAGGTAAGAGGTTAATAGGTTAGAAATTTATTGTGTTAATGTTTAATAACTGTGTGCTACATTACTTGTGTTAAAAAATAAATAAAATGATTTATTTCAAGTTTAACAGTAAATCGTAATCTAATTTATTGGTTTATTGTTTAGTGGAAAGGTAAAGTTTTCAAGTTATTAGTAGGTGCAGTTCATTTACCCTATTTACTTAATCAGGTATAGGTTGCATGCAGTAGGTATTAGATCGATTTTAAGTAATTTATTCGTGATAATGCCAAGGCTGTATTGTATCCAAATTTTATATATTCAAACAAACTTTTATCAAAAATAAATTTAAAAAATTTTAACTTATATTATCAAAAATAAATATAAATTTTGTTATCAAACAAACTTCAAGTTTGTTTGATAATTACAAATATTACTCGCAGTGATAAAAATAAAAATGTTAAGATAGTGTGTTTTCATTACAACTTAGTATTACTAACTTTCGAGCAGAATACGGTTACCAATGTAGTTGTGTTCAAATATATTCTATAGCTTTGATTGTATTTTGTGTGAATCCTGTTGATATTTTAGAAAAGGTTGATTCAGTGTGGTGAAAATGTATGCAAGAAGAAGGAAGTTTAGTCCAAAGTGATATAATTTATTCTACAATTATCTTTTTATTTTTCAAAACATTGCCCCACAGTCGTTTTTAAAATTTGTTTCAACTATTGCTACCAATTAAAAATTAGATAAATTAGATCTTTTCTGTTAGTAGGCCGCATTTCTAAATCTATATAAAAAGTTTAAATGGACTTAACAACAATATATGTACACCAGCATTTGTACCTCCAATGCTTTTTACTTCTAATATCAAGTTGTAGCATTCAAAATAAAATCATTTATGCAGGGTGATTCCAAATTGCACGGCAATCTCTCAGAAGAAGATTCTATAGCTAAAAATAAGAAAAAAAGTTCATATAAAAATAGGTTAGAAAACAGTTTGTTTGTTACTTCACTAACATTTAGTCACAAAACATTTAGTTCGGCTTTCTGCTACCTCTCTGAAATTAAACCACACTACAATTTTTTTGATACAAATCAAGCGCAAAATTTAGTACTTTCTTTTGGTTTTTTATCAAAGAAACTGAATAAAAGTGGTCCCAAACCTTTATCTTGTCTAGGTTTCAATAAAAACCAGGTAAAACACAAAAATGTTTTGTCAGAAAATACACTTTTTAGGTATGGAATAAAATAGCTTTATTAATTTACCAATAAACAAATAAAAATTCCTAGTTAACTTTTTAGAGAATTTAATTCTGAGAATTTAAATTGATGTAAATAATATCTATTAAAATTAAACACAAATTTAGGAAGTTCAACTTTAATTAGAAACTAAATGCACAAACTGGTTCCAAAAAGTGATACAAATTTAAACAGAACAATCTTAACAACATAATGTAAATGAAAATAAATATGAGAACTTACCAGTAACAGAAAAAATGAATTAAAAATAGATGTAAAAAAATCACATGCTTTTTGGTTTTTCAAAAAATTATTAAATATCAAAATTGTTACTTAAAGACGCAAGCATTTATTCAAAGTAGTTACTCAGTGTGGCAGCAATTCTATTCATTGCACAGGTAAGCTTGATGAATCCATGCCAGCCAGGCACATCTAATAGCATTATTAGATGTGCCTAATAATTATTCCTGATAGTTATTCTATCTATCCATTGCTTACTAAATGTGTTATTTAAATGTTCATCACATTATGACAGTAGTGAGCTGGTGTGCCATCATTGGAAAACCACATTTGCATTCCATGTACAAATGTTATAATATTTTCCAAGAGTTCCATCAGATTTATTTGCAAAAAATGCAAGTATCGCTCTCTATTGAGCCTTGGTGGTAAGAAAAAAGGGCCTATGAGAATGTCACCAAGAAGACCACACCACACATTAAATGAAAAAGTGTGTTGTAAATGACTTGTAGCCATCTCATAGGAATTTTCTTCTGCCTGAGTGTGAGTTTCGGTAATTTACAATGTCATTTCTTATAAAACAAAATTCATCAGTAACTAGAATATTACTTAGGAGATTGGGATGTTGTTCACATTTTCTAATTAACTATTGACAGAATTTCATCCTTTTATCAAAATCAGGTGGTAATTACTCTTGTATGTGTGTTGTATGGAATGGGTATAATTATTGCTCTCATAACATCTGCCACACCCTTGATTGTGAAACATCAAATGATGTTTCTCAATCACTGGTTGCAATGTGACAACCTTCTGGTGCTTGAGGTGGAAGATACTGCAGGTGCATTTTATACTGCTTCGTCAGCATTGGCATTTCTCACAAAAAGTTCACGACCAGCATTGAATTGTAGTTTAAGCATACCTGTTTCTAGAATCCTCCTCTCCAAAGTTACGCCTCAAATGTTTTACGATCTGGTACTCATTGATTTGGATAATTTTCCTGGTATTCACGCACAGCAGTCAGTCCATTTTTATCTACTTTACCATAAATTAACATGTCCATCAACTTTCCAAATGAAAACAGATTTGGGGCATCACCCACTGTGAATGTCTGACTGTACAATAACAGCACAAACACTGCTCAAATGAATATTCAAATGCTAGATACTAAATTTAGTTGTTAACCAGCTGTTATTGCTAACTTACAAAAAATTAAAAATCTTGAATATCTTTTAGAAGAATGTCTTTTAATTTATTTCTATAATTTTTAGTATTTGTATGTGTATTATTCTGTTTAAAATCATACCACTTTTCCAATCCTGTTTGTGTGTTTTGTTTTTTTATTAAAGTTGGACTTCTCAATAAATGTTATTTACATAAATTTTCTCAGAATTAAATTCTCTACAAAATTAACTAGAAAATTTTATTTGTTTATTGGTAAATTAAGGAAGTTATTTTATTCCAAACCTAAAAAAGTGTATTTTCTGACAAAACCTTTTTATTTTTTATACTGTTTTTCTTAAAACCTAAGCAAGATAGAGGTCTGGGACCACTTTTATTCAATCTCATAGATCAAAGACCATAAGGAAATACCAAATTTAGCCCTCAATTTATACCCCAAAATTTTTAATATGGTTTAATTTCAGAGAGGGAGCAGAAAGCAGGGCTAAATGTTTTAGGAGCAGAAACTGACAAACGAACCGTTTTGTGACCTATGTTTGTATGAATTTTTTTTCTTATTTTTGGCTATAGAATCGTCTCCTGAGGGATTGCTGTGGAATTTGGAATCAGTCTGTATAGTACATTTAAATCGTTAAATTTAGTTGTTCAACAACTAGAATGCAAATTACGTTAATTTCATAATGCAAATTACATTAATTTCATGAATTAAGTGAAGTTTACTGCAGACTTTTTACCAAAGCTGCAATTTTTTGCCTGAGTAGGAGAAATTATAACAAAGTTTTTTGATGATGTTTACCATCAATTAGAGAACATTGTTTACTTGGTAACAATGTTTCACATTGTGTAGTGTCAAACTGATCTACTATTACATTATTGTTAAAATTCTCTTGTTGAAGCCTATATCAACCTACCCTTCTCTTTTTTCTGTTCAGCCTCCTGAACCACCATAAGGAATTACTTCAGAGGGTGAATGAGGATGATATTTATGAATGTAAATGAAGTCTAGTCTTGTAGACAGTCTCAAGTCAACCATACCTGAGATGTGTGGTTGATTGAAACCCAACCACCAAAGAACACCAGTATCCACAATATAGTATTCAAATCCGTATAAAAGTAACTAACTACCTTTACTAGGATTTGAACCTTAGAATCTTGACTTCGTAATCAGCTGATTTGCTATGGCGAGTTCACCACTAGACCAATCCAATATTTATTAAGATATGTGTATGTGTTTATTTTACAGTCTGACCTGTTTCTGTAGATTCCTTGTTCAGAGTTGTAATTGTGTACATTGTGAACATCTGTTTAATGTGCATATGTTTGAAGTTAAATCCCAAGAGCAGCAGAACCATTAGATATGATCTATTTTTATAATTTTTTCTATAAAAATTACGTATTTTCTTTTAATTTTTTTAATGATAGATGATTGTTTCCAAAATGAATGATTCCATACTCTCATAAGAAGTACGTGGTACTTGGCCAATTATGCTACTCATTTGCCTCAAATAGGTGTGTCATATAGTACAATGGTATTTAAACAGCATTAGAGGACTAAGTTGGGACAAAAGTGTAATCAGAATCTAGGATTTAATTTTTACCAACAATTATAAATTCGAATTGTGGTATCTGTTAAATTGTCTGTTTACCAGTTGTAAATATTATTGTGATTAATGAAATTATTAGTATAATACAATTATAACAATAATTGTATTGCGATTAGAAATTTAATTTAATAATGTGTATGATTTGAGGGTTGGCTGAAATGTAATGCACACTAGAATGTAATGGGAGAATAGAATCTCTCACAGAGAGACAGGAGCTTGTATTTTCAGTCCATTACTACCAACATTTCAAAACTCTTTAACCCATTTTCTGTCAGTCTCTGTGGTTAGTCGAGTATGTCTGGTGTCAATGTATCTGAAACAGAGTGCATTGATTGAATTTTTAATAGCAGAAAAGTAAAAGTTAAGGATATTTATTGTCATATAAAAGGAGTTCATGGTGACAAAGCTGTTGATCAAAGTATTATGGTGGGCAATAAAATTGTGTAAGGTGTTTCCACCTCCTTTTTGTGCTTCTAATACACCTTAGGAGATGTGTATGTTGTGTTTAACAATCCATGGAGCTGATAATTGTGCAACACAGTAATGCCTTGCCACTTATATTGTGTGCAACCACCGAGACTCTTGTGAAGATGATATTGAACCTATTCTACACTCTCCATACTTATCAAATTTGGTGTACTGCAGTTTTTATTTCTTTCTGAAATTAAAGAGGGATATGAAGAGTAATTATTTCACCTTGAATGCTGAACTGAAGGATGCAGGTCCTGGACCAAGGAAAGACTCCTAGCATTCTGCATTGACTGAAGAAGAAAACTGGTTTACCATTGGGAGAAATGTGTAGCTGTAAGTAATGATTATGCAGAAAATTAAATGTAAGTTTTTATAGCAAATAAAATATACTTTTATGCCGTACTTGTTTCATTTAACTAGTTCTTTTAGTGAACTATGAGCAACTATACATTACATTTCAGCCACTCCTCATAAGTTCTTTGACTTACCATTAAATTTAGAAAATAATTGTCTGTAAATACTAACAGCTATGAACTGGGTATAATTTTAAGCTTCTTATGAAATATAAAAATCCCGGTAAGTCATCGTCATTTATTTCATGATCTATTGAATTTGATTCATCGTCAACAATATTTAAAACAAACTTATCGGTAACTTATTATATATTCTTGTAATAAAAATATTTCTACTTTTTTTTTCCATGCTAGTATAACAAATTTCAGTTTAATATCAGGTAGTAATGTTTGTATTGCATCCAAATTATTGTTTGTGTTGTAATTAGCAACACAATGAACATAGATGGTTCACTTCATACCATATAAATTTGATTGGATTGGGGTTCATATTGTGTGGTGTAATCTTAAAATTAAATTATGTTTAAATTTAGAAATCACATCTGTTATGAATGTTGTCATTTTTGTTGTTTGTTACCTTTTTCAGATTTGGATGTATTAAATGCTATTTTGTGTTTTCTTAATCAGTTCTGCTTTTCAATTTTCCATGAATTTGAATTTGGAGGTGGATTTTTTAATGAATTAAATTGAAATATTAGGAAGCTCTTTGCAATCCTTTTTATCTTTCTGCAAAATTAGTAGTAACTTTTTACCTTTTGAAAGTCAAATGTGAAAACGAAAAGGCCTTGTTCCTTACTGCTATTATTATATTCCTTACTCAATGTATAGTTATAATGAATATAGCCCTCCACTAAATGTCTGTGCTATTTTGTTTCAGATTAAGTTTAAAAAGACCATTGAATGTTGCTGATGAAGATTTTGCTAGGAACAATGATAATTCTGCATGGAAGTCTAATCAGGCTGAAGGGGAATTTGGGGGAAACATTCGTGGTTTTTCTTCAAGGTAATTGAATGATTTTGTCTTTTGTGTGGTGCTTATATACATATGGTATGGTGTAATTGCTTACGATTCCTGTTTTGCATTAAAATTATTACAGAAATTAGCGTAAGATAAAGATATAAATTTTGCAAGACATAAAGTGCAGAATGTAAGTGGATAAAACAGTCTTGTATTGTATATTTAGGGTGATGTTTGTAGAATAGAGTTTAATAGGAAAGAGAAGTAATAATGATAACAGAGAATGGAAGGAGGGGGAGAAGATCTTATGGAAAATGGGAAGAGTATTTTTCTGAAATTGTTCTGAAAAAAATAATGGAAGAGGGAACTGTGAAGAGGGAGTGTAAGGGTTACAACTGAAAGATCCCAGTGCTTAACAGCAAAAGAAAAAGAGGAATAAAGTAAGAATAAAAGCTTAACAATAAAATTGTGACAGATGTACATTTTTTTATTAAGTTTTGATTATCTTTTAATTTTTTATACTTATTTTTTGAAGTTAAATTATTTTAAGAATGTTAGTATTTTACCTAAAACTTCTGTTAATTCATATTAACTGTCTCTCTCTTTTTGTCTTTACTTTTGTGATTTTCATATGCTTATATTGTTTTTGCCTTATTATCAGGTTTTATAAATATAATACAGATTTAGCGTAGTTGTTGGCTAATTCTTTAAAATATGTAGCTTCTATTAACAACAATCTTCTTAAGATTATACTGCCTCACATGAGAAAAATGGGCCCCTTGGAATCACTATATAGCTATTACAAAGTTAATCCATGGATGATTTTGATGAATTAATGGTATAAAATACATTTTGGATTATGGTATAAAATACAGAAATATGGTGGTCAAGTTGAAAATCAGAATTTAAAAAAAATGTTCTAACAACTTTTATTGTTAAGATACTAGGTCTTGTGGTAAAGAAGTTGACAACTATCTCTCATAATATACAGGATGTTTGTAAAAGTGAGGGCTGGCTGTATTTTTTCAGATTCTACTTGTAAAACTAAACAAAAAATATCCTTAGGAAAAATGGCAATTTCTTCTTCCTTCTCCCCCTGTCACCCATTTTGTTATTTTTATATAAAAATTTATATCTCAAGTTTGGATATATGAATCACATTAGTATTTGGTAAGTGTCTTGGTAATAAAGTTTTAAAATTAACAAAAAATCAGGAATTAAGTACCTTTGCAAATTAAAAAAATGGTGGCTATGTTTATTTTTTAATTCATTATATCTCTATAAATATTAGTTTTATCAAAATTTAAAATATTAAGTTTTCGTTGTCATCAATGTGTTTGATGACAATGAACGAAGCGAGAGGCTGTCAACTGCTGTTTACAATGAAAACGTTGCGAAAGTGTGTGCGCTCCTGCTCGAAAAATCTCATCTTACCCTTCGGGCCATAACAGAAGAGTCATCAGTAAAGACATGGTATGTACAATTCTAAAAGAAAAGATAAACTGCCAAAAGGTGTGCTCTCGTTTTGTTTCATCCTTCTTGACTGAATAAAAAAAACAGGTGCGTCTTTCTTGCGCTCAAGACTTCGTAAACTGCCGATAACGACCCAAATTTTTTACAAACAATTGTAACTGAGGATGAAAGCTAGTGCTTCAAGTATGATCTGCAAATGAAGCATCAGTCCGCTGCTTGGTTCAATCCTGGAGCACAAAGATTGGCAAAAGTCACACAGCAAAAATCAAGAGTGAAAATGGTGTTGATTGCATTCTTCGACTCAAAGGGCCTAATTCATCATGAATTTCACCCGACTGGTCAAACCGTGAATTCTAAATTCCATTTGGAAGTAATGAAACACCTGATGCGTTGCATTCTTCGAATCCAGCCTGGACTCCAGGTAGTTGGAATTTTTTTCATGACAATGCTCTGGCACACATGGCAACAGTTTTAACGTGTTATTATGCCACAAATCAAATCACCCACCATCTTATCCCACCCACCCTATTCTCCCAACTTGGTTCAAGCAGACTGTTTTCTGTTCCTGAATATCAAGTTGAAGATGAAAGGCTGCTTTTTCAATGACATTCTAGCCATCCAAAGGCCTTGCACTGAGCAGTTGAAGGTGATCCCACAAAGTGATTTCTTCAGAGCATTTGATGGGTTCTACCTGCACTGCAACGAGTGTATAACAAGAGAGAAGGTTTCGATGTAGAGGGCTTATGCGAGTAAATTTGTTTATCTGTAAATCTGTATTTTTAATTTTTATTTAATTTAGTTTGGGAACTTTTCAGACATACTGTGTAAATTGAGCTGAAATAACAAGAACTACCTTTTTATTGTTCACTAGCATGACTATTTTGTATACAAACATTCTTAAATTTATCAATGGCTTTTGTATTTACTTATGTTTTTAGATTTCTGTACTTATGTACCTTACTATGGTTTTGTAAATTTTTTTTAATAGAGGACGACAAGAAGACATCCGTGGAAGAGGTGAGGAGGATCGGTTGTCGGTGAAGAAGAGACTTGGAGATCCTAAGGCTGTTTTTAGCAGGTTCGTCTTTTTGTTTAAAAAACAATTAAAGAATAAATTATTATATAATAACCACCAACTAAACAGCTTGTTGATTAAAAATTAAATAAAAACATTCACAAACTTCCCTTTTTTGTTTCTTTTGATCGTATTTACCTACGATTTATTTCCATTATCTGTCGTTCCATTGCTGTTGACTGAACACTTCTTCCATATCCTTCAATGTTTACTATATATTTCTTTGCCGACTGATGTTTTCTTGATTTTGTGTATCCTCTTTCAAGTTTTTTTATATTTCTGCAATAATGAAATTATGTAATTTCTGCATTGGAAGTATTAGTGGAACCTGATAATTTGTTATCAAAATAGGCATATAATTTTAATTAAATAAATATAAAATACTTTCATATATAAATACTGTGAAGTACTGTTTGGAAAACAGATTTCATAAATATTGTGTTAATATGATAGTCACATGAAAAGAAGTATATTTGACTGAAACATTTCATTTTGTAACTCATAAATTGGTATTTCATTGTCAACTATAACTTAAATAATAATTTCATAGATAGAAATTCATAATTTATAATTTTGTTTAGTAATGTGGATATTTATTAATTAAATTTGTTTTTATTTTTTCTCTTTTATACCGGAATTGATAATTTGCTCCTTTCAGTTACAGAAGACTCGGTCTCCATGACATTTTCTCGACAATGTATGTTTCACAAATTTCAGACTTTTTAAATTTTGGAACTTTTTCAATTAAAAAGGGTAATGAAATAAATCTCTCTCACTATAGAGGGGAGAATAGTTTTAAAAACTAGATAATACAAGGAGAGTTGAATTGTAGAAGAATAGTTTTCCATTGACACTTATATGTGGATAAAAAAAATTGTGTGAAGAAAAAATTATAACATTTTAGACCATGACTAAAGAAATTGCCAGAGGGCATTAGAAGATTATCGTAAACGTAAAAATTTCTGATAAAATGTTTTTTCATATGCATGTTCAGATTTATTTAATTTAATGTATCTTCAGTTCTACCTTGAAAATGAGGGTTAAATGAGGAAAATTGGACTAAAAGTGGAGTTTTGCATAAATCTAGTGTTTGTTTTATAAAAAAATTTCATTAAACTTTTTCATTTCTGTATGATAAAGACTAGCCAAGGTAAATATTTTTACTTTTTGGTAAATCTGGCTCTCATTTAAGAAAGTCTCTTTTCGTGCATATTTCTTCGATTTTCTTTGAAAATTAAGGACTCCTGTGTAAGTAATAAGCCACACAAAACAAAACTTAATCAAATTCCATTAGTACAATTTCTTTTTCTTCATGTCTTTTTGTAATGAAAATTGATGTTTGATAATATTATTTAGTATTATTTTTAAGGTAATTCTGATCTTTCACCCTTTTAATGCAAGTACATTTCTTTGCATTGTCAATTTTTTTCTCTAAATATCAATACAAAAAATAAGTTTAATTTGTAATTTGAAGGAAATTTCCTTACCCACATGATGGTATGACTGACTAACACTAGAGAAAATATTTTAGTTGGGATTGATAAATTTTGTGTTAATTTTAGGCACAAAAAATATACGACTTTAGACTTGAAAAGAAAAGAAGTGAATTTTGATGCATAGTAAGTGCTGCATTAACTGTGCATACATTTAAGCTGTTACGTAAAATGATGTATTACATTACTTTTTGATTAAATCTTTTTTTTTTTTTAACTGTTATTAGTTTGTGTTTTATTATGTACTTTTCAGTAGTGTAAAAATGTTTAATTTGCCAACTACGTGGTGGAGTAGTAGTGTCTTAGCCTTTCAAACACTTATCATTTTTTCTTACAAAAAATTTTCCGTACTCATATCTTCCATGTTCAAGTTTATGTGGTGAATTAATCTGTTTCTTTTTATCAATTAACAAATGACAGATAACATTTATGGTTTTTTATAAAAATAATTTTAATAGATAATTATTGGTAATGTTTCAGGTTATCCAGGCCAGTGAGGAATCGTCGTGATGACAACAGTGGTGATGAAGATACTAGTACTAATAAGGTAAATGATTTAAATCCTGCACATTGTAAATAATGAAAAACTGCTATTATCCTAAATTTTTATATGACAGATTCTTTCATGACCAGAAGAGTACAAATCAAAACAATTTATGAAAATTAAAGTTTTTAAATGTATTTTTATTTACTTTTGTGCTGAGAAAAATGGAAGTTTGAATTAATATTTAATTTTTCTTTGTTGTATAACCAAACATATAATTCTGATCTATTTATAGGCTTTGCTGTTTTTACTCTTTTATGACTTATAGAAAAATCTTCAAATTTGTCAATAGTTAACTATAAATACAGAAAACTTTGTAGTGATCTACACATTGTAAGTTAATCATGTATGACCAGTCTGTTGCAGTCTACTGCATTTTGTCAGATGTACTGATTTTGTACAGTAAAAAACTGAAACCTGAGGAAACGTTTTGTCTCTATAATGAATTTTGATGGATTGAATGAAGGTTTTCTTTTTAAAAGTGTTGTGATTACTGTAAGTTGTTAAAAAGAAGTAACTGGAAGGGATTACAAGTGTTTTAAGAAGTAAATTATTTCTGTTGTTGAAACCCATTTAAATGTTAGATCATTTACTGTTAGTTAATAGTTAATATTTAAATGAAAAGAAAAATTAACAAAACTTTACAAAACCTGATATGATCAAAAACATTACAAAATGCTTCTGAAGAGTGCTAAATTGGGTTTTTTTCTGATTTAGAGAAAGCTGAAACAAGATATGGCTCCTTTTTTTAAGAGCCTATTTTATATTAGGGATGGCAAAACATTAACCTAATGGGCTAGGTGATTATAAGGAATTCTGGGCAGTTAATGGTTGAAAATTCATTATGTTATTAAAATAAGCTTTAAGAGGAGGGCAATTGCCTAGTATTAAAGGTGGTTAGAGATGGATTAAAATCCATTTTTTAATTACCGAAGATGAGAGATCTCTAAGGTATAATGTCAGACATTCAAGAAATGTGAATTCAAGAAATCACAGTAAGTCTTGTCAGCTTATTAGATACTTGTGTGTGTGTGTGTGTGTGTGTGTGTGTATAAAGATTAATGCCTTTTTTGTTTAATGCTGGCAGAATTTTTACACTCTCAGTACTTTTTCTCATATCTTGGGCCATGTTCACATTAGTCATTCCATTCATTAATTTTTTTGTATTTAACATCAATTTCTTCTGAAAAAATTTTCAGTTTAGTTGGGAGATTTTGATGAAATGATTAAAACAATATAGTTTTAAATTTTCATGTGAGAAAATATTTTGATGAGTGTTTCCTTAAAAAGTAAGAAATAATTAAAACAGTTTTGAAAGAAATTTCATGGAATTAAAATTATTAGTTTTGTTGTAATTTAATTTTATATTTATACTTTTTATTTACAGCCTGCTCTGTCTTCACAAGTGATCGCTTTTCCTCCACAACTTCCATCCAGACAAGAAGTTCTTGCAGCCCAGGGTACTGATGAACACAGTAAAGCAAGGTATTTATTTATTCATTTTATTTGTTTAATATACTGATAAAATGATGTTCTATCGTCACTTTCAATATTCTGAAAGGTCTTATAGAAATGAAGACTTTTTTCTGTTGATCCAGAAATATCAGTTATAGATCAATGTTTAGAGTATAAATAAAATATAACACATAGACTTTTCATATATGTATGTACATATATTGATATTTTGAATATATATGTTTATATTTGCATTAGAATAATAAATTATTGTAATAAATTATTAAAATCTTTCATTCCAATCCGCAAGGTGTTTACAAAACCACAGCTTTCTCACTTTTTAATGCTGATTTTGTGGATTTAGAGTTAACATGAAAGACATAAACTGCTGAAACATTTACCAATTTGAGTAATGAGTTTTGCCTCTTTGTGTAACATTTTATTGGTAATTTTAAACTAATTACTTTCCTATCATGTGCTGTTGTTGCTTTCAGTGATTACTTTTACAAGTTGTGAGAGATTTTCTGGCAACCATCATTGAATTTAGTCTAGTGGTTTTCATAGTCCTTTTTCAAAATTTAAATTATCTGCTGTTCATTTCACCCCAGCTTTCAGCAATCTATTTGCAGTTGATATATGTTACTCCATTTTAATTTGCCTCATGGAGTACATTTATCGTTTATGTGATTACTGAATCATTGATCCTTGCACAAACTTACAGGAAACTGGCTATATTTTTACCTATTATTACTTCAATCATAGCTGAAAATTATGATTGAAAGAAAATTTTAACTTATATTAATTTTTAATTTTCTTATGAATTTGTTTACATTCAAAACTTATTTACATTTTTTAGGCATCAGTTTATTGTTACATTAAATGATCATTTTTTTTATTATCAGTCTTTTTTAACTGTGTTCACAGTTTTAATAAATATATTTACTTAAATACAACATTTACTTAAATATATTAGGAAGTAAAATTATAGGTTGTAGAAAATAATAGCAATCAATTAATATTCAAAAAGGAGTGTTCTATCAAATTGCATTCTAATACATGTTGTAAATGCAGTCTTTTTATTCACTATTTACTAAAAGTAAAAATAAATATGTGTTGAGAAGAAAAAAGAATTCAAAAGCATTGGCAATTGTAAAAGTGTAGATAACGGAATGTAACTCTATTTGCTGTTTGAATGTGACACCATTGACTATTGCACTATTTTTCTAACTGGCTTTAATAGATTTTGATTTATTGATTTTTTTATATGTGTAATTGATTATATGGCACTAAAATATTGAAAACAGTATTTCATAGTCTCTGTAACCATTGTAAATTCTGACCTAAATGTAAATTAAATTGAATTGGCTTATTTAAATTGGTGAATTTATTTATATTTTATTTTATTATAAATTATTTTGTTATATGGATTTCTTAATACGTCGTCAGATGATATTTTAAAAAAAATGTAAAAGTTAAATTAATAGCAGCATGATTCATTAGTTATCAAAAATTCCTTCTTAAAATAGAATTTTAAGAAATATGACATCATGCTTGAAAAATGAACAAACGTTTTCTATACAAAGAGCATTATATTTGTATGAGTACACATACTCTTCACAGACTTGATAATTCGGAGAAATAGTGACGGGGTTAGACCGGTGAGGCCATCAGAAAGCATCAGTTTTGTATTGGATTTTGACGTGGTTAGTTTAGTGCAATGAGTATGTTTAAAAAAAAAACTGATCAGGAAATTCATAAACTATGATTTGTACGGAATACGTTTATGAGAATTTAATGTCAAAGGCCTCTCCATAAAAACATTTCATGGATCTATCAGAAGATTCCTTATCCGTCGACTTTTTTAAAATAACATTAAAAAATATTATTGAAAATGTAACATGTTATAATGACAAATTATGTTTAAAATTATAATTAAAATTAATTTTGGGTTGGCCAATTCCTTAGTATTATAATTATTAATAAGATATTTTGTTAAGTTCTGATGTGTAGAAGTAGTTATGTAATAGTGGTACTACGAACTCAAGTAGACTAGTTATGGGAGTACTGAGTCAATTGTGTTTATTGTAATTTTTTTATTTGTTGAATTATTGTAATTTTTTTTGTAAAACTCGAGAGAGAAGCATAAGCAACATAGTCCTAGCACATTGTTTCACAAATAGTAAGTTCATTTTTTGTTTATTAAAAATTTTATTTTTGTGTATAATTTAAATTTGAAGTTTTATCAGAAGCTTACATCTTTGGAAAGAAATACAAATTAAGTGAATTCTGAAGTAACAACACTGAAAAAAAAAACAAATGAAAAAATAACAACACAGATTCTTAACAAAAGTCAGCTTTTGGCACATCTTTAAATTATTAAAAAGATCATTCATTATTCATTTTTAATTTAAAAAAAAATTGTTTTATATTTTTTGTTATTTTTCAGAAATCGAAGAATGTTTGGATCACTTTTAGGAACGTTACAGAAATTTAGACAAGAAGAGACTCGTTTAAAGGATAGGGTAAGATTTACTTTTATGACTTTTTTCTTAGTTTTCAGCAAAATTTTAAATTTTTTTATTTTAATTTTTGTATGGTGTAATAAAAATATTTAATTTTTCATTATATTTAAATATCTAGTATTTTTTCATCATAAACATTGTTTAATAATTTGATAATTCTATTAAATCAATTTTTATGTATTTTCTAAAATAATTGTTTTCAATGCGATTCATTTAATATATGTTTTATGTTTATTGTTTTGTATTTGCTAGTCATCAGTTTGGTTTATTGTTTTTGATATATTGATTATTTAATGAAACATTTTATTCTGCAATTTTTATTGGTAGCTGACATCATCTATGTGTTGTATAAATAGCTATTGTATAATATCTGTTCTTTATTACTCGTGTGTTAATTTAAATTTGTTTGACTTGAAAATATTAACTTATTCATGCTAAAAAAAAACTTTTTATTTTTAAAAACATCTAGAAGAAAACATTCAGAGTTTCTTGAAGATTTGGTTGTAGGCAAATATCAGCAAGTGGAATAAAAACATTGCAACTTATTTCAGTTTTTATGCTTGCAACTCTTTTTAGTTAGAAGCTTCTGTAGAGATTTCCAACAAATTTTTAATATTCATGTTTAAACTATTGGTTCAATGGAGCCTATTGGTTTTAAACTAATCTTCCTGTAAGTGGATTATTCAAGCCTCTTTTAAAGTATTTGGGGTTTGATTTTTCAAATTATTTTCTTAATCAGCACCCTGGAGCTAAAAGGGATGAACTAACCAAATTTCAATCTGTTAGGATCAATGGTTTAGGAGATAAAATGGGTGAGTGAATAGTATTTATCATTTATACATGTAAATAAAAATTATATTTGTAAATAATCACTAGATGCATTTTATTTTTTTGTAATTTTATATTCCATTAAAAAAAAGCAAAAATTTGGCTTCTATGTTCATGGGCTCGTTTATTTCAATCTCTGCCTGTTATCTTCATTTTATGTTTACTTTACTCTTTGTACAGGATTATGCATGAATAACATATGCTGTTTTAATAGAATGTAAATAATGGACTTATTTTAACTTGTTATAGCAATTTTTACAAAGCCTGCTATGTCTTATCTTAAAAGATTTTCCTATGATTGTTTTATGTTGATAAAAAATAAACCTCTTTGTTTACAGAAAAAAAAATTGTAATTCTAATTTTAATGGACAGTATTTACATATTCACTTCTTATTCTGTTTGGTATCTCTGTTCTGTTTTGTCTCACATGATGCCATTTCATAACCCTCCTTTAATACTTCTTTTAATATTATCCTCTCATCTTTAGCTGTACTATCATGTTCCCTTTTCATCTTATTCCTACAGTCCCAGACTTTAAGCAGTCTTTCTTTACTCATTCATAGGACTTGTCCCATTCCTGTAATTCCATTCCATTACAGCCATTCCTGTATTCCATTCCATTACAGCCACTCCTGTAATTCCTTCGTTTACGATTAATGACTACCCTTAAAATTACATGATTTCAGTTATCTTGCCTTGAATTTAAAGCTCATAGACTCTTAATATACGTGAGCACCAGTCTTCATATCTTCATATACATGAAGAATTTTCTAATAATGGTTTTAGTCTTTTTTTGTTCTCAGGAAGTATCGTCCATTTGTTATATGGTCTAACAACTTGAAAAGTGTTGAAAGGATGTTTCTTTTCTCGACAGTATTTTTATAAAATATTTTTATTTTTTATCTATTTAAAATATTTTTAATATTTTATTTATTTTAACATTTTTTATTTTTATTAAATATTGTTTAGGTTAAAAAATGTATATATTTTTTAACATAATGACCTTCCCAATGATATTGAAATGACATGAAATAAATGAAATGACTTAAAATTTTTATGATTTTTTTTAGTTAAATTTTCATAATTAATTTTGTTAGCAATAGAAAAGATGTTTAATTTCATCCTTTGTTTATAAAACACCTTGCATGTTTGAGGGAGTAGTTGCTTGAAAAATAAGAAGAAGTTTAATGGTGTAAAATGCAATTAATTGAATCCATATGTAATATCAACTTCAAATTAGGCCATTGACATTAAATTAAACTAGATGGAGGTTCTGTCTGGATGTTCATGTGGATACTTTTTTATTTTTATTTACATATTATTTTTTCTTAAGTCCTTAGCAGTCAGTTTCATTCAGGTTTTATTATTTTATCTGAATTCTGTAAAATTTAATTGATATATCAGTTCAAGATTTATTTTCTAGTTGCTTACTAGTTTGAACCTCATTTATTATCAGTAACAAAAAAATACGATAGTTTGTTTTATTTTCCCTTATATTTTTATGTATGTGTAAAAAAAATATTGTATCTTTTGTTTTTCCTAGGAAGATAAGAAAGCACAAGTTGAGAAAAAATTAGAAGAGGCTGCTAAAAGAGAAAAAGAAGAATTAAAAAGAGAAAGGCAGGAGTTATTTCAAAATAGGAAGCGCAGACAAGCTGAAATTAGAAATATAGAACTTAAGATGGCTAGGATACAAGAGGTTTGGTTTAATTTGTTTAATTTAATTTATGTTTAACATTTATTTTTAAAAATATATTAGTTTTTTTTTTTAATTTAGTAGTTAGGTGAATAGAATTTGATATCTTTTCCCCTTGATTAACTTTGTATTCCTCATTACACTTATTTATTACATTTATTTTTCTATGTGTTAATTTTATAGTAGTATACTAAAAAAAATCCCTTTAACACATTTCCTTTTTATGGGTTTTATCTTTAAAAATTAAACTAAATATATCTGAAAACAGTGTAAGACAGTGATGTATATATAACACTCCATTTGTGCTTAGTATTTCATTTCTCATTTAACTTATGTAGCAGAAAGGTGTTCATGGAAAGGAAGATTGAAAACAGGATGCAGGCTATTGAAAATAAGATTAAAAGGATTATTTTTGAGGACAATTATTTTTTTTTTTTTTAGAAAAAAAAAATGGAATGGTTAATTTTTCTGTCTTTATTGGCTAGAGGCTGTATACAATGGCGTGTTCATAACAGTAAAGTAGAGTTATATAAATTTTTTGCTTTACATAATTTGTTCTTAAATATTTTTAACTGTAACATATATAAAGTACCTGAGCTACAAAAGGTCTATTGCTTTCTGTATATACTGATGGAAAGTTAAGTCAGAGACAGGTGTTATTTGTTGGACTGAATGTTACTTGGATTTCACCAGGCTGGCCATGTTGATTTGCTAAAGTAGTTATTGAAGGCAATGATAGATCACTTCATGTCTCATTTTTTTCTCATAAGATTGGTAAGAAGAAATTCTTGAAAATCTGAGTACCATTTATCAGAGTACTTTTGTTAGATCATTTACCTAATGAGTTAGTTACAGCACTTAAACAGACAAGCTAAAAAGGTAGAATTGCTAGCCTGTTGTAGAGCATCAGTTGAGCACAGCTATAAAGTTTCATTCAAGTTGTTAGTAGAATGTAGGGAAAATATTACTTAAGATAGAGTAGAAATTTAGGATGGAAATAACGGTGGTGAGACAAGTGCTGAAGTGATGTGGTATCGGGAGACCAATAAACTAAAGGTAGTTTGTAGACCAGTATAAATGAACTAGAATAATTAAAGCCTTATCCATGAAAATGGGAAACATCTATGTTACCCATTTTCATGTTAGTGATTTGTAAAAATAAATAGTTTATCAATAATATGAATTTCCTTTATATAACAGGATGTGGAATGTGGTTTCTTCTGCAAATTTTTGTTTTGTTTTTGTTTTATTATTCTTGTATGTTTTATACAAAAAGTTACAAAACATTTTGCTTATAATAATTTTTTTTATATGAATAGATAATCTTGTTATACTTAATCATAAGTAAGGGACTTGCCATAAATTAGTTAGTAATATTTTTAAAAATATTCTCTTATAACTGTCAGTTTTTAAATAAAAATAATCTTGACTTTTTTTCTCAGCAAGAAGAATGGGAAAAAACACACAGGCATTTGCTTAATTTTATACAAACACGTTCTAAACCTCACTTATTTTATCTCCCAAAAGTTCACAATCAGAAGACAGAGGAGCGATTAGCATCAAGTCAGAAAGCTGTGACAAGTAAGAATGTATATTTTTATTATTACTTTTTTACTTTTATTTTATTGCAGTTTTTTATTTATTGAACGTTTTTTTCTTGTCTGTAAGTTAATTAATTATTAGTGTAAGTTAATTAAACTTATTAGTATACACCATAGGTGGCTTAGTGTATGGGTTAACAATGGATTCAAAATATTTATTACTGTAAAAAAAAAGTAGTGTACGATATTAGTTAATGCAAGAGAGGAAATTCATTACATTTGTATATGTGCCATTCATTTGCTGCTCATGAAAGTAACTTCTATGAAAAAACTGAATGAAAAATAAACAACTTAGTGCTTAATAGTAGATATGCTACTTCACATACAAGGGTTGTCTGAAAAGTTTTGAGCCTGAACATGAAGATGGTAGCACTCATCAACAAAAGTTAGCGAATGTATTTGCATATGCGTTGGTAGGTACTCACTAAAATTTCAGCCATTTTTGACATTCAGTCGTTGTTTTGTAATTGTTTAAGTAAGTCATTGTGAGTGTTTTTGTGAAAATGGAAAAAAATTTAATATCTTGCCGTGATTAAATAATTGTATTTGAAAGGCAGTGTGCTTACACAAATTAAAACTGAGTTGGATGCTATTTACAGGTACTCTGGTTCCATCATTTGCCACTGTAAAAAGATGGGCAGCTGAATTTAAACATGATCGTACCAGCTTGGTTGATGATGAGTGTTTAAGATAGAAAACATTAAGTACTTGGATCATAGAAACAGTTGACTTTCATGAAACAGTTTATCACAAAAACAATGTTCTTCCAGAAATATATATGTTAATCACAAATAAAGAAAAAAATATTGTTAAATTTTGAATAAATGTAATAAAAATGAGAGGAAAGATATTAAAAAAAGAACAGTACAGCAGTACTACTGTACAGTTTTCATTCACTATGAAATATATCATGGTTTTTTTTAGTTACCTGTACGTTGAGTTTTTTAAGCATGTAAAATTTTTCCATTGTCATTCATCCAAATTTTCTGACAGATGGTTTATTATGATCATTTCATATATTGGTGTTAAACAACAGTTCAGCCTAGCATCATAGTAAACTATATGATATGACCGTGTTAGATGACATAGGAGAAAATTGTATCTGCAAAACAGGCTCATATGGTATAGTGACAGTCTTACACAGTTAAAACACATAATGTGGCTATGGTATTACTATTTATAAATAAGAAAACTAATGTATTATTTAGTCGTATTTTTATTACTTTTTTACCCATGACAGAACAGAAACGTTATATGCTTTTGGGGTAAGAGGTTTTGTGTGTGTGTTTATGTGCTTGTGTGTGTTACTGCTTTCCTCAAAAACTACTGGACCAATTTCGATGTGGTTTTTGCATTACATTGTTTTCACTGCAGAGCATGTTCTTAGACATGTTTTATGTGGTTATAGGCAGTTGTATACCGTGGGCGCTGCAGTAGATATGTTTCTTCAAAATGGCTTTGTGAGTTTTAAAAAATTTTTAATTTTATCTTTTGTTCTTCATCTGAATAACCTGATCTTAAATACAGCAGTGTCATCAACATTTAGAATCCACCAAAACACTGGTTTTAATATTTAAACTGTATTCACAAGTGAGTTTGTTTTTACGTTTCAATTTGGTATTCTTTCCAAAAATTGTTATAAATCTTATACAACCAGATTAGCGTAGTAAAATTATTGCAGTTTAAGTTATTGGGATTGTAGTATTTTTTATAATATACTTATCCTGTATATTATATATATATATATATATATATATATATATATATATATATGAAAAACTTGAGTGTAACTTTTTTTTTTTCTGTAATGAAGGCTTGTTTCCAGCTTCCTTTCACTAATTGTGTTGTTTCTGATGACCTTGTCTGTTTTCTGAAGAGAGTGATCCATGATGAGTGGCAAAGTGAATGGAATGCTACCATCAACAATAAACTTTGTCCTGTTAAGAACATTATATTACTGTGGAGCTTCTCATGCAGGAATAACTGTTGAGAGGGGGTCATTATTTGCCATTTGCAAATAGGGTACACTAGCTCACGTATGGATATCTCATGATTCAGACCAATGCACCTGTTTGTGTTCACTGCAACTGCCAACTAACTGTACTTCACATCCTTGTGGATTTTGTCTGTTATGCGGTGTTGCGTCTGAAGTTTAAATTAGGGACTAACTTCCAAAATATCTTAGGAAATGGTGAGACGAAGTTATCGAATGTTTTACAGTTTCTTTGGGCTGCTCGTTTATATTCAAAAATTTGATTTTTCTATAGTATGTTACAGGCATTTATGCCATTTGGTGTATGGAAGATGGTAATCTTATTGTTTTAATTTAGATTATTAATGTAATATTTCATTTTGGTTTTATTTCACTTTTAACGTACTTTATATGCTGTGTTTTTATATTACTAGTTTTAAATTTAATTTTTAATATTTATTTATCTGTTATATAAATATTGTGTGGGTGCTGATGATGATACTTTATTGTGTGTGTACAGAAATTCCAAAATGAAATTTTGAATATCTGAGCCGGTCAAATGTTTTTATCTGGTTAAACAGATTCAGAATTGACCATAAATTAGTCAAAGATGACCCATGTTCTGGTCAGCCATCCACTTCAAAAACCAATGAAAACTTTGTGAAAGTTCGTAATTTAATGGCTCTGACCGTAGACTTACAATTACAGAGATGGCTGATGAACTGAATTTAATTCTCTTTGTAGTTCAGTTAATTGTAACTGAACACTGATTTGTTGAACATGCATTGAATGTCCATGAAATTTATTCCAGAGTTGTTGTCAGACCAGCTGAAACAACACTGACTGGAGGTGTCTCAAGAACTGATTAATCAGGCAGAAACTGATCCTATGGGGCTGTCAGTGAACTAGTAATATAAAAGTGTCCTTCAGTATTTGCGTGAAAATGTGCGCAAGAAAATGCCTGTACTCTGGTGAGACAAGAATTGGGTTCTCCACCCTGACAATCATGGGTTGTTGATTGTGGAATTTTTGGCCAAATTCCTGTGCTTTCACAACCTCCTTTTCCCCTAATTTAGCCCATGCTGATAGCTACTTGTTTCTTAGATTGGATTTTCACTGATAGGGAACTGATTTTGCTCAGATATGGAGAGAATTCTTAACAACACCTAGAAAGAAAATTTCCAGGAAAGCTTCCAAAAGTGGGAACACTGTTGAAGTCAATGTGTTCAGTCAGAAGGATCACTTTTAAGTGAAATTATAAATTTTATTGAGGTTTTAGAAAATGACTTGGATGGGGGGTTTTTTATGGGAAAAATTTATGAAACTTCAAGGCTAACAATCCAGTTCTGTAGTGTACATGTTAATAAACTAAAACTGTTATTGCTTTTTATTATATATAATCTGTTAGAGATGACCATAAGGAATTTGGCCATAACTTATAAGTTATGTGAATAAAATTCTTTATTTTTTTTTTTTACAGAAATGATAGAAAAGAAGAGAAAAGAAGTTCAAGCTGAAGTGGCTGCAATCCTTAAACGTGGCATGGGACAAAAAAGTAGTAATATTAGTACAGACAACCACATGGACGTTGATGAAGATGGTGAAGAAGGTGATGGTGATGTTGATCCTGATTCAGCAGCAGTTGGTGATAAAGAAAATGTTGCTGTTCTACCAGGTAAATTTATTAAATGAACAATCAGTTCTTTAAATTATTCTAATTCATTTATTGAAATTGTCTGTTTTAGTGGATGCATATTTTATTTATGATAAATAAATAAAACATAGAAGCATGCATCTGCTATTATTTAAAAAAAACTGTCTCTTGTAGAAAAGTTACTCAAAACTTCAGTTTTATAAAACTTTACTTCTATGAAAATAATGTTGGTAAGTCAGTGTAAACAGGTATAGTGATTATAGATTTCAATTTTTATGATTTCAGAATGTGATTTATTTTACTGTAAAAAAAAAAAACTATAAGAAGCATATCAAGTGCTGTTGTCAGTTTAAAATTTATCTTTAACTATCATAAAATGCAAGATGTAATTACTTAAAAGACACATATTATGTCGTATTTGATTGACTGTATTACACACATGCAGTTTAACAAATTTACATATGTGTTGTTTAATTGGGATATTAGTAGTTTTCTTATTCTACTTATAAGCACTTACAAGGATATTCTTTATGTTACCATATTGTGAAAATATTTACAAAATTTCTAGAGCCATTTGTTGCCATTGTTCCCTGTAGTGATGTGTTAAATTATTATCTACTTGCTAGAATTCCACATAAATATTCAAATAGGGTATTACTTATAGCACAGAAATATTAAGTCCTAGAAAAAATAATTTCATTTTTAATGTTATAAATCTAAATCATAATAAATGATTAACAAGCATTAAAATGTTATAATTAATTGACTGTTGAAGTATAAAATTATTTATTTCATCATATCTTCTCAAAGAAGCTTAAAGGGTAAGATAGAAGAACAGGAAACAAAGTATTTCTATACATTTTAAAATTTGCAGTGTGATTTAATTTTTTTAATTCATTATAAAATATAGAGCCTCATTCTTCAACCTGGAAAATCAAAGTTCATATCCTGGTCAGACTTGGCATTTTTATGCTAGAAATTGTAGAGTTTATTTCTACACTCACAGGCAATAACCTTGTGGGGTGAAGCAATCATAAAAAGAAAAATTTATAGTAAGATTTTCCACCTTTTAATTAATAAAAAGTAGTGCAAAGATTGTAAGGTTCTTATAAGTTATCTGCCCAACTTGTACTTATTGGTTAGGTAATGTGCTGGAAACTGGTTCTAAAATTCCAGATTACCTTTCTTAATTGTGGTACATTTTATTTACTTGTAGGCATGAGAAACATCGTTGATTATATGGTATAAATGGAAACTGGATATATCAGATGAAATGACTGTTGATTGGAATAACTATTTACATTCTCATTTGCGTTGCCAACTTGATAAACGAAATTAAAAAACGTGATAGAAGGATCAATGTTGTAAATGGATTAGTTGCAATGAATTATGTTAATAAACTAGTGGGTGGTTTGATTTAAACAACGATTGTACGTGGTGGGCAGATAACCGATAAGTAATGATTGTAAAAATAAGTGCAAATAATAAAAAAATGAAGATGTCTTTGTTACTTTATTATTTACAGTAGAAGTTTTAATTCATTTAGTGAATTTATTAATTCTCAGAATCTGATTATCTGAGATTTTGTGTGTTTTGCATGTAGTATGTTGTACCCTGTACTTATACTTTTGATCATATTATGAACCTTATATTTTTTAAAAAACTACTAATATTAATTAGTAGTACCAACAGTTTTGTTATTATTGTCATCAATTAACTTGGAAAAGCAATGTTAAATTAGGTTTGGTTGTAACAAAATGGTGACTTATCACCATAACTATCACCTTTGATCACCAGATTTGAGGTTACTGCACTACTTTCTGTATGAATCAACATTTAGTAGAGTATTGCAACAACCCAGCAGGTTTGAGCAAATTAATTCTTAGGTACAAAATGATTTCAGAAATTTTACAGAATAAACCAATCTGTATATGACAGGACTGCTATGTAGGGGCCTATATGAGATCTGTTCTGAAAGTAACTGAACATTTTTAATTATGTGCCAACAGAGATATTTAATGAAATGCGGTTGACCGCATTGTGTCCACATAACATCCTCTGTAACCATATGTTCTTGGATTGTTGATATCTCGTTTAGTTTTCATGCTATTGTTGTTTGAGTGTTAGTAGTGATCATTGTAATGTGTAGTTTTCAGGAGAAATGACACAATGTAAAATTTTAGGTGAAATGGGAAAATTTCACAACAACATTTCAACTTTTGAAACAAGCTTATGGAGATGATGTCTTGGGTTGTACGCAACATTATGAATGATTTAAAAGTGGTAGTCAGTCAATTGAAGATGACCCTTGACTAGGAAGGCCTTCGACTTAAACTAATGACACCCACAATTCAGAAAATCAACAATCTGGTGTGTGCAAATTGTCAGTCGACTGTCAGAGAAGTTGCATAAGAGGTTAGCATCTCAGTTGGATCATGCCATAACATTTTGACTGAAAAATTGAACGTGCATTGAGTTGTAGCAAAGTTTGTTCCTCATTTGATGATGAAACAGCAGGAAGAACATTGAGTGGACATTTGTTGGGAACTTCTTGAACAAGCCAATGATGATGAAACATTCATGCCAAGGATTATAACGGGAGACAAAAGCTGGTTTTACGGCTATGACATTGAGTCTACAGTTGAATCATCGTAACGGATTGGCAAAGGATCTCCACACCCCAAGAATGAGGCACGTCAGCCTTGATCCAATGTCAAAGAGATGCTCTCTGTTCTTTTTTCAATTTTAATGGAATTGTGCATTTTGAATTCTTGCCTCAAGGTAAAAAAGTGAATCGTGCATACTATCAAGGTGTTTTTCAACAGTTACGTGAAAAATCCATAAAAAGAGTCAGAGTTGTGGCGAGACAACTCATGGTTCCTTCACCACGTCAATACGCCCACACAATCTGCGTTGTCAGTTTGTCAATTTTGTGCCAAAAATCAGATAACTGTCACTCAGCCTACCTACTCACCAGACCTGCTCCTTGTGATTTTTTCTTATTTCCGAAATTAAAATCGGTGATGAAAGGATCCTGTTTTAAGACTATTTTTGATGACATTAAACCAAATTCATCATGGACCTTAAAGGCCACTTCAAATGAAGCTATTCAGGACTGCTTTACAAAGGGACAAAGGAGGGGAGTACTTTGAAGGGGACAAGGACCAATAATCTGTAAAATTAATAATAAAATCCGGTTATTTTCTGAACAGAGCTCATACATCTGTATAAGGAGATTACCACCTAGCTAATAAGTATGAAGTTTTTCAGTTGTCAAATAATTGTTAAAAATTACTCTAGAAAAGGTGTTGTTTCTTTCAGTGATGGTCTAGTAACATTTTGTATATTGTTTGATACTATCAATGCACATCTATTAGCTGTTTGGTACTGTCTTCTGACTACTATTTTGTTACTGGGTTGTAAATAACAACACCTATCTATCCTGAAAATTAATGGTTATAGTAGGCTGTAGGCTATAGATATATTTATGGTGTGAATAATTGATACACATTATATATGCCCTGATTCAACAAAGATATCCTGAACTCAAATTGCTTATAAGAAAAAATATTTAATCCACTGATAGTTTGCAGTACATTCGAGTTGGTGTATTGACAAAGATTTTTTAAAACGAAGGTATTTATGTGTTTAAGAAGAGGAAATGACATTCAGTTTTTCTCAACCAAAGGATAGTATTTATTTTGCATTAGCTATGTTAAGTCAGATGCATTCTTTCCTTTTAAAAGAAAATATTGGAATGATTTTTATATTTTCATACATCAATCCAACCTGAAAACTTGACTATATAATTTGTTTTTGTAATAGGTTTTTATTTCTTATATGATTTATTATGATTTATTTCTTATATGATTTTTCAGATGTTGAGAATATAAAACTGGAGAAGGTTGAAAAATCAGAAAAAATATTAACAGGTAAGAAGGAGTGTGTACTAAGTGAAGGGGAGGTTGAAGAACCTCAAAGTATTCCTTCTTAGGTATTATTACATTTCTTTTACTGTAGATTTTTTTTACTTCTTTGTAAATATATTTTTTTAAATAATTTTTTTTTATAAATGAAAGTTTATAAAGATTCTGGGTATTTTGTTTTCCTTTTCTAGATCATTGAAAAATGGCTCTTTTAATTCTCTTTAATTAAGAATTATAAATTTTTGTGTTATCTAGTATGAATTTATTTGATTTTTCTTTAATATTACAATAATAATTAAAATAGTAGTAAAGGTTTTGGGCAGGTTTGTATATAATATTCCTTAAACCTGATGGTTTGCACCATCTGAAACGTCTGGGAGATTTTCTTGTTTATGCAACTTAGAACAAATTGATTAAAAATGAGATATCATTGATGAAAGACATGTTTAAAAAACTAATTAATACATATGAGTAATAGCAGCACCAATAATGTAATAAATAAAACCATTGCATATATTAACATAAATGATATATTTGTAATAATGTAATGGTTTATTGTTTTTTCATTAAGATTTTGAAGATGAAGCCTGCTTTCTTTATGTTGCATACATTTATCATTTAAACAAAATCAATGCTAGTATGCCCTTATAGATAAATCTTTTGTTACAAACTTTTTTTTACTTTATCATTACAATTTGAATTATTTGTGGCATCCATTTTTCTTGGATCCTAAATCAATTATAATGTAATCTTATATTAACGAGATTATCTCTGGATAAATGAAAAAATCATTTAGTGGTAAGTGAAGTTTTTAAAAGAGTACTATTTATTGGACAAAATTACAAGTTTCTATATAGATTTAATTTTGTGTGAACGTCTGCAAGATTGTCATTTTTCTTATAATATACCAATTTGTTTTGAAAATATATGGTCTGTTGGGCTAGATTATTATGCTTTTTCGGTTATTGAGAAGTTACTGACTTAGCTTATGAATAATGATTTGTTATTTTGTTTTTATTGTAGATTGGATTAACTTAGATTTTATTATAGAAGATTTGATAATGGCTGGTTTACTTAGATTTATTGTAGAAATTTTGATAATAGAAATATTTTATTATAGAATACCTCTAATATTTTACAAATAGTATTTGTCTACTACTTTCCTAACAAATTGTAAATGTAACTTTTAAACAACATTGAAAGTTTCAGTAATTAAAAGGGTTTTTTTTTAAAGGGATTTACATGTGATCTAAAAAAAAATAATTTTAGAATGGATAATGGCTAAATACAGAAGGTAGAAATAAAGAAATTTTAAAATGGAGAACCAGCTTGTAGATAGTATGCTGGAGCTCTCTGGAAATGTTTAATATAATGTAAGATAAATGAATATAACAGGAGGAATGATAACAGAAGACAAGCATGAGAAAAAAAATTAATTTATACTTCTTCATTCTCATTGATGTAGCTAGATATAAATATTTAGGCATTTATAATTAGGGGTTATTCTTTTATAAATTCAGTTGGTTGTATGAATTTTTTTGTTGTGTAGGACCAGATCACTTTATATATGTTACATTGAATAAAATTGAATTAATGTTCATTATTTATGAAACATTTTAATCAGGAGTAAATAAATAAAGCAGGGCTAATAAGATTTTGTGGTATTTTAAAATGAGGTGTACAGGAATTAAATTAAATTTACTTCCAACATTCTCCTAATTATGTAGTCTTTTCCATTCAACCACAAGCTTAAACAGAATGTTTCCAGAAAATTACGCTGTCAGTGGACAGTGATTAAACCTAAGCAAAATACATATTTTCAAAGTATATAGATTACAAGTACTATACTGGCTATTAACCACGTAACAATATATTGAAACCCTGTCTTATAGTATTATTATTTGGGAGTTCCTACTAAAGTAGAAAATAACTTAACTCCCCAAAGTTTCCAGAATATCATCATATCCACACCAGTGTTAAGAGGGTTCTGGAAAAAGGAGTTTGATGTTTTGAGCACCTCTTTGTTTACGCAGTTAACAGTTTAAAAAAAATCATGAAAAAGGATTCTCTTTATGTATGAAATGTTTGCCATTAATACATCAAGGAAGGATTACTAAATGATTGGAAAGTTTACAGTGCATTATCAGAATCATTATTCCATTTTTTTGATAAACTTTGGAATGTGGATTAAATGAGAAACATTTTATTATTGCTTAGTTGAAAGAGTTGATTTATTGCAGTATTGATAAAATTTAATAAATGTTTTGCAGAAGACAAAACTGCTACAGTAGTCTTTGTTGTATATGTAATTTTTAGCAATTTATTCTTTTAACAGTTAATATTGTCTACATGGTGAGTAGTACAGATATGTATATATATATTTATTTAAACAAGGTTATAAATAGCACAAGCATTATAGTTATTTTCATGCTTATACTGCTAAATGTAAAACCAGTTCTTTGCAAGTTTTGAGCTAACAGTACTTTATAAACACAAATTGGGTAACAATCTATAATTCAGCATTAACATACAGTTTACTGTATCAAGATAACATGACTGTTCTTTACTCTTTTTAATGAATGTTAGAAAACTGCTTTCATAGAAGTTTTTATTTAGTGCTGCCAGTGTTTTTTGTTAAAGGAAAGAGGAGTTGCTGTCATACTGTTTACATAGTCAGTATTGTTCCATGTAATTTCTTCCTTTTTTACGCTTTTTAAGACTTGCATTATTGTTCTGTTTGTTGTTATTATTATTGTGCTGTTGCTAATATCGCTTTTCTGACTATTATTTAAAGCTTATTCATGACTTGAAAAAAATATTACTTTAAACACCAAAATTTTTATCTTAATTATATTATTTTAATTTTATATTGATATTTTTATTAAAAAATTAATTATATTTAATTATTATTGAAATATAAATACCCAGATTCTTTATCATATTTTACTGAATTAATTGCACTTTTCATCCTTCTATATACGTACATGCAACTTCAAAAACTTAAAACTCTAAATAATGTTACATAATATAAATATGTGACATTTTATTATAATAGTATTAGGATTTGTGCATAATGTTTATGCATTTATTTATTTATTAATTTTGTGGGGCAAAATTAATACCTGTTTTTTATTTTTTTATAACTTTTCGTGTAGGCCTATTTATAAATTTAATAAACAAGGTTGTACCTGTGTAAATAAATCGATATACCCAAATGTACATGCTTGCATGCACAACAACACATACACACACACATCCATACACATATAAATATTTGTCTTCGTTAATTTATAAGTCACTTTTTTGTATAGTAAGTGGATATAATGTTAATATTGTTTTAATTAGCTGAATTTCATAAGTAATTAATATATTTTGTAGAAATTGTAGGTTGGTGAAAATTAGTTTCAACTCTGAATCAGTTGAATGCCTTGTATTTTAATCAATATTATTTGCAGAAGTTGAATTTGCTTGCCCATTGAATATTTTGTCTATAATTTTTATAAATATAAAAAAATAGTTGTGAGCAATTCTTTTTACCTGGTGGACACAACATTCTGGTTTTGATTCAGTAGTTAAATTGTACATCTGTTTTGAATTTGTGCACCACCTAAAACTGGTAAGTCAAGGTATGAACATTTCGTTATTTTAATTTTATATGGCACACGTACAATATTATTCAGGTGACAAGAGCTGAAATTAGGTCAGGAATATAATTTGAACTCTATAACTTTTTGTTAATGTTCTTATGGTAATATGTTTCACATATGAGCATTTTAGAAATATCTGAAAAGTGGCCAGAAAAGTGTGCATGAAGTAACAAAATTGTACAAGATAAATTGCAATGTTACGTTTTATTTTGTTAAATATGTGCATATTGTGCAGAGATTTGGTAACTGTGTTTGGATATCTGGGTTTTGTTGACAGTCTACACTATCATTTATAAATTTGTGAAACTACATCAATGAAAGTGAAAACTTTGTGATGTAATGCAGTTTATATACAAGTGTTTTTACTCAATCCTGGTCTACAGTGACATTATTATAATATTCTGTTCTTTCAAATATAATTTAATAAAATATATTCCCTGAATCCCCTTGAAATCAAAATAGAAGTTTAAATAAAAATACGCTGTAATGGGTACAGAGGTAATCTTTCTTCTCTAGTGAGGCTATATTTTGATGGGCTTCAGCTGTTGTCCATTTTCCTTGTTTCTGGAGGATCTTTCTACTTTTCTCTCTATGAATCTTTATCAGAGATAATTTTCAGGATGTGCCTCAACAAATATTTTTTTCATTCTTCTTAATAAACACATTTCAAAACTATTCCACTTTTCCATGTGTTTTTCTATAGATTATTCAGGCCCACATGGATATCACAAAAGCAAACAGAGTGTTTCAATAACCCTTTCCCTCAATTAAATCATGATCCTTTTTGCTATTAGTAATTCTTTCACCTTTTTAAAAGCTCCCCTCCCCTTGAAGCAATTTACCTTCTTGTATCATCAATATAGGTTCTGTTCCAAGTCATCAGACTTCCTTAACACTGTAATGACTATACCTGCCTACAATTTTCCTTCCAGTGATGTGTTAGTGAAGCCTTTTTTTATAAACCTTCATCATTTTCATTTTTCCTGAGGTTTTTGATTTTGAACACTTCACCTTATCATAGAATAGTCATCATCATGATTCTTGGGGAAAATTGAAAATTCTTCCAAAACTGCTTGATCAGCTGCATTCTTGGTTATTGTTATTCTTTCTCCTTCCAGTACATTTGTTTTGCTAATTTGAAGGGTAGCTGTAAAGAAAAAAGTAATCTTGAAAACTGTCAAGAGATAATTTTATTGAAACTACTCTGGATATATGGTGATAAAAACAATGCCCTACTTTGTGAATATCTAAGTTTACAGCAGCTCATTTATAGATACATCATTTTATAAATGTAATTTTATACATTTATTGTATTAATTTATACATGTGACATGTTTTCAGACATTTGCTCAATTGCCTAGATAGCTACTGAAATTAATTGTTTTCAGCTACTGACATTATGTAAAACTATCTTTGTAATGTGATTTTTTTGGCTATCTTACTTTATTCTTTTTTTTTATAAAATATGTATTTATTTTGACTGGCAAACATATTATAGATACACTATTTTGGCAGTGGTGAATTCAGCTGTTGCAAATAATACTGTATTCTGTACAAACTTGGTCACTTATTGTTATCTGATGGTATAAAAGAATTTATTTTTCAGCAGATAGGTTTTTTCTGTTAGTATTGTTCTGAATTATTATCTTTCATAATTTCATTTAGCATATTATTTCATCCAGAAAACTTTACAGAAAAATGATAAATTTAATTATTATAGTTATGTGATACTAAACAGAAAAGTGATTAAGATATATACAGAACAGAAACAGATATATATGAATAGGAACAGAGGTGTATATGAACAGAAACAGAAGTATATGGTAGTGATTGATTGATTGATTCCATTGTACTTGTATTTTTGTTTAATTATACATATTTTTTTATTTTCATTTCGGTTAGTGACTTGCTCTTTTTACAGTCTGAATACTTTAGATGACACCTTTATCTGTTACTTATTCTGAGTGGTAACAGAAGTTGTTGATAATTGTGTTAAAATAAACTAGTGAATATCTGTTGAACAGGTCACATGTATATTTTGTAGTGAATGCTCATGTATTTGTGTTTCTAAAATTTTATATTTTTTTGAATTTATTGTATATAAATATGAATTTATTGTAATAGTGATATAACAACATTTTGTTATTAAGTATTTATGTATTTGTTGACATTATTTTTTTGTAATTTATTATAAAATATATTTTGTAGATAACAATTATAAAATAGATACATGAATTTATATTTTTGCATTTCTATCTTTTATTTTTTACAAGTACATATTCGTTTTCATAAATCCTGTTATTAACTTTTCCAAATACAAAAATAGCTGTATTTTGTGTTTTTTAATTTTTATTTTAAAGATACGGTTCCTTTATTTCATTATTTTAGTTTTGTGATTCATTTACTCTGTATAGAACCTTTCCAGCCTATAATGAATTTCAGGGTGTGTTACCTAAATCTATTTTACAGAAAATTTAAAAATGATTTGTTTACCTCTTTATGATTATTTCTTAGTTTAAGGGATTAAGGAAAGAAGAAAAATTATGATGTTTCACTTATTTTGATATTTTTAAAACAATGTATCTTTAGATACATTAGAAGAACATATAAAAATGTTTAGAAAAATGTAAAATAAAAGAAAAAAATTATATATAACTTCTTATAAACTAAAAATTAATATAATTTTTTATAAATATCAGTTAAGATGTTATGAGAATTACAATGAAGTAGAATAGTACTACAAAACTTAATATTAATAGACTTCTACATACAAAAAGATCTCTACTGGCCATAACAAGAGCTTCATTGTAGAAACAAAGTCATAAACACTGTTATTTGCAGAAGGCATGTTCAAAAATTAAGAACCATTTGATTATTAAAAAATAATGGCAATTTCTTTTAAATAATTTATTATTATGAAGTTGATACTTTAAATTACATAACATAATTTTTGCCAATATTAAGACAACATAGGGGGAACCAATTTCTGAATACTTTCTTTATTAAATGTTGCCTGTATGAAGACAACCAAAGTTACAAAGCCTTTTTCATTCTCATTATTGCTGTAGTTACAGTCAACAAGGAACCTCTTGAAGGCAGGAATTATTGAGTCATGTGGTACAAATTCTAGACTGTAAGGAGGATGATCCATTTATATCCAGCCAAAATGTTTCATGAGCTGTTGGGTTTAAGCAGCAGCATGTGGCGGAACATTATTGTGAAAAACAATTGATCTGTCTTAATTTTCTACAGAGTAGTTGTTGACATTTATGAAAATTCATAAGGTAGTAGTGACAAGATTATGAACTCTCCACTCAAATTTTTTTTCATATATGACCTACACAAAATCATCAGTACCATGAACAGCCTTCTATTCTGTGCCATAATATTTTCTCAGTTTTCTTTAAACTAACCCATTTTCTTATCATTCCATCAACATTGAATTTTCACCATAAACCTTTTTTTCTGTTCTGGTTTCATATTTCTTTCTCATAAAATATTTAAAAAAACACATATCAAACAATTTCATAGTCAATGGTTGTCATAAACATTTAAAGTATATAAAAAGTTGCTTCTTTAGTAATAGTATCTGTGGCAAGCAAGTTAATGTATGAAGGAGCTCAGCTTTCAGAAATTATCAAAGTACTTTACTGATTACATGTGGAGGCACTTACTTTCTGAATATGTATGTATCCCATGTGCGTAACTAATAAATAAATGTTAAATAATGTAGAATATAATAGTTCCACATGTATGGATCAAAGTGCAAAAGAACACTTGAAGAATGCTTGATGTTGATGCTGTTATAAATTTTATGTAATATCTTTTGAATGGTTTATAAAATATGTTAATGTGATGAATTAAGTTTCTAGAATCTTAAAGAACCCAAGAAAGTGATGTTTGTATAGAAAATGAATTTTGAAGACGTATCAAAAGATTTTCATACAATATAAACCAAAAGTTTAAATAACTTTAGTTAATGCAACTCTTAGTATCAAAACTGAAAAGTAATAAATCAAGATGTAATTTTAATTTAAAACTACATTTTTTGTGTAGTTTTAAATTAAGATTTACTTTGGTTTTAAATTATGGTCTAAAGTAAAATGTCATGAAGTGATAATACAAGGGGTGGGTGAAATGTGGTGCACAGTTGCTTATTACTTGCAGAAGAAAAGAGATGGTCAGCTGAAATAAACATGACATAAAAGTACATTTTATTTGTTACAAAAACTTATTTATTTTTCTGCTTAGTCACCATTTACAGCTACACATTTCTACCAGTGGAGATCCTGTTTTCTAATTCAGTCAGTGAAGAATGCTGCGTGGATCTCACTGCATCCTTCAGTTCATCATCTATGTGAAATGAAAACTCTTAATATCCCGCTTTAATTGCAGAAAAAAGTGAAAATTGCAAGACTCAAGTCGGGTAAGTATGGAAGATGTGGCATATGTTCAAATTTCAACTTTACAAGAGCCTTGCATTGCACACTATGTGTGTGGCCAGGTATTACTGTGTTGCAGAATTATTGGCTCTGGATTTTTGAATACAACACAAGTCTCCTAAAGTGTTTTAGAAACACCAAAAGGAGTGCACCTCAGTATTCACTTTACCAGCTTCTGATGTACAAAATTTTGTCACCCACTTATTCAAAACTCATAGTTTTTCAATCAGCAGTTTTATCACCACAAACAGTTTTTAGATTATGACGAATGTCATTAGCGTTCATTTCCTCTGTCAAAAATTTAGTTATTGCACGTTGTTTTAGACTCTTTGACATAGTATGCATATTCAACTCTACAACAATGACAACTGACAGAAAATGAAACGGCATGGGTCAACAATATTTGAAATGTTAGTAATACAGGAATGTAACTACAAAAGATGGCAACACTCATTGCTTTGTGTGACTTTTTTCTTCCATTATGTACTAGTGTGCATTACATTTCATCCACCCTTCATAATTATTATAAGAGCTGAACCCACTTTTAAGGGAAGTTTTTGTTTATTGGTTTTTTAAATGATAGAATTTTTAATTAAAAAATAATAGTTTTCTGAGTGACTAATACTGATCTGTATTTTAGCTGAAGTTTAAACAGATTATAAACATTATTAGATTAACTGTAATTAACTTATTGGGCCTAATTTTATAGAACACTAGAAATAAATTGCTTGAATTTGAGATCAAACAAAATTGTTTTACATAAAATTTATTTTTTGGGGATTAAAGATTTCTTTAAAAATTGTGATTGATTATTACTTAAGGTACAGTTCTTGTATTATATAATTAGTTTATATTTGAAGATGTTATTTCAAATGGTGAAAGTTGATTTTAAATTGAGTTCTACAAAATTAGGTGGTAATGTGTATGTATTTCTGAACAACAAAGAACGTTATGATAATAAAAATCAATTTTATTCATTCAGAAGTTATGTCTCCAAGTTTTATTAAAAAAAATTTGTCTATTAATTCAGAATTAACAGAGTTTGTGTGGTGTGTATTATAATGGCTACTTTTCATTAAGTAATAAAAATTAATACACAGTTGATTTTTTTTTTTTTTTTTGCTAGATTTATACTCTTTTGAATACATTATATATAAATGGTGAGGAACATAAAACTGAACCCATAATGAAACTGCTACCCAACACTATATATGAAACTCACATACAAGTAGTGCGACTAATGGATGTATATGTTACTACTGATTGTTTCTGCCATTTGTCAGGTGGTTATGTATCAGTGCAGATGTTTTGTTACAGAGAAGTATTGTGACTGCAGTGTTGTGCTTGTGTAAAATGCCTTATTCAGTCCAGGAGAGGATAGCTGTAGTTGAGGTCTACTATATTCATTCTGGATTGTTGAATCACGTCAAGTATTCGTAGAAAAATTTCCAAATGCCTGTATTCCAGCAAAGAGTAACATACATGATTTAGTTAATAAATGGTGTACAACAGGTTCAGTTTCAAATGCAAAACAAAATAGACAACCTTCTGTTAGGACTCCACAGGCCATTGGCAATATTGAAAGGAGAATTACTGCCAGTCCAAAAAAATCACTGCACAAATTATCCCAACAATATGGTGTTAAATGCACATCTTGTCACAAAATTTTTCATGAATTAAAATTGAAACCATACCATGTTACTACTGTGCAACAACGGAAGGAGACAGAAACTACTTGATTATTGCAGCTGGCTTCTCGAAAACATTGTTTGTGGACAGAAAGACCCAATGTCATATTTCATGTCAGATGACGCATGGTTTCATTTATCCAGTCATGTTTATCCAGGTATTAGATTGCATGGAATCCTCATGAGATATTTGAGTGTCCACTTCACAATGAGAAAACTGGTGTTTGGTGTGCTGTTTCTAGTAATCGTATAGTGGGACTAATATTTTTTGACCGAACTGTCAATGCACAAGTTTACCTCACAACTTTTGAAGAATTCTGTGTGTAATTAACTGATAATGAAAAAGAATACGGCTTTTTCTAACAAGACAGAACAGAATTTTGTCACACATCAAACGTTTCACTGATTGCATTCATGTGGCTTTCACAAATGAACAAGCTGTCAACGGAGGACGGTTGCTTCCATGTTCCTCAGAGTTGTCTACTTGCGATTTTTTCCTTTGGGGCTACTTAAAGGAGAGAGTTTATGCATCTAATCCTCACAATATTGAATGTGTACAAAATTGAATGTGTACATTCAACGAGAAATCGACACAATTGACAACAGTGTTTTGCATCAGACAACTTTCAATATGATCAGTTGAGCACAAAAGTTCATCAATGTCCAGGGTTATTTTGGACATTTTTTGTAACAATAAGGTAAATAAATGCAACATTTAAATTATGCTTTGTTTTCTGTATTTAATTCATCAATATCATTCATAAAATTTCATTCCAACATAACCTACTGATTCTGCAGCGGTTATGTTACAGGTTCAGTTTTTGTTGCTCACTCTGTGTATGTGTATATATACATATACACACAGATATATATATATATATATATATATAATATATCTTTACCTATTCAGCAGCTTGTCGTGACCGAGTCATCAATGCCAAGCAAAAAACTACTGAAGATAAATTGATAAAAATTTGATTACATGTTCTTACGATGTAGGTGTACACTAAGAAAGGATTTTTTGAAATTATGGAATAATGGATTAAAATAGAGTTACAATGAGATTTAATATTTGCTTAATTTATTTGTAACAAATGACGATATCATCTTCATTTTTGGTGTAATTTTCATGTAAATATCTAAAAACCAATTTCTAAATTATTTTTGAAATTCAACCTTGAAAGGGATGAAGAAAACATTGAACAGTGATTGCAAATTTTCCTCATTTCCAACTATACTAAACTAGGTATTCACTAGATTGGGGCTGCAGATACTAAAACCATTTTTGGGTCTTTTTGAATTCTGATTTTTAAGGTGTGCTATGGTGTACAGCGTGGCGGCTCAACCAACACAACCAACCACTGCCACTGAAATTGTGTGAGACACGATAGGCACACCTGCCTCCAATTAGTTTTCTAAAAAGTATAAAATAAACGTAATTAAAAAAAAGAGAAATGAAGTATGGTAATGCCAAGAACCAGGCAAAATACATTTTTACCTATGAAGTACGAGTAACCAGTTATAACTAATAATTTTATGATGGAGGCTGAATGTTTTGAAACTCACATTCTTAGATCATTAAAAGTTTCAGGTCCTGTAATGGCCAAACTGTTGCTTTGAAGAAATTACAATACACAGATAATTTTTATAAGTTGAACAGATTTTTATTTATATTTATCATTATTATTCTCAGAAGCATGAATTTAACACAGTGTGGTCCAAGGGGAAGAGATCTCTGGTTAGATAGTAAGGATAAATGAAGCAAGCCATAACCGGCTAAATAACTTCTTACCACAACAGGAAATGCAAGTAACCATATAGCATAGGCAAAGCTGTGTCGAGAATGCTAGAAATGCATCGGAATTACTTAATTTAATGCATAAAATTTTGCATAGAACATTTAAATATTAATGGAGAATTGTGACCTCGTACAATTAAACCCATTGTAGAAGACAGTCCATGTCTTTTTTAATCTCTTTCTCATCCCATGTACTATACACTATTGGCAAACAAAATGCAGACAACACGTACATCGCAGCTTCGCCCATGTTGTATGGTTACCCCATTTTGAAAAATTTTAAAATTTGTGTTTATATATTCACATGTGAAGACTTCACGCATCTAAAATCAAGTTGATATCATCATTTGTTATTGAGAAATTAAAAAAAATTGTCATTAAAAAAAATTCAGAAATTCATTTTATCCCTTTAAACTTAGAATTTCAAAAATCCTTACTGGGTGTTCACTTACACTATGATTATGTTTATAAATTTTCATCATTTTATCTCTAGTAGAAAACTACTAAAGATAAAATCTGAGTGTTGAGTATGAATTATTCACATGTTTTATGTATGTATAATATCTACTGAAATACAAAGTATACATAACATACATGTTATATCTACAGCATGTTTATTAGATGACATCCTGTATTTAATGTATACAGGCAATTTAAATGGCACAAATAGATATTAAAACAATTTTTTAAATTTGTGATGTAAGTTTGTTTTTGGATAATACCAAACAGTAGTGCATACAAATATTACAAATTTGCATACAACTATTCAAATTAAATGTTTGGACATGGCAAATAGTAAAGTCTAGTCAAATAATGGGAATATGAATAAAATAAAAGCTATTGCTTTTAATGACAGGATTACATATTTGTAAATTTTTTTGTTTAACATACTCAAAAATTGTTAAGGGTAGTTGCAATCAACATCTTTATGTTAATGGTATTTATAGAAGTGATGATGATTTCCATTAGTGTAAATATAACAAACAGTATATGATATTGTAAAATTTTGTTGCTTTTTTTAATTTGTGCTGAAAATGTTTAGATTATTCTTATTTCAGTGAATATTAAAAAAAGATATAATAAAGTAAGAAAATAAGACAATGAGAAAAATTTTCAAGTATCTATTTTTGACAAAATGTTTAAGGGTTTTTATTTGTTTATTTTTAATTTTGGTGCAGCTTTTTAAAAATAATTCATATGTAATTTTTTACAGTGATATTCTTTATAATAGTGCATTTTATTTAATGTAACACGAAAATATATATTTTATATTGATTAACATCAGTGGTGATAAAAAATTACAACTGTGCTGTGATGGTGCTGAAACTCAGGTTAAGTAGGCATGGGGCAACTTTTATTTTAATTTAAATGCCTTTTTACTAATGTTTTTCTTCAGTAACTCCATTACTCAGGAATTATCATTCTGCGTAACAAGATTAATTATATGTAGTAATTTTGTATTGATAGCTTATTATAAGAATGTATCATAAGTAGAGTAAAAATGCCAGAAAGTTAGAAAGTTTAACTTTGACTGGTCTTATGTAATGTAGAATTTATCTTCAGATTGATTTTTTAAAATTATTTTTTACAGTTAAGAGATGTTGAAAAGTGTACATCTTGTCTGGTAGAATGATGTATTGATAGATTTTGTAATACCATATTATTTCAGTTTTATATAAAACTGAGAAACAGCTAGTTGTGAATATTTTTACTATGGAACTATGGAAATAGTTTTACTAAACCATTGTGAATTTTTTTTGTGCTGCAGTTTTTCATTGCCGTTTTATTTAATCCATTCTGTTACAAAATTTATCAATTAAGTGAGAAGAATTTGTTTTATTTTAGTAAAAATTCAGTTATCTGATTAACCAGAATCACAGGCATGAGATATGTTTTTAACTTTTCTGTTTCTTTGTAAAATTTATAGAAAAATTCCTCCCCCCCCCCCAAAAAAATAGATATGTGTTAAAATACATAAAAAAGTTTATAAGGTTGTATTCTTAACTATTTATTTTTTAGATACTAAATGCCATCAACAGAGCATATTGAATTAATTAAAATCTACTAAAAGTATTATGCTGCATTAAAAACAACATTTAAGTGATTTTGAAGCTTACAATTAAACTGTAGGTTTTAAAATAATAAACTGAAAGGTAATGGTTTTTAAGTTTAATTTTAAACTGAAAATAAAACTGTTTTTCACAAAATAATACTGATATCAAAAAAAAGGTAACACACTAGATTTCTATTATCAAAATTTGTTATTAATTTAATATTTTGTTTTAAAAAAATATTTGTTAAATATATGTAACAGACAATAGATATACAATAATAGATAATAAAGAATGTTTAGGTGTTCCATATAATAAGAAAAAAATATAAAAATATGTTACAAAACTTACCAGCTCAATTTCATTTATTAAACAATAAATAATACATATCAAATTTACAGAAATAATACTATTCTTATAATTATTCGTTGTTTAATAAATGAAATCGGGCCAGTAAGAGTTTTGTAACAAATTTTTCTATCTTTTGCTTATTGTATGGAATGCTTAAACATTGTTTATTATCTATTATTGTATGTCTATTGCCTATTACATATATTTAACATGTATTTTTTTAAACAAAATTCTAAATTAATAACAGATTTTGATAATAGAAATGTAGTGTCTTACCTTTTTTGATATCAGTATCATTTTGTTAAAAACAGTTATATTTATATTAAAGAAAATTTTGTTTTTTGGTTGGAAGAAATGATATCTGCGAGACTCTTAACATACGGTTTACAATTTCATTGTAATTTTTTGGATATCACTGCGTTTTGTTAGATTATTCTTTTTTTTTAATGAAATACTGATTGTTATCTTATGGATTTATTATTAAATTTTATTGCCTTTAAACTGAAAACCATCATTTAAGTTAATTATTTTTTAATTTATAGTGGAACACCCGATTATCCGAATTGACTTCGAAAGGCTGAATCTTGATAATTGGAATATTAAGAAAAGGTTTTTCTTGTGTACTTGGACTTATATCATTCTAATGTTTAATGGATTAAAAGATAATTTTATCTAATAAAAAACAAAAATAAATGTATTTCAGTAAAATTAAAAAGTTATTCTGAACATTCATATGATATAATGAAAAAGTGATAAAATAATGCATTACAAAAAATTTATTGAATAGAAATTTGCTAATAAAAGAATCATAATTTTCAAAAATTATTTAAAAGAAATTAAAATTTCTGGAACAAACAAATTACATTTTTTGAATTTCACGGCCAAATTTATTTTTGTTGATAGTCATATCTCATTTACTTCTTACCATATTTTACCTAATTTAATAAAACTAGTATAATGACCTTCGTGAATCTAAGATCCGTGATGTAATATTGCACTTATTAAGTGGTACCCTCGATTTTTATAAGTTAAATTCAATTTTACCAATCAAATTTATTACTGTTTTATTTATTCCTTATTTAATAAAACTAGTATCTCTTGTAAACCAACTTTTATTATTTTTTTTAAAGCAGTGATGGGAATTAAAAAAAATTATTTCATCTTCAGTACTTTCATTTACGTAAGAGCATTTACTATTAAAACAAGCTGTAGTATATTTTATTTTAAATTTCATTATTTCAAGTACATTATCAAGTTTTTGTATGCTATCAAGTACTGCTACTAGTGGCGTGATTCGTAGTCACAAAAAAATGATATATTCGAGTCTTGCGGTTCATCAAATGGAAAAAAAACGTTGTTTAGCAAAATTTGAAATATTTTTGAAAATATTCTTTATTTCAAATCTATATGAACTGAAATATAATGTTTTCATGTTATTTTATAATTTTTTTCCTATTTTAGTTTTAGGTTAGGTCATGTTTAGAACTGTAAACATAGTTCATTGACTTTGCCATCTGCTGAGTTACCAGCGAAGTTCTAAGCTTCGTGACTATATATTCTTAAAAAATCTGTAATCTTTCTTGCTTTAATGTTTATCTTATTTACAAGCTGCAATATTATGTAGTTTTGTAAACAAAAAGGATTTCTTTGTAGAATCATATTCTTTTTGTCACTAACTAGTCTATAATGATAGGCAAACATTCATGAGCTTTTTTTGTGTGACAGCCCTGGATACAAGTTGTCACTTTCTTCTTCAGCTGTTTGCTGAACATCTTCTCATAAGTTTCTATGATCTTGTCCTCACTCAATATTTGGTACCTGAATAATTTTCATCGCTGATGATCTTTTCATTGATACTCTTGAAGTCACAACCTGGTTTCTTTTCTGCAAACTTCCTTATATTTTTGACATCTATACAATGTATTTCATCAATTTCAAAGAGCAGTGTTTTATTTAAAATTTTATTCCATGCTTTTGACCGAATTCTGTACATCAGCCACCACATATCAGCAGTTTTTCAAATTAATATCTTTGATCATTTAAATTTGCCACTTATATCTTCCTTATCATCCAAAAATTTTTTTTCCATTAATTGTTTCAGGGAAACAAAACCCCCTTGATCCATTGGTTGTAAAATTGATGTAAATTTTGCAGGTAGAAATAGAACTTTGAATTTTTTGTCTTCTCTTTCTAAGCAGTTTGCTGAAGAATGAATGTGTACATTACTTGCAACATTAAAAAATGTTGCAAGTAATCCATATTTTTGTAAAGAACAGGAAGATTTCAGATTTCTTTAAAGACAGATCTTTATTTTACAATAAGCATAAGATTTAATCAGTGATTTCCAATTACATTACCGCCAACCACCAATGACACACATTCTTTAGATATTTTGTTAACTGGAGCCGATTCTTCTTTGTGGGAAGCTAAAGTTTTCTTAGGAAGACGTTTTATTTGAGGCCTGTTTCATTGCTGTATTAAAGGTATTCTTCATAAGCTATCAAAAAATTGTAAAATTGTTGAATAAATTTGTTTGCTGCTGGGATGTTGCTGATAATATTTCTCCTTGAATTTCAAATAGTTCCGTGATGCTATTTAGCATTTTAAAGCTATACTTGCTTATAGATTTTATCCATATTAAATTTCTTACAAAAAATAATTGTATTCTCTACTAGAATTGGTCTAGAAATTGGCTCACCAAAGGATTACTTTAGTATAAACCACCAAAAAAGAGCTTGATCTACCTCTTCGTTTGATGTTTTCTTCATTTTTTCCTGGAAAAATTTTGTTCATTTCCAAGTTACAAGTAGTTCATAATGGTCTCTTTATTTTTCTTAATGTCTGAAATAGTTTATGTTCCTAAACCAATATTCATCTGCTATTGATTTATGTGATCCACCATTTTTCAATTTTTCCAAGATTTTTACTTTTTCCTTCAGAGATACTTTTCTGCAACTCGTTTTTGTTTTGTTGCAGACATGATATTAACAGATATCCCTATGATATCAAAATATATGTTTAACTGCACTAGAAGAATTAAATTAATTTTGTGTGTGGATTCTTAAGATCAGTTAATTTATAAAGGCTTAATGATATATGCTTAAAATATCCTAGTATTTAAAACTGTGATTTCATCATGATGACATGGAAATTATACAGCCTATCCTGCATAAAGTTATGAAACTTATATAAGGCAAAGAATACAGTAATAATGTTGTTTGTTTTTGACTTACGGGTATATGCACAGCAGAATAAAACCAAACGTCATTACATCATAGTTCATTCTTGATCAATTAATGTGTTTCCATCAATCTTTTCAGATGTTAATACTATAATTAGATTGACACAGGACTAAATTTAAGTAACTAAATTTTATTTTACTGTACACATTGCAGAAAAGCCAGTTAAACAAAGAACTATAAAAATACATTTCCTTTTGAAGTAAAGCATTTTTGAATAATATTTTAGATTTTTTAAACAGTGTATTCATTTTTTTAAATTGCCTAATGCAGAAGTAAGCAATCTAGTAAGAAAATTGGCATTTAAATAATTGGTATCTCACTTGTGTTTTGTTTTTAAATATTTTATAGTTTCAAAATACTCTGATATTGATATTAAATCATCAAAAGACCTAAGAAGTTGGATAAAAAAACATGTATTAGTAATGTAATAAATTTATAATCTCATGTTTGTTGAACACCAATTAGATAGATAAAAAAAATTACAATTTGATGTGCCTTCTTTCGAGAAAACTACATTAGAGATAATTAATTGAAAACTAGTAATCAGATTATATGAGTTTACAGTTAACATGAGCATTCAAATTGAATAAAAGTGATTATAACTTGTTTAATTTTTTTTTTTTTTTTTAATCTCATCAAAAAATAAAATAGTGGAATAGAACAATCTGGATGATTGAAATTTTAGTCAAAAGAGTTTGAAGAAGTAGAGCTACTTTTGCTGTATGTTCTAAAAATATTTAAAATATTATTTGTAATGTAATAAATTTTTAATCATTTTTCTATTAAATGAACTTTTATCAGTTAATAAAAATTTATTATTTTTAATTTTAAAATTATTTTATTGCTATATTTTATAATAATTAATTAATTTTAGGTGGAAAATGAATTATTGAAGACACTATATGACTGTTATTTTATCAATGTTTATTATATATTTTGTGGAAATTAGTGCGAACATTATAAAAAAACTGTGTAAATATTTTATGATGTGTGTATATATAAACAATGTACTGTGTGTTGAAAATGTTCATAAGATATTTTTTTTAAACTGTAATAAAGTTTATTATATATATATAAAACTTGCTGAGTTTTATCCTTTACTATTATATAGTTATAATCTTATATAAGTGCCAATAACTACGCAATTATGAACAATTAAATAATGTCAGGTAAATAAAACACATTTTATAAACATTTCTTAATTTATCTTTAAAATACACTTTAATTTTTACAATAATTTTTTTGAAGAATTAGACACTAATTTTAAAACCGTTTAGCATAATATGATGAAATACATCATGTTTTTCAATAGTAGCACTAGAATGATGTTTACTTATCAAACTTCTTTATGGTAGTGAAAGCATGAAAATTTTCATACTTTCTTAAAATGAATGAATACCTTACATTTACCAATTTCTTATGTTCATGAGTTTGGACCTTATAATTAATTCTTAAAGAAAAACAAAACTCTTTCATCAGTATAACTCACATTTAGCATAGATTTAATGATTCCTTCCCGTATTTAAAAACATGTATAGATTTGAATATCATTAAGCACTTCACAAAATATCACATCTTATATAATAGATAAAACGAGATCCATGAGGCATATTTTTTAAAGTAACATTCGTTTGGATTTGCTGCCTATATATATTATGTAAACAGATGGTGCTTGCATAGCTCAGTTATTTCAATCAGTAGTGAGCTGTTAACAACAATAATTCAGAAATTTTGTTGTTGTTTATATTCAGACTCACCGGGTTGGTCTAGTGGTGAACTCATCATCGCAAATCAGCTGATTTCGAAGTCAAGAGTTCTAGTAAAGGCAGTTACTTTTATCCAGATTTGAATACTAGATTGTGAATACCGGTGTTCTTTAGTGGTTAAGTTTTAATTAACCACACTCAGGAATGGTCGACCTAAGACTGTACAAGACTACACTTCATTTACATTCATACACGTCATTCTCTGAAGTTATACATTACGGTGGTTCGCAAGGCTAAACAGAAAAGAAAAGAAAGAAGGTTATTTATATTTATCCATTTAAGAGTCTACAATTTATGATTCCACAAAACATGCAGTATAAGGAATAATCCAATTTTTTATGGCAAAAAACAATTCTGCTGCTGAATTTACAGGAATATTTGTGTCATTTTTAGGCACATATTATGAGTGATATTAAAGTAAGGTAGTGTTGCTGTTCATTTCAAGAAAAGTGAATGAATATTGATGATGAAGAATGTAGCAGCTGGCCTTGATGATAAGTATTATTTGATTGAAAAATTTGAGGAAATCAGCACTTCACAATTATCCTTGATGATGATTCATGATATTTCATGACCTTTGATTTATGAAGTTTTGAATGAATTATTGGGCTATAAAAAAGTATATAGTGGATGGGTGCTGAACATGTTAACCTGCATGGAAAAACATCTTGCTGCAGCACATGAAATTTATAGCATTACAAAAGTGAAGGTGATACTGATGTATACTGTTAATGCTGATACATATTGCAGAATGTTAAAAAAATTTTGAAGAGAAATAGAAAACAAACAACATGGGGTGCTATTCCACTGGATTTTGTTTTTGTATGACGATGCCCAGTCCACATGGAAAATTGGACAGTGAGGCAATTTGAAAAATTCATTGGAAAGTAATCAGTTAATCCACCCCAAAGGCCTGACTTAGTTCACAGTGATTATTTTAGTTAGTTAGCAGCGATTATTTTCTTTTCCTTCATCTTAAGCAAAGACTTGCATCACAAAGGTTTGATGATGACAAATTGAAAAAAAGTGTTACTGTGTGGTTTAACTCACTAGAGGGGTAATTTCTTGAAGAAGCTAGAGAAATGAAGAAGCTAGTGAAATGCTATGAAAAATGTTTAAGTCAAAAGCAACTATGTATTTTAAGTAGTAAATGTAGTTTTTATGTGAAAGTAATGAAGTTTGTTCATATTTTTCAGTTTTGTTCTTATTTCAAAATGAACCTTACTTTAAAACACACCTCGCAAATTAACTGCTGCATTTAATCCATTAACAATTTCCATATTAAAGTTTTTATATACACCACATACTATTTTAGCACGTAGTGTATCAACATATTTACTCTCATGATAAAATGTGATAACTTTTCTTTTAGAATATTGATGACTCACCTTCAAACTTGCTGTGAGGAAGATGTGCTTCAAGGACATTTTTTTAAAGCTAATAATATTGTTACATCTTTTAATAATCTCTCTTATGTTGTATCATCTAATACTCATAGCCATTAATACTCTGATTTAACCTACAAGGTTACATCAGATTAGACTGTATGTTAGATAAAATGCAGAATGAAATTAAAAGTATATCTTGTGTTGAAAGATACGTAACACTAATATTTATCCACCAACAATCATATAAAATTTCATGCAAAACATTTTCAGGAAAGATAATTACTATATTACTTTAAAATAAAAAAAACAAGATACAGAAAATCTTACTGCAAGCTTATAAAGCTTATACACTGTGATTAAAGATTATACAAATTAAACTACATTAAATATTACAATGAGTTAGGATATTCATATAACTCTTAATTTTATAGATTGATAGACTATAACAGACTCAAAATATTTATTACAGATTTTAGATTTATAAAAGATTCTGGAATCAATCTCAAATGAATGTACTGAACTAGCATGAATCAGTTTAATTAGTTGATCTATGAAATTAAATTTTTTTAAATTACATAGGTATTTGAGAATTCATTCACATTTACAACTTTTTTTGTCAATTGCTGACCTCTATTTTTACTGATTACTTTAGAAAGTAATGTGGTAAATTCAGATCCACTTATCTCTACTTCTATGAGGTAATCAGTAAAACAGATGCAGGGACTACACACAATGACAAAAGTTTGTAAATCACCTTATAAAGACAGAATACACATATTTGCAAGTGTTAAACAAACATGCTAGTTTTATTTTAACTCATGGCGCATAAAAGCCAAGATCTTAATAGTATGAGATTTACAAACTCAAAAAATCTATTAAATGAACAGTGTAGCAGATAAAATATATTATTTGACTATATACTAACGGGATTTCCAACTACTGTAAGATGAAGAGTGCTGTGAGTAACTAAACCATGAAGGAAGGGTGTTGCTAAGAAAAAAACGTAAGTAAAATTTAAACATATTTTGGAAGTAGTCATCAATAATTTTTGAAAATATATTTGTCTACTTTATTATACACTCAAGCTAAATTTTAAATTGATGTAGGCAAAATTATTTTTTAATAATATTGATATCATTTAAATAGTTTGTAAAAAAAAATTATTTCAAGTTTAATTGAAAGCCTTTAAAAATAGTTATTTAGTTAGTGATTAAAATAGTTATTTTTTAAGTACCAATCTTTACTGAAATGAGTTTCTAATGATACCAAACTTATTAAACTGACTTTTTTGCATTCTGTATATCAATTATATAAAATAGAATATCAGTTTGATGATGGAAAAAAATAAATTGTGATTATTGCAATTTATCATGTAATGTCATAGAGAAATTATTTTAGTGTTTTGGAAGATATCAGTATTGGAAGGTATTGTGGGCGATTTTATGGAAGATACGTGTTGTCAAATAATTTTTTTGTAGTAGGTAGTAGAATACAACCCTCATGTTTCAACTACTGAGATAAGAGGTGAAAGGAGCGTAGCAGATACTTGAATGTTTTACAGATATATTTGTCTATCCAGATGCATAAATAATACTTTGGTGGTAAGTATTTCTGTGTAGGTACATCTGTAGTTTTAATAGTTTAATAAAACAATAATACGAGTAGTTTATGGCCATGAAGTAATAGAACACCTCCTTTTTATGGCATCTTCTTTTATTGTAGGACATATATATTATAAATACATTACTTATTTATTCCAATTCATTCCAGATTGTGAAATATTAGAATTTAATGATATGTTGGAAACTGCAAACTGTATTATACTGGAAACTTAATTCAACTGCAATTTCTGTTGAGGAGGAAGAAGAAGGATGAATGTAAAAGAAACATACAATCTAAAATCTTGATTGTTGTTTTATCCACTTTACCTGTGTTCGAAAGGTAAGGTAAGGCTTTAAACTTTGTTTATTTTTGTTTTGCCAAATAAAACGAAAACCAGTGCCCTATTAAGAGTTGGGGTACTATCCAAATTAAAATTTAAGAAATTTTGAATAAATCTGTGACTTATTGCTTTTAATTCATTATAAATATAGAAATTTAATCACATTTTATTATTTGTTTTTAAAATATTCTACTGAGATAACTAATAATTAAGAAGGAAAAATCAAAAACAATACTGTAGTGGAATAAATAATATTCAGTATCAGTTTACTTTTATGGTGAATTTAAATAAATCACGTATGGGCTGGAAAGTCACCTAAAAGAATAGAAAAATTATAGGTTTTATCAAATGTTTAAAGATTTCTACCCTCTATTTTGTATTTTTTTTCTAATGAGAAAGAATGAGCAGATAATGTGTAGGTTTTTTTTTATTACATGACTTTGAACATGCTTTAGCTTGGATTTTAACAATGAAAATGAGATGATGAATGGTCCAGTAGGTGAAAGATACCAAACAATTATTAGGAATTGAACTAGATATCAGATGATCCAGAAACCAGCATACAAAATCAATACTCCATATGGCTAGCCTAAATATAATTCACTGTTTTTAGCTATTAGTTTTTTTCATTGGTTTGATGCTGTTGTGTACTTTTTCTTAATTTTTACATATTTTTTTTACATCCCTCGTATTTAATTGTTTGATTTGCGTACTTTTAACCTTTGCTTACTCTTTTAGTTCTTACTTTTCTCAAGTACTTCCCTTATTAAATTAATTGACCCTTGGTGACTTAAAAATGACCTCTTAATGCATTTGTAATCGTATAACTCACCACGTTGGTGTAGTGGTGAACTTGTCAACACAAGTCAGCTAAGTTCAAAAACTAGTAAAAGCAGTTACTTTTATATGGATTTGAATACTAGATCGTAGATACCGGTGTTCTTTGGTGGTTGGGTTTCAATTAATCACACATCTCAGTAGTGGTTGACCTAAGACTGTACAAGACTATACTTCATTTACTCATACATATTATCCTCTGAAGTAATACCTTATGGTGGTTCCATAAGGTATTACTTATTTATTAACAGGCTAAACAGAAGAAACAGAGGCTAATCATAGATTTATCATAGAAAAAGTTCTTTAGTACGTCTTAAAATATTTTAATCCCATCTAAATTTCAAATATTGTTGTTAATATCAATTTTTAACAATGATGTTTGCATATGCATATGTTTTGATAATAAATTTTATTAGATTTATTCTATTAAGATTTAAGGACAGTTCAGTGGTTACCTAAAGACTTAAGTGAAATGTTCTTGTTTTCTTTTAATTGCATGTACTGGTTTAGTTATATTATACATTAAAAGTAATTGATTTGCAATAAAATATTGTAACAAGACCAGTATAATGAACCTGAGTAATGGATTCCTGTCAATTAAAAAGAAAGTTGTAGAAAATATAATAATGGGAGGAATCCAGAAAGGGGTTAAAAGGAATCTTTTTAGTAAATCTAGCATGTTTGTTTAACAATTGTTCTTTGTACTACTGCTTGCTGATACACCTAAACAGATGTTGTTGCGTGAGAAGGCTTACTGGACCAAGATAGGACTCTCATGGAAACATGTAAGGACAGACGATCATTCTCACACTTTGAGTTGGGTCTGGTGCTGCAGGTAAAGAGGATAGTAATATAAATACTCTGGGGAAGACCAGTTGACTGTCATTCTCCAAGAGGAGTTATTATGTGAGTTTGAAGCGAGAGTATTCTCCAAGGAGGTCAGTGAAGGAGTGAATTTCTAGTGTGTTCTTCGACACGATTAAGGTGACATCACAAGTAATTTCAGTACATGAAAACAAGAAGTGGTTTGATGAGTTACCGTTAGACTATAAGTGAAAAAGAATATGTACTAAATTTAATTCGTAAATTGTTAGGGTAGTTTTATTTGTGAACAGCAAAGGTATTTGCAGTAAAAGCACTTTATACTTGTCTTATCTATCATACTGTTGTACCAGACTTGTAGTTAAAAATGTTAAGATTAGCAGTTATGCTAATGTATTTTGTCAATGGGACTGAATTCTGGTTTTTAATATTTTACTACCTGTAAATGAATCCTGATGATTGCTTTAAATTTTGTTTTGTATGTAATCACTCTTTATTATTATTCTTGAAATTATTATTTTTGTGGTTGTGATTACTATGATTATTTTTTTTTATTATTGATATTATTATTGTTTATTTTTTTCATATTATCGTATGTTATTTATTGTTGTCGTTTATTATTCTTATTGTCACTGTTATTATTAATTTGTCTTATTTTATTTATGTTCTTAAACTAATAAATTGTTTGTATAAACAATGTTTATATAAACATTTTCAGTTGTCGTTCTCTCAATATCCTAATCAAGCCACGAATATGTGACAATATATATTTAAGAAGAACTGAGAGTATTTTATGTAGTACTCAAGTCACAAAATTGCTAAAACTGTTTCCAAGAACCAATTTTTAACAGTCATTCGAATTTCAAGTTGATTCTTACATTGCTTTTCAACCTCTTCCATGTATAATAGCTTATTATGTTTTTCTCCCATTGCTTTAAGACCTTTTTCTTTATTTTTTCATCCATTCATCTGACTTAAGGTCTTCTTATCACCTTTTGTTTCTGGTTCCCTTGTTATGATTTTAATCATTCACTTGTCTTCTTAAGATTCTTTTTAGTCATTGAAATGTTCTGCTCATTTACTGTGAAAACATCTGATTTCTTGAAAAATTCTTGAATTTCTCTTCTTTTGAACTTTTGTTTTTTTCAGAACTATTAATGCTAGAAATGTCCTTCTCCTGTATTAGAATCAGGCTTTTATAACTTATTTTTAATACTAAAAATGTATTTCATTAAAAGCATATTTTAGTTTTATTTGACTACTCAGCATCTTACTCAAGATATAGAAAGATTTCTAAGGATATTTTATTTGTGCTAATACTTCTTTTTGTATATTATTTCAATTCATTATGCTTCCTTGTAATTTAATGTTTTCAGGCATTAATTTAATGTTTTTCAACATTGAATCTCCAGTAGTTAAAATTTACCCACCTTGCACTTATACATTCCTTATTACTACTATACATTCTGTTTTTTCATGGTTAATTGTTGTCCATTCTCCTTGCCACTTAATTAAAATTTCAGCAGCAGTATTTACTAATACTATTTACTGAGCACTATTGTACCATTATTGAAAACTAGTACCATATTTCCTCGAGTACATTGTTCCCTTTTTTTTAAAAAAACATGAATGTTATGGTTTAGATCTATATCTATATTTCACATCGTGATAAAGTATAGAAATATATTTGTTTAAACAAACTTTATTGTTGCTTGGCCATTTGTTGTGATTTTAAATCAGACATAAAATATTCAGTCATATCTTAATTTATATCACAATAATGTTCATTCTGTCATCCTACGAGAATTTGATTACAGATATAATGATGATTCATCATTTTTACCAGTAATCATAAACACAGTTTTGTTTTAGTTGTGAAGCTTGAATGTGTGTTAATCTACAGTTTTGCAAGTTAGAAACATGAGCTCTGTAAAACATATTCATTCATTACTGCCTTCAAAAAATTAAAAATTATTCACAAATTAACATTCAGGAATAGGGCCTAGGAGGCTGGAAAAAGAAAAAAATAGACACTTAAGAATAGTAATAAAAATAGAAAAGCATTTCACAGTGGAAATCTCTGTAGGCAGAAGAGGAGGCGTCAGCAAGATTTACTATATCAACAGAGTTGGGACATTTAGCGAAGGAGTTGGGGAATCATGCTGCATCCAAAACCAATTATCAAGGTTTTCCCTAGCTGATGTTACAGATGATATGGACCACTGACAGAAAGCTATACGTTTTCCAGTGTCTGCAGGTAATAACTCATGAACAACACAAATTTTGTACGATTGCATATTTAAATACTTGCGCAACATTGAGTGGGTACTACCAACAAAGAGGCCAGACTAGCTAGAAAGGCATCACACAGATTTCTTGAGATTAACAGAACATGCAGCTTGCATGTTGATCAACTTTTCTGGTGTTAGCACTTTTGGTCAACCACTTTTGACTGCATCTGCAACATTCCCTGTTTCTTGGAACTTGTCTTACAGCCGCTTGATGGAGAATTTGTTTGGTGCATCCACAGCTTACTTTTCTGTGAAGGTATTCTGGGTCCGGGCATAATTGGCAGATCTAATATATTGGGAGACAATGAATATTCTCTGCTGCATTGTATAACCCATTTTTCCTCAGTTAAACCTGCAACAAAAGGAGGAAACATTCTTCTATAAGGTTGTGTCACTTTTGAACACTGTATTTTAATTCATTTAATGAACTATGATGTTGCTACAGTTGGCTCGTGTTTTTTTACCCGATTTTCATAAATTATTTTGTTTACAGAATAGTCCATCCTCCATCCCAGTTGGGGATTAAATTATAGAACCATGCATGTTCCTAATAAAGGTGTTTGTGAGGCTATAATGCTGTATGCTGCACCTGGCTGGGCTTACCGAGGCCCAAGCTTCCATTCAAGGCAGGTCAGATAAGATGACTCTTAAAAGCTGCCCTTGGACGGTTCTTGACACCATGAATGCTGCATTAATGGACTGCAAGTTTCCTGGATGCTGGAAAGAGTCCAGATTGGTCCTCCTCCCAAAACTGGGCGCAAAAACAATTGGGGGTATTACTTACAGACCTCTATGTCTAATTAATACATTAGGCAAGTGGTTCGAGAGAATGTTTGCTGAGAGGCTAGGGGATGAGCTAGATGCTGGTGGGCTGGCCCCGAATCAATATGGATTCACTAAAGGGAAGTCCACTGTAGATGCAATAATAGATGTGATGGACTGGGTGAGAAACAGGGTGGCGGGCACGCGGCGCAGTAGGCGGATACGGCTGATAATTTCACTCGACGTGAAAAACGCATTTATCAGTGTATGGCCAGTTGTTATGGATTCATTGAGGGACAGGTGAATCGCCGAATATCTGCTGTCGACACTAAACATCTACCTGTCAGAACGGAAGTTGACTGCAGACACTGAGGATGGGCCCATTGAATTTAATATATATGGGTTATAATTGTTATGGTGCCGTTCCTCCTTGGTGGTTACAGGCAAGCACCCCCAGAGCTGAGTAAGTGCTTAAATGCTGATCCGGCTCCGAGTGTGGGTTACGATGAGGTAGGAGTTTTAATCGGTAGGGTACGGGAACACATAGCATCTAACTTAATAACATCTAGTCGAACCCGTGCGAGTCCGACACTCCCCAATTTATGGGGGTGGGTACGTAAGTGGTATTTTTCCGACTCGGCGAGAACAAAAAAAAAAGAAGAGATGGCTGTCACACGCATGGTATTCTCCCAGATCTAAAAGGTTTACAAGTTGCTTGGTGGGTTTCCCCGGTCGGCGCATTACTCAATTTCTTTCTGGACATTGTGCTTTTAGGGATAAGTTGGCTAGGTTTGGCTTGACTGGCTTAGGTCAATGTCCGGAATGTAGAGTTGTTGACAATGTACATCATGTTCCATATGTCTGTCCAGAGTACGAGGGTGAACGTTATAGAATAGTCAGAGCACTTGCAAGAATTGATTCTGATTTAGATTTGCAAGTTAACTGGAAAACCCAAAGGGATTGGTATATAATTGCTGGCTTCCTTGGGTTTCTGGCCTTGCACAGGGTGGCTGAAGGGGTTTGATACTAAAATAGAGTAGCATTTCGACTGGCTAAGAGCCAGCTTGGGCGATTACTTCGCCCAAGATAGACGTTTTGGCATCGAGCCCTGGTTAGTTGAACTATTCGTTTTTTGGGATGGAGGTAGGTTTTGTTAGGAACTCTATAATGGAGCTGCGGTTTGGGTGTGTGAAGGCACTGACCTCGTTCCCGAAAGCGGATCAGATCGGATAGAGTTAGTATATGTATTTTGTTATAATTTCATTGAATTTCTTAATTGTTTTTGACAATTAAGAGACGGATTACAGTATCTAAAGGACAAAATTGTCGTTGTTGCGCTCAACACTTATTAAAGGGGTATGAAATTATAATTTACATGTCCCTAGCCGATATTTCTAGTAGATGAAAATTAATAAGTGTTTTATAGTATTTTCTAGTTTGAAATTTTATTATGGGAAATATAGAAACGGTTGTTTTTGTTCTTCAGTGTTAGAGTTAGGCGTGGAGATTGCACTTCTGTGAAAGGATTAATCAGTTAGTTCAAAGGGCTACAAATTAAAGTAGATGAGCGAGATTGGAAGAAGGCGAAAGTAGAGTTGAGTTAAACACTGATGGAAATGTCTGCTGAAGCATTTACATTGGTGGCATCCTGAAAAAGACCAAACTGATGATATGTAATGAGATTTAGAGGTTTAAAAGACTACCTCCAGTAAAGCCCATTAGGCTAGGAACGGACGGGATGGTTGGCGACCGGGAACGTCACAAGGTGGGGTGTCTTCCCCTATGGGGGTCAGATTTGCAAGCCGTATCAGTTAATATAATTTTCTACATTGTTATAAATGTAGATATTTAAAAACAATTTTATTTTTTATTGTAATCAAAATAAATTGAAATTAAAAAAAAAATTTACGTGATGATTTTAATCCAAAAAATTAAACCCATATTTTATAATCTTCGTATGGAGTAAATTCAGTAATTCTGCTCTCAAACAAATGCGTACGTCAGTAACAAATGAAAATTTTGTAAGTTTTATTTTAGTTTGTCTTATTCATTGCTTTCTTTGATTGAACTTCGGTTCCAAAATCTTTAAGTGCTAGTCAGCGATTACCGCACAAATTTTCTTTGTTGGGTTAAGAACTCTTGATACTGAAAGACTGTCGTTGTTTGTCGGTTATACCTACTTGACCGTTGCAAAATTTATAACACCATTGTCGCACATGCGAATATTCGTTTGTGTCCAAAATTTGCTTCAATTTCGCGATAAATTTCAATCGATATTGTCTCATTTGTATACACCAACCTTATAAGAGTCGCAACTCTATTTGTATACAGAATACTTAAGAAACAATTAGCATTATTGAACTTTTTTTTTTAGATGATTAATTCACCGCATATGCTTGAAGTTTGTGTATTAGAATATGGAATGGAAGTTTTGTTAGAATAAAACATCAAGCCTGACTAGTATTCGAACCCAGTACCTTTTTGATGAAGGCTGAGTAAGACGTTTCATCTGAAGTGCGTTTTAGTAGTTGGTTAGTTACTCTATCTTGCAGACAACATCTGAACTATGTGTCGTCTTTCGCTACATGCAGTACAATAACGGCAGTCAGGAAAACTTATTTTCTGATTCCCTTTCGAATAATACACACCAAACAGATTACTAGGACCTATCCTGAAGTGGCAAATAGGAATGTTATGGGTGACCGATATTGTAGTAAACTATTCACCGTGTAGAAATCTGAAGAAGAAGTTTTAGGAAACCAACAATAGTTTTTTTTAACATAATATAATTCAGGTTATAAAAGAATCGATGCCGCACGCATCGTATAAGCTAAATCATGCAGTCAACTGTAAAATCAAATAAAAATGTTTTAAATTCCTTCTTTTATAACTAACTCTTAACTTTAACACTTAGCCCACCCAGTTGGTCAGATGACTGTTGAATTATAAATAAATGAATAACGCTTGAGTAATTTTATTTATCTGGTATATTTTTCTAGAAACACATGCGAGACCATGCACACTATAAATTACTCTTTTTATTTTTTTTTTGTGATTGATTATAATACATATACTATAAGTAAAGGAATAATCTTCTTTTAAATTACAAATTATGGATAAAATAGAAAAGACGTAAAACAAAGATTAACACAGGCACTCCCTGGCAGAGTGGTAGCGTCTCGGCTTTTCATCCGGAGGTCTGGGGTTCGAATCCCGATGTGACATGGCATTTTTCATACGCTATAAAATTCCATTTCCATATTCAACGCACAAGCTTTCAAGTTTATGTGGCGATATCACAAGAAAAAAATTTGTAATTGTGAATTTTATACATATAAAAAAAATATAATTCACAGCGAAAAAATGATACATTCTTTACCGAGTTCTGGCAGTTTATACGAGTAAATAATGGATTGTTTTCATGACTAAAGATGACGTCTCCAATGCTTCGCAGCTAATAAATATTTTAATCTTTATTACGGCTGTGAAGCAGTATCTGTCTAGATAAATACTTATCTATCTATCTAGATAAACAGTGGTTTTAAATGCAATCTTACATGAAAAGCAGGTCCAGCGCTGCATCTTCAATAGTTTTCGAGAAAATTGTTGTAAAACCCAAACAATTTGAGTCGAAAAGCATCCATTTTTAAAGCTTGATGTAAATCTACTTTATTAAATTGCCAATATCCAAATAAAACTTCAAGAAAAATATTTATAGAAAATTTAATTCTGAGAAAATTGATATAATTAAAGTCAAAAAGGAATAATTTTTTTTTAAAAATATTTTTATTGAAAACCAGACTGCAAAAAAAATCTAAATATCTTGCATTAGAAATAAATGAAAAATTATTTTTGCCACAAATATATCTCCTCTTTACATATTCTTGTAACATCAAATTTTAAAGTTCTCCATATTTTCCTTTACTTTTACCTGTTGGAAAACAGAAACAGTATGTAGGAGGAACTTCAGTTTACGCGGTGTCCTATGTAGACGACGCGATCCCGCAGGCAATCTGAGCGGTGCGAGCGATTTGGTGGCCCTGTCTACGTGCGCGCGACTAGCGACATAACTCAATAAGCTAATATTATAGTACAGGCTAAAATCTTTATGTGTTTAACAAATTTTATATACATCTATTACTATTTTATTTGTAATTATATTTTATAATATTTTACGATGATTATTTTAAATTACTAAAGATTTACACAAGAAATTGTTAAATTAATACATTAATTAATCTTTCATAAATTTGTATTTGGAATTTTAAATTTAATCACTCCTATTGTCCTATTGTCCTATTGTCCTATTCTCATTACTTTCTTTGTAGTTTTATTATTTAGATAATGACGTCCAATTCAATGAAATAGTAATTATATTTATCTGTCTGTTTACTTTACGTGTGGCGATACATTTACAGTATACAATGCGGCAATTAATGCCTAACATCATGATTCATTTACGTCTTGGTCTTGGTACATTATTGTTTTAATATTTCATACGCTTGTAGCACGTGTAAACAAATTTTAATTTATATAAAGAAAAAATCACCGTACTGCAAACAGATAAACGAATAAAAAAAATACATTCCGAATGAAAGAATAAAGGAAAGCACTACATTTAACAGAAATACTTACGAAAATTTATTTCTTTTTCTTAGAGATCATAATTTGATGCTGTCAAATATCTTTTCTTAATAAAAAAACCCTTCTTGCTTGGGCCAGTCTTATATTTGCGTTATGACGTTAATATTTATAATTATTCATTAACTTTATAGGTAAATTAATGATTATGGCTTGAATAGCCGAAAGCGCTGGAAATTTTCTATAATTTGTTGGTGAGAGTTTTATATTAAGACCAACTAATTACGTTTAAAATAAATATATGATATATTACATATAAATGCTCATATTATTTATTGTATTATCTTACTGTATAAATAATTTATGATTCATTTAACTCAGTTCTTTTGGTAATTTCATTTCACTGTGTTATTTTCTCTCTCCTTTGTTTCTTAATACAAAAAAAAAATTGGACCCTTATTAGTTAGCAATAAAGATTTTTTAATCTGTTCATAAACTTTTTTTAGTCTATAACTAATGCCGTCTTACCTGAAAAAGAAACTTGCGAAAAGTATGCGTAGAAAATGTGAAATTAAATTATACTTATTATTATACATGACCTTAACATATTTTTTCTTTTTGTAAAACCACCAACAACATTTATCTATTAAATAGTATCTATTTTAGTTTATAGAAGGGAGTTGGAGAAAGGATCAAACAGGCGTGAAATTTGATTCGAGTGATACTCAAGATGAATGGAGTTCAGTAAACATATAATAGAAAACATAAATCCGACCAAACTATAATAATATGTTTTGTTATGTTATTCAACTTTAAATAAAGTAGCTCCCTCCTTTACTATTGAAAAACTGAAATGAATCGATAGTGAAAATAAGCGTAAAAGTAGACTATTGGTGGTCGAAAAATAAAATTATATACGGTGAAATGGATATAGAGTTAATCTAATCCACCGATTCAATTAATACTAACAATAGAAAGGCAAGAGATATGAGTAGGGTCGGCCTATCATTGTGTCGTGTTTCATGTTTACTATAGTATACTATTTAATAATAACGGATACCGAGGAAGAGCGGGCGGCTGTTTAGCTTTAGAATAACGAATAAGTGAGAAAGATCATTCAACCGAAGACATACCGGATAAATATTATTTTTAACAGCTGCTATGCTACATAACATTCTGTTTATTATAAGTGCACTTTTCTGATTTATTTTCACACTTGTACAGATTTTATTTTCCTATCATAATTATACCTAAGAAAGGGAAAGTGAGCTACTGCTGTCAATAATAAAATGACCCTTATAAGTTATTATTATTATTTTTTTAATTAAAGCATTCAACATTTGGTATAAATATAGTCAGTTTGTGCGTGCAAGTGAACACCGACAGAATACTACGCGTCAGAGTTCATTATCTGCCATCTATAAGTAGAACTTTATCAGTATTAATTATTTATAAACTAAATAGTGTATTATTTTTATTATTATTGTAGTATATTGTGGTATCTCTGGCATTTATTTATTTACCGGATAAATTATGTTTTCGAGTTACGGTCAGGTTTGGAATACTTTCACACCCTACAAATTTTATTTATCAGATAAAATTAGGAGTAGCATATCTGTGATTGGGTTAGGCCTACAATTATTAGACACAAAATAAATAACTTGTTATTATTATTTATGATCATAACAACAATGCTGATTTCCGTGGTGGAGTGATACTGTTTCTGAAGGTTCCGGCTTCGAAATCGGTCAGCCATAGCTTTTTTTGCACATGTTAAAACTTCATTATTATCCGTTGTAGTAAACTGGCGCCCTCTATTACTGGGCGTCAGTTTTTTATGAATAAATAAATCATTTTTTTTTGTCTTCAGTCATTTGACTGGTTTGATGCAGCCCCCCAAGTTTCCCTAACTTTTTTTTTTTACAGTATCTGTTTGTAATTTCAGAAGTTGTTTTGTAGTATATATTTATTTTTAACAATTTGTTCTACATATTCCAAACGTTGTCTGGCTGCACAATTTTTCCCATCTACCTGTTCCTCCAATATCAAAGCGACTACTCCAGGATGCCTTATAATGCGGCCTATAAGTCTGTCTCTTCTTTTAGTTATATTTTTCCAAATGCTTCTTTCTTCATCAATTTGCCGCAACAATTCTTCATTTGTCACTTTATCAATCCATCTGATTTTTAACATTTTCCTATTGCACCACATTTCAAAAGCTTCTAATCTTTTCTTCTCAGGTACACCGATCGTCCATGTTTCACTTCCATAAAAAGCTACGCTCCAAACATGTACTTTCAAAAATGTTTTCTTGATGTTTAAATTAATTTTTGATGTATGCAAATTATATTTCTGACTGAAAGCTCGTTTCACCTGTGCTAATCGGCATTTTACATCGCTCCTGCTTCGTCCATCTTTAGTAATTGTACTTCCCAAATAACAAAATCCTTCTACCTCCGTAATCTTTTCTCTTCCTATTTTTACGTTCAGTGGTCCATTTTCGTTATTTCTACTACATTTCATTACTTTCGTTTTTTTCTTGTTTATTTTCACGCGGTAGATCTTGTGTAGGACTTCATCCATGCCGTTCATTGTTTCTTCTAAATCTGTTTTACTTTCAGCTAGAAATACTATATCATCAGCAAATCGTAGCATCTTTATCTTTTCACCTTGTACTGTTACTGCTAATTCTATGTAAAAATTAAAAAGTAACGAGGCTAGGGAACATCCTTGTTTGACTCCCTTTTTTATTACTGCTTCTTTCTTATGTTCGTTTATTAATGTTGCAGTTTGGTTCCTGTAAATGTTAGCAGCTGTTTTTCTGTCACTATACTTGAACCTAATTTTGTTTTAAATGCTGAACATTTTATTCCAGTCTACGATATCAAACGGCTTTTCTAATTCTATAAATGCAATGTAGGTTCGTTTTTCTTTAATCTTCCTTCTACTATTAATCTCAGCACTAAAGTTGCTTCCCTTGCCCCTATACTTTTCCTGAAACCAAATGGGCTATCTCCTAATACTTATCCTTTTTCGTAAATATTACACACCAGTTTGTATAATCTGTCCATCGCTTCCTTACCTGCACTGCGCAGTAATTCTGTAATTTCCGTTTATCCCAGGAGCCTTTCTCCCATTCAGATCCTTTAATGCTGTGTTAAATTCAGATATCAGTATTGTATCTCCCTTTTCATCCTCTTCGACCTCCTCTTCGAACACCAGTTTCTAATTCATTTCCTTCGTATAACTCTTCAATATAGTCCATCCACCTATCAACCTTTTCTTTCGTATTATAAATGTGTGTACCATCTTTATTTAACTCATTATTAGATTTTAACTTACGTACAACAAAATTTTTCTTAACTTTCCTGTATGCTGCGTTTATTTTACGAATGATCATTTCTTTTCCCACTTCTGAACACTTTTTAATCCATTATTTTTTCGCTAATTTGCACTTTCTGTTTATAGTAAATATTAATTGTCAATAGTTCATTTTACCTTCTTCATCACTATCATTCTTATACTTTCTATAGATTTATGATTTAAGAATTTCCTTTTTAACATTCTCCCATTCTTCTGCTGTATTTTTTACCTTATCTTTTTTACTCAGACCTCTTGCGATGTCCTCCTCAAAAAGCTTTTTTACCTCCTCATTCTCAAGCTTCTCTAAATTCCACCGATTCATCTGACACCTTTTCTTCAGGTTTTTAAACCCCAATCTACATTTCATTATCATTAAATTATGGTCACTATCAATGTCTGCTCCTGGATATGCTCTGCAGTCGACGAGTTTATTTCTAAATCTTTGCTTAACCATGATATAATCTATTTGATATCTTGCAGTATCGCCCGGCGTTTTCCATGTGTATATTTTTCTATTATGATTTTTAAATTGGGTGTTGGTAGTTACTAAATTATACTTTTCGTGCAAAACTCAATAAGTTGATAACCTCTTTCATTTTTTTTTTGTCCAGCCCGTATTCACCCACAATATTTCCTTCCTTGCCTTTTCCGACGCTTGCATTCCAATCTCCAACTATTATTAAATTTTCTATCCCTTTTATGTATTTAATTACTTCGTCAATTTCTTCGTATACACACTCTACCTCATCATTATCATGGGCGCTTGTAGGCATATAGACGGTAACAATCGTTGTCGGTTTAGGTTTTGATTTTATCCTTATTACAATGATTCTATCGCTACGAATTTTGAAATACTCTACTTTCTTCCCTATCTTCTTGTTCATTACGAAACCTACTCCTACCTGCTCATTATTTGAAGCTGATTTAATTATTCTAAAATCACCTGACCAAAAGTCGTTTTCCTCTTCCCACCAAACCTCCCAACCTCGATAATTCCTACTACATCTACATTTATCCTATCCATTTCCCTCTTAAAAACCTACCTATCAGGTGGTCCTGTTGGAAATTTTATCCAGTTAACATAAATAGAAGATAGTTTTTTAAATGAAAAATTACATTGCCTATATAACAAACACATGAGCCGATTTATAGTTATTTATCATTTTATCATATTATTTTCCCGTCTTCATTATTTAATATTAAATAAGTTTATCAATAATTATTTTTACCCTGATATCATTCTGATTCTAAAACTATTATTTGCAGAAAAATCCCAGAAAATTAATTAATAAATTTAGGGTAAAATATAATAAAACATATTCCCGCATTCCAAAGAGCCTTAGCTCCCGATTGGTTTTTTCGTTTTTTATTGTAATTCAGTTTTTAAAAAGTTTATCTATTATACAATTCTTACTGCTTTCTTATACAATTGTACTGCTTTAGTGAACAAGTATGCTGTCGTATTAAATATTACATATCGAGACATACGAGTATATATTTAATGATTCATCGGTAAAAAAATGTTTTAGTTCCTGTTTCATTTAATATCTCAGGCTCAGGTTGGCGAAGAAACTTGAAATTTAGTAGGATTACTTCTTTATACATTAATTTTATTAATTTTTTAAAGAAATTCGTTGATGCAGAGGAGATACTTTGTATGCAAAGGAAAAGGTTGTCATCTGATAAATATGAGTTAAACATGTGATGTATTAAATTTTTTCTTACTTTTACTCTCTTTTTCATATTAGTTATATTTGGAATAATTAAAAAAGATATCCTTTTCTAAAATACTTTAAATGTACAAATTTCAATCGAGATGATTTTCACTAATTATGATGAAATTGAACAATGAATTACGGGTATAGAATATGATTTATTGGTTTTAAATTATTTGATGATTATCAAACCATTCAAAAGAAATAGTAAAGATAATGAATTTCAGTATATCTCCAAAATTTGCTTTACATAAGAAAATAAAATTTGATTATGCGACTTCTATATGTTATATATTAATGCTAATAAATTTTTAATTTAAAAATAATTCTTTGAGGGGTTTTAGATACTTCTCCATTAAGTAGGGACAGTTATGTAATTTATTGCCGTTTTAAATCAATTAAAAATATTTTATACTATCGGCTGCCATTTCAAAAATAATATTTGGAGGAATTTCATATAAATGTAATTTCAAGTTTTACAATAACAAAATCAGTTTAAAAAAGCTGACAACACAGTTGTAGGACTGGGTTGTTTCTGATGCACGGCTTACACCAACATACATGCACAACTTAGTTTATAATATTTATAATTTTATTTAAACATAAACTTTTTCGTTTATTTAAATCAGTGATTCTAACTAAAGCGCGCGCGCATACCGTATTTAATTTGCGCGGGTGTGTTGGTTAGTGGTGACGATCGTCACTAACTAAACTAATGTAATTTTACAACTTACAAAGAACAAATTTCGCTTGTACGTTCGGCAGACCGGTGTAGCCGCGAGGTTTAACGTATCAGATACCGAGTTAACCGAGCGATCGAGTTCGAAACCCAGATAGATCGAGTACGAAACCCAGCTAGATCGAGTACGTTTTTACACTTTAAACATTATTCATTTATTTAATTCTACCGCTCACCTGTGACGTCACAACTTAGCAGTAGTTTAGAACATCTATTTTGGGTGTGGGTGCGATTTTAATAAAATTATTTTTGCAACTATTGTTATTTTTTAGTTGTTAACAAATGTGTCTAAGAAAAATATGACTTAATTAGGAAAAATATCGAGATATTGAGGGTGACCTTGCTCTGCAGCCTCACCCCTTTGACCTTTTAAGTTGAAAATTTAATGTTATCAATGCCTCATATATAGAAGTAGTCTGGAAAAGTTTGGTCAAAATCGGTCCAGTAGTTCTGGAGATATAAGGTGATTTAGAGGCAAAACACCGAACACACGTACATTAACATCTGGAAAATTTCCATCCGGTTTTTTGGATTCCTTAGGTGTCAAAACGTCAAGATCTGGTGAAAACCGTATATGCCGAAATTGTATAGATTAAAATAGTTTACCTTCTGAACGGGAAAGTAAAAATTATTACACAAGTTGTACATAAGCACGTATACGATCTCTTCGTAGGATCCTAACCAATAATTAAAGTACCAATAATTCCATTCTATAGTATCCAATTACCAATATTATTCTTTTTAATAAACTGTTGATTTTTGGAAAGTTTTATTTTTAGTTTTTTAAAAATGACAAACCACTCCTGTTACCTACAGATTTCATCTGTACTAAAATAGCTAAAAATACACTTCGACCGACCATTATTGAAAGAAATGGTTTTTCGGTAAGGAGTTTTTTGAAAGGGTTTTAAATAAATGGCTTAAATCCTTAAAAGCAAAGGTCAGCTGTATTTAATCATTATACACATAACATAGTTAATTATTATTATCATCGATGTAATCATTAGTGTACATCCAAAATTAATAATCAACGAAAGATTAGGTTTGGGTGAAATGGTCAAGAGGGGGTTGAGTGGAAATGAGAAAGGATAGGGTGGTAGAATAATTATGAGTATTAGCCTATACGGTACCTATATACAGATAACAGTTGTAACGATTGAATATGGAAGTTAAGCCCCAGTAACAAGCCATCTAACAACTCCCTCTCATTGATATGTCGTCCATTTCCTATTCCCCCTGCGTTCTTTATCCTTATTATATGAGGATCAACTGAATAAATCCTATCAGATTAAAAAATAAAATCCTGTTTTAAACAAACGGTTATTATTATTATTGTATTTCGTTCATAGCATTTATTAACTAGTAGCCTTTTATAATCTAGTGTAATATGTAGTGGATACTAAATTTAAATAAATAAAACCCTTTGTCTTTCGTAAAAAAAATAATTCTACTAAGCTTTTATAAAAATATTTTAGTTGAATGCTTTTACTGCGGTTTTTCTACTTCGTTAACATAAATAATGATTGGTAAATGGCAAATCAGAACTGTCGATAAATGTAATCATAGTACGCGTAGGTATAAGTAAACCTCTGTTAACGATTAGAGAACGGATAGAATAGTCTTGAATCTATCCAACCTTTTTAAAATTGTAGAAATTAAAAATATTTTTTAATGTTAAAGTATATTACATGGGCACTTTTTTTAACCCAAATCTTCATAGTAAGCAAATATTATATTTCCTTTGATTACACTGCCCAACAAAAAATTTTTTTTTGTATATCTCCTTCACTTCATGAGTCAAATCTAACTAATTTTGGGTTGAGAAAAACAAATATGACAAAGAAAACGTTTTCTTTCAAAGAATAGTTTTCGTGATATAAAATAGGAGGAAGTATTCTATTTTAACGGATTAAGAGAAAACAATACATTTTAATTACACATACCAACAACTAGAAAGTCCATTTGACGTTTTTTAATGACATTTACATTCTAAGAGTTCTTAATTGATTGAAGAATACCTGGCAGTTGCTTGGGTCTGAAGAGAATCATTTGGTGGCTTCATGAGATCGTTGTCTTTTTGCTTTCGACTTGTGAGTTCAGGAGCATCCCTATACACAGACAGCAGTAATCCACAAGCACTGCTTCATTCCAACGGCCCTGATGATATAATTTTCCGTGTACAGAAATATCCTGATGGAATCTTTCTCCGTGTTCATCACTGATAACTCCACAAATAGGAGGGAAAAAGTCCAGGTGCAAGCGGAGAAAATGAATTTTAAGGGACATGGTGCATCCGAATTGAAGGTATTTTTGCAGAAATGCTGTCACCAACTGACTGTAGTTTTCATCTATTTTGTTGCCTAAAAATCCATGAATGACTTCCTTTAAGGCTTCCCAAGCTTCCTTTTCTTTCCCCTCCAAAATTCGGTCAAACGCAGGATCTTTTACAGATTGTCGAATTTGTAGCCTAAAAAAAATACCTTCCTTAACTTTTGTATCACTTAATGTAGGAAATTTGCCTCTTAAGTACTTAAGGGCCTGTCCAGCTCGGTTCATATTTTGACAAACGTTTTCATCAAACCCAGCTTTATATGAAGGGGTGGAAGAAGAACATCTTTTGGGTCCACGAGAGGCTCGGCAATGACATTTTTCTCGCTAGAGTTAAGATTTCTTGCAGAGCAGTCTTTCTTCTTTTTTTCTGTTTAGCCTCCGGAAGTTACCATTCAGGTATTACTTCAAAGGATGAATGAAGGTGATATGTATGAGTGTAAATGAAGTGTAATCTTGTACAATCTCAGTTCAACCATTCCTGAGATGTTCAGCAAATTTGAATAAGTCTAGGAGGATTGCCATGTTTGCATAAGTCTCCTTCATGTGAACTGCAAGACCAAGAGAAGTAGAAGGAAGACGATGTTGTGAAGTAATACACCTTTCAAGCTAAGCTTGAAGAAATCTATGAATAGCTCCAATAAGTTGGATCCTGATTCAAATTCAAACATTTCATCAAGCTATTAACGTCGCAGCAAACAACACGATAGTTTTTCTTCTCGAAAAAAGAAAGCAGATCCCTATGACTATGTCTGTACTGTGAGACCCTGACACTACGTTGAAGATTCCATCGCCTTCTCCTTCGACAAATCAAGTCTCAAATGAGATCACTCAATTCCGCTTGTCTCAGTCTGTGCGGTTTATAATCTTTTTCATCAAAATCACAGTCATGGGTTGTGGAAGGCTTGTTGGTTTCTTCTTCTTCTTCCACACTGTCTTCATTTTCTACTTCAAGCTCATAATTTTGGAGTGGAGTAGGAATTGGTAAACTATCTGAATGTGGAATAGGTCGAATAGCAGATGGAAGATGAGGGTATTGAACTGTTACTCTTTTCTTCATTGACAATCCTGTCTTTATAGGTAGAGTCAAGCGAAATAGCAGTTATCTGTATGGTTTGTAGGCTTCCGCTAAACCATAGGCACAGCAAAAGCAATAGATCGTTTATTATTTTTCAGCCAATCTCTCAGTATAACTGAAAAAACTGCAACATGTATGTGGAGTCCATGACTTACCTTCGTACCAAAATAATGTTGATAGGCAGTCTTCAAATGAAGCGTCAGATTCATTTGTCACCACAAATGTAACAAAAATTATTTACTGAATTTACACATTTTCATGGCATTTTGATTTGACAATTCTTTCAATTCAAAAGCTCTCTAAAACCAGAAATTCTGCAGTAATTACAACACAAACAATATGAAACAGTCACAGCAACAGTAATTATGTTTATAACAACAAAAACTGCAGAACGTTGTTGTCATTTAACAGGTGTGACAACTCCAAAAACAAAATTTCCCCCAAATTAAAAAAAAATATCGGGTAAAAACTGACGTCTTTGTGTCTCCAAAGCAAGTACTAATCTGTAATTTTTATGGTGATTTTTGAATTCAGCAGATGGAAATACATAAGAGTAAGCTATTTTTGAGCCCGAAACATTTTCATCTTTGGGCAGTGTTATTTAAGAATTTTAAATTTATTTATTTTTATTTCATTATAGGTCTCGTTCAAAATTATTTTTTTGTTTTTTAATAATTCGTCAGTTAATTTTTAATAGTACGTTTATACAATTATTTTTATTCAAATGCTGAAATATAAATTAAGCAACAGTAATTATTGCTACTCAAAAGTATAATTATCAAATGTAATACAAAAATATATATAGTTTAGTTTTGATGGATAGAGACATAAGGTTTAAATTTTACGTTATATTAAACCACAACTAATCATTATTCTTGAAACATTTCTAGAATTTTCGTAAAACATTACAATAATCAAATACTTGTGAAATGTATCTGGAACGTACTAGAAAAATTAAACAATTATTAGCATACATATATATATATATATCGATTAAATATTTATTGACAATACTTTACTTTATCGATTTTGCTTTCTCTATTTTCAAGCATTTAAACAGCACTCTCCATTTCCTGTTAGAAAAATTAAACAAACCGCGACTCCTTGCCCTAAAATTCTTATGTTATTCTTGAACGTTCCCTTATCAAAGCTTTTTACCGACATTTTGGGTTGTACAGTGGGATTGGGGGATGAAATTAAATTTTCGTTACGTTTTGAGATATGAGTAGTACGAAATACTATTCATTTAAAATATACTTTCTTTATATATACATTTAATATTTATATATAGGCTTATTTATAAAATTTATGTCTCGAAAATCTCCAAAACTACTAAATCAACTTCACTGAAATTTAGATATGCTGTAGTAGTGTATCCGAAGTTGTGCATGTGAAAATTTCAAAAATTGCTTGAGTTCTTCTTTAGTTACGCCCAATTTAAAATCGACAGCAGACTACATAATAGAATTTGAAGTTATTTTGATTTTGTATTGATGTATTTTTCAAATGCGCTTATGCAGTGAGTTACAGCGGGGAGTGAGTTAAACTTGATGCTTTTATGTAGGGTTTACTCGTTAATCGAACGTTTTTACTGCGTTATACTCTGAAAATCATGCGATTTTTAGGCGGTATATTGAAACCGTTTAAAATAAAAGTTGAATTGAGACAACACGATGGTCTCTCACCATTATTGTTCAACTGTGTTCTGAAAAAACTAATTCGAGAATGAATTAAGAAAATCCAAATGTTTTAAGATAAATGAAAATATAAAAATGAGGATGTAAATCTTTAAATTTAAACGTTTTAGCTTTTGCTGACGATCTGATAATTTTTGTAAAAGACAGAGAGGCGAAAATAAAAATTCAAGGACTAGAAATACGTGCAAACAAAATTGATCTACAAATTTCATACGAAAAATCAAAATGGTTTTTCAGTAATAAAAGTGAAATCCAAACAATGAAAATTTTATAAGAAGAATGAAAAAAGTGCTCAAAAATGTAAATATTTAGGTGAAACAATTACTCCTATTTGTTTAGAAAAAAAAAGAATAAAGCTATAGCACAAAAAATTAAAGTATCTTATCAACTTACAATAAATATTTACAAATAAAAAATACTTATAAAAAAATGCGAAGACATAAAACTGTACTTCTACCGGAAGCGGTATATAATGCGAAAGACTTACAAAATTTCTCCGTGAAAAATTTACTAAAAGTTTAAAAAAAAGTAAAAAAATCTATGAATCTATGCCTAAAACTCGGAAGATAATATTTAAGAAAATCAGAAGAAATTTAGCAGTTTTTAAAAAAGTAGATCACATAACGAGAAAAAGAAACTCAAATTTTAGAGTCTTATATAAAATGGAGACCCGTTCGGATCTCCGGGTGGGGACTACTAAGGAAGGGGTCACCAGAAAATTAAAAAATAACATTCTACGAGTCGGAGCGTGGAATGTTAGAAGCTTAGAAAAGGTTGGTAGGGTAGAAAATTTAAAAAGGGAAATGGATAGGGTAAAGGTGGATATAGTAGGAATTAGTGAGGTGAGGTGGGAAGAGGAAGGCGACTTTTGAGCAGGTGACTTTAGAGTAATTAACTCAGCGTCAAATAATGGGCAGGCAGGAGTTTTTGTGATGAACAAGAAGATAGGGAGGAGAGTGGAGTATTTCAAGACGCATAGCGATAGAATCATTGTAATAAGAATAAAATCAAAGCCTAAACCGACAACGATTGTTAACGTCTATATGCCTACAAACGCCCATGATGATGATGAGGTAGAGTGTGTATACAAAGAGATTGATGAAGCAATTAAACACGTAAAAGGAGATGAAAATTTAATAATAGTTGGAGATTGGAATGCAAGCATTGGAAAAGGCAAGGAAGGAAATATAGTGGGTGAATACGGGCTGGGCAATAGGAATGTAAGAGGGGACCGACTTATAGAGTTTTGCACGAAGTATAATTTAGCAATTGCCAACACCCAATCTAAAAATCATAATAGAAGAATATACACTTGGAAAAAGCCAGGAGATACTGCAAGGTATCAGATAGACTATATCATGGTTAAGCAAAGATTTAGAAATCAACTCGTTGACTGCAAAACTTACCATGGAGCAGATACTGATAGCGACCATAATTTGGTGATAATGAAATGTAGATTGGGGTTTAAAAATCTGAAGAAAAGGTGTCAGATGATACGGTGGAATTTAGAGAAGCTTGAGGAAGAGGAGGTAAAGAAGATTTTTGAGGAGGACATCGCAAGAGGTCTGAGTAAAAAAGATAAGGTAGAAAATGTAGAAGAAGAATGGGAGAATGTTAAAAAGGAAATTCTTAAATTAGCAGAAGCAAAGGCGGAATAAAGAGAACTGGTAGAAAACCTTGGGTTTCAGACGATATGTTGAGCTGATGGATGAACGTAGAAAATATAAGAATGCTAGTGATGAAGAAAGTAAAAGGAACTATCGGCAATTAAGAAATGCTACAAACAGGAAGTGCAAACTGGCGAAAGAAGAGTGGATTAAAGAAAAGTGTTCAGAAGTGGAAAGAGAAATGAACATTGGTAAAATAGACGGAGCATACAGGAAAATTTTGGGGTAAATAAATTAAAATCTAATAATGTGTTAAACAAAGATGGTACACCTATATATAATACTAAAGGTAAAGTCGATAAATGGGTGGAATATATTGAAGAGTTATACAGAGGAAATGAATTAGAAACTGGTGTTATAGAGGAAGAAGAGGAAGTTGAGGAGGATGAAATGGGAGAAACAATACTGAGATCTGAATTTAAGAGAGCATTAAAAGATTTAAATGGCAGAAAGGCTCCTGGAATAGACGGAATACCTGTAGAATTACTGCGCAGTGCAGGTGAGGAAGCGATTGATAGGTTATACAAACTGGTGTGTAATATTTATGAAAAAGGGGAATTTCCGTCAGACTTCAAAAAAAGTGTTATAGTAATGATACCAAAGAAAGCAGGGGCAGATAAATGTGAAGAATACAGAACAATTAGTTTAACTAGTCATGCATCAAAATTCTTAACTAGAATTCTATACAGAAGAATTGAGAGGAGAGTGGAGGAAGTGTTAGGAGAAGACCAATTTGGTTTCAGGAAAAGTATAGGGACAAGGGAAGCAATTTTAGGCCTCAGATTAATAGTAGAAGGAAGATTAAAGAAAAACAAACCAACATACTTGGCGTTTATAGACCTAGAAAGGCATTCGATAACGTAGACTGGAATAAAATGTTCATCATTTAAAAAAAATTAGGGTTCAAATACAGAGATAGAAGAACAATTGCTAACATGTACAGGAACCAAACAGCAACAGTAACAATTGAAGAACATAAGAAAGAAGCCGTAATAAGAAAGGGAGTCCGACAAGGATGTTCCCTGTCTCCGTTACTTTTTAATCTTTACATGGAACTAGCAGTTAATGATGTTAAAGAACAATTTAGATTCGGAGTAACAGTACAAGGTGAAAAGATAAAGATGCTACGATTTGCTGATGATATAGTAATTCTAGCCGAGAGTAAAAAGGATTTAGAATAAACAATGAACGGCATAGATGAAGTCCTACGCAAGAACTATCGCATGAAAATAAACAAGAACAAAAGAAAAGTAATGAAATGTAGTAGAAATAACAAAGATTCACTGAATGTGAAAATAGGAGGAGAAAAGATTATGGAGGTAGAAGAATTTTGTTATTTGGGAAGTAGAATTACTAAAGATGGACGAAGCAGGAGCGATATAAAATGCCGAATAGCACAAGCTAAACGAGCCTTCAGTAAGAAATATAATTTGTTTACATCAATAATTAATTTAAATGTCAGGAAAAGATTTTTGAAAGTGTATGTTTGGAGTGTCGCTTTATATGGAAGTGAAACTTGGACGATCGGAGTATCTGAGAAGAAAAGATTAGAAGCTTTTGAAATGCGGTGCTACAGGAGAATGTTAAAAATCAGATGGGTGGATAAAGTGACAAATGAAGAGGTATTGCGGCAGATAGATGAAGAAAGAAGCATTTGGAAAAATATAGTTAAAAGAAGAGACAGACTTATAGGCCACATACTAAGGCATCCTGGAATAGTCGCTTTAATATTGGAAGGACAGGTAGAAGGGAAAAATTGTGTAGCAGGCCACGTTTGGAATATGTAAAACAAATTGTTGGGGATGTAGGATGTAGAGGGTATACTGAAATGAAACGACTAGCACTAGATAGGGAATCTTGGAGAGCTGCGTCAAACCAGTCAAATGACTGAAGACAAAAAAAAATATATATATAAAATGGATGAAATTAGATTAACATAAAAGACATTTAACTTTTTCAAAAAAAGGAAAACTAAAATAAGTTCGTCAAAGAAATTGAAAAAGATTTAAAATTTTTAAATATTTTCAAAGAAATAATTCTTGAAAGATAAATTTTCAAAAAACTTGCGGATGAATCTAAATTTCTAGAGAAACAGAGAAGGAACACAATTGATGGATTAAAAAAAGGAAAGAAAAGTTAAGAAAGAATGAAAAATGTTGGAAAAGAAACTAAGCGTTTAAACTAGGCCTAAGAAACTGTGCCTTTACAAAAAGACACTTTTATTATTTCTGTTTTTGAATTCACTCAAATGCTATTGTTATTTAAATGGTACACAATAAAAATATATTAAGATTTTAATGTAGTATTCATACTAGTAACGTGTATATGCAGTAATGCATTCATATCCCTGCGTGCTTATAGTCTAGTTTTGATACTACCCGAAACGTAGTTAAGGTTATATGTGGGACCGGATCTGGGCGTTAAGTAACTAGTTCTCATACTTAGACCAGTTTTATTAGCAATTCAATCGCGTCCTGAAAGGCAGCCATAACAGAAGTGGACGAAGAACTTCTACACAACCTCTTCTTTAACACTTACAAGTTAATTAAAATAAACCAGCAATTGCGACTCCTCCGGAGTAGGGGTCGCATTGCTCCCTCCTGATAGTTAGTGCCCCGTTGTGGCGTATTCCTGCAAGCCTATGAAGCGTTAGCACCGAAAGGACTTCAGTGGACGGTCTGAAGGGGAATTACGTCGGGAGGACAGGTTTCATAAGCCTAGCCTTCCGCGGTCGGCCCATAAAATGGGTTCGATAACGCTGGTTTAACAACGGATTGGAATGCAATTAAATCCGTCCCTAAAATACTAAATAATAAACAAAACTTGAAAAATTAGACCCGCCATTTAAAATAAACCTTTTAAAAAAAAACACGCCCGATTAGAATCATCCAGCAGCAAGGGACTCTGTCCAGGTTCTGCGATTTGTAGGGAGAAATAAACTCCCGCCAACTTTGCATTCCATTCCAATTCAATCGACTTGTGTCACTGTGATTATTACCTTTTGTTATATCTATACCTTTTAAATTTACTTTCTACCTTAGGCAGTCATATTTTGTGTATTGAACGCAGTTTGATTCTCCTTTCTTTAGTATTTAATCTAATATTTATAACCATTTCAGTTCTGCATTCGCTTCATAAAGGAATTGCCGGATATCATAATAAATTAACATTTTATAAACATGATAAACTTGCTTTCAATAAAATAAAAACTGATAACTATGTTACTGAACGTTCCCGAAATTTACATATATAACTAGTAATTTAACCAATTATTGATTCTTCTCCTCGCCACAAACTAATGAATAGGTTGAAAATTATTCTTACCCTTACGGCGTTTCCCATTAAATGGAAAAAAAGTAGCACTAAGACTGATTTTTCTATTATTGGCAGATTTATTTTTATAACAATTTATTTTTTGTTTTCAGTCCTTTATTCACTTTTTTCATGACGAAATTTTCTTAATTATTACTTTGTATTTTTATTCTATTACTTTATATAAACGGGCATTAAAATACGGTAGTTTTTTGGGCGACGTTGGACTGTATGTTCGTAGGTGATAAATGAAGACAATGCCTTGTTGCTTGTTGAATAATGGTTTAATGAATTGTCATCTTGACAGTTAATGAAATGAATTGTAACATAACGTATAACTTGACATAAAAATAAAAGATTAAAACATTAAAACTAACGTTCATTCGAACAAAGAATGGAGTCCATCCGGACTAAGAGTATGACGTGAGCGCCGAATGCTAGTACGAGCGGAACTCTCCGGTGAGCGCTAGCACCCACTAGATCGCAGCACCGGACGGCTCGACGTGGAACGGAACACAATAAGTAGATTACTTTAAAAATAATCTCCAAAATCAATACAGCACTGCACAAGTTTCAATTTGTTTTCAAACACTTTAACCAGCTAATGTATTGGAATATCTCGTACGTATGCGGTTATTGCGGTTGTTAATTTGTCAATCGTGTTTGGTCTGTTGCGATGCACTGCTTGTTTCCCTATTTCCCATAAAAATTAATCTGGGGGGAGTCAGATCGGCCAATCGCGCAGGCCACAAACTCCTCGAAATGATTCGTTAACCAAAGACATTTCGTAAAAAAGTCATTGACCTGGTAGCTGTTGGTGCTGTGGCGTCATCTTGTTGGAGCCAATTGTGATTGATTTGCTCTTCTGTTAACTGACTAATAAAGTTTGTTAAAATAACACAATAACGATCACTATTAAATGTATTTTCAAAAAAGACTGGGCCCACAATGTGCATTCTACTCACACCGATCCAAACTCCAATTTTCACTTCGTGTAACGATTGTTCGTGTAATTTATGAGGGTTAGTTATCAACCGCAGTCGGGTATTTTCTGAATTAATATACCCTCCCAGATGAAAGCACGCTTCATAGGTAAAAAAGGTAGGGATACCTACGGAATTTTGGTCCGTAAAACGTTTAAACCGTTGACAATAATTTAGTCTTTTGGTATGATATGTAGGTTTCAGTTCTTGAACACACATTATTTGTAGGGTAAAAATTTCTGTTCTTTTCTTACAGCATTATGTGCGGTAGCAAGCCCGATATTTTTCTGCTATGCTAACTTACGGATTGTCCTTTTTGGAATTTCGGTCATAGCATTCGAAAGGGTATGAAGCAGCTTCTATTCGTTAACGTGGTGGTCTTCCACTTCGATCAGCGTCTTCAACAGAGCCTGTTGCCCGAAATTTTTCGATAAAAGTTTGAACTGCATCGCGATGAGGAACTTGCGTCGCGGTATTTGGAAACTTGCAGAAAACTTATGCTTCACTAAATCAGTTTACTTGTCACCTTTACGTAAGATTTGTTCAAAGAGAAATATGCGTTGTTCTACAGGAAAAACACAACGTTTATCGCAGCTATTGATTCCAATGAACGAAGTGAAACTAAGCACGTTCGATCGCAACTCAACAACTGACGTCTTGGTTTATTACTGAGCAACGCCCAACGAACCCGCAGCGCAACCAACCCAATGACGCGCCGAAAGAACAGAATGCACCACATATTAAATTTATTAAACAATAAATTCTAAAACATACTGTACAGTAAACTTCCGTACTGTTTTTTCCGTCTGTATATTTCCGAATTTCCGTCTGTACTAAGATACTTCAAATATTATAATATACAATTTCAATAAAAATTTATATAAAAAGAATATATAAACCTTTTCCTTCTTTCCTGACAAAGATGTTATCCTAATAATGTCTCATTTAGAAAAAAATTAATATAAAAACAAATTCAAGTTGATAAATTAAAAGAATATAACAAGCATTTGAAGAGAATTTATTTTAAAGGGTGGAGAATACATTATCCTCTAATCTTGGTAAGAGATGAAAACCTTTTATACTTTGGTAACATTTCATTACTGATAAAATAAACGAAAACTCATAACCTCCTCAAATCTCCTTAGTTACTAATCCAATGTTTTAAAAAACTTTCAGACAATACAAAATCTATATATATATATGTTAGGTGTCGCAACCACGATAGTTGTAGGCCACCTGATACAAGACAAAGTAACTACTTAAACTGGTGTAGCTTTTCCCAAGTATAGCAAATATTCCATGCCAGGCTTAGTGTACGGACAGTTGAAGTTCGGCGCTGATTCTTAAATTTTTAAAGTCATATGTTGATGCTGTTATCAATTCTTTATTATATTTGAATATACTTTTGTACGTATAAATTGAATGTTTAATATACTTGAAATGTTAAATGAATTATTTATATATTATTAAATGTTTATTATACGAGTAATTGAATTATAAACTGGAACTGTTACTGAATGCGATTGTACAAGAATAATACGATTGGCATTTGTAGACGACTGGCTGTAACTGGAACTGAATAAGAGTGACGACTGAATATTGAATAATGAATGACAACAATAATGACGATGGACTAGCTTAAATAATGTTGCTGGAGCCGCTGCTTCGTCAGGAGCCGAGTGTATCCGAAAGGTGCCGTGTGAACTGTCAGGAACCGAGTGATGTGTAAGGAGTCGCTGAATCGTCAGCAGCCGAATGCATATGGAAGGAGCCGAGTTTACTGTAAATACCCGAATGAATCCGACCGAAGCCAAAAATATTTAAATTTAAAAATCCTATTAAATACATTAAAGCTCCAACATTTAAATGATAATAACAAAATATAAATATGTAAAGAGTATTTAAAAATTAAGAACCTAAGTCTGAACTGCCTTAAATGAACTGCTTTCTTCTTACTCCTTAATATATGAAGTTATTACAATTCAGTCACCAGGTGACATTTATTTTACTTTTTATTAATTTCTTATATTGTTTAATGGAAGTTCAGAGTTCACAGAGTAAACATGAGGTTATGTCTTGATTAATGTTCAGCAATAGTATAATAAGATTATTACTAACCAATTTATATTTATCAATGTATTATTCATTACAATTAAAAAGGTGTTAAACAAATCAAATATTCAATGAATTATTTCTTAATCATAAGTATGAATCAATGACCAGAATCAAAAAACAGTTCACCAGAATGAATGAAGTGATTTTCTGTTGCCTTTTTCACTAAAACAAATGTATAATTTCATAACAATTTGTCAATCCTATATATGGCACCTTCAATTCACTGAATGTGAACATAATTATTTTCACGAAAAGTAATTTTGATTAATCCCACATGTATCTCACGTGTTTTTTGCTTGTATCAAATTCATAAGAAACATTGCGACATAGTGTAATGCAAAAAAATGAATATAACCCTTTCTGCTGGAAGTAATGTGTTATACCTAAGATATTGTCTTCACTCATTAGACAATTAAAATAAAAAAACTAATAATATACTGTTTGAAATGTTATAACAAATTATAAAATGTTATAACAAATTATAATGTTAAATTATAAAATTATATATTTAAATTGAATTATTCTTAAGGTATGAAACCAACTAGTATGAAGTTAATATGTCAGGAATCTAGGTAACAAACAAAAATTATAATAAAATTGGGAAAAAAATTTGTGAAATATTTTATACAGAATACAATATTATACTCCTAAGATTCTGAAAAGTAAATTTTTCAGGAAGAAAGAATAAACATATCTGGTAATTTTGAAATGCGGTGTACAGGAAGATGGAAGCAATTTTGTTAGATATAATAACAAATACAGAAACGTTTAATAAAGTCACAGAAGGAATAAAAATATTAAGGAAACTAACAATAAAAGGAAATATAACTGAAAAAAGTAGACAGAGAAGAAAATATAAAATAAACAAAATTAAAAATAATATATGTATATGAAGTCGGGTTCGAACCGATTTGCCTACCCCTTGTAAGATAAAATATTTCATTAATTAAAATTTTATTTGGCTATAACTTTGGAACGAATGAAAATAAGTACCACTTGTGACGTTGAAAAGCCCACAACGAGAGCTTATTACTGCAGTTAAGAAAAAGTCCAAAATTCATATGTTTAAAAATTGAAACCCTTCTTTATTTAGAGGTCTGATTGTATACACATTTTTGGCCTAGTCGATTGCAATCAAAAGGGGAGGTACACAACTAGATGTTACAACAAGTCCTAAATACAAAATTTTAACATTCTACGGCTAGTCGTTTTTGAGTTATGCGAGATACATACGTACAGTTGTCATGCCGAAACTAGTCAAAATGGATACAGGTATGGTCAAAATGGATATTTCCGTTGAAGTCTGAAAACCGATTTTTTTTACCATTACAATACTTCCTTTACATCATACAAGCATGTAAAAATAAATAAAAATATTTCAAGTTTATGTAAGGTATGGAAATCTCCATAAATTTCATTTTAATCACATTATAGTAAGATTATTTGGAGACATGTAGGTATATATTAAGAGAGTTTGGATGGGGCAAGATAGAGAAAAAAGGGATCATATTAAATTTTATTAAAAATAATAATAATAACCAAAACAAAAAAAAAGTAACAGTATTAAGAATTATAAAGTAATCAGAGCCGGAAAGTTAACCCTAGATTACTGAAGCTATGCATATTAATTATAAAATAACATTAACGTAATAACCCTACTTAGTTACATTCATCTCATTCCTGAGAAAATGTAACTGAGTTTAAAACGGAACAATGATACTAAGAACTTCCTATGGGTTATTCGTTGTACTGTTGCTTCCTGGATGAGTTAAACCAGGCGAATCGTAGTTACCTATATACGGGTATCAAGTTACATTGCAGATAAAGACCCATAATACACCGGCGACACCCATCGCTGACCATCTCACGTGTAAATAATCTGAAATGATTCTCCCCATGAGAAGGCAACAACAAGTTATGTAGTTTGCAGTCCTCCCTCGCTTCATAGAGAAAAAAACACATCACGTTACATTATTAAGTCACTTTATACTGATGTATTGTTTTGTATTTATTATTATTATTACTGTTATTATTTTAAAGTGACTCATCCTGTTGAAATCAAAAGGGTAATAACCTAACCATCGAACCAACACTTTAAAATGTATTAAAATTATGAAAGGATTAATTTATTAGAATATCTACATTATGGATTTCCAATGTGTGAGTCATGATATCCTAGATGGTCGTAATAAAAAACTGTGGAGGGGAGGTTGGGAGAAGATAAAATAAAACATGCCTTATTAATCTTTTATTTCTGATGAGATAATATGATAATTCATTATTACATAGGTCACGTCAGAAATGGATGGATACGTTTTAATAAAAGGATCTTCCCCAACATTTATCTGGTTGAAACATGGTAAAATCTTAATCGGGAGTATCACAAAATATAAAATAAAAATAGGTGCGATTAAAATCCTCATATTCTACAAATATATGAAATAATGTTAAGGTAAATACACGAAGATATAAATAAAAACACAAAAAATATACGTATATAAGAAATAAAGTATAAAAATAATAACAAAATAATTCAGAGGCCTTCGAAAATTATTTGCAAAAAATTCAGAATTAAAAAAAAAGAAGTAATTATTTAGAAATTCTTTGACAGAGTAATATTGTTTCTTTGAAAGACATTTTTGTATATTTTAAATAGGTTGATGGAAAAATCTTTTTTTAATGGTTTTATAATATATTTAGGAACACAAACTTCAGATACTTATTTATATTAAATATTTCATATAAATAACAAATATTTAATATTACATATTAAGGTATCATTATTGCACAAATTTAAGGTATATTATTGCGCAAATTATGGCATAATTATTAAATAAATGATTCAGAATGATTCACGAAGAATGTAACAAATTTTCAAGACATGTTCTACTGATGAAAATAAAAAAGAGAATTTATATGAAGAGAAGTATGGAAAGGCTTCGTTAGCGGGTGTCGGCTGGCGTAAGATTTCACCCTGATTATTCGCTGTCGGTAAAATTAAACCACCCTATAATTCTTGGGATCCAAATTAAGGAGTAAATTTAACAATATTATATGAAATCTAACCTGAAAATTGAAAAAAATAGGTTTTAAAACTGTAGTTTTAATAGTTTTTTTTAAAATTTAGGTAAAAGACAAAAGATTGAGAGTTGAAAAATACAATATTTTATGTTTGGCGTAAAATAAAATTGTTAAATGGGTAATAAACACATAAAAAGTTAAAAAAAAAACTTGTAGAGAATTGGATTTTGAGTAAAATATTATGAATAAAGTCCACCAAAAACTAAATACAAACGTAAGAATTTTGAAGTTTATTAAAAACAAAACATAACAAAATGCTAATTAATTTATAAATTATATCCTTTAACGCGTTTCGTAAGTCTGTACCATCTTCAGAAAATCACTCACTGTAGGTCGTCATTACATCAACATAAAATGAAAATGAAAACCGAAAAACATATACTCATATGTACATACAAAGTCATTACACAATCAACAACACATAAAACCACGCACGAACGCGATGTGTGCACACCGTCGTTTCATTTATTTTTGATAAGATTTCTATTGTTAAATTTGATTTTATCATCAAGTAAAATGTTAGTATTGAAATTGTTCATAATATGGTAATAATATTTGTTTTAAATATTTCATTTGATGCAATTTTTGCTATGTAAAAAAATACATTATAGTCCTCCAACTGTAGTAGTAAATAAAATTTTCATTCTATCTTGATGCAATGACGATCTCCAGTGAGTGATTTTCTGAAGATGGAACAGTTTCTAAATGTGTTAAAAGAAAGTAGATACCATATAAAAAAAGTTTATAAATTGTGATTTGTATACGTTAAGATGAATTTCAATATCAAAAATGGCAAATTTTAAGTAGGTATTAAACAAAACCAAATTTTTAATATTATAATAAAAAAAATAAATATTTTTAAAGGTAAACATAAAGTAAGTGTGTTTTTCAACTCTAATCTTTTGTCTTTTACTAAGATTTCTTGAAGACTTCCAAAAATACAGTTCTGCGATCTATTTTTACTTCCTTGTAAGAAGTAAAGGAGTATTGTGATCATAAAAAATTTCGGTTTTCAGATTTCAACGGAAATATCCATCTTGACTCTCCCTGAATCCATTTTGATTAATTTCGGCGTGACATACGTACGTATGTATCTTGCATAACTAAAAGACGATTAAACCGTAGGTAATTGAAATTTTGGATAAAGGACTGTTGTAACATCTAGATGTGCGCCTTCCCTTTTTATTTTAATCGACTGAACCAAAAGTGTCTAAAAATGCCCAAAATCCAAACAATCTGGATTTTGGACTTTATCTTAACTGTAGTAATAAGTTATCATTGAGAAATTTTCAACGATGTATCATAAGAGGTACTTATTTTCATTGGTTCCAGAGTTATAACCAAATTAAATTTTAATTAATGAAATATTTGAATCTTACAGGGGAAGGCACATCAGTTCGAATCAGACTTTATCTCCTCTTTTGGAGAATATAAATATATTTAATTTAAATATATTGATTTATTAATAATTATAAACCTGATTGTAAAAAAAAATTACGATAAATAATAATTCAATAATAATAATAAAATATATATATATATATATATATATATATATATATGAAAAATATCAGAAGTTATTAATGAAATAAAATTTTATGTACTTTTCATTTTACAAAAACGCGTATATGTAATTTTAAAGGCGTACAAGAAATCATGTGGTATTCACATCAGATTTTTTTTTTTTTTAATTTTTCAAGTCAGATTTCATATAAAACCACAAAATTTACCACTTAATTTCGGTCCCAATAATTACAGTCTGGCTTAATTTTACCTGAAACGTAGAAATCAGGGCAAGATCTTTCCCCAGCTGACACTCTCTAATGAATCGATGTTTATATTAATTTTCTTCTCTATTCTCTGCAGTAGAACATGTCCCTGAGTGTTTACTTTCTTCGGCAATGCATGGATTAATTGACCTTATCATCTCTACTATAGGCATAAGAATTACTTATGTCAATATCAGGAGCCATAAGTTTTTTAAACATTGCCAGCCAGATGTATTATCTCCACTGCTTACCTTATGTTTCACCTAAATTTGATTAATGAAAGCAGTGTTGATGTGTCTAATGAGAAACTTAATTATCTTAAGGAATAAGAGGAGATAGTTTCTTACCATGTTTCTAGTGAATAATTTGAGAAGTTGCTCAGCTTGAGCTTCTGTTGAGAAAAAAATTTAATTTATATTTTATAGTAATATAGCGGTTTGTTAAAATCATTTTTTGTAATTGACATATTTTTTTGCGAGAAAATTTTGTATAAATAAATATTTTATTCTGAACGAAACATATAAGATAGCTTCTTTCTTTTTTTGAGGAAGGAGGAGAATTTGGGGGCAGTTTTTTAAATAATAAGATAAGCATGTACACATGTACATGTATGATATTAATATAAAGTGGGTTATTTTGCAAAGTTTACCCTAAAAAAATCTATCCCTGAAGATATTGACTTCAAACTTTTACCAAAAAATTATACAGAAGTCTCTGTGCCAAATTTCATCAAAAATGGTTTATCCAGCGAAAGGTTATTAAGCTCTAAACTCGCTAACATACGTACATACGAGCGTAAGAATATTACCCACCCGCAGTATTTTTTGGGTCCCTGGGTCATGAAACGTTAAGAAATTAAAAAAACATACCTCATTTTTTGATTGATTATACTTTCGTTGTTGCAGCATAGTTCTAGAGCAGGGCTTCTTAAACTTTTTTATATAGCGACCCCCTTCAAGCTTAGGAAATTTTAAACGACCCCCTCCTCCATATAATGAAATATATATTAACCGTAGATGTAGATGTAATATCGCACTATTTTACAATGTAAATAAAATAAGGATTAAAGAATACGTACCCATTCATTTCACATATATATAATTGGAAACGTTGACGGGATATCGGTCGTAATAAAACACAATAAATAGAATGACATAAAACTATATATATATTTATTCAATAGAAAAAAATAAACTTTTGTAACAATTTTTTTAATAAAAACATATTATTAACATCAAACAATATTAATGTGACGGATGTGATTGTTTATTTTTACACAAATAATTAAATCTAGGCTCAATTTGAGTTAGTGCAGATCGTAATAAATTTTCAACGTTTATTAAAGTTGAACGGTATTTTGATTTTATGTAAGTTAATGTGGAAAAGGCTGATTCACATAAATATGTTATACAAAATGGCAGTAATTTGTTCATTGCCATTTCCGATAGTAGGGGATATTCTGATTTGATTTCTATCCAAAATTCATGCACAGGCACTTGAGAAAATCTAAGTCGCAAGGTAGTATCACTTGTTAATTCGGCAAATTCTTCTTGTGCTTTTAAGTTTAAAAAATTAATTTCTTCCATTTCAATTGAAAATGGATTGCAAATCCATTGTTGTGTATCGATATCATTGGGAAAATACCTATGCATGTAAACTTCCATATCCTTCAAATGATAACTATAATTTTTGTTATAGGAGTATCTTTTTTTGAAATATTGTTACTAATTATATACTCGTCAGTAAATGGAAACATTTCGAGCGATCCACTTTCCACTCTGTTCTTCCATATAAGAATTTTTTTAACAAAGGCCTCAAGTTTATTTTTTAACATAAACATATTAACGCAGACTCCCTGCATTGATAAATTCATATCATTGATTTTATCAAAAATATCTGCCAAATAGCATAGCTTGAGAAGCAATAAATTATCTTGAAAATAATCGGCCAAATTAGAATTTTGCTCTGTTAGAAATATAAGAACTTCATCTTTTAAAGTTAATAATCGTTTCAAACTTCGACCTTTTGATAGCCACCTAACTTCAGCATGTAACAATAAACTTGTATAATCCGAATCCATATCAATGCACAAATTTTTAAACAATCGACTATTAAGTGCTCGACTTTTAATAAAGTTAATGATTTTGACTGCATCAAAAAACACAGTGTTTAATTCTGGTGCAATTTTTTTAACAACAAGTGCCTCTCGGTGAATCATACAATGTGTAAATGTAATATGATCATTTCCAGCTTTAACAAATGCTGTAAAACCAAGATCTTGTCCGGTCATTGCTGCAGCACCGTCCGTGCACACACCAACACAATTTTTCCAATTTAATCCTTCTTTTTCAAAAAACTCATTTACTTTTTTATATATATCTTTTCTACGAGTATGACCTTCCAGAGGACGACAAAACAGTATATCTTCATGAATGCTTCCCTCATAAATATATCTTACAAAAAGTAACAACTGTGCCATTTTTGAAATGTCTGTCGACTCGTCCAGTTGTATTGCAAACTTTGAGCTGTCTTTAAGCCTCATAAGAAGCTGTTGAAATTGATCATTGCTAATGTCTGAAATTCTTTTGGACACAGTGTCATTTGATAATGGAATTTTACTAATTTCAGCAGCATACTGTTTTCCATGAACAATTTCAGACATTCTTATAGCTGCAGGTAGTAAAAGTTGCTCTCCAATAGTAAAAGGCTTTTTCGTTTTTGCTATCAAATACGAAACTTCATACGATGGCAATAGATATTTATCATTCAAAGTAACATACTTCTCCAAAGTGTTCTTTTCTTTATTTGATGTTTGCAAAAGACGCTCAAAATATTCTATTGGCTTTTTTGATAACGTTGCATGTTTAGTATTCAAATGTCGTTGCAGTTTTGACGGTTTCATGCTTTCTGCAGCCAAAACTTCTTTGCAAATTAAGCACACTGGTTGTTCTTCATTGTTGTGAGAAGAGCATGTGAAGCCATACTGCAAATATGATTCGTCATATTTTCTTTTTTTTGTTTTGCTAGAAGTCGGATTTGAAGCACTGCAACTTGGTTGTGACGGCGTGGCAGACTTATTAGTTGGAATTTTAATTAGCCATTTATCCATGATGGTTAAATAATAATAAATAATTAAACAAAATGTAGTTGAACTTTAACGTAATAATTAAAAACACCAACTGAAAATTACACAGTAAATACACACATGTCACTACGAAGACAAAGCTGAGTCCAAACTGAAGTACAAACAGAAAAATAACTACACTCGAATCTTTACCAGTGCAATGACAACAAATTACGATCAGATCTACCCCGACGCATGGCGTGTTCAAAGTGTGCAGCGCACAAAGGCACCGTATCACAAAGACGCCGAAACAGAAGCTTTCATTTAATTTTTTTTATTATTCTTTTATAAAAATAATATGCCGATTCGCCTAGCCTAGCTTGATTATGCTTCCGTATTGTATGTGTAAGCTGTAAGGCGACGCGGCGTCTGGGTACTTATAATCACTAAGTTATCTTGCAAACACTGACGCCGGCGGCCAGACATCAATGTCGAACGTTCAGTTGAAAATCAAGGAGCGCGTTGTATTTATTATTTTAAATGCTACTTCCATATTTTCATTTATAGGCCCTACATAACAGTTTTGCATTGCCACTTTTTTCAAAAAATAGTTATAATAAAACTACAATAGTATTTTGTATGATTTTTATTTGTATTTATATTTGTACGTAGTGTGTATACTAATTTTAAAATTTTATTTATAATGATTGAAAAGTATCAGATCTTTGCGACCCCCTTTCAGTAGTCTCGCGACCCCCCTGGGGGTCGCGACCCACAGTTTAAGAAGCCCTGTTCTAGAGCAAAGATGCCAGGAAAGTAAAAATTACTACAAAGTAATTCACAATTCCGAAGCCGCTATTGAAATTATTTTCACCGTATGTTTATGTACACATTAAACGTTGAACAGGATGAAAATAAATCGTGTGTTTCTTTTCTTCTTTTCTTCTTTTTTAATTAGTAATATTACTTCCGTATATGAAAACCTTTTTCAGCCGTATAAGACCTTTTCAGCCTTCGAGCAGGTCTCCAAGACGTAGGTCCCGAAACGCATTCTGGTGTCCACCCATAATCCAAGATATTTTATAGCAGTCCTTGAAATCACCCTTTGGCCCTCGAGCACCATCTTCAATGTTGGCCTTCGCTTGGTTCTTGTAATCACAACAATCTCCGTCTGCCGGGAAGGAATTAAATAATTTTAATATATTGTATACCTATGAATTAAAGAATTTAAAAAAAAATATTAACTTTAAACGGTACAACAAAAAGGAAACAAAACATTTACTGTTAAATGAAGACTAGTGGTAGGTTATTGTCAGGTTTTGTCTCCAACCCCATAACAACAATAAAAATAACAATAACATTCCCTGTTGTAAGTATATTGTACTGTTGAAAGTACAGTAATATTTTTATTATAAAAGAAAAATGCATTATAGTATTTCAAATGACTCTTATTTTACGGTGGTTTTAATTTTAAAATAGTGCCACCTTCGGTAGAGTCGAAAAGTAAAAAAGACCAGACTAAAAATAGGTGTATAATAATGTACGTGTGTGTAAATAGTATAGAACATAGTGGAAATAAAACCATTAAATTTACCCTCATTAAAAATAGATTCTAACCAAGGGTTGGTTTCATAAATCCCTCTCGGTTCGGTCAAAATCTTTTCTCTCCAAATGTGAATACAAAGAATGTCGTCTGTTAACGGTTTTCTGTACTAGTTGATTTTTCCCAGGAAAGTAGGTAATACTATAGTTGGCAAATTTAATTTTAAAAAATTTTCTCCTTAATTTTTCCAATGGATTATTGTATCGAATTTCAAAAATCTTCGTTAATTTGTGACAGAATAATTGTCCATTCTTCTTAATGTAAATCACATTCTTTAACAAATCTAAACCCATAATGGAACGTGAATGAATTGTAATTTCGTATTAAAGTCGTACTAAGAACGATTTAAATTTAAATAATTAGCCATATTTTTCCAGTATTGACCTATGTTATACCATAAATGATTGTTTTAAATACTAATTATGTATAATAAAATAAAAAAATTAAATAATAGTTATAACATCTTTTTTTTTTTAATATGTATAAATAATAGCCAATAAAATTTATTTTACAGCACTAACTTTAAGTGACAAAGCGTATGGTTTTATCCAAACTAGACAACAGTACTGATTCCGTTTATGTTATGGTACAAAGGGATATTTTAATAAACAGTCGCTTTTGCTGCATGCTTTTAACTTTTTTCCTTTTTCCTGTTTAGCCTCCGGAAATCACCGTCAGGTATTACTTCAGAGGATGATGTGTATGAGTGTAAATGAAGTGTAATCTTGTACAGTCTCAGGTCGACCATTTTTGAGATGTGTGATTAATTGAAACTCGATTACTAAAGAACACCGGCATCCACGATCTAAAATTGAAATCCGTATAAAAGTAAAAGTATAAAAGCCTTTACTAGGATTTGAACGCTGGAAGTCTCGACTTCAAAATCAGCTGATTTGCGAAGAACCGTTCACAACTAGACCAATCCGGTGGACTGCATGCTTTTAAATTAATTACGTTGACTTAATCGTTTCATACAAAAGACTAATAAAATTAATGGAATGAATAAAATCTTTATTTGTAACTTATAATACATTCAATTGTCGTATTGACATTTTATTTTTTATTAATTTTAATCGATAATATATATTATTATTCAAATATATTATTCAAATTATATCTTTACCGATGAGTTTGAAGATAATTAATTCGCTTTATATTAATGGTAAAAAATCAGGGTTGCTCTTATTAACGGATTTCAAAAAGAGGAAGTTTTCAGTTCAATCTGTACAAACATTTTTTTTTATGTCCAAGCATAACTTTACACCGAGTGCACCAATTTGGATATAATTGTTTTCATCAAGGATGATCTCATGTTCGGTAATAGTACACCATTACCGAATTATTGGACTATTAAAAAAAAAATTATTGGGCGAAAAATTCTGATCTAGGGATCCAAATCGCTTTATAGAGATCTGATAGGTCCGCCCCCATGGATCTGAATCGAGCTCTCCGCAGAGTTCTCTCCATTTATTTTTCTTAGTCTACTTGATTTGATTATTTAGTAAGCGTCGTACAGCTACGTACTTTGCGCAGCTTCTTCGCATGCATCCCCTCCTGCAACACTTAAAAGCTATTTTCGGCGTCGTAGACACTGAATTTCACTTTGCATATGCGCTATTTGCTCGGTCCACCAATATACCGGGTGAAACCTATTACTACTCTTTCGAATCTTTGAAATCTCATGGACTATCAAATCCTGTAGAGATGACGGCGACAAATTTCTACCATCTCTGATCTGTCTGGCAACATTTTCGACGACAGTTGCAATTTGCCTTCGTGTCAGTCTTGGAGGATTCTGACTGACTATATCAAACGAAACGACAGGACTTTGATTTCTAACAGTGTGGCCAAGTGATCACTTGCCGTTTCGTCGTGCAGGACTCTCCTGTTACACCTGGAGCGGTCCCATCGTGGTTAAATCCAGAATCGAGGTATATCTCCTCGCCGGATAGGTAGGTGAGTGGTCATTTAAGCAGTAAAGACTATTCACCGTCATGATGTCTGAAAGAACCTCGCCGCGACGGTTTGTGTAAGGATTACCGGCGATAACAGCCTTACAATTCAAGTCGCTCATCAGGATAATCTTCCTGGGCGATCTGGCAATGACATCATTTAGTCTACCCATAAGTCCCTCAAACTCATTAAATTCGCAGTTGTGGCAGACATAGGCTCCAATCAGCAGTGCATCAGGTAATTCCACTGCTATCAGTCCTTATTTGTGGAATAGCTGCCAGCCCCAACGTCCACTAATATTTAGGATAGCGACGTCACCCGCAGAATCTGTGCACCATTCTCTTCTAGTAACTGTATATCGGTTAGGTTTTGGTTGTTATGAGGATGTCCACGCCAAGACCCCTCACCAGTTCTCCCACTAAGTTGTGGGAGAGATTACTTCTATTGGCATTAGATAGGGCCAACTTAATCATTTCTGGTTGAGCCGTTTAATTAATTCCCTAATCTGGTGGCCTTTGCCACCACAGTTGTAACACAGCTCCGTTCTGATGGGATCCCGACACTCAGCGTTCCTGTGCCCGAAGCCCCAAAATTTGTAACAGCGATTGAATTCGTCCCTAATATAAGCTCAGCAGTGAACCCACCCGACTGCTATCTTTTCTGTATGAGTTTATTTGCTGCCCTGTGTGTCGTGATGACAGTCACGTTCCCTCCACACCCTCTCCTTATTGGAGGGTTCATACACTCTCCTTATTGACGATATTCTGAAGTCCTCATGACTCCCGACAACGCCAGCAATTGCCTCGTTTATCAGCTGCTCTGATGTGTCCAGTTTCATGTCTTTGACATGGACAACCGCTCTCCTGTCGCCTCTAGTGCGCAGATTGTAAAGATATTAACAATTAAAACGTTTACATCGCCGCCATTTTGAAATGATTTGAGAGATCAGATTTATTATTTTTATACATGTAAATCTCTAGATACCCTACAGAAGTATACGAAATATCAGCTACATACGGTTAATCATTCCTGAGAAATAGATTTTTATGTTAAAATTTAAAATTGTTGGATAGGCGGTAAACTAAGCATTTCCAGTCATACTTGATAAAAGTCTTATCTTTCTTTTTAAGTGAAGGACCATTCTCTGAATTCTTGAAACGCTTTTTATAAACATCCTATATATTATACAATTAATAGGTTATGTTTCGTAAATAGAAAAAATAGAAATAAAGATTAATTAAATTGGTGTACCTGAATGGTATTGAAAGACATCACGGACAAAAAATCTAGATTGTTTATCGCAAAAGATTTTGTCATGTGTTCGCTACTTGATCAGGATACTGAGAGATTGACAAATGGAAATGTTTATATAATTACAATTTATTGATTTAAAAGCATAAGTCAATAATAATAATCTATAACCATGACAATAATAATGACATAGTAATAATAATAATAGTAAACGACAATCATAAAACAATTTAATAAAAGGTGAAGTAATCACAACCACAATAATAATTAGAATAATTATAATAATAATAATAAGAGACAATAAAAAAGTCTCAAAATAATAATTAGAATAATGACAATATTGGAAACAGTAAACAATACTAATATTAAATGCTAATAATAATGATAAACAGGTTAAATACAAAACAAAATTTTAATTATCGTCAGGATTTATTCACAGGTAGATAAATAATGAAAACCAGAATTCAGTCCCATAGACAAAAGACGTTAGCATGACCGCCAGTCTTAACACTTTTAACCACTAGTCATATATTAACAGCAGTAGTACAATAGATAAGACAGGTATAAAGTTCATTAACTGTAAATACCTTTGCTATGTTCTATTAAATATATCATCAGGAATTTAGCTGGGTTATTAAAAATGTAAATTTGTTAAATTGTAGTAATTTTCAATCCATTAAAAATACTTCCCTTTAACAAAGGGAAGTATATTTGTCAGAATATTAGAAAAAGGCATCACAAAATAAAGTAGGAAAGATAAATATAACTAATTATAAAGGGGAATGAAAATTCAATGCAAACTCTATAAACATGAGATGAATGTTTTACGTTAAAGCACCAGAAATTTATGAAGTGGTTAACAAAGGGTTTTAAACTGCTCAAAAATATTAAATTAACAATCTGTGTTATCTTTTTCTCGAGAGCTTTTGAAAGTATAACCGGAAAATTATAATAGTTATTTTGCAATATGTTTGTGAATGCTGTACTTAAATCAATTCATTTTAGTAAATGAATCAATACTTCAAATTTTTTGAAAATCAACTATAAAAACAATCGATTTTTAAAAGCAAACATTTAATATCCTCCGTAAGAGAATGGTAGCGTCTCAGCGTTTGATCCGAAACGTCCCGGATTCGAATCCTAGTCAGGGGTGGAACAAGATTCTCATTTCACTGATTACGTCATATGAAATAATGATGGATTTCAATGTAACGGTGCCATACCATCATAATTGACAAGACATTCTTGAGAAGTCTTCAAAGATAGGAGGAAGTTTTACCCGCTTTGATCGTTAAGTTTTAGTTAAATGTATTTCTTTCTATAGCGATTAATAATTCAATATTTATCGCAATTGATCTAATAGGCACGACCAAATTAATTAGCAGGTAAAAAAAGTTTCACGAAAACAACTAATTATAGTGTTACGAAATATACTTAGGATTTCATATCCATTTAAGAATATTTCTTTTAAAATGTCCTACTAGTTCTGGTAAGTTCAGATGAATAATAAATTAATTAATCTGATAACATATAAGCTTAGAAAAAATGTACATTAGTCAATTATTTCTAATGAGCTGATATCTTTTAAATAATATATATTTCTTATGTTTAAAGAAAACTAGTTAATTGAAAACAAACACAAATTTTTAAATTACAAAATATTTAAGCAAAAAAAGGTGGGCGATTTGATAGCAAAAATATAAATTGATTTTTATTTATTTATTTGCAAAAGTAATCTGAAAACCTTTTAGAGCAAATCGAAGAGAATTAAGGTTGTGAGAAAAAGATGGAAATTAATGACCAGTTAATAGCATTGTAACCTATTTACCTATAAAGTGTATAAGAGATCTTTTACAAAGGATCAAAAAGAGAAGGAATTGTGGTAGAAGAAGATAAAAAATGTGAAACTGAATTAGTTAAAGTAGTACAGCAAATTTGTTCAAGTAAAAGAGGCTATACGTAGTACAAAAATGTAACAACAACAATATCAAGCAAAGCTGCAAGGGTGATTCTGTAGCGTAGATTATATATATATATATATGTATATATATATATATGTTTATGTATATATATATATATATATATATATATATATATATATATATATATATATACATAAGGTTAGGTAGGTAAAATAACAAGGAACAAGGTTCTTAATAAACGAAAATGTTAAGCAAATTTGGTTGTTGTAAGGTTACTAAGTAAAGTTAAAGTCAAGAAGGCAACTGGCATAGTACGGGTACGTTACAATATACAGAGGAACAGCGGCCAAAAGTAACCCTTTTCAAAACAAAACAATAGAATAGCTCTCGGCTTAGTTTAGCTCTTTACTTGCTCTAACAACTAACTCCTCTTTTTGATTCTGCTTATTTCACCGTTAATCTACAAGGATAGGGTGTTCATACATACTATATATATATATATATATCTTAGGTATCTTATCTTTATATATACGTTAACTACGTTAAATCTATTATTTGTTCGGTTCTCTTGTAACCATTAAACTACAAACTACGACCAAACTTAAACTTCACCTTTGTGGTCTCGACTGGTCTTAATTGTTCAGCGCACTCAAACACACATTTACTACGTATATACATTAGAGAAAGTGTGTGTGTGTGTGTGTATGAGAGAGAGAGACAGCGAGAGAGAAACATGAATTAGCTTCATTTCTCGCTTATTGTTGCTGTTGCAACTGCTTTACCTTGTGTTTATATGATCTGTTGTAGCATAGCATACAACAATGCAGGAATGTTACTAACTCAAAGGATGCAATCTCTTTACAACCGCAAACATATATTTGAACATACACACGCGCACGCATACACACAAATATATCGCATACAAGTGGCATAAAGTTTTTATATTCCTTGAAATATATAGTATTTCTAAACGTAAGAAAAAGAATAGTTGTATAAAAGCAAAAAAAAAAAAAATAACCTAATTATAAAATAGCAACATATTATTTTTTATTGAAGTAATATTTAATAATTTTAAAATAAATGAGAAAACTAAGGGCTAGTATTCTTCTGTTATTTTAACTTTTACTGTTATAACTAGTTCATAAAATTATTAAATAAAGTAACAATAGCGCTGGAAGTTAGGTTCTTGATATTTTTCTAGTTTTCACTTTCTTGATTTCTAATAGAAATTAGCACGGAATAATCCTACTGATGCAGTTTACTAAAAGTTCCTTAAAAAAGAAATTGCGTTTCAGAGAATTTTTATACACGTTCTGAAGTAATCAGTTTTTTGTATATTATGCTTCTGACTCAGGTTTGTCTCTTTATTTCTGTTTAGCACGACTTTTTTTTATCGGACTATCCGTATTTTTAATAATAAAGGGTAAAATATCATAAATGTTTTAAAAATAAGTATAAAAATTATTTAAAAAGAAAAACCCGTACTAAAATATACTTGTTTTTTAAAAATCGTATTTTTCAACACGACAAATTTTAACTGTTGAATATAGAACCAAATTATTTTGTTAGTAAGTGGTTGTTAGTCCTTAATATGGTACTAATTTTTATAAGTCGAAACTAAAACAATAATTATGATTTTTTTTTAAGTCTGTTTAATTTATTTTACCTTTTTAACAAAAATGTTAATTTTATTGTGAAACTAGTTTGATTATTATTTATTATATTTTAGTAAAGCCTTAAAAATACATTTAATTTTTCAGCCATTTATCCATCGGTTGTATATTCTAGAAAAAGGAGTACTGTTAATAAAAACACTGAAAACACACTGAAACGTATCACGCGCATTTCAGAAGGTGATTAAAATTGTATTTAATAATTTATAACTTTGGGCGAGTTCCAGAGAGCATATCTTCCAGAGAATACCGTACATCAAAAAGTAGAAAAATACTATTTTAATAATAGACTACATTAGTATTAAAAGACTATTTTTATTAAGTATTAATGAACTGAAAACTGATAATGATTTTGCTAAATTTTCCCAGCATTTAAATAAAACCACAAATTTCTCAACACTTCTCTAAGGTAAAGTTGAAAATTGTTATTACTCTTATATGCATATATTCTTAATTACACATAAATTACAGAAAGATTCTATCTTGTGCTGCAGATAGACTAATTGGTTTTATGATATTATAAAACATAATGCAAATTATTTCAGATTGTAAATATTTTAATTTCTGTAAATAAAAGAAAAAGCAAAGAATTCCATAGCTTACCCGAAGCTGGGAAAACTGTGCTTTTGAGAGCTTCCTGACTTCCGTTATAATATAATCCGTAACTTAATACAACTCCCATCATACGTCGAAGAAAAGTTATTAACTAATATAATTGTAATATTGAAGTTATTAATTAATTTATTTTATTAATATTTGTTATTGTGTTAATATATCAACATATAACTGAATATATATGTCTGTAAAACTTGTCTATATAACATATAGACTTGTCTATATTATGCGCGTTCATATAACTCCTTATCTACCTGGTTGTTTGTTAATCATCAGTTAAACAACATCGTCCATCTTGTTTTTGCTTTCCATCATCTATCATGAATTTTGTGCGTTTAGTTGAACGCGTTCCAAATGAAAATGTTTTGTTTTTCCAGGAACACAGCATTCTGCAGAATCCGTGTAGATGCGAACGGGGTCAGGACATGATTTTATTAATGGGTGTGCAAGGGGCCGTGAACGTGCTTCAAAAAGAGATGTACAAAATTTAAACGGCTACTCCAAAATACATTTCTAACCGGTAAAAATGGTTCTGAATTATCATTTCGGAAAACATTATTCGTCATTTTTGCTTGGGCAAAGGGTCTAGCATCAGTCAAGTTTTGTGAACATAAGTTAGAAATCAACCGTAACACGTTTGTGGAGTGGAGTCTACAAAAGTTGCTCGAATTTAAAAATATTCTCGAAGTTTGTGCTCACGATATCATGAACCGGTAGTAAACTGGGGATCCGATATGATAGTTGAAATTGACGAAAGTATGTTCACGCGACGAAAAAGTAATATAGGCCGTACACTGCCTCAGCAGTGGATCTTTGGTGGTTATTGCTGAGAAAGTAAGGAATGGTTTTTTTTGGCTACGATGCTATACAGAACCATGCTAACTTTCATGTATATTTAATAAAAAATGACATAAAAGCGGGATCGGTAGTTATTTTGGACAAATGGCGGGAATATCGGGGTATTGCAAACCCGCTGGGAAACTATGTCCAACAAACAGTTAATTATTCGCAAAAATTGTAGATCCACAAAAGGGAGCCGATAGATAAACCATAGAAAATAATGGAAATTAGCGAAACACCGGAACAAAATGCAGTTTGGTACAGATAGAGGAATGGTAGATTCACTTCTTGCAGAGCTCACGTGACGTCACCGTCATAGAGATCGCGATATATTCCAGAAACTCCTCGGTGGCATTGATGTTCTGGACTTCTGAATATAAGGTAAGTAATTATTTAAAATAATAGAATAACTAAAAAAGAGATCAATCAAAAGAAAAAAAAAATCATAATTTCAAAGCTTAACATAAAACGATTATTATGCATAATGTAACAGTGGCAAATTTTTTTTTAACTTAATTAAAAAACTAATTTAATCCAAAAAATCTTAAGTTACTTTCAAAACATTATTCTATGGGCCATGATTTAAGGTAAACCAATTGAAAATTGAAATTAATGTTTCTTGACACGTAACGGAAAATTAAGTGGAAAATCTAAGTATGTAAGTATCCAAATAAAGAGTTATGTAAAAAATTATTTTATTCTTTGAGTAGTATTTTGAGATACGGGAACCGATTGGTTTGTATTTCTCTGCAACTCTTGACCAATTGTGACCAAAATTAAATGATTTAAATTCCCTATATACAGAAATGATGTAGAAGTCTGGAGAATTGAAGAACACAGGCCAACATGCATACATCTTTCCGGAATTTTTTAATTATAAAATTGGGTTTTTTCTGTTAGAGAGGGTCATGAAACGTCAAGATCTGCAAAAACCATTCCAAATAAAGTTTAACTCGATTAGCGTACTTTCTTTTATGTAGTATATAGTATTGCTGTACAGTATAACTACGTACATAGCAAGTAAAGTGATAAAAGCCTCTGTTAAAAAAATTAATTCATTTCCGCTATAATAATGTCTCAATCTGAAAACAATTTAAATAATTCAGTTAATAAGCTCTAACTGTAACCAATTTAAAAAAATGTAAATAAGTAAACACTTTAAAGTATGTAGAGAAGTAGAACTTGTACCAGTAATTCTCCGAAAAGAGATAAAAGTCCCACCGTCTTAATATCGTTTTTATCCTAATATTAAAGGAATGAATAAAAAAAATTAAGTTCATAGGTTGAAATCTAGTTAACATTTGCCACGTATTGATAAAACTGTGGCAAAAAATATGTTAATAAATGTTGATTTGTTTTTAATAGACTTCGAAAATCTACAGTTTCTGAGGACTTTATTCATAATACATTTTACTCAAAATCAAATTCTATACAAGTTTTGTTTAAAACTTATTTGTTTATTACCCATTTAATAAAGCTATTTTACGTCAAAAATAAAATAGTGTGTTTCTTGACTCCAATATTTTGTTTTTTACCCCATATTTCTCGAAAACTACTAAAAACACAGTTCTCGAACCTACATTTTAATTCCTAGTTTTAAAATCATAATTTAACAAAGCATCATAACTGCTGATTATTCGCTTTTTGGATAGTTTTGAAGCCTTCACGTAAGGACTTACTGTGTAATGTGGGAATGTCACTACTAACGTGCATAGATCGGTGTTGTTTCCTGACAGAAGTTTGTTTTTTCCAATTCAGCACTAGTCCTCATGTAAAATTGGAGAAGATATACGAGACAAAAATTGACCATCAGAAGTATAACAACGGCAAAATTGTTGACGGCAAGTGGATATTCGGTAGAATTGAAACGGACATTAGCCGGTGTTTTTTCCAGCTGATACCGATCTGTTGCAGTGAAACATTATTAGTCGTTGTAAGGCAACAACATATATTGGTTCTGACTGCTGGAAATCTGCAGTTTGAGGGATCTCAACATATCACTGAAAACCATTCTGTGAATTTCGTCGATTCAGGAACAGTTGTTCACACACAAACTGTCCAAAGAATGTGACGTGAGGTACGATCAAAATTGTGCGTTAGAGCAACAGGAAGTACCATTTAGCAGAATAAGTAGCAGAATTTATTATCAGAAAAATACACCCGACTTATAAAGAACGTATTCACAGCGATCGGGCAGTGATACAACAGCACCAAACAGCCCGAACTGCAGGAAAATAACCTTCACTTTTCCTCATCCGAATCATCTGATGATGAATTTTAAGATAAGAATTTTTCATATATTTGACTTTCAATACTTCACAGCAGTTTATTCTAAATACAAATAAAATCAAATAATATATTTCAATATGAAAGTAAATGAGGTGACGCCACAAATGGTTTATAATTATCGAAAGAATTAATTTCACTGGTTGACCCCGAATTGTGATAAAATACTTCACTTTTCTTAAAATTCTTTTTTATATATTTGTTATAATACACGGTATAAAAAATGAGTAATATCGCCGAAAAAATAAGTATATGTTTCCCTTCATATATAACCTTCAGAGTGTAATGTTTTGAAACAGTTAACCTGAACAGAAATAGTAAATATAGAGAGAGGAATATATATACAAGTTTCATTACATCATATTATATGAATATTACGTTCATATTGAAAGCATTCATAACTTTACGGTGGTCGCGGGAAATGGAGGTGACTCAATCAAAAGCTCCGCCTTTCTATTTCACAAGCCAATCAGAGTAAGTTTATCGATCGCCGACCGGCAACATCTATCGTATGTGTTTGTACATTAATCCGAGCGCGGATATTAGTTTTGCATTTTTTTACCCCTGTGGAGCGAGCATAAATAAAGAGAGATACTTACACCTGAAATTTTAATTATTAAATGAATTTTCAATATTTCATTTTGAAAAGCGTACTCGTTGATTTATTTCCTAATGAAAAATTATATCAATTATGTTCTCTAACAACTACACCCCCGAGTACAATATTTATTAAATATAAAAAAAAAATTTATATAAAATCCGTTTATAATAAAATAAAAGTCCTATTTCATCATTCTGACAGTAAATGATGAATGATATTAGCAAAATATTATTAATATCTCGTGGTATTGAGATGTTAAATGAGTTGAAAAATTATTAATACAGTTTTTGAATTTTAGGTAAAAGAACTTCATCTCTGAACAACAGATAGTTCGATATCATGTAGAATTTCTCAGGGATCACTAGGTATAGTTCATTTATACGGATGAAATGCTAACGGGAATTTCAATTTTAATAAACCAACTAACACAGGTCATCGAAATTAAGCAATACTAGTTGCAATTTCCATAGAATTTTTTTACAGAAGTGTACAGTAATTAACACCGTTAAAAAAAGTTGATAAACTACAGACTGTAGAACGTGATTAAAAGAGATACGATGAACAGACATCTAATTTTCAGACCATAAAGGGCGCTGCAGCATCATTTGTTGAAGCGGAGCAATAAATATACTTTAGCTCATTATGTAAACAAAATAAAATAGCTTTCTCTTCATCATGTTCTACAATCTATAGTTTATTATCTTATATTAATTTTTGTTATTTTTTAGTGATATCAGGTTTCTGGCCATTCGTTAGCTGGTAGTACAAATTTTCAATCTTTTACAATAAGGAGTCATATTTTTTAAATCATAATATTTAACAAGTTTTGAAAGAAAAATTGTCCACAGCTATATTATGTATTAAATATATTTACAGATATATATTAAAGTACGGAAACGGTTTCATATTTTAAAACTAAGGGATATTAGAAGGTAAAAACAAGTGCAGATCTACATAGTTAAAAAATTACTACTACTTTATTACATAGTTATAAACTACTTTATGGTTGAAATTTTTGAGAATTGAAACCCCCTATATTGAAACAACTTTTTTTATTTAATACAATTTTACAATTTTTATTTAATACAAAGATGACATGCGATACATGATTTTAATGTAAAATTTTACGCCATAAACGATGACGAAATCCGTTTCCTGATAAATACCTATTTTGAATTATAAGCAATCAAAGTTAATGGGAAAATTAACTTTTTTATTTCTTAATATATTCAAAACTACATCCAATAAACAAATTTTAAACAGTTATTGTTGGAATTTAAGCCCAAAACCAATAATGAAATACTTCACAATAATAAATAACGCTGCTAATAATAATTACCAATAACTAATAATTATTAGTTACTGTGCGGATCCAAGACGGCGAAAAAAAATTTTAAACACCATAAAATAGTAGTAATTTTGTAACTTTGTAGATCCACACTTTTTTCTATCTCCTAGTATCCATTAGTTATGAAATGTAAAGCCTTTTCCTTTCTTTAACGTCACTGTATAATTATTTTAAAAAAATTTAAATTTGAAAGTAAAAGCAAATATATGCCTACCGTTAAATTTAATTAAAAATCCTCTTTCTATTTTTTTAATTATATAAAATTTAATGTATGCCTTATCATTACAATAACGGTTTTTGACAATCTGATTTACTTTTAAATCATTCTAAAATTTTATAATGATCCTAAATGATAACCAGGTTTATAAAGGAAAATGAGGTATGAAATTGTTTTCCCATTGCCTTCATCATCGACTGGATTATTGTATATCAGTATGCAAAGTTTATTGAATCGATTGTAGATATTGAGTAATACATTTGACACTTTGACTAGTTTAACACAGGAACTGGCTATATAATAAACCCCATTACCGTCAGAGACAGTAACTTTAAACGACGCGGCGATTAGTATCTTAGATGTTTTACTCGTCAGTCATAAGAAAAACTGGAACGGGACCCTTCATTTTTATTATTAAAAAAAAAAAGTTATATGCATTACTTAAAATTAGTATCGGGAATATTTAATAAATTCTAAAAACTGTTTATTATTGTTGATGAAATTGTGCACTCCAAGGAAAGGCAAACTTATTTTATTTATTCTAATTTTGTGTTGTTTCATAAATATAAGTTTTTTCTTTGAGATTTCTTGTAATTATTGTTTTCTTTACATATTAATTAATTAATATGACGTAAAATTCGTCTTACCTTTCAGACCGGCAGTAGACTCCCCGATCAGAAAATCGAGCGTTACATTTTCGTGTAACGTTTGAAATTACAATATCATCTAAATGATTAAAAATTTCTCCGTTGTACGATATACCATTTGACAAATAAAGGAACAAAGTTTTATAAATTGCACAACATGAGCACACTTTTGAGTCAGTAATCGCGAGGGGTATCCTAGGCAATGACAGGTAAGTGGTAGATCAGGTACTTTTATTCGTAAAGAAAATAAATATGTTTAATAAAATATAATATATACCTATATTTAGTGTTTGTAAATTAGTTTTAGTTTTTCAGAACGTTAATCTTTGTTGTCCGTGAAGGGGCCCTTACACACCTTTCGGATTTTGTTAAATTATTTATATTTTAGTTTTCGTTTTAAATAATTTTATTTTACTGTTAAGATTCCCACTGTGATATTAGTTTTGTTTCCTTTTTTAAGCTTGTATGTGATATTAGTTGGTAGTTTTTAGTGATATTAGTCATTCAGTTTTTAGTTTTTAAGCCTTTAGTTTTTTTTATACATACTTTAATTTTAATCTAGTTTTAGTTTATGTTCTTGTTTTGCTTTTTAAATTTTTACCCTTTAAATTATGTATGAACCGGCCGATGATAATGCAAAAGCGTTTTTCGCTCACCAAAAAAAAAAATTCATGGAATACTATCTATATAGTGCACTATAATAGGGATAATATTGTTAAAAGGTTTAAAATTAAATTTGTAAAAATTACCTGTTTAGAAGAAATGTCGTCGTATATGATTGATAAACATGTTAAAAAGTTTCACAAAGCCTTCCGGAGATGAAACAGATCTTGGCAAATCCAAAAAGCATAAAATGACCATTTTATGCTTTAATATCAGAACGTCAGAGCATCGTAATATGAGCTACTTCTTATATCATAGATCTGTCGCAAATAAAGTCTTGCTTAAACCAACCGCCTAACTTGTGTGGTGATATTGTCAATAAAATTTTGTAGGTTTTAAAAATAAGTTTGTTATCCTTCATAATATTTTATAGCACATTAGCAATTCTACACCACACTGACATATTCTATGTTCTAAAAGTTTAAGGCCGTGGTTCCGACACAGTCCCCGCCGACTTTTTTTGTAGTTTTTTTTATGCTTTTCAAGTTATTAATGTTTATTTTCAATAATTAATGCTGTATAATTCTGCGGATTTTCTATTTTACTGCTAAAACTGCAACCAAACAAAGAGCTTTCAAAGAAATTATTAAACGGTGCAGAATACATCTTTCATATAAAATTTAGAGATATTTTACTGAGGAAGCCATTAATGACTTTATAAAATCCTTTCTTACTCTTCATAAAAATATAATTAGATGATTATTATTTAAATGAACTTCATGCTGGCTTTATAAATTAAAAAGTTTACGCAAATGATACTCATACATTTTCCAGTATCGGAGGAACGTTGATTTTGTATTACAGCAGACCGCAAGAACATGGTCCACAGCTATAGGCGGCTGGTTACAGACAATATTATGAAAAGTGAACATTCATTTCGATGTTTACATTGTTAAAAAGCAAAAGGTTTCTTTTTCATATTAAATCTTTAACTTATTTCGTAAATTATATTTTTGTCTACTTTTTTTGTCTCAGTTTGCTTACGGATATCCAAAAGCAAGGACCATTTTGTGCAGACTGAATTTTATAATTTGGGTTATATTTTTTATCGACTTTATGTTAAAATAAATCTTATGTGAAAGGACAGTTTTTTATTTCTCCCAAAAGTGCCGGAACGGCGTTCCGGCGCGTACCGACACCAGTGCACCTCTCGTTTTGCAACCTTTTTATTTATATTTAAATTAAAATTTAAGGTACTTTCCTTTTTTGTTGTTATTGGCAAATAATAAATTATAATCATTAAATAGGCAAAATAGATTCGATACAAATATTTAACCTACAGTCTACGAGCAAACAATGTGTAGCGTGTCCATCGAATAGTGCGTGTTTAAAACTTTTTTTATGATGTATTGTGTATGAATCTGAATTTGTTATAATTTAATTTTTAATTTCAATTCAAAAATCTTTAACAATTGAGTAACATAACACTTTTGATGAGGTAACTAATTACTAAAATTTGTCCTTAACGCAAATAAACAAATTGCAAAAAAAAGGATTCTAATTAAGGTAATTATAAGATTATTAAAGTGATCATTTTTTATAGTTTGATGTACTGTAGTGTTAAGAATTTTAAGTATGTGGGACCTCTCCGACAAACAAAAACCAGCTTGCAGTTAGTGTCAATAATGAGACTAGTAGAATTTTTTTCTGAATGGGAAGTGCTACAATAAGAAAGAAATAATATTTTTTTGGAGTGATTTTTTTCCCCAGTTTCATGTATTGATTCAAGTCTTATGTATTGATAAGAAGATTTTATGACTTATATTATGACAGTTTTTGAATAACAGAATCAGAAAAATAATAAAAAACCCTATTAAAAATAGGTATTTCATAATTTTTATCTATTTTGATAGTTGTGAGATATTTTTTAAATTCATCTGTACTGACCTTTTGAAAGATCAAAATACTGCTGTGCCGTTTCTTTCCTCCCCGTTTCTAATAAATAAAAGGAAAATATTAAACATGAAAACATAAAATGAGCAAAGAGAAATTGTGAATAATATTAATTCCTATAGTTTTTAAAGAATGGATGATTCGTTATAACGAAATTCAAGAGGCCGATCAAATATGCTCGTTACAGCCGAGTGTTCGATGCTTCCGAGTTGCCACCTCGTAACCGTAAATTTTACGCCGTCATTATCTACTACATAAAAAATATACTGTATACCTAAGAAGCTGTTTTAAAATACAATATTGATGTGTTTTGTTTAATAGACTAAACAAATACAGTTTAGATGTAATACTACAATCTTTAGACGCTAATACGTTTTACTTTTAACCAAAACTGTTAGCGTTCAATGAATGAGAAAAAAAAAATGGTTATAAGCTGCAGTAAAACTTACCAAAATCATCGAGGAAAGTAACAAATGAAAACTACATAAATATTTCTGTGTCACTTTTTTACGTACAAAGTGTATTTAATAAATCTAAAAAATCGTTCTAATCTATTTTTACTTAATTCTAACAGAATACGTCAAAACTTAATTGTGCATAAAAACTAATTAGCTTTAAAATAATCGTTTATTTTTGTTTGTTTAATAATCTTATACCTGTAATCATCAAAACAGTTTTATAGTTTATTCAAGTACTCCATAAATTCATCACTTACATTACTGTAAGACTAAATACAGTGTAAAAATACACTGTGCAGTTTTTTTAGCAAGAAATACTAAAATGAAAACGCATTCACTGACGCGACTTCAGTATTACTGTACTGTATTTGGCTACTGAGTATCCAATCGATCATTTTAATTCAATACTGTTTTGTTTGTTCAACTGATTCTATGGTACAGCACTATATTTTTAAACGGAAAATTATGATTATTGAATTTACCAATGGCGGTAGGACAGGTAAATTTTTTTTAACAACGCCCCTCTTCAGACTTTCACTTAAATCGTTTAAAATGTCCTATAAATTTTAATGAACCTGTTTGGGCGGTTTTGACGGAACATTGTTTGGTCCCAGTCTTTACTGGAATTTTGCAAATGCAAACAGAAAAACCCGAGTAATTAAAATAACTACCAACCTTTGTAAAATCGCAATGGAACTTGTAGTACATACTTGAATTGTACGTTCTGTACAACATCCTGTTACAAACCTTTTGTTCTCCCTTCAGAATTGACCTGAAGAAGCCTGGTAGTTAAAATGACACAATCTTTACGTATAAATCGTTAATGTATACTTCGTAAATGAAGAAATGGAATTTCCGTTGCGTTGAGATTATTATTTGGTTGTTATTAAAAACTTTTTTGAATTACAGTATTTTAAAAAATGAAACTGCTCGTAACAACCAAGTTTATGATGCGGTCGATACCTTGCTAAAGCAAGGTAATTTATCATTAATGAGATAGCAACCAAAAAAATCCTGTGCTGTTGCTCGTTACAACCAATTACTCGTTACAGCTCATTATTTTCGGGTTCTACTGTATTTATAGTTTCAGTAAGGAATCAAGTGAGGGTTCTTTATACATCATTTGCAGACTGAAGCTAAGCAATGCGTTAAATAGATAAAGCGTGTTTCAAGTGTTAAGTTATATATTTACTAGATTTCGAAAGCATAAACTAATTTTATTAACAATATTGCTATAAAAATTAAAAAAGTTTTTATCAAGAGTTATAAATAAAGACCTAAACGGTTATTAAAACAAGATAGGAAAGAAAGTACACTTCAAGAAGAGTTTTCAAAAAATTAATAAAATTAACTACATACCCATTTTAAATATTAAACTTCAATAGATATTAAAAATCTGATGTGGACACCACATGACTTACTTGTACGCCTATTAAATTGCGTATAAACTACCGTTTATACGCAATTTAACAAGTTTAAAAAAGTTTAAACTTGTTTCATTTGAAAGTGAGATACGATCCTCCAATTCTTTAATAAAACAATTATACTTCAGTGGACACCATATGCATCACATTTTTTTTTGTGGTGTGCGTTTCAGCATTTTATATTGGTTTTGTTTCACGTCGCTCAAGTAGTTATATGGTGTTAGTGAGAACGTGTCGGATCCGTAACCACGCACATCGGTTCGAATTTCTTCATATACATATATATTTTTAACTTTTTTTTATTTAAATATATTGATTTACTAATAATTATTAACCTGTGTAAAAATTTTTGAATTAAAATGAAAAGTATATAACATTTTATTTCACTAATAACTTCTGATTCTTTATCTTATTTCTTTTCAATCAGAGGTTAATAATTATTAATAAATCAATATATTTAAATTTAAAAAAAAAAAAACGAAAAAAAGACGATGAAGTCTGATTTGAACCGATGTGCCTTCCCCTTTTAAGATCCAAATATTTCATTAATTAAAATTTTATTTGGTTATAACAGTTAAGAAAATGTTCAAAATCCAAATGTTTTGGGATTTTGGGTATTTTTGGTTCAGTCGATTGCAATCAAAAGGGGAGGTGCACAACTAGATGTTACAGCAGTCCTAAATCCAAAATTTCAACATCATCCAAAATTTCAACATCCTACGGCTAATCGTTTTTGAGTTATGATATATATATATATATATATATATATACGTACGTACAGACGACACGCTGAAACGAGTGAAAATGGGTTCTGTGATGGTCAAAATGAATATTTCCGTTGAAACCTGAAAACCGAAATTTTTCACGATCACTACTTTCTTTCCTAATTATATAAACAAAAAGTAATTATAAATAACAAAAATAAATAAGTACAAACTAATACCTAATGAAAATAATATTTACAAAACATTTAAAATAAAATCTAAATTTATATTTACGAAATAAAACAGAAAAATAAAAACCAAATAAGCTCATTTATAATTGATAAATATTGTATCAATATGAATTATTTATATATCGTAGTGTACGCTACTAGATCATTAACAGTAATAAGTCGTTTTTTAAAAATAATAATTATTTCTACAACTGGATTGAAAAAATGTATGTATCGCATTATTTCATAAAAAGTAAGAGAATATCAATTTTTTTGAAGTATATGTCCCAATATAGATGTGATACTTGTAAAATATCTGAAGTACAAGAGACATCAGTCAAGTCTCTTGTACTGATGTACAGTAGTGATATTTATTATACAGCTTGCCCCTATGTTAAAAATTCAAGATGTTATTTATTGAGCTTAATATCACATGAATATTAATAGGGAGCTGTATTATTTGACTAAATAAAGAATGCGTCGGAAACCCCATTTCATTCCTCATATTCCGCAATAGGATGTTTGTTATTGAAATAGGGCGTCACTTGTAACTAATGTTACTCACCAGTACCGTTAAGGTTATGGTGTACATCAAGTTAAACAATTAAAAAGTATAGAGAGTGTTTTTAATTAGTTTTAACGGCATAGTTGTGAGCAACTTTTTTCTAAATATACCCAAATACATGTTTATATAATGAAAGACAATATCCTTAATAAAACGGTAAGCTTGTAATCATTATTACACATAGGTCACGCTTACGTGTGTTCACATGTAGATCAGGTTAGGACGAGTTTTTAAGATATAAAAATCTGATCATTGTTTGGCACCTATAAGTTTGAATAACATCGATCGATATTTAAAAACTAAAAATATTTTTTTTCTACTCTTGCGTTTATATTTATGAGCTTGCAATTTTTGCCAAATCGAATAGATACTTATTATTAAAAATTAATAATATTTTTATCTCTATTAAACCAGACAACAGAACTATTCTTGTGTAATTTAATACAATATTTTGGCTTAAGTTAAAGGGGCCTTTTTATATTTCCATTCCACTTTTAATAAATTATCCTATCTTTTAAAAAAATATTTTCAATTAATTTAAAATAAATTTGAAGATTTTCTTTTATAGAAATAATTTTACTCTGTCGATGATTTTTTACACAATAAAATTTAAAAAATATCTGCATCTGATATTATATGCTTGGTCGTTCGTTATAAACTTGTGCTCAAACAATTTCCATTAACGATTTCTGAATTGCGAATTTTTTATTTTTATTATCTTCACATTATTTTATATGGTTATTAAAAAAATATAACTAGATTTAATCATATAAATATTTTATTTTACAATTAATCGTGAATTTTATGATGTTCTGATGAAAAATTAACAACGGTTTCCCTTGATCCAACCAGGCAAATACTGGGACTATTTCCACATTAATTAAATACCAATCAGAATAGAATATAATAATTTTGTTAAGCTTGGCGCGTCAGTATAAGTATATAATTAAATTAAAGTTAATATTAAAAAAACCTCTTACCAACAATATGCTATAGACACAAACAGACGCACAGATTAGACACAGCAGTTGAGACCACCAAACTGACAGGACGTTTACGTTGACATAATTTTAGAACTTATGACGACCAACTCTTGTTTTAAGCAAATATAATATTTTTTTTTAATAATTTACATGTGAATTTTTAATTACTATTACAAATAAGACGAATATGAGAGTTCCTGAAGATGGAATTTAATTCCGAAAGCGCTTGAACGCTTCGAATTCAAATGTTGGTAAGCGGTTTTTTTGTATATTACCTTTAAGAGAATAGAATAATTATTTATCATCAATAGTTTGCTCAAGTTTGTTAAAATATTTTATAGAATTTATTGAAAATCTCTACATTATAATAAATTAACTAATCATTTATAAACAAATATACTGGTTTTATGATTATAACTTAACTTATTGATTTTTAACAAAACAATAATTTTTGAAGAAAATCAGTATAAAAATAAATAGTTTTAAACATTTGTCAGAGAAATACACATTTTTTTTTTTACTATTCTAAATAAATAATAAAATTAATAATTAAAAACCCAATTACCAGCAATTTTTTTTATATGCGTTCAAGCGCTTTCTGAATAAAATTCCATCATCAGGAACTAAAAAAATTTTATGTTATAATCTTATTAAAACCTAAACTTCTTTGTCAAGTAAATTTGTTTATGTAAAGTAATACAAAATAACAGTGGTCGTCAAATGTTTAAAATTATGTCGACTTAACGTCCTGTCATTATGAATGTCACCACCGTTATGGAATTTTTTTCTGAAAGCATTTGTACGCATATATAAAAGAATTATTGATAAGTGGGTTTTTTAATTATTAATTATATAATCATTCCAAGGGTTCATGTTTGATAAAATTATTATAAATGATAAAACTTCATGTGCTCACCTTTTATACATATCCTTTTCTTAACCCATAACATAATTTTAATCGTATAGAAACACCTGTTAAGTTTTACAGTTATACCTTCTATTCAGTTACGGGTCACTATTATACATCTGTTATTAATTCTAACAGATCAGTTATTCTATTATTACCTTAAATAAAGAAATATTTTATTGAACGTAATTTTAAAAGACAGGACTATAAAGTTACAAAAGCTATTGTTTAAAATTCAGTTTTAAGACATAACATTCTTTTCAGGTAAACTGTTGTAAAGAGATAAATCAAAGATACTCAATATCATTATGGTTTTTACTTTTGATTATTTTCTATTTCAGGTATAGCAATATGATCAGTTTCAATATGCCAAATTAAGAATATTCTGCTTTTTTTATTTTTATATAATTTTTTTAAATTTTCTATTTCATTAAAATTTATCTTTTAAAACACAATATCCTTCATTAATTACACTGTCACAAATTTGTAATTTTACAATGAACTTGCGCAGGACGAACCCCTTGCATATTCAAAAAACACATGACCGATCGTGCCTCACAGTCGGCAGGATTTTCAATTTGTCTGCGGGTTTCCAAAGAATTTGAAAATCGCTATTGCGCCCCGTCATATTTATATATGTTTATATACATATGTATGAGTGTATAAGATCTTTTCGTCCACTCTACTGGACGCAAATCTTTACAGATTTTGACAAACTTAGTAAGGTGATGTAAATCTATTAGGAATAGAGAGAGGTCTATTGATTTTCAAGCAAATCGGTTCACAGGAATTGAAATTAGAAGCAAAAACATTTTTTTTTGGTACGTTCTCAAGGTTAACTAAAACAGGATACACTGGTTAACAAAAAAGTTTTTTTTGTCTCAGGAAGAAAAATATTTGATTCTGATAGTATTTTTCTCCTGAATTCAAATATTATACGAGGTTTCCCCATCACGCAAGGTTTCCGGGAGACAGGCATTTATAAATTCAAACATTTTAATACTTTCTGCATTCTTAACTATAAGATATTCATACATTTAACTCACCTAGAAAGTAAGAAATGACGATTTTCTGCTATATTTCGCCTGTGGAGCATCCCTCTTGATGGTCCAATAATAATTGGCCAGCATATTAGGATTCCATATGCCTTGATACCTCTTTTCCACAGCCGAAACCTTCTGATAAAAGTGTTCCTCGTGCTCATCGCTCACTGCGCCAAGATTTTCAGGGAAGAATTCTAGGTGCGAGTGCAGGAAGTGTACTTTTAAGGACATATTCCAACCCAAATTTTTATTAAATGTTGACAATATTACGGAAATTTTCCGCCTTACGATTTCCCAAAAAACTCTGAGTAACATTTTTGAATACTTGCCAAGTTGCTTTCTTCAGTGGATTCAATAATTCCTCAAACTTTTCATTATGCATTAGTGATCGTATTTGTGGACCCACAAATATTCCTTTAATTTTTGCATCACTAATTTTAGGAAACTTCTGTTTTAAGAAAATTAAACCAGGAGTATTTTCCATGGCCTTGACGAGATTCTTCATTAATCCTAGTTCAATATGTAACGGAGGTAGATAAAAATTTTTAGGATTACACAATCGGTCATGTTTCACATTTGGAACGTTACCCTTTGAGTTAGCTCATTTGGCTCCATTATATTTGCAATACTCTAGGAGCTTTTACTTGACACTAGACAAATGAACGAAAAAACGTTTTAAAATATTAAGATAACAAAAACAACTGTGGGTGATGGAGAATTCCGAATACATATTTAAAAACAGGATAAAAAACTGCATTAAATACACCTGGTACTCGTGAGACAAAAATCATGTTGACCAGTGATATCAGCTCTTCTGAGGTACGAGTTTTTGTTATTCATTATGACTTTCTGATGCACAGTTTTATTTTACTCTGTCGTCCGAACTGAGACAGAGTTTTTATTATTCATTACTTATTCACGTAAAATCATTCCTTGTCACAGTACAGCGACGAAATTTCATACAGCACTAGCAGAATAACAACTGAGACCAACTGGCCTTGAACATTGTGAGTGTATCTGCGCGCATGCGATGAGCAAACGATTCTTATTTTCTGAAAATTGTAATTTACAAATTGTAAACAATCTGATTTGGATTTGAAACAGAACCATTTTTTTAATCTTCATTCTCACCTTTGTACATCTATTAATAAAATTTAAGTTGTGTTTCATGCATATCTTGTTACAAGAAATATTTATTAATTGTTTGACTGTTTTAATTTTAAATTAAATCTGTTCGATTTTAGGAAAAATCAAAAGGACAGTTTATATTTATAAATTATAAAAAATTATAATGATCCCTTAAAGCAAAATAAAAAAAATAGTTCGAATAAGTTTAAATCTTCCTTGGACACTGTATGAATAGTTCTTACGTATATATTTATTAATGTACGCATTTCAATCGTCTACTAATTATTGTCAGACTGTTTTTTATAATTTTATTATTATTACTTTTATATTTATCGTCTTTGTTCTAAGGAACTGTATAGTTAAAATAGATCGTACATCAATACTAAGTCTGTCGGACCAATATTTTAAAAATGTAATTAGCTAGCGGTTTCTCTCTTTTGTGGAAGATTAATAGTTCGAGAGTTAACCAGATCAGTTGTATTTTAAGATATTGTAAGAATTAAATAAGAGTTTCAGTTATTGCTATCTCCCGGTTTTAGCTGTCGGTTTTTCTGGCTTGTTGATCCATGATTTAACCACACTTACTACAATAATTTGGAACGTATTTTTCAACAGGTCTCGACTTAAGCTGTGTAATACATTCATACTTCTGACAAATCATATGAAATTATCAATAAATTAGTAAAAATTGTTTCTAGTGATTAAAAATTACTAAAAATTTAAAATTACATACATCAATAAAAGTTTTAACATTTTATAAAAATGTAATGGTATACACATTTGTTTTGAAGAAATTCAGTTTTGAACTTCAGCAACTTTTATAAAAACTTTTGTATTAAGTGAAATTTAAGACAAAATTACAAGAGAATGTTATAAAAATGTTTGTTTAAAATGAAAACCTATTTGGTAATTTCAATTGTTAAACACTCATCGTTTGTAGATAATGCGGAAAATATATAAATAAAAATAGAATAATAGTATTAATAAATGAAAAAAATAAACAATGTACAATTTTTACTGGGATCGTCTGAAGTATTCAAAATGTTCGTATATTATTGCGTAAGAATAATTGTCAATTACCAAAATATATATTTTTTCATTTCTTCTTTTCCGTTTTCTTATTTATTATCGTTTTATTTATTTGTACTTTTACCACAGTTTCTGTTGGTGATGGAGAAAAGCCATTCAAGTTTATACTTTAAGAACGAAATTTTTATAAAGTTTATCTAAAAAACCGAAACGCAGGCTCTACACCAGACGGAAAGCCGAAATCAATCTTACCTCACTCTGTGCGTCAGCTGAATTTTTTAAATTTTGATGAGTATCAGTAATTTGAACTGGTGATTACACTAGAGGACTTAATATGGTTCATAATTTTTAAGAATTCCAAATAAAGATACATTTACACTTTTACTGAGAAAAAAATCTTGGTTGTTATCGGTAAAGATATAAAACATATTTTGTAAAGATATAAAATGTGCAGTTTTTAGTAAAAATACGTATTGTCCTAATAGCTGTTTCACGTGGCTTCGATTGCGTTTGTTTTGTATTTATACCTAGAATAAGTTTTCAAAAAAAGTATTAGATTTTTGTTAAAATTTTACCGTAATTTAAAGGTTGATATTTTAATGAGCATGTCTGTAAATTTGTCTACTTCCAGTACGTTTAAATTGGTCTAAATCTTAATTGAACGACAAAGTAATAATATTTCATATCGAACTGGAATAATAAAACGATGAAGAAAGTGGACCGCAGTCATCTCATAGAATACAAAAATTATTCATTACATATTGTTGAGATTTAGAAATTTCATAAAAAAATGTCCGTCTCCTTGAAACTCCAAATAGATTTAAAAAAAATGATGAAACATGTGCCTTTTGATTAAAAAAAGTAAATATATATATATATATATGTGTGTGTGTGTGTGTGTGTATGTACATATACCAATTTTTACCTCTAAGACAATTTCGGTTAATGAGATATAGAATTTTCATAAATGAATTCCTCACTTTTAACCCCCTTATAAACGATGTTTTCCAAAATCCTTCATAAGTAGATGCTCACATTATGAAACCAATGTATCCTTCAAAGTTCACCTACTTAGGTTATGCGGTTTGAGCTGTATATTGATTAGTAAGTCAGGAAACGGTGTTTTACATATATAGATTATGGCAGTGAGTTCAATATTTTTCTCCTTCCTCAATGATTGATTTAAAAAAAAAATTATAGTTACAGAGAAAAATTACGAAATGTTAGTTGATATGTATAGAAACATGATTTTTGTCTTTCCTAACAATGAGGTAATTTATTTAAAGAAAATGTAGATGTCCTTCAATAATGTACGAAATTAAAATATTAAAATTACATTTTTTTTTACTATTAAAATTAATTAATTATTATATTTTTTTATTATTAAATTTAAACTATTAATTATTCTGAATCAGTGAGCCTTGAATCACAAAAGAATTATTTCTTGTTAGGTCCATTAATATATACTAATTACTTATTAAGTAATTTTCGTAATCGTTATTGAAAATTCAGTTAGAACAGACAGAAAGTTTGCTCAATCAAAAATAATATTCAAAATATGACAAAAGAAAGGGTTTTATGTTGATAAATTAATTGTTTGGCTATTATATATATTGTAAAGTAAAACTGGGTCGGTAGATTGAAAGAAATATTTAAAGATTATTTTTATCTAACAATTTATACCTTAACCTAATTTTGCCTATTAATGAATCTGTTCACTACTCACGTAATTACTTTGCTGAACACAATTTTCAGAATTTGTAACAGAGCAACACAAACTTTATAAATAAAATATAACAGTAAAATTAACTAATTATAGGGAATTGGTATCGGCATACCACGGTAAATAGAATTAATGAAGAGCAAGTAATTTACTTGGAAATTATCAGTTAATTTAACTGCATTCGTTTATGATGATAATGATTTATTTATTCAAATTAATTATTTATACATTGTCCGTTTAATTTAATATTAAAACTTATTCATTTAATTACTTACAAAATGCACGTCCTGTATAAGTTATAGATTTGGTGGAATTTTATGAAAATGAAACCGATTCATTTTGTTCCAAAGAAAAGAAAATCAACTTAAAATTGTAATATTTCAAGTGATTATTTTTATAGCTCTTATTTCTTTCAGAATAATTTACTTGGGACATAACACACTTATCGTAGCGATTTTCCCATTTAAAAAAAAAATATTTTGGAATTTTTTTTCGGTACGCATATATGTTTTTCATATTTCGTCTACAGATTGTTTAAGCAGTTCTTTCAATTCGGGAAATAATTAAAAATTAAAAGGAAACTAAACATTTTGAGAATCATTTACCTGCTTAGTGAACCGGAGAATACCATGTTTATAAAAAAAAAAGGGTTTATAATTTGGTGTTAAGAATGGGTATTGTTATAACGTAGTTACTAGGTATGAAATTTCCAAAGATCTAATCGTTAATAACAAGCATCCTGAGAATGCTAAAAAATTTCTTCATAATAATAAAAACAATAATAATATATATTTTTAAATCTACGAATAATGGGACTAGGCCTATTCAACAATAATCCGACAGGAGTTTTATCCGCGGCAGAATGCGTAGCTCTGAACCAAGGAGAAGTAGACAAACTGGAATTAGCTGAAAAACGGTTACTAAGCAAATCTTAGAGCTCATAAAAAAACTAATGATGGTTGGAAATTAAGGATTAATGAGGGACTTCACCGGGAATTAGATAAAATTACGAAAGCAATATATTAAGCGAAGACTAGCTTTCGATGGCCATCTGACAAAAATAGATTCAAACAGGATTAAGAAGAGAATTTTTGACAACCGTAATGGTGAGAAGATTAACGTTAAATGGTTCAAACAAATTAAAGAGGATCTAAAGGCAGCAAACACAAACGTGACGGATTTAAAGGCAGAAGAGTGCTTAGAAAAAAGAATCTTAGAAATCAAAGGGATCGAGAAGGAGAAGAAAGAATGTACTAACCGAAAGTGGTTGGAAGAAAGAAGGAAGCTGCACAGTGAAAAAATGAAGGCGTTTTAGAGAACTGAAAAACTAGCGAGAAGTTAACTACGTGGTCCTACAGTGATCATTGCCGAAAAAAAGAAAGAATTAGGCGTACCAGATTAACAGATGATAATCTGGAGCTTATTTGCAAAAGTAAATCTCAAAATTTTATTATTTGATATTATTTAAAACAACGTTTCGATATTATATCAACTGTTTGCCAGGGTTTTGGTTTTGATCAATTTTTGCTGAAGTTCAAATATTTTTTGAATGTTTTTCCACTAATAAATTTAGCTATAAAAATTATTTAAACATCAAATCAAACAAAATTTAATAAGTTTGACGTTTGCAATACATCAATCATAATAGTTTTCAGACGGTCTTGTGATCATCTTTATTTAGTCGCTGGTACTAATATTGTCACTCTGGCATCATCAATTAAAAATGTTTGTTGGCAGTTTTTTTTTTCGGTTAGGCTAACTCATCTGTTTAAAATGCATTCATGAAAGCTGTTAGATTAAAAACGTGTTAATTTATATAGTCCATCATTTTTTTGTGTGTTTTAATTTCATAATTTTAGGGTGTGTTAATAATATACGTTCTTTTGTGTGTGTGTGCGCTCGATTTAAATCTATGTGATGGCTGGAATATGATGACACTATATTACTGTGGAGGGGCTTTAAGTGTAAATTGTAGCTTTGTTTGAGGCTGCGACCCGTTTGAACATTGTACTAGAACACTGTGCAGTCAGAGTAGTTGAGCTTCTATAAACTCCAGTTTTGTATATTTCTGTTCCGAGTATAATAGTTTGTTTTATTATAATTACTTTTTTGAACATCACAATATTTAGATTTTTTTTTTAAATTTGAGTTACTTTATCAATGTTTGTTAATGTGACGTAAATATTTATTTATCTTTATAAATGATTGTTGGATTGTGCACATCGTAAATGCCTAGATCACCCATCATTATGTCAAACTTGGTATAATTGGTCAAACTTGGTAAAACTTATAATTCATCATGTTTTATGGTTACACATAATGAAAAATGATAAAAGTGTTTAAAGCGATTATACACAAAGACTGCAGTACAACAATACTAAAAAACCCATACGCCCAGCATGGTTATCTATAACGTACTGCTGAGACTAATTTTTTTTACTCAACTGCTTCTCAAGAAGAAGACAAAAAGATCGGATACATTTAAATAGATCTAATGTAAGTAATCCAATGTTTTAAAAATATATTTTTAACCAAGTTATCCCTTCTGAGCGATCATAATTTTTCTTCGTCTCTTGTGCCCATATCGGACTGTATGTATGGATTTTAAAGATTTATCCTATATTAATTCCTATATTACTTCTAACATTCTTTACTGCATCATTTGAGAATTTTATGTCAGGCATGCGTTATTTATTTATTTATATAGCATTAAAAGGCTAATTATAAAGCCAAATAATCTGTTAAACGTAATTATAATCAATTTTCTTAAATAAAATTTGTAGCATGTTAAAAAAGTTAAATTATAACTGATATTCGAATCTGAAACCTTTTAAATTTAATATAGATTTGCTAATACTTGGATGTTATAACAAGTTAATTTCAAAATATGCAGTTTCACTCGTTTGTATACTTGTATATATCAACAAACGTTAGATTCTGGATGAGGATTTTTCTACAGGAAACTTAAACTGGTTCTGGACTGGTTTTGTGGGTAAATTAAGAAAAAATAATTTTTTTTTTCTTATGTATGAGCTATCAATGCATTCAAACTAAATTAATGTTCTTCTCCCACCTTGAAAAAAGATAACCCGATTTTTTTCAGGAATTCCTTGTAGAACGGGAGAAATTTCTTTCTTGAGACAGGTTATTTTTATCGTGTAGCGTTTCCTTTGTGGGTAGTCATCTATTTCTTTTGATTTTTCTTCTCAGAAAGAAAAATCAAGGAACCTACCTTTCAAAATCAAAAACCTACAGATATTGTGTCTGTATGTTTTTTAAGATGGGAACCTTTTTATTAATGATATGGCAACCTGTTTGAATTGTATTGTGGATGCTTTGATAAAGTAGTTCTGTCTAAGGACCTATTAGGAGGCTTTGTTCCCTATTTAGTATCAGTAGAAAAAGCCTTACTGGAGGCTTAGGTACCTATCACATAAACATTTATATAAAACAGGTATGGTTATATTACAGTGTAATACTTATAAAACAGCAGAGAAGACCTTAGTGCATTTATACAACTCAGGAATTACCTTCAGACCGAAAACATTTAATATTCAAACATTAATTTAACTGTTGGAAAATTTGCTGATTTTAACGTGACAGAGTTAATATGTATTTAAAATAAAAAAATGGTGCAAATGATGTTGCCAAAGGTTCCTTCCATAATGATAAAATTATAAAATACTTTTTATTCTGATAACCTTAATTTTTTTTCAACCGTAAATATTTTTTAGATTGCTAAACCAGAAAAAAAATTTAACTCACAGAAATTCAAAAATATTCAGTCTAAGATCATAAAAAAAGTTAATTATTATTTTTATTTTTTATTTTTTGAGTCACCAGTCAATTGATTGGTTAGTTATTTTCACTCCTTTCTATTCTATTTTTTCATCCCAACATATTTCCTACAGGTTACATTCTTAGTTAACTGGCTTATATAATACAATCTTTAGCTCTTCCTATAATTTTAAGTTCCATATGTCCCTTCATAACCGGATTTATTAAGTCTGGTAGTTATTTCCTTGTATAAAAAAAGAAACACTTTTACTTATCTAAATCTTATGAACATAACTTAAATCGTTCGTGGCAAAACACCAACAATAATTTTTTACCGATTTTAATATTTAGAAATATAACAAAAAGTTATATTTTTACACGACTGCCCAAAAAGGAGTGTAACGTATTTAGGATGTATATATGTATGTTTTTTCACCGTAGTAACTAAAAGGCCGAACCGATTTAGATGTGTGTCCCTGCTTTGGAATTCGTACGTTACCGGGAGTGTCATACATAGGTTATGTAAATAAATTATATATAGATATATGTATCATTAAATAGATTTAAAAAAAATATACTATATACTAAATGTCACTCCCATGCTCTTTTATTATTCTATATTAAAGAGCAATGTTTTTTATAATTTTTTGCTTCTTTTCCTCTTTCTTGTAAATGATATAAATAAATTTTCTTTTTGTTATTTACTATAATATTTGGGAAAGTAAAAATAAATAATGTTGAAGGAAAAAATTAAATTTTACTTAAAAAAGTATTAGCTTAATGATAATAAATAAATATAAAGAACATGAAAACAACAAGTTAACACAAATACAACTCATGTCCCTTAACGACAAATTACAACATTTTAGAGCTATCATATATTTCTAATGTGTGAGAAAGAAGCTGTAGTATGATAACGGCGGGGGGAAGGAAAGCGAAGTATGCTGTTGTAAGCCCTACTTATAGTAGGTTTAGTTGTAATGTTAAGGAGGGATGATATTGTATAGCCTACATGGAAGGGACAAATGGGTGGTCCTAGTTCTCTTATTGAGGTAGGAGTTTTTAATAACCTGCTCGCTCAACACAGGATTGACAGGACGGCTTATGTAGTGTACAGTGGGATATGTTATATAGAGATTGAAGAGTATGTGGCGGTAATGCAGCCGCGGTAAGGTCCTTGTTGTACATCAGTGTGTGTGTTTGTGTGTGTGTTGTGTGTGTGCGCGTATGAGTAAAAGAGGGTGGTACACTGTGTTAAAAGGGGATGATTTGATGGCATACAAAGTGGTAGGGGTAGTGGAAGCGTGGTGTTGTGATTATAGTGGGGGGTTTTTGTATGAGAATTGTCGACCGTCGCTTGTCGGATTCGGTGGGTGTAGGTTTTCATCCTGTTGTCAGTCTGTTATAGCAACTCGTTGCGGTGTTATCGGTATATTGACATTAATTTATAATATTATTAATTATTATTACCGTAATGTATTCGTATTTGTGTAATGAGGATTTTATTTTTTTAAATTAATATTACATCTTCAGAATGATACAGCGGCCTTTAGTAAGTCATTTTTTACAAATAGTCGCTACTACTAGTAGTTCTGGTAGCGAAAGCGATTCGCCAAGCCCGCCACAACCGAGAAAATCAAGATCGTTCACTATCGATGCCATTCTTGGTTTGTCTCAGACTCCTACACCAGCGGCACTTGATTTTAGCCGAGCTACAGGTATTTAAATATTATTCATTATGGATTATTCTATTATTTTTTAATAGTTATTAAAATTAACTTAAATAATTGTTAAATAGTTTATATTAAAATTTTATTTAACTGTTTCATGATTTTTTATTTTAATTCGTTTTTAGCATGACTTGGTCCAATTAACCTTTTTTTTAAAAAAAAAAAATTGATTATTTATAATCTGTTTGATTTAAAAATTCTAACAATGATTTTTTTCATTAAGAATTTTACCCCTTGTAAACTTTTTTTAAATTTTAAATTTACTAATACTGTACACCATAATGGCAAGGGAACAATACATTTTTTCAGGGTAAAAATCTAGGTAATGCCAATAATTTTAAAATGAAATAATTATCACTGATTAATTTTAATATTTTTTCTAAAATTATTTTTTAACATAACCTTAAAACATAAATGTTTACAAATTTAGATAAATTTACAAAAACCTCATTTTTAAATTTTATTTTGGGTTTAAATTAATTATAGTAATTGATAGAAAGCAATATTTAATATTTATAAAATAAAATTTTAATATTTCTAAAAACCTTTTTATTAAAATCATCTTTTTATTGAAAAGAATTAGTTCAGGAAATTTCAAGTGATATAGATAAATAAACATTTAAAAATTCAGATTGTTTTAATAAGTACCAAATTATCAAAAATAAAATTTAAAGTTTACTGCTACAAAGTATACACAAATATGCAAGGTAGATTTGTAATTTAGTGTAAACAATAATTTAAATAAAATTTTTTATGTAGCAAGAAAACTTTACGAAATTGCGTTATCTATTTTTATTTTTTAAATTTATAATTTAATTTAATATTTACTCTTTCAATATATATATATATATATATATATATATATATATATATACAAAACAAAGAGAACGTACCACTGGCGATAAAAAATTACATATTTCCTCGAACTTAATTTTTTTTTTTTTTGCTTCCCTGGGCTGGCTCAACAATCCAGTATTACTCTAATGAGACTCCCCGCCTACCGGCATAGCAGGTCGGCTCACCGGTTCCAGGTCTTTTCCTTATTTTCATCTTGCCTCTGCCTCTTAACACTAAGGCCAGGGAGACCGGGTCCGGCTATGCCGTTCCCGGGCCCTTCCCCAATAGCCGGGTCTCGGTCGTTATGTTACTCTTCCCACTTCTTGTAATCCACTTTTTCCTTTGAGTACAACCTCAGCCACAAATCTCTCTATTGTCAGCCATTCCACTTTACCTCTCAGCATATAGTTTGTTGTAGTTTCTGGAGTAATCTCTTGTGTGTATATCTTGCTTTGATATCCTCCCAACGTGCACATTCAAAAAAAAGATGTGGCAGGGAGTGTTCTTTTGACCACAGTACACACAATTTGGGGGGCTCCCTTCTTCTAAACCTGTGTAAGTATACACTAAATCCTCCGTGGCCAAGGAGGAATTGTGACAGGTAGTTTCCTCCCCAGCTACGGTTCTATCCAGGAATAAGCTTTTTTGCCTACGCCCCAGTTGTAGCGGCGTTCCACTTCTCTTGCCATTCTTATAGCAAGAGATTAGTGGCATCTTCCCTGTCCAAGATGCCCTCATAGATCCGTTTCATTTGGGTTGCCCGTAACTGGATCGGCGGTACCCCGGCCAGGACTCCTACCGCATCTGCTGATACCGTTTGGTACGCCGCCACGATTCTTAAATTCATTCGTCTCTGCAGTGATGTCATCATCTTCACATTCCTCTTGCTGTTTAGTATGGAAAACCAGGCACTGCAGGCAACTGCATACAATATTACAGAAATCGCTGCTATCATCAATAAATTTCTTTTAGCATCTGGGTCCCCACTTAGTGCCTATCAATTTACTCAGAGCGTTGACGATCCGCTCCGCTTTACTACATAGTTCATTGAGGTGTCGGTTGTATAACCCATTTTGATCGAACCATACTCAGAGATATTTCACAAACGGCGCTGTTTCTAGTCTAACCCCATCGACCGTAACTCGAATTCCTCTAATCTTACGTCAGTCTGCCATAACTACGAATTGCTTTTTTTGTGGAGCGAGTCGTAGCCGCTTTTTCGCCAACCACATGCTTAACCGTCTTATGACCCTATTTGCCTTTTCCTCCACTTCATCTTCTGTGGAGCAATCAACGAGCATTGCCAAATCGTCGGCGTACGCAAATAGTGTCACCCCAACCTCAACACTCCGTCAAAAACTAGGTTCCACAAGAGGGGGCTTAGCAAAGATCCTTGGGGGACCTCCACAAATCCAGAAACTTATTTCCCCTTCTTCTGTTGGTGTCAGCAGCTCTTATTCCCTGCAGATAATTACTGATTGAGGCTCTCAGATATGAACTTATATTCCTCCTCCGCATTTCTTCCAAGAAGTGTCTTCACGGAATGCTATTGAAAGCATTGCGGACATCTAGGAGAACCATCAGGGTATCGTTCTGGTCCTCCGGGTGTCCGCTCTACTTGTCTCTATCCATCTCACTACCTTGGTGAGGGCATCCACCGTGGAGGTTTCCTTAGTGAACCCAAATTGCAGTGGCGCCAACTAACTCAAACTGCAATGCCTGCATTGCAGTTTGAGTTAGTTGCCTTTAACTCAAACTGAACTCCTCCCACCAAAAGCCTCTCATATAACCTGGTGATCGTCAACAATAGACATATTGGTCTGTATGATTGTCGCTAACCTGCATTCACCTGTTTCGGGATCAACAGCAATTTACCCATTTTCCATGTTCTAGGAAAACTCCCTGTAGTCAACGCCTTGTTGATTGCCTCTAATAGCAGCCATGGATGTGATTTTGCAATCGCCTTTAATAGGGTGTCCGAGACCCCACCTTGAACAGGGCTATTCTTTCTACCAACTGCTTCGTTTAATTCTTCTATAGTGAACCTTCTCTCTTCCTGTGTTATGAGAATCATGCGGGGCATTTCATTCTTTGAAATAATTCTATAATCGCTTTATGAACTTGATCTCTGCATAATGTGGACGGCGGCGTGCCAAACTTCCTTAGTATGACCCGATACGCTGCCCCACAGGTCAATATTTAGATCGCCTACTGCTTCTTCACAGGCTCTTTTTTTTCTTGTTTGGTCGTGATACTAAGATTTCCACGTGCAGTCTTATATGCGAGCTCAGCTTCTGCCACCTCCGCCGGTCGATTCCGTCTTGTTCTTTGCATTTTTCTCCTCGCCACAAAAGTCACAACTCGTAGTTCCGCAGTTTCATTTGTCCACCAGTGAACGTTACGTCTGTACCCACCGTTCCTCAGTTTTAATTTTCATTTTCTTCACAAAGAATTTGTAGGAAGACTTCTGGAGTCAAGTCCTGCATTCCTTTCACTCTCTCAATCACGGCATTGGCAAAAGATTGAGTCTGTGACGTCGACGGTTTCCATTTACCACTCTCGGCCTCAATTACCGGACTCTCCAGTCCAATGCAGTATCAAATCGCCAAATGATCAGTCATCAGTTCCTCGTCCAAGACGTTCCATGATATCACTCTCTGCAGTAGCCCTCCCGTTACCGCAACGATGTCTATTGTGGATCCTTCTCCACGTCCAATGAAAGTCCGTACTCTCGGCCTGTTTATAACTGACAAATTTAGAACTCCGAGAAGAGCAGCCAGTTTAAAACTTCAACGGGTCGACCTGTCCTCCCCCAACTCAACACATTCTGCATTATATTCACCAGAAAGGACCACCGCCTCTCTGATTACCGCTTCCAGGACCAAAAAAAAACTTTTTTAGCCATTTCCCAATTAGCTATTCACAAGGGTGAAAGGATCTAAATTCACTGCCACAATTCCCTTGCCAGTTGTGACATCCAATATAGCGAACCGACTGCTGACATTCTTTATTGCTACGTCACACTCTTAGTCAAGTAGAAAAGCTTCTAGAGACCTTCTTGTGGTTTGCTTTCGCTACCAAAATAAAGTCGATGCTCTTCTTCATCGCAACATTCTACACTAACTCATTTGCGACTGACCTTCTGCCAACAATAATCTGAAAACAGTTCATACTCGATGATGTTCACACTCCCGGCCGCCGGTTCGGTGTCCTCTTACGCCACAGTCTAGGCACTTTGTAAGTCCTACGCATTCACCAATCTTGTGGCTTCCTCCCCGCAATTGAAGCAGGGCCTCGGTTGGGCCCTTTACAATTCGCCGACGCATGCCCAAACCCCCAACATCTGTAGCACTTCATGTCATCTCTTCGGGATTCTAACCTACAAGAATGCAATCCCATAATTACCCGGTCCCTGTTTGCCACTTTCTTGGCCTCTCGGACATAAAAATACTTAAATCTACATAAAGTAACATTTGTTATGTAAATAGGACTATATTGATCGCAATTAACTTTTATATTACAGAAACGTTTAAAACTAGTCATGGAATTTTATATGATAGCTTAGTTATCTGGCGATTCTATAAACAAAAAAAAAGAAAAAGAAATGAAAATGAATAAATAATGGAGAAGGATGAAATTAATGAAAATCTAATAGAACAATATCTATTATACACGAACTAATTACGAACGAAAACTAATTACTAAAAACGAACTAATTATTTTTAAAAAAATATATATTTTCAACAATAATAATTGAACTTACTAATGAAAATGATACTGATGAAATCTTTATTCTATTTATAATCAGCTTGGACGGCTTTTATTGGCTTGACTCGGAGTTTCATTGACTTCATAGAAAGCAACTTTTTGTTAGTACCAGTTGAACCTTGATGTTTTACATGGATCAGTTCCATTAAAAAAAAAATCATGATAGATAGTGTAGGCAAAGGGTCGATGTTTTCATTTGAGTCGAAAATAATACACTACATGGATGACTACTCGGTCGTGAAACAAAACTATTAAATCAAAATAATCCACCACAAATAATATGTAAAATATATTTTTAACATTATCTGTTTTCCAGTGAAAATTATATATATATTACAGTTTCAACCTATTACCTCTAAATTAAAAAAAAACAAAAGAAAAAAGCTTTTCTAAAAACACTATTATTAGGGTGGGGATAGTTAAGAAAAACTTTATCAGTATATTAAAGATTTAATAAACAATCTTCTCTAAAAATAGGATTCCTATATTGTTTTCAAAGTTTTGTAAGGAATTAAGTATATAAGTAAAGAGCTTAAAGATAATAATTTGCTAATATATTACTAAATAAGGGTTATATTTTACGCTTTACTCGGGAAATAATACTCAGTAAACTCATTCTTTATATTCATTTGTTTTTTATTTATAATTTTTTCTTTGATTACCAAGATATACTATATCCATAAGTTTTTAACTGACTTACCAGCAATTAAATAATTTTTTTTTTATTGTAGACTGAAGGTCTTGAAATTTTTCGTAAATAATTAAAATTTAGTTTTTGGGAAGAATTTCTTGATTCGTACAACAAATTGATCATTTGTTGTAATTTACATTTCTTAATATTTTTTTTTTTTTTATACTGCAATATTTATTACAACAAATTCCAATTTTTATTATTGTGAACAAATTTTGAAGAAAAATTGATTAATTTTTTGAATAGCGTCCCAAATTTGAAATTCATAACACATTACGTAATATTAGATTACTATACCACATGACATTAATTTATACTAAATTTCAAATAAACCTCCGCTATGTTTACAAATTTGATTATTTATTATAATTTCTTACTCTTTTATATAAATTATAGACAATCATTCATTTTCTTAAAAGTATTTAATAATTTATTTACTGTGATTAAATCTCATTAAGGTTTAAATAGTAAAGAGTACACCAGTTTATTAAAACAAAATAGTAAACTAAACCACCGGGTTGGTCTAGTGGTAAAGTCGCTGTCGTAAATCAGCTGATTTCGAAGTCGAGTTTCAGGTTCAAATTCTAAAAAAGATACTTTAAACTAATAAAGGTTACTTTTATTCGGATTTAAAAATTCGATCGTGGATACCGGTGTTCTTTGGTAGTTGTGTTTTAATTCACCACACGTCTCAGGAGTAGTCGACCTGAGTTTGTTCAAGACTGTAAATTTACCCGTACAGTTGTTATATTACAGTGATAAGTGGCTAATGACTTTAATTGTTGATTCGACTATAAATAAAAGTATTAAAAAAAAAGTAATAAACTACTTTTATATTAAAAATATATATAAAAATTAATTATAAATTAACTTGAAAAATATTAAATTAACAGACCAAAAAATTACTAATTTAATACTAATTTTCCAAATCTTTAAATTCCTTAGAAATTTTTATTTCTGCGCAAAAAAAAATTACCTAACTAATTAACACTTACACTGGTTGCCTTTTTCATTCAAGCTTACTTTTATTTTTTTTAAATAGGTTTTATTTTTAAATTTAAAATAAATGGAAAGATTTATGAAAATTCTAGTTTATATAAAAAATTATTTGCAAGAAATAAAAAGGACAGACGTAAAAAGAATTTAATGTTTAAAAATGACTTTTTCAAATAATATTTTTGACTTCTTACGCAAATATCCATGATTCAATATGTAGAATATTGAAATTATATTAAGTTATAAACTTATGTAACAGTATTTGTGGCAATCCAATAATAAGAAATGAAACTTTTTTTGCTTAATTAAAATTACGTAGACGAACTGATTTTCCATTAAAACGTTTTCCTCTCCGGTTAGGTCGAAAAAATTTACAACGAAACCATGAAAGGAAATTCCAATATAATAAAAAAACGAATCATTGATATCCGGAAATTAGGAAATCAGTAATACTTGCACGTATCTATTTATCACCAGTTATATATTATATTTAAAATAATACGAAGAGTTCAATAATGAAAAAATGACAAATAATTTCTTATATTTTATAATTTTTGTAGATTTGCAAGTACTATATTTGTTTGCACAAGCTCCACAAAATTTTCATGATTCTTTTTTAAAATTGCGGAATGAGGGTCTTATTCGAATCATAATGATAAATTGATTAATTTTATTATTATTTTACAAACCAGTATTGTATACGATTATGATAATGAAACCGGTTGTAAAAAAACAAGAACAACAAGTAAACACAGATTAATTTTATTATATTTAATTTGCTAATAAAATAATTAGTAGCAATACATTCACCGTAATAATAGTCGATAGTAACCGGATAATAGTCACAAACATGACGTTACTGTCTTAACTGACGTACGAATTAATTTTATTCTTGACGACCGACTATTATAAACATAAAAGTTGAATTTAAAAACGATTATTGATTTGAATTTAAATTAACATCCCTGAAGATGGAGTAACAGCTCCAAAAGTACTAGGATTTACACTTTTTAAATTGTTGGTAAGTGGAAATTTAATTTATACAATTTTATTATACCCACCTCTACCACTAAAGGAAGAGTAGAACGTTTAATACAATTCATTTGTACAAATAGAAATTTCATTGGTATAATAGAGTTATGACTCTCTCATTAGTTCTTTATTCTATTACAAAATACGTAGAATAAAACGATTTTCTGAAAATACGGTACATTCCAGTTTTTAGCTTTATTCATTTCAAGTGAACTTTCTTCCCGCTTATCATTTACTTTTCAACTCAGTTGATTTCAAACTTGTAAACATGTCATATCTCGTTCACATTCCTCTTTGTTTAAAAAAAAATACCTATTGATTAAAAATTATGTTTTCAAAGAAAAAAAATTCCTTCATTTACTGTCCAAAAAATTACAAGATTCGTCAGAAGCTGAAATTAGAGGTTACCGAGCGGCCGGTAAATAATTATGACAACGATGAGTCTTGTATTCGAGAAAGGCGAAAGAAAAAGAATTTATTGATTGCGCTTCTTAAAAAGATGATAGTTTCGTCGCTGGAATCCGGAAAATTCCCGAAATTAGAACAAGAACTATATTTGTTTTATAAAAAAAAAAGGAAAAGTGTTGCAGTTTCTACAGAGATGTGCAGTATAAAGGCGAAACAAATAGCTTTAGCAGCTAATATAGGTTTTAAAGATTTATGTGTAGATCTGACTTAACTATAAGAAAACTGAACGCGGTTTGTCAAAGATTACCAAATAAATACGAAAAAACTTATAGATTTTCAATATGTTATTGGCTTGCGCAAAAAATTCAATTTCGAACTACCACAAATAGGTAACGCTGATCAAATTCCTATGTATTTTGAAATGCCACAGAATTCAACTATACGTTTGATTGGTGAAAGAAGTGTTTCTATTCGAACTGGTGGTTGTAAAAACAAAGATATACTATTATGCTGGCCATTTTAGCAGATTGAACAAAACCTTCCACCTTTTGCTATTTTCAGGCGAATGACTTTGCCAGACGAAAATTTCCAAAGGGATAATTGTACGGTAGTAATGAAAATAGATGGAAGTATACTCAATTAATGAATGAATGGTTGAAACGGGTATGGTTTCATAGATCCAAAAGTTTGAGAAATAAAGCTTAAATATCAATAGAATTGCCGGCCACCGTGGCGCGAGTGGTATCGTCTCGGCTTTCCATTTAGTCACTTTCTTCTTTATTTTCGTATCTATTTTCAGATCCAGAATTAGTGTTCGTTCTCTTCGTTTTTCCAGATGTTATCATTTTTGTACATCCATATTAATTCAGATTAAACAGTTTTTAAAGCTTTTAATCACTAGCTCTGAAGGTATATTTTCCGATGCAGTCAATATCCATTGACAAACCAAGGAGAGAGAGATCTTTTAATTCTACTAGTGAGTGAAAATGAATAAATGAGCATTGTTTTCCATCCAAGAAGAATAACATTCTTTTAATCCGCCTTTAATAGGCTTATTATTATAACAACTAAAGTTGAAGGAGAAAGATTAATTCTACTGGAATAACTGTTAATTCAGAATTATTTTTCGATAATGAATTTTTCATTTTTTCAATTAAATTTCCCCGAAAGCTATCAAGGCGAGCATAAATTTTACCTTTCGCAAGCTTTTGCATCTACGAAACCACACCAGTTTCAACCATTCATTCATTAAATGAATATCCATTAACAATTTTTCTTTGCATCGAACAATTATCCCCTTTACACCTGTCTTTTTAAAAGATTTTATTAATGATCTATTACTAGAGGCTCTCGATCAGTAATTTTACAATCCACCTAGCTATCTAATTACATACATTACGACCGGACTGCAGAAGTGCTAGAAATACTATCCTCAACTGATTTATAGGAAGAATATTCTTAGTTAAACATCTTTTTATATAATTTTTCTCAGATTTGTTAGGTACGTATGAAATTTACTTTCCTAAAGCAAACGTGAATCCACAATGATATCCAAACATTTTGGGCTTTTCTAATGCTCCAGAGAAACACAATCTCATACTAATAAAAAAAACTACCAATTCATTCATTTGTAATGAATTGGGCACTTAGTTTAGGTAATTTCGTAGTAAATTTTATAAAGATGAACTAATTATTCTCTTATTAAAAAAATTATGCATCTGATAGAATTTTCTACATTAGGCCATTATTAAAATTTAGAGTGATGTTACAGCTTTGCTCTAAGATAAATAATGTTCCTACATACTTCTATACTATATTTCTTGAGGGGAGAAAAAATAAATTCATAATTAAAGTAAAGGAAAAGATAGTAGACAAGGATAATTGAATAGTACAACAGAGAATACAGCAATATTAAAAATAAATTGCGTGATGAATAGAAATAATCCGTGACGACACATTGTCACAATTATTTTTTTACAATTGTATAATTAATTTTATGCGTTACAACAGGAACAACCAACGGTCCAATAATGGCAAAAAAATCACGAAAAGTAACATTTAAAATAAAAAGATTAATCAGTTTTTTTTTGTAAAATCTTACTTAGCTTATATCATTTTAATTTAATTTTATTAGTCATGGGCCGTTGGTATTGATATATAATTTATTTAAATAATAGTTTCCACTTATCAACAATCTTTAATAGTATGTTGGAGCGCATTCGGATTAGCACTCGAATCAAAAAACTACAGCTATGAAATTCTGTAACTTAAAATCAAAACTTCACAAATCAATTGGTAATATAAAATTTAATAAAAAATGTTTATATTATAAAATAATGCTTAAATACATCAAAATTAAAAATAAAACAAAATCTGCTATTACTACTAAAAAGAAATGTGCAATATAATGGTTAAAGAATGAAATTCTTTACATTATGTAAAAAAAAAAAAAAAAACTTAAATACACAACTATATATTTTACACGCGGATTTGATCTTTGAGTTGGGTTATGCGATTTTTTGTGAATTGTATAATATAATTGATTTGTAATGTTAACAAATTAATGAATACTAAATATGCTAATATAAGAAATTTAATAGATTGTTGGGTGAAAATATAAAATGTAATAATATAATTCACGATAATGCAGTTAATCAGGAACATAAGTTGGATCAGACGTAATCAACATCACTAATATTGAATTTAATGATAAGGAAACCAACATTATTAAACACGCATATAAATTTAATCTGCCAATTTTAAATAAAAATAAAATTATTAAAAACAAGCACCATCATAGACGTGAAAATAATATATATAAAATTGATAATCAAAATAAATTAAGAAAATAGTTCGTTAATGACATTGATAATATTAAATATAATAATAATTTTAATCACTATGATAAACATGTAACTTAAAATTATATAAATATAAAAAGTAAATTAAATGAAAATTACTGTCAAATCTGATAATACTAATTCCCCTGGAATAATTAACAATAATTTATACAATGAAAAAATTAACAAATTTATACAAGATATAAATTCAAGGAAATTAAGGATCCTACGAACAAAATTAAAAAAGATATAAATTCCAACATTAAAAAATGTAAACATATTTTCAGGGATGAATACTTAGAAGAGAATTTCAAGTAACTAATACAAAAGGCCTATATTAAAAACACTACCAAAAACACCTAAACCTGATATGCCTATGAGACCGTTAGTAAATTGTATTAATTCACCTATATACATATTAAGCAAATTTCTATCTTACCTTAAAAACATAAATTAAAGTCGACAATAAATGTAATCTAAAAAATGGATACGAATTGTTAGAAATAATTAATAATATAAATATAAATAAAACAACAAAACTCATTACATTAGACATAAATGACATGTATACTAATATTAATACTAATGAAACCATTAATATAATTAATATTTTAATTAAATTAAAAATAGACAGTAATATTATGCACGAATTAATAAAACTATTAAATTTGTATTAAATACAATTATTTCGAATTTAACAATAAGCATTACCAGCAAGAGAAAGGTCTCATTACGAGATCACCACTTTCTGCTATTTTAGCTAACATTTTCGTGAATGAATTAGAAAACAATAATTTACATCATATATTTAATAAACAGAAAATTTTAATAAGTAACAGATATGTGGATGACATATTGATAATATATGATCAATAATTTAAAGATGAAGATATATTCGAAGAAATGAACTCCCTAAATAACATTAAATTCAAATTAGTTCAAGAAAATAACAATGGCCTTCCTTTTTTGGATATAAAAATTATAATAATAATAAACTTGATATCGATATATATAGAATACCCACTAAACAGGACGCCATAATTCATTATAATTCGTTTCACCCTTGGAATCAAAAAATCTCGACGTTTAATTCATTAATATAAAGAACTTTCTTTCTTTTTCCTGTTTTGCCTCCGGGAATTACCGTTCAAGTATTGCTTTAGAAGATGATATGTACGAGTGTAAATCAAGTGTAGTCTTGTACAGTCTCAGTTCGACCATTTCTGAGATGTATGGTTAATTGAAACCCAACCCCACCAAAGAACACCGGTATCCACGATCTAGTATTCAAATCCGTATAAAAGTAACTACATTTACTAGGACTATATTTAAAACATAACAATATAAAATTAAACGTTGAATTAAATATCAAACATATAATTATTACTAATGGATACAATGAAAACCTAATAAATAAATTATATACTAAAATAAAAAAATTAAGTTTATGTAAAACATAATATAAAACTAACAAACAATAATAATGGATACAAATATGGTAAAACTGAATACAATATAAATTACAAAAGATTCAATAAAACATTTAAATGTTTTGAATTAAAAACTGCATATACAACGAATAATAAAATAATTATACAAATAACAAAGATCCTACTAGAATAATAAAACATAACAATAAATTTAATTTAGATAAACAGGGATTATATAGTTTAAAATGCACAAATTGCGATCTGGAATATATCGGGATAGCAAACCAATCTTTTTCGATTAGAATTAATGAACACGTTAATTGTATAAATAAGGGAAATAAAGAACGATCAAATTTTGATAGACATATCTTAGAAAATAATCATAATTACAACCCAGATAATTTTATTAATATTCTTAAATATTACACTAACCTTCATAAAACAAATATAGAAAAATATTATATATACTTATAAAAATTTGATAAATGAGCAAACTAAATTTGAAAATTATGTATTATTCAAACAAATATTAAACAATAATTTTGATTTTTAGGTTGGTTATACTGCTTCATACTAATGAACATAACAATTGAGACATGACGGATAACGTTGACATTATTTTATCTTTTGACTATCAATTGTTATACAGGATTATCATAAAAGAATGGTGCGGTTTTGAACATGGTTTAAATTAAAACAGAATTACTTACAGTTTTTTTTTTTTTTTTGTCTTCAGTCATTTGACTGGTTTGATGCAGCTCTTCAAGATTCCCTATCTAGTGCTAGTCGTTTCATTTCAGTATACCCTCTACATCCTACATCCCCAACAATTTGTTTTACATACTCCAAACGTGGCCTGCCTACACAATTTTTCCCTTCTACCTGTCCTTCCAATATTAAAGCGACTATTCCAGGATGCCTTAGTATGTGGCCTATAAGTCTGTCTCTTCTTTTAACTATATTTTTCCAAATGCTTCTTTCTTCATCTATTTGCCGCAATACCTCTTCATTTGTCACTTTATCCACCCATCTGATTTTTAACATTCTCCTATAGCACCACATTTCAAAAGCTTGTAATCTTTTCTTGTCAGATACTCCGATTGTCCAAGTTTCACTTCCATATAAAGCGACACTCCAAACATACACTTACAAAAATCTTTTCCTGAGATTTAAATTAATTTTTGATGTAAACAAATTATATTTCTTACTGAAGGCTCGTTTAGCTTGTGCTATTCGGCATTTTATATCGCTCCTGCTTCGTCCATCTTTAGTAATTTTACTTCCCAAATAACAAAATTCTTCTACCTCCATAATCTTTTCTCCTCCTATTTTCACATTCAGTGGTCCATCTTTGTTATTTCTACTACATTTCATTACTTTTGTTTTGTTCTTGTTTATTTTCATGCGATAGTTCTTGCGTAGGACTTCATCTATGCCGTTCATTGTTTCTTCTAAATCATAAACATAAAAATAAAAAACATAAACTTACAGTTTATGTTTTTTATTTTTCAAATTTGTCGTCTCAAACATGTTTTTACATAATTAATAAATTTCAATATGTGCGCCCTTAGTCGCTCGACAAATGTCCAAACGATACTCAACTTCTCTCCAAACATTAGTTAACATTTCTTCGTTAATCGGTGTCATTGCTTCATTAATCCTGTTTTTTAAATGGTTTAGGTCGCGAATTTTTTGTGTATAAACAACGCTTTTGATGTACCGCCAGAAGAAAAAATCGCAAGGTGTCAGGTCTGGACTCCTTGGAGGCCAAAGTATGGGTCCTTGCCGGCATATCCATCGATGTCCAAATTTTTCGTTCAAAGCGTCCGTGACCAATGCATTGAAGTGCGGGGCAGCACCATCTTGATTGAAATGACGTTTATGAATGTTTTCGAGTTCATCCAGCTGAGGAAAGCAATAATCGGTTAACATGTCGAGATACACAACTCCATTAATTGTTTTTTCAGCAAAGAAGAAACGCCCTATTACACGATTTTTCATCACACCACACCAAACATTAACTTTAGGCGAATCGCGTTGTTTTTCAATAATTGCGTGTGGGTTTTCAGAGCCCCATATTCGTGAATTGTGTCTGTTAACACATCCATTTACATGGAATGTAGCTTCGTCTGTAAAAATTATATCATCTAAAAATGATTCGTTTTCACTTATTCTGTCCGACATTTCAACAGCGAAATTGTAACGTTTTACACCATTATCGGGTTTCAATTCCTGCAGTATCTGGATTTTATAAGCGTGTAATTTCAGTTTTTTATGTAAAACTTTGTGAACTGTTGATTTTGGAATGCCTAATTTGACGCTTCGACGGGGGATGGACTTCCCAGGACTAATTGCCGATTGCCTAATTAGTTCAACTGTTTCGTCTGGTACACTTGGTCTGCCGGTTGATTTCTGTTTCTTAACTGATCCAACGTGTTATGTTATTTTTGTGTGGTGGATCTCTTCCGAATTCACGTCGAAATTAATTCAGCCATCAATAAAACACACTTTGCTTTGTCATTATCCGACAACATAGTAACTCACTAAACTCACCGCAACAACAATACAAGAACTGACGTTGTGGTTACAACTACTGATAAACAAACTTTTGGGTTGGAGGCTTTCAGGGATACCAATATAACATCTAGAAATTTCCCTACAATCTTCCTATGAATTACTGAAACCGCACCATTCTTTTATGATAACTCTGTATTTATAATTTTTGTTTTTAAAATTCAAGTTAGTATAATTAATGATATGTGAAGTAAATAATTATATTATAACACGTCAATGTTCCTGAGAATGAATTCCTAATCTGAAAGTTCTAGAACATAGTATTAAAGATTATTGGTAAGTGGAAACTATTATATAAGTAAATTATATCATTTTGTATACGTACTTTACACGTTAACATAAATATATATGTCTATTAAAATTTAATTTTTTCAGTCACGACTCCATTTTATTTAACAAACAGAACAACGATTTTTATTTATAGAAATGCTTATATTAAATAAACATTATTTAGATATAATACATTAATTATTATGTTTTTTGTTGCTATAAAATAAATACACAGAACAAAGTAATCGCGCTATTATTTAATTACTCTACAGAGAAAATACAAGGAAATGATTCTGCATCAAATAAGTTACAATCAACGTTACTGTATCAAAAACAATCATAATTAATCTCTTTACTGTAGCAAAAGTATATAGTTCAAATATGCAACTGTTTATAATTAATTACTTAATGAATCATTTAATTGAGATTTTTCATTATTTTATTTTATTTTTTCTGTATTTTCAAGTAACGTAATGAATTTTAGTATAATTAATTGTAATTTTTTAATTTAAGTACTTAATTAATTAAGGTAAAAGTTTAAAAATCATTAAACTCGTTCTGTTTCCGTATTTCGCCATTCTCTAACGACAGCAAAAGCACTAACTAAATAATCATTTTATTGCATTTTAAATGAATTTAATTTTTATTAAAATTTAATTAATTTATTATTATTTTAATTATTTAAAAGATAAATTTGTTTGAATATTTTATTAATAATACCTTTGCTCTCTTTTATTGTTTTTAATTAATAGTATATTGTAAAACTTAATTAAATTATAACAGTAATTTTTTACTTCTTTTATGAAAAAACTTAATGGTTCATTAAATTACTTTATTCATAAAAATTAATAATAAAAATTTAATGAATCGAAGTTTTTATCTTTTATTTCCTCAAATGTTTGCTACAGAAGTAAATGTTCATGTTTCTACCGACGTTCTCCTTTAAAATTAAAAAACCCTCGAATTAATCTGAATTATTATTTTTACAAATTTATTTAAAAAAAACTATAAGGAAAGTTGTAGAATTAAATTTATCCAGATAAACTTCGTTATTTGATGAGCATTATGGCTTAATCATAGAATTTATGTTTACTGTTTCATTTTTCGAGTTTCATATTTTGAATTGTTGGCTATATCAGTTGGTGTAAGATTTTGTTACGTTATAAAGCAGACGAACCGATCTTCTAGTACTGATAAGTGACGTTTTTATTTAATATTACAGAGTTCAGTGAAGAGCCCGCGCGCGAAAAATATCTCTCCGTAATCCTTCCGTCATCGTATCAGATTCATTGAAACAAGTAGTAACTTACGTTGTTGAGTGAATTCATACGACTTAATATGAATATCGATATTGAATTGTTAATTTTAAAGGTAGATTATGTATGTGGCCCTATTTTGAGGGATCCATCTCGAAATATGATAAAAATATTATTTAATACTTAAATAACAGCTATATTAATACGTGTAATAAAAATGTTTTTTACTATAATGTGTGCATGACTTTTCGTTGGAGTTATAGATTACCTTGTTCAAATCACAAATACTATGTCTGGATTCCAGCTTTTGTATATATCCAGAAAAGGATTTAATCGACATGCGAAAATAATTTTTAAAAAAATTGTTACTACGAAGAATTGGATACTAACTTGCGTGAAGACGTGAATCAATTATTAATTTATGAAAGCATCCTTCAAAGTAAACGATGTACACAATACGTTTTCTCATTTTTTTAAGTATTACACATCTAATCCTTTTAATCTTTATCTATTTCCCACAACAAACTTATAAATTTCCGATGCATAGTGTAATCTCAAATGCCTCCTGCAGAGAGCTGATCATTCACTTGACTATGTAACGGGCCTAAGAAATTGTTTTATAGTTTTTACAAATTAAATTAAAAAAAAAAAAATTCATTTGGTATTTAATTTATCAAAATAGGGTTGCAAGATATCAGAGATATAATTAAATATTTTGATGTTTCACAATTTTCGTAGTGAGTGACGTAATATTAAGGTAGAAAGCGTAACAATATTCTGTACAAAGCTTAGCAAAAAGTTAAGTTTCATCTATAACTTTTAACAATTATTTTTTCACACTAGCTTTTCGATTTATAGAGAATTAAACCAGTTTTCTTACAAATTATAATACTGGGCCAAAGTCTAGTATTATAAATACAACAATTGCTAAAGGTTTAATTGAAAAGATGTAACACTGAATAGACTTTTTTTTGAACATATTTATTAAAATTTAACAGTTCGTTTTCTATATATATATATATATATATATATATATATATATATATATATATATATATATATAAGTTATGTTACAGTAAAATCCTGACGCTGCTTCATATCACTAAATACAAAAATAAATCCGCCGGCCTCCGTGGCGCGAGTGGTAGCGTCTCGGCCTTTCATCCAGAGGTCCCGGGTTCGAATCCCGGTCAGACATGGCATTTTCACATGCGCTACAAATCATTCATCTCATCCTCTGAAGCAATACCTAACAGTTGTCCCGGAGGTTAAAAAAAAAAAAAAAATACTAAGAAATCCACCGTATAATAGAATGCAATGTAGCTGTATCCTTTGTCAACTGTAAAGGCGAATTAGTCAGTTTTTGTACAAGACTCGTTCTATATTAAAGTCTATCTTTACTACTCGTTCGATGTACAACATCGTCCTGTTTAATTCATCATTAGCATGTACGCAAAATGATGTAAAACTATTTATATGTATATTAAATAATTAGCAATTAATTATTAACAGTGAAATGGATATTAGTGTATAAATTGTAATAAAAACAATTTATTTGTGGGAATTATAATAAAGTTCATTTTTTAAAAACAGAACTCGTTTAGTCATTGTTAAGTAAACGGACCGATTTGGATGGTTCATAACTTCCTTGTACAAGGTAAAGGAAACATCTTTAACCGCGAAAAATTTCGGTTTTCAGATTTCAGCGGAAATATCTATGTTAACAATCCCTGAATCCATTTTCATTAGTTTCGATATGACATCTGTACGTACGTACACACTCGCATAACTTAATACCTATCTACGTATGTACATAAATACGTATGTCAATATACGTATACAATAAACATATGTATGTACATACAAGTCAATATGTAAGTATGGGTCTCGCATAACTCAAAAACGATTAACCGTAGGATGTTGAAATTTTGGATTTAGTGCTGTTGTAACATCTAGTTGTGTACCTCTCTCTTTTGATTACAATCGTCTGAACCAAAAGTGTCCAACTAAGCCCAAAATCCAAAACAAATTTTGGATTTTGGACTTTTTCTTAACTTCAGTAATAAACCTTCATTCAGAGACTTTCAACGATATTCGAAAGTGGTACTTATTTTCATTGGTTCCACAGTTACAGCCAAATGAAATTTTAATTAATGAAATATTTGGATCTATAAGGCGAAGGCACATCGGTTCGAATAAAACTTCATCTCAATTTTTATTTTTTTAATTATCTTTTTTAACACTTTTTTTAAATTAAATATATTGATTTATTAATAATTATTAACCTGTGATTGTAAAAAAAAATTACAATAAATAATTATTCAGTAATAACAATAAAAGGTAAATATGAAAAAAAAATCAGACGTTATTAGTGAAATAAAATTTTATGTACTTTTAAAAATGTGATTATGTAATTTAATAGGCATTATTATACATGTGTTTATGTAATAGAGATGATGAAATTTCTGATTATTAAATATTAATTGAAAATTATAATTTAGAATCGTATTATTTTTGGATTTTCTTAGCAAATTCTTATAAAAATTTTTATATTTGTTTAAAAAAAAATCATTTTATTTAATTATTTGACAGAAAACAAAATATATTTTTAAGTTTTATTCAAATTTAAAGTGATTGTGGAAAATTTTTTTCACTTGTGGGTAATATGCACAAAATATCTGGTGTGAATTTCAGATTTCTGGTATTTGGTATAAATAATAATTAATCTATTTCATTTAGTGAACTCCTGTATACAGGAGCCAAATATTAATTTTGACCTTACGGTGTAGAATAATCAGTTTTTAATATTGGATTATTTGGTAAACAGTTTATTTAAAGAACAATCAAGGGAATTTTAGTCTAACTTAATATTTCAGGTAAGATTGTTGAATTAATAATTGTATAAATATTTGATGTTAATAAAAACGAATATTTTAGCAATTTTGTAACTGACCATTTTTATTAAAAAATTGGAGGATCGTATTCACCTTCAAATGAAATAAGTTTAAATGAAGTGCATAAAAATATGTGTGTAGTTTAATAGACGTAAAAGGAGGTCATATGGTATCAACATCAGATTTTTTAAATTTAGTTTTGAAAACTATGTCCTTCCCTGAGCCTATGTAAGGGGGGTACTTACGCTTTTTCTGATGTCCCCAAAAACGCATAATTTGATGAATACTAACGGAAACTAAGAGTTACGTTATTATGATTTATATATCGTTGAATACGGAAGGGATGTTTCTTCCTAACAATTTGTTAACCGGTTGGATGATACATGAATGGTGAGGGATGGCAGCAGAAATGATCATCATTAGCGACATCGGTAAACAGTACCTCTTTCTGTAGTTTAATGAAAACGCTATCAGTGAATAATAGAGTCATTTTTCTGTGATTTAAATAATGAAAATTTAAGAGACCTATTTTTGTGAGAGTAGAACTGAAAATTTTAAATGTATCAAAAACTTCTGAGCAAAATATTATCGCGTTTGGTCAAGTGGTTTAAGATAAGTGACCGACGGAAATGGCCACATATCTTAAAAGATTATAGATTACATACAGGGCCCAGATGAAGGCCGTATCAGAGACCTCACCATCGCACCAAATCGATTAGTGGAGCACTGACCTCAGAAAGAAGTTTCGTGATCCATGATCTATTGGTTCTGAGTGAAACCTTGTTAAAGGATGAAAACCGGATGTATCTATTCTGTTTCAAGCATGAGGGTAAACCTTGTTAAAGGATGAAAACCGGATGTATCTATTCTGTTTCAAGCATGAGGGTATGAAATCCAGTTGACTAAGGATTTATGAAAAGAATGGGACGATTATTATACAACTCATGACAAAGATCGACGCGGGAAAAAAAATTGTATCAGAACAGAGATTTGGGTGTTGATTAAGTGGTTGTATATTCTGGTTACAAGAAGTATCTTTTCATCGCGTTTTATATAAATCCGAGAACACCGCTCCAGATGATATAATTTTACTCTTCTACTACCGCACTGTGTATAGTCCAAACACCCAATCCATATCATTCCCAGGAATATCATGAATTACAATACTCGTGGACTTTTACAACATAGATTTGATAGTTAACGAAAACTGTTAGTTTCTAAACTCATGAAAAATCATTCAAATTATTTAAAGAAATAACCAATCTCGGCGGATTTTATATAGATTCATTTTTTGTGAGACATTTAAGAAGACTGATTCACTTGTCACATCTCATACTTCTACCATCATCCATTGCTCACCCCTCTAAAAATTCATCCCTGCTAGATCTATAGAAATTACACCTTAACATTACGTAATAAAAAAGGTATAATCTATAATACTAATAGCTTTTATTTAATCTGTGGCCCAGATGTAGTTCTTCCTTGGAATGCAGAGATACAGCGTAAAGAAACTACTATCAAGCTTACGCTAAAAATTTCTGAAATGCTAAAATTATATATGTTATCTTGTTTATACACATACATGTTTTTTCATTATTTTTACCAGTAGAACATGTCCTGAAAGTTTCTCCGTGGGAGATTCTGTATATATATATAAATGTTTACATAATTTATTGTTGTGAAGGTCTTAACCCATTTTTGGATAAAAAGATCCCTTCCATTAAAAAATTACATGCTTTTTTCTTTATTTTCTTCAATAATAATAATAATAATAAAGACTTATTACTTTTTTATCATAGCGGATATAATTTTGTAAAAATAAAAAAAAAGGCTCACTTTTATCAATGGTTTATTTTTAAAGTGTTCTTATTTACAATTAACGTTATTTTTTTAAATTTCTTTATTAAATATTAATATACAGATGTAGATTTGGGTACTTTATTTTAATAATTAAACTTTTAAAAGAAAAGTAAAGGAATATAAAACTACAAAGCAGTTTTCCTGAGATAATTTCCTTTTATACTTTATTATAAATTAAAATTTTTAACATAATTTGTCGTTATTGCATACTTTTAATATAATTTGATTTAATTTACTTTTATATTTTATTGTTTTTTTTACCCCTTTCTGTTGCATTTTCTGATATTAATAACGCGAGTCTCAGTCATTCAGATGTCTTTTTACAGATTTTTTAAAAATGTTTAGGTTAAGTAGAAAGCAAGAGATCTTACGAAGATTTTTAATATAATGATAAGATGTCTTTATTCGAAATAGTACGTGTTAGTCTCGCATAATCGTAATAGTTGTAAACAGCCAAGATATGAGTCAGAAATTAGTCTTGAATATTTTATGTATTTTCCAATAATACAAGAATCATATTACATGCAAACTAAAACAAAGAATGAAGTGTTTTCCCGACATATCGATTTCTTCATTGAACTGAATACATTGCTGTTCATCAACATGCCAAGCCCAACAAAACTTAGGCAAAATTCATCCTTATAAATAATACCTTCAGTCTGTTCTTGTATAGTGAAAATCATCGCAATCATAGAAATAAATTCTTAATATTTCTTGTTTATTAGCGTAATAATTCACTTGATAATAGAGGTAAAACATCGAGGATAGTGTTATTTAACTCCTCAACAATATTTCTAAGCCTAAGTAATTTTATTTATTATTTACTGAAAAAAATAAAAATAAAATGAGTGGACAAAACCTTTTGACTATATTTTAACCTAGCTCTATTTTAAGGCCGCGTTTAACGGACAAAAAGGAATGTTAAAAAAAAATTGCCTAATAACTAATAAATATTCTCTTCTCGTCCAGTTTGAGTATTATAGGTACAGCAGTTTTCCACTTATCGGCAGTCTTTATTCTTTTAAAAGTTATTTCAATCAAGAAATAATAGTATTTTATTATTTATAAGGGAACTTCCTTATAACGGTAAAAAAATAACAAACTTTTCTTCATATATTATTATTTATTGACATTTTAAGGTGAGAAAGCATCCGTAACAGAAACAGTTATTATTATTAAAAAAAAAAAAAAAAAAATACTCAATAGCCGAAAAATTGTTAGTTCTAAAAGATCCAAATTTAACCATGATAAGTACAAATAGGACGGTTTTTTACATTTTGTGTTTCAGACAACTATGACTTCGAATTTTTAAAATTAATTTTTGAAAGAGGTTTTAGTGATTAAATAAAATTGCATTATTTAACGTGAATTATAAATATTATTATAAAATAATTAATATGAATAATATGAAATTTTTTTAATTTTTGTTTTGATGTTTAATTATTAAGTTTTATAAAGATCAATTAAGATTCAAATAAAGCGCTAGAGTCACATAAAGTTTATTTTTTTTATTTTGATACGTTCCTTATTAGGCAATTATATAAATTCCCTAGGCTTTACATTTGGTTGGATACTGCCGACCTATAATACAGATAAATTCAGTTTTTTAATATGTAGATTACATTGGAAAAATATATTGAAACATTTAATGAAGGTGATTTAATAATGTTAAATTTTTAGACTAATTTTTTTTTAAATGAAATCAAATTAAATAACAAATTTTTTTGTTATTTGTTATTAAATAACAAATAACAAATTAACCAAGTTAATAATTAATTTCCATTAATTATGTCGAAACGAGAAATGAAGAGGGAAGGGAATTTGAAGATAATAACTTTAACGTAGTTTAATTGAATATGTTAATCACAAATAGACGACTAAATTGTAGCTTGTAAATTTTACTGGACAATTTAATTATTTGGAGTGGGTGAAAGAGAAGAGGGAGTTAAATTGTTATTGTTGTGAAGGGGTGGGGAGTTTACAGAAGCTTGAGATAAGCCAAGGGCCGCAGGGCAATTAACTAACTGGTTAAATGGTACATTAACTGAAGAAGACTGGCTATTTTAGCTAGTTGTGGTGGGAGTGAAATTAGGGCTTCCAAAGCACTTTAAACTGCATACCACTCAGTTTGGTAATTTATGTTAAAACACAGCAACCTGCTGAGATTGTAGCTCATTACATTTACTATATATCATTACAGTTATTCGTACAACTTAAAATATCAGTTGAATAATTTAGTTAAATCCTACTTTCCTTTAAAATAAGTGAATAAAACCCGAATCAAGGTGACAAAGATTATACCTTCATTCTTCATTAAATTAAATTATTTAATTAAATTAATTTGAAACTAAATAGTTATAAAACGACTCGCTTTTGGAAGCAAAATACAACAAAAAATATACATCATGCAACAATCTAATATAATAAAAAAAAAAACAAAAAAAAAACTACCACAGTTCTGCGCAAGAAGACCAACTTTTAGTTTCCGACGCCCTCAATATTTCGCAATCAGAAAAGCACTGATTTTCAGAGTACAAAGCATTACATAGGTCGATTAACGAGTTGGCTCTAAACACAAGTATGAAGTTTATACTCTAACCTCTGTAACTCACTACATAAGCGCATATGAAAAATACAGCAATAAAATTCATCACAACCTGAAACTGAGGTTGTTTATTGTCGACCTTAAATTGGGAGTACTCAAGAATGAACAATCTTCACAAAATTTTCGCATGAAAAACTTCGGTTAAACTCCTACAGCATGTCTAAATTTCAATAAAATTAATCTAGTAGTTTTGGAGATTTTCGGGGCACAAAAATGTTTAAATGAATGACATTTTCGTAATCTTCATACCTCAAAACATAAAGAGAATTCATTTACACCCTTCAATCCCACCGTGTAACAGAAAATAATACCTCAAATCAAGGTTATGTTGTCTGTTGACTTTAAATTTAGCGTAACTCAACCAATCTTCATGAAATTTTCGCATGCACAACTTCAAATAAACTGTTATAGCATAGCTAAATTTGAATGAAATTGATATAGTAGTTTAGAATACTTTCGAGTGCAAATTTTACACGTAGACCATGTAAATATAAGGAAATTAACATTTTAATTAAATGATATTCGTACTCCTCACACCTGAAAATTTAAAGAAAATTCAATTTCATCCCCCAATCTTGCCGTGTGACCCGAAGCAAAACCGTAATTTTCTTCGAAAAGTCAGTAAAAATAGGAATATACAAATCAAATTGCAGTATTGCACTAAATATTAGATCCGACAGACTGGACAATCATTCACACACACATATATGTAAGAAATATATAAAGAAAAAAAGAAAAGAGAATAAAAGTTTGTTTATCACCTCACAGAAACAGTACAACCTCTTTAATCATAAAATGAACATTTTTCTCATTTTACATAAAACTAAGATCTCAATACTTTAACAGTTCAGTAAATATGTTACCGAGAAAAACCAAAATTACAGAATGTCAGCATTTTCCGGCGAATGTCGACACTTACCAAATACGTCGGTAAAAGACTCAAATTTTATTTGCCTATATTATTATACATTTGGATCTTCACCGGCATATGTCGACAAACACAGATAATCTCTGTTAGGTGTCGAAATGATAACTAGAAATTATAAAAAGTCACCAAATATCAATCTTAAATGTAAGTTAAGAGAAACCCTCGTAAAAAAAATTAAATTAAATTTAAGCTAAACATAAAGTACACTCGCTTCGCTCACCAACCTCGTCTAATTAACGTTAAATATACAAATTATGTACGTTAATCTCCAACATTGCAGGCGATTAATCAAATTCACCTCAAAAAAATTTAATCAGATTTTCAACATTTTATAAATTGAAAGGACCAATCAAGATATATAGAATATGTTAACAGGATGAACCATAATGATGCAAATAAATGGTGAAATTTTCAATTTTCTTATAAAAATATTTTTATTCACCATCAGCGCATGCTGAATGTCGACATATACCAACAAAGGTCTGAATAAACAAATATTTCGATCTTTTACCGACGTATTGGTATGTGTCGATATCCAACGGAGAATGTAGACATTTGCCAGATATCGGTCTTTTACGATGTCATATATAGCCATCACCGTTGTGGCTTCACCCCTTCTATATGGTTAGTCGTGTTTCCCACCGCGATCAATTTTTATTTTATGTTTTTCAGTCAATTAACCGGAAGCAGATGCAGCAGTCACGTCGCACATACAGTAACAGCGGTAGTGACTGTGTTGGTTGAGCCGCCGCACCCCTTAAAATATCGAAATTAAAAAAATCCGAAAATAGTTCCTAAATATTTGTTTGAAGAGTATTTGCAAATCTAAATATACTGAATATCGCGTTTTCTATAGTCAGAAGTGGGGAAAATCTAGAATCGTTCAAAACCTGGTCAAAATCGTTCAGTGATCGTCATATGTTTAAAATTATGTCGACTTAATGTCCTGTCATTATGAATGTCTCCACCGTTACATTACATCCACCGTTATATTTTATTACGTTACATAAAAAAATTTACATGATGAAAAAGTTTTAGTTTTATTAAGATTATAACATACATTTTATAAGTTCCTGATGATGGAATTTTATTCTGAAAGCGCTTGAACATATATACGAAATAATTATTGGTAAATGGGTTTTTTAAATTTTTAATTATATAATCATACCAACGAGCCATTGTTGATAAAATTATTTTTTGTTATACCTTTTGATGTCGGAATATTTATTGTTATTTTCCTTTTTTTCTATTATAATTTTTATAAAATCTTTGTAATGATTATTATTTTGTAATTATTTTTTTAGTTTGTCATGGTGTTTTTGGGTTTATCATTATTAGTATTTTTAATTAGTAAGTCTAGAAGAAATAAATTTGGACAGTTTATCATTAAATTTAAATGTTAAAATTTGTTTTTGTTTTTTCCTTTGATGATTTTTTGCATTTTAAATAATTGTTTTGTTTATATGTTTTTTTTCATCATTGTTTACCCTGCCCTCCAGAGGCGGACCCGCAGTTAAAGATAACTACAGCCTCGGTAGAATTCAAGATCCCACCCAGGTAGTCAGGACCCGGCCTTTTGATTATTCACCATGCCTCAAACGAGGGGACCCCGAAGGGATTCCCCCATCGGGACACCGGTCTTTACGCCTTGTCTCTAGTGAGGAACCCCTAGAGGGATCCCCCCCTGGGGCTACAGTCTGATTTACCCTCCCATGGCTCCACCAGGAGTCCCCGTAAATTCATTGGTGATGAGACGTCGGAGCGTCCCATCGCTCCTGGGTGAAGGTATCCTGCGTCGGAGCCACCATAATTCTACTCTTCACAGCGAGCACATCTCACTTCCGGTGTACGTTTTCGCGACCTCGCCCCCCCCCCCCCCAAAGTGGTGACCAAAGATTTTGCAGGAAGTATACCAGGCTTCCTTCTGAAAATTCCTCTTGACATGTCCAACCTTCCCCCAGTTAAAAAATTGGCCGGTCCTGTCAGGACCATTACACAGCTTTGCCCGGTACCCCTTATTCTAAAAACGGAAGAATCGCTATTCCAGCGACGTCGGATTACTCTGCAGGCCACCCATCCAATCCGCACCCGGCCGTCGTACAGAAATCTATGATGGGTGACTGATGAGCTAGCGTCACTGTCTGAGGGACCCCGTAGGCAGGTCTCATTGAAAGCACATCAATCGTAACAGTCACCGGTAACACGACAAAGATTTCTCATGAACATTTCTTTTGTGGTTAGGACATGCACATCCATAATAAGGTGATGGACTCGCCTACCTCACCTTCGTAACACCATCTACCTTCTCTGCAATCTTCCTACGAAGCCGCTCAGCATCGTCCGTCTCGGCCCGTACTCGAAGGAGAAGATCTTCCCACTGACCCTGACGGGCCGAAAGGACACCAGACTCGCCCGGCGATACGTTGTCCTTCATTGTTCGCAGGAGGTACGCATAGAAACTCCCCGTCGCTTTCACTACATCGGTCGCTGTAGGCGGCCCCACCGGCCTCTTCTCTGGACGACGATTCTTCAGCGCCTGTTCACTCAATTCCCTGTCGTCAAGAACACCTGAAATTTACAGTCACTCCTACTGCCAAAGTATTCCACTAACCTGCGTAAGTAGCTACCGAGTCCAGTAGGCCCGCAAAAACACCCGACTATCCGTTCTCACCACATCAGGGATGGCCTTCATAAGGCTTTGAACGATCCTGTCCTCCCCCTTGCCAAAGTCAACGACAATGACGTAAGTGGTTCGCTCAAATTCAACCGCATCACCAGGTAAAACAGTGGTGTTTGACCTATCGACACCAGTCCACTAATCTCTTGTAGACCACCTTCATTAACCAGTCTCCCAACCTAAGGTATCTGAAGAAGGGCTGGAGAATGTTGAGGGTGTCCAACACCCACAGCTAAGTCCAATAGTCACGCATAAGAAGCCTCATCAATTTCCCCAGGATCTGTCGTCAGTATAGAAGAACAAAATGTATTTTTCGGCCAACTCCGTTGAACCAGTCCAAAATGAACCTCATCAGAGACCCCTTCCTCAAGAGCTTGAAGTAAGTCACCCAGATCATGTCCTCCATCAGGTATCTGAGTCAGACCCTCACCCGGGGTCTGAGTGGCCACCTCTTGAAGCAACACAGCCCGCTCAGTCTCATTTGCGTCTGTGTAGCTTCCTTCATTGTTCATACGGTTAGTTTATTTATATTTTTTTTTATGTTTTTACTTTTTGGATTTATTCCTTATGTTTTTATAATAATGTTATGTAATATTTCTTGTTTGAGAATTTTAATTTGTATTGTTGCTTTTATTTGTGTTTTTTTAAATATTTTTCTTGGATTTTATTGTTATCGATTCATTTTTTATTATTATTATTTTATTTTTTTAAGTGTAGATTAATTTCTATATTTATATTTCAATTTGGTTGAGGTTATCAACCTGAACGAATAAGAGCTGAATTTTTTTTTTTAATTTTTGATTTCTTACATTTTTTAATAAAAATTTTTTAATTATTGATTTTTTGGTTATTTTAATTACTTATTTTTTGCTTCGTTTTAGTTTTTAATTAAATTTCCATTATTTTGGTTTCATTTATGATTACCAAGGGCTCATGGTGAATCTTCAATTCTGGTTTTACAGTTTTAACTGGTATTGTACTTAAACTTGGTGAATACGGTTTAATTTGTTGCTTGGGTTATATTTATTTTATTAATATAACTAAGGTTATTTTTTATTGGTATTTGTTTACTTGGTTGTTTTTATATTAAAATATTTTGTTTAATTCAAAGAAATTTAAAAAATTTGATAGCCTCTTTATTCGGTTGTCACATAAGTTTAGTTATATGTGGGTTATTTATTATAAAAAATTAGGAGGATTAGTTGTGGCTATTTCTTTTATAATTGCTCATGGATTTCTTTCTTCTGGTCTTTTTTGTTTAATTAGTATTATTTATGAGCGTTTAGGTAGACGTATATTTTTTGTTAATAAGGATCTTTTGAATTATTTACCTTTAAACTTTTTTAAAATTTTTATTTTGTAAAATGAATAATATCATATCCTCCTAAATTACATCTGTTTCTGAAATTTGTTTTGTTATTTATATTGTGATGAAGATTTAAATATATACTTTTTGTTGTACTTTTTCTGCTTGTTCTAGTATTTTAATTTTTTCTTTTACCCTACATGGTTTATTTTCTACTGATTTAATTTTAATTAGATGTTATTATGCTTGCGAATATTTTGTTTTATTACATCATTCTTTCCCACTTTTATATTTGATTTTCTTTATTATTTAATTAGTTTCTTTAAAAATTTGATTTGTGATGGCAAACATATTTCTGAAGGATAAACTTCTTTTTTTTAATTGAAATCTTTTTTAGTGTTTATTTATATGAGTATAATTTTTTTTGGATGACTATATAATTATATATATAATTCTTATTCTATAAAATTAATCTTTTTGATTGAATTTCTAGTTTTTTAGTTTTTTTTTGTATTTTTATTATGGTTGTGTTTATTATGTAGTTCAGGATACACGGATGGTCATTTAAATTTAATTCGTTTTTATTTTTTATTTATTTTTTTTTATTTTTATGCTTTATTTAATTTGTTATTCGAATGGGAGAAATTAGGGTTTGTTTCATATTGTCTAGTTATTTATCATCAAAATTATAATTCTCTCTGTTCATGTTTAATTACTCTTTTTTATTTTTTTTATTATTATTTTTAGTGTAGTAAAGTTATTAATATCCTAGTAAATAAAATATAGTTAATAAATACCAGTAAAAGATTTGAATACTAGACGGTGGATACAAATGTACTTTTGTGGTTGGGGTTCAATTAACCATAAGTCTCAGGAATGGTCGGCCTAAGTCTGTACAAGACAAAATCTCATTTACATGTCATACATATAATTCTCATCTCATTCGGGATTCGTTGCTTATTGTTCTCCAGAAGAAAAGATTGCAACGTCACATGAGAAAAAAAAAGTATAAATAAAAAAATAAATCGGATTGTTATGAATATAAAATTATTATTAATCAACAACCAGTTTTTTTTTTTTTTTGTTAACCTCCGGGACTACTGTTAAGTATTGCTTCAGAGGATGAGATGAATGACAAGTATGAATGAGAAAATGCCATGCCTGACCGGGATTTGAACACGAGACCGTTCTTCAACTTTAGATACTTCTGGTATTTATTTCTATTAAATTATTATTATTATTTTTTTTAAATATTTATTTGATAGTTATTTCTGTGGTAACTATAACGTTATCTTAATTTGCTGTTTGTGTTGAAAATGAATCAAAGAAAATAATTGCTTTTTCAGCTTTTAAGACATTGCTATTTTATTTTTTTTTTTTTGTTTGTTTTGGTTTTTTAATAATTTTTTCTTCATTTATTAAATTCATGCTATTTTTAAATTTTCTTTTTTTGTTTTGTGTTTTTATTCATTGTTTTCTTTTTTGTTAATCCAAGATATTCGTTTTATTAGGAGGTATAATAAAGCAACGTCGTCATCAAATTGTAATGTTTATTGTTTCTTAAATGTGTCTATGTGGTTTTCCTTTTTTCTGGATTTTAATCTAGGGATTTTAGTAGAAAAATTACAGTGAAATGTAGTTTTAATACTTTTTATTTGAAAAAATAAATGTTTTTTTTTGTAACTGCTTTCCTTTTGTAAGAATTAAGTCTAGTATTAAAATTATTTTTGTTAATGTTAATAAAGTTATTCATTCGGTTAAATTTATTTTTTATTTTTTTGAAAATATTGGTATAATTATTGAGATTTCAATATCAAATATTAAGAAATTAGTTATAATTAGAAATAAATGTGTTGAAAATAATTTTCTAAAAGATTTAAAAAATTCACATTCAAATGAATGTTTTTTCTCGTCTTATTTTTATTTTTTTTATTTATTTTTTTATTTTTTGTAAAAAATATAAAAGTTATTATGATTGTTTAGTGTTACACTTGTTAATAAAGTTAATTATCTTTTGGTTGGAGGCAAACTATACTTTTTTGTCCAAAAAAAGTCATTTATTTTCCTCTTCCGTAGATTCCGTAGATGTAAAAAAAAAATTGTTAAATAGAGGAATGAATAATCATACTACTTTTTACAAAGTGTTGATATCAGATTGTGGCTTTTAATCTAAATTGATTGTTTCATGAAAAATGTATTTTTGTATTGAAACATTTATATAAACTTTTTTCATATGCGTGATGAACGGTCTAAAGAGTGGGGACTCATGTCAAATCTTTGCTCCCCACTCTTACGCCATTCATCACGCATATGAAATAACTGGCAAAAAGATAAATTTTTTAATTTGAAGCTACGACTTTCACATAATCTTACATATCACCATCCAAAGCTTCTTCTTTGAGTGATGTAAAATTTTTTTTGACATAGTTTTTATTTTCTACTTTTTAGTGAATTTAATATAAGAATGGTTTTTAAAATATATATTTTTTATTTATCAAAACATTTCTATTAATAAATGCTACACTGAATTTCAATCTATTTAAACCTAAAAATAGCTAAAAAAATTAAGGAATAATGCTTAACTTAAATGATATACAATAGCGTAATTATATAGGCATTAACTCTACAGTAGTATTAGTTATATTACTATAATGTAGGAGTACTTTACTAATGATAATGTATTTGCGAGACTGGTAAAAGTGCAACCGGAAGATTTAGACAGAAAAAAAAGATTCGTACAATATTATGTTTTATAGTTTTATTTTTTTTAAACTGATTTCAAAAAGGAGAGTGGAACTAGAAAAGAAACTCTTCATATAAAAAATATCTTCTATCTACCGTTAAATATACGGGTAGATATCGGAATTAAAAAAAAAAAATACTTTATTTTAAATTGTTTAAAAGAACGTCTATTGCTTTTTTTGACTGAAACATTAATTCACCACAGAAGCTTACAAAGAAGCTTGTGCGTGGGAATATGAAAATTTCTAAGTATGAAAGATGCCAAGCCTGACCGGGATTTGATCGTAGGACCTTCGGATAAAAGGCCTAGACGTTATCACTCTTTCACAGAGATCGGCATTTATTCTTAATAGTTTAATACTTTATACTTAATAATTTAAGTCTTTTTCCACCCGATTATGAAAAAATTTGTTTTTGTATCGTATAAACGAAGATCAAAGAAATACCTTATAATGATAAAGAGAAGTTTTTAGAACAAATAAAGAAATAAAATTTATCATCCCCTAAATAAACTCACTTTTTGCTGTATCTGTAAAAAGAAACCATTGAACTCTTAAGACTATCTTTATTGATTTAAATTCTACACAGGACAAACAGAACGAATCCTAAAAAAACGAGGTAGAATAAATAGGTAACAGTGATGTAAAATAGATTTTCATTTACCTACCGGATTAGAGAAAGAGATTATATAATAATAAAGAAATATTAACAACCAATTATTTTACATACTACCCTAGTCGAAGGTCTGAGTGATTGCAATATGAAGGAGTTTGTGTTGATGTACAACCGCGTGATGCACAATCAGTAATAGTAATATATTCATAATACTCGTATTACAGACTGCAATATTCTCGTAATAATTAATAGTTTTACTTACAAGCATCATTACATTTGCGATGAGACGAATTTCATTTATCCTTTTCTTGGAACATTTTCTTTCCAAGTGTCTTCTCTGTTGAATTGAAACGTTTATGTTAGACTCGATCTTCAGTACATTTGTGGTGAATAATGAAATATTTTACGTGAGGAGAAAGAACCTTTCAACAAAAAATCTATTTGCTTAAGCAAAATTATTATTATTTATGTGTGTGTGTGTGTGTGTGCGTGTGAATTAACATCCTCATCGAGGCTTCGCCCGCACTATACTGTTACTTTCGTTTAACTTCGCGGTCAATTTTTTTTATTTTATGTTTTTAGTCAAATAACTGGAGGCAGGTACAGACAGTCGCGTCACACATACAGTAACAGTGGCAGTGGTTGTGATAATTTAGCCCCGTACATCGTCGCACCCCGCAAAAAAGCGAAATTAAAAAAAAACGCGAAAATAGATTTTAGGTGTTTATCTGAAGAATACGAGTATTTTCAGGCCCAAGCCTACAGAATACCTCGTTTATTATAATCTGAAATGGGGAAAATTTGCGATCATTGTTCTACATTTTTTATCTTTCTTCACTCCTTTCAAGGTCGAATTCAGTAAGTCTAAAAATTAGTTTTGCAATATTCACATGAAGACTATAAGCGCGCGCGCAAACACACACACGAAAAATCAAGTTCATATCTCTATTTGATACACAGACATTAAAAAAAATAGTTTGGTTTCGAAAAAAAAATACAATCAGAAATCAGTTTTAAAATAGGAATTTCAAAAAATCTAAAAATTGTTTTTTTTAGATATTTACATGAAGATTACAAATACCAAAAATCAAGTTGATATTTTTATTTATTACCGAGAAATTAAAAAAAATAAACCAAGTTAAAAAATCTAAAAATCCATTTTAACTCTTTAAAATTAGAATTTCAAATAATCATTCTTAGGCGTGCCCTTACACAGTAAGGAAAATGTTTATACAAATTTTCATCAACTTAACTTCAGTAGATTTTGCTGGGTGTCGATTAAGAATGACTTACAAGTTATTTTTTATATATATTATATTCTCAAAATATATTATATTGATGTTTTTTCAATAGGTTGCGTTATTTATTTTTATAAAAAATTAATAAGATACCTTTTAATATTGAATTACATTTTATCTTTGTGTAGTGGTTTGTGAACCAACCTGAAGTAGCAAGTTATAGGTTATAAAAGATAAATGCTTGTTTTAAAAATAGATCATCTCATCTCTATAAAGAGAATATTGGTTATCCATCTGTGAAATAAAAAGAGGTTTTTTGAAATTCTTTGGACATATATATATATATATATAGAGAGAGAGAGAGAGAGAGAGAGAGTTAACCCTATATTACGAATATATAGATAGATATAAACATACATACTCACAGCAGAATATATTTAACTAATCAAATAATTTTATCATTTCAAACTTTTTTTTTATTGACCACGTTGAGAATTTTAAGAGATCTCTGTTTCCTCAGAACCGATTTTTTTATCGATATCAATCAATTAAAAATATAATTAATGATTTAAAATTTTAAAATAATGCTTATTATTTTTGTCATTTAAATAAAACAATTTATTTGCTTCTGTTACAATCTTTTGCTAAATAATGATTTATTACTTTAGTACCACATCTAAAAATTTATTTTAAATGTACGTGTCGATTATGAAGTTGAAATAATTTAAATTATATTTACTATTTCTTGAAAGAAGGCAGTTATATTAAAATTTTACTTGTTCAACAAACAATGAAAATATAATTACTGGACATAATAATTTTAAAAGTCATTGCCATCTCTTATTTGAATTTTTCTTTTCTTTTTAATTGCTTTATTATGAACAAAAAACAATTTGATTTGTTGAATAACTGCCGCCTTGGTGAAGTACTTTGGTTAGGTTTAATTATTCTAAATTTTTTATTTTTAAGTGTTAAATGATATGGTGGAAATCAGATATGTTTATGCCGGCTTGTTACTAGTGTTTTGTTACTGTTATTTTGTTTGTTTTGTTTAAATCTTTTATTTTACTGGTTCAATTAAATAAATAATAATTTTTATTTTGTATTGTAAAAAAAATTTATTATAATATTTGAACTTCTAATAACATTATATATACCAATATTATTTTATAATAATATTTGAACTTGTAATAACATTATATATACCAATATTGTATTAACTCATGTTGAGTCATTGACGTCGGGTAGAAGAGTCAATGAGGCAGCGTAAAGTAAAGCTTTGCTTTTAGCGTGGATGGAGCCGAGTGAGCCGCCAGGAGCTGTGTGCAGCTGTCCGAAGGACTTTTAAAAATTATAAGTCCTTTAAAATAGAATTTAAAGTTCTTCATTTAAATACCACATTTAAATAACCCTGCATCTTAAGATTTGTTAAAATTGTATTATAAACTAACAAATTATGATGAAAAACCTTCGTCATGCTTGCATTCCTACGAATTTAATTTTTCAACACTAAATCTAATAAATTCATCATCAGAGTCATTCTTCAAAGGAGTCATATATATTAAGTATACAAATATTTATATAAATTTGAAATAATAAGATTTAGATTTTGTTTTTTTTAATTTTTGTTCTTTTTTCTTAATTGAGAATATAAAAAAAGGATCATATTTTAAACTGACTTGCTCCAACGATTACTGTGCGTTAAATGATGACGAAGGGGCAATCACCCTTCGTTCGTATGCAAATTAGTATTCATTTATACAAAACAAAATTTATATGCTTGTAAGCAGTATACTGATGTTCGTCAAAATATCAGAAACAGCTGCATACATCTGTATGATCTTTTAACAATACATTTTCTGAGATTTTTTTTAAAATTTTGAATATAAAACTATGAAAATAATTTTATAATTGGCGGACAGTAAGAATTTATGTTACAAATTCGATGTTTACAGGAGTGATAATTTATGTTGTTGGCTAAATCGCGTACTGTAAAATTATGTATGGTTCTTCTAAATTAAACTTATAAAAAAAAATAAATAGATTTTTTAGTATTTCAGTAGTCAAAATTGAACTAATTGTTCGAATGTAACCCAGCTTAAAGAAGAAATTCTAATAAAATTCTCTAAAAATTAAAGTTCATGAAATTGGTTAAAATTGTTATTCGTATATTCGTTTTACCTCTTATATTTTTTTTTTAACAGAGGGTCATATGCTTCCCATTTCAATTATTATTCTGTATTATTTACTTACAAATGACACATTTAGTAAAAAATCATGAGGAATTAAAATTTTGTATCTTTTTAACTCCAAAAACTATCTCTATTGACCTCCATGTCAAATTGGTAACGCATAAGCCGGTTTTATCGTGATATTTCTAATTTCAATCATTTTTAGAATTAGTAATTTTCCATTTTAAGTTTCGAATATGTGGTAAATTTAAAAAAAAAATTATTATTATTTTACTTACTTAACCTGGCGCTACAGGTTCTAGGTGGACTTTGGCCTTCTCCATAATTTGCCTCCAATGTTCCTTCCTCCTCCAGATAAGTGTTTCCAGTTTTGATTTCTGTATTTTCATTCCTAATCAGAAGCTCATTGCTTGTATTCGATGCAATTTCCGTTTTACAAAATGGAGCAGCAAATAACATCGCCCAACCATCATGCTGGCTGGCCAGGGGAATTTTTTACTGGAGTTCCCTTCTCCTAGGCAAGCTCCTTCGCTACAGCTTGCAAAGGCTTGCCCAACCTAGAATTCCTGTGGGTTTATTCCCTAGGCTCTTCCAACTTCTCTGCCGTTGGGAATTTCTTTCTCTTCCTTCGAGGCCATTGACCGGTTTTCACCCTGTAACCGTAGGCAGAGGCCCTTACAAGATTTTACCATCCGCAGCGAGATTAACCAAGATCTTTTAACAAAACGATATTTCTCATCCTGCACATCCCCCCCATCTTTTAACTGATGGAACCGGCTTGCGGAAATGTTATTATTACTATTGCTATTTCAAGCAAAAAATCGATTCCTAAATTGTGCGAAAAAATTTAATTATTTTGACAGAAGAAGAAATTTTCACTTTGAATAGTATAATTTTAAAAAATAATGTAAATTTAATCTTCACTCTTTCCCAAACAGTTTGAATTAGATTTTTTTTATTTTGTAGAGGATGTTACTGTAGTGGCCCTGTTATTTAAACACCTATTATAAATCTTTCCTGTGCGGAAAAATATTTATATCGATGTATACATCAACTTAGAGGAAAACGTTTTTAACGAAAAACGTTTATTACATAAACAATCTGAGAATTGAATTTATCATTTTTTCTATTATTTTAATAGTTTTTCAGTATTGGTTTCTTTTACCTCAACGATATAAGCTTATATAGATCAATATTCAGAGTATTTTCTTGAGAAAACTTTAGAAAAATAGTTAGAAATTAAGGATGAAGTAAAAATAAATATTTCCGTACTTTAATAATGGATCTTAGATTACATTTATTGCAGTTTACAACATTTTTTTTTATATTTTGTTTCTTATTTTTATAAAGACACAAAACTTTTGACTATAATTCTTTTCAAAAAAAAAGTAATAAGAAAAAAGTAAGTGAGAAATATTTTGTAGGCCTATCAATGTTTAAAAATATTTTTTTTAAATAAAATAAAATGTTATTCAAATTTAATGTTTTCAAAAATCTCAATTTTATATTCTTTATACATATTCGAATTTTTGAAGTTGTGCAAAATTAGGAGCAAGCAAGTTAAGAGTAGTGATTTTTTAAATTGCCATTAAAAAAAGAATAAACTGAAAAATTCCTTTCTTTAACTGTTCTGTGCGATTCTCTGAAATTTGTTTATTTTGTTGTACTTACCTTTTTAAACCTAGGTTACCTTTTTAAACGACTACAAGAAAACGATAAAAGATAATTTTTTTTTTTAAACAATAATTTTTGACTGTTTTATAATACGGAAATTGCAGATAACTTTTAAAAAAAAAATTTTGAGAAAGAAGAGCTTAAGAATTTGTTGAAGATGTGAGTTGTTTGTAATCATTAATATTTGACTGTTATAGCATATTAGTATAATCTTATGTATGATAAATATTTTTATACTAAACTACAACAAATTGGCTGTAAGAATTGTATTAATTTGCATTCACATATTGCATACTTATATATTGTATATAACATACACACACACACACACACACACACACACACACACAGAGAGAGAGAGAGAGAGAGAGAGAGAGAGAGCGAGCGAGGCAGGCACACATACACACACACACACACACACACACACACACACACACACACACACACACACACACACAGAGAGAGAGAGAGAGAGAGAGAGAGAGAGAGAGAGAGAGAGAGCGAGGCAGGCACACACACACACACACACACACACACACACACACACACACACACACACACACAGACAGACAGGCATACATACACACACACACATATATATATATATGTGTGTGTGTATTATATGTGTGTGTGTCGATTTGTAAATATTTTTTGACTTAATATTTTCTATAAATGTATGTATGAAAAAAGGGTAACAAATACGAATTCCTTTATCCTGGCTGGAGCTTTATCTTATTTCACGCTCGGTACATTTCGGTCTCTTTCTGTTCATTCTTTTCAAGACACTTTTTTCTTGTAAGTAGAGTTTTTTATAGTTCTTTTTAATGCATATCTAAATTTTAAATAAATAAAAAAATAATTGAATCTCAAGTAGTTAATTATACAAATTTTTAAGTTCTTTAAATTTCATTGTTTTGAAATTTAGATAAACTATTTTTGATGACTGGTAATTATTTGATTTTTATTTGGCGCAAACTTCAGAAATTAAAAAAAAGTAAATTAAAAATAAATTAATGGTTTTTACTTTTTATTACGTTTTTTTTTGTCGGGGAAATTCGATTTATTATTTTTTTAAAGTTTAATTTACAGTCAAATACTTTAGAGGAATAAAAATAAAAGGAATATACTTTGAAACAATCTTTATTTGTAAACCGATTTTTTTTTAGAAAAAAAAACCATGGGTCTTTTTCAATAAAAACTCGTTCTGGAGTATTACCATATAATTCCTCATTGTGTTTTGGTGAAATAAAGATAGATTTATATCCTTTACTGGCGAAAAAGATTAAAAAAAAAAGATTACTAACTATTTCGCCAGTAAATGTTGATTTAACTCATAAATTAACAAGCTAAAAAAATATATTACAATTGAAAATAACTAGAAAAAATAGTTTCGTTAGCAATGACAAATAATTATTATCATTATTAAGTTATTATATAACCATTAATTAATAAATTTAGTACTGTTACAAAGATTGATGATATAATATAAAAGGCAGTGAACTGTAAATATGAATGGATACGAAAGGGAATTTTCAACCAACTGCAGTAAATTTTTTATTATTATACAACCCATACAATTACAAAACAACCAGGGTAACAAATGTATATATGTGTTTTATAGACGTATTATGTTTGTTAACAGATTGTGATGACGGGTGAAGGAAGGGTAATTTGTTAACCAGCTATTACTATCGTACGGCGGTAAAGATTACAGAGTTAATGTAGCGAAAAGATCATATATCGACCATATATATATTACATATTATATATGAGTATGTTTGTTAAAGAAAGCCGAAATAGTGAGGTCTAATTCTAATAACAATTGTTGATGGTTATATAGCGGTTTTGATAATAGAATCATCAAAATCATCAATCATTGATGTTCGGTTTGTTGGTAAACCCTTTATGTTAAACCGCATTAGGTCATTTTAACATATTATACATATATGGGCTGTACGAGAAGACCAAACATATTCTGTTGGATGGTATATGTTATTCTCTATAATTAATTGTTTACTGCTTCATTGCTTGTACTGTATCTATTAATATTATTACTACTACATGCAGATATGTATTATACACGCGTGATACAAACGTTATGCGTATTATTGTAAACATTACGCGTTACGTAACCCTCATTAGTATTACGTTATAATAAAATCATTCATGCATGTTACAAACACACGTTCGCTCACACCCTCTCTTTCTCCTTTTCGGGAAAAGTGATGGTGGAGCGGTGTAGACAGAGAAAGATAGAGGAAGAACGAAATGGATTTGATTCAAAATCAAACAACCCCTTATGTGAATTGCTGAACCCTTTAACGATGCCTGTATCTCCCTCATCTTTATTTTTATACCACCCCCTCATTGACTTTGTATATTGTCTCTTATTGTGTCTTCTATCTGCGGCTATAATTTATTTTTTTATGGTTTTTGATCACCCTTCGTTACATTATTATGTACCATGAATATGTGTCGTTAGGTGATGTATAAAAGTGTTTTATGTATTTACCTTAATCGTTTTCCGAATTTTAAAAATGTATTTTACAGGAACTAAACAGCAACAGTAATAATTGAACATAAAAAAGAAGCCGTAATAAAAAAGGAGTCCGACAAGGATGTTCCCTACCCCGGTTACTTTTTAATCTTTACATAGAACTAGCAGTTAATGATGTTAAAGAACAATTTAGATCCGGAGTAACAGTACAAGGTGAAAAGATAAAGATGCTACGATTTGCTGATGATATAGTAATTCTAGCTGAGAGTAAAAAGGATTTAGAAGAAATGAACGGCATGAATGAAGAACTACCGTATGAAAATAAACAAGAAAAAAACGAAAGTAATGAAATGTAGTAGAAATACTGAAGATGGACCACTGAATGTGAAAATAGGAAGAGAAAAGATTACGGAGGTAGAAGAATTTTGTTATTTGGGAAGTAGAATTACTAAAGATGGACGAAGCAGGAGCGATATAAAATGATATTGTAAGAAATCTTTCATTAATTTTATCCCGTTTTTCAATTCAATAAGTCAAAGATTATTGCAATTTTATATTTTATTATGTCGTATGTCTGGATATAATTATTGGGAAGTGTAATTACTATATTAAAAATACTATATTATTAATAATTAATTATTATTAATACTAATATTGGAGGGAGAGGCAGAAGGATAAATTGTGCAGGCAGGCAAAGATTGGAATATGTAAGACTAATTGTTATGGATGTAGGATGTAGGGGGTTTACTGAAATGAAACGACTAGCACTAGATAACGGAGTCTTGGAGAGCTGCATCAAACCAGTCATATGACTGAAGACAAAAAAAAATTGTATTCACATTCCCCTATTCCTAACCATTAATAGATATTTTACTAGTTTAATACTTACTTTTTTCCGTTTTTTTTATAATATTTTTTATTTTATAATTAATCAAGATGAATATTGAATTCATATATTATACGGGTAAAGTTTTATTAAATAAATATCTGTAATAAAATGTCTTATACAATTATTCCAAAAATTTTTCTATTTGATGCTCCTTATTTAATGTAAATATTTACATCACAGGTCCCCTTAAATAAAATAAATAGTTTTTTTAATCTTATCTGTAGATAATAATAAATAATACATTATATAAACCACGTCATTATAAGATAGATTTTAATTCTAAAAATTAATTAAAGTGCACATTAATTATTTAATACAAACTCATGAAATAATGTTTAGGTAAAAAATACATGAAAATACTAAAAAAAAAAAAAATCAATAAATAAAAAACTGACAAAAAATTCACAGTTTCGAAATCATTATTAAAAATTATTTTGAGCAAATATTTTTGCATATGTTGAACGGGATTCAAACAGGTTTTTTTTAAATTTTAAATAGTATTATTTAAAAATCGTCAAATGAAATAAGATTGTTTCCGTAAAAGAAAATATTTTATTTGTATTTTAAATAAGTTGGCGGGAAGATTTTGCGATTGGTTCATCAGTTTATTAAAATTGGTAACGGAAACAAAATGAGGTTCATTTCATAAGTCGAAGTATTGTATTGAATTTTACGAAAAATGTTTCGTTGTCTAGTTTGATAGAAATGGATAATGTTACTTTTTTAAGAATAAGTGACCATTCCTTTTAACAAATATTGTGTATTCGTACACATAAACAATAGAATATTTAACACATCTAATTTTCTTTGTATACACGATTCATAATTATGGGAGCCAGATATTCATTTGAGCGCCCCTTTTTGTACCTGAAAAACTCATTTGGCTTTTTGATTTTCCATACTTCTGGAACTGGGTTAGAATTTTTATTAAAGAAGTTCCTGATTTAATTTCGGATGAATATTCAGTATTTTTGAGAAAAAGTAATCCGAGGCATTTATCTGAATAAGTCAATATTAAATCATAGTAGTGTGTTGATCCCATCGTGATTAAAATTACTACGATCTCCGATTCTTTTATTCATACTTATTTCTTTTTCAGAATGGTCTACTGCTTTAAAGTAGATTATTCTGAAGAGTACAATGGAGCGATTTTACATGTGCTAAGAATGAGGAGAGTAACTGCAACATTGGTATTTGTGTGGGTTGGTGAAGATGGATCACCCTCTTAGTTATTTCCCTCGGCCTGATTCCTGTGAATTTCTAAAAAAAAAAAAACTGCACGTATGGTGGAGGCGATTTTATTAGGTAAATTTGGTGCACCTAATGCTAGGTACATTTTTGTTCATCATTAGTAAATAATTGTAAAACATAAATATTTATTTTTTAAGGGAGTCAGTAAGCGGTGGAAAAAACGAATAAAATGTCCTCTTATACGTCGTTAAAAAAAAAAAAAAATTATTTTATATTTTTTCATCGAAATATTTTATTAAAATTTATCTTATATAATACCTACCGCAGGTTTAAAAAAAATAATAAAAAAACAATTACAGATTATTATTATTTTTTAATTTTTAGCCCTTTAATGATACTGCTAAAAACTCTTTTAGTAGATAAATTATAAGGAATAATTTATGCTAACAGGAAGTGTGAAAACCTGTGCCAGGTATTACAAAGTGTTCCATCTAAAATGTATAATTTTTTTTCTTTTAAGTGAACCTAAAAGTTTTGTCGGAGTTTTTTTTTAATAGGGTGTGACCCCCTTAATATATTTTATCTTAATACATTTTAACCGAGGTTAAGAATAAGATCGTACGTACTGCAAGTTTGAAATCGGTTCAGTTGTTTTATCACAATGCTGTATAAAATAAACAAAAATTGATATAATAGAGATGGATTTAGAATAGCAGCTTTATTGATTACTGAACGGAATTCACATTTGTCGCTGTCCAACAAACTTTTAATAAATAAGGTCATTCTGCACACCATATGAACGTATGGTATACAGTTATGGGGTACAACGAGCAAGTGGTTATTAAGCAAGAGGGCATTGAGGTTATAAAACGCTTCCAGAATAAGTTGGCGAAAATCACCGTGGCGATTCATACAGAGGCGCAGTGGTTTGCACGGAACTAAGAAATTTTTATCTGGAATTGACTTAATCCACGAGGAAATCAAGCGGTTCGGTTCGCATTACAAACAACGGCTAGGTAATCCTGTGAACTGTCTAACGCTGAATCTCCTAGACGACAGTGAGGACGTCCGGAGACTCAATCGCCTTCATGTGCTGAACCTGGGGGAGTCCGACTGACTCTTGGACTGGACGTCATCTTCTAAGTGATGATCATCTTCTGTATGCTTTGATGAAGAGTCTAAAATCCTCTCATAAACTAATTATGATCTTTTTTTTATTTTCCTTTTTCTTGTTATATTATTTGGTTATTTGGTAGTTTTGCGGATTTTTATACTTTTGAATATGTTCGAGTGCATTATGCACATGGATTGTTCTATGTATGTTTTATTGAGGGGATTCCTTGGAAACCCCTCATCAAGTGTTAATTGTATTTTATTTGCTTATGGTTCCTTTTTGGAACCGATTTAAATAAACGTATTGTGATAAAAAAAAATAATAAAATAGAATAAAAATTAATAATTGAATAATTAATTCGATCTTTAATAAAATGAAAAAAGTATTATGAAAATAAATTCTAAATAATTTACAGACAAAATAAACTGCTATCTATATATACACTAAAACAATGTATATATGTGAAAAATTAAGGGGACAGGGTGGTATCATGTGGGTTTATTTTTAAACAGCCAATATTACAGCATTTTCATTTTTTGTCATTATTTTTTTCGTTATAACAACGAGCTATTATGCAAAATTCCGAACAATTAGATCACCCCATTTATCAATGGATATTTACAGATAATATACATAGATAGCGTTGGCGTTCAGTATATATAGAGGTATATGAAGGTATGTATTAAAGCTTATATGTATTCGATACAGTAATGTGTTTCGAGTCCGTTAAATTAAAATAGTATGAAAATACGTTCCAAGTGGTTTTTGTTTTTACGACGAAAATACGTTTTTCAATATATATATATATATATATATATATATATATATATATATATATATATATCGTATATGTGTTATTTATCATCAATAAATAACAACAATTGACCGTTTTTTAATTGTTATAAATCATTTAATAATAAAGGGATACCACCCTATTGTACTCTGTATATAATGTTAAACATATCAAAAAAATTCCATTGAATGTAACAAAAACTCGTGACTTTTCTCTCTATCATATTGAAATATGTACGTGACAAATATTTTGGTAAGGGAATAGCATCCAGAACTCAATATAATCTACCCGGGGATAATATTTGAATATATGATGTTTTTATAAAGGATCAACAGCCAAACAATATTTAAGGATAATTTATGAGTCAATATAATCTGTTTATTGGTTAATAATAAAAAAAAGTGTAAACATTGACTTCTATTAAATAGGGTATCACATAATTACTACCATCATTGATTATTTTTATTAACGATGAAACTTCTCTCTTATTATAAACATTTTTTTTTTTAAATAAGAAAAGGGAAATTTTGTTTTAAATTAACAAAAAATAAATAAGAATAATTAAATACCATAAAGTAACATCTATTTTAGATTTAACCTTTTTTAATTCTAAGTTAACGTAGCTGTCGTAATATTTAATACACGTACGCGGAATTTTCAGTTACATTTCAGTTTTTTGTTATACTGAATACAATTTTACAGTATAATATTATTTTATTCTGTTTTTATTATTTAAAATAGATATCGTAAGCCTAATTTATTTCAGATGCTGTGGTAGCCTTTGTAACATACAAAGGCCCCAAACATTTGTTTATTTTGTCAAATACAAAATTCCAAAATTTCTAATTCGTGAAAAATTTTGCTTAACTTTATTTATTACAAATAGCCAGGGGGGATATATAAATATATTCCAGAGATTCAATGTACAGTCTGCATTTTTAACTTTGCTAGTGACTTCTAGATTATGCATTATTATACTAAACGTCATTGATTAAACATTCTTTAATGTTATTGTGAGTTATGTTACGTACGTACAATCTTTTACTAGGCACTTCTTAATTTCTTTTTCATAATCATCATCTACTTTATCTAAATCGTTTCTACTTTATCTCACGTTTCTTTTATATCTTTGAGAAGGAATGTCTGAAATTGTTTTTGCTACACTGGATTTCCTTGGATTTGGTGTAATTGTTGTTAAGAAAAAAACAAAACTTAACCTGTACTACGTTGAGCATCTAAGTTGAGTGTTATGATAATGGCGGTTTTTGTCTGGTTTCTCTGTATTATTGTCAGTTTATTATCGGATAGAGTTTTGTCTATCTTATAAAGTTTGATGCAATTATTGTTATACTGCAGCATTGTTGTAAACACTACATTGTTTAAAAAATGGTTGCTCTTACTCGAGCACAGTACAATTAGTTTTTCTTTGAGAAAGAGTGTATTAGAATTCAGATTAATCTTAAAAAAAAGAATACATTTCATCTTCTCAAAAATTTGAACTTTGAAAGATAAGATAAGATTAATCTGAATTATTCCTTATGAACACTCCTTAGGAAAGAGAATTGATATTAAAAATGTTCAAAAAGGAACATTGTAACGAATGAACAGGAGCATAACACCACCAAAAAAATCCTTTACAGCCCTCTTCCAAGCTATGAAAATCCACTATAATTAAATCTCTCGATAGAAGTATCTAAGAGCCATTCGAGAAAACGTTCTGGGTTATTTAAGGAAATATTTGGATTATTTCTAGAAATTTTAGAGAAAATAGGAGTATTCAAATGAAGAAAAACCGAGTGAAAATTTAATATTCAGCTGGATTCTTAACGGACTGTCAATTTTTATAAATAAAACTTATTTCTATTATATTTCGTTAAAATATAAAGAAAAACTTTCTCTTCAACTAATTTATTTTTTATTTGTTATTATTTTAACATATAATAAGGACCTCTCCAAGCTATGAGGATTCACTTTATTCAAATCTCATTACAGAAGTATTTAAGAGCCACCCGAGAAAACGCTCATGCTCATTTAAGAAAATATCTCGCTTATTTCTACTTCTATTTTTAGAGAACATAGAAGTATTCAAATGAAGTAAAAACTGAATGAGGATTTAATGTTCAGTTAGATCCTTATGGGATTGTTAATTTTTATGAATAAAAGTAATTTTTATTATAACATCTCGTTAAAACGTAAAAAGGGATTTTTCTACTACTAATTTATTATTATTTTAACAGGTGACAAACAAGCTATAGAAAATAAGAAAAATGGAAAATCAAAACGTGTAAGAACAATTTTTACCCCAGAGCAATTGGAAAGATTAGAAGCCGAATTTGAAAGACAACAGTATATGGTCGGACCAGAAAGACTATACTTGGCTCATGCTTTACAACTCACAGAAGCACAGGTATGATTACAAAAAATAGACGTTACTTTTATAATTATTTATATTTTATTCATTTAATTACTGCAATATTAATTAAAAATTTATTTACCGTGTGGTTCATAAGTAATTGCATTAAATAATCAATTAATTATATTTTAAAAGAGCAAATTATGTTTAAGGACTTCGTAGATTAATTATTACTAAAGTATTCAAGCAAAATTTTGATAAAAGCTACGGTAGCGCTCGTAACGGAAGGAAGTGAAAGCATCCCGAAATATCACGTATTTACATGTTGCCTAATCTTTCCTTTTCTGAGTATTCGATAATCTAGTTATGAAGTGTGCTTTTTTTTATATAATTCCTGTTTTTCTTTTCAAACTCTCCGTTTCAATTTAAGCCGAATACAAAAAATAAAGATTGTAAAAAAATAAAATTCAATTTTGATTACTGCCTTCATTGAAGTTACTACCAGTTTATTCCAGTAAAAAAAAAAAATAATAATAACTAGATTACATGAAACTAAACATCTTTCATACTTTTAAGATCAAATTTTCTGTGACTAATTTACTTATATATTAATGAAAGTGATTATGAGTAATGACTAATTGTTAATGGAATTGTCAAAAATTTAAGAATTAAAAAGGAATTATTAAATACTCTATATTGCTCCTCATTTCAGTTCCAATCCAGTACTATTCTGTTGCTACTTTCTAACAAACAACTTTCTCCCCTGGCAATCCGAGGACGTAACAAGCAGTAGGTACACTTATTACACTCAAAGGTTGGAGCTGTCTCTTCAAAATCGTGGAAAATGTACATCTGAATTAGTGGTCCCATACCAAAAAATATATCATTTTTTGTTACGAATATTTGTGAAATTTTTTTATTTATATTAATTTTTTTTTTTAATTCCATTATTGTGTAGTTATTTAAAAGGTACCAACAACTACTTTTGAAACTAGCTGTGTAAAAAAAATTAAATGGTCACTATTTTGGTTTGTTTAGGTGTAGCCAAACTGTTTTCCGTCAAAAATTTTGAGTTTCCATGCTTGTTAAAATTACCTATAAAGCCTACCCGTTCCATTTAAACTTTCTTAAAAGCCCCCATAGCTGGAGCGTCCTGAGGGTTTGAGTAGGATGATCTCATACCAAAAAATAGATAATTTCAAGGAACTAATTTTCAATTTTTTTTTTCAAAGTTTAACTGTTATTTAAAGTTATTGTTATAGACGTTACTGTTTTAAAGTTATTTAAAGATTGATATACTTCATGAATTCCCTTATGTGTGTGTGTGTGTGTATATATATATATATATAAATAAAATATAATAATATTAAAATAATTTTATATATAATAATATAAAAAAATATATAATATAAAAAAGTGTTTGGTTGTTGACCTAATGAATCGCATTAGAAAATTTTCTATTAATTTGGATAATTTTCTAACTTATTTATATATATATATTTGTTTATTTAAAAATAAAACATTTTCAATGTAATGCAAATTGCTTAGGTAAGTTTTATAAGATAAGTACTTCTAGAAATAAATTTCTTAGATAAGTATTTCTAAGCAAAGCAGATCAATCTATGATAAGTTTATGATGGCCGCTCAGGAATAGAATTTGGTTAAATAGACTTGTGATCTTACTTCTTACTTGCCGCTTGGAATAATCTTAACAGGATTGTTTAATTTATAGTTTTATTGTTTTTTTTTTATAAATACAGAAATTTTTTTTATTGCTTCTTAAATGGTTTTATTCTTCTATTTATTCATACCTTTTTAAATATTTAATCTACCGATTTCCGTTGTGAAGTAGCAGTGTCTTGTGCCTTTCATTGTTCCCGGTGAGGGAAGAATGAAAGGCAGTTATATTTTCAAGCTTATTTTTACCAAGTTTAGAGTGTTTAAAAGACGAGCTTCGATAAAGGCCATCATGACTATGGACGGAGGGGGTGGTGCTGCGACCAGGATCGTCACAAGGCGAATATCTTTCCCTACGGGGTTCAGGATGGTAATAATTATTTCACAATCAGAATTTGTATTCAGCTGTGGATGTTTCTTTTTATAAATAATCTCTGAGCGGTCTCTTAGTTACTTTATTCCATTAATCGTTTAATATGTCACATTAATTTCCTTTTATATTGAATTATGAATATGATTTTAGGTTAAGGTGTGGTTTCAAAATAGAAGGATTAAATGGAGAAAACAACATTTAGAATTACAACAACAAAGGTTGGCAGCAATGAAACAGCACCAACATCATCAGCAACACCAGCAGCAACAGCAACAACAAAGGCCGCCCCATTCGATAACACATCATCAACCTTCTCATACGGGTCATCAACAGAATACCGCACGAGATTTAGCTGAAAGTGAAGCAGATAGTAACAGCGTTGAAGATACTAGTCATTTTATGACAGCGACGCCTGAGTGACCCGATATTCGTAAACAAAAAACACGTTGACTATTTACGATTTTCCATTACAAGCAACAAAATTGTACAGCTATTTATAAATTAACGATGATATTAATTTTATTTTTTGTTGTGCTTTAACCAAACGAATAATGTTACCTACGGTATTAATTTTTAATTTTATAAAGCGATAAAACTTATTTTGATTTTTTTTATGATAACTGTAATTATTTTGAAATAACTGTTAACAAATTATCTGTATATTTAAGCTATTCGTATTACTTAGATTGTATTACAAATTGTATTACAAACAGCAGTTATTCGTGCAGTGCTGTTAGAATTTTCTTATAACCCAACAATTGACATAAGATAATTGGTTTATTAACTAAAATTAGACCTAAACAAAACGTTTAATTTGTTTTTTGTTTGCTATTAATTTAATTAATATAGGAGTTAATAATACTTTGAGTCAACTTTAGTAATATTTTATTTCCGATATGAATATTTAAAATTACGTATCTAGGTTAACAATTGGTTGTTAATTTTGATACTATGATTTCTCCAGTAAATTGATATGAATAAGGACATATCCATCCGAAAGATCTGCAAATTGTCTTCTTATTTAAGAAGTGAAATAAATTGGAAAGTAAAAAAGATACTGTACATACGTAAGCTACTGCTCGATTCCAAGTTCCGAATAGTTGCAATGTAAAGGAAACGGCTGAAGCATACTAGTATGTCATACGAGGTCTGTAAATAAAGTAATGAGACTGTTCAGAAAAACTATTTATTTATAATCAAATTGTACATAGACTCTATCACCTTAGTAATAGTTCCCTTGGGAAGCCACGCAACGCTTCAAACGATTTCCCATTCTTCATAGCAGTGTTGGAACTCAGAAATCGAATATTCTTCAAATGGTCAGTTAACGTCTTTTTTTTATGTTTTCTACTTTTACAAAATGGTGTCCTTTGAGGTGTTTTTTAAAGTCGGGAACAGGAAAAGTCACAGGGACTCAAGTCAGATGAATAACTGGTTGAGGAACAGGAATGTTTTTCTTTATCAAAAACTCATTAATGCAGAGTGCAGTGTGACAAGGTGCATTGTCATGATGCAGCATCCAGTTTTGTTTGATGACTGGTCTCACGCTGGCAACTCTTTTCTGCAGTCTTTCAAGAATTTGTCGGTAAACATATTAATTTACAGTCTAACCTGCTGGCAAAAACTCCTTACCGACAATGCCATTACTATCGAAGACACAAATTAACATGGTTTTGGTTTACTCATTTTTGCTTTTTGGGACGTGGTGAATTTGAAGTGTACCACTCCTTGCTCTGGAGTTCTATTTCTGGGTCGTACTCAAATATCCAAGATTCATGACCAGCAATAATATTCTTTAAAAAATCAGGATCAGTTTCAACTCACCCTAGAATAACGCGACACACGTCCACCCTGTTGTTTTTCTGTTCAACAGTGAGGTTTTTTGGGACCAATTTTGGATAAATTTTTTCATGTCCAATTCATTTGTCAAAATTTGATTAACTGTGGTATGATTCAAATTCAATTGTTCTGCAATCATTCTAACAGTTAATCGCCGGTCGTACCGTATCAAGTCTTTGATTCGCTCAACATTGTCGTCACTTTTTAACGTTAACGGTTTTCCATAGCGTGGATCGTCCGCAACTGATTCCCGGCCATTTGAAAATGCTTTAAATCAACTAAAAATTTGAGCTCGTGACAGAGCGTCATCTCCATACGCCCTTTTCAATTTTGAAAAAGTTTCAGTAGCATTCTCACAGAGTTTAACACGAAACTTGATTGCACAAAGTTGTTCTTAATTAGTATCACTCGTTTCACGAAAAGTTTGTTTACATCTCACGTGGTAACAATATAGTAAAAATATTAATACCTAATATAAATCAGCTTTTCATATAACCATATGTTTACTAGTAACTTTACAGTGTTGCCACTTTGACTGCCAAAAAAAAAACTGGTCTCCTTACTTTATTTACAGTAAATTACCAGTAGTAATACTAATCATTCTAAAAATATTATTACTCTCTTGATTAATGACATATAACATACATATCATCTTATTAATTAATTTGATTTCTTGCAGCCATAATAAAGACAGCTTTAGAAAAATATCAATAATACAACCGCAATTTCTTATTACATTATTTGCACATTACATTATTTCCAATTAATTAGAGCTTTGGGCTCAGCCGAAGTATTATTCATGCAACTGACTATTAAAAACTGATTCCTCCCATTATTTGTATACATGGTATAAAATATTTCGGCATTTTTTGTTACCTCGTTAGGATTTATAAATATTATTATTGAACTTTTGTTGTTCTATTGTTGAATTCAAATCAAAGTGATATTTGACTCAGAATTAAAAACATCTTTGAAATGTAATAATATCAGATTAGATACCAGATGAGTAATATATTTTATTATGAAGAAGAGCAAAGCAAATAACTGCTGTAAAATATAATTTATATTTTTAAATTGTTGGAAAAGGATAAAAAATAAAATGTAATTTTATTCATTATCTAAATAAAATAGCAAAATGTAATATTTTTAAACATACAGATAGCGGAAACAACTCTATATTTAATAACAGAACTGAAAGTTCGTTTTTAAAGGTTTTTGGTTCGATGTACAGTTTGGTAAATATGATTATTAACCATTTAATAATACGAATATATAATCCAGAGATTATTATTTAATTTTTAAGTTTTATTTACTTAATTTATATATATATATATTAAATAATAGTTTATTGCTTTTGTTATTTTATTAACTCAAAACTTAACTAATGGGGGTCTAACCAAGTGTCTAATGACAACCATCTAAAAAAAAAAAAAACTAGAAAAAAATTAAAAAATAATTTTGGTCACATAAAAATTCGAAATTTGTCTTTCATAGAAAATTACATTCACCCAAAACACATTTTATACTAAATAAAGAAATAATGTCATGTTTTTGTAAATTTCATATATATATATATATATATATATATATATTTATTTTTCTTTTTTATGATTAATCATAATTTTGAAGCATATGCATAGAATTATGAAATTTAAATTTTGTAGTGTATGAAAAGTGCCCTTGGCCAGAATTCGAATCCAGAGGACATTCCTGACACGCTTCAACTCTAATATAAACATAAAAATTCTGTATAACTGCACTGAACTTAAACGTATGTTAAATGGGTTGTTTAAACTTAATTTTTTTCGAAATATTAAAAGAAACAAATAATGGAAATTTGATCTTTGTATAGGTCGTAGAAATAAAATAAATTTTTGTTGTATTTTTTATGTATTTATTTGTAATATATATTGTTTTGTTTTCAAAGTTACTGAGAGATTTAGAAAACTAGCTTTCTAAACCCTAATATGACTAGCAAATAACTATTACATTTATTTTTAGTGAAAGTTGTTAAAGATGGAATAATTTTGCAAGTACGTTATTGATAATTAAATTTACTTAAAAAAAATTAGACTTAAAAGTTTATGTTTTAATAAAACTTTATTATAGACTTATTTTTCTGTTTTAATAAAAGGTGATACAATTAAAAATTCCTTTCTAATTTTTTTTTTAAATTTGTTTATTAAAACTTACATATATATAGGTAAAATACCAGAGAGGTCCAAAAAATTGTTATTAAATAATAACTCAGTTTGTTATTAAATAACATTTAAACAAAAAAGACTTACACTCACTAATCTAATGTGTAGTGTAGTATAACGTATTAAATTTGTAGTGGTAGGTGGGGCTGGAAATTTATGCCGCACTTGTACGGGTGGTTGCTGGTGGAACGAGCAAGTCATATTAGCCAGTGCAGCAGAAGACAGTCGAGTAGCAACAATGGCTGAGGTTCGCTTATCGTTTGTTGAATGCAGAGCTGTACTGTAGTGGTACTGGAAGTACCAGAACATTCACGAGGTACAACGTCAGTGGCAGAGAGAGTTTGGAACACTGCCACCAACACGTCGAACAATTTCCCGCATTCGCGATAAATTCGAAGCCGACGGAACTATTAAAGAGGTGTACAAGAAAATATCCGGCCGACCACGAACAGCTACAAGTCCAGCGTCTAGTACTACGGTGTTGCAACATTTCACCCGATCACCGTAGAAATCAGTGAACCAGGGAGCGCGCAAAAGTGGGGTGTGACGGTAAAGTGTAAGACGCATTCTGAAGAGTGCAAAGTGAAAAGTGTTCATTCCAGGAGTGCCACACGCGATGAATGAGAACGACCCAGATCGAAGGAAAGAGTACTATAAATGGTTTCAGTACATGGTTGGCAAGGATGAGGAATTTGCAGGGAAGTTTATGTGGACTGCAGCGCCATGCCCGCGACGGGAAACGCAAGTAAAGATATAGCGCGGGCTAAGGCGCAGTGGGGATGCTACTATATTAAATATATATATATATATATATATATAACAGGAATGATAATTGAGCAAAAAATATCCCATCTCAGATGGTTAAATGTCTCGACATTTTGGGAATGACTGAGATATAGGGACTAATCCTAATATGAAAATATTTCAGAAGAAACAAAAGGAGACTAAAAAATATATTGACCAGATAAGGTCAACATAACAACATTAAGATACGTGCAAATGTTAAACTAAATTGAATCCTGTTTTTTTATATTCGAGGGTAAGTCAATTATAATCCGCAATGTAGTTACAAATTTTATTGCATTACAAATAGGAAACTTACATGTACATCATATTTCAACATAGTCCCCTTGCATTACAATGCACTTGGTCCATCGTTGCACAGGTTTCTTGATACCCTCATAAAAGAAGGTTTTCGGTTGAGCTGTGAGCCAGGAATGCACCACTTCTTTCACTGTTTCGTCCGAGGTAAATCGATGGACGGCCCCTTAATACCTCTTTGAGTGGACCAAACAAGTGGTAGTTAGAAGGGGCAAGATCAGGACTGTACGAAGGACAAGCCAGTACTTCAAAGTTGAGTTTCTGGAGCGTTTCAGCAGTGTGGGCAGCAGTATGTGGTGTTGTGTTGTCTTGCAACAACACAACACCTTTCGACAGCAGTACTCGGCGTTTGATTCGAATTACAGGCTTCAGCTTGGCAGTAAGCTTCTCACTGTAACGCGCACTGTTTATTGTCGTACCCCTTTCCTCATAATGTTCCAGTACTGAGCCTTGTGAGTCCCAAAAAACCGTAAGCATCAGTTTTCCTGCGGACGGTTGGGTCTAGAACTTTTTTTCAGGGCGAATTTGGATGTTTCCATTCCACTCTGTCGTTTACTCTCCGGCTTGTAATGATGGATCTATGTTTCGTCACCAGTGATGATTCTGTCTAAGATGTCCTGTTGGTTACTATAGCGACCTAAATATTTTTGGCAGATGTCCAAGCGCGTTTGTTTATGCAATTGTGTGAGTTGTTTTGGGACTCGTCTTACACAGACTTTATGAAACGGTTGTGGTCTGTTGTGAATGATATCATAGGCAGAACCGTGACTAATTTGCACACGATGTGCCACTTCATCAATAGTTACTTGTTTGTCTAAGAAAACCATATCACGTGCACGCTCAATGTTTTTCTTATTTATGGCGGTAAACGGTCGTCTGGTACCTTCGTCGTGCGTAACACTTGTGCGACCGTTTTTTAATTTTTCAATCCATTCGTAGACACTCCGTTGCGGCAACACACTGTTCCCGTACTGTACCGAATGTCTTCGATAAATTTCGGCCCCTGATACACTTCCGACCACAAAAATCGGATCACTGAACGTTGCTGTTCTTTGGTGCAAACAGAAAGTGGAGCAGCCATGGTTAACGGCAGAGCAGCGATAATGGAACAAACCTAGCATCATCAAATCTGCACAGACATAACAACAATTAAACCACGCATGCGTCATCTACGCAACACGACAGTACTACTAACATAAACAAAAATATAACTAAATTGCGGATAATATTTGACTTACCCTCGTCTATATATATATATATATATATATATATATATATATATATATATATATATATATATATATATATGAATTTATTACAGTTTATGTTCTGAGAGAATTAAAGCATTTGTTTAATTTTGCCAACGATTTTGAATTTATAGGGAAAGGTTCATGAGCAAGTGCAGTAATAAAATAGTTTTATTTGCAATTTACTTGTGATTAGGATTTCGAACTTTAACTGATTCAGTTGTAAGACTTATTGTAAAACCACTGGAAGGAAACAGAATTTATATCAGATATCAGACATTCCTGTCCACTCCTAGCTCCAACAAAGGACATATCATCTACAGATCCCGAAAAATATTTATAAAGATCTGAGTATTTTCCTATCTGAAAGTTTAGACTTGATAATATCTAATCTACAGCCACAGAACTGAAAATCGTGAAAAAGGGACCAATGTTAAAGGATAGTAAGAGAGGAAAAGCTATCACAAACAAAACGACAGAACCCTATCCAATAAGTTTTCCAATCATACTTTTAGGCTACAAACAACTTTCCTAACTAAAACTTCCTCGTGAAATCAGGAAAATATTTACTAGGTGGACAAAAATGCATATTAACGATCAATGATTTTCCATTGGCCAACGAAATGTAGTTATATCAAAAGATTTTTCTCCAGAAGTTACTCCAGATTTTACTACAGAAGTTCCAGGGAAAAAAATGTTTTCCTGCCATTTAAATTAATTTTTGATGTAAGCAAATTATATTTCTGACTGAAAGCTCGTTTCGCCTGTGCTGTTCGGCATTTTAATGCCGAATAAATTTCAGGAAAACATTTTTGAAAGTATATGTTTGGAGCGTCGCTTTATGTGGAAGTGAAACTTGGACGATCGGAGTAACTGAGAAGAAAAGATTAGAAGCTTTTGAAATGTGGTGCTCTAGGAAAATGTTAAAAATTGGATGGGTGGATGAAGTGACAAATGAAGAGGTGTTGCGGCAAATCGATGAAGAAAGAAACATTTGGAAAAATATAGTTAAAAGAAGAGGTAAACTAATAGGTCACATATTAAGGCACCCTGGAATGGTCGTTTTGATATTGTTGGGGCAAGTAGATGGGAAAAATTGTGCAGGCAGGCAACGATTGGAGTATGTAAAACAAATTGTTAGGGATGTAGGATGTAGGGGGTATACTTAAATGAAACGACTGGCACTAGATAGGGAATCTTGGAGAGCTGCATTAAACCAGTAAAATGACTGAAGACAAAAAAAAAATGTCTGAATATTACTGTTGAAATATTTGGAAAAATATTGTTAAAAGAAGAGACAGACTTATAAGCCACTTATTACGGCATCCCGGAATCATTGCTTTGATATTGGAGGGAGAAGTAAAAGGGAAAAATTGTGCTGGCAGGCAATGTTTGGAACATGTAAAACAAATTGTTAAGGATGTAGGATGTAGGGGGTATACTGATATGAAACTACTGGCACTAGATAAGGGAGTCTTGGAGAGCTGCATCAAACCAGTCAAATGACTGAAGACAAAAAAAATGTCTGAATATTACTGTTGTAATATTCTAAAACCTTTTAATAGGACTTTATTGTAATAATTTAATTCTTTAAATTTTTTAAATTTGATACTTATTTTATAGCATTTTATATAAATAGGAAAACTACAATAATTATAATCATAATAATAAAAATGAAAAAATCAAATTTAAACGAAAATATTATTTAAAATATAACAATAGTTTACATTGTAAATATACCATTTAAAATGTTTTGGAGAAATAATTAAAAGAAACGGAACAGATAAACTATTAATTAAGATCAATAAATACAAATTAGAACAACCAACTTTTACACAAAAAATATTTGTAACAAAAAGAACATTTCTATAAGCGCAAAATTAAGGGGTTTTATCATAGTTGTAAGACCGGACATCTTGTACTAAATGGACACTACAAATGTAACTGGAATAGAAAATCTATTCAAATGGAAAGAATAATACAGATTTCCAGTAAACTCTAAAACTACAAAGGCCATGGTAGTTATGTTAAACAGATTAAAGAAGAGCTCAAAAAGTTCAAAATTACAGAAAAAGACTGTCAAGATCGAAAAGAATACAGAATGAAAATTTTTGAATTGAAGGTGGTTCTTGTAGATGAAAAGAAAAAACCCAACAAAGGAGAATAGACTGAAGAAAGAAGAGCTAAACAGTTCGAAAGGATGGAGAACTTATAGGAGAAAAATTACACGAGATATTTTACAGGAGAAATTTTATTTACGTGGTCCTTTAAGGTCTATCCGTGCAGAAAAACAAATAAGTTAAATTTTTCTATTTTGTGAGTCATTAAACATTTTATCAAAATAAAAATAAAAAGAATAAAATATTTAAATAAAGATGAAATGGAATATAATCTTATATACTCGTATACATATAAAAATGAATGAATGTTAGTTGTTTGTCCCCTATGTGTTACTATACCATTTATCCGACTGCGATGAAAACTTTGGTGAGTTGTGCGCAAGCCCGCAAATGTTTCTGAATTAACTTGGACCCGCAAGGTAGCGCTAGGGTTGAGATATTTAGATAAATTGTATTTATTTATTGTAATTGTATTTATGAGCCCCAGTTTGACTCATATTCAGAATATATATTATTTACGTGAAAAGAAAAATTTTTGCAAAAACTATACCCGGTGTTGAGGCCGCCGGTGTTAGGTGTTTACTAAACAGACAAACATACAAACAGATTTTCTTCTTTTATATATATATATACATAAATTTCAATGTTCGTAAATGTGTCCGCTGAAGAATAAAAACAACTACTGGATCGATTTACGCGTGAGAAAAAAGGGTGAAAGGGAAAATTGAAAAAGGGAAATAGGGATAAGGGATAAGTGAAAAGCGAAAGTTAAATTTTGTGAAGTTTCATAATGTTCAGTTTCTTAATGTTTTATCAAACTTTCAATCGTGTTCATTTAATCTATATATATATATATATATATATATATATATATATATATATGTACTCAAATATAGCAACAGCGAAGCATTTCCGGGTCTGCTAGTAATATTATAAGCAGTATCATTATAACATGAGCAATGCCAAAAGTTTTAAAGCAACCAAACACAAAAAATTACATTAATGTATGATGAATATTACATGGATGACGAATATATATTGGGTATCAGATGTAATGTTATTTATAATTTGTTTTACCTTTAAAGAACATCCCCATTCAATTTTCTATCAGTATACAATTGCAAAATAAAGACTAGAAATAACCTTTTCTTTATACTGATTTATAATTAATTTTAGAATCTATATTACAAGAAAAAAATGTTAGCTTTTAACCTGGCGCGGCTAGAACAGAATATCTCTCATATCAATATAATATAAATTTTCTTAATTCAATCCTTTGTAATTCAGAAATAAAATATTTTCTTTAGTTTTCAAAAAATAAGCACTATCAAAAACTAAAAGTAAAAAATGCAGTCCGTTTCCACTTTAGAAGAGTTTCTACTTTAATATGGACCTTATATATTTCTCAATAATCAAGGCTTTGAATTTTTTTCAAGTTTTTACAGTATTCCGGTTTATTTAGAGGCCCTTTTAAAAATATATTGCTGTACAATGATCATTCCACATTTCAATAATTCAATTTTAATGAAATCGTTTTTAAAAATAATCAAATTAAGGTTGAGGGAAGATCAAACAGATTCTTCTACCTTGATATTCTAAGATTGTAAATCTTGGAAGTTGCTCACACATTTTTGTAATACCATCTCATACTAATTCAATCCAGTCGTATGAAAATATATTATTTATTTTAACCCGTTTACGTTTTGCCAATCTTAGATAATTAATAAATGTTTCTGTGCATAAAATGTATTGATTTTATTAAATAGAAAATTACGTAAAATCATGTTTTTCTTTACAATGAGAAGCTTCATTGATTAGTTGTAATTACAGTAGAGTTTGTTTTTAATTATAGCTTGGTAATGGAACCACTAGAAAACGTAATGATGATGCCACTTTTAGTTTTCCATTAAAGATAATCATTTATATCATCAGTGGAAGTAATTGAAGGATAAATAACAGTTTCAAATTTTGTATTTTACTAATGTTAAAAATAAATAAAATATTAAATATTATTTTCGATTTTTGAAGAAGGGGAAATTTTGGTGCAGTTCTTTTTTTAAATGGTAAGATAAGCTTGCACGCATTTACTGCTTAATATAAAGTGGATTTATGTGCGTATTTGGAACATTTTGAGAAAATTGGCCCCACAAAAAACCCCCGACTCTCTGGAGATCCCAAATTTTACCAATAATTTTTCCCATACACACTAGTCTCTGTACAAAATTTCATCAAAAATTATTAAATTTCAAACACACCAACACATGCATATATTAATATTACCTCCTCTTTTTTGTTTATTGGAATCTCTGAGTCATAAAACCTCACGTAATTAGAAAAACCCGTACCCATTTACACTGATTACCATAATTTCCTTCTTGCAGCATAGCTGTAAAGCTATGATTCCGGGAGTGTAACAATATATAACGCTATTATTTTGTCAAAGATAAAGCGATATTTGTAATTATTAACTAGTTTCCTTCTTCAAAGCGGGCAATGAACAATAATTTTTAAAATAAAACTATTTTCTAGGGCCCCTTGTCTTATGTCTATTGTCTTACGCAACAGTCCACGATAACAAATTTCTTATCTCTTTATTAAGTGATTATTTAAAATATTCTCCATTTCGAAATAATTAACATTAAGTAAACCAAAGAATTTTTCAGAAACTGCTTTTTCATGATGTTATAATGATGATTTTTAGGTACTAAATTGTCGTATACAGCTTATCAAAATGAACATATCAATTTTTGTTGTAATATTTATAAATTACCATTCCTGACTTAAATAACTGTAATTTGATAAATGTTACAAAACCGTAAAATTTACTTCAAATTTAGAAGAATGATACGTTATAGACACCTAATAGCCTATTTGAAAAAAAATTTGAATATTTCCCACGGGCGTATAATTGTGATAGGTTTAAAACACTAATAAATTGGTAATTTTTTTTGGATACTTCTTTTTTTAGTAATGATATAACATTATTTAGATTAAATAAAAAAGAAAATGACGTATAAATAAATACCACCCTCAATAGTTTATCGTAATTATGAAATAAATGATTAAAATTCAACCTCTTATAACTTTATTTTTTTTTTACATTTTGATTTCATGATATTCAATTTAGCGAGATTAAAATATAATATCATTGATGTTTGAGAATTTGAAAAAAAAAAGTTAAAACGAGAATAAATACTTTTTAGTGCCCTGGATGTATTTTCACATGAACCAAATAAAAACGTTATATATGGAGTGTTTATACAACTTTGGAAACTCAATAACTTGTTAATAATTAAATATAGAAAGTTAAATTTAGCAAATATTCTTACTTCAAAAAGATATATTTTTCGGTATGAAACCACTACACATCAAGCCTCCAGTGGACCCTCTTGGAGTACACAAAACTTTTAAACGGAAAAGATAAGAGTGTAATATATCATATTATTATTAAACGCCTTTGAAAAACAAAAATTTTTGACTTAAAATACTTCGGGATATGACAGTTGTGCTACATGGTGATTATTTAATATTTTTTCACATAATTTCAAACAGTGATCTTATTCCACAATGGCTCAACAACGAAACAACAATAGCAAATGATACTAATTTAAAAATAATTTTTTTTATGATCAATTCACTCCATATAAGCTCGAAAACGCTTGTATATGAAATGAACATATGTAGCGTATAAAAAAAGCCATCTTGACCGGGATTCGAACACGGTACCTACGGATGAAAGGCCGAAATATTCGAATCTGCTACGGAGATCGGAATGAAACCACTATTTTCTGTGTGATTTTGAAAAAACCTGTGAAAAAATATTGAATGGACAAAATTTTGAGCTATCGCAGCAGCTTGCTGTTTTTTGGCCGTTGGTTTTTTCGTAAAAAAATCTATTTTAATGTTTTTTAAAATGATTTGTCAAATTATACCCTTTCCAAATTAACTTTTTTAGTTGTTCTTCAATGGGATTTTTGAGTATTGTGGTCTTATATCGAAAAATATATAGTTTCAAGGTAGGAATATTTTTCAAATTTTGATTTTTTTGTTTTATTTTTTAATATTTAATTACGGTGAAAAATTATTTAAGGGTTGTCATACTTTGTTAACACCCGGTATATCTATTGATTATAAATTATATGTATGTACAGGTTTATGTTTGCATAATTATTAGAAATCTATATGATAAAATTACAATAAAAAACCGGGTACAAACTTTTTTTTTGTATCAAACAATTTCTATCTGTGCTTTGTATATACATTTACAACCTGTCCCTAAATATTTTATATTTAATTGTATAAGAAATGTTTAAATGTAAATATTAATTAGTTTTAAATATGTGTGAATATTATAATTATTATTTCATTTTATTTAAAGAAAATTATAATTTATATATATGTGTAAATGTGTTAAATAGATAACATTTTGAAAAGAGATGTAAAATAAAACATTTAGTTATGTACATTACAAATAATTTTAATATTACATTAAGTTGCATATTTATATATACATATATTTATATTAATGTCAATTGTTATCAATCATTCTTTAATATATAAATAATTTAATATTACATATCAAGTAAAAAAATTATGTTAATAAATAATAATAATTAATAATGATGAATAAATGTGGTATTTAAATAAAGATTTTTAATTTCATTTATATTACTAAAAGCCTATAATTTATTCTAAATCACAATCACCTTTTCTGCATCTTATATTAGCCGCTTTATATCACTACCAATGAATTTAAAGTATAATAATACGGTTTTTAAAGTGTAAAAAATTAAAGGAGTATGATTTTATTACACCGTAACTTTTCAGTAAATCTAACTAATTTCATTTCATAAAAGAAATTTCTTATTTCCCAGTCTTATTTGGGCGGTTTATGCTTTTGACTTATTTTTTTTTCAAGTAATAAGTTTTTATAATTAGGAGTGATTATTAAAACAAAAACTGGCAAAGTACTACATGATTTTCCCGGTTACGCCGGTCACGTCGTACAATAAAATTCCAACATTAAGTGTCTGACTTTTATTTTTGTAATAAAATAAATCATCGTTTTATAAAACATTAACAAAAATTTACTAATACGATTAGAAAACTTTTTAGTAACAAAATTTTTAATGCTATTAATAAGACGTTATAATTTAATTATAAAATTAAAAAGTTACACATGTAACAAAAATAGAATATACAAACACATAAATAATTTTTATTTTTTTTCAAATTTTACTTAGAAAAGTTTTTTTGTCTGTTATAAAATGAAATTAAAGCTTTGAAATAAAATACTTCAACAATTTTATACACGTATTGCTAACTTTAAAAAATGTTTAACAATCATAAAATCTTGAGACTGAAACGTTGTTGCTTATTTAGCATAAATAAAAATGTATAAAGGTTAAATTTTTTATTACAATATAATGAAAATATAATAAAAAACGTCTAATCATAAAACAAACGAAATTAAAAAAATATATATAATAAAAAATTTGCTTAAGTAAAGTTTTCCCTAAATTTACACTTTTTTCAATGAAGGTTATAAAAAGAAAATTTTCAAAAAACTTTTCTGCATTTTAAGTTAGAGGTTTATAATTAAAAATAATTGTAGGCATTTCTTGATATTTCTATAAATGAATGAATATAAACTTCCAGAAAATGTTTGAAAAATGTTTAAACCGAAGGAAGGTAGTTCAAATGAACTAAAAATAGTTATTTTAATCACATAATTTAATTTAACTTAATGATATGAATATGGTCATTAAATTATTTAGATATGTATAATCCGTGGATTTTTTTAAAAAGATTATTTATATATACATTGTAGTTAATAAATCTACTTTATTAGAGTTTTTTCTACAATGCCTCTAAAGAAAATTGAAATTGGTTTTTTCGTGATATCTTTCATCCCCCTTAGTGAACTTTGAAAAAAAAATTAATAGCCCCATATATAAAAACATTTGAGCCACATTTGAAGAAAATCGGTTTGGTCAATCCTAAGATATAAGACCTTTATCGTAAATAATTTAAATAAAAACAGTGCGACACACATACGTACATGCATATGGTTTTTCTCCTAATGAAGAAGTTGACTCTTAAAACGTACAGATTTGCAAAAAACACGATACCCCATTTTTGACACGAACAGCATACTTCTACTTTAATCTAGATATATCCACCGATAAAGTAAAAGAGGAAATCCCTAGTATTTTCGTTTTAATAAGCTGAGTTTGTAAATGTATAAAGTAAAATTAAGCATTATTTCGTTGATACAATGAACTGATATTTTTAATTGTTTTCTTGCAAAACAATGTCTTATGAAAAACAGTAAAAAATAATAATAATCGTAGTAATGTAAAATGTATATGTTAAATAATTGTTGAAGTATTTTTTCTCTCAATTTTATGCAGCCTCAGTGCTTAAAAATTTCTTTTTCAAATCTCACAAGCTTCGATCATAATTATGTTTACTTTTAAATTGCATAGGTTTTTTAAATCATTTTAACAAAATATTTCCCTTACCATTATATTTTATTTTCAAAAAACAACTTTCTCAACAAAAGTAGAAAATTTGCAAGTAACTGGAAAGCCATTGGTTGAAAAATAATCAAATTAAATGATAAAGGAATAGATTATTACTTTCATTAAAGTTTAGAAAGCTTACAGAAATATATGCGTAGAAATTGACTTAATTGTTATCACGAAAGAACTAGGAAGCAAAATCCATTCAAAATCCACCTTTATCCAAAGTGGTGTCGAACTGAGCTTTCTAAACTTTGATGATTAGTACTTATTAGTCAATTAGGTAGGTATATACATTTTTTTGTGATTTTCATGGCCATTAATCGTGTTTGATCAAATTGTTAAAGAAGTCTTTCCTTTCGTTTATCTTCAGTTCTTTGAGAAAGATCTCGGAAGAAAAAAAATGCATAGGTTAATAAAAAAAATATCGTGGAATAAAATGAATAACCACGATTTTGTTATCGTTATTATGAATAACTTCCAATTCATTGAAAAAGATATAACCTGATCAAGAAATAATTTTTTTTTTGTCGTAACAATTTTTTTCTATCATAAATAATGATTGTGAAAAAAGTAGATGAAAAATTGTATTTTCTTGTCGGAAATCGAATCCGAATGCTTAATTTTTTCAGCCAGTTAATTTATCGATCTGAGACACATAACTCGGCTTTTACTTCAGAAGTATGACTCCGTTTTTATAACAAAATGTTCTCCACTTTTTAACTTCAAATATAACCTTTTTTGGCTTAGTTTGTTATTTATGAATACAAATAATATTTTAGCTTTTTATCAAAATTTGATGAATTACGAATATGAATTATAATGGATTTTCAAGAATTTATATTTCAGAAATTTTCTTTTTGATTTTCCATAGAAATCCCACTTTTCTCTCTTAATTCTTTTTAAATCAAACACTTCAGAAAGCTGAAAATTCCAGCTTACTGCAATTAAATGGAAAGGTTGCATCTTAAAAAGCTATTTTTTTTTTGGAGTGGGAATTAACAGTGTTTTATAATCTTAGTAGCATTCCCATCGCGGCTTCGCCCATGCTATATTATTACTTGAATTTCTCGTTGCGATCAGGGGATGTTTAGCTAGTCAGGGCTACACACCCTTCCAGTCTGCACCCTTCTGTGTTCATTAAACTTATGCTTTGTTTTCTGTTTAGCCTCCGGGAATTACCGTTCAGGTATTATTTCAGAGGATGTATGTATGAGTGTAAATGAAGTGTATTCATGTACAGTCTCATTTTGACCATTCTTGAGATGACAAAAAAAAAAAAAACAAACCCAGGTTAATTGAAACCCAACTACCAAAGAATCGGTATCCACGATCTAGTACAAAAATCTGTATAAAAGTATCTGCCTTTACTAGTATTAAACTTATGCTTGTGAGAGTAATAATGATAAATAAGAATTAAAGCCTATTCAATATATAAAAACTACCAATGTACTGTAATTTCACGCGAAATACATAATCTGAATTACAAAAATAAATTACCTTCACAATGTTCTCATAAAGATTGATTCAATAACGGTAGCGGATTCAAAAAGGCAAAAATGTAAAAAACTGTTTGTTTTTTACCCCTTAAAATATTAAAATTCAAAGAACCCTAAAATTATTTTTAAATATTTATCTGAAGAGTAACTGCAAACCCAAATCCCAGTCAATGTCTCGTTACGGGGAAAATTTTTAATCATTGCTTGAAATTTTTTTATCTTTCTTCACCGCATTCAAGATCAAATTTCGAAAACTCTAGCAGTTAGTTTTTACATATTTACAAAAATAAAGTTGATATCTTCATTTGTTAATGAGAAATTTAAAGAATATCCATCCAGCTTAAAAAAAATCCAAAATTCTACTTCAATCTTTAAAATATCTAGAAAAATTCCTGTTTTTAGATATTCACATGAAGATTATACACACCAAAAATGAGTTAATATCTTCATTTGTTACCGAGAAAAAAATGGTAAATTTCATTGTTACCCTTTAACTCGGAATTTCAAAAAATCCATTTCTTAGTAGCACACTTACACCGTAAGAACAACGTGTATATAAATTTTCATCAATTTACCTTCAGTAGTTTTTGTTGAGTGTTGATTACGAATCGCTCACGATATATATGCATCGGTAAATTTAATAAAATTTAAGTTTCTGCTCTTAGATAAAAAATTAAACGAAGTTTAAAGGTTTTTCCTTTATCTTCTATTACGATATTTTAAAGAATATTTGTCTGTTACTCTGTAATGTAAAAAACAATTGATCAGATTTTAATAAAACCTTCAAACTTGATTAACAACTTTAAAAAAAACAACAAGCTTTAATGATAAAAAACAAAAATTTGATGTGAACCCCACACGACTTCCTTGTACGCCTATTAAATTACTATACACATATATTATATATACACATTTTTTGCTGTTCGTCATTTAAAATTATTTCATTTGAAACTAAGATACGATCCTCCAATTTTTGTTTCTTTAATAAAGAATGTTTTTATTTTGTTTTCATATTTTTTTGTTATTACTGAATTATTATTTATTGTAAAAAATCTTTTACCATCACAGGTTAATAATTATTAGTAAATAAATATATTTATATAAAAAAAAAAGAAGGAAATGAAGTTTGATTCGAACCGATGTGCCTTCCTCTTGTAAGATCTTAATATTTCATTAATTAAAATTTTATTTGGCTATAACTCTGGAACCAATGAAAATAAGTACCAATCATTATATTTAGTTGAAAATCTCCAATGAGGACTTATTACTGCAATAAAGAAAAAGTCCAAAATCCAAATTTTTTGAATTTTGGGCCTTTTTGGACACTTTTGGTCCAGTCGATTGCAATCAAACAAGGAGGTGCACAACTAGATGTTACAACAGTCTTTAATCCTAAATTTCAACTTTCTACAGCTAATCGTTTTTGAGTTATGCACAGATGTCACGCTGAAACTAGTCAAAATGGATTCAAGGATGGTCAAAATGGATATCTCCGATGAAATGTTAAAACCCACATTTTTCGCGATTACAATATTTCCTTTAATTCTTACAAGGAACTAAAAAGTCTGATGTGGACATGACTTCCTTGCACGGCAATTAAATTACATTACACATTTTTCGCTGCACTTCATTTAAACTTATTTCATTTGAAAGTGAGATACGATCTCCAATTCTTTAATAAAGTGGACAGTTACACAATTACTAAAATATTAGTTTTTATTAACATCAAATATTTATACAATTATTAATTCAACAGATATTTCACTAATCGTTTTTGCAAGATACATACGTACGTACGTACAGACCTCACGCCGAAACTAGTCAAAATGGTTGGTCAAGCTGGATATTTCCGTTGAAATCTGAAAGCCGAAATTTTTCGCGATCACAATACATCCTTTACTTTGTACAAGGAAGTAAAAAGAATTAAAATGGGTGCTTAATTCACATCCAAAAACAATAACATTTTACTAAAATTACAATTTGCTGTGCAACTAATAATATCATTATTCTTAAAGATTCTGGATGTATCTCAGGTACATTACGTGAGACGCCATAAAAACTAAGACAAATGGGGTAAGGCAATAAATGTTGTCTATCACATTCTGTAGGGGAAATGCATTATACGAGTATACACTGTCTCCACTCAATAGGTTAAATATACTGCTGTCTTTTAAACCCTTCTATTTCATGTCCTAATGGAAGGGTAAGTTTCAAACAATTTTATTTTTTTTTTATTTATAAAGAAGACGCTTGTTACACCATTTTTTCGTTTATTTTTATTCGGCTATTGGTATTTAAGGAAATGATATGAAAAGCTTTATTAAAAATAATAATAATACTAATAATAACGTTAACACTATTTTAGAGTGTGAAAAACATAGATATATAGAAGTAATTCTTCAAACTACGTCGCCAGTGAAACGGGGTTAACGACTGACAGAATTCGTAAATGCACAGATGACTTAGTGTTACATTAAATACATGTATATATATATATATATATTTTTTAATCATTAATGGTTTGAAAATCTTGATGTAATACATTCGTATGAGGATTGATATATACAAGATTATCAAATCGATTTTTCCCGTATGGTATTTTTACTGCTGAGTGACGTATAGAATAATGCAATCACGGTACACCTATTCAAAATTCAATAAATATTTTATTACAAAACTTTCCCTTGCCAGACAAAAAATGTCATAATCATTTAGTTTAATGATTCATGTTTCCTACAGAAATGATTGGTATCATGTTTCCATAATCTTTAATAGAAGAAAAATATCTTAATATATTATTTAATAATTATTTTTCTCAAAAATAAATTGAGATATAATTTTAATAATAAGTGGATTAACCAAGAGTTTTAGATCACAAATTTCTAAGAAATAAATAAATATGTTATAGTATACAAAAATTGGAAAACAAGATTATGCTTTTAAAACTAGGTTTTAAAGGCAACTGAAAAATGAGGTGCGTAATAATTCGTGGTTGGCAGTATGAAATTCTGAATTTAAAGATTTTATGTCTCAGAAGTTATTTAAAATAATTTACACTTTCTGGTGACATTTATGCTTAGAACGACTTTTTTTGTTCTAGGCATAAATGTAAAAAATTTTTTAAATTTTTATTCTTATCCTAAAACCCCGCTTTTGTACTGTTTAAAGTACTTGTTTTATATAGTTTCGTAAAATATTTATTTTTTTTACATTTTTTTTTTTATTATTTTTTTCGCAGCATCTACTGTTGATTGCTTAACAATAAACTGGTCTTCTAAATTTATATTTTAAATATTTCTTTTTATTTAAAATATTGTTAAATTTAAATAATATTATTTAAATTTTATCTATAATTAAATATTTTACTCTAAAACCAATTTATAATTTTTATAATGTTTTTTTAATTTATTTATATAACAGTTTATCTAAGCTCTTTATTTGTAATAGTACAGATATAAAGAGTGATTCAAGGAAAATGTAACAAACTATTAGAACATGTTCTAGTGAAAATAAAGAAGACAGTTCATGTAAACAAAGGTTCGGAAACGGTTCGTTAATGAATGTCAGCTGGCGAAAGATTTCTGCGCCGCCCTGATCACTGCACCTTCGGTTAAATTAAGCCAAATTGTAATTCTTGGGACTCAAATTTTGTATAAAACTACATTTAGTAGTTTCATATGAATCAGACCTGAAAAAGAAAAATAATTCCCAGTATAGTATTTTTAGTAGTTTTCGAGAAATCCGTGATAAAAGACAAAAGATTGGTGTCAAAAAACACACTATTTTAAGATTAGCGTAAAATAACTTGGGTAATAAACACATAAAGATTATGAACAAAAGTTGCAGAGAATTTGATTTTGAGTAAAATGGTTTGATTAAAGCCCACATAAACTAAATTCAAACGTAAGAATTTTGAAAAAAAACACAAAACAAAACATATCGAAACGTAATAGATTTTAACTAGGTATCAAACAAAAAATAATGTTCAGTTATATAAAACAAAAGAATTAAATACTTTAGAAAAAAAACAAATACAAGCACAAGCAGTAAAAGTAATTACAAACAATTAAATAAATTGCTAAAAATGTCTTCTGCCACAGTACTCTGCCCGAAACACAAGGTTTTTCATCCCTTTCCGAATATCAACAGAGTTGTTTTGTATTAGTTGTACCGCACTGAGAATTATATTAAGTAACTCTTCTCTTATATCACACTTTTGTTTATACTCTGATGATTTCAAGCTGTTCACAAGTAGTAGTAGTCCAGAGGTGTCAGATGACCTAGAAAAAAAGGTGACCTCAAAAATTATTTGAGGTCAGATTATCTCAAAAAAAATGCGACGTTTTAGTTGCATTTTTTTGAACCAAAAATACTTGTGAATTTTGTCAACTAAATAATTGTGCAATTAGAATTGAGTTGTCCAGTTAGAATTCAATCGAAATCTATGTTTAAAGTTAAAATAAATATTTTTAAGTCTTTCTTTAAATACCGTATAAAAAATATAATTGATTAATTAGCTCATAAAAATATAACTTTGTAGAAAAAAAAAAATTAATAATAATAAATGGTTTCATTACATCGCAATGATTGAGTAAATGTAATTCCCAAGAAACAACATTTAGGAAATAGAATTATAGAATTTTATTTGATTCTTTCGTTAATCTAGGTAGAGGCGAATCTAGATAGGAAAAAATAAGGAGAATTTTTTTACCAACATTTAGAGATGTTGTCAAATTTAAGAGAGAAATGAAACTAATGCTCAGGAAAAAGTTAACTTAAAACATATTTTTTACATTGTATTACCTGATGTTCTTTGCAAATTTTACTTCAAGGGTTTTATTTTTTATATTTTTAGAGTTAGATATGAGCGTATTAGAATGGAAGGTCCGGAAACTTCATTGTTTAAAAAAAGTAAGGGACAAAATCTTATATTAAATTTTAAATAAATTTATTAAAAATCATTTTATGAGTTTCAATTCTGATATATCTCCCTCAGTTAAATTATGTTCATGAGAAGGTGTATTTCTTTGATTGGTTTCAGATTAATGTTATTTTTATCTTTCTTAAGATAATTTCTTATCTTTTCGTCTTATTTAAAAGGCGTACATCAAAGTGATCTGAGCAATCTTGAGTTGCGGTTTTAATAGTTATCCTTAAATCGAAATTACACTTTTTTATAGAATCACCTTTTTATCATCTATTAAAAAAGTATGCAAGGCTCAAGCATGACAAGATGAAATTTAAATTAAATAATAAAATCAAATTTAAATATCTGAAATTAAAAAAAAATGTTTCCAGAATTATAATTAAGTCCCTTTCCCTCGACCATATTACAAGTGGCGCTCTTATTAATGAAGATATATCTAAATTGGCTAGGGATCACTATTATTTGGTCAAATATTTCATAACTTTTATAAGTGTTTAATTACAGAATATAACTTATTCATGTTTTAATCGTTCCTATAGTTAGATATTTCTGGTAAATCTAATATTTTCCTAAATTTACAATTTCTCAAGAATCTTCATTTTACAACAGGTTTACCCAAAAATGTGTAAATCATTCATAAAATTGTTACTTCTTAGAGTAACAAAAACTATTCTGACCTTTTCAAACGTTCGTGATTCAATATCAGCTGTAGTTCTTAAATGTATTTTTATTTAAGGAAGGATTAAGAGACCGGGCACTTCACCAAATAGGTTGAAATACTGCATTTATTATGCTGCCAACGAATAAAAAAGAGTCGATCCACAGGTAACCATCTTCTAGATACCAAAGAAATATTGACTCTCTAGATCCTGGTATCCACAACAAGTATCATCTAGCATCTTTGCAATGGAGAACGTAGCAAGGTCAAACAGACCTTGATTTTTAGAATCGTTGATGGTGACAAAAGATTAAAGTGAGAAAAGAAGGTACGTGACGAAAAAGGACGACCTAATCTTACAGTAACCGCATTAGCGAACTTAGCAAACTTCATATACAACACAAAAATAAGCTAACAGCTTCTATCTTATTAACAGTTTTTCAGGAGATCAGGGTATTTTTAAACAAATTAAAATAGTATATTTTCAAAGATTTTCCATAGTCCGGCTTAAATCTATGACGTAAAAATGTCCTTTTTCTTCAGAAATTAAGGACCCGTCGGATAAAAGATATAGAATTTTTTAAAGGAACAATTACGCCTACTTCCGGAATTGTGTGGCACCCACCAACATTAAAATTGTTCTGTCAAACCTCAACTAGAGATTATTGTTGAATTATATTATTATCAAAAAAAAAAGAATTACTTAAATTTAGTAGGTCTGTTTATATATTCTTTGGGAGAAAGGTTAAAGCCAAAGTATAGGCTTTAAATATGAGAATTCGAACAAAAAGTATCAAGTTAATCAGGGTTGAAAAATTACATTATTATTCGCTCTTGAGTGAAATTTGTTTTTTTATAAAAATAAGACTTTTATTTTTTTCTTCCTTTTCAAGAAAGGCACTTGAGTGCTACAGATATTAATACGATAATTTAATTATCTATTAATTAATATTATTACTTTTTGAAATAAAAGTACGTAATTATATTTAGAAACGGTATTAAAACTTCAATTATGTTTAATAATAAAATTAGGATGATATACGAAAAGCACAACAAAAATTTAATTAAGATAAAGATTTCTTTTTTCGTTTAATTTTCCAAGTAGTTGTTGTATAATGAGGATAAAATAAAATATGGATGGTTGGATGTTGATAATATTATAAGTCGGGAAGAAGAATAAGTGTTTGAGAGAGAGGGGGTGAAAATAGGGATGGTTATAAGAAAGATTATGTCTTATTTTCATATTCCTCCTATATAGCCTAAGTTAAATGCCTCGGCTTGTAAAACAATAACGCGTAATATACCGCTACTTGAAAAATACGGCGGACATATAAAAACGCAATTTCGTTTGCTGTTTTGTGGCTTATTACGATACGATGTATACTTGAAGAGCATCACTCGAGTGTTGTTCACTCGGGATTTCGACTAGAAGAAAGCGGTACGAGTACGGTAAAAACCACGAAAAGAGCGGGGCGAAAGCGAAGGCAATATAACCTAGTATTTATTCCAGGCAATATGATAAAGCCCGGCCGTAATGTCTGATATTTTTTAATATTCAAGACATTCTTGTATGATACCGCATATACCAGCACGTCGACGAAGAAAGAAAGAGAGAGCTAGCGAGTAGGATCGTGAAGCAGTAAAAGAAAAAAAGAAAGAACGCCGCCGCGACGCCGTTACCACACCGAAAGAGATTAGAAGAGAAAACCTCGGCGCAACACCCTTTGCGCACACAAAGCGGCCGACGTATCCAGTAACCATTCCGCAAAAAATTCCCTCCTTCCACCGCTACATCCCTCTATCTTTTTCCCGCATTATATCACCCTCTCATTTTCGCTTCATCTTACCCGGCTTTTATGAAGCCAACCAGAAGCATCATTCTTCCCCCGTCATAAGCCGCAATATCATTTTCTGTCTATAACCGTCTCCCTTCCCCATTATACCCTCATTTTTCTTACCCGTTTCCTCTCTTCATCTTCCCTTCCCGCACCGTGAACTTCATATCATCACATAAGTAAGGCGATAACTCTAACATTATCCGTATGTATGTTACTCTCTTGATTCACTAAACGTTTACTTATCTTTAAAACACGTAATGAATTTTATTTTATAGTGTTATGGACCTTTTATATTAGGTCCGATACATAAATACTTATGATAATTATTTGATAATATATTTACGCATATGTACGAGCACGTGTGGGTGTACTTTTATTTATTGATGCTATGAAAAAATAATAAATGTTCACCGATAAGATGAAAAAAGTATTAGATAATCCAAGAAATATAAATACAAGGGAAAACATTAATTATTTTCACATATTATTCACATACTTAGTAGAAAAATAAATTTAAAAAACTATTATAAAAAAATCATAAAATATAAAGATATAAGTGCAGGGATGCACTGAGGCCGGAACGCTGTTCCGGTACTGTTTTTAGAAATAAAAAATTGTCCTTTCACATAAAATTTGTTTTAACTTAAAGTTTGGCCTACGTTTAATTTAACATTACGTATTCATTATTATGATATTTCTAAATGAAAATTATTATCACTTCCTTCAATAATGTGTGACGAATTTGTATAACAAATGTTCATGTATTGAATGTTTATGTAGGTATTAAAAATTTTTGGTTTGATTCCTAATCCTCACTTCACTTTTATTTTTATTGATATATTGTTAACAATTTATGAGACGATAAAAAATGAAAACCCAAATTATAAAAAATCAGCCAGCATCAAACAGCGAAAAAATAAGTCGCAAAAAATCTACTCCACGAAAAACGTTAATCATTTGAAATAAAAAAAGATAAGTTTTACTTCTTATCACTAAATATTGAAATGAATGTGCATTTGTAATAAAATTGTCATATAGACAGCCGCTTGTGGCATATTCTTGCGGTCGGCAGTAATAAAAAATCAAACCATTCCGGTACTGGGAAATTTACTAATACACCTTGGAAAGTAGAACAGTTACATAAAATATTCAAAATTTTTAAATAATTCTTAAAATTTACTAAAAAAAAAATGACTTATTAACAAGAGTTATTACAAACATGAGCTTATTTCTTTGTTTTTTTGTTGTTTTTTTTTTGCGAGGCCTACACTATTTACTCTGCTTTGAGAGTTATTGAGGGCCGCAGTAACACCGCTTCCTGATAATAACTGACTCTAGGAGTGTACTTGAGAGCTTGAACTTCAGACGACCTGAGCCCATCATTCAAATTATCTATGATAACCTCTCAAGAGTAAACAAGATAGTGGTATTCGTATGGGTCCCGAGCCATTGCAGCATTCTCAGAAAGAAATAGAACTAAGTCTGCCAAGAGAACGGCAACAAATTCCTCCTACTGAAGTTTAACGTGTGAGAGCGACTTCAAGAAGACATTCTGTGTCAAACTACATACTCAGTGGAATAAGTTCTGGCTGCGTATCCTCTCACGGCCTTACATGGATCCGTTAGAACGTCTTCGAAAAACCTTTTACTCCAAACAACATAACAGACCAAGTCATCCTAACGCAAATCGTGGATCGCGCACACAAAGCAAGCCGACACCTACCTATTTGGCTCTCCTCAGCAGAACTGTGAGGCGTGCAATGTAAAACGGTCCGTAAACTACTTAGACTGCCCAATGTTTGGGATTATTCGTCGTCAATTAAACCTGAGTTCACATGAGAAGGGTTTTCTCAACCGGAAGTAATGGATCATAAACTGTTGCGGTTTCCCTGTAGTAATGGGATGAAGAACTCCATTTAGTGGTTTTATTTACATGAAATTCCTTACGGATTAGTGTGTGCGTAGTGAAAATTATCTACTGGTCATGATCCTATTTCGATATTTATTATCCAATGTTTGGTTTTTATTACCTAGTTACTTATGAACTTAACTTTATTTAAATCCCTAATGGCTCTTACCATTGATGCGAATATTAACAAACAATGAGAAAAAACATTAAGAAATAAATATAAATATAGCTTGTACAAAAAAAAAAACATACAAAACCAACTATGGAAAAACTTAATTTATCTAACAAGGTTCGATCAGACCATTTGAAAAAAAGGGAATATTTTCGTTAACTTTTTACGATAAACTGATAAAAATTAAATTTCTACTTTATTTTAAGGTAATTTTTTTAACATAGAAAGTTTAATAAATATATGGTACCATCAGCCGAAGAAATTTTATAGCAGTGAGCATTATAACAAAAAAGATAAAAGCTTCTATCTCAAGCTAATCGACCACTTATTACAAAATTAAACCGTGTAGTTCAAAACAAACAATAAATTACAATTAATAAAATTTAATTAAAAAAATTCCTTTCGCACGCCGGAAGGCGGAGATAGATTTCACCGGTGCTAAGTAGGAGATAAAAAGATTTCCAACTTGAACTTAAGAAAAACTTCAAATTTACTCAATACGACAATAGTTGTATGTGAAAAAACTTCACATAATTAGCGTACGACAAGCCCCATTTTCTTAAAATTCCAGCAACATTTTGAACATCCCTTGGCGTAAGGGTTGATCATATCAGAAATGTTTTCAGACAAAATTTTAGGTAATGTTTAGAGGACTAAAGACCACTTAAAAATAGATTCGATACTGTGCCTATTAAAGAAGGTATGATTTTTTTTTTGTCTTCGAAACCCCATTTTTTTCCACCCCCTGGGGAAGGTTGGTGATATTAAAAAACTTTACTTAAGTTTTAGGCCCTTATCCAAAGAATAGTAGGAACTTTAAACGAATTCGATATTTTAATTAATAAGAAAGTTATAGTAATATTTTTCCACCCTAATGGTTTGATTTTGCCCATTAACGAACTCGACCGAGATTTTGAGTCGTTATATTTTATATACCAATTCAACAAGAAAGTGAAATATATATATAAACTTTTGAACTGTTGAAATTTTCCGGAAGTCGAATCATGGTACCCATTACAATAGGTAGCTTTCTTATGAAATTTACCTAAAAGTATGTGCGTATCTATCTAGCTATCTATCTATCTATATATGTATGTGTGTGTGGGGTGTGGTGTGAGTGTGTGTGGGGGGGAAATTAAGGTCAAAATAAATCTTTTTCTAATCAAACTGTACAATTTTTTTAATGATGTAACTCACTGGTATTGGATTTAAGGTAGAAGTAATTAAATCTGGTATCAACATAGCCTACTTCATTTCTAAGAGTCCAGTTGCTATGAAATTTTTTAAAGAAAATTTGGGTAGTGGTACTTCTGAACACATTATATTTTATTAACTAATCTAAAACGTGAATTGAATTTTGTAATTTAAATAAAATTTTAATATGCACTTGTCTAACCGTAAAAAATCAGATATTTAAAAAATCAGGTATGTAGTGACTGTTTGAATACTGTGATTTCACAACAGTTAACTCGATTTTCATGTAAGATGAATCAAAATTTCCTCCTCAATAATCGAGTGATATTAGGTATAAGACAATTGAAAAATTATGGTTATAAAGAAAAAAAACTTTTTCCAAATCAAGGAAATAACATATTTTTTCTGTGTAATTCCTAAACATGAAGAATCGTTATAAAATACGATACAAATAAATTTCAGTTACATTATTTGTACATTACATAAATGTTAGTTATATGTATTATATAAAGTTTATCACAGTAAAATTTGATGAAAAGTACCGTTTAAACTGTGAGATTATGTTATAATTTATACGCTCTCTTTTCAAAATTGTCAATTTTGTATCAGTATTCATACAAGGAAGTAGGAAATAAAGGAAGTACTGTGATCGCGAACAATTTCGGTTTCCAGATTTCAACGGAAATATCCATTCTGACAATCCCTGAATCCATTTTGACTAGTTTTGGCGTGACATATGTACGTACGTATGTATGTATGTATGTATGTACGTATATATCTCGCATAACTAAAAACGATTAGCCGTAGGATGTTGAAATTTTGGATTTAGGACTGTTGTAACATCTAGTTGTGCACCTTCCCTTTTGATTGAAATATCAGAAACTGGACCACAACTGTCCAAAAAAGCCCAAAATTCAAATATGTTTGGATTTTGGACTTTCTTAACTGCAGTAATAAGGTCTTATTAAGAGATTTTCAACGATATATCATCATAAGTAATTCTTGTTTTCATTGGTTCCAGAGTTATACTCAAATAAAATTTTAATTAATGAAATTTTATTTTTTTTTAACCTCCGAGACCACCGTTAGGTATTACTTCAGAGGATGAGATGAATGATATTTGTAGCTTGTGAAAATGCCATCCCTAACCGGGATACGAACCCGGAACCTCCGGATGAAAGGCCGAGACGCTACAACACGCGCCACGGAGGCCGGCAATGAGATATTTGGATCTCAGTGGTAGGCACATTGGTTCTAATCAGACTTCATCTCCTTTTTGTTTGATTTTATTTTTTTTAAATTTAAATATATTGATTTATTAATTTAACCTCTCATTAAAAAAAAACAAACAAAAACAAATAATACAATTAAAAAAAATATTAGAAGTTTTTATGAAATAAAGTTTTATGTACTTTTCATTTAAAAAAAGATGTGTAATTGTAATTTAATAGGCGTACAAGAAAGTTATGTGATGTTCACATCATATTTTTAGATATAGAAACTGAACAAATATTCAATGTTTTGCAATTTTCGTTGGGAGAAGATGTGATTTTTCCAGTAGATTTCAAAATTATTAAAAAAAAAAATCAGACTGGTTATTCCTAAATAGAAGATTAGTTTTTTTTTTATGAAGAAAATTTTTTCTTGCATTATGATAAATAAAAACCCTTCCAGATTACTTAAGAAAGATTTAAGGGTAATATTTTTATGAAAATTGCATCGTTATTCGAACGTTTTAAATCAAAACATGTACTTTATCACAGAATCTGTATGTAGTGGTATTCTGAACAAAAGAATAAAAGTTTGACCCGCTAAGTTTTGTTCAGAGAGAGTAAGCCGCCCTACTTTCTACTACTGAATTTTAAATCGAAATGTCAATTTCTTTTGTTTTACGTTCAGAAAAATTAAGCACTGATTTGTAAATAAGAGAAACTTTATATAAAATTCTATTTTTTCTCATTTTTCTTACGGTAGTCATTTAATTTTATTTTATAGCTACCGTTGGATTTACAGTATTAATAAACGGGAAAATTTAAATAACTTTTTAAGTTTTTTAAAGAGCATTAAATAAATTTAAAACCTCTACGCCATAAAAAAAATAACGGCGACTATTTAATATATTTCGCAGCTAGTTTCAAAAGTGGCCTGTGGTACACTCCAAGCGGTGGTCTCATATCCGTAAATAAATCGGCTTGTGATAAGAACTTTGCTAAATCTTATTTTGTTATTTTTATACTGTAGAGCAGTTATTTAAGAGGTACTGTCTCTCTTTTTCTGTTAGCTTCCATAACCACCGTAAGGTGTTACTTCAGAGGATGATATGTATGAATGTAAATGAGCTGTAGTACAGCTTCAGATCGACCACTTCTGAGATGTGCAGTTAATTAAAACCCAACACCAAAAAACACAGGTATCCACAATCCAGTATTCAAATCCGTATGATAGCAACTGCCTTTACTAGGATTTGAACCTTAGAACTCTAACTTCGAAATAAGCTGACTTGCGATGACGAGTTCACCACTAGACCAACCCGATGGGTTATATTTAAGAGGTACTATAGACGATTTTAGAAACTAGCCATAAAAAATAATAAATGGTCACGTTTTTGTTTAGGATTGCTTTATCTGTAAGATTTTACGTTGAAAGTTTTGTTTTTTCAATTCTCTTTGAAATGTTTTAACTTGTCCTTTCATGAAGGCTTGTGCTGAGGTGGAATTTCATACCGTAAATAAATCACTTCGAGGTAGAAGCAGTTTTCTATTGTTGGTTAATGGGAATAAAGTATTTCCATAGTTTATTAACACAAATAGCATGATTTTTAAACCAATGGAAATAACATACAACTATGTTGTAACAGTCTTTAATTCCTGCTGATAGTCAAACTATCAATTTCTGATGGTTTCATTTAAATACGATCATTAGTTCTTGATTATTAGATCAAAAAACTGGAAATATATATATATATAAATAACTTAGCTGTTACCTAACTTAGGAAACTATAATTAATTTTTTTTTAATAATATTTAAATTTTTTTATAATGGCTATTTTATTTTTACATCAAATAACTTTACTGGTTAAATGAAATTTTCCATGTATTTTTGAAAATACTTCATTTCAGTATTCTGATATATTGCATTATATATCGGAAGTTGGCAATTGTACGCCCGAATGTCAACAAGAAACTAAAAATATTTAAATAGGTGTATTTAGAAGGTCATTCACTCTTTATATATATTATAGAAAATACAATTCTTTTAGTAGAAAAATATTTCATTTTATTATTACCCAAAAATCTAATTTTATTACAACGCATATGTTTTAGTAACCATGGATACCAACATGCTTTAAAGATAATAAACTTGAGAATACGAGATATGGTAACTTATTCTAGTATCGTACTAAGCTATTTTATCTAATTCTCTCTACCAAAAGATATTTTATTAATTGTATCTCTTACATTATTAAAAATATTTAATTCTTTTATCTTAAGTACTGATTTTTATAGATCAAACTTGATAGAAATGTTTTATCAAAATAAAATAAATTAATTTTGTGATTTAGAGAAACAACGAGTATTAAATGTGTCCGAAAAAAGAACTCCCTTACTGGCACATTTAAAAACTTTTCACTTACTCCTCTTTCTGCTGGAAACTTTGACAATTGTGGCAATAAAACCAGAGCGAATGATGAAACTAAGGTAAAAATGAATGAGGGCATGTGGATTCTACCACCTAAATGTCATACGAAATAATTTTTTTCAACCATTTGTATCTTTTTTTTAAATAAAATTGTGCACTTTTAACAAGAATCAAAGTACAAAGTTTCTTATGATTTAAGGTATAAATTAATTATATTATACCAATTATAAACTAAAACAAATTAAGTGTGCTGTTCGTTCGGCAATTGATAATTCAGTCAGACACTGAATGAACCTTGAATTAGACTTCAAATTCAAACTAAAATGAAAAAAGTGGGCATTAGTGTTCCCAAATTTTCCCGCAATATTTTATTTTTCCTAAAAAATTCTTCAATCTCTATTCCACACATATAGTTTTTACATTTTAATTAATATTTTGGTTCAGAGAATACAAAATTATTCTAATGTTGCCTGGTACGAAGTGTAGATTAAAACCTTATAAATATAAAAACTTTTTTAATAGCATTAATATTCATCAAAAATCTGTTTTTTCTGAGTGCTTACATCACTAGCTGAAGAAAGTGAAAATTGGGTGTCGGGAAATTAGTATGATACCCTCTTAATATAATTAAAAATATATTAAATTATGGGAATGTTAATGATATGAACTGTCTTTATCTGATCACAAATAACTCAAAAATTCATTTCATTTTAAAATCATCAAAACAAGATAGATGTTTAAATGATCATAGAATTTACTATAAGAAATAGTTTTATGAATTTGTAGCATTAACAGCTAATATTATAAGTTATCACTTAAGACTTGACCGGTTAACCGGTCAAGTCATAAAACAAGATCCACAGATTTTATTTTATTGCACTATTGCACGTAATAGTTATTAATATATTAATAATTAATAGCAATATATATATATATATATTATTATTATTATTATTATTATATAATTATTATATAAAATATTCATACATAGGTAAAGACTAACAAATATGCTTAAGTAAAGTTTTCTATATATCTAACACTCCCTTTAATAAAGAAAAAAAAAATTAAAATTTTTCTGCATTTTAGGTCCGGAGTCTATAATTTAAAAATATTCTAAACATTTCTTGATAGCTACTATACAATTTAGAGCTATAACTATAAATAATAGCTAAACCAATTTATATCATACAGTAACTATATTAAGTAATTAACTTTAAGTAAATATCTTTCAAAAAATTCCTGAAAAATATTTAAACCGAAGGGCGGTAGAACAAAAACATCATATAATTCAATTTTATGAGGGGGGATTGGTTTTTAGAAAACATTTTTTAATACCGTTTACATATCCACTGTAGGTAACAAATCTCCTTTGATAAAGTTTTTTCTAAAATGCCTCTGAATAAAATCGAAATTAGTTTTTTCGCGATGTGCCGCCATCTCCTCAATGAATTTTGAAATAATGAATATGATCAGTGCCCCATTTATAGAAATATTTGAGCAAAATTTGAAGAAAATCGGTCTGGTCAGTCCTGAAATATAAAGCTAAAAACAATGCGATACACATACACACGTATAATTTTTACTTCCTTCTATGAAGTAAAGGAAGTATTGTTTATTAAAATTTCGGTTTTCAGATATCAACGGAAACATTCATTTTGACAATCCCTGAATCCATTTTGACTTAGTTTCGGCGTGACATCTGTACGTACGTATGTAGTGTTTATCTCGCATAACTCAAAAACTATTAGCCGTAGAATGTTGAAATTTTAAATTTAGGACTGTTGTAACATCTAGTTGTGCATCTCTCCTTTTGATTGCAATCGACTGGATCAAAAGTGTCCAAAAAAAGCCTAAAATCCATTTTTTGGGGATTTTTGACTTTTTTTTCTGCAGTAATAAACCTTTATTGAGAGCGTTTCAAAGATATATCATAAGTGGTACTTATTTTTATTGGTTCCAGAGTTATAGCCAAATAAAATTGTAATTAATGAAATATCTGGATCTTACAAGGGGAAGACACATCGGTTCGAATTCGACTCATCTCCTTTTTTTTTTTATTTTTTATTTATGTATATTGATTTATTAATAATTATTAACCTCTGATTGTAAAAAAAATGTACAATAAATAATAATTCAATAACAACAATAAAAAAGAAATATATAAAAAATTTCAAAAGTTATTAATGAAATAAAATGTTATGTACTTTTCGTTGAAAAAAAATGTGCATATGTAATTTAATAGGCGTACAAGGAAGTCATGTGGTGTCCATTTCAAATTTTTTGTTCTAAATGATCTAGCTGCACCCTAATACGTAATGATTTGTAAAAATCCCGATATCCCATTTTTTACAAGATTATCATATTTTCCCTCTTTAGTGTAGCTTTCTAGGTATATTCGCTAGGAAATTAAAAATGTTTATTTATTTATTTTTATTTTCATTATTACATTTTCAGTTCCTTCTTTTGGTTTTTATTTATGGCTAGATTTTAAAATTGACCGAAAATCTTGATCTAGTGAATCTAGGATGGCTACATATAAATAGAAGTTGTAATTACTATATGAACAAAGGACACAACGATCTCATCTAAATAAAGCTTTCGTATTGTAATAAAACAAGAATGCTCTTTTCAGTAATTGTCTACTTTATATTTTTATACTAGAAAAGTATTATTTTACAGAAATGAATATTTTAATAACATTCACATTCTTTGTTAATTTGTACACAAAGATACTTTAATTTAATATAATTATAAACTCATAAATTTCACGATAAATTAATAAGTTATTTAATAAATAATAAAAGTTAAAAAAATCAATAAATTATAATAAAAGGATGAAATTCTGTAAAAGGGATGAAGAAAAAAACAATACTATTCGAAGAATGTCACTACATGAATAATCCTTAATAATGGCACAAAGTGGTTGGGAAAAAGGGGGAAAATTTATAGGAAAGGAATATATAGTTTGTGTAAGAAGTACAATGATAATACATTAAATTATTTTATACTTATATGTTACACATATATCTTATATATTTATTAGCAGTCGAGCGAAAATATTTTATTTGTACATATTCAATTGAAATGTATTAGTTCGTATTTAGAGTATAAGTAAAGATTAAAGGGACATAATTGTAGTACTTGTAAGCCGCTCGCTTGTTTCTACTCTAGCACAGATACGACTACTGAATATAATATGTATATTCTGTATGTATATAATATACTTGTGTGTGGGTGTGTGTATGTGCGCGCGCGGGGCCATGTATTTGTGTGTGTATAGGTGCGTATGTGTTTGTGAATGGGGATGCAGAGCATAGTTAAACAGAGATGCACAGAGAACTGGCTTCCCCTCTTACAATGCTCTCTTTCTCTGTGCCATCCTGTCCTTAAGCCCTGCAAGTGTCAGGGCGGGTGAAGCACAGAAGGCCGCCCTAGTGTATGTTCTAATACATACACACATATACACACACATTTAGAGAACGTGCGCCGACGTCCCCTCTCTCTTTTGATTCCACGGATTAATTGAAATGCCGAGCATTCCGCGCCCCTCAGTCACCCTCTGTACCCCATTTCCTCCCCCATTTTCTCTCTCACTCTTTCATACAACCATCACCTCATCTCACTCCCCCTCCCATAAAAGCACACATACACACATATAATAATCACTCTAAATATATATACATTCACACACACCACACACTCGTATTCACTATATCACCCCATTTCTTTTTTATATTTTACCACACACTACATTCATCACAGTTATTATTACCCGCCTACCTATCCTTGCCTTTTCTATCCTTTCTTTATCCTTATCCTTCCATGACCATTGTTGCTAATCATTATTACAACAGTCCTCTAATTGTTTAAACGTATTATACAGATTTAAATTCCTTTTCCTTTACCCTTTCCCCCTTACTCGCTCTGCTCTGTATTATCCTTCCTAAAATCTAACTAAATATAATTGTCTATCTTATACTCTCCATGTTATCTCTCTTATAAAATTTTATAAATTCTTTTTGTCTGTCTGGCTGTCTTTAAACTCATTTTATTTTAAATATGCTTTTATATATATGTTTTAATTACTAAATTATATTTATAATTAAATAAAAATCTGGAAGAAAGGTTTACATAGTTAAGTTGATAATTTTCACACACTGCACTATTTGGGTTATAAACAAAAGTGTTCTTTTACAATGTCTAGCCCTATTTTCGGGTAGCTCTTTATTATTTTTGCGAAAAATCAATTATCTTAAAAAATATATCGCAAGATCTTTTTTCAATTGACGCTATAAAAATGTATTTCCATTTTAGAATATAAGAGATACTTATTACTTGAACTCGAGAAGTTACAAAAAAATTGTTTTCTATTTATTAATTTTAATTATTTTGAAAAACCACTCAGAATAACCCATTTCAGATTATTTATTAGTCCCTCCCCCTTTTAGGACAGTTTTCAAAACCGGGTTACTTGCTTGAATCACTTAATTAATTTTCCTTAAAAAATCACAAGTTTCTGTACTCCTTAACTGGTTTTATGGCAGTAAATTTATCAAACTGAATTTTCGAATTATTTCTCGAAGTATTGAAAAAAAGATTACTTATTCCCAAGATCTAACCTGAACTTCTCTTTCATTATTAATACCTTACAAAACAATCGCCCCATATATCTTATAGGCTTTTATAGAATTAGCGAATATCCGCACTCTGTAAACTAAAATTCAACTAAACGAATTCAAAACCATTAATTTCGGTTTTCAAAACAATCCTATGATTTTTACAAATCTTTCTCCACCCTATACTTCTTCTAAATAAAAAAATGAAAAAAAACCGCTTCGAATCCTATAATTTTGTGCGCCAATCCGAGAATTCAAATCTGAATTTCCTAACCAATTATTACGCTGTAAGTAAAAACAATAGAAATGACAAAAGGAAGAAATGCACCCTTACTCTAAATAAAATCATAAAAGTGAAAAAACACAGTAAGTATTATGTTATCTTACTATAACAAATTTAGTTATTATATTCGTAAATTAAACGGGATAAATAACCTGAAAGTTTACTAATTTGCATATAGGTTTTAATACTTTAGGTGGGTTGCTTTTGATGAATGATCAGGAACCCCTTGTACTCGGGGAAAACAAAAGACCCAGTCCCGGCCGTGAAGCCTAACCTCACGGTAGTAGGGTGACGGTTAGAGGCATGGCAATAACAAAGGACCGAGTCCCGGCCGACCGTGGGGGGGACCTCCATGGGGCATGGTAGTGCCGGATCCTGCGGAGTCCCCGGAAAGTTTGAGGCAAGGCACTCGCTAAGGTTGCGCAATGCTAGAAAGCCAACCTCAGCGGTAAGGGGCAGTGAAACAGGAGTTTTAATCTGTAGGGTGCAGGCACACATAGGATCTTAACAGCATGTGGTCGAAACCGTGCGAGTCCGATACTCCCCCATTTGTGGGGGGTACGTAAATGATATTTCTCCGACTAATCGAGAATAAACAAAAAAAAAGTTACTTTTAGAGGAAGTAACTTGCATTAATGACTGTTGAATCTCAGATATTTTTCATGCCTCAAATCAAATGAGACAGATAATACAATGCAACAAATTAATGCATTCTTTTTGTGTAAGAAAATGCAGTATTTTTAGATTTACAAAAGAAAATTATACCGCTGTGAACAATATAAACGAAAATTTTAAACAAAAAAAATTTCAACGTACTAAAGTGAAATTTTAAAAGTCTTTTTTCAGATGAGAGTTAATGTTTGGATAAAGTAATTTCCACCGTTTATCACACAAAAACTTTCTTAAAATTAAAAAATTTAAGAAAAATAATTTTTTGTTCAAACAACCTAAAATATTGTGATTTAAGGTTACCTTAAATCGAATTTTAAAAAAAATCGAATTTGTGAAAATTTTTAGGACTATAGCATGTTAAATCAATCAAACAATTTTTTTAAAATTATTTTTAATTTAATCAAAACATAAATAAGATTATAAAATTAAAAATAATTTTAATTGCATTGTTATAAAATAAGATTAAAATTAAATTCATGCAAATGTCGGGAAAGAATAGAAAAGTTGTTTTCTTGTTTTAGGTACCTTTTCATATGACTTTTAAATATCGTTTATACTCGTAGTACCCTAAACAAAGGTGACTTTATTGTTATTAGGATCACTTACAGCTATCTAAATTTAACTTTACTTCAAATTTTAATGGAAATCTACTCCCATGAGGTGGTAACTAGCCTCCTAGTTAAACGTTTTATCGTATATATTATTATTTATTTATTAAACCACATGGTCTTGTTTTACTTGTGTTAAAACTAAATTAAAATATTTTTTATTTGCTGAAATATAATTTGATGTTATTTGTGACTTATACATATTGAAAAAAAGAAATAAAATACTTTGTTTTTTCTTCGCAATATGTTGGGAAATGTTTTTCATTTAATATGTAATCATTAAAAAACGATTCATTCAGAAATCTGTTTGGAGAAACCCTTACCTAACACGTAGGCCTATTGACAAATATTTCACCCAGAGGAAAGCTGGGCCGTAGTTTAAACGTATCATTAAATATCTACCACAAAATGCGTAAGGATTTTAATTTTTTCCGTATTAATTCTAATAAGAAAGAAAAACCTAAACGTGTAAATTTCAAAATACTACATTTATTTAACAAAATTATAAGACGTCCTGATTTTAGCATCAAAATCTAAAATTTAAATTACATCTAACGTAAATTAATTTATAAATTTTGTTTAAATCGGTTTAACCTACTTCCGCGATGCTCGAACAAAAAATAATTTCGTTCATTTAAGGGTTTTATTTCTAATCCAAATATATTGTGCGAGAATGCAAATAAATTTGCTCTTCAATGAAAATCTGATAGAATTGTTAATAATTTCATCAGGTAATATATTTTTGGATACTTTATGCACAGTTTGATGATAATTAATATATTTCCTTAATAAATTCGACACCTGTGTTAAATATCCTTTCAATGTATAGAGAACTAGAAACGGTAACTACAGATTGTCATGTTTGAGATGTTCAATGTAAAATCAATGATCACTAATCTCCTGCTTTATATCATTTCATTATGATACAAATTAAAATAAGTATTAAAGGAGGAATTAAACCAAAAAAACAAGAAATAAAGGTTTAAAAAGTGAAGAAAGAAAGGAGTTGAACTGATACAGAAAAAAATTGTCAATCCGGAGTATGAACTACTGTCTAGATAAAAATAAAATGTTTTTGAAGGATTCTTAAGAATTTATTTTTACAATTTTATCTACATAAATAAATAAAATGAAACTGGATAATAATTCTGAGACAAATTAAGCCTAAAACCATTATAGAATTTTTACTTTAGGAATGGGATGTCAATACTCGTTTATCATTACTTTGAAAAGAGGGAAATGAAAACTTATCCTACCATAAATAATATCATATTTAGAGAATACAGACACAAAATTTCACATCAATAATATAGAAAAAAAAATGTAAAAGTTAATAAAACTTCACCTTTAGAGTGCGATATCAATTTTAAATGGACAATATTAATTTTATTGTTTACTAAACCGTAGTTAAGAGTATACTTTACGTGAAATCTTATAAAAACTCTTCACCGCATCTTAATACAAAAAAATTAATTAATTTCATAAGATACTACACAAAACTTAAAGATTGTACATAATTATAATTGTATATTTTTTACCTTTTCTTAGATATAGAAAAAAATTAATTCTAATATTTGCAAAATATACTAATTTTTGAATTAATATTTCCATTTTTTGGATTTAGAGACTTCTCTAAAGTAGAGAAAAATAAAACTTGAAGGGACACTTTTGATCAATATTTTATTTTTCTGTTTGTTATAAACAAACTACAATAATCTATAAAATAAAATTAAACATTATAATAATAATAATTTAACATTATAATGAAAATTCTAATTAGAGAACAATGTAGATTAAATGTATAGCTAAAGCAGTACATAAGCTTACGATGTAAGATTAGGTTCTGTTTAGTCTAATTTGCTATAAATCGGTACAGACTGCGGTAAGCAGTGATCATAGAACAAACAGGACCTAATAAGTATTAAGTGGTGGTTCTAGGGATATGCGACCCGAGTAGGCGGGTGGATCGTTCAGGGTTGTTTTTTATTAGGCATTATAAACTTTAAACTTCCCCTGATTGTGTCCCTTTTATTAGATTTTGCTGTTGCCATCGCACGTTGCTTTCTTCGTCCCTCGTGCCGTTTTTCGAGGATAAGAAAGTGGAAGGATAATATCCGGGGTAGAAAAGGAAGTTAGGAAGGGTGAGCCGGAGGACACAAGAAGGGTAGATGTGGAATGAGCACCGCTTTGTACCGTCTTCAAAGACGACGACGAAGATACAGGAGGAGTAGAAGGGGGGTTTTCTGGGACGGGTTTGCGGAGGTGAGGAGGAGGGAATTCCACTCTTCCAACGTCGTCGACTTTGCGCTACTATGCACTAATTAGCAGCACCATTCTACTTCGACGTCAAACAGGGCCCGAAGTTAATTACAAATTACTTTAATGGAGCAAGGATTTAATGAGGCTAGGACCTCCAATTACTTACAACCCGTCCCCGCTCCCACCACTACTTCTCTGTTATTCCTAACCGTTCCATCCCCTTTCCCCGACAACCCTATTCTCTCTATTTCATCTACTCCTTATATATATATATATATCCTTATACAACTTCTCTAAGGCATACAGAACTTTACACAATTAGCTTCTACGCCTCCATATTTCAAACACCCTGTATCCTGAATAACCTCCCACAACCCCTCTTCTAAAACAATTCCTCTCCCAGTATTCTATTATCTATTCAAGAAAACCTTTTCTGTTTAAATTTTGTTCCTCTCTCTCACTCTTTCTCTCTCTCTCAATCTCTCTCTGTCTCTCACTTTCTCACTTTTCATCTTCCTCATCTTCTCTTGTATCTCTCTCTCTCTCTCTCTCTCTCTCTCTCTCTCTCTCTGTGTGTGTGTGTGTGTGTGTGTGTATGTGTGTGTGTGTTGTATATATGTGTGTGTTATATTCTCCTTAAACAGATTAATATATCGATTAATTAGCTTGTTTCATCTTATACCTACCATTATTATCCTAGAGACAACCTATTGTGAGCTTACTATTATAATTTAACTTCTTCAATTTTGCTCTGTTATCATGCATTGCTAACATTACTCACCTTTACATTATATTATTCTACGATATATCATACAATCACTTGCATATAAATTAAAATTTTTTTCATAGTTTCATATTTATACAAATTCTTTAATATTATCGTATTTAAAAAAAGCCGATATGAACATTCACGATATCGTTAATTAACAATTAAAAATTGTTGTGGTTTAAGAATTCTATGGTATTGCATATTTTTTCTTGTAAAAAAAAGACTCAGTTTTTAGTGAGAATCTGTTAGTATAAAACTCCTTATTGTGCTACCTAAGCTCGTTAAGGTGTTCGATAAGATAAATCTTATCGATAAGATAAGTCTTTTCAACTAGGTTGAGTTGACCTATAATCATATAGGTCAAATATATGACATTTGACTGATATTCAACTTACACTTGAAGTAACATTAAATTTTTTTTAATTTTATTAATTTTACCAAAATCACATATTTTATATAATAATACTGTAACAAAATCAGTATAACAGACCTGAGTAACAGATTCCTACCAATTAAGAAGAAATCAGTAGAAAATATAATAATGGCAGGAATCCGGAAAGGGGTTAAAAGAAACCCTTTTAGTAAAGGTAACAAGTCCATTTAACAATCATTTTTTGTAATACCGATCACCGACGTACCTAAAACAGATGTTGTTCCGTGAGAAGAGTTACCGGACCAGGGTGTGAGGGCGTACGATCATTCTCATGCTTCAAGTTGGGTTCGGTCTGGCAGATAAAGAGGATATGAGTATAAATACTCCGGGCAAGACCAGTTGACAGTCAGCCTAAGCGAGACGTTGATGTCAGTTCTGCGAGATGTGAGTCTGCGAGAGTGCTACGATAGAGGAGTTATTATGCGAGTTTGTTGCGAGAGTATTTTGCGAGAAGGTCAGTGAAGGAGCGAATTTCTAGTGAATTAAGTTCTATGCAATTAAGGTGACGTCATAACTAATTCCAGTGTAGAAAGTACATGAAAACAAGAAATGGTTCGGTGAATTTCTGTTAGACTACAAGTGAAAGAGATAATGTACTAAATTTCATTCTTAAGTTGTTAGGGTAGTTTTATTTGTGAACAGATAAGGTATTTGCAGTAAAAGAACTTCATACTTGTCTTATTTATTGCACTGTTGTTGTTTATTGAAAGTGTTAAAACTAGCGGTCATGCTAATGTCTTTTGTCAATGGGACTGAATTCTACTTTTCAATATTTAACTACCTGTGAATAAAATCTGACGATTATGTTAAATTCTGTTTTGTAGGTAATCACTGTTTGTTATTATTATTATTGTTCTGGTTGTGATTACTATGATTATTATTTATTATTGTCATTTTTTATTATTATTGATGTCCAGTTTTACTTATGTTTTTAAACCAATAAATTGTAAGTTTGTAATTATATAAGCATTTTCAATTATTAATCTCTCAATATCCTAATCGAGCCGCGAACACGCGACAATACTGTATATTATTGTATGTACTTGTAAATTGTTTTTGAAAGAGTTTATCTAATATATAAATGCGAATGTTATGGCGGGTTCTGTCTGTCCGTTTGCAACAGCATCATATAAGAACCAACCGACTGATTGCTTTCAAATTTTTAGGATATATTCGTGTTATCCCAGGAAAGGTTTTAAGCCGAAGAACGAGGCCCTGGCCCCCTTCAGGGTGAAGTTGTGAAGTTTTCCTCGTCAAAAGTCTGTGTGCTTTAGTTACTATAGTTACTGCTATTCTGTCTTTGGTAATTTAGTTTCTTTTTCAGATACTTATAATATTTGTATACTTTAGTAATCGTAAATAAACTTCTAAAAATTAATATACATATATATATATATATATATGGGTATATGGACCCGACAGAGGTTGTCCTGTTCAAACGTTGTTAATCCAAAAATTAAAAACATTTTCAAATAATCTATAAATTGTTTGGACCGTTTTGATGAAAAAATATGAAAAAAAAATATTTTTACAATATCTGACGCTACCACGCGTTCAGTTATCACAACTTGACCTATGAGATCTTTCAGTATTCTATCGAGAGCTTCAAGTGAATGCTTGTGAGCCATAGCGCGCGCATTCATCCCAGATAATAATTTTGCATTTTCTCAAAACTTCAGCCATTCCTGAATGCTTCTTTATGTTACACATTGCGTCTGGATTTGTGTGAATGTTTAATGGCAACTTGAGTGCTGAATGCGCAGTCCGCCCACCATCAAGCAAGGTCGCTGCAACGCCTGATGAAGCAATTGCCAACGCAAAAATGTTTCCAAAGTTGCCACTATTTCTCGCTTCTCCATCTGCTCGATGTGGTTGTATTGCCAGCGTGTGTTAATTTGTTGCTCCTCATTGCCCGTGAAGTAGATTTGCTAAAATTTTGGATCGGCATCAGGCATTGAGAACAAAAAACCAATTTGATGATACACTTGGCCCTGATGTTGATTTAAAATTACGACCATCCTCATTCTGAACGATTTTTGTCATTTGGAAGCAAGAACTGAATTTACAAATTTTACGCAAAAACAATTTCGATTGAGATGTGGCTCCAGTCAATAGTGTTTTCAATGGTTCTGGCAGCGAATTCAATCGTGTAAGTGAAACTTTTCCTGATGCGGAGCAAAGACCGGCCGATTCACCTTTGTATTTAAATGCATGACTGTGATGGCATTCTTTGTCCATATTACCGATGACAATTTAGTGCATGTGACGAATAGTCTATTTCCGGCTCATATTCGAACGCAAGGCGGTGAAGTGATGTACGTGTCAATGCGCGACGTTCTTGCACGCTCTGTCGACCATGCGCTCTGTGTGCGTCGGTGACTCGTTGACGTGCCTCTCTTTGTCTCAATGCATTAGCTCGAAGACGTTCACTGTGTTGCTCTCGACTTTCATTTGCACGTTTGTTTGCAACCTGGTCTCTTAAATTTACTTTGTCCGTCAATTGATCTTCTGCCGTTCTATTTAACTGACGGTTATAGACTATTTGTGCATGCCGTGTACGTCGTAAAATTAATAATTAGTGTAATTAATAAATTTTCATCCACATTACTACTAATTTTCACTTAACATCATTCTAAAAAAGTACCTCCTACATATTTTTTTTTTTATTTAATAATTTTGATGTTTCATAACCATGTAACAGCTTAATTAATCAATTAATAAAAAAATTAAAGCACTGTAAAAAAGCAACGTAGTTAAAATTTTAGTAGAAATTTTTATCATTTTTCTCATTCTTTATTTTAACATCTATTTTACCAAATTTTAGATAATTGTAAATTAAAAATAATTTTAGAAAACTTTTTATAAAATTAATCAGCTAAAACATTATAAATTCAATTTTTTAAATATACTTTAAACTATATTATAAGTAACTTATATTTTAATTTTATAAATGTTATAATTTATTTTACAAACTTACTTTTTTATTTTCAAAAGAGCCGTTCAATACTTTATAAGTTGCATAGAGTCAAATGAGAACTGACAATTTAAATTTGTAGATTAAGTTGATTATTATTGAATGCACGTGTCACTAATCATGAAAAATATAAATATAAATCACTAAAATTCATGTAAAATACTCACTTCATTACTGCACCTTACAAATTTTCACAATGTATATTTTTTAATTACACTGTAAAACTTTATTTCAATAAATAATAATATAATATTCTCAATAAGCGCGTAATTCTAAACGCGATCGCAGCGCTGCCTACCGGATCCAATTGTGAACCTTAACCATCCCAAGATCAACAGCAACACATAAATAAATAAATAAATTAAAAAAAAAACACTTTCTATCGGATCAAATTGTGAATCTAAACCATTCTCGAATCAACTTAATCAGACACACAAAATTTCATCAAAATCAGTCCAGCCGTTTAGGAGGAGTTCATTCACAAACACACGGACAGAGGAAATATATATATAAAGATAAACTTATATTTAAGATTTTTTTTTCTATATATAATTTTAATACAAGAATAACCTCTTGATGTAAATTTTAAGTTTTATTTTTTTGTATTTATAACAGTTTTCGTGCGTCTACATACATCGACAGTAAGCGTGAATGTGTAGACATTAATTTTTAAGTACATCGTTAATTGTCGACAGTGGGTATACGATGGGGAGCATGGCGAGCATGAAGTATTGCAAATTCTTTTACATTAAAATGATTTATTCACTCGTATTTTATAACAACATTGATCAATTTTATTTCTTACGCAAAATTCATATTTTAAATGATTAATTATTTACGCCACAGATATAAATATTTACATTTTTACGATTATTTACTATTAATATTGCTTGTAATATAGAATACAAAATAAGATATTGAATACATACTATAGAATATAAAAATACTTACATAGATACACATGAAATATAAAGTAAGAGCAGAAAATTACTATTATTAGAGAATGGAATTATGGAATTTATTGAAAAACCTAAACAAAACATAAGATAAAAAAAGACTACATACGCAAATAAAACACTCCAGTAGAAATACTGAGTTTAGGATTGAGAAGACTGCTAATCAAATTACAAATGTGAATTGTAAATATTGCATGTAATTATTAAAATTTAAAAAAGAATACGCTGCTACTGTTATATAAATCATTCACTTGACTATTTTGTCTGGACGCTGAAATAAAATATAGAATGATTGTAACAAAAATCTACACGCTAAACAAAAACTAAGTTTTGCTGACGTAACTTACCATCCAGATTGATAAAGTAACAAAATTTAACTAATATTACACATAAATTCTAGTTACTACTTCTTTGGCTATTTCTGATATATTCAGAGAGACAAGATTTACCGGGTTTCAACATTAGGTAAGTGAAGTTTTCTGGACACTGTAGACCCACTTTTCATTTTTCAGCGCAGCTTTCCCACATTGTATACAACGTATCTCGGTTTGATTCGTTTCTAAAAAAACAGGGTTTTCTATCTTTTCTTACCTTCAGCATTACCCCGAAGAAACTTTCTTACTCCGTTTCCCAGCAAGTGATCAGACTGCAAAACATGTTCCTAAGCATGAATCGACCGCATATTAGTAAAAGACTTATCTAGTAAAAGCGAGCAGATCTAAGTTAACTTCTCATCCTTTAGGTGAAAGGCAAAATGAGATAAACCACATATCTTAGGAATGGTCGACCTGAGACTGTACAAGAACAACACTACACTTCATTTTCATTCATACATATCATCCTCATTCATCCTCTGAAGTAATACCTTACGGTAGTTTCGGAAGCTAAACAGAAAAAGAAAGTAGGTGTAAGGAAACAATAGTTGAAATTAATTATTCTGAAAACATTAAGGCAAAAAACATTTTTGTGTCATCGGCCATTACCATTTTTTGTTTCTAATACTGATTCGGAAATTATATATTTTCATCCATTTGTTCAACTCCATGTATAAATGAGTTACGTTGCATTCTGGCTGAGTGACATTGATCGTTTTTCAAGGCACTGCTTCATCGTGTTGCTCATTCAAGTGGTGCCACACCGCTCATTGATGAGGCAACAGTAACTATGTTATTGCCATGTTGTTTCACCAGAGTTACTTCTGTAACTTCATCAGTAACCTGGTGGTCTTTTCTACTCGATCTGAAGACATCGTTCCTGTATCATGGCCATACTGTTGCAGATCATTTATAAGGCAAAGTGGCGTAAAAACTTTATCGGAAAAAAGGCTGTATTATGCATTCCACCAATCCTGTATACGAGGTCAACAACCACTGAACCCCCAACACCCAGTTTCGGAGGAATTATGTTATCCGTAGAGGCCCTCTTAAGGTTCCCCTTGAACAACATATCCGTGTCTGGTAAAAATAGTTCATATTTTGCATCCAAAATGAAAATTATCATGAAAATATTATTTGGTTCTATGACTACCGAAATAAGGCACTACAGATTAATCAATAGCAAGGTGGGCATCACCAGGAAAAACTTTATATCCAATCATCGATCATTCAACATATTCCACATTTTTTGTATTTCTCCGAAGCGAACATCATTTTTCAGTTGTGACAAAATTTCAGATGCCTCATAATCTCATCAAATCGATTCTGGAACGTGGCTCTAGGTAATGTAGCGTTTTTTACATCATCTACCGTTTCCCAATAGATCCGTCTTCGTGGCAAAAGCTTATATCCGCAAATAAACAAAATGACTATAAAAATGCGAATATTATTTCTTGATAATTTAAATGACGTTTTCCCCTTTTTAGTTGCAAAATGAACTGAATTTTCAATTATAAAACCAAGAATTTCATCTTAAAAAAAGTGAATTAAAAAAAATCTGTGAAGGAATAATTGTCATTTAATAAAATCTGGGGGAATGAATTCTTGTTGAAATTTCTCTTCAATATCACGCTTTACCCATTTACGCTGAATGAATGTATTTATTTTTATTTTTGATCGTTTTTCTTTGCAATTTTTACTAGTAACAACCTTGATGTACTGAGACCTGAAAGATCTGAAATTCTGTTTTCGTGTGATTGTAACACTTCCTGTGAGATCATTTCTTGCCTTGAAGCAGACGATGTACTGTGAAACGAGCCATCTGAGATTTCGTTTTCACGCAGTTGTAATATTTCTGATGTGATCACTGCGTATGGCGGTTCAAATTATGTACTATGAACTTCATAATATGAAATTTCATCGCTATTATACCCTTCTCTAATATTAACAAGATCATTTTCTATGATTTTCTTTACAAACTAATTCTGAACTTGCACGAATTTGATTTCCCGAAAGGTGTTGATGTCTTCAAGTAAATCGTCATCATCGCTATCACCTTCGCTTAAAAAATAATTTTTAGGGGTACACTGTAAATTGTAGCGTTAGGATAATCTGCATTATCTACTAACAAGCTCAAAATTTTCTCCACCTTTAATCTGCACAGGAAAAAACCAAAAACCTTTTAGATTATGACCTCTAGTCATTAAAACCCATTGTCGACAAAGTAGTTATTCGATTTCTACAAATCGTGAGAATTTATTATAAGATATATAAAGGACACTGTATTGTATGACAGAATAATGTATTACGATTAAGTAAAAATCAAGATCAAATGATTAGTCAGCTAAATAACAAAAAACAGACATTTCTTGAATGGTTAGTCATGTCAATAATATAAGGATAGGATGTTTACAGTTGAGGTTACTGACATGTTACAGCACGAGAAGGAAATTTCACTCGCTGTCACGTTATAGTAGGTAACAAAATATAACAAGAAATTATTGCAATTGTTGTTGAATCATTTATTCAGTTGAAATGAAACAAAATATACGAAGGCGACAAACATCGTCAGTGAGCATAAATGGTTTGAATTCGCACACCAGGTAATTGAAAATCCTCACCGAAAGTTTAAGCGTGCACTTAACAACGAGAAAATTGGTGTACGGTGTGCTGTTTCTAATAATCATCAAGTGGGCCAATATTTTTTTACAGGATTTTCAATTCAGAAGTATACCGTATAATTTTTGAAGAATTCTACACTCGATTAACAGATCGCGAAAAAGTTTCGTCTTCTTCCAAAAAGACGGAGCAACGTGTCACATAAAATGATTCACTAACATGCGTTCATTCTGCTTTTATAGAAGAACGATCTGTCAGGAGTGAAAGGTTAGCCCTGTGCGAACCTTTCACTCCTGTGTCATCAGGTTTGTTCCGATTTTTTCTTTGGGGCTATTTGAAGTATATAATTTATGAATTAAATCCACACACTATCAATAAACTGAAGGCAAACATTCAACAAGAAATTAACGGCATTGTCAACAAGGTTTTGCGTCAGGTGACTCTATGTGATCACTTGAGCACAGAAATGCGTCGCTGCGCAGGAAGCTCACTACAAAATCTTTTGTAAAAATATGGTAAATATGTAAGCTTTTACTGATATAAATATGAATTTAATTTAATCTACAGTTTTGATTCTATTCATAAAATGTTACGCGCCGCAAGTGTATTTAGTAAGTAGAGGTTCAGTTTTAAGTTGCTCACCCATCGGGTTGGTCTAGTGGTGAACTCGTAATTGCAAATAAGCTGATTTCGAAGTCGAAAGTTCTAAAGTTCAGTACAGTTACTTTTATACGGATTTGAATACTAAATCGTGGATACCGGTATTCTTTGGTGGTTGGGTTTCAATTATCCACACATTTCAGGAGTGGTCGACCTGAGATTGCACAAGACTATACTTCATTTACATTCATCCTCTGAAGTAATACCGTACGGTGGTTCCGGCGGCTAAACAGAAAAATAAAGAAGTTTTAAGTTGCTCATCCGGTATTTGACAAAACATAAGTAACAAATAAACAAAACGATAAAAATATATTTTTATAAATAAAGCTTTATCAGTACTAAATGGGCAGTAAATTTTTTCTAATGCTGCGTGAGGTTTTTGGTATTATATTTACTTTTTATGATTTTTTAATGACCATAGATGATGAATTTTTTAATAACTGAAACGAGCATCTAGTTCTATATCTTTTATTTTATGTAAAAAATTCTTAGCAAAGTGTTTGTTATTTATTACAATAACTTTATTATGGGTTACAACTCATTTTCTTTGTATTTAGCAAATGATAGATAAGTTGAGAATGTAGTCTGACTTCAGTGATTTAAAATGAATTAATCTACCAGTACTCCATTTATTTCATAATTACAATTTTCAAACATATTATTGTTAAAAGAGTAATGTTAAAACACTGTACATTTATTCCATGAATTTAAATTAAATGAAATCTTTTAAAAGAGAGAATAAAGGGTCAAAAATTTTTGCTACAATAAATAAAAGAAGAAACTGCAATTGTCGTCGCATCGTCTTCGTTGTTTTATTTCACAGATCATTTTATGTAAAGCAAAGCGTAGAGAGAATTTGGTGGAACTTCATGTGTAGAAAAGACTCATTTCTCTCTCTTTCTAGTCCTACGATATTCTTTCTTTGTCTTTTCAACGGGAACTTGTCGGTCGTTATACAGAAAGTGAGGCGATATTTCAAGAGCGGGTAACGTTTAAATGGATAGCAGAAGAGGGGCGGTTGTAGGTCGGGGCGAACGAATAAGGGGGTTAACAATAATATTATTATTGCGATTGTAGGAAGGCTTGCAGTGTCGGTTCACAACAAGAAGAGAGGTTGTTTCGGCGATGAGGATGAGGTAGGTGATGATGGCGAGGTGGCCGGTCGAGTAACGTTTTGCGCATGCGTCGAGTAGGCCAATATAAAGCGGCCGGTTTCGTTGGGATGGGGTAAGCTTGTTGGTAGGGGAAGGATGGGCCTGTTAAACTGAGCTAGCTTGAGCGGGGGGGGGGGGGGGAAGACTGTATCAAGTAATATATTGCTTCTTTCATTGAGGTGAACCCGGTCTCAACTCTGTCTCCATGATAAGTAGCCTCAATCTCTACACAATTACTTCAACGGCCAAATTCTCTTCTTCCTTTTTCTTCACTCACTCTATTTCTTTCTCTCTCTCTCCCTTTTTATACTCTCTCTATATTCCGTAGCACTCGATTAAAAGAAAAGAAGGAAGGAGTAACCTACCCCTCGTAAAAACCCCTATCCGACCTAAATCCCTTGTTACCAAAAAAATACTTTTGTATCACTTTCATAATCTTTGCTCTCATCGTGTTTCTTAAAATTATCCCCATATATTATATGCATAAAATGTATTATGAACCAAAACGTATCATAATTTAGGTCTAAAGAATTACAACAAAAGTATTTAGGTTAATAAGATAAATCATTAGTAAACACTCAAAATAATCCCAAATCATTTTTTTTTTTTTAATTCCGTGAATGATAAAGTGTAAAATCTTCTAAATTCAATGTATCTGATACAATATAAATCTTTTTTTTACTTCCTCATAAAGTGATTAATTTTACCTTTCCTTAGGAAGTAAAAGAGGTAAAAGATAAAACCTCTTGCCTAATTTAACATAGATATCCCAATTTAATTATTTTTACACAAGAAGAAACCATTTATTAAACCTTTAAAATAGTTAGTCAATTAACATTAAAAAATCAATATTCTTAACTCTTTATGATAATCATTTAGGGGACAGTAGGAAAAATTTCATGAAATGTTTAGGGAATTTAGAATTGGTAAAGGTTTACAATTACTACTGTACAGATAGTTAATTGCTTTATCTTCCATGAAGAAATTAAAACTTAAATTATAAAATAATTAGATCGATTTGAAAACCTTTACTAGAAAGGAATTTAGATTTAAATGTCATTAAACGTTATATTTTCTATTTTCATTTACTTCCTTCTAATTGCGCTTTAATGAAATTCTAAAAGTTCGTAAGCCTGATTAAATTTGAGAAAAAATTGTCAGATTAATATCAAATAAATGATTAACTACTGTTTTAAAGTTTTTTAAACATCCTTAAGCTTTAACATTATTCTATTACATACAAAACTAGCAGAACGATCCATCGATCAGATTTTTGATATCGACAAAAAACAAGAAATTAGTCATCATACTCAAATTTTTGCATTTTGAACCGTAATTTTCACTTAATGTTTAAAACTAAATTATCAAATGCATACTCGTCTTTGTTTATATAATTCTTCATCCTCTTTCGAAGCTCCTGAAAATCTAGAGGCTACTTCGATATTCATGAATTAGTTATCAAAAGACTTATCACAGCTGATTAAATTATGGTAGGTTAATGATAACTTTTAAAAAACAAAAAATTGCAACGAATATAATTTTTTGCAAAATAAAAAGCCAAAGTTGTTTCAAAGTTATCATGTACGGTATCAAATAAGCATACTCGAAGTAAGGATTTCTACAATTTATTTTGCTTTAAAAAATTCTGTAAGAATTTTACATATTAATTATTTTATAAATAAAAATGTGTAGGTTGCAATCTGTTCAACTAGTGAAAAATAAACAATCCAACTCCATGATCCAATTAAATGAGAGCGATATATATAACACATAAATGAGGTGTAGTCTCGTACAGTTTTAGACCGACCATTACTGAGATGTGCAGTTAATTGAACCCCAACCACCCAAAGTGCTCATAATATATAGTAGTTATACTATGCACCGTCTAGTATACAGGTACGTACAAAAATAGCTAACTTTTACTAAGATTTAAACTTAAAAACTTCGATCTCGAAGATTAGTTGTTAAACAAGTGATTTGCGACGACAGTTTACCACTAGACCAACCCGGTGGACTATTTTTACATATGTGGGGGGAAAAATTAAAATAATTTGAAAATTATTAAATGAGTACATTATCATTAAAAAAAACAATATGAAGAGAAAAGTTGTCAAAGCTGAATGAAGATGTACTCTTCTGTTACTATCAGACGTAATAATTTAAACAATAAAACAGACAGTATCTTACATTTTAAAAAAAATTGTTTATTTAAAAAGTAAAATAAAAATGAATGAAGTGAATTGTTAAATTATAATCGATTGAATCATATATATATATTTTTACTTTGAGCAAATTTATGTTAGATAAGCTTAATTCTGACTTTTATTAATGCAATTATATAATATAATTTTACGTAACATACCCATAATAGTAACAGTAAGTATCACTAGACATTCAAGAAAATGGTTTGCCATTTTTCAAGAAAAACAAGCAATTTATATCCATAATTAATTGGAAAAAAAATGTTCGTAACGAAGTGGTTTCTTCAGAAGTAATGTCTTCGAAGTGTTTTTTTAAATAAATTAAAAATTTATCAAAAATGATTTTGGATTAGGAAGAGACAAAACGTTAAGTATAATGGAATTTAAAATTATTATTATAGATTATTTAAAAGTAATAATAGATCTACAGCAGTGAAACTAAATGAGATGTTGACGTTTAAAGCCCCTGAACTTCAGAATAGATAAGTCGACGTTATATTGTTTAACTTTAACAAAGGGTTTAACACGGTGCCTCACGCCATACAATTACATAAGTTGACCATTTATGGAATTACTGATCCTACGCTTTTATAGTACATTCCTACCCAACCAACAAATCTTTCCGAGTCAAGATTTCAGGTGTAGTTTCTAAACGTTATGTGGCAACACTGGGGTTCCGCAAGCTCACATCTTGCGCCAGTGTTATTTAATGTTTTTGTTAATGATGTCGTGAAAGGTATTCAGTCCAACATCTTGCTGTTTTCTGACGATCTCTAACTTTTTTGCAAAGGGGAATAACTGTGGTGATTTTGTTGTGTTACAAACAGATATCGAAAGATACATGATTGGTCTATTGCAAATCGTTAAATTTATACAAGATTGAGGTTATAACATTTTCACAAAAAACTATGATAGTTAACCAATATAAGAACTCTGATAAAAGCATGCTTCGCAAAGCATGCGTCTTTATGCTTTGTCACCAAATCATAAAGACGCCTTGGATTATTGGTTTGGGTTGGCCGCCACTTCCAATCACCAAATACCATCTACCAGTCTCCAAATTCCATCTTATATCTAACAATCGTTCGACCAGCACTTGAGTACTATTGCTCTATGATTTGGAATTACAAGAGGGATGACAGCAGTGATAAAATTGAAGCATCCAGAGAAGACCAACATTCATTGTCGTAGTCTTACTAAACATTTCCCATCCTTCGAAGATAGTTCCCGACGGTGGAGAATCATGAATCGCCTACAAGGTTCTATATAGTTATACTGAAATTGATAATTCGAGCATTGGTTACAGAGTGCCTCTTGTGGCTAACAGAAGATTTAATTTATTCCGTTATATTCAGCATAGTCGGCTAGCTCCTTCAGCAAGATGTTAGAATTACTTAATAGAATCTGCTACAAACTTGATCCCTTTTGTAATAGTGTTGGTGTCTCCAAGAAGAGAGTAGAATCTTTGCTTCCTGATTCCGACATATGATTTAGATGTTCAATTGTAATTTCAAATATATTGAAGAGACGATTTATATATAGGTATTTCCTTTTATTACATTTTTTTCTATAAAATCATTTTATTTTCATGTTTTATGTAATTCAATATAACATTATGTAAAACTGTTACAACATATTAAGCAATTGCTCTTTAATGTTCTATTGCCCTAAATCAGTAAAATAAATAAATTATTATTATTATGTTATGACCAGATGTTATCTTTTACGTTTGTTCATTTTACTTGTGTGTATTTGTAAACATTTGTATACATGTGTTGCATTATCTGTATTAATTTTTCAATGTATCAAGGCATGTATATATGAGCTGTTCTATTGTACAAAATAAATTCAAAATAAATTATTATTATTAATGTCTTCTAGAAAAAGAGTAGAATCTCTACTCACTGTTTTTGACTTATGATTCCACGAATAGTATGGAGAAGATAAATTTTAAATTATATTACTTTTTTCCTTTGTGATATAAAATCATTTTTTTGTTGTTTCATATAGATATAAACATATTTCATATAAATATATGAAGAATTATAACAATTTTAAAATTCGTATTGCTTTTATACGTTAAGATAATTTACTTAGATATTGTTGCTGTTTTATTTTCCCAAAAATCAGTGAAATAAATAATAATGATAGTTATTATTATACTTTCCTTTTTGTGTAAAGGTAGAATACCTTTGTCGTATTTGGCTATACGATAAAATGATAATACTGAATTTCATCACTGAATATATCTTCTAAATATTGTTATCAACCCAGCGGGTTGGTATAGTGGTGAACTCGTCATCGCAAATCGGCTGATTTCGAAGTCGAGAGTTCTAAAGTTCAAATCCAAGTAAAGGCAGTTACTTTTATACGGATTTGAATACTAAATCGTGAATACCGGTGTTCTTTGGTGGCTGGGTTTAAATTAACCACACTTCTCAGGAGCGGTCGACCTGGGACTAAAAGACTACACTTCATTTACATTCATGCCACCATCCTCTGAAGTAATAGCTTACGGTGGTTCCGGAGGCTAAACAGAAAAAATAAACGAAAATACTGTTAATCACATCTACATCGTAATAAGATTTAGTATTTCACATATTGAGGACCGCATTGCTACGTATACGAGTAACTCAAGCTATTTTTCATAAATCTCTTTTCTACGTGTATTGTTAATTTTGTAAATTTATAAGGTAAGTTTGACTATAACTTCTCACAACTTGGAAGGGATACATTTTGCTACTACATAAAATTTATTCAAGTGTTTCGTACGACTGTGAAACACATGAAGTATTTGAGGTAAATAGATCAGAGTTAAATAATTGTGTAAACAAAACAAAAATTACCGTAAATAAATAGAATCCAAGCAAACTGTTAAGCTGAATATCGCCTGAACTTTTTCAGGTTGGTATATTGATATGAGGTAAAATACAGGTATTCCAAAAAAATCTGGAAATGCATTCTACAACAAAATTCACATTTATACTGATCCGAAAACAATTTATTTATCAGTTATAGTTAAAATATTTTACTCAGATAGTTAATACAAATGGGAATTAATTAATATCTCACTGAATTTCTATGGAAGCCAATTCACGGGGAAAGTTTGTGGTTTTGAGTGTAAGTGGACAATACATTTTACAAAATTGGGGTCCAAACTTGTATTTTCATTTCCGTTATTACCTAATTAATTGTTTTGTACATAAATCAATTTAAAAAAAAAAACTATTTTTTCTTTATTTTTTGTTTTCAGTAAATAACATCTTTAAAATTGGCAATAGAATTAAAACTTAACAATGAAATTAAAAGAAATTTCAAATTTTGAGCAAAGTAGATGATGTTAATAATGTAAACAAAAGTAAACATTTTAGAACATTAAGTTTTACGTAAACAAAAATTGAAGAAAAGGGATTATTAAATAAATATTGCCCAGTGAGGCATTTTCAACAAATTATTATTTGTTGTATATTATTACCTTCACTATATTTATTTATTAATAACTTTTAAAACATTAAACAAATAATGCACAACTATCATTTTTTCGTTAACTATAACTTCAAAAACAATCGGATAAGCGTTTATATACATAACTTTTTTTTTAATTTTGAAATATTTAATGCATCCTTAAATATATCCGTTAACACAGAATATCTCCTTAGAAGATATTCTGTATGGAGTCAGTGAACAAAAATCAATAGAAGCTACTTCACTCTTCATTTTCCTACAAAATTGACATGTGATAATGGTTATTCTTGAACTGTTTTCAATACTGACTGTGACTAATTAAAATCGCTTACAATCGTTATAGTTAGGGTACCTAACGCACACGCACACACAAATTCTCAGGAAAATGAGAAGTAATGTGTAATAAATATCTAATAATAATAATAATAATAACACCACCAAGAAGAACATTTTCTTACAGCTAGTTAGCTAGATAACAAAATTCATAAAATATGTTATTGCATAATAAAAATATGCAATTAAACTAAACTGAGATGAGAAAAATCAATTATTGTATTAGGTAAACAATAATATAATATCAAAGAAATTCTTTGATAAAAGACAAAGAAGGAAACATCTTTAAATGCTTAACTCTCCTTTACTTATAACAAAAATAGAGGTAAATAAACTTTCAGTTCATATCTTATTTCGTCATCTATTACAGAAGGAGAGAGTTGGTAGATGGGTAAAAGAGGGAGTGAGAGAGTTTAGGGAGAGGTAAAAGAGAAATAGGTACGTAGGTATGTATGGGTAGAGATAATTTTGTTTGCTTTGTAGTGATGATGATGATGATGATGGTTATTACGATGATGATGAGAGATTTAACAACCAGAGTGCGGCAAGCATATAATATTATTATTATAACAACATAACACACTTCACATCCGCGTACGCGTATTCACATACAAACGCGCTTCCACAATGTAATGCACACACACACACACACACACACACACAGAGAAACAAACATAAAGCGGTAGAGTTATGTGGAAGCACAAATTAACTGTGGATATATTGTGAATCCAAAATGACTCTGTTCGGGTCTCGTTGGAATGCCAAACATTCGATATTGAACACAGGACTTCATCAGGCGCTGAAGCAAGGCAATGTTCGTTGTTGTTGTTGCTCGGTTCCTCTCCACCGCCATACCATAAACGTACCTCTCTTGCTCTGTCACTGGTGTATGTGTGTGTATATTTTCAGTTCTGTGTACTGCTATATAGCTGTAGTGGTTATAGAATATCATAGAGTACAGAACGCGGAATTCATACCGCGTTCTGTATGTAGCATAGGGCTTATATTAGTATAGTATTATAGAACCTAGGTCCTACCTTATACACTTAAACCTTCCACCCGGACCTACATAGTAATAGTAAAGGCCTTTCGTTAATATCTCATACCTTACGTAGTTATCTCATCTCAGTTAGTTGCTCTATCTATATACCCTGAACTCAGTAATATAACTTTTTTTCTTTAGGCTACTGCTTGTAAAACTTATAAATGTAGTAGTCCTTAGAAAAAAGTTTTTTTTTTGAAAAAAATTACACGATCTACAATTTACGAATGATGAAAAAATTGTGTATCTTAAAGTTGTCTTTTTTTGCCTTATTCTTGAAAATGTCAAAGTATTTAAAACGTACGTGTAGGAATTATAGTAAATTATATTTAATATTATGTATTTTTTATCAAATATATATCAAAAAATAATTAAATATATATCAAAGAATAAAGTTTTATCTATCACTTAAGTATTTTAGATATTTTCCGAATATCAATTTCAATATGGTTTCTAATTAAATCAAAATGACGACTGCTTATAAAAAAAAAGCTACAACAAAGTCGTAATACTTATGAAATTGTTTTTTTATTCTTATATAGAGGAAAAAATGATACATGAAAATAAACCAAAAAGAGTTTTAAAAAATTCAAAAAATCGATATTTTAGGTAGATTTCATTATGGGTATCTATTGTAATGGGTACTATTATTCGACTTCCGGAAAATTTCGACATATCTTTGCGTTTCACATCCCCCAGACCCCAAAACCACCGTCAGTTCAAAAGTAAAGTAGTATATACATAATAAATGTAAATAAAACAACACATACATTTATATATATATTTCACTTTCTTATGAACATGATAATTGCCGTAATTTTGGGAAAAATCATACCATGGGGTGGGGGTGAACATGGGGAGGCTTTTTTGAAAACACAAAATATCGGTATAACTTTCTTATTAAGTAAAATTTCGAATTTGTTTAAAGTTTGGATAAGGACCTAAAACTTATTTGAGTAAAGATTTTTGATATCACCAACCATTGGCTCCAGGAGGTGAAAAAGGTGGGGTTTCGAAGACAAAAAAAAATCATACCTCCCTTAAAAGGCACAGTATCAAATCTATTTAAAGTGGTCATTAGTTCTCTACCTAAAACTTTTTTCTAAACAATTTTTGATATGTCTAACCTTTACGGCAAGGGATGACCAAAATGTTGCTGGAATTGTAAGATGGGTCTTGTCGTATGCTAAACATGAATCTTTTTTCACATGCAACCATTGTCATATTGAGTAAATTTGAAGTTTTTCTTAACTCAAAGGTGAAAATCTTTTTTATCCCCTACTTAGCACCGGTGTAATCTATCTCCGCCTTCCGGCGAGCCGAAAGGGACCTTTTTATATTTTATCGGCTTCCCCAGTCCTAATACTGTCCCCAAAGTATTTTTTTGGGGTCACTTGCATTAATACTATGCTTAGGAAAACAGTAAAAAAGATTCGTTTAAAAAATATGCAATAAATAAAAAGATAACTTTTCGATTTTTGGGAGAAGGGGTAATTTTGGGATAAAACATTTTTAGAAGTGGTGATTTAAGCATGCAAGCATATACTGAGCTTAATATAAAGTGGGGTTATGACTGCAAAGTGTTTAGAAAATTGACCCCAAATAGCTACCTACCCCTCCTGGAGATACTGATCCCAAAACTTTACCAACAAATTGCCTCATATACAAGAGTTTCTGTAAAAGATTTCATCAAAATCGGTTAATCCAGTAAAATTTTATTAAGCTTCAAACACGCCAACGCTCATACAAATGTTTGAACATTACCCACATAACGTGTTTTGGTCATTCCCTGGGTCATGAAATGCAAAAAAACAATATCCAATTTTTTGACTGATTACTATACTTCCTTCTAACAGGATAGCTCTAGAACTGTGATACCAGGAAATAAAAAGAAGTTTATTTCAGCGTTCAGTTACAATATGATATATATTTTCCATTGAATTAGAGTTTTAACAATACTATTACAGCAGAAATATAATTTTAATTACAACAGAATGGAAAAAGAATTATGAAAAAAAGAAGAATTTCCATTAACATAACTTAACTTCATCGATTGTTGAGAAGGAGTACAGTTGCTTCATGAATCCTACTGTAGCATACGATGCACGCAACATAATCTTTCTATATATAACACACACCATTAATATAAGGAAAGACGACAATTGTGCACCACTTATAAGACGCCACAAAACACAAATCCTCATAAGTGGTATTGCTGGATAGGGAATTACCCTTTTACCCCTGGTGCGCATCAACCATATTTAAGACGAAAAAGAAAGTTATGTTGAAAGTTAGTTAAAATTGGACCAAACACCGTACAGTGATTACGCATCAATATATGAGAAAAGACAGTACAGCTGTCTTTTCTCATGAAATTTTCGCACGATTCCACTTGTAAATTTAACTGTACTATTCACTGTGAGTTAATAATAAGGCGACCGTATTCTGCCCTAACAAAAAGCCAAGATTGATTATGGTTTTATTTAAAAGATTTTTTAAGATATTTATCTACAGTGATGTGCGTTATAATAGCGAAACATTACTTTAGAAAAACAGAAAGAAAAAGGATAGACATTTGAAATTTGATTATTATAGGAAGATGTTAAAAATTAATTTGGTTGAAAAGGACAAAATGAGGAGCTAATGAAGATGAATTGTAGAGATCAAAAATTTTTGGTAAAATCTTGCGAAGTTGGTAGGCCAAATTAGACTAAAAAATGAAATTAAGATGCCAAAGTTTAGTTTGGTGAAAAATCAAAAAATAATGACAGAAAATTATTAGACAAATAATTAGTTAATAAACTATCAATAATAGAAATAAATTATGCCTATTTATAATTACAAAAATGGTAATATTAAAAAGGGACGATATAAGAATTTTTTTTTAAACCTAAAGACAACTTCTCTAATTAAAAAATAAATAAAAAACAAAAAAAAAAAAACATGAGCGTATTTTATGAGTTATATATACATAACGCATAAACAAAATATTGGTTGTAGTAAAATTTACGTTAGAAAAAATTCTTATATAAATGAAACAAGAAGACATTTCTATATGAGAATAAAATTCATTAATATAAACCTCAAGATAACAAGCATATAGAAATAATAAAAATACAATACAAGTAATAAAACGGTAATAATAATAATAATAATACAGATACAAATAATAAAACGCCAATAATAAAAAACCAAAATAATATAACAGAGATTTGTTTTTCCGATACTGGGCGGAGTGCGGATGGTAGTGCCTATCCCTTTCCCGGTTGTGGAGCCGGGTTAAGGGTGTGCTGCTCTGAGCTTGCTCTACCAAAATCTTGCGCCAGAGTCAGTCAGTCACTTCGGCCCTTAGCAGGGCTTGTCCCATGGGTAAGGATACCGGAGCCCTTACTACTATGTGCGAGCCCTGAAATGTCGGTATCGTCGGTCAGGCAGTACCTGACTTCCGAGGCCGGGTTAAATTTGTGGAAGGCGGCTGACTGAGGGAACCCAGGCAGGATTAGTGATCCGGGACACTCCCATCCGTCTCTCCATCCGCACCTTGCGACATATTGACTTGCATAAATTTAGTTTTAGGGAGAATTCAACATCCACAATTTCCGTGGCAGAGGGTCCATTTAAAAACCCTCATTTAAGAGAGTTTTTGTCTTCAGAAGAGAAACTAAGCGAAGGAAGAGTGAAAAATTTTCGAACATAGAGAAGCCGGATCGAACCAAGTTTCTACTGAAAGGAAACGCAGTGATACCAAAATATTTGGTTATTAGAAGAAAGGAAGGAGATTTTGAGAAAATCAGTCCATTTGGCACAGTTTGATATATGACGGAAGCCTCTGGAGGACCGGTAATGGAGATTAGGAAGACCGCCGTTGGATGTTTGTAGAAATTTTGAACCATGTACAATCAAGCAAGGATACTGAAGGCTAAGAAAATTGGAATACTGGACATTGATATCACGCCACATGGTAAATTAAATATCTCAAAGGGTAAGTTGTTGTGTGCAGGGACTTACTGAACTGCACCGAAGAGGAAATTGTCGAAGAGCTACGTATACAAGGAGTTTTGCGTGTCAACGTTTGAATAAACGACGAAATGGAGGAGTTGTTCACTTCGTGTCAGACGTCCTGACCTTCAATAATCTGAAGTGTCCGAAGAAAATAAAAGCAGAATTTCACAACTTGGATGTACGTCATTTTATCCATTCCATTGCGATGCTTTGGATTCAACGATTCGGACATACAGCGGCAAGGTGTACCAGGAAACAGATCTGTGTTTGTGGTGAACCATTGCACTCTGATGACTTATGCAGAGCTCCACCTTTATGTTTCAATTATCATGGACACCACTCTGCGAGATCCTGGAACTATCCAACTTGCAATGAGGTAGTAGCTTATTCAGGAAGTGAAGACAATATAAAAGGTTAGCTACTTGGAAGCTAGGAAAAGTGTGCTTAGTATGACATCAAAAGTTACATCACATGCTCAGGCTGCTGCAAACCCTGTAGCTACAAAGAACGTATTATCCGTACTAAAACCGGTTCTAGCAGATATGGTCGAACATATTATCAATCAAAAATTTTAGATTTGACCAACAAGAGGAAATTGCCCAAAACTGTCGCAGAAGAAAGCAGACGTTTTCCAATAAAAGGACTCCATAAAGCTCAAGAATAAGCCTTCGATCAGTACTCAAGTAAAGCAAAATGATCCAAAACCCAAGAATAAGCCTGAGCCAACTACTTCTAAAGCAAAAATCCAGATCTAAAAAATCTCTTCAGGGAACTGAGAAACCAACCGGATATAAAGCTGTTAGAAAAAGAGGACTTAGATGGAACAAAAATGGAGCTTCCCGAAAGCATGAAAGCGTATAAGACTTCTGTGCTATAAATCCTGTAAGCCTATAAATCCTGAAATCCTGGCCCTTTCTCTTTAAGGGAAAGTGTTAGGATTTCAGCCACCCCACATGCTTTAGGGAGGAGTGCATCGAGTGTGGACTCTGTTGCACTTCTGACTGCCCCATCAGATCCGGTATCATCTGTTGCCGATAAGAAGGGATCCTCCGCTGTATACTATGGAGGATCGGATGATTCCACCTCCGAGGCCTCAGATACCTTGAAAGTCGACATAGAGGCCTTTAGGAAGATGGAAAACAGAAGTAAAAAAGAATGGTTTAAGAGTAAACCATGGGGATAGAACTTAAGAAAAAATTAATTCTAATGGTTTTTTTTTTGTTGATATAACTATTAAATAAGTGTTTTGATTTTTTACAACATTTCGATAGAAATGGTTTGAGTGTTTTTAGAGTGTTTGAAGTGTTTTTAAAGTGTTCGTTTTTAAGTGGCAAGGGTCCTTTACATCCTTGCCACTGTGTTTCTTTAGGGTTTAAAAAAGCTTTGACTTATTTATTTATTAGATGACAATACTAGTCTTCTGACAACGTCGCTCGTGTTCTTATCAGGGGGGAAAAGAAATTTTTTTTTTTTTTTGACGTGGAAAGTGGTTGCTAATGGCCAAAATAGTCAATGTGTAAAATTACATTTACATATTTAAAGAAAAACATGTTCTAATTAATCACCGGACAGATTTTTAAATCGATGAGGTGTATAAACTACAGTCCTTTTGTGGCTATTCTTTTAAACAAAAAATATATTTTAGTATTAAATAAAAAAAAGAAGTATCTTTTGCTTTTTTCTGTTGAATATTAAGAGATCACTGCTTCTTCAGTAGAATTTCTTTTATTAGAATAAGTTAATCAAAAACTTAATTAAATTTTTAAATTTTAGAGTCATATGACTTTCTTTATGAGTTATGTAGCTCTCTCTGTCACTAAAATAAAATTAATTATTCTGATGTAATTACAATCCAATGCTAATCAATAAAACTGTTATATACTATCATATTAAAAATACAATTTTAGATGTAAATTACAAATTATGCATAATTAAAATTTATTGAGGTGATGAAGATGGAGACGTAGCCTCATAAAATGTAACTTTTCAACAATTACGAACGTAAACCAAAAAGTTCTTGCCTTTTAAAATGGCGGAATTTCCAGACAATGGGCAAACATTTTAAACATCTTTTGAGTCTTTTCATTTTAGCACTTTGACATAAATTTGTTCATTTTTTTGGACGCACAATGAAGTGTCGTTATCAGCGCCCGGACACAATATTTTTTATAGAAAACAATTTAACTTAACAACACTAAACTTAAAAATAAAATAAATAATATAATATAAATAAAATCTACAATTAAAACTCGCAATATCATAACGAAAACCATTTCTTTAGATTTATTTAATTTCTTTTAAATTTGTTCAAATTACTATTACTAATATAAAATTTGACCTAATGATGATATATTAGCAACTTGCGTAAACTGAAAATACTTTTTCAAAAAAATATTTTCTTTATTAGAAAAACCAAATTAAAAGATGAAATAGATGAAACAAAATTAATAAATATTTTCTCACAAAAATAATTTAAAAATAAAAGTAAAAACATAATAATAAAAGAAAGATCTGCAATAAAAATACAAGCTAACTGTTTGGAGGCCAATAAACTTCCTATTTTTATCCTAAAAATTAGAATATAACATAACTCTATTTCTTTCACAGTGGGCTTGATTATGTTTTGAAGACGATCGGAGTTAGTAGTTTTGTCTATTTGTTTGCATTTGTTAGTGAGACAAAGAAGTTTTATGAATGAATGAACGAACGATTGACAAGTATAGAAAACACATTGCTGGGATTACTGGTATTGCAGTCTACGACTTTTATACGTCAGAAATAGTCTTCCTCAGAGGATGTGCATAATAGTAAAACATTTAATAGGATTTCCATCATGCGATCATAAATAGTATAAACGAATCATTCCGTATTCTTGCGATATTATTTTCCGAATACTCTCTGTTTCGAACAGTGTATGCTATCATTTTCTTTCGGTGAACAAAGACCGCTTTCAATTTTGACAGTTTATTATTTTTCTTGGATCCTTCGAATTTTCAGGAATCTCTTAAAATGAATCCACTCATACCTCTCTTAAATAGTTTTCTTCCAGTCTGTTGTTATTTCTGTAATCATTTTACGTTCGTTCAATGAAAACATTACCGAAGTATATTGGCCCAAGAATACACAAAAACAATTTCGAATAGCAAATCATTACTACTTTCATACCAAGCTTCTTTCCTACTTACCCAATATCAATTCATTCTTAACTTTTTAATATACATTTTCATTTCATAACCGTTAGGACAAGTGGGCTCACACACAAAAACACTCACAAAATACAAATAAAGAAAAACTATATTTTATTTATATATATGCTATCTCTACCCGCCACGCTTCGCTGTGGCACATTGTGGTTGCATGGATGAGAAATGAGAAACAAAACAAAGCATACATTTCATAGAAGTTTTATTTTGCAATACTTTTGGATATACAATATTTTTTGTTTTTCCACTGTCTGCGTAGATATAAAGGCTATCTGGTTTGCCGACTCGGGAACACGCAACATACACGCCCATGTGAGAAGCAATCCGCATCTAAATCTTTTTTTTTTGTTCTCAGTCATTTGACTGGTTTGATGCAGCTCTCCAAGATTCCCTATCTAGTGCTAGTCGTTTCATTTCAGTATACCCTCTACATCCTACATCCCTAACAATTTGTTTTACATATTCCAAACGTGGCCTGCCTACACAATTTTTTCCTTCTACCTGTCCTTCCAATATTAAAGCGTCTATTCCAGGATGCCTTAGTATGTGGCCTATAAGTCTGTCTCTTCTTTTAACTATATTTTTCCAAATGCAGTTAAAAGATCTAAATCTAAACCACACAATTCTAAGATTGACCTTGAGCTTTATTGATTGTGATTGCAAATGCCAATCGAATTGGGAATTGCAATCTTTTAAATTAAAATTGTGTAACGGTCGGGATTATGGGTATTCGAGGAATGAGGACATCTTCACCTTTGAAAGGCCCCGTTAAAATAGTTGCTTCCACTCCGTTATTCATCAAATTCTTAACTGCAATTCGCGTGCCATTGCAGAGTTTTGGCTGATTAATATTCCGCAACAGGATAATTGTCATTTTTTGATCGAACCGTTGCTAGAATCAATCTAATGAGGAATGTTTTCCCAGTCCTCCTGGCGCATCCAAGAAGAAGGTCCCCCAAACTCCGTCATTTATCATTTGCATTATGCGATCATAAATGCCTTTCTGTTCACGCGTTAATTTGGGAATGTTTGATTGGACATATGACTGAAGATCACCAATGTTGTAACTCTGCTCACGGCGTATATCCACATCAAATGAATCAATCGCAGCTTGGGTGGGTGCTGGCATTCCCAATTGACTAAGAACTTTATTTGGAATAGCTAAGCACTTGTCTTCAATATTTATCAATGCTTCGTTGTAAATGCCTTCTGCAAATTCCATGATCATATTGGTATTTTCTAGGCGTACTCTATGCAAAATATTCTCAGCCATATGCGATCGATATCTTTCCCATAACTCTGTGGGAGATGAAGGAAAGCAAGCGGTCAATATAATTGCGAATAATGCGCGAATTTGGTTTGGATGTGCAGTGTTGCACGCGTCATTAATACATATATCCCACTGTTGGTCGTTTTCTAATAAATTCAGAGCTTGGTGAAAGGCGCAGCGCAATCACAACACGATCACACAAAAGTACCTCGATTAAACTGAGTATTTAATTCAGATTGTATAATAATCTGAATCAGATGCAAGTGGATACGTTTTTTTTTTTTTTTTTTTGTTAATAGACAATGTAATTGGGAACAGGTATTGTTTCACATGTGACTGCGGTTGTCGTTAGCTAGTATGGCGAGTGTTCCCCTCTCTTCCGGCAGATGGCGCGGTCACTGGTACACAGCTGACCGTTAAAAAACTGTTTTCTCGCGGTCGCGGGCATTTGACTGATGCGAAAAATAGATAAAAACAATCTTTGATGCGGGTTATATATCGTGCTAAAATTTGAGCTCAATTGGTGCAGAACATTTTGAGTTTTTGTAGCGTACACAAACGAACTTAACATTTTTATATTTAAAGATCTGTGGGCTGCAAAAAAAGCCCTTAAGTCGTGCGAAAAAACACATCATTTTAAATGCTTACAAAAGCAGAGTAATGCTTATAAATTACAAAATAATCAAACGGCGTTGATTTCAGATGTTAATAAACTGCTAACGTAAGTAGAAGTTGTACTGCTTCAGTGTACAACGTGAATCTCGAGTATGAATCTACTAATGAATTACGGTCTTCAAAGAAAACAAAACCCCGCATTTTGGTCGATATTAAGTAAATACTATCATCATTAAAAACATTAGATAATTGCAACTATAAAAGCGAAACATCTTATGCGAAAAGTAAAAGAAAGTTTAATAGCAGAAAGAAAGTTTTTAACAGCACTCATTCAATTTAAGAAAAAAAAATGATGTTTTAAAATTTAAGGGTCATTATCTCCAGGGAGGTAGATAGTTTTTCTGGGTCAATTTCCCCCAAAATTCTCCCATCCCCAAAAAACAAAAAAACATTTTTTTATTTATTGCATATTTTAAAAATATTTTTATTATGTCTTCCTAGACATAATAGAAGTGCAAGTCATCCAAAAAAAAACTTTTGGAGCAAAATTGGAGGTGGAGGAGCCAATCAAAGTTTAAGAATATCGATTTAAAAAAATTTTATTAAATCCTTTTTTTGGTTTTTTAACATTTGAAATTTTTTCTTGTTTTAATTTTGAGTGGGAACTTCATTATACTCTTAGTGATATACATTTTTTCTTTAGTTTTTTTTTATTATACGAGTATTAAAATCTTGGAGATAACCAATTCTGAACTTTTTTTAATGATAATGTTTCAAACGAAAATTCTTGTCCATTCTTTGCAGACATAGATGCCTCTTGCATGAGTATAAGCTCTCATTATTAAATATGTTATATCGTATATTTTTAATAGACCCTTGTTTGTTTTACTTTTTTGATAATATATATGTTATTTTAGTAAAAACGACCTTTGTATGGTATTTAAATAGATTTTGAACGACATGCATGCGTGCAAAGTACAACTTATTATAAACACGTGTGTTCTCAATTCTAAAATAAAAAAAAACATAAAAAATAATTGTAGCTGGATATTACATTCAAAAACAAGAATTGTGCAGGTCATTGTGTATGTAATCATTGACAAATATTTATCACCAAGATTTTTATGTGATTACAAAAAACACTTTTACAATATTTTTAATTTGTTTATCTTAAACAATTTTAATAATTTTTATCACTGACATCATAGACAATTCTCCAAATAAGATTTTAGTCGTGCTTAAGGAACATTTCCCAGATCTCCTTTTTAACATGAAATTAACAACTCTGTAACATACTCTTATATTTAACGAAAAAAGGAACAGTGAAATATCTAATTTAATACAATTAGCACGATCCATGACTAATATAAAAGAAATATGTTCTTGTTATTAAATAAAGAAAACAAAAAAGAAAAATGTATGGGGACTTTTATAATAAGTATCCAAATATAAAAAGAGATCATATTGTTAGAGTATGTTAGAAAGAGACTTACATAGATCGTGGAAGGGGAGGTTAACAAGGGGTAAAGAAATACGGCTAAATACTACCACAAGCACATTCGCTGCGCTATGAATACAGTACTTTAATAAACGAAGCTTCCTTTGTAAAGAGCGCGTCTAATCACGCGTGTAAAATCTGGCGGAGGGAGAAAAAGAGAGGCAAAGTGAAAAACTAGTGTCCCCTAAACTTATTTGACCTGACCGGCAATAAAAATGCCTGGAGTAGCGAAGGGATAGAAGCGACCGATTAGGGAACAACGATGACAAGCATTGTTAATCGAACCTCGTACGGGATACATCGCTAGAGCAAGGGATGACATGAAATTGAGGAGGGGTGGATGGATGCTTGTTACGATACCAATCGCTTTTCCCTCCTCTTCATCCATCACTACTTCAACCATGTCAATCTGTATCCCTGAAACACCAATTGTTGGCTGCCCAATTAATTACGAAACATATTTTTTCATTAAATGTTAAGGTCACACATGTCAAAGGGTTTAAAAAAATAGAGTTGTTGCCTATTTAAAATCTTTAATAGCGACCTATTACCCTTCTAATTTAACCCTAACCCTATTTCTTTTTTCATACGTATGAATAATCAGGTACGAATACTGTTTGTTTTAACCTCTGAATACAACAAATACTGCAATTGTAACAATTTCATTGTTTAATTAATTTTTCCATAGATTTACCTTTCTTGAATTCACCTATTTATAAAATTTTGAACCCGTTACTTATTTGTGTCGTCCTTATATCTGGTAATTTAATTTCTAATGATGATAAGATTTAACAGCTTATTTTACAATCGAATGCTTCCATGATAAGGATAGTCACATCTTCTTGCAAAAACCTGAACATGTTCTTGATTGGGCCTTTAATATCTCCAGAAGTACGTATTTTTTTATTATGTATTTAAGCTGAAAAATAAAAAAAATAATGATCAGCAAGTTATTTCTATTCTAGAATATGATTTCTCGATCTTCTGAGAATGTATGGAGAAGATAGGAACCCAAAAACTTAGAAGCAAATTTTGGATCTTAAGAATAGACAGTCCCTTTATCATCTCCTTTACCTTTACCTCTTAACCTTTTTTCCTTAGAGAGCTCAATTGGTTTTGATTTGACGCTCACTGAATAAGGATATAGGGGCGTGAAGTATCTTAGAATTTATTTGGTGGAGCATATCTGACCACGACAGGATGCAATCATATATATAAACATAAATGTATGTAAATATACTCATATATATATATATATATATATATATATATATATATATATATTATATATTATAAAATGTTAAGTTCGTTTGTGTACGGCTTCAAAAACTCAAAATGTTCTGCACCGATTATCTCAAATTTTAGCACGATATATAACCCGCATCAAAGATTGTTTTCATCTATTTTTAATAAATCTATCTATCTATTTTTAATTTGTACAGTTTTTTAATAGAGGCTAATAAATCAGATGGAAATGTAAACAAAGGAAAACCAATCAGATCAATGCAAGATGGCCGCTGTCAAACACAACGACCAATCACAAAGAGCCCGTATGGCCGTTGCCAATGTAAACAAAATCACAACTGATTAAGTAACAAATTTCTTTGAATTATATTTAACAGCTAAAACATCTGTATTTTATTAAAAAAAAAAAAAAACACCAAAACAAAAAGAAAAGCCACCAAGAAGGATGACTTACAGTAAATAAATTAAAACACCCAATTTCTTATAGCCCATATAGACTTAAGACTATGCAAACAAAAAAAGTCGAAATAACCAAATACACAGAAAATAATATCTCTACATAATAACCAAAAAATCCTTTGTTAGGTTATTTTTTTACATATATATGACCACACAATCGTTTTTTGGTCATTTAGCGTTCTTTGCTATGTAAAAGCAAAGAACAAAATTCACAAATAGTAACACTGAAACCACACAACTAAATATTCGTTTTTTTTTTGTTTTTTCTAACCTCCGAAACCACCGTTATGCATTGCTTCAGATGATGATATGAAAATGCCATGCCTGACCGGGATTCCAACTCGGAACCACTGGTTCCGAGTGTCCGAGTTTTTTCCTATTTGGAAAAATTCTGATTTCTTTAGAAAAACAAAGCTAAAAAGACAAAGTTAGACCTACGGGAGCGTGCCAAAATATTTATGTTTTAAAGTACACTTAAGGGTAAGCGCTCCATCCTACAATAAATAACGAATAGTGGCCAGTTCATTACAATCTCGGTAGAAAAATCTACAGATGAATAATCGATCAATCAGCCGGATAAAAATATAAGCTTGTAAAATACAACTAATTTATGTATGCAATATTTTGATTTAAAAAATTCCTAATACATATTACAGATAGAATGTTTTAGTAAATGCCTGTCTGCACAGCGAAGTGGTAGAGCCTCTGCTTTTCATTCGAAGGTGCTGAGTTCATTCGAAGGTGCTGAGTTCATTCGGAGTCCCCGTCAGGCAGAGAATTTTTTTCTCATCTACTGTAGCAAATAGAATTTGCTACATCTATTCATTGTTCCGAGAGAATAGATTTTATATAATATTTAATTGTGTCAAAAAAAAGTAGACATAGCTTAATTTTTTTCCTTAGGGAATGTTTATTTAATTAGAATAAAAAAATTAACCTTTATAAATTATTACGTCCAATTTAATTTAAATATTTTTATAATCAAATAGTTTTTTCTCTTTTTATCTCCAATTTCAAAGAAGATATTTAAATTACTTTGTGTGCATGTGCGTATGTAAATGAATTTCCGTGGAGGTATACGAGCGACAAGGATATTATTATACAAATGCCGACATTTTTGTCCTCGATAGAGAACAATGAAGAGATCAAAGACTTATGTAGTGATTTAATAACGGTTGATTGACAATAACCAAAGTAAGTAAGCCTAGTCAACTGATAAATCAATGACAGTAAATTATTAGCTTATACCTTTATATGAGAATACAGCACTACCAACTCAACTAAGGGCGGCTTTAATAGTCCACTTTACATTACTCTCTCGACCCTATTCCCTTTATTACACTCTCTTTTACACATGCGCAAATATTATCATCACATATGATTGTTTTGATTATTACTGTAAGAATTATTTCATTTTTAATATAACAATCGTAATCTGTGATGATTAAAAATATTTCTCCTTTAAAAATATTTTTCTGTTTTACGTTTATACAAGTAATTATAAACAAGTAAACTAAGTTTATTATTTTATATATTGGATTGCCGATTATCCGAACGTTGATTTTTCGGATATCCAACTACCATGACGGCTTACATCCACAGAAGGCATTTAAAAAAAAAATGAATACATTATTTAAAATATATAAAATAGAATTTAAATAAAAAAGTCTGCTTCAACATTAAATGTATTCTTTTGAATCTTTATTTTTATTTATAATTTTTTTAAAGTAACATTTTTGCAATTCGTATAGCACAAAACACATCTAAATTTAGGCCAATGTTAAAATAATTACAAAATGAATTTCTGAAAATATCGATGGAGATACATTATTAGTCAAGCATGAACTAGGATGTGATATGTTTTTATTCTTCTTAGCATAATAGGTCAATTCAAGTGACATTATTGTATTCTTTGCCTTACCTTATTTATTTTAATTCTAGTGCTAATAAGATACATGTCAATATCATTAAGGTTCGTTAACATCATGTTCTTAACAAAACACAAAACTAATTACAAAAAACAGAAATTGAAAAATGATATATCCGTGGATCATTAGCGATGAATGCAGTGTAGGAACATCAATTATTTTTAGACATAGTAGTCGCAACTCAAAAAAGAAGAACGAAGTTTTTCCTGAAAGACAATGAAGAAACCATCAAATGAAGAGGTGGATCGGGCTTTTTTCTGGTGGGTTTTTTTTTTTAGCAATCCCTTGGAACAATTTAGTCTTTTCTTTGAAAAAAATTCTAGTTCTTTTCCAGAAAAGATTAGAATTCGATTAATCTTTTCTGGACCAATTCTAACAGAAAAAGACATTATTTTTAATGAGAAACTGAATGGAGAACAAAATTTTAAACCAAGTGCAGGATGCCTTTGAAATTTTAAATAGCATCATGGAATTCAACTCGTTGAAATTCAACGAGGAAAATGATCATCAACAAACGTTTAATTTATTCAATAATTTAACGATTTTTGAAGATTATGACAAACACTGTGTTAAATGATCCGGGCCTTGAATGAAAATCTTTTTCTAAGAAAACTTTAGTTTCCCGTAAAGAAAAACCAGCTCCAGGCTACAAATTTCTAAAAGATCGTGTGACGTGTTAGTTTGTGATAACGCAACTGGAGATCATTTATTAAATCTTATGTGATTTAAAAGTCCATCTACTTTTAAACGTATCCAAAATATTCCAGTTATTTACAAAAATCAAAAGCAATCACGGATGACATTTTCTTTAGATCGGTACGATAATTATTTCGTACCAGATGTTAAAAAATATCGGCATATTAAGTGTAAAACTGGAAACTTTCTTTTGATATTAGATGATGCACGTACTTGTACTTCAGCAGGCTGCTTAGAATGAAAGAAGAAAGGAAGAAAAATTCAAAGTTCTGTTTCTACGTCGAATCTTTGTCTAAAAAATGATCTTAAACGCTCATAAATGAAGATGAACATTAAAGCAAGTATATATTACAGATTTTTATAGAAAAAGTAATGTTTTTAAAAGTTATTTTTAGTTATTGACTGTCATGTAGTTTTATTATATTAAACGTACTGTAATTTTTTCGATTTATTTAATGAAATGATATTTTTTTATAACGCATTAAAACTTAACTCTTATTTCTCTTAAGAGTAAATCTATGTACTTAAGAGTGTAAAAATCTTCATTATGGTGGGTTTTTAATTTTTATCCAACATCTTGAATTCGCCATGTTGAATCAAACTTATATCTTTTAAATAAAAGGTGGACACATATGGCATATGATTTCGATTTAAAATTTTACAAGAAAAACAATGGGGAAACCCGTTTTTCTGTTAATGCGCCTTCGTTATAGAGTTATAAGCATTCAAAGTTGCAATGACGGAAAAATCATGTTAACAATAAAAAGAGGTAAAAATCGCTGCATAAAAATTTGATTGCATTTTACATTCATAATGCATACAATAACAAACTTTAAACAGTGCTGTAATACTGATAATAATAAACAATAACTAATAATTAACAACAACAAATTAAACACCTATTTCAACTGATATTTTCTAAATAAAAATTTATTTCCATATAATAATAACTATTACAGCTAGATCAAATTAAACGATTGATTAATATAACCAGAGATACAAGAAAATAATTGAGTTACAAGATTAATTTATTTACAGCTTCTTATACATGTTTAATAACATTTCATCTTCTTTTACTTTTGTTTATTTATTTTAAATATCTATACAAAAAAGTACAAATTTCATTTTATGAAATATATAAATCTCTAAAGGATGACCTTGACGAGCAATTTCAATTTGTTAAAACAGTTATTACAGAGCAATATTCTTTTTCCAAGGAACCGGTTAATGTTAAAGAACGTGCATAAATTAAATGGAGAAATTTTTTCAAATCTAATTCATATTATTTTCGTATTATATAATAGCTTATTTCGCTTATATTATATATACACATAAATAAAAAAAATTGTGAAGTTGCAGCTGAAATATATTAATGACAACAGATTAAAAAAATACTACAAAAAATGCAGAAATATTGAGCTAAATAAAAGCGTTTTTTAGAGGAAAAAAATAAATTTTGATCTTAACATTAACAGACATTCATTAACATTGACATTCACATTAACAGACCTATTGCTATAGCTATAGATAAATTTGTATTACGTGACTTATGATAAAGAAAAATGAGAAACTGGAATCAGGCGATAAAATTTAGAATGAGGACACACATCATGCGGTATTACTTAAGAGTAACATCGTGGAATTTGAAAAAGATAGCGTCGGAATTATTTCTTCAACAGAAGTGTAACAGCCAATATAGATTATGAAATCATGCATGATCCAACAACTCTGTGCTTTAAGTAAGATAGAAGTCAAATTAGAAATTACCTCAAACAAACATTTTTATGAATGTTTAAGTTACCAAAGGAACAACTGAAGAGCTTCCACATTCGTGTAATTTGTCCACTTGTAATTTTTCATTCTTATGAAAAAAAACCTGTGGTGTATTTCCTTTAAAGACATATGACCTGAACCATCTCAAGCGGTTAAATATTTGGCCTGATTTTTATAGATCAGGATGAAACTTTTAACACATCTTCCGATGTAAATTGACATAATAAAAACCATTATTTATTAACTATTTTCTAATTAGTAAATAGAGAAACAGAATTTTAGTTTACCTGGTAAAAGATACCGTCCTCAGAATTGTTTCATACTAATAAGACATTACATTATTATTAACACATGATAACGCTTAATTACACATTTCAATCAGGTTTCTATATTGCTTGCATGTATTCGTGTGTAATTTCAGGTAAAAAATATTACATCACAGATTATTATATATAAATGAGTATATATAAAGAATTTGACAAACTTCTTTGAATGACCAAAAATGACATTTTTGAAAACAATTTTTAGATTTAACACAAGTGAATTTTCAAAACATATACATTTTGAATTCCTTAATTTAATGAATATTACTAACATTGATTGTAATTGTTTCATAAGATATCCCGATCGTTGGCATTTCCAATATTAATATTCTTACCGTTATTTTATTTTCTCTAACAGTTATATGTACACATTATCACATCCGTAATATTTGATGTAATCTTGTACAGCAAATATGATTACGCATTCTTATGTACGATTACGTTCCATAATGGCATAGCAGTTGTAGATGACCGTATGTTACTTATAAAAATGTTAGGAGCCATTCTCAAGAATAAGAATCCAATGCCAAATTTACTAAGAAAATTGAGGACTGAAATGTTTCCTATTGAGTCAAACATATCAACATGCCAATTCCTTTGAAAAAATCAACTAATTTTTACCTGACAATGGACGTTCCACTATGTTCAATACAGGAGCTGGCTGAATGGTAAACATCACTTTCTCAGAGAAAGCTACTCTAACTTGTGTCGCTAGCGCCTTGTAATCTTCATATGCATTTGTTGTAAAAAGAAACTGGGACATATAGTGTTAACGCTACATATAAATGTTATCCCTTTTTATTTTGAAACAATGGATAAAATACACTGCTTCAACTCAGTAGGGAATATTAATTTGTTCACATATTGCATAATATTAGAATTTTTACTTTCCTGTCTAGATAGCACTAAAGCAGAGCTACAAGGGAAAGAATTGTAATCGGTCCAGTTTGGGTAAATGCGGTTTTCTCCGGATCTTGACGTTTTACACCTAAAGAACCCAAAACCATGAATCGTTAAATTAAATAGACGGAAAATATTATCTTTAAATTAAGTTGTATGTGTATGATGCACGGCTTACAGTGTGTAAGCCAGAAACAACCCACAGTGTGTAAGCCAGAAACAACCCACAGTTGTAAGACTTTCCTGTTCCGTAACGCAGATTTAGCCGCGTGACGGGAAAATCCTAAAACGGTGTTAAACAAAAATTTAACAAAATAAAATTAGAAATGTTCTTTAACAATGATTAATGTGACCGTAACGTAATATTTTTTACTTCACTTCTGTTTAAACATCTGATAGAAGTATCAATCCAACTTCGCGTAAGAAATAAAAACTTGCAGGTTACATAAAAGGAAGAAAAGAACTTTTATAATTAAATAAAGAAAATAAATTAAAAACCACGTAAAAGGAAAAGACCTAAGTAGTAAATTTAAATATCAAATTCTAGTTTACAGGAAACAAGTAACAAAACTAATCGTAAAAGGTTTTATCAGTTATTTAACAACTCTTAAGAAAGAGAAAACACTTCTTAACCGTTTAAAACAAGTTTTAAAACTAAAGGAAACAAGAAATCGGAAACATTTAAAAAACAAAAGAAGCTTTATAAAAAAACTACTAAGAAACAACCTTTTAGTATCTCAAAGAAAAGAAAGTCAACAGTGTAAAAAGCTTAAAAAAAAACTAAAAACTAAAGGAAAAAGTACAAAAAGAAAACTTAAAACAATTGACGCTACTACAAGAAAAAGGTAAAAGGTGAAACAGAAGGTATAAGTTAAAACAGAAATGGTAGAACCATAGCAATAATGGAGGGGTGTGATTAAGTGTGGTGGGTGGAGGGTCATGTTTTTTATTTTTAGATATTTAAAAGTTGTAGATAAACATTTAAAAAACCAAAAGAAACTTTATAAAAAATTAAAACAGGTGACTTTTCTGTCGACTAAGAAAAAGAAGCTTCAAAAAGTTTGCAAAGAACTTTTATTCTAATTATTAAATAAAAAAAAAACAAAAGCCATAAATAATACAAAGACCTACTTAGATAATTTAAATATCAGTCTAGATTACAGGAAACAAAAATCAAAACTAATCGAAAAAGGTTTAATCAGTTAATTAACACAGAAAAAGAAAAAGGAAAACACTCCTTAACCCCAAAACAAGGTTTTAAAACCAAGATTAACAAGAAAACTGACTTAACAAATGTGAACAAATATTTAAAGGACTTTATGAAAGAAGATCTAATAAACAATCTTAGAATGGCAACAATTTTAAAAAACTAAAAACCAAATGAGAAAAAAATACAAAAAAAAACTTGACACTGCTATAAGAAAAATGGTATTATTAAACTAAACGAAAACAAGTAAAAGAACAGTAAAACAGAAATGGTAGAACCAGAAGGATAACGAAGGGGTGGGAGGATTAAGCGTCGTGGGATGGAGGGCCACAAGCCAAAAATTCAAGATTTAATTAAATATTTTTTAAAGAAAATATTTAAATTAAATGTTGTACTACATTTTTAATAAATAATTTTAATATTTAATCGATTTCTGTTTAATAAACAAAGATATTTTAAAGAAAGAAAATATTTTTAAATATACATAGAAATTTGGTTTATTTTGTCACTACAAAGTTTAAAATTAAATAACAAAACTGAATTTTAAGGAAATTTTACATTAAAATTTGTGAAAAGTAGTCACACATTTTTGGACGATAAATTATTTTTACTAAAAAATATTAATCTTGAAGAGACTCTCGAATCCAAATCAGTTGATTTGGGAAGTCGCGTTCACCACTTGACCAGTCTCGGAAATTCTAAACACTAATTTTATTTACTTTCTTCCATTTAAGTTTGTTTAATAAATTATTAATGACTTTTTATCAAAGGCTAATAAATATTCATTTCTTTCTGATAATTTTTTAAATTCTGTTTCTTATATTAAAATATTTCACTCATTGGACTTTTTTTGTTAACGTATTACTGTAGTTTTATTCATTACATTGTACGTATATTCTGAGTATCTTTTTATTTCTACTAAAATTTATTTTTTTATATTTTGAAATTTTTGTTAAGTATGATACTCATTAAACATTAGAATGATATTCCCAGTACGAATGATAATCAGGATTTCTAATTATCCGGATTCGGCCTTGGAAATGCCAGTCTGGATTATCGGCATTTCATACTTTTATTGGTCCCTGTGCTACTTGCAGTTGAACAAAGGATATTAGTTGATTTGCAAAGATAGTTCATCAGTAATAAAGTAGTATTTTTAAAAACTTGTCTTTAATCAGTTTTTGTTTTCCTTTCTTCTATTTCTTAGAAGGTATCTTTTAGAACAAAAATTTACAATGTATTGTAATTCATGAACAAAAAAGATAAATACTCATAAAGTTCTTGGAAAATTTATTATACAAATAAAAGTTTATTACGCATTTACAGATTCAGCATTCTAAGAACTGTAAATAAATGTATACTTTATATTATAATAAAAGGATTTTGTTATGTAATGTCTTATGAGTTGCCATAATAATAGACTTTGTCGCTAATTTATTAGATTATCAGTTCCAAGTTCTTTCCTTTCGAGAGCAGTTAATTATTTTAATATTTTTTTTTTTTAATTTCGGAAGTATCTCTACATTCCTAACGAAATACTGATTAAATTTGTTTGTACTTATCAATTCAATCATAGGAGAATTTTAAAAATAACCATTCCTGCTTGAAATAGCTGTTTTACAAAATATCTGGTTACAAATTTTGATGACAAGATTTAGTACGAAATGAAATTAGGTTAATATCAAAAAAGGCATAAAACTACTAAATTTTTTTTTAATTTAATAATTCACTAGCAATTGTTTTAACACGTCTTTTACAAACATAGTTGCCAAAGTTTTAAATGCCCTAGTATGGAATATCTAAATACGCGTTTTTTGTATCAAAATATCTTTATGAAAATATGTCATTGAAACATTTGTTTTTTTTTTAAATATTCTTGACTGAAATAGCTATTTGAAAAATTAAAAAAGCCTGGTAATCTGGTGTTTCAAAAAGTACCCAAATTTGATGAAAATAATTAGGAAAGATAATTAATGGTAGCTATTTATGGTAACAGGAAATTTCCTGCATTTTCATAGAGAAGAGAGTAGGATAAGATAATTAAGGATAATTGTCAAAAAGGGTTTTTTTATCACTCCAGAAATAAAAATATTCTACTCCATACAGGAACTGCCCAAGCATTTAAATGAATGGATCAATGGAAACTATGATTAAAACCTTAATCAGAGCATCAGATAGCAAAATTATAAAGCAAATAACAGATGGAACAATTTAAAGGTAAACTCATGGAGATAGTAAATATTAAAAAATAACCATAAGCAATATTATTTATATATACACTGAGCGGAATGCAGACAATAAAATTATTTAAATTAAAATAATTTTAAAATTATTAAATTATTAAATTTAATAATTCAAATATTTTGGTAATTTATTAAAATGCATAATAAGGCTCTTTCTTTAAGTTATAGTATTGTGTCTGTTTCATTAGAGGATACCGTTTAAAAGAAAAAAAGTGATTATACCAAGATTACAAATTCGTAAATATAAACAAAGAGAAGTTACAATTTTTAATTTTGTATGTCTACATGTTTGTAGGCTTATGGACGCCAAACATATAGCCTATTATTAAATCTTGAAAACTCGTTCTGGCTTTTGTGAGCCGAAATTATGATGAGAAGCTCATCCTTTTTATGCAGATATTTAAATAAAAAGTTAAACAAAATGATTTATGTAGGTTAATAAAAAAAAGTTAAATAAAAATTGGACCATTTTTTACAATTAATTTTAAGTATGTACTGTATTTATACTTCAAACTCAAGAGCAAAGTGGGTTAAATATATATGATTGATATATACAAATATTTATAAGACTAAAAAAAAATAAAAGATTAATTAAATCTAATATAGCATTGTTACAGATTTGTAGATGTAACGGGTTTTTAGCAGTATTTAGCAGTTTAAATTAAAAATAAACAATCCACCCTTTAACAATAGGGGAAAAAAATTTGCTACTAAATATTATATTTTTTATACATAATAGTCTTGCTTATAAGTAAAAATGAATCTCGTTTGTAAAGTAATTACGGTGGACCTTTAGATAGAAAATTCTAACGAGGCTATGATTACAGTATCAGATGTCAATAGATTTATTACAGTGTATCATAATCGTAATTTCAGACTATTATTTATTCATTCATTCAATCAATAACAACAGGCCAAAACCCAATTACAATATGTTTTTTTATTAATTAAACACATTTATTTTATTACACGATACATAACTTATCTAATGGAAAAATAAACTTGTGTATTAATAACAATCTGATAAATGTTTTATTAATAATACAATTGTCTATTTATTTTTTTTTTTTTGTTTTACGTCGGAGGAGGGAAAATCTCCAACCTGCCCAGCAGCCCATACTACTGGGGGTGTGGGGTTTCCTGCCGAAGCAGGGACTCTGCTAAAAAACTCTTGAGTCCTTATTTTAACTTTATTACACCAGGGTTATCTGGTGGTATCTTATTATACAATATCTGATACTTTTGAAGATTTTGTACAAGAGTTTTAGAGTATGTTAGATGTGGCAATACTGAATTATCACAATTGCTCAAGTACATAATTAAAAGTAAGGAATCCAAAAAGATTATTGAAGCAGTGGTTTGATGTATCATATGCCTTACCACAAGCTCTCTGACCTTCTTTGACAATGAACAAAAAATTACTTAACGTTATCAATATTTTTAAAAAAGTTCTTTCAGCTGTATTCAATGAATGCAGCTGTTATCACCTTGGAGTCAGCTGATATTATTGATGGTTTCACATTTAAATAAATTCTGGTCAAACATTATAACTGTTATTGATACATCTATTTGTATGTCAGATATTTTACAGTGTTCATTAACATAATCCAACCCAAAATAAATATAAATGCAAAAAGCAAAATATAAATTCAAAGACAAATTTAAAAAATCTTGATAAAAGTATTCTCTGAAAATAAAAAGCACACAAAATAAAATAAACTATTGTACATAGAACATAGTCACCAATGAAATGCAATGCCTTTGGCATTTATAAAATGAATTGCTCTGACTTCACAATGTTCTACGTTGGTGAAACAGGATCCAAATTCAAACAAACGCACAATAAACACCTTTAAAAGTCATCCTTAGCAACAAATTTCAGGTTTCCACATTATTTCACAGATTCAAATATATATCCACCAATATTTACAAGAGCAACTGATATTCTACAGATATACAAATAAGAGAACCTTACCTTAACACAATCAAATAAAGTGAAACATATAAATGCATAAAAAACATACAATAGAAGCATACTAAATAAACCAGCATACTACACAGTATGCTGGTTTGCACAAAATAAGTACGTGTATAAAAAAGGGCTAGTAGGAGACAACAGCAGCAGCATCAGTAACTGAACATGGCTGCTGGTTGCAGAGAGATAAAAAAAAAAAACATTAACTTTAAGGTTTGGCTTGTTATTTAAAAGTTGATATTTTTGGGTAATAAACTCATTTTGCTTAACTCACTAGTGTGATAACAGACTGAGTCTGTGTAATTTATTTAAATTGAGTTATTGATTAAATAATTATAATAATATAATAAAGAAAAAATATTTTAAGAGGCTAATTATTTGTGTTGACAAGACTATGCTGGATTCTGAGACTGTTAATTGACACACACACACACACACACACACACACACACACACACACACACACACACACACACACACACACACGCACACACACTTCTTGCTACAAATTGTCAACAAAATGAATTATAGTATAATATAAATGATAACATGAATTGATTCTATAATAATTTATTCTAATAATGAGGTACTATAAAAGAATAAAACTGAAATCTATAACTGGAGCCTTGAATATGATGCCTAAAAAATAAAATTATGAAAATTGTGGATTATATTGCCAATTGTTTCTAGCTCCATCATGACCAGTAATATCTTGAATTTTTTGACCAATCAATCAATAAAAGATGAAAAATGTAATGAAGATATAGACTGCTTCAACTAGTCACATTTAATAAATTACAAAACCATTAAAAAAATTTCACACCAATCTATTTAAAATACAATTACATTTTTTTTTATTTTACAGAAAAAATATTACTCTGCTAATATTTAACAATACTAATTAAACAATAAAAAACCTGAATTTTCTGTAACCCATTCAATCTGTATCTCATTTCAACCATAAATACATACCTGAGTGCATGTTAAACTGTGATTGTACAGATAAATTTCATTAATGCCTTTTGAATTATAAATTATTTTTTAGTTATTTTTTTCTAACTTCATATATTTACTTTAATATTATTTCATGTGTTTAAATTTTAAACTAATATGGATCTACACTACATCTATGTTTTGTTTTATAATTAGTTGTATTTAAATTATGTACGCAATAATTAAGCAATCAAACAATGTTCCTTCACAACATTTTTAAACTGTTACAGATTTTTATAATAATATTAAAATATTTGTGAAGTATTTTACACCAATACAGGCAGCAATTTAAAGCTTTCATAAGGAAATAAACCATTATGTTTGTAATAATTTACTATATTATTGCTGATGAATTAGAAACTTAATCTACTTCATAATAGTATGAAAATATTCAAAGTGATTTTATTTTATTTCAGTTTCATATTTATTGCATTTTGTTACTAAAATTTGTGTCCATATTACAGTTATTTTTCAAATAATGACTATTTGAGGCAGGAATGATGATACTTTTTTGCATTAAGAAAAAACAGACCCTTATTATAACAGAGGATTCTTAGTAATCACTTTATAAAGACACCATATTTTCTAGAAAAATATGGCTAATGTATAAAGCTTTTTTTTTTTTTTTTTTTTTTATAGAATTCTACAATTGTATAATTGTAGAGTTTCTACAATTCTACAATCAAAATCAATATTATGAAAACAAGAGAATATATTGAACCTACCAAAAGAGAAATGCGATTCAAAGTAGTAGCAGTTCATCCAGAATTCGATCATGCATTTTCCAGCAGTTTTGGAATTCAAATTCTAAAACATAGTCATTTGTGGAACAAGTAAAATACATTCAAACTTTTCTACTGGAATATGAATAAAGTTCAATATTATGATAATCATTAAGTATAGGATATGAGGTACATACAATATTGACAACCTATGATGTCCTGGTACTACAGTTGTATAATACTATATAGACTGTTGTATCAGGATATTATCCTGAACACTTCTCTACCAAGAAGTAGCTTATTAGAGAAAGGTGAAACAGTTTGTATTGTTCTTTATTTGTTTAAGAATAGAGTTGAGGGATTGAGGACTCCCTATAGCTATAAGTACAATAAATATAAAATTTCTAAGAGAAAAATGAATCATGTAAAAAATGATGAGTTATTTTAATTTCTGGAGACTACTAGGAGTAGGCCTAATATAACAACCACTGAACTTATTTTTCTATTATTTCTTTAGTAACTAACAGGAAAGGATCTAACGCTATATTCAGCTGACTAAAGCTGTATGTGGTAAAGATGGTAAATTTCATTGTAAAAAATGTTCACCAGGGTCAATACTTGGTATGCATACTGGAAATTTTATTTAAATTTGATTATGAGGTTATATTAACATTCATAAGCCAAACAATTTCAGCTCATGTGTCTTTACATACAAAGATAATGACGCAAATGAATATTCAGAATACACTCACACAAACAAATTGTATTAAAAGCCTATATAGTTTACACTTCATTACTCTGGAAATGAACTGATTCTGTTATAAATAACAGTTTAAATATTGACATTACTGAAATTATGCACTTTGGAGCTTCATTGCTCATTTTTGCTCATTCTGCCTTCCATAAAATATTTTGACTCTGATTTAAAAAGAAGTTTTTAAAACGCATATAGTGAAATTATAAAAAAGGCGGTGTACAGTTTTTAGGAATAAGTTGAAAGAGTAATGTGACAGTCACGGATATACTCTGAAGATTTTTATTTGAGTTTATGAACCAGTTCCTTAAGTCTTAAGTCATCCAACAGTATGTGCTTATGGGGATTTATAGATGAACATATCTAGGAGAATATTCTTCTACAGTGAATACTGATAAGAAAGAATAATACAGTAAATATTCATATAATGATATTTATTGTGATTTAATTCATGTTCTTATTTGAAATTTTCCAGATCAAATCCAGTTAGATTTGGTATTATTCGTACAATGAAATGTTTTATATCATGTTATGAAAAAGATTTATAATGAATAATATTTAATAAAGAAAAAGCTAATAAAGTTATCATTCTGCAAATCAAAATACCATCCACAAAACATTACCCAATGTAAATTTCTGAACATAATTTTTAATTACCGGATTAATGATTTATTTTATCATGATATTAAACATTTTTTATTGAAAAATAGATTTTTTCAACTTTTGTAATAAATCATTTTTACCAAATACTATTTTTGTATTTTGTACTTGATTCTAATTATACTGTTTTATTTTTCACTAGCTGTTACCCCAAAAATGAAAACTTTAGCTAAATAAACTTCTTGCTAGTCAGGATTCGTCTTTATTTTTGTTCCAAAAATAAAGATGGAAGTCAATTTATAGATTTAAAGGAGTAAAAGAAAAATGTAAAACAAAAAGTACAAATAAAATGACTTTCTATATATTTCTTTGACTTCATCTGTATGGTTTTACTACAATTTTTTAAATTAAAGTTTACATAAGAATATATCTTAGTTGTATGTATGTTAGGTGCCATTATTTATTTATTTATTTAATTCATTTATGTATACCAGGTTAAAGAGTAACAGCACAGTGATATGAATTCAACATAAGTACTCTGCAGAGATGCCAAGACATCTGTGTGCAGGAGCAGTCTGGCATGTAAATGTGTAGTCTAACAGACTCAGGCCAACCACTTCTGAGACATGTGGTTAATTGAAACCCAACCACCAAAGAACACTGGTATCCACAGTCTAGCATTCAAATCCATATAAAAGCAACTGCCTTTACAAGGACTCTCTACTTCAAAAATCAGCTGATTTTGCAACTAAAAAAAATTCTATTTTATATTTCAATAAAAAAAAATTATAAAACCATACAGATAAAGGATAAAAGTAATAGTGGTAGAAAAATTTTTTTTATCTGCAGTTTTGAATTTTTCTTTACATAAGTCACTCTTAAAAATAACGTACATCCCCAAATAAACACATCGCATATTAGTGTAACTATGGAAAGTGAAGAATGGAATAGTTTCTGTTTGTTACCTTCTTCACTGAACTGAAAGTATCTTATATATCAGCATGCTCAATGTAATGCACGGGACATTCAGCCTATAAGGTACGTTTTCATTATTTTCATTCTAAAGTTTGGATGAATGATGAACATCATTTCTGTCAGAGATAGCAAGACTAATGAAACTGGCATTATTGAACAACTTTACCTGAGGTGTGTCACACTCATAAGAAAGAATATAATAAATTAAAGCTGCAAATTAATTTTTCCTTTCTGTGAAAAACATGTATTGTACATCTCCACTCAATAGAACTGTTATCATTATAATTACAAATTGTTATAATTTAAAAACTGTTATAAAATCATACCTGTTTTGTGGAATTTTAAACTAAGTGAAATAGATAAAGATACTAAAGTATATAGAGTAATATCTGTTAGATATATATTATAGTTATCAATCTATTATAATACAAATACTAGGTAGTCCAACAATTTTTATGAGTTAATCTTGCTAAATAATTCAAACTATTTGAATAACCTATGGCAATATGTTCAGACTCATGTATCTTTTTTTCATTATTTTATAAACTAACTGTTTTCTTCTTATTCATATAAAGCATATAAGTTGTTGCAATTCAGTTGGCCTGTTAACAGCTGAAATTTCATATTAATAATGTAACAATGTATTTTTTTTTTTTTTTGTCTTCAGTCATTTGACTGGTTTGATGCAGCTCTCCAAGATTCCCTATCTAGTGCTAGTCGTTTCATTTCAGTATACCCTCTACATCCTACATCCCCAACAATTTGTTTTACATACTCCAAACGTGGCCTGCCTACACAATTTTTCCCTTCTACCTGTCCTTCCAATATTAAAGCGACTATTCCAGGATGCCTTAGTATGTGGCCTATAAGTCTGTCTCTTCTTTTAACTATATTTTTCCAAATGCTTCTTTCTTCATCTATTTGCCGCAATACCTCTTCATTTGTCACTTTATCCACCCATCTGATTTTTAACATTCTCCTATAGCACCACATTTCAAAAGCTTCTAATCTTTTCTTCTCAGATACTCCGATTGTCCAACTTTCACTTCCATATAAAGCGACACTCCAAACATACACTTTCAAAAATCTTTTCCTGACATTTAAATTAATTTTTGATGTAAACAAATTATATTTCTTACTGAAGGCTCGTTTAGCTTGTGCTATTCGGCATTTTATATCGCTCCTGCTTCATCCATCTTTAGTAACAATGTATATAATTCTAATATTGTTTGGTCAAAATTTAGCTTTCATATAGTAAACATGTGAATATAGTACACATTTATCAATGTAATATTCATTAACAATGAAAAACGTGTTAAAACATAAACCAAATATTTACTGAATTATTTCTTAATCATAAGTATGAAATAGTGACTTCAGAATCAAGGAACAGTTCACAAATATGGCATATCTAAACTATAGTTAACTGTAAAGGTTAACCTTCAGGATACTTCACAGAATATCTACAAAAAATATAATATGCCTCTGATGTGTGACATTTGCAGTGAGGTAGTTCAGTGATGAATTGTGAATGTATTATTAAAAAATTGCTCAAATTTAGAAACAAATATGCTGGAATTGTTAAAAAGCTAAAAATTTTGTAAGTGTCTGTAGATTTGATTATAGAATAAAATATTCCTATTTTTGTAACATTAAAAAATGAGGTATAACTGTTAATATTAATCATGTTATCTGCTTATAAAAATATTTAAAAAATCTTAAGCACAACAGAAAGACAAAAACAGAATACAAGCAAGAAAAATTAAATTAGTAAAAATAATTAAAATTGGTGTAATACTACATTATTACTTTGATCTGGTTGATAAATATTTGAAGGCATTTCAGTGTTGGTGGCATTAACACCGGATCAAACTTAAACCAGATTAATTTTTGTAGCAGCACTATTACTATTATACATAATTTCAGCAGATTTGTTTGTAAATTTAATGATTTTTCACGCTTAATACATTACCAATTCATCACAAATCTCCTCATTACAGATCACACACTCCCATCAGAGGCCTACACATTATATGAATAGTAATGTAATAAGTAATAACTGTGCATGAGTAATTACTGTTAACTTTTATTACTACTATGGTTTAAATTGTCATACCTAATTTAGACCTCGTCAAACCTGAACCAGAAAGTGAATTATTGCACCAGCACATATTTATATAATAATCTTATAATTATCTTAAGAAGAAAGTAGTAGAAAATATAATTGAAGGAATCCATAAAGTGGCTAAAAGGAATCTTTTTAGTGAAGGTAACAGGTCAATTTAACAATCGTCTTTTGTAATACTGTCCACTGACACAACTTAACAGATGTTCTGTGAATTAGTGGACCTAGGTTTGGAATTTTATGGGAAAATGTGAGTACAGATGATTTTCTCATGCTTCGAGTTGGGTCCAGTCCTGCAGGTAAAAAGGGTAGGAGTATAAGTACTCTGGGGAAGACCAGTTAATGATCAGTCTTAAGTGAGATATTATGATGCGATTCTGCAAGGAGAGTTTTGCGAGATGTTGGTCAGTGAGAGAGTATTCTGCAAGGAGGTCAGTGAAGGAGCAGATTTCTATTGAATTAAGTTCGACACGATTAAGGTGATGTTATATGTTATTCCAGAGTGATAAGCGAGTTGTTAATACAAGACTAGTGGTTAAAAGTGTTAAGACCTAGCGGTCATGCTAATGTCTTTTGTCAATGGGATTGAATTATACTTAACTACCTGCGAATAAATTCTGACGATTATTTTAAATTCTGTTTTGTATGCAATCACTGTTTATTATTATTATTAACATTTATTATTATTATTGTTTGCTATTGTCATTATTATTATTGTGGTTGTGATTATTATTTTTATTATTGTTTATATTATTATTACTATTGTCATTATTATTGATTTGTCTTGTTTTACTTTTGTTTTTAAACCAATAAATTACAATCTCTCAATATCCTGATCGATTTGTGAACACACCACAATATACATAAATATTTAAATTAATTTTCATTATCACCTTCTGAATTGTGATTTATTTTGGAGTTATTTTAAATATTAGTTTCTTCACATACTTAATATTATTTCATATGTTTATATTTAAAATTTTAAATAATAAATCACATCTACTTTTTAATTTATGATTATATATTCTGTGTTACCTTGGTCTCCCTTGAACTAACAACTATTACCATACCATTTCATTTTTTAAAATTGTTTTCAAATTAGCATATCTATCCATTCCAGATATGATCTATATAATAAATTTTAATGTACTGATAAAGATCTATTTACTGTATATTTGTTGCAAAGATCACAATCACTGCTTGATTCCCAACAAAGTAATCCTTCTTCTATTAAATCTGTATTATAATGTAATTTATAAATGTAACGTTGATATGGTTCAGTTTATTTTTCAGTCATACTTTGCAGAAAACACATTAATCTGCTGCATATGCTGACTGAATTATAATCAACTTCTGCCCAAACTTATTCCACCTGCTATACCAACATATTATTAATACTCTTCTAGGATTGTTCTCTTCTGATACATATATCCAGGTCTACACCCATCTTTTTTTTATTGGCTCTGTATATTCCTCTTTTATTTTAAAACTGGCCTGTTAATGAGAGAATTTGAGCTTAGATTTATCTAATTTTGGACATAAAACATGTGTAAATCAGTCACTGGGCTATTCTTTAAAGAATTTCGCATGCCACCAAGACCTTATAATGCCACTAAAACCTTGTTCACTTCAGTTGTACTCTGTACTCATCTATATAGCTGCACATCTTATTTTTCTTCTTAGTGCACAAGATACATCTGGAGATAAAAGGTTATTCATCTCAACTGGTAGTACTGGTTGGTAAACATCAATCAAAACAGATAAGTAATATAAACAAAGTGGATTGTATTTTTTTAAGTCTCTATTGTCAATTCCTTTTCCTTCACTTCAAGTTTCCTGGTATTTGCCCTTTTAATATCATAGAACATATCCATCCAGAAGCTAATGACTTCCTCTAGATTCCTCACTCATTATTTTGTTGATAGGAAGCAAATACCACTCCTGTAATGAAATCATATATTTGATCTTCAGTATTAATTTATGAGAATTTTCATACAAATTATTAACCATATTCTTCCATGTGAGATTACTTGTTAGGCCAAATTTATAGTTTGATATAAACAAGAAATGATAGAAAAGTAGCAATACAAAGTATTAATTCTATAGCCATATATTGTGTGTCCCCTTCACTAACTACAAGACTGATTCAACTTCTACATGATATAGACAGTTTACTACATGGACTTATACAAAGTCCACAGTATGTGGTGAATCTATGTTCTTCACACATTAAAAAAAGCAAAAGTAAGGATAAAGCAGAGTTAGTGAATGTTTTTTTTTTTTTTAAATTAACCAGTTTTGAAATCACCTTGAAATGCGAAACAATTGCTTTTGAAGCCATAAACAATGTAATTTTGATACATGTTACTATCTCATACAACCTTGAAAGCTGAAAAATATGTAATTTCTCTATATGCCCAAAACGTTTCATAAAATATTATCCTGATTCATTTTTTACAACCAAATTACCAGCTTAAACATTTACAACCAGCACTTGGCACTTAGTATATAGTCCACTCCTTGCAATTACTGCTAAAGTAATATGTGTGTTTCTTTTCTCTCACATGCAACTTATTACACATCTTATATTTGAACTGACTAATTCAATTGTTTTTCCAACTTGTAACTTTCATCTCATACTCTAACAAAAAACAGCAGCTAGGTTCTGTGAGCACTCAGTGAAACTCAGAAAAAAAAATATTAGGGTCCTATTCCTGAAGTTAAGTGCTACAGCATTCACACCATGAAATCAGGTATTAAAAAATTAATATTTTAACATCTGAGCTTTATTGAAAGAGACTTTGGGAAAGTTTTTTATGAATATTGTGGCTCATGTGTGGATATACCTATGAACAAATGGCTGGCATTGAGGAAGAAGTCTTGAATATTGTTAATTTCTAGTAGATAATTATATATAAGAAATATGATTTACACATTACAGCAGCTGGAGAGTAACTGAAAGAAAATATAGCTTTAATAAATATTGATCAAATAGATCAGTATATTACTACATGGCTTAAAAAACCATTTCCATTGCGCAAGACAGTTATTTAACAGTGGAGGAACTTTCATGTTTGGTGGTAGGAAAAAGTGATATATTAGAGAAACTACCAATGTATGTAATTATCAGACATTTCAGGTAAGGCTATTTTTAAGTGTTGCAGATGCGATTCAACATACTATGTCATAAAAGAAAGCAGCTAACTTTTATAATATAATTAGATTAACATATCAATGATAGATTAACATAGCTCAATGAACAAATTGAGTGAGGTACATTGTTTTAAAGGTTCATATATAAGGTTCATATACATTGTTCATATGTTCATATTGATGAGATCTATGAGATAGTCTAACAAGACTGATTTTCATCTTATAATTGGGGAACTTGTAAAGATGTCATATGAGAAAATCATGATTACCATACTTGCATGGTAACCTAGTAATCATGATTTCTTTATAGGATAGTTCATTAGAGACTTAGAATTACTAAACAGATCAAGGCTGTGTCTGTTATAGTAGATTCTGTTTTATACAAACACATAAGTCTTGTTACTTAAATATTTAATTTTAAATACTCTTATAAATAAATGTTCATTTTTTTGTTGCTCCTGTTTAAATAATTTTATTCTATATAAATAATAACTTATTATTAAATTATTAAGATTATATAAGACTTAATTAAATTATTAAAAGAATTGGTGCCAACTTTCAACATGCATTTAATACTATTTTGGAAATGGAACAATTAATTAAACAATTATGATTAATTTACTCACAATTATGATCCTATACAAGATTATATGCCACCTTATGAATTAAAACATTCGTATAGAATCACATTCACGTAGAATCTGATCATATACAAGTTGAAGATTTGTGTATTGTAGAATCTAAATTACAAAATTTTGTAGATAATAGCAAAAATAAATCTAATTAAGAAGTTACTTAACTTCTTGAGTAACTTCTAATTACAACTAATATACCTTATTTAGAGGTAATGTGTTAAGAGTGGCAGCACTACTTTAATATATTTATTGATTTAGTTCATAAAACAGTTGACTAATAATAAAAAATTACTACTTACTTTCTTCTTTGAAGGATGAAGATTTAGCTATCATTAAAAATTTAGCATTGAGAAATGAAAATTATACTGTAGCATAAAAATTGTTAAAAACACGATTTGACAACAAATACATAATTGCTGAGTGCATTATAATATCAGATTCTTTCCCTCTTCACCCCCATTTTAGGAAAGTGCAATCAAAAGCATTAAATATCATGTGTTGTGTAATAGGTCAAACCATTTTTAATTTTGAAGAATTATATACAATTTTGACACACCTTGAACAAAACAAAAATTTCAATTTCAGTTTCAGTTTCAGTTTTTGACACAGTTGAAGCCTGTCTCAATTTCCATTCCATCTTCTCTATTTCAAATGTCACAGAGGCCACATCATAGAGACACTTTCTTATTGGGTGACCACTTGCTTCCTTATCTGATCCTTGATTACCAAGAAATAAAAATTAATCTATTAGGCTGCTGGCAACTACTACAAGAATATATACATTCTATCTGGAGACGATGGTCAGAGGATTATTTACATTATTTACAGCATCGCAAAAAAATGGTGTTTACCATCATGTATTCTTTGTGTGTGGACTTAGTATTAATTGGGGATTTAGCATTGAAAACATGTAATTGTTGATTTACAAAGAGCCCTTAACAGATCTCTGTGAAAAAGCTCTTCTAGAGCTTTCTTTTCTAATCTATTTTTTTCTATTATTTCACCAAGAATTTGAATTGACTGACTTTTCTTATTTTTTTAAAGTTTTGGTGCAGTTTTAGAATTAATCAGTTATTTTGTTTGTATGCATTTAGTTTAATTTATCTTTAAACCTCACTTCTAAACCAATTGTGTATTTCTTTTTTCATATTTTTCCATAAAAGGTCTATTAAGAGGTCTATTAAGGAGACCTATTCATAAATTTAATTTTTATTTAATATAGGACTTTTAAATTTAAAGATCTTCGGCTTCAGTCGGATTCACTTTACACTTCACTCGACTCCTGATGAATCAGTGGCTCCACCAACATTATATAAGCAAGCTCTTCACTACGTTAGTTTCCAGTTCTACATCAGTTCAGTTCAAATTTAGTTGAAGTTCTATAATTCAGTTCATTCTACTTACAGAAATATTTACATTTACATTGAAACAGTTTTAATTAACATTCAACATACAAATTGAGCCCAAACCACCAAAGTACAGTGTCCACTGTCTAGTATTCAAATCCAAATAATCGTGACTAGGATTTGAATTTCAGAATCTTTTACTTGCACTAGGCTGGTTCCTTTTAAATGTATTAGAGAATTCCTCAATTTGTTCATTGGGTTTATTTTCTGTAAGATTTGTACATTCGTACTTTAAGAACCATTTAAACCTTCTGGTTTTAACACTATATAATGTCTTAATTTTGCATTTCTAGATAAGGACATTTTGTTATAAAAGTTCTTATTTAATGCATAGACTGTTTAGTTTATTATCCTGTCTTCTAGAGCTTTCTTTTCTATCAATTTTTTTTTTATTTCACCAAGAATTTGAATTGATTGACTTTTCTTATTTTTTTTAAGTTTTGGTGCAGTTTTAGAATTAATCAGTTATTTTGTTTGTATGCATTTAGTTTAATCTTTAAACTAACTGCATCAAACTTATCATTTAGATAATCTTTAAACCTGACTTCTAAACCAATAGTGTATTTTTTTTTTTCATATTTTACCATAATACTTGCAATATATATCTATTTTTTATATTAATAAGATACTTGCTATCACAAAAATGAACTTTATGTTAACCCACAGGACTTGTCGTCGCAAATGAGTTGATTTCATTTCAAAGAGATCTGAAAAAACAAAACTTTCAATGTAAACTCTTCCAGATAAGGCAATCCTAAACAAAAATGTGACCATTTAATAATTTTTACGGCTAGTTTCAGAAATGGTCTTCAGTACCTTTTAAATACAACCTGCTGGGTTGGTCTAGTGATGAACTCGTCATTGTAAATCAGCTGATTTTCGAAGTTGAAGTTGCTGAGGACTGAATCCTAGTAAAACCTAGTTGCTTTTATATGGATCTGAATTATAGACAGTGGATACTGGTGTACTTTGGAGGTTCGGGTTCAATTAACCACAACATTTACATGTCATACATACCACCTCCACTCACTGCGCTGAGGGGATCTTGCTTATTGTTTACTAACTGAGCAGATTGCATTGTACAATAGCAAAAATGTTAACCTTCCTAATTCATTGTTTACAAAAATATCTGTCTTACAATTAAATAAACAGAGATTTACCTCTATTCATTACCAATATTTGAATTATAACATCCATTTTATATCAGTTTTTCTTTCACAGATGTTACTTCATTATAGCGAACCTGTTCCTGGAGCAAAAATAGATCATGTATCAGGTAATTTCATTGTTTAAAATTGGTTAATCAAAAGTGGCATCTTTACACGTCTATTTATAAGTTTTGAACAATTTTTACTTTCTTGTATGAAGTAAAGGAAGTATTGTGATTGTAAAAAGTTTTCAGATTTCAACGGAAAATCCATTTTGACCATCCCTGAAACCATTTTGACTTGTTTCGGCTCAACATTTGTACGTACATATGTATGTATGTACCTCCTCGCATAACTCAAAAACTAGTTATTGTCGCACAATATTCTCCCTAAATCGGAATTGGTAATCATTTTGTTTGTTTTTTGTTGCCAATCATTTAATCTTTGGTGGTGGCTCTTTGGTTTGATGCTTCTGATCTTAATTTGTGTACACATTCTCTAGTTTTCAAATTTTTTTTCTCTTTATATTTATCATCTTCTCTTAATCTTTTTATTCTCTCCTTGGTCTTAACGTTTTCTTCCTTTTTTGCATTTTCCTTTTTTTAACTTTGATTTATTAATAGTTATTAATCTCAGATTGGAAAAAAAATTTTACAATAAATAATAATGCAATAATAACAAGTTATTAATGAAATAATATTTTATGTACTTTTAAAAATATGTATATGTAATTTAATAGGCATGCAAGCAAGTCGTGTAGTGTCAACATCAGTTTTTTTTGCATGAATACTATTAATATGTAATAATAGTAACTTATAATAAAGTTACAAGTTACTGTGATCTGCGTTGAGTAGTCAATAGAGAATTTATAACCATGTGTTTATAAGGATATGAATCTATCTTAGAAAAAATGCTTTTTAAACTACTTTTTTAAAATGAATAGTTAGATAAAATCCCAGTCAATAGTTTCAGATAAGGAAAGAGTAAAAATAGTTAAAAAAATAATTGAATAAAATAGAAAAGAAACAATTTAAAATTTCAATACTAAAAGCAAGGAAATTTTATTAAAGGTTTATTGTTGAGATGTGTAAAAAATTGTGCATCACCTTTTATAATTCACCCATAGAGTGCTGGTAACAAGTCTTTTGAAAACGCTACTTCTGAAAACGCTACTTCTGGAAGATAATAAAATATTTTTATTAGATGCTTTTAAATACACATTCATATTCAATACATATAGTCAACAATAATAACTGATTGACAAGTTGTGAAGAAAAAACTACAAATTGACTTACTATAATTAAAAATTTATAAATAAGGTTTTGCAATTGTGTTCATTTTTCTATTGTTTTATTAATCGTATGGGGCTCGCTTCACTCACCTGGCCGGCCGCCCTTGCACCTCCCCACAGCTCGCTTCACTCTATCCAGGGGGCTCTGCCCCCTCGATCCCACAGTGCTCGCTTTGCTCTCCATTCTCTCTAGCTAGAAGGCCCCACCTGTTCGTTATCTTCATGGTAATGATACAACTTTATAGAAATATGAAAAAAGAAACTAAATTAAAAAAACACAGAAAAATAGTAACTTTTTCTGTTTCTGTTTAGCCCCCAGAATCACTTCTGAAGTTATACTTCAGAGGATGAACGAGGATGATACGTATGAATGTAAATGAATAATAGCAATTAAGGTAAGTAAAGTACACAGACCTTACAAGGAAAACTTCACAGCTTATTTCTGTTGCCATGGTAATAGAAATATAACAATTATGAAAAAATATTTTCTTTTTTCTGTAATGAATATCTTTAATGGATAATTTCACTCCCAAGAAGGCTAGGGCCTCAATTTTTGTTCCTTCCTTGGGATAACGCGCAAATATATCATGCAAAATTGAAAATAAAATTTAGTAAGATAATTAAATAAATAAAGATGCAAATAATTTTTTTTTTAACTTTAAACTTAGTAAGAAATATAATTATTTACGTAATTTCAGTGTTTATTTAAAATAAACTAGAAGTTATTTTATTGTGTATGTGTATGTTTGAATGACTCTCATCATCTCATATATTTCCAATTAAGGAACGTTCAAAACTACGGAATATGCTTTGAATCTTTCTTTCATTTTAGTATGCCGATAGAGCTGATAGACAATCAAACGAATACTCACAATAAAACAATTTCTGGTTTATTTTTAAATAAACATTAAAATATACATAAATAATCAAATTTCTTAAAAGGTTTAAATTCTGAAAAAAAACCTTTTTATGTTTTTAATTTAATTATTCCATGAAAACTTGCAATAATAATTACGCAAAAACTACCTAATTTACTGATAACAATTATCACTGTTTATAATGTATAAATTTTGGCTTTTTTGTTTATTTAAAATTTTGTTTTTTTATAATTTGAAGAAAAAATGTTTGTTTCTATTTGTTTTTTTACCAATAGAAAAAATAAATTATTTGCTATCACAGAAATTTGACCTATTATTCACCTTCCAAATTCATGGTTTATAAAATATACGTCGTATATCTGCATTAACAGAACTTCTTTTGCATTCGTCGAGTGAAAATGAATCTAAACTTATCATGCATTGTCTTTACTTCAGTATTTTTTATACTGATTTTAATTCAGTGTAGTTTATCTGCACCAAGCGAAATATTAGAGGGACATAGAACAGGTAACTCTATATTAAAAATATTTTATTATAAAGAATTTTTCATTATATCTGTTTGTTGTAAATGGAATATTTTATTTGCTTATGTAATTACGAATTATTAAAGAAATTTTAGTTAAGAGCATTGCCGATACGAAATAAGAATGCATGATAACTTTCCGTTCGTAAAAAAAGGGATTTTCTTAAAATAGAAATGTTTGAAAGTGGAAAATACATTAGTTTATCTAAAACCACCCTTCTGTTCTCTTCAAATAGTACATATATATATATATATATATATATATATATAAAATGAACTATTCCCATATTATATATATCCCATATATATATATATTTATATTTTAGTTGAGGAAAATGAATAATTTTTTTTGTTGTTAATGCTAAAGATATGATAAATAAATTTAATATTATCAAACAAAATATTCACATTCACATACAATTACAATTTATTTTCAACCCGTCACATAGTTTTATTATTATATTTTAATTATCGTAAAACACAAAATATCACATTCTAAGATTTTCAAGTTCATTGTCATTAATTAAAACAATACGGTTGAATTAATACTGTTTACTTACTTACTAGTTAACTGTCATGGCCGTAGATAACCCAAATTGATATTTGGCCTGACCAACACGCTGCCACCACACGTTCCGATCTTCTGCGTTATCTGTTGTTAACCTCACATTCATGGTAATACTATTCACTATTTGCATTAAGATATAATTAACAATAATAAGTGTAGAAAGAGCATAATAATCAAATTCATATCATTCAGAAGCCATTCAACCATATATTTGGGAGCGAGTAGTATAGTATTACGTATTTATTTTAATGTAATTTTCGTAGTGTTTTGTTTAATTCATTTATATACGCGTAACTACATAAATATTTTATAAATAAAAAGTAACAATTTCTAAACAATTCATTGTAAAATTGAAAATAAGCTATCGAACGTGGGTGATATACGAAAAATGTAACAAACATAAATGACATGTTGTTCTGCATAATTGAATTAGGCAGAAAAATATTTAGGAAACTTTTACGAACAGTAATCGTATGATTTTTTTATTTCCTCTTATTTTACAACAAATATGTTTTTACTCTACATGTGTATTTATATTTTTATAATAACAACGAGTGGTAGCGTCTCGGCCTTTCACCCAGAGGTCCCGGGTTCGAATCCCGGTCAGGCACGGCATTTTCACACACGCTACAAATCATTCATCTCATCCTCTGAAGTAATGCTTAACTGTGGAACTCGGAGGTTAAAAAAAAAAAAAAAAACAAATGTTTTAAGCCGAAAAAAAAACAAAAAAAAAAACAAATGTTTTAAGCCGTGCACCCTTTGTATTATCCCGAATACAAAAAAAAATAAATATATATATATATATATATATATATATATATATATATGAAAAAAAGATTAAATTAATAGAAAAATATTTTAGATAAGTTTTTCAAAACAGGATAAAATTATTCTTTTTAATAAAACGAAAAATCAAGCGAAAAATAAAATCATTTCCGTCCGAGTGTACCGATGTTCTCTGGTTATTTTCTAAGCAATGTAGCCTATTTTTCAATTTAGGCCAAAACAAATCAACGTGTTAGATTGATCTTATTAGAACGAGAAAAGTTTAATTTTTTAAAAATATATATTAAAAAATAAACAAATATCATTATTTATTTATTTATATATATATATATATATATATATATATATATATACACGTTTCAATAGTGAAAAAGAGAAAAATTAAATTTAGAAAATGTCTTCAACTTCGAAACGATCATTTTTCAGTAGGAGGACAATACATACAAAGCACCCAACAGGTATAACTCAGATTCTTTAAATGGAAAGGGTAGGGTTGTAACACAAAATTGAAAGATATTGAATAAAAACTTTACCAAAAAAATTCAGGGTAAGACCATTTTAACAATGATCTTACATTGCTAAAATTAAAAAAAAAAAAATGTAATAATGTTTAACCCCTCTTAAGAGGTAGGTGCTCACTACCTCTTAAATAAATACTGAACAATAATGAAACAATAAAAACAAAAAATAAAACAGATCACCAATTGGGTTGTATTGTAGGCAACTTTTGAAACTAGCAGTAAAAAATGTTAAAATGCTACCATTTTGATTACTTAGAGCCTGAAGAATTTTAAGTTAAAATTTTTGATTTGATATTTTTGAGTTGAAAAAAAAAAATTTTTAAGTTGATATTTTTGATTTGTCATAATCATATTCTTTCCGTTTAAAACGCCCCCTCATATCGTGATGTATTGAAGGTGATTGTATCATACCTTAAAATAAAATCGTTTTAAGATAACATTTGCTAAATTTGACTATTTTTTAGTATTGCGCTTTTGAGAAATTATTGAAGTGTATATCTTACTGGTTGCTCGGAATATGATTGCCTCTTATCGAAAACTGGATCGTTCTGAGGTAGGGGCGTTTGCTAAATTTAATTTTTCTACGTTTAACAGTTGAAAGCTTTTACAGCTTGTACGTATAAGTATATACACACACCCCTGGGTGCATATGCGCACACACTCTAGGATATTTCTCAGGCGTCCCGGAAGGAGTTGGACAAACTTAAGGGATTGATTCAGGATATAAAAATAAACAGAACATAAACAAAAGTTCTTTCTCACTTCATTTTACCTCTGTCTACCATTTTGTTTTTTTCAATAAAAATGTATATCTTAAAAACGGATTGAGATATATTAAAGAAATTTGGTTTACATCTTCCCAACAATATCTTCTAAAAAATAAATAAATTTGAAGATTTAAACTTACCTTAGAAAATTCCAAAGTGGCGGTTATATAAATCTTTTAATAATTAGCTCGGTAAATATTAATTTCCAAATTATGTTTTTTTTTTTTTTTTATATTAAATGTTAAGCCTTTTATTTTGAACAAACTGAAAACACATTTAAATCAAATAAACTGTTAAAATATGGTTGAGATTATTAAAGTGGATCGTAATAATATTACAAAATTTTTAAAAACTTGTTTTATACATTGACTTTAATCAAATTATCATCATACATTGTATGAGTTTAATTAGTAGGTTAATTTGGATTTCAAAAGATAACATAATATATTGAAATTTCTAATATAATTATAAAATATCAAACAAAGTTTCAATCAAACATTTACTACACAAAGTAACGAAATAATAAAGTTTATAGCATAGTCATTATTTTTCATTTGTTTGTATATATACGTACATATATATATATACGTAATGTTATCAAATTCGAAACAACAAAAACTCCCGTACCAAGTTTTTGTCATTTTTTTTATGTCAAACGGCTATCGGATTTGTCATCTGCGATTCCAAAAACTCCGCATAGCGGTTTTGCAGATTTTTCAATTTTTTACAGCCGCACCCTTAATTTACTCCGGTACGGGGGGGATGTTTGCAAAAGTAATGGTGGACTATTTTACTGTCTCTCGATCGTAGTAACTGTGAAAACTTTCATTAATAGGCAATGTCAGAAAGTTTGTAAATTATTACACCTGCACCCTTAATTTCCACCCTTAGTTTACCCCGAACCGGGGGATATTTGCAAAAATAATGGTGGAATATTGTATTGTCACCCGACCTTAGTAACTGTCCAAAATTTCATCAACCGGCAATGTCAGGAAATATGTTAAATTAAGGATGCAAGATTTGAGAACAAACATGAAAAAAAATATTTTGACTTAAAGAAAATAAAGTAAAAAAAACATTGTGAGTTAAAAAAATTAAATAACGATGTTAGCGTGTGGGTGTAATTTGATGAAGTAATGATGAGCAAGTCAGCCTTTCATCCAGAGGTCCCGGCTTCGAATACCGGTCAGGCACGGCATTTTTACACACGCTATAAATCATTCATCTCATCCTCTGAAGCAATAATACCTAACGGTGGTCTCGGAGGTTAAAAAAAAAGTAATGTAATTTGACATTTTTGCGCCTTTTTTCTCTTTCATTTGTTGAATTAAAAATAATAAATAATATTCTGTATGTATATATTGCTATATTACTATTTTACTTTATGTAATAAATATATATATAATGTAATAATAATAATATAATATATAATATAAATATATATTAATTGACTATTAATATATATATTAATTGTGACTCGAGATTCTCGAGCCACAAAACTACGAGACCAATTTTATTAAAATTTAGTTATGCTGCAGTAGTGTATCTGAAGTTGAGCATGTAAAAATTGAATGATGATTGTTTGAGCTGTTCTTGAGTTACACTCGGTTTAAGGAAAAAAAATTTTGAGCGGGACAATTAGAAGCTTAGTTCGTTATGTGGCTACAAGTCGGAACGTTATCATTTCTTTATCTGCCTTATCTATTGTTAGTAATATTAAACAAATTAATTTTTAAAAAAAGTCGGTCTTCTGGCGCAAAATTGTGCAAGATTTTTTTTTTTGAAAACTTTATAACCGTTTTATTATATTCATTTTTTTGTTAATTATTGATTTATATCAGTACACACAAATAATAATGACAAACAATTTTGCCTGTTTTTCGGTTCATGTTGGCTATTTTCTAATATTAAATACGTTTTAGATATCATGTAATCAATATATTAATCGTTTTATATTGACACTTACAACGATGCCAATTTTGATTGGATGTTGTATTCTGATCCTTAAAGAGCGTGAACATCTTTTATGTTCACTGAACAAGTTCAGAAGACATAATAATTATATTAAATAGGTTGAAAATTATTAAAAGTTTACTCAGGCTAAGTGAGCTAGAATTTAAATTAAGAGACTACATTACATTGATTTACGTTTGATTGATCCGTGCTAGCATAAGAGTATTTGTGTGTTTCTGTGTGTTTAAATATTTAAATAATTCTCTAATTATTATTAAATCACTAACTAACTATTGTTTGTTTATTTTATTCAGGTACAGAACGTAGTAATGCTTTTATACACAACTCACGGGAAAGTTTTGTAACATATACTTCAACTGATTGTAAGGAAGGTTGTCCTAATAGATACTACTATATACAAAGTATCCACCTTTGTATTTGTTTATAGTGTTATGATTCTTATTCATATAAAAATATATATATACATATATATTTTTTTTTAATAAAAACATTTTTTTTAAATTGAAATTTTTTAATTCATTTTACTGTAATAAAAATAAATAATTAATTACTATTTCATAATTCATAAATATTTTCCCCTTCCTGCATTCTTTTATTTTTCCATGTTTTAAGTAAACTGAACCGAACAATGTTAATGATAGTTGTGGTTAAAGTTTTATATACATATATATTGTTACCACATATATGCCTAATTTAGGTTAGGTATAATTTCGGCGGCCGAAACGGTATAGCAACTCATATACGAACAGGCGCACAATAGCGCTGATACAGTATCACAACCGCCGCGCAGATGATCACGCCCCTCCCACCACAGCGGCGCTGCAGCCTCACCATTCTCATGCTCCAATAAAAGAGCGTGCACCATGAGAGTGAAACCAATTCATTGTCGACCACCAGCTGGAGAAGACCAAGAAGAAGGAGAAGAAGAAAATGGAAGATGGAAGAAGACAGAAGAAGTTCCCTGGTCGACTCAACGTGGGACCTCCCGGCAGATGCCAATATCCCCGCCGGAATAGCAGACCTGGCCGGCCCGCCGAGGGAGCCGCTGGACACGGACGCTACCTTCCCGCTGCAGCTCCAGCTCGCCGGGCTTCAATCGCCCTGACCGGCGGACTCAGCAGCAGGAGCCCGCCCAGCGTGGGATCGCTCGGGGAGAATCGCCTCGGCCGCGCCGGCGAAGGACGACCGACGCCGACCCGACAGTGCGGAGTTCTGGGAGCCACCATTGCCACGCTGTAGTGGGGGACCCGATTGCCGCTGAGGGAAAGCCCGGTTGGACTTCAATGGACCAGCCGCAACTCTCCGACTTCGCCAAAGTCCATCTTCCGGACCCAACAGCTCTTCTCAGAGCTGTTGGTGGCCCACACAACCTTGTGGTGGTCCTGAAAAGGGCCACCACAAGGTTATGAATTACGTGCCATCGAAGCCATTCGGCCAAAATATATATATATTGTGTATTATTATTATTATTTTTTTTTTAATACGAATAACATCACAAATATACAATAAATCACTGCTTGCTTTTGCAATCAAATTATTTCTTTGTAGTAGGATATAAACGTAAATCAAAATAAATATAATTTTGGATTTATAGTAGATCTAATCCAAGAAATCAATCCGTTTATAAATATCCGGTCTTTAAGAATAGCTTTGACTTATGGAACGGAACGAAACGCAAGAATGGCGGGAGTTTCAGTATTTCTCCCTACAGATCGCAGAGTCTGGACAATGTCCCTTGCTGCTGTATCTTTCTATTATCGTGCGGGTTTCATGCGTTATTTAGTGGCGGTTATAATTTTAAGTTTTATTTATGGACGGATTTGGTAATATGCGTTCCTATCCGTATGGACCAGCGTGAAATTTATTTACTGGATCTGACTGTGGGAAACTAAGATTTTGAGCCTAGTACTCCCGGTGTGATTCCCCTTCAGTCCATCCGCTGAAGTCCTTTCAGTACCAGCACCTTATGGGCTAGAAGGAATACGCATACCGGAGCCCTAGTTATTGGGGGGGGGGGGGGAGCAATGCGCTCCCTTCTCCGGAGGGAGTCGCATATGCTGCTGAATTAAATTGTGGTCTCTTCGCGGGACGGTATGAGGTGTTGTCTAGGTTTTTATAGTTTTAACAGAATTTAATTGTGAACGGTCACTTTCGCGGTCGGAATTTTCGCGCGGTTTCCATTTATAGGTTACGCGATATAAAGACTCCTAAGCTTGGTTTATCATTTTTTTGACTCGTACCGCCTCTTCAAGGTGGTTCGTTTAATACGGAATGAGGCCGTTTTCTTATACCCTATGGAGTAGGGTCCTCTCGGCAGATGTCCCGGAAATGGCGGTGTTCGAACACGGCCGCTCTTCCGAACATTCTGCGTGCCTGCGCCACTCCCACCTCGGATACGGTGTGTAGTCTCGCATCGTAGCGAAGAGTGACGTTTCTGTCTAACCACGGCGCTCCAAATATCGTCCGCAACGCTATGTTTTGGACGGCTTCTAATTTCTTTTGAAGCGCATTGGCTTATGAAAAGTGAGACTCCAATCAGAGTTGTTTTCTCTGAAATTAATGATGTTCACTACATAGCCAGTCTCTCTTGTGAAGGGAATGAAGAAGTAATTTTGTAGGATTGACCTTCATTTCGTCGGACCTGACTTGCTTATATGCATCCGTATGCTTGGTTTAGTTGAAATAGATATCAATTTAATTCTTGCTTTTCATAGCAAACCTAGCATAGGATACTTGTTACTTTTTAGAATTATTGTGTCATTTTCAGGAGCGACTTCTGAATTATATCATTAATTTAAACCGCTACAGTTTTGTTATTTATTATTACGCAGAAAAATAGTTCCAAGTTTACAAAATTCCATGATAAAAGTTTAAAATACATCTTCCCGTAAAGATAAGGAAGCAATTAATTCATAACTAATACATCATTTATTTAAACCATAGAGAATAAAAAATAATTTGAGGACAAAAATATCCAGAAAACGTTTAACTGGAATGAGATATGTTTGGTAGAAACAACTGCTACCATTATTAACATTTTACTAGTTTTAAAATTAAGATGTTTTTAAAACTTGGTAGATAACAATACAGAATTAAACAAATGTAGGTCTTTAAACGTGCAAATAGTCGGTAATTTTACTGACGATTATCGGTTGGAGTAACAAAGGAAATATCTACTTAGGTCAGAATGTATATTTGCCAGAAAAAAAATGACGAAGCTAAACTAAAATAAAATGAAATTAGAGAAAACAGAATCTTTCAAAACGTTCTCGGTCTAACACAGAGATGACCAAAATAGTATGACTAAGCAAGTATGACAAAATGTTTATGATATTTGTCAAGTGTGATCCTTTAGATGGCGAGCTATGAAGTTTCAGACATGAGTTTAATTGTTTGTTCTGGCGACAAGTAAAGCAAACAAGTTTTGATATTTTTAAAAAATTGACGTTCGAGCTCTTTAAAGTACTTTGTTTTAAAAAGTTTAACCTCAATGGACATACAAAAAGAATTAGATTTCACTTTAAACGATTTTACCCTAGCATTTTTGAAGATAAAAAAGTGGACTGAATTTAAACTTGATCCATTCAAGAAGATGAACGCTCAGGACTCCCCAAAACCACTACGACCGACGAAATCATCAGAAAAATCTACAATGCCGTATTAAATGATCCTCGGTTGAAAGTACACGAGCTTGCAAACATTTAAATAGATCTTAATTTAGCCTTATTTAAATGGCCGCTAGTACCGCCACTCCCGCTTGATGAAACATGGTGTGCGCGTGCGTTTTATTTAGAATCATTGAATTAAATAAACAAAAAATATTATATTTAAATAAAACGATAAATATTTAAAATTAAGTTACGTGTGTGTAAGCCGACATCAGAAGAAAGCTGTGTGCAAAGTCCTACTTTTTGTCAGCTTTTTATTTATCTTTGTAGTTGTAAGTGACGTGACGACTAGTTAAATAATATATGTATAATATATGATTGTTTGTAACATTAAATAAAATATGTTTATGACATTATCTCAAGTGAATATTTAAAAACGATTTAAAGAACCGGCTTGATATTTGGCTTCTCATTCAGGACGTAAATACAGTATTATAAAGTTTTTAAAATTTAAGGTTTTATAATTGTCAATATATCAGTTAGATTACCTTATGAAGCTTTTGCACGTTTGGCGGATTATTAGTGTTTTTTTCTTATTCACTACCTAGGGCAAATTAATCTATTATATTAGATTATCTGGAAATTAGTCTGTGTCCGTTCACTCGAAATTATTCTGGTTACAATAAAATGAAAAAGAAAATAATATTAGAATTCTACATTCTTTATTATACACGAGTATATGATATAATCTTAAATTCTATTGATTTTTTTATAAGTCTTAATTATGCGCTTAAGCGTTATTGTTTAAAACGGAAATGTTTAAAAGAATTACTAAAACGAAAGAATATTTAGCAGAATCCTTAAATTCCATTCTTCTAAAAGGTTTAAATTCTTAAATCCTAAAAAGGATAGTAAACCAAACACAGTAGATACATATACTTGTACAAATTTAAAAAAAAAAATCTTGTTACGTAATTTTATATACCAGTTTCAGTTGTAGGAAATTGCATTTACGTAGCTTTTAACAAATGAAAGAAAAAACATTTACTAAAGATGGTTTCATTAATATTTTTCGACATCTCTTCGTATTTTTGAACCACAACAACATACACCACCTTCATCTATAAAATTTTCCAAGATTTTCTTTTTGTGAGCCAAACAGAATGTAGAACAGTTCATCGCAGAAGAGTTGTATGACAGACATATTATATTCCGATATATGTAGTTAGAACCTAAAACAGAATAAATTAAACCATATTAATAAAATGATTTCTGGTTATGATAAATTAGTGATGTAAGATAGATTGTCCATTTTGACCAGCCCATAAATGTATTCGCATAGTTAAAGAACGACATTTTTTCTAACTATCAGGTTTAATGCATTTCTTTATCTTTTTCTGTTCTCTATTTAAAAATTTTTATATTTTAAAAATTATTTTAATTTCAAATAACTGTGTTGTCCAAAAAAATCGTATATAATTAGAATCATTAATTTTTCTGCGTAAAATTTATAAAACAACCACTTGTGTCATTTTCCGTTTCATTTTTTTTGAAGATAGAAGAAAAAAGCGGCTTTTCTAAAGATTTTCGGAAAAAACTTTTGACAACTGTAAAAAAAATAATCGATTGTGATAAAAATATTATATTACAACATGTTGTTTACTCTTATTTATTACTGACCTAACAACCAGTTTGATTTTTAAAACGAACATGCCGTTTTTTTTTCCAAAAGAAACGCATTCCGGAATCTGACTGGTCAGTTCAACACAAATTCGAATATAAGAATTTGAAATTGAGATAAAATGTTGAAAGCGCTTGATAGAAGCATTTATAAAACTATTTTATAAATTAAGACGAGCGTGGTACAGCAGTTCTTACGTTTAAGCACATATAGTTAGTTATATCACATAAAAAAAAAATGTTGTACCTATAGAAACAGTTTTTCGCCTTAAAAAGAATTTCCGAACACTTTTATTCGAATTATTAGGTCCGCTAAACCAAAAATAATTTAATGGTATAGATAATTAGAATATTATATAAAAATAATTTTGAAATTAGAGAAAAGTAAAATATTTTGAATGGCGTATAAAAAGTTAACTTTTGAAATTTTTTCTTATGATATAATGAAAAGAAGATGTGCACTAAGAAAAAACTGTAATGACGTAAAAACCTTTTTTAAAAATAATAAGTTAAATTTATTGTTTCTTTTATTAAATAGTTTTGTTTTTTGAAAAAATTGAAGAAGTTGATAAATTTTAGAAAGTTATTAAAAAATAAAAATGAACTTTTTTATTTACTCAATTGTTAGTCTATTGAATGATAAAAATATAGGTAAATTAATAAATAAAATGTAACAAAAAATTATAAAAATCTGAATGCAAATTAATTGAGATATGAAATGAGGTAAGAGAATCGTATGAGAAAAGAAGTTCTTAGTTTTGTAAACTTGCGTAAAGATAAGTGTAAAAAAGACTTTTGAAATAATAACTATATTTACACAGACGCGCAATAGTTCTACTTGAAGTAATATTGGTTCTACTAATTGTAGAGTGGAGGGGATAATAGACCGCAACAGGATGATATAGGAACTAGTCGCCTGTCCAACAATCCTTCCTAACTCTGCGTTTCAATTAAGTTTTCTAAATTTTTAATAATATAAGGTCGTTGTGAAGTGCTACTCATAAGAACAGTTTTAATAATGAAATGAAATCGCGTAGGTTAACAGAAAATTAACTGAGGAATACGATCCCAGTAACTTACACTATTATGAACCAACACATTAAAATCTAAACTAATCCGTAAAGATATAAAGCACCTTGTATTGATTTAAAATAGAATTCCAGTTCTTAATATGACTATTGCTTTATTTTTTTAAATTAATATTTATCTACGTAAGAACAATATTTAGTTTAAAATAATTAATTTTTATAATTTTGTATTTTTTTTATGCGTGGTGATACGAGTATAACTTCTTCCTTTTTTTTATTAATAGGCAGGCTACTTTTTTAATTTAATGTTTGTATTTATGAGGCAGTTGTGAAACATTTTTATTAGATTTTTATACTCGTATTTTATCTAACAAAGTAAATAAAACATCAAAATTGAAATAATTAACTTTGTTTGTTTATTTTCTTGCGTTTCATTACTTTATAATTTCTAAGATCATCAAAAAACATTTTTTTCTTATTAAATTTAAATTGCTTTTATAAGAGACTGAATTGTTTTATACTTTTTAGTTCGATACGCCTAACTAGCAGCTAGGCTTTCCGTACTCTTTGAGGCTCTTTTTTTTGTTTCTTCTCGATGAGTCGGATAAATACCATTTACGTACCCTCCACAAGTGGAGGAGTGTCAGACTCGCACGGGTTCGGGCTAGATGTTGTTAAGAGTCTGTGTGCCCGCACCCTAACGAATAAAACTTCTGTCTCACCGCCCCTTACCGCTGAGGTTGATCCTGCTTTCTAGCATTGCGCAACCTCAGCGGATGCCTTGACTCAAACCTCCCAGGGACTCCGCAGGATAATGCCGTGCTCCACGGAGGTCCCCCGGTTGGCCGGGATTCGGTTCTTTGTTATTGCCATGCCTCTAACCATCACCCCACCGTGAAGTTGGGCTCCGGCCGGGAAGTACTATTTGAGGCTATCTTTTGACAACAGTTAATCCTGAATTTTCAGTGATTAATATATGTATTTCCTTAATCTTTGGTAAAATTTAATTTTCTATTGTGTGTGAGTGTGTGTTTTATATAAAAATTCACTTACGTAACTTGTTAGTTTTCTTTACCTTTTTTTTTTAGATATGGCACAGCTTAATTATCTAGGTACAGAGCATTCTGTTGAGGGTTGCTCGTAGATGAATGCTGTGTGGGGATTTACCCCTCAGTTTTTATTTATTAAAAAGTTTAACCAATATAATAGTCGTTAAAGAAAATGATAAGAAGGGAATTTACATGTTTTTAAAGTTAAATTTTTTATACTATTAATAAGAAGGAAAATATTAATAACAGATAATTACAAACAAGGTAAAGTTTTAACTCGGAAAATAAATTTGCTGGCATGAAAATATAAAAAACAAAAATTGTAAAAAAATAAGTTTTCTTTAGCTATGCCTTTTTTTTAGGGAAATATTAATATACGCGTGTAGCTACTTGGCTAAATTCTTGGTTTAAAAAATTTCGTTAAAACGTAAAATTAATAAAATATAAAAATATATTTGTTTATATATCATAAGCTATGGGAAAAAATAGATTATTTTCATTTATATAGATTGGAGAGGTTATTTGCTATCATAGAAATTGACCTAAACTTGATCCTACACAATTCATAGTTTATAAAATGTGTGATGCGTGCTTAAAAGAACAGAAAATCTACTACATTCGTTGAGTAAAAATGAATCATAACGTATCACACATTGTTTTTACATCTTTATTACTTATATTAATAATTCAATACAGTGTATCGACACCGGTTGACATAGCTGGAATTGAAGAATACATGAAAGGTAATTTATCTCTTTTAAAAATTTAAAACTTAAATAATAACCAACTGAACCGATTTAAAAAAAAGTTACGTACACGAATACGTTGTTAAGAAAAACCCGTTGCTTCGAACTTCTTTAGAATAACCAATTAAATATAATATTATTATACCACTTCATATATATATATATATATATATATATATGTATTGTTTTAGATGATTGATAACCATCCTGTATTAATCTACGACGAGACCAAATGTACGCATTGATACGTGTAGCAGCAGTTCATTAAGATAAATTTACTGAAACCAAATTTTGTAATAAAAAATTGATACGGAATAAATATTAAATATCCCAATAATTTTAATCACTGTATGAAATATAACAATAACAAGAATATTTCCAATTTTATCGAAGTGATACGAGTATAAATAAAAAATACATTTTTAAATTGGCAAATTTTTAATCGATTTTAAAAAGGAGAAACATTTTTTATTCCACTCGAACTAATTTTTCTTTTTTGTATGTTCACGTCTCACTTTTCGCGAAATAGACTGCATTCTTGATCTATTTTTACTCTCACAGCTATTGCGATATATTCTGTTGTAGCAATAACGGAAAAGTACATTGATCGGGAAAAAAGTAATCAAAATGGATTCAGGAATAATAAAAAATGATATTTCCGGTGAAATCTGAAAACCGAAATTTCGGTTTTCAGATTAAATCACAATACTTCTTTTACTTCGTACATGGGAGTAAAAATAAATTATATTTAGTCAGATGTCAGAGGCTAGTCTCGCGATATGTTTTACTCTTGTACCATCAAGAAATATTTAAACCTCCATTTATTTGTGTATTCCGTCAGATAGCGTAAGCTATCAAGGTTTTGAAAATAATAGGATATATCAAAAGTTATTACGAAAAATCCTTTTAATAAACTATACATATAAATATAATAGAATACGAATTTAAAAAAGTATTTAAAAAAATTAAATTAAATATATATATATATATTTTTTGTATTATCATCAGGGGAAAACACAGTAAAATTACTGCTGAATTACGATCGGCTGGTTAAGATAAGGTAATTACCAGTTGTACGAAAATAACACATATATTTTCCATCGAGTTCAGAACCATTAAAAGAAAGTATGATATTTAAAATTATTTTTTCCCGCTCAATCTGTTATTGCAAAGGAAATTGAAAAAAAATAATTATAAAGACTCTAAAATATAACTGAAAAAGTAATTCTAAAAAAATAATCACTATATTTTCAAACCTATCAGATAATTTTCAATAAATGTTTTTTAAACGAATAGTATTCTAAATTATTTAAAACTGCAAAAATTAAACCGCTATATAAAACTGATGATCTTTTAAAACCGAGTAATTTTAGACCTATAAGCCTTTTACAAACATTTTTTCTAAAAACTTAGCAAAATTATTTATAACTAAATTAATAAATTTAGTTTGATTGATATAAACCAATACAGTTTTTAAAAAAGGCATAAATAAAAAAAACTTTAACATTTCTGTTGGCTACATGATAACACATTGTATAAATCACATGATTTTTTATTGCTTTACCCAAAGGTAGGTAAGGAAATAAGGACTACCTCATCATCTCCCTGGATTGATTTTGGAAACCTTCGAATTAGATGTAATAAAATATGATAATTAGATAATTAGATGTGATTAGATATGATAATTAGATGTAATAAAATAATAATAATCTTTTTAGTACAAAAAGTATAATTAGCCTCCAACTACAGATTAAAAAAAATTAAAAAGATAATCAAAATTACAATAACAATAATTTCACTAAGATCAATCATTATTATAATGATAATATTCACAATATTAATCTCTAAAAAAAATAAAATAAGACGAGAAAAAAATTCACCATTTGAATGTGGATTTTCAAAAATATCATCGACACGAAAATCAGCATTACAAAATATACAAGTACGGTAATTCAAAATTAAACAAAGATATCTTTAAAGTTTATGTTTACGAGAAATAAAAAATTTAAACGATAAAAAATATAAATTTATGATAATGAAAATTTTAATTACAAACACATAAAATAATATTAAACTAATATGTAAAAATGTTAAATATGCAGGTACTTTTAATATAAAGATATTATTTGATGGTATTAAATTTATTAATTTGAATAATTTCAAAGTAAGTCACATTTTAATTAATGTTAATGAAAATTATTATAGAATATATTTATATACCTGATAAACGGCGATGCAGAAAAAGTTTTTTTTACTGTTTTAAATTATTGTTGTTTAAAAATTCATCAAAAGAATAATATTTTTGTAAAATAATATCATTTAATTTGATTTTAAACAAATTATTTTTGTTGTGGGAAAAACCTTTAAATTTTTCGATAATTTATTAAAAATGACAACGAACTATAAGGTTGTCTCGTGTAAACCGACGTATTGGGTTGAATTACACGAAAACGGTTCAGTTGTACTGTTTGTTTTTTATGGTGGATATTACTGTGTTTTTTAATTTTTTTTAACGAATAAATGTTCAAGACTTCCTGTTTGGTAGTCGAATAAATCTTCATCAAAACTCAAACTCAAAAGAGAGAGAAAAAGCAGAAGAAAACGATAAATAACAAACGGGGAGTATTTACAGAAATGGTTAAGCTTCTTATGAAGGTCGTGACTTTCCATTGACTAAAAAAACATACACTAACAATGATAACCGGTAAGACCGCTTTGTTATACGTTTTTCTTTATATAAAAGCTATTTTCACTATTAAATATTCATTAATTCACACGTTCACATATTTTTACTCTTTTCTCATCACGCAAAATAAAACCTTCAGTTTTATTCTTCTCCGACAGCAAGCAGGCGTATGTTTTGTCTATATTTCATCAGATGGCGCAAGCTATCAGGATTCAGAAAATATTAGGATGTGTTATCAAAAGTTTATTATGAAAAACTGTTTAATAAATTGTATATTAAATATGAATGAATATGAATTGGATTCGGGTAGACGATTTAATCAATCATAAAGAAAGATGGCCAAGAAATTCAAGAGATATTTATATTTTTTTCTTGGAGAAAAAGAAATAATCAATATACACTTTAAAAAGATATCAAAAACCACAACTGATATCACAACCACCAAAAAAATACTTCATTTTAAAATTGTTAGTGAATATCTCCTAATTACAAAAATAAAATGATGTTAATAATATTGTAAATAATAAAAACACAAAAAACACAATGTGAAGGTATCCCTCATTAAAATATTGTTTGCCCCAGATTCGAAAAAATTCATATAAAAAGAAACTGAATACTATTTTTTACTCTAAAATCCAATTCTTTGCTTCAAACGCAGAGAAAAAATACTTAATAAATTAAGTCGTGCAAAAACATACAAAAATTCACTCGCCATGGGGCTGTTTCAAAATATAACAAACAACTGATTTAGAAAAAAACATGAAGAAAGCAAGCTACTCAGTTGTTAAGAGCAACATTATTTTCCTATTTATTATTTTATAATTGAAACAGCCTGGTGGCGAGTGAATTTTTCTAATATTTTTCAAGTTTTTGCACGACTTTATTAAATTTTTTTCTGCGTTTGAAGCAAAGAACTGTGTTTTAGAGAAGTTTGAAAGTAGCAAATATTATCTAATTGTTTTGTATATCAAATTTTTTCGGATTTGGGGTAAAAAATTCTTTTTTTTAGGGATACCTTCACGTTTTAAGTGTTTTTCGGGGATTTGTATTATTCACCATTTTTTTTATATCATTCTGTTTTTGTGAAAGGAGATTCACTAACACTTTTACAATGAAATTATTTTTTGGTGGTTGTGATTATAATTTTTCCCAATAGTTGCACATTCATAAACGTAAACACTTGGACTTAAGATGTTTAACTTATTTACCATCGGTTTATTTGATATATATTTGCGGACGCCATTTTTATTCCATTAAAACTCGTTAAAGAAGCCCCAAATGTTAATATTAATACGAAAATATATATATGGGCATACTAAATATTTAATAATACTGATAAGTTAGCGATTTATTAAGACACATCAAAACAAAACACTACATAAGTATTCATGATGGAATTATTAGGTATGTCACAATTAATTTTAAAATTAATGAGAAATCATATTTTATGTTTTTAGGTCTGTCCAAGGCGTATGATATAATTCCATATTGAATACATTACATACATTGAAATTTTATTGCACAATATATGGATGGATCTGTATAAAAAATATGTTAAAAGAAAGGCATCGGATACTTAATAATGAAAGGCTTATGTCTACTTTGGATCTACCCCAGGGAACGATGCCTTCTTATATTATTTCTTACTTATGTAAATGAACTCTTAAAATTAAATATATAACACTATAACATAATTTCTTTTGTTGATATACAGCACTTATTTTTACTGGTCGACTGTAGGACTAACATACATAAATATCCTGATGGTTTTAAATTGATTGCCATGCGACTTGGAGATTATTTGCTAACACCGAGTTAATCAGAATACAACACATTTTCTCCAGATAATAGAGGTCCTCTAATTGTCTATAACATGAGAAGTCATTCCGGTAAAGGTGATAATCTTAGGTAGTTCCTCTAGTAGATGCTTAAAAAGTTTCTTGGAAGGATGGAAAAAATTAAATATACGTTTGTAGGTGTGATAAAAAATGGAATTTTTACATTGGGTGTGTTAAACAATATGAAAACTTTATAGACCTCAGTTCTAATCGAATCTCATTTTCTTTTTTTTTTTTCAGCTATAGCACGTCGTGGTTATCTGGGTTTGCAGGAAAGAAATTCTGAGGCATCTTATGAACTTAACTGTATATACCATTGTCGTGGGCGCTATTCCTATGTAGAAAGTACCAAAATGTGTTCTTGTTTTGAATAATACTACTTACTAATATTAAGTGAATTTAATTTTGTTTCTTTTTCTAAAAAAAAAAAACTTTAAAAAATATATTCCAGGAATATATTACGCTTTATAATATTTGATCTTTATAATAAAATTGAAGACAATTAAATTTATTTTAAATAATTTTAACAATTTTTATCATGATAAAAATAAATCAATGTAATTAAAACAACGTTGAGATCTTTTTGTTGCTTCCATGAATATTTATTATAATAAATTAGTATTCAATTAATACTTGTCAAAACAAACTTCATCAAAACAGATTTTGATAAAGTTTACATAAAACTATTTATAAAAATCTTTTTTATATAAAATTATTTAATAATTTTTTTAACATTTTTAGCTCTTGAATCTAATTTTAACAAGAATATTGAAAAAATACTCTTACATTTAGTTTTCCAAGGAGTTCCTAAGAAGTGAAAGGTAGGTACCGTCAAATTTTTTTGATGAATATTAGCTACTGTTTAAATCACTACACTCAAATCATGTAAATACTTTTGTATTACATGATATGTAAATCATGTATACTTTTCCAACAGGTTTAAAAAATTGGGATATGTTATGCATAAGAAATGTGCATGTGTTAAATAAGAGAGAAAGAGAGAGAGAGAGACATAATTGGGAAAAGTGATAACATTACTTCATCTATTCCTCTGAAAAGGCAAAGGGAAAAAATCAGTGTGGTACTCAATAACGATGATAATGTAAACAAATTAATTTCGATGATGGTTATTTTTTTACAATTTCTTATGCATTACAATTTCAAAGCCACCACATTTCTGTTCCTGGTTAATTAAGTTTCTTTCAAATAATTCCAAGATGGAAAGCGTATAATCTAATTCAACACAGTGAATTTTCTCTTTTTCACAACTATTTATTTTCTAATTTGTTTCTTTTTACAGAAATAGTATGTCATGGTTAACCGATATCAATACTACATCATAATAAGAAGAAATGAGTTCAGCCTTAGGCTTTATTGTTGACATATTATTCCTATGGTCAGTATCGGAATTTGTACCTGTTTGGGAATATCATAATAAATATTAAATAAAATTTTACTTTTGGGGAGTTCTTTCAAACTGTTTATACTATACTGTTTATACACATGCAACACAACTCTGAAAATATTGGATGAAGATGTTCCTTTAGAAACTCTGTATCTGCTTTTGTATGACTTTAAAATTCCTAAAGGAGAATACTTTTTTGGCATATATTTAATCTGGTTAAAAAAAAATCTTATTAGTAATATGTTGTACCCATCAGCAGATCGGAGTGGTAGTAAAAAAGTCCAATCTTCTGCGTGACCGTTAGAAGTAACGTTGAATTTTCCTCTGGGTGACGCAGTTTTTCTTATACAAAATGTTCTGACATGAGTAATTAATCCTTTCAAACCTCCCATCCTATTTTTTTTATCCTAGATCCTTTTTCCCTATTTTGTGTAAATTGAACCTTAATAGTTTTATGCTGAGGCCAAAAGCTGTGAAGCCAATGTATCTTTGTTGTGATCGTATAAGAATTGACTTTCAACCATCTAATGACTCATTTCCTGTCCGGTTTGCACAATAAGCCAATCGGTAAAAATTCCTTTCGGATATAACTAGTTTCGCTGTTCCTTTCTAACGTGCAAAAAAATATAGAAAGGAGCACGATCATTTATCTGTCCATAAAATTTTGGGCGTGATTCTGAAAATCGATTCTTCTACAGAAAAAAAAAATAATTTCACAAGTGGATGTGACATTATAAATTATTACATGGTAAATAAACTGATGAATTCATTAAATATGTTTGATTTTTATAATATTTCCAAAATCTTCAGATATCTATCGTAACTTTGTTGATTCCGAGCCAGCAGATAGAACGTCCCTTGAGTGTGATTGCACTTGTGATATCACTAAATCATTAAACAAAAATGTATAATTAATAAGAACGTAGAAACAATATTGTGCATGTTGACAGTATCGAAGAGAGCCGTTAGATTTAAAAAAACAATTTTTTCAGTATAAAAAAAAATATCGGTGTTTTAAAGCTATCATTAATTAACTAGCAACTCCTATTATGCTTGCCTCAGTAAAAAAAGAACGGCCCGTAGACCATCAAGATATGACACAGAAAAGATTTAATTTTGGGAAATCCCTTTCGCATTGTAAGAGTTCATGGGGATTTTTTGACCGCCAGATACAAACATTACTTGAGATACGTCTTCCACTAAGATGAAATATTGGCTCATCTCTAAACATAATATTCAAGAAAGTCGTCATCTTCATGCTGCGTCATTTCGATCGCATGTCACCACGCAAGTCACCACGCACAATGTAGTCAGTAGGATTCAAAGCCTGTGATACTGTAAACGGTACGGATTGCATGCATCGCTTAAACATGCGATTTATTAAATGCTAGTTATCACTTCAATGCTAGTTCGAGGCTGGCCTTCCTAACAGAATATTTAGGACTACGCAGAAAAGACTCTCTGACACGTTCAACATTTTCTTCAGATACCCTTGGTCATCTCGTACTCTACTTTTTTTCCATTTGGTTTTTCCACTTCTCATGGAGATCTAATGTAGAATCGACAAATAGTCTCCGTGCGCAAAAGTTTGTATTTCGCGCATTCGTAAATTACATGATATGCGTCATCTAGTTGTCCACAATCTGAATACACACTTGAATCCACTAGACCAAATTGTTGGAGTCTGTCTCGGAAGGCGCCATGACCAGAAAGAGATTGAATCACCTACTTGTTACGGTGGACCCAAGGGGCATCCAACCCCGTAGGGGAAGACTTGTGACGCTACACCACTGCCCCCGTTCCTAACCCTTACGGGCTTTAACGGGACCCTAGAGGCAGCAAAAAAGAAATAGGCTTATTATCCCCCACTCCTGAATGAAATCTCACAAATACATAATAAAAGTGACATACTAATGTAACGGAGCCATGCAATCAATTCAAGAGCGTGACAAACCAATAACAGCAAAAAAAATAAAAAATATTTTTTTTGCTCCCACCCTTCTATAAGAGGTTTGAATAAGACCAAACATAATCAGAAATTATCTTAGCTACCTGAGGGGTATTAAATTATGTGAAAAAATTTACACAATCTTTCAATAGAAAGTTAAGGTAAGAAAACCCATAAGGTCCGTACCCTTTCTGGCTTCTTAACCAATTGTAGCCAAAATTAAATGTTATCAGTGCCCCATATGGAGAAATCATGCCAAGTTTCATTCAAATTGATCAGTTCATTATGAATATATCAAGGAAAAACAGGTCAACATACACTTGTACCGTATATATACACTCAACCTACCGGAATTTTTCAATAATAAAATTGTGTTTTTTGTTAGAAGGGAGTCATTAAAATTCATTATCTAAAACAACCCCGACATGCAGAATTTTAGTACACTTTATCTTACATACAATACTGTACAGCTATACAGTATAAATTTATGCCGAAAAAAAACGTATTCGACCAGTGTTAATATAATATTTCAATTGTTTAAAACCTGCAGAAAATTACATTTTGTATCCTAAAATATTTGTTTGTATCCTATAAAAGTTGATTAGTTTTACCCAAGGAATTTAACAATATTAAATTATTTAATCACCAATTTAAAATCTTATTAATATTACTTTTAAGTAAAATATTATACTCACCTATATTAATTGTTACACTTTGACACAATATAAAAAACGTCAGATAAATAACAAAATGAAGCAAAAATTTCATTTTTACAATCCAGATAAAAAAATTAATTCCTTTTATGTTATGTTTTAGAAATATTAAAATTTTTTTTAAATAAACGCTGAGATGAATTTTTTTTTAATTTTAACGATTACCTGCTTTCTATTTATATGTAACTTCATACGTGATAATAACTAAATGTATGTACTGATAAAGTTTACTCGTGCCTAGATCATGTCCTCAGTTGTTTGAGAAATAAATACAATTCAGTTAAGTACATGGCAAACTTCAAAGAAAGAGGGGGTTAAAGCCATAGAGCACGTTCGTTATTATAGCACTATTAGTTATATATAGCACTAGCTATTGTTGCTCAAGGTTACATAGTGTAAATAAAAATGATTACACTCAATAAAAGTTGATTGTATCAGACTTAAGCCGGGTTACTACTTGCTGGTCATGTCATTCATTGCCAACCCACTGTGAAAAAATAGATAGATTGGTGATACACAAAAATGTCGTTTAGAATTAGGTTAAATGAAAAAGTTTCGTTTTTATCAGATTACTTCGGTAGAAAGAAATCCCATAAAGGATTTATATTTTCTGATTTATACAAAAGAATTTTTTTAAATTTGTTATCGGGTGGTATGTGCCCCTGTAATTCGAACGGGTATACTGATATTAGATTTTTAGCGACTTATTTGCCACAGTTTGCCTATGGATATCCAAAAGCAAGAACCATTTTCGTGTAGTCTGATTTTTATATATTTTTTATCGGCTAATAACTTGTTAAAAACATATCAATAAAAATATAAGTAAAATAAGTGTTAGAAATCAAACCAAATATCTTAACATCCACAAAAACATTTAATACTTGAAAATTTCAACGACTTAACATTTAATAATTGAAACATTACAGGACAAAATATTTTATTCGTTTAAATTGTCCAATTTTGATACATCCATTTGTTAAAATACTTACAAAAACTTATCGATCTCCACTATGGTTGGTTTTGCTTGTCTTGTTTAGTTATCGTCTGCAACCGGTGTTTTCAAAGCCATATTTTTACATATGGTTCTGGGTCCCAGTTTCTCAAGTTCGGGCCAGTTTAGTCTGCTAGAACTGAACAAACCGACTCACAACGCTTGGCCCACCGGGCTGGTCTAGTGGTTAACTCATCATGGTAAATTATCTGATTTCGAAGTCGAGAGTTCTACGGTTCAAATCCTAGTAAAAGCAGTTACTTTTATACGAATTTGAATACTAGATCGTGGATACCGGTGTTCTTTGGTGATTGGGTTTCAATTAACCACACATCTCAGGAATGGTCAACCTGAGACAGTACAAGACTACACTTCATTTACATATCATCCTCATTCATTCTCTGAAATAATAAGTTGCTCAGTATTGTTAGATATATTTAGGCAACAGCAGTTGTGTATGTAAAATATATCAGGCGTATTTTGTTAAAGTAAGATCCGTTTTGAAATAAAAACAAAACTGAAAAATATGAACAAACTTTATCACTTACGCATAACATCTAAATTTATTTACTTCTTTTCTTCATAGTACCTTAAATTTCACACATTTTTCATAAAATTCGACTTCTTTTTATCCCTCTACAAGAAATTCCGCGGCCAGCGATTTAAACCAAGCAGTAACACCATTTATCAATTCGTAATAGGCGTAAAACCTTTCTGATGCATGCTACTGTTAAAAGTAAAGAAAAAGAAAAAATCACTGAGAGCTAAGTCAGGGCTACAGGGTGGACGATTAAAGATTTTTCCAAACTTCTTAATGTCTGATTTGCCATGTATCACTACTAAATTCGACAAGTAAGAAACTTTTTTTGTCCCAAAAACAGTAGCCATAAGCACCTTTACTGAACTTTCTTGTTTCAACTTCTTCGGTCGCATCCGCATTGACTGCTGCTTTGTCTCTATGTTCGAGTAAGAAATCCCGGTTTCATATCTGGAAACAATCTGATCAACAGTTTACCATCATCATTTTCTTAACGCCGGAAAAATGCAAGCTCTGCAGCAATATTTGTGTCGGTTAACATCTTCAGTACCCATTCGGCACCCAATTTTTTGTAGCCCAATTTTTCAGTGTTTAATAAATCACGATTGTGAAATAGTAATTACTATACGGAGTTTAGGCGTCATTTTTTATTTCTCAAATATCTTTTAATGGATCAAAAGTTATGGGCATTTGCGCAACTCTCAAGTATATACTGCTGCAGCAGTCGCGCACTTGCACGGCTGCTTAGTGAGCGGCTTTTTGTATATTAAATACTACCGAATCTACTCGTAGAAAAAACTTCTCACTAGCAAATTGTGTAGAATTTTATCAGCTTTTTGATGGTGCAGACGTCATTTAGCTATTTTTAATAAATAACTGATGTATTAAACAAAAACCGAAAGAAAACTGAAAAAAAAACAAATTTTTACAATAATTTGTTAATAAAAAGAATTAGTGACAAGATATTTTTGTAGCTTCATACGTTAATCCACATACCCTTAGGATCTCCTTCCATTTGGTCTCTCATTCTTGGGAAAACATTTTCTCCTATGTCGACCTTAAATTGGTCTATATGCTAACATGTGAAAAAAAATATATTTATAAAAAATGGATTAACTCAAGAAAAAACCTGAGTGAAGATTTTGGTGTTGAGGAATTTTCATATATTTTCTTTCTGTGATATATTACAGAAAGAAAATTCTCCCTTAAAACTTCTATAACTGCTGGCATAAATTTATCTTAAAATTATTACGTTTAAGTTTACTTAAAATGTATAAGTAAAAAAGTATACATTTAATAATTTTTTATAAATTTGAAAATAGTAATTTTATTTTAGTTACTTTAAATACAATTAAATACAAAATTAACCTTAAAAACCAGCATTAAGACTATTTTATAAAAATATTTAAAAAAACGTTTAATTTTAACTTTTAAAGGTTGATGTAAATTAAAAAATAATTACTTACAACTTGCTCATGAAATAAAATAATTTTTTTTTAAATCCTTATTTATTTTCATTGGTAGAATACACCCTGAAATCTATTTCCATTTCTTCATGAGAAAGTTTATATAGTTTATATATACACATATTTATATATATATATATATATATATATATATATATAACTATTCTCAGGCCTTATATAAAACAGATTTGTTAGGTTAGCTGTACTTATAAAACAAGATGTCCTGACTGACTCATAATCAACGCCCAGAAAAAACTACTGAAGATAAATTGATGAAAATTTGTATACACGTTCTTCTTACGATGAAAGTGCGCATTAAGAAAAGATTTTTTTTAAATTCCGAGTTAAAATAGGATAATATTACATTTTACTAATTTTCTTTTGCTCGGTAATAAATAAAGATCAACTTGATTTTTGGTGTGTGTAATCTTCATCTGAATATTACTTATACCACCTTCTAGAGTTTCGAAATTCGACCTTGAACTGGGTGAAGATAGACATAAAAATTTTGAAGTATAATTGGAAATTTTCCCCATTTCTGACTATACATTCACTAGATGCGGGCTTGAAAATACTTTTCGAATAAATATCTAAAAACTATTTTCGGTTTTTTTTTATTTATTTTTTTTATTTTTTAAGGAGTGCGACGGCGTACGACGTGGTGACTCAACCAACACAGCCACTGCCACTGTTACTTATGTGTGACAGGAGTGGATGCATCTGCCTTCGGTTACTTAACTAAAAAACCAAAAATTAAAAAAGATTTTAAAAAAATTAGAAACTAAGTGTAGTCATCTATTAGTTGTGTTTATCGGGTAACGCTAAGAACCGGGGAAAATACATTTTACTCGTACGAAGGACGGGTAACTATTATATTTAAAATGGAGGCCGACTATTTTGAAACCCGTAATCCTCGGATTCCTCAAAGTTTCGGTTCCTGTACTGACCAAACTGATGCTCTGAAGAAATTACAAAGCACTGATAATTTTTAGAAATTAAATAGGTTTTAATTTTTGTTTATCATTATTATTCTCACAAGCGTAGGTTTAATGAACACAGGGAGTCCAGGGAGTAGAGCCCTGGTTGGTTAATTAATAATTTAGTCACACAAATATAGTACAAACATTAATTTACTACATAATTTTTTATTTACTATAAACTAAATAAAAATCTTTGTATAACGCTTATATTAGATGTTTATGTCGTTGCCCTTGTTTTATATATTATAGGCTAACGAATCATTGAAAAAGTCGTGGGGATGTCAACTAAAACTACTGTTTATATGCATCTTTTATTCATTACATCATTAGCTCATGGACAAATCAAATTATTATTCCGTAGAATTTTAATAATAATTTTCAAATTAAAAAAATTGATATAATGGATTTTACGCTAAACGAAATGACGACTAATTGAGTGTTTGTCATTGTCATTAACAAAAAATACATATAATTTGTGCTCCGATTTCTAATCCAACATTAAAATAAGGTATAAATAATACCAAAATTAATGAGACACAAATTACTTTTTAAAATAATTAAAATAATTTTTTAAAAATTGGTCCCGAAATTGTACCTTCAGTAGTTTTGTAAAACCCAAAAATATTATACTCGAAAAAAACTGTTTTTAAGGTTTTACATAAGTATCTTTTATTAAATTTCCACTAAACAAATAGAACATAATTTAAGACTGAAAAAATTTTAACAAAAAACTAACGGAAAAAATTAACAAACAGCTAAAGAAATTTTAATTTTACTGAAAACCTGTAAGAAAAAGTTTATAACACTAAACCAAAAATCTGTTTGGTATTACAAATATTCTAGAAAAAGATTAAGAAATTAAATTAATTTTTTTAAAAATTAATAATAAAAACATACTTCAAATTTTTCAATTACGTAGATTGCACAAAACATTCTTTTTTTTACAAAAAAAATTTTTAGGAGTAAATATGACTTACATGACTTAATATAACTTACTTATATGACTTATATTACTTATATGACTTAATATAACTACATGGAACTCTGTGGACAATTCCATCTTTTTCTCTATTCAAAATATGAAATCAAAGCATATTCTGTCAAGATTAAACTTTCATTCGATCATTTTCCTACTGCATGAAGTTTCTTTTATATTTCAATATGAGACATTTTTTCTACATTCTTTTTAAAATAAATTCGAAGACAAATTTCTGTTTCGAAAAATCGTGTTTATATTCGGGAACACAGTGTTCAATATAAATATTAATTAAATCATGAAAAATACTTGACCTGATGATTATATATATATATATATGTATATGTATATGTATATGTATATGTATATGCCTATGTATAAAATTTTGAATGCTCAAAAATCTTCAAACTACTACATCAGTTTTAATGAAATTTAGATACGCATGTTAAAATTTAATGTAAATTGGTTGAATCGCTCCTGAGTTGTTGTTGACCGATCAGTAACAGCTGATCTCGGTCGGACCACTTCTAAAGTCCGAATATTTTTATAATAGTTACTGTGAGACTTTAATGCGCTTCAATAAAAAAAACAACAATGTTAATCGAAAAGCTGTTTTGCACATAATATTGCTTTTTTATTCAGGATTCTTAAATACAATTCGTATATCCAAGATCATTCTTACTTATTTAATACAACGAATTTGAAGATTCGGAAGGTATCGAAAAACCCTATTTTAATGATTTTTTTTTTAAACTCCGTAATCGTCATTAGATATTGCTTTAAAGGATGAGATGAATCATTTTTAGTGTGTGTGAAAATTCCATGCCTGACCGGGATTCGAACCCGGGACCTCCTCCTCTGGATGAAAGACCGAGACGCTACCATTCCCGCCACGGAGGCCGGCTCTATTTTAATGATTATAGAGGTAGCATCGCAGCCTATCTGTCAAGTTGTCATACTTGCCAGAAGGGGCGCTAGCGACGCCTCTTCGACATTGTTATTAAAAAAACAATAAGATCCGAATGAGTCAAACTAGATAATACAATTATTTTCGTCTAAATCAACACAATAATTACGAGAAAGAACCTTATTATGTTTCCGTTTCTATTTTTAATAAATTACCAAACCATTTAAAAAATCTTCCTTCCTATTTATTTAAAATAAAATTAAAAGATTTTCTTTTACAGAAACCAATATTACTCGTGTGGATTAGTTTTTAGATAACAGTATATTAATTAAAAATTAAAAAATTACAATTTTTTTAATGTACATAAATATTGTACACTTAAAATGCTCAAATAATTTTCATTAATGCCTTTTGAATTATAATTTATTTTACTTTTTATATTTAGTACATTTAAATATTTATTTTTTTTATATTTTAAATAATAATTAATATGAATTTTAATCATAACTATTTTTTTATCTTTATAATCGACTATACATTTTTAATGCTCTTATCAAAATTTTATCACTGTTTCGCTTGATTAATGCAGACAGATATGGCAGTTCATTTTTTTTTTTATTATTCCTTAGTAATATATATATATACCGATCAAAATAAAAGACTGATTTATTTTTATGTTTATTCACTGCCTTATCAAAAAATAATAAAATGGCAAATGATAACGTTGAATTTTTTAAAAATACCATTTCGCAAAAATTTAATACAATTTTATGTATTAAATTTTAATTTTTTATAGTAATTTTCTATTCAAATTTTATAATATCTTAAGGCACAATATTTTTTCAGTACAAGATTATTCTTCAATACATAACATCGTTACCAGTTTTTAGGTTACAAATGAAGATTAAAAACTTTAGTTTAACCTACAATGAAGATTGATTTAATTAGGAGTACGCCACGGAAAATACTTTGAGTTTAACACACAATAGATCAATTAAATAAAGTTTAAAATGTTCATAAATATTATATATCACATACTAGACAATGTATATGTGAAGCTACAATTACTTTTTCACCTATCTAAGCAGCTGCTTCAAAATAAGTTGCTCCAGTAAATAATTATTAAACACGAAGTAAATAAACAGATTTACCAAAATACTTAAACAGCTTTATGAAAGCAAGATTGTATCAATAATAATGAAATGCAACGAATGTACAATGCGTTCAATGAAAATGAAAGCTTGAGTTGACTGAGACTGTGTTACTACCGAACCTGAAAACATTTACACCCATCTAATAGGACAACAATAATACTCAATGTACTTCTATTTATGCAGGTTTTCATATTTTATTCGTTATAATTCATTATCACATAATTATTATTAATAATTCTATAAAGACTGCAAAAACAAAATTTTTAATTTAGGTTGTTTTTAAAATTAAAAAAGATCTTAACTAGTTCTTGAATGTACACCAAATCCGTATACTAAATTAGATGTAATATTATTATTGTACAATTCTTCTTTGTATAATATTTAAATGTTTCTTTATTATTTACAATTTTATCTTCATTGTTGATTTTACTACTATTAACACTTACTTGAAATTCGCATTATATGTCCACTCCCTGTGCAAGCTCACCATCTTCTTTGTCTTCATCAGGACAGCCACTTTCACTATCACTGTCTAGATGCATGATAAATTTATCCGTCATTTCGTCTATTTGCGGTTCCATATTCTTATACTCAGTTTCAGTATTTTTATAAATTTTCGCAATATGGATTCCAGTCATTCTTATTCGTTTCATTCATTTTTCCTCTGCTAATTTTTTAATACCCTGACATTAAAAATGTTATGTTATTACTAATAACATATCTTTTCAGAGCTGACCATATCATCTCGATTGAATTTAAATCGGAATGGTAAGATGGAAGTCGCAAAACCTGATACCCGTGTTTTTTTAATAGTTTATCAAAATGATATGTTATTTTTTAATCTCTACGATTTAATTATTTTCTTACAATCGTGATTTTAGCATTACTTTATTAAACGGAATATTGTTTTTTTTCTAACCAATCAATGATGCCAATTTTTCTATCATTTGAATTCGGAGGCTTCTCTAGAAGCGAATTGTGATGTGGCGTATTATCGATAACCACCGATTGTGAAGGGAAGACCAAGAATTAATTTTTCAGGTGCCCAGTTAAAATTTTTGTTGACGCTGTCGTGATAGTCATCGCTTTTGGACTCATCTTCCAAGTTAACATCGCGTTTGGAATGAACCCCATTTCTCCTCCAGCGTGGATTGTGATTAACCGATTACCTTTATTAATCGGCACTTTTACTCCTGTACCATTGTCATCCGACCAGAATTTTTCGTCGAATGGGACGTTAAAATATACGATTTGACCAAATAAACAATCAAAGAATCTTCTTTTCTGAATTCGGCCATTTTTAAAAAATATTATATCCTCTTCCACCGGATGTCTTTCTCAATCAAGGGTTTCCTATTATTATCAGTTTTAAACCGACTCTAATTCTAATTCTAATTCTCTCAGTATAGCTGCTAGTGTAGTTCTAGAAGCTTCAAATTCAATACTCTTTTGAAGTTCTTCCCGTCATTTATTTAATGTAGACAGTTCATGTTTTACGTGAAACTGGATTACTGATCTTCTTGATCAATCTGACAATCTACTAACTGGTTTTGAACGTTTTTAATACTTTTTTGATGTACTGAATGAGCACGATTGCAATTTAGATTTAAGAAAATCCTGCTTTTCTTTTCGGTGTTTTTGAACTTGTGATCTTGAAATACCACAAGCTGTACACGGTTCTTTCTTCACATTTTTGAATGCTAATTAAATGTTTGTCATCTTCTAATATTCCTTTCTACCTTTATAGTTTCTCAATTCATAAAATCGTATTCATTATCAACTACTTCACGAGCTTGACTACGGAGCGTTTTTTCTTAACTATGGGTTTAAATTCTACCATTGTAAAAAAAATTCGCTAATGAAAAACGTAAAAAACATTCAAATTCATTAATACACAAAAAATATTAAATAACACGTCACATTAGAGTAGGAAACAACTATGGCATTCGTACCGGGACACACCAAGAATTGAACTAAATTGGTTTACTGAAAATGAAAAGTAAACAATAGTACTAAATATTAGCCAACTACGAAAAAAAAATACTTAGCTATTCTATTACGTATAAAATGACTAAGTTATTAACAAATTACTATAATTTGTAAGGTGTAGATCTATTATTTAATAAATACTAATACCCATTACAGTATGTGCATACATATACAACTCAAATGAAATATTTTGATAACCTTCATTCGTATAAAGTGGTCATTCATTTTATGACTCCCTTAATGGAGGGAGTGTAATAATCTATTAATAAAAGTATATTTTTTCCTTTTTTGTGCTGTATACAGTAAGAAATATTTATAAGTACGCTAAATATTTTTAAAGACATTATGGTCCGAAATTAAACAAAATGATAATAAATTTTGACTGTGGAAAAGATTTTTGCTATTTATAAAAATAATTAAACACACACTGTATTGCAGAATACTCGGTTTTTAAATGAGTCTAATGTTACGAGAAAAGAGTAATATAATGCCCTTGCACAGCGACTGTGTACCTCATCCAAGCAAGCTTTTATTTTCATCATACGCACTATACATAACAAGAGACGCGGCGCAGCCCAGGAATTAAGCCTTTCATAACTGTTCAAATAAGTCTCTGAACGCAGGTGCCATTAGATGTTATGTACATGCTCTTGAGCAGAGATCAACAGAACTCTCTCCCGCAAAACCGCCTACAAAACAAGCTATTCAGTATTTAATGATATCAGAATAAATGTGATTTCTAATTAATTAGAAATTCGCAAAAGCCGGCAATTTTCACAATCCCGAAGAGATTCATTCATAATTGTTCATTTATAATGAACAATGCACAAGGCAACGTTATATTTAAACCGTTAATCACCGAGAAAAAAATAAACCTAAAATGTCATGATTATTCATTTTAATCAATCAATTCATTAAATTATGTAAACTGTATCTTCTTTCTTAGCACTGTCTACCCGACTCATATATTATTCTAAAATCACAACCTCGGGATGGAAAAGATTAGCATACCTGTCATTCTATCGAATGCCTTCTATCTGACCTGTTGCTACGTTATCATGATATCACATCCACGAGTACGCAAAAACGACGTTGCAAACTTACAGAAAGTACATCAAAAAAATATCTTAAGTAATATATTAATTCCAAAAATATATTTCACAAAAATTACATATTTTTATATACTTAATAACTAAAAATGCGTCTGCATTTGTAAATACCATAACTGTAGACAGGTTATTTTCAAAAACGACAAAGAATAAAAAGCATTCCATCCAAGGCGAACTAAAGAAAGAGAGAATTATGTTCCTGCTATCTTCCCCACTGATCCGAATATACTGCTGCGTATCAGCATGCCAAGCTAACAACCTGGAATTCCTATACTTCCTTCACCTTAAAATAATTAGTCAGGCAACCGCCTGATTAATTATTTTATTCATCGAAGGGAGTACATTGAGATGTACTGAGAAAGACCCTCCACAAAACTAGGTCCCTATCAGATAAATTCCCAATAGACCGAAAGGCCTTCCCGAAAGAATGGACGGACTGAAGGGGACTCGTGAGAGGAGAAGGAATCAAATATCTTGCTAATCTCTCAAGGAATAATCTGAGTAAAAATATTTTTCAAAAACACGATCTACAAAGGACAGGAAAGGAATCTCAAACTCCATCCATCTTAAAAACTAACTAAAAATAAATATATAACCGTCATTAAAAAATTAAATACTCGTTAGATCATTGATTTTTAAAAATTTTAAACAAAATTTTTAAACTTACCATCTGTTAAAAATAATAACTGCAATTGTTGTTTTTAAGATGAGCCCTTAAAAACAGCAATTGCAATTATTGCTGATATTACTAGTTAATTAATTATGGCTAGTGTAGTAAGAATTTAGTTTTAGTTTGAAATATCAGGAAAACATAATTTTTGCCTTTTTTTTATTAGCCATTGCCTTCCTAGACCGTCTGAACGCCCCAATTTTCTGTGGGTTTTCTACCGACCCTCCTGAAGGCCTCCAGCGCCCACAAGGGGGTGTTGTCGCTCACTTTAAGAACGAATTCTTTAGATAAATAGAAAGAACCAGAAGCAACAAGATCATATCAAAGATCTACTATAAATAGGGGGTTAAACATCCCCAACATCCCTGAGTTCAGTTCCTAATGCCAAGTCCACTGAAAGCATTATTACTCTCAGAGAAAACAACTTTTGACTGGTGCCTGTTGTAATTCAAGAACTTTACTTGTCACAGCAGTAATAAATATTGTGGCTTTATGTAAAATCTCGTTGATTTTTTTTTAACAAAACACTTACAATGGATAAACAGCTAAATTATTATTTTTTATTTGAATAAAATTTCTCTTAAAAATACAAATAAATTACACAAAACAGATCATAAAAAATAAACCTAATGTTATTTTATTCCGTTGTAATTAGAATGTTGCTCAATATGCAGTAAAAAAAAAAAAACAAGGAAATTAAACATGTGATAAAATGGGTCATTTCATTTCCATCGTAACGGTTGTTTGTACTGTAAAAAACATCCTTCTGTGTTCTATGACGTGCTGCCCAGTAACTTATATTAATTTTTACACGATTCTGAAGATAAGAGAAATTAATAATAATCGCGTTATCTGATCAAATTACACTGATTATTTTAATAAGTAAAATACTCTATTAATATGATTAGATTAATAAATTTAAAAAAAAAAATTAGATAGAATGCACATAACTTCCATCCACTGTTATTTTTATTTACATCCAAATGGAAAATTTTACAGGAGTTATTTTAATGAAATATTTTCTAATACAATCTTTGTAAAATCTAACAGATGATCCATCTCTTTCTACGGACTAACTACATACAACCAACTCATGTTAATGATCCGTAAATATTGCTTGATCAACATAAATTTCTAATGGAACAGAGTATTTTCAGTTACAAACGCAATCACATGGATCTGTTATGTCTTATGTATGGAACGTTAAAAGGTTTTACGGTTAGAAATTGAAAGCTTATTTTATATTTATTTAGTCGTAGTAAATTATATAAAATAAATCTATTTAAACCTAATAACTAAAATAAACAGAATATTTTACAATAGAGTAAAAAAAAAAGAAATTAATAAATATAAAATAATATTTCACAAATGTGATGTTGCAATGTTTTGTACTAAATTTGAAACATAACAATCAGACTGGCATTTTTTATAAAATTAGTAAGATTTGTATGATTTGATAATCTCAATTAAGTTATGATTTAAATTTACGTATTAAAATGATATTAATTATTCAGTTCAGTTCAGTTATTATTTAAAACAAGAATTGCATTTGGTAAATAAATAAATTGGTAATCAAATTAATTCTTACAGTAATCATTTAACTATAAATACTACGTAATAAGATCTACTGTCTGAAATATTTTTGTAATAAATAATTTGAAATTCTTATTGGTGTTTTTCGAAAAGCTTGTAACGTTCATATATTTTGATATGTGCTGATAAGACAAAAACATATAAATAATTTTAAGAATATTTTGAAAGAACATGTTTTATCAGTGATAAAACTTATGTTTTATGCTATATAAAACATAACGGTATTATGCGCCGGATATGAATGAATTCTTTGACCTAATGTAATTGTGGAAGGAATTACTGAAAACGTATTTAGTGTACGAGTAGTTAACTTTAATCGGAGGTGCTGAATATTAAATGCAAAATTAAAAAAAAAAAAATTGAATCGAGATAACTCCAAAAATAAATGTTTTTAGTCATTGCAATGAAAAGGAAAAAAATATTTTTTTTCACTAAGCATTCAATATAATCGTTAAAACTTATTTTTTCAAGTCGGCACCAAATTTTAAAGAATTACAAGTACTCCAGATACGGATTAGGAAATTTATTTGAATTAAGCCTTCAGGATAATTCTAAAATCTAGCGTCGACCTCAAAAATTAAGTTTCAAAGATTATATTGAGGGCGTTTGAAAAAATTATTTTTTCCTTTTCAGTGCAATATATTTTCTTTTTTTCAAAAATTGTTAATTTTATTTTTTTTTTATTTTTTAACTCCATCGAAGCAGAAATATGGGCAGGCCTACAAAAAATATTGCTCGTAAGAAAACAATTTTTTTTCTTAAAACATAACAGAATTAAAAATTCGAGGAGAAGGATGAGTAGAATTCGGAGTGTAGGGTCTGACATCGTACACGAGAAGAGGCTATCTAAAATGCGGGAATACATGATTTGTAAGTTGTCAAAAGAAACACAGTCCGAAAGAGAACGTTAACATAATTTGAACCGCAAGTCATTCAAATGAGATTCAAGTGCAACGATCACATAGTTTCCGTTGATTCAATGTCTAGAAAGATATGAAGGTAGACCGTGGTTGCCACGGCAACCATGGTTTTCTGGCAACCGTGGTTGCCAGAAAAGAGTTGATAATGAAATGGCAAGAGAGATGGTCCAACACGGTTACCGGTAGATGGACCTTCAGGTTGATCCAAGACCTGGATCGAGAAAAGACATGCGGAGGTTGGCTTTTGCTTACAAGTCCACCTGGCTTACAATGCCAAGGCTTCCAATGGCTTACAAATTAAGGATCGTTCGAGGTCTACCTCCATGCCAAGGACAGGCGTGGCTCTCCTCTATGTCGCTACTCTGACGAGAGGACGACGTAGAATATACTTTTCTCAGATGTCCAAGATGGGTTTCAGAGCGACCTTTTGATAGGGCGGTTTCACCTGAAGAGGTGATGGAGAGTATAAAGAGTATGATCGGCTCGGGCGCAGGTTGGGACAGATGCTCGAGATGGTTCTCTCCGTGACACTACAAGAAGGAAGAGAATAAGGTAGTGTACAGTCCCGAAGTGGAGGTGGAAGGCCAGCCCTCGGGAGTGGGCGGCTGGGGTCTAAGAGGATCGTCAACGCTGAGTGCCCCCGGGGGACGCCGGAAGCCCTTGAGGAAGGACCATACCCGGAGTATCCGTAGGCACGCATGGTGACACTGCGTATCTCACTAAGTGGTTCCGCCACCACACCGTGAGAGGGGGAGGGTTTTTAGTGAGTTCCCGCCTTACGCGGGAAACCCCACACATCCAGCGGTACGGGCCGCTAGGCGTTTGGCAGCAGATTTTCCCTCCTTCAACGCAAAAAGAAAAAAGTTTCCGTTGATTCGTAAATATGTTTGTAATGAAACGCCTGGAGAACAAATCGATTGACTGTTGTAAGAGAGATGGTCAACGCGAAAAATTGCGAAACGATAGAGTCGATGAAAGACATACTCTTTTACAGAGAATGCGTCAGTCATAGGGTAATCAACGCCACGTACTCAGCGTAAAAACTTCTTTAAAAACAATAATATGTTCTCTTTACCTAGTCGGAGTTTATCACCCAATAATTTTTTTAATGGTCCACCCGGTAACGGTATAGGAACACCGTGGATTATTCATATCCATATTGTTTAAAAAAAGTTCATCCAAACTGGGTGTATTTGATGGAAAATTATGTCCGAACAAACGAAAAAAATATACTGGTCGAATTGAGTACTTCTTCCTTTCTGAAGTCTTAAAAGTACGGAACAGCGAAAGAATATTTAACTTTTGAAATGCTCGTCTAAAAAAAATCGCTGAATTTGATTTCTTGCAAGTCAGAATATTTTCTTTGCATTTTTAATTTTTTTACGTGTATATTTAATCACCCCAAAATATTATAAAACACAAGAAAAAACATTCTGCCGCTTTTTTTACTTGAAACATTGCTGAGGTATTTATGATACTGAAGTACTTTATTTTCTACCTGTCTTTAGAATTGAATAAAAAATTATATATATAAATAGGCGTCACTGCAAGCTAAAATAAAGTATAAAGAGTTGTTTGACCAATCAAAATATCATTCTTATAGAAAAGGAATGTTCCATTTTCAAATGTATCTTTTCCATCGTAACATCCTGATGGATACTTTCATTACAATAATCAAACACTTTGCACTTAACGTCCGGAAAGAAAAGATCCAACTAGTGTAGAAAATGCAACCTCAATCTCTACCGAACGGAATTTTTAGTTCTGTAAAAAACTTTTTTCTGGCATGTAAATGAAGCTCATGCCTCTCTTTTTTATATACTTTATTTATTTTTATTTTTTTATTCTTTATTACTATCATTATTTGTAAACCAGAAACATAGTCATTTATTTTGCATGCCTCAACCTCACATTTTCATGTTTATCACACCTTCTGCTTCTTTTTTTTTAAGGAATTCGCAGATAATTTCTTCAAATTTCAGTTGTAAATGTGAAATGGAATAAGATAAACATATTCAATCGTAATTCATTCTGTAATGGCCTATGAAAAATATTTTTCAACCTGGGCTGTAATTCCTTTTTTGATGCCAATCTTTATAATTAAATAGACTGGTTTTGTTGTGATTATCCTAATATTATTAAAAAAAAAAACGGCAAGTAGCTTGGTTGTGTACCAAGCAGAAACCCTATCTAACTTCACTTTTAAATAACCAAGTAAATCACACTTAACCTTGTTGTAATCTTCTTAATAATTTATGCATATTTTTTTAAGATTCCTTCAAATGTACAGAATAAGCCACGGGCACTGAAGATTAGGTCGTTATTATAATGTTGAACGACCGGTTTGAAGCTCAACATTGAGCAATGAATGGATTCCAATCTGCTGGATTGTAAGTTTGACTTAAAACTGCGAATTAATCGTGGATGTTGCTACAATACTCACTAGCACAAAAAAATTCTCATTATTTACTTATTTATTTCTAAATGAGATTACTGTAACATTTTTATTGTGAATACTCCAAATTTGTAAACGAAATTCTAATAATTTTGACTGCACTTTAGATAAATTTAGATCCCTTAACAAATTATTTAATTCTTCTTAAGTTAAAATTATTGACATATACATTACAAAATCAGAATCAGTGTTTCAATCGCTAACACCTTGTTCGTTGGATTTCAACAAACCCAAATATCAATTACTTAGATATTTAAACTGTATCATCTATAAGTATTCATATTGTTTGGTGTGTACATATATGGTAAATGAAGTTTTAAAGCAGATTTTCAATTCAGTTAATTAATTATATTAATCGGTGTAAATAGCTTTCAAATTAGAATGACAAAAATAGAAATCTAACATGGTTTTGCAACTCTCCTCTCAATGTCACCGGCATAACAAACAGCAATGAGGGTCGTTGGTCTTAAATTTAAAAAACTTCTAATATACCTGCATTAATATATTTTAAAAGCCCTCAGGGTTTATCCGGCTCTTCTACTGCGCAACCAAGATTTATTCTACAAACCTTCTACACAATAGGTGTAAGGTTAGATTTTAGCGACTTCAAAATTATTCTTCTCAATAAACATAACAAAAAACTTACAAAAACTGCTTACACATTTTATAGACTTTTGAAAGATTTATTTACATAAAATTAATATTTTAAAATTTCATAAATACTAAATTTTCTATTTTCTTTTCTTTATATTACAAGGAATTTTATGCTGCTTTAGAAATAAATAACTTCGTAGTCTACAACAGTTAATTATAAGATAGCAAAAGGTCTTGTGTCTCCTTCAAAGGAATTTCATAAAAAGCAGCACTTCAGAATGAAATATTTCATTAATTACCATTTAAAAATGAAAAAAGGTATAATAATTTTTTCTACTCAAAGAAAATCTAATTATAAAATAATTTAAAATCACGTTTTCAAAATAAAAAAATAATATTATAATTTTAAAATTAAAGAAAATTGAGTTCAAATTTTGAAATAGGATGTTAAATTTAAACAAAAAAATGTTTGAGGACGACAGATTATGTGATGTACAGATAGCTGAATCGTTATTTTGTATAATCTTTAGAAGGGTTCTACCTCTGGATTCCAAAAAGGACTGTGCACCAATGAGTATATTTCCAAATGTAACAAAGAAGATTGTGAAATAATTTTTATATAAGTTGGGAGTATGATATATTGTACAATTTTTAGAAGAGTACTTTCAATCTTTTAACGATGTTGTTAAACTAAAACCAAATTTTATTGAGATTTTAAGTTTATATTTTTTAAATAAATAAATAATTTAGCTCTATATTATCAGATATAAAAAAATTGATTACAGTCATAATTTGGTAATCATGTGTGACTTTATTACCAAATTATCAATGATATGAATATTAATAATTATTAGTAGTAATACATTTTATTACAGTAATTAAAGTTGTTAAGCATTTTAATACATCGTAAAATTAAATGAAAAGGTTATTTTTTTTAAAATTAATTATATTTTTTTAATACTAACATCTGACCTCCCCGGTTTTTATACACTATCACACGTTTTCTTTTTTTTTCAAATACATTTCTAATCAGAAACACGTTACTAAAAGTTTTACTAAAATTTCAGACGGTTCCAGGAATTTTTTTTCAAACTACAACGTTTTTTTCATTACAAAAAAAAAATGAAAAAAATTTACGGATTGAAAATTATTTTTTTAGAAATATTTCTACTGTCAATGTTAATTCAAGAGAATATTTGTAAAAATGTAACTTATTTTGAAGGTAAGATCAAAGGTATCATCTGTTTTTTTAAATACTTTTATTTGTTAAAGTTCATTAAAAGTTTCTATTTAAAACTTTCCTACTGTAAAATTTGGTAAGGAACTACTAAAAATTACGCTAGTAATTCGCACACTAACTTTATTGATGAAGAACTTCATTCACTGAAAAAGGTTCTGCAAATTAGTTCTGAAAAGTCCTTTGGAAGAATAACATTATTGAATTGAAATTTATTGTGTTTTTAATTTGTATTAGTCTTATTTAATAACTTTAGACAAACTTTTTATTTTTCTTTACAGGTATTAATCACGTTTTTTCCCCCTTATTTTTGAGTATATTAAGTTTGTGACGCGTAGAATTAAATTATTGTGTAGATATACAATAAATTGAATTTAAATACGGGAGTTGTATTTTTGCTTTTAAGTTTCAAACATAATATAACTCGCTTAATAAACACGTTTATAAACCACAAAGATTATCTCAATTAATCGCTTAATTATCAGATATAATCGTAAAGAATGTGAAAGATGATTATTTATTTAAATTAATGATGAACTCAACCAGTCAAGTAACCTCAGACCCCTCCAAAAAAAAAATAAAATCAAACATAATTATAATCCAACGATTCAAATAAATTAGAGAAAAACTAAAAACCTGTTATTTTTTTCCACAAATAAACTGTTAAAATATGAACTAATAACATTTTAATGACTAAACATTCATCGATATGCTCAATCAATTTGAATATTTTTCCACCAATTAAATTCTATTAATCGGAAATTATATTTTTATTATTATTTTCCAAAAAAAATTACACTTAACATTTAACAAAGTTTTTGTAATTCGTCATATATACATAAATTAATTAAGAATATGAAGTAAATTATAAAAATAAAACAAAAAACTATGTAAATTGTTGCCTACATGATTAAAACAGTTTTTAATTTTTTAATTACAAGAGTTAAAATTTGCATTAAATATTTACAAAAAGGAGAACCCCTAATACAAAAAAAACAAAACATGTTAACATACCAAAAACTATTTTAAAAATTATTTAAATAAAAAAGAATTTCTCAGTTGAGTAAAAATATTTTTAAGTTAAAAAAATTTTCAGTTTATTTATCAAAACAATTTTTTTTATAATTATCGAATTAAAAGAAATTTTTTAGAAAAATTTGACTAATTTTTAAAAATCTTAAATAAATAAATTTATCGTAGAATTGTATGCTTTCAAAATTTATTTCGTTACTAATTTAAGATCGAAAACGTTTTATTTAAAACTTTAAAATAAATATTGTAAGATTTAAAGTAAATAATATCAATTGTTATAGCCGTTTAATTTGTTGTTTTGTAAACTATTTATTACTTATTGTTTATTATTATCAATATTATAGCACTGTTTAAAGTTTGTTTTTGTATGCATTATGTTTGTAAAATGCAATAAAATTGTTCACACATTGCATTTTACCTCGTTTTATTGTTAACACGGTTTTTCCTCATTCCAAATTTGAATGCTTATTACTCGATAACGAAGACATTAACTGAAAAACGGGGTTCACCATTGTTTTCCTCGTAAAATTTTAAATCGAAATCACGAGTCATATGTCCACCTTTTTATTTTAAAAAATTATTTTTTATTCCATATGGCGGACAGAATGCACCATAATGCAGATTCTTTTTAACTATGTAGAACTCCATTTCTTTCTGCCTTCAAACAACTCTCAGATACGTAGTATAAAGCTATTTCCATATTTAAATATCACCCGGCATACTTTAACTATAAGTATACATCAACCCTTTCAAACTATTTTTATTAATTTTATTTATTGTATGTCGCTTTGAATAAAAAAATTTTCACATTGAGTAACAATCCTGAATCTTTTTACATAATTTTGGGTCCAGCAAAGTGTGTTTTTTGTGTGTGTGTGTGTGTGTGTGTGTGTATGTACACATTTTAACAATAATAGTAATAGTAGACCCCAAATTAATTTAAAATAATTAAGAGAAGTTAATTTGTTTATTTTAGAGGATTATGAGGCAATAAGTAAATCTGAACCAGAACGTCGGCACAGAAGAGAAGACCTTTGTTATATTATAGATCTAAAACAGAATAATTGTCGTTCACATTGTGAGGGTCTGGAAAGAAGAATGTCAGGTTACTATCACGATGAAAATCTTTGTTGTTGTTTAAGAAAATCTGAAATGCTACCACCAGTAATATTTAATAACTGGCGGTAAGTTCCATGGATAAAAATCTTGCAATGAAAAAAAGTTTTCTTGTGATTTTTATGTACTTTTAGATCGGTATAATTAAAGTTATTCTTTTACATTAACGTTTATTTGTTCATTTATTTTTTTAATAAGCTCTTTAAATCAAATATAATTTTAACTACCTTCAGTTAAAGGGAAGATTATTACAGGCACCAGGAAAGAAAATGTTTCTTTTTGAATAGTTGTTTTTTACAGATCATTTAATTAAAAATTAAAAAGGTTGAACTTAGTACCACATTAAAATTTACTCTTTTTTACATTATTTCGGATTCCACTCCATATTTGAAGAAATAAAAATTGCCCCACTTTTGCCTGATTTCTAAGTTATGGAATTTTAATTTTCAAAATCTCATTATTGACAATTTTAAAAATTAATGTATAAGTGTTTTTAAGGACAGAGTTACTTTTTATTATTATATATACTTCAATAATGAATTCTATATCACAAAAGGTTGTTTTCTCTATTTTATAAAAAGGTGGCAGAAATAGACGCTACGGAGAAGGGGACACAACGTTGCCTTTTTCTCTGTGGTTAGTGGAGAATCGGTTCGTTGCAGGAGATACCTACAATCCAAACATATGACATTTGTTTTATTGTTTTTTTTTTTGTCATTCCAAAATCGAAGATCAGATTATTGTAAATAATTAATGTATTTTTAAATAGTTCCGAGTGAATTTTTTTCATTTTAAAAATCGATTCTCCTTACTAAGGAGAATCTGGTAACATCGTATATTTAGCGCCTACCAACGTAGCCGCTTTTTTTATGTGGTTTAGGCCCTCATTCGAGGAATTCTAGTCAATGTTGGAAAAATCTTTACTGGAAATTTGTTCTCTTTGTCCAATACTCTTTCCTTCTTTTAGATCGTTCGTCTAAAAGAATATATTGTAGTTTCTTTGTTTCGGAGTTCTGATTTTCAATTTTGTTTTCTTGTTTTTAAGGATAAGTTTTTCTTCCCCTTTTAAAACCTGTTCTTTTGTAATTTTACGTTCTTTTAAAATCTTCTTATATTTCTTTTCGCCAGTTGTTTTTAACTTTATTTTTTTGTCGGTAAATTAGTTGTTTCTCGGTTAGTCTTTCTTCTGCGAGTCTTGCTAGATGACTTTAGAAGGCTGCTCTTCATTTCCTTATGATGTTCAGTAAGGGTTCGTTCCCGTGATATACGATTTCATTACGGAAAAGACGTAGATTTTCCATCTAATATATGTTTTTGGTTAATACTTAGAACTTTTCTTTCCACTTTCGAAGGTCTTCTGTTGTGTTTTTGCTTCTTAGATTGATTAGTGTTTTTAATATTCATAGATCAAACACTATTATAATAACATATATTATTTTTGTCGTTTTTTTACCGAGACCGGAGGAATCCCAGTTACGGACGAAGTGTCGGACTTACAGGAACCGCAAGGTTTTATAAAGTGCGAATATGACCTGCGCCCTTACGACTAAACCTCCTTTCTTCCCCACTCGGGGCCTGACCTTTACGTAAGATATAACACAACTCCGAGTGGTGTTTCGACGGCTGTGCAGGGAGACAGCGGTCATACCCCAACCTATTGACATGGGGCCCCAATATGTGTACTCCTACCCTGGAGTCACAGCCTGTTCTAGTCTCTAGATTCTTATGTAGTTTTCAATCTTGAATTTAACCCATCGGGACAACGGTTCCCCGGAGTCCTGGGCTCCTCAACAGGGGTGACCCGCCGGGGCAGACCAACCCCTCCTCGCCTAGACTGTTCGTTCTTCCCTACCGCGGAAGCACGCTCGTGGTCATCTTCATAATCATCACCCTCATAATGGTCACAGAGGGTTTTTCCCTCTCCCCCCCCCCGTTTAATGTCTTCTTTCTCTGGCCTCCTCTTCTTTCTTACTAATTATACTCTTGGCCATACTCCTCACTTCCTATCACACTGTTGCTCCTCTCCGAGTATAAAGTTGTGGTTCTCTGGAGTAAGTCCGTTCCTCCTAACTACGCCTCTCACATGCTCCTATCTCGGGCAATCAAATGCAGTTTCCATCTCGCCGCAGTAATAACACTTTGGTTTCGTTCTGAGCCTAAATCTGTTCAAGTAGGCTCCAAATTCACCATGGCCCGTAAGCAGCTGGGTCAGAAAGTAATAACCTCTCCATGTCTCCTCAGGTACTACGGCCTCAATAACATATAACTACTTTATAAGAAAGAAAAAAAATATTTTTAAAAAAGGTGGTAAACTATTGCACGACTTTCCCGGCTATTAATAATAAAAATTAAAAGTTAGAGCCAAAAAAAAAACAAAATATATTTTTTTTTTTAGAGGTGGAAAATAAATTTTAAGGAAAATGTTTTATAAAATTATTCATGTATAGTTAAGCTGCTTAAGTAAAGTTTTCTCTAAATCTAAGACCCCCTTCAATGAAGTCTAAATTAAGAAAAAGAGTATTTTTAAAAAAGTTCTGCGTTTTAAGTCTATAATTTAAAAAAATTGTTGACATTTCTTGATAGTACTAGGTATACGAAATGTATAATTTCAAAAAAATTTTGAGAAATATTTAAACAGAAGGGAGGTAGAGCAAAACAACAAAATACATATATTTAAATTTTAAGAGGTGGGCGTTCATATTTTGAAAAATATTTTTTTTGGATTATTATATGTACATTGTAGTAAACAATTTGCTTTAATAAAGTTTTCTCTAGAATGCCTCTGAAGAAAGTTGAGATTGGTTTTTTTGCGATATCCCCACTCCCTTAACGGATTTTGAAAAAAAGTAAATAAGATCAGTGCCCATATATAGAAATATTTGAGCCAAATTTGAAGAAAATCGTTTTGTCAATCCTGAGATTTAAGACCCAAAGCAGAGCGTCACACATATGTAGAACGTCCATACGTACGCACACAGATGTTTTTTTTTATCTAGATGAAATAGTTGGACTCTGAAATGTAAAGATTTGTAAAAAACCTGATACCCATTTCTGACATGATCATTATCATTTCTCCTTTAATACAGTTATTCTAGCTATATTCTCCGGAAAAGTAAAGACCGTTCATTATAAATTTACCTCAATATTTTATTTCTTACACTGATCTGGTAATGAATATATTAAACTCTACTGCGTATCTCTAGCACTTGTAATTGAGAAATTAATAGTACTACATAAAAAAAATTCACAAGAAGGAGAAAATTATAGATCAAATCATTTATTCATGATTCGCAATTTGGAAACTCATCTTTTTCGACGCCAGCCAACACAACATTGCGTCGTCCCAGAAGCAAATAATTTAACATCTATTGAGGAATGCGATATACCGGCAATCAGAGTAACTGTAATCTTGTCGTTTGATATCTATATTAATATCCGTAACGTTTTTGACACCTCAGTCTAACTTCATTATTTCTCTTTCTGAGTTTCCCAACACCCGATTAATAGTCTCAACAAACGTATTTCAGCTACTTTCAAATACGATGATTAATACAGCTAGTTCTGATTGATAACAAAGGTGAAGACCAATAAAAAATCAACGAATTAATTAACTGATGCTAGATAATTATTTGTAACATAATTTATTCAGTAATAAATCATCTTGTATTTTCTGTGCGTCAGGAAGAAAAAATTTAGGAATATTAGCGTTTTACCTTTCATTACAAAAAATTATGTGTCAAAAGCTATGAGATATTCAAGAGAAGTAGTTATTTTAAATAGAAATCTATATTTCTTTTTTAAGATACATTATAATCTCTGGCCATAATATTATTTATGGAATTTTCCGCAGTTAGAAGATTTTGCCAATCACCAAAAATAACTACATACAATTAACAAAGCTGTAACAGGCTTAATTACAGTGATAACACAATTTTTGTTTCTTAACATGTGAAACCAGTTTATTTATATTGCTGAAAATGAATATGAAGTCAGATTTTTCCATCACCTATGTTTTTGAAAAATTCCAAAATTTAAATTTTCAAAGTTGTTGGTATATGATGCATGATTATACACATGCCTTTTTTTTATTTTGTGTGATTTCTATTTTGTACATGCTCAGTACATATTTTTAGCTCTATTATTCAGTTGTTAACCAAGAAACAATAACTTATACCATAACACAAAAACACTTATCATGATATCATACCTTTATTTTGAAGAGTACATGAACAAGATCCATCAGGTCTGTACAATTCAAAATCACACAAAGCTTATTGGCTTTGTTAGCTTACTATTCTTAATAGTACAATCTCTTCAATCTGTGTGATAAGTATATTGAGTGAACAGTGAAGTCTTATAAAGCCTTATAGTCTGTAAATGATTTGGACAGCTTTTGTTACATGTGTGGTGAATTAACAGTAAAATAACATAAGAAAAACATTGCACTTTTAATTAAAATTTTATAATTGTACTTTGACTGTAAAATCAGTGATGAGGGTAAGATATGGGCTTTCTTTTATAATGTGTTGTAACTGTGCAGTTAACTTATGAGGATGGCTTTGCAAAGAACTAATAAGGATGACAAAAGGCTTTGCCATTTGGTATCCCTATGGTTTGGCATGAAATAAAAGATTACTTAATTGATTATTATTTTTGTTTAACTAATGTGTATGGAATTTCTAAGAAGTCTAAACACATGTACTCTATTTTTCATTCGCATCTGCATTCAAAATTGAACTTCACAGTGAATCCTTACAGTTCCTGTGGTTCCGGAAAAACTTATTTCATGAAAACAGTGATGAAGAAATAGATATTATGGAAGAAGATGATCATGATTTTGCATTACAATCTGACTTAGAATTACAGTCCAGTGAGCCACATCTTATATTACAAGGTGAGCTAAATGACTGTAAGAGATTTAAGCTTATCAAAAAATCAATCTGAACTTTTAGCTCTCAAGATTGCAAGAGTTGAAATTAAAAAATTTTACATTTTTTTCTAAATGCTTTACTGAAGAAAATTACTAAGTTTAATATACAAATATATTGATGAGCTTAGATATTATAATTGGGGCAAGTTCATGAACTTAATGAGTGGCGCCTTTTCATTGATTCCTCCTAGTGTAGCTTAAAACTAGTTCTGTTTCACAATAGTAATAAATACCCTTCACAATAATAATAAATACCCAATACTGAAGGTTATTTAGTATTGTGTTTTCATATTATTTAATTATGGGATTAATTAATATGAAAGAAATGTATAATTTTATGAAAACTGTTATTGAAAAAGTAAATTATAAAAAACATAGTTGGAACGAGGGTGGAAATTTATAAGTAATAGTCCTTTTGTTAGGCATGCAGTTAGGGTGCACAAAATACTGCTGTTTTATTTGGGAATGTTACAGCCAAGCAAGGGATCATCAATACTAATAAAACAGTGCAAGAAACATGAAAACTTAACTCCTGGTGAAGAAACATTCATGAGCCACTAGTTAAACTAAAAAGAATATTTTTATCACATTCATGTTAAATTGGAATCAAGAAAAAATGTTATAAAGCAATGAAAGACAGTAAGGATTTTTTATATAAGGCAAAAATTCCGAAAAGCAAGTGAAGGAAAAATTAAAGAAGTGATTTTTGTTGGCCCAAAAATATGCCAACTGGTCAGAGATGAAATTTTGTTTTCCGATTCGCTTAGGCTCGGACCCGCCGCTCAAGCACACTCGGTCTAGGGATGCCATTGGCTCTAACCTTCTGGGCGACCATTTTGTAGCCGGCAATGCCGTCCCCGGCATAGGGTACCATCCGGTTAGCCGGGACTAGGTCCTCTCAATTGCCTGCCTCAAATCAGGGGTCCCCCAACGGGGTCCACTAACCGGGTCTCGGTCTTTATTTGCCTGCCTCAAATCAGAAGTCCACCCAAAACAGGGTACTTCCGATCTGTACTTGGTACGATTTGTCTTTAAGCTTTCCCTTCCCACTCACCCCAGGAGTCCTCCTTCACTCATCGGAAGTGCGACACCTCAGCATATTGCACTCCTCATGAATGGGGTTATCCAGCCACACTCTACACTACTCCACTATGTACCATCTTTTTCCTCATCAGCTTCCTTCATCGCCTTCCTTTTCAAAATGTTGCCACCATCCTACTAATTAGGTTCCAGTTTCTAGGGCTATGCAACATTGTCTCTATCAGATTATCCAGTGTTATGGCACCAACAGTAGCCAGCACTTCCCTCCTAGCCTCCTCCCAGCTAAAACAGCTAAAAACCATGTGTTCAACCGTATCGCATTTCCCACAATACTTACTCTCCGGCAACCTCCTCCTCCTCCTATCACAGAGGAACTTATTAAGGCAGCCATGGCCAGTCAAGAATTCCGTCAATTCATAGTTGACTTCACCATGTTTCCTGACCAGCCATGACTTAATCTGCGGCATTAGCCTCCTCATCCAGTTACCCATCTGACCCTGAACCACCTCTGCTGCCACTTATCCAACATTTCCCCTTTCACCTGATTCTTCGATTGCTATTCTGCTCTTTCCACCATTTCACCACCAGATCCAATGGCAGCATCCTAGCTACCACCAACGCCGCCTTGGTCAAGACTGTACGATATGTCCTGAAAATATCTCTTATTATCAAGCCAGGCTCCAAGGTACTTTGGAGCCTGGCTACCAGCACAATCTCCACACCTCCTACTATTAAACTTACTGGAGCCAACCGCCTCCTTCCTGCCATAACCACAACTTGGATCTTCTCTAAGGCAAATGAAGACCTCTCTCCTCCAACCAGGTATGTACCATCTGCATGGCTTCATTGCCCTTCCTCACCAATTCATCTTCTGTTTTAGCTGATACAACCAGAGACAAATCATCGGCAAAACCGGTCGGGTACACGCCCTCTGGATAATCCAGGCGGAGGATCCCATCATTGGCTACATTCCACAAGGTTGGCCCCAGTACTGAACCCTGGAGTATCCTGGCCTGCATCTCAATCTGAATCTGGGTCCCCTCAGCACAGCCTACCACCACTTGTCCACTTAAGTAATCTTGAATAAGGAGCCGCAAGTATGGGCTGACCCCCTCTTCTCTTAAGTTCACTCAGGATATCCACCCGAATAGCAGTGAGTTAAATGCATTAGTAGAGATGAAGTGTTTAACTCTGTTTTAATCAATGTAGAACTCACTGCCCACAGCATTTAAAAACAATTGCATAGATTTTCTGGGTGCCATCACAAAATTACCCGAATATTGTAGATAAACTAATAAATTCATTCAGTGCTATGGGATGTAATATGTCACTAAAAGTCCATTTCCTACAGTCACATCTGTATTTCTTACTGTCAAACCTTGGGTTAGTGAGTGATGAAGAGTTGGAAAAGTGTTACAATGGCAAATTAACTGTTAACATGCCAGCTGAATTCTGTTGGACTTTAATTCAAAATTTAACTGAGGCTACCTAAAAATGGAGAACACCTGCTAAGAAGTTAGGTTTTAATGTAAGTACATGACAATCAATAAGATTAGTTAGTTATATTTACTTTTATAGCTCTTTAATGTGCCATTTATATTAAACTGAGGATGATAGAAAGATTCAATTTACAGCTCTGTAATCTATGCAAAAACTCAAGCTCAACAAATTTGAACAATAATCAAGATAAATAATTTTATAAGTATACTGACTCAAAGGAATGTAATTGTTATGTATAGAATTTCTAAAGCCATTTTGCTCAAAAATGGATTTAAGAAACAAATAAAAATATCAGGAAAATAATAAATCTAACCTGATCTTAATCAAAAGAATCATGATTGCATCTGGATCTATGGCAACAAAATATTATTTAAGAGTGTGATTGTGGGAAGGTAATAAAATCACATAAATTAGCATTCTTAGAATTCATGGTATAAATGCCATTTATTAAAAAGTATTATTATATACTACTAACCTTTTATTTTTCAACTGTTGACCCCTTTTTTTTAACATATGTCCATAAATTAAAAAGGTCCACTTAAACAATTCTGTTGGTCTAACCTTAAAATACCCTTCCTAATATATTAGCAATAGCTCTGACCTATATTTTGCAAAATAATACTGAAGCATTTTTTTTTTAACCTCTGGGAGTGGATGAGATGAATGATTTGTAGCATATGTAAAAATACCATGTCTGACCGTGATTTGAACCCGGGATCTCCAGATGAAAGGCTGAGATGCTAACACTTGCACAATGGAGGCCAGCAATACAGTAGCATTACATGAATAATTATTACCAATAAATAATCTGAAATAAAGTTAGGATACTGACATGGTCTTTAAGAAAATTTTTGATTTTTGCTACAGTGAAGGAGATGAATAAGTTGATGGAAAATCAAAGAAGTAGTAATTTCAGAGAAATTTATATAAATATTAGCACATTTTCAACAATAAAAAATGAGAATTGTTTTTAAGTTATGTTGATTTTATGGTTCACAAATCAGGAAATTATATTATTAATTTAGAGCTTGAGGAAACCAATGCCTTTTCATCTCCTGGTATTTCCAGATGTTGAGATTTTGGTGATGTTTAAACCACAAAAAACGATTGTTGGAATTTGCGGAAGTATCACATTTTATTTCCTTATGATGCTCAAGAACTTGTTTCCTTCCCCTTTCATTCTGTGCACCTAGTCAACACTTTCTAATTGCTTGATCTTATTTTCTTTTTCATGTCACAACATTCCAATTTTCCAATATAATCTTACAAAAATCCTTCCCTTTCTCTTCAATAATCTTCTGTATATTTTTATAGATAACTTCTTTCTATCACATCATTCTCATACTGACTAGTATGCATGTACTCTTACATTAAAAGAAAATTGTTTGGGTTCATTCCTTCTTTAAAATAATAATCTTATTATTAGCAAAATTCATCTTTTGTACACATTCTGTGGTTTATTTAGTTAAAATGGAGGATTTCTGTATCATTTTTTTCTTTGTTTTTACAAAATAATAAATTCTTTTACCATTATTATTAACTTCACTTTTTTCATCTCTCTTCAATTAATCTAATCATATCTTTTCTCTTTTTAAATTATATAACTTACTTGACTGCATATCTTATATACAGTCAAGTTTGTTTCTCTTATTCATATCTTCATTCCTCCCCCTCCCTCAACCTATCTATATCTCTAATTCTCTTGTAGCAGCTGGTTATTGCAACCTCTCACGTAGTATCCCTCCTGGAGATCTGAATTAATTGTAATCTTACTTCCAGAACATTTAACAGAAAAAAATGATTGAAGAAAAGAGTACTGAGAATTTTTTTTCATCTGAAAAATGACAATTCAAAAATTTTCATTTTCAAAAATGAAAATTCATCATGAATCTAAAACTTGAAGAATCCTTGAGCATTCATATTCCATCACCTTTAACCTTCACATTAGCTGTCCTTTAACCTAAAATACAAACTCTGCTTGCTTTCATTGAACATATAGAACAAATATTTTGTTGTGACCATAAGAAACAGATTCTTTTGTGAAACAATTCTTTATGTGACTCATAACCTTTGACCTATGTGGTTCAGTAACCATATTAATCTACCAATAGTTAAATTATTGCCTATATAAGTCAAAGGATCAAATAAGTATGCAAATCCCACCATCATGAAAAGGTCCTGTAACTAAAATAAAGTTCTAATTGTCACAACAATAATATCACTTAAAAAATAATTCAAATGATATTGTGACAATAATTTATTTATCAATTGTTTTAAGTTATTTATTTTAATTTAATTTTTTTTCATAGTATTGGTTATAATTTTTAACTAAGTATATACATTTTAATCATCCACCTTATTTTTTAAATAAAAAATAAGAAAAGCATAAAAAATAAAAATAAAAAAGAAAAGTAAATTTATCAGTTTGAAAGAGTATAATCACTTAAAATGATAAAATTGTTATTCATCAGTGGGTAGCTTTCGATTTTTTTTACATTATTTGTATTCCTTCCTAATAAGTAAAGTTTAATTTGATGAAAGTATCACGTGATATGTTTTGCAGTGTATTGTTTGGAAATAAAAAAATTTTTTTAATCATTAGCAATATTAATAAAATATAATTACTTCATAATTAAAGCTGTTGCATTAATTATGTTGAACTCATAAAATTATTAAAATTAAAAAATAAAAATAAAATTTTATTGAAATCCATGTGATTTTTATAGTGGTACTAAAAAAATTATGTAATTAGCTGTTTTAAAACATATATTTATTTATTGATAGTATTATTCCTTTTAATTTTACACAGAACCTGGTATAAAGTAAATATTTTGCTAATAAACTAGTAATAACTGTTAAATCAATTTCTGAAAAATTTTTTTATTAATTTGTCTTATTTTGAAATTGAAATTAAATACAGAATGAAACTACGTATGTTCTGTATGATTTATATAATTTGTATTTTAGACTTTGTAATCCTTGACGTTGTTTTAGCAGATAAAAAAAATAAGATGAATATATTATATCAAGAATCAGGAGATCAAGGTAATAATTATGGGATAATTTTTATAATTTTAAAGTTTATTTATTGCATATTAAAAAAGTTTTAAATTCTATTTTATTTTGTATGCTTCCTTTTAAGAGATATTCTTTTAAAATTAAAAAGATCAACCTTGTTCTAAAATCCTCAAAGAACCAAAATTTATTTAAATGTATGGTATTCCATCACATTTATTCAATACTTCTACATTATCTCAGTTCTGAGTAAGTCTTATGCCGCATTTTAAATGATGGATCATATTGTTTTTACAAATAATAATACAACTGGCAATGTGTAATTTGCCAGTTGTAGAACAAAGATCATTTCTGTTCCTTGTACTTTGTGTTGACATTATATCTACATTATTATGTAAAAACTCCATGTTTTTGTTAGTTTGCTTGTCCAGGATAAACTCTGGAAGTAGTAACTGAATCTGAAATTCCTTCACATTTAAAAAGTTAAGTATCATAGGTTGTGTGCAAATTCCATCATTCTACCTGTTCTCCCTAACTACTGCCCTTTGAGACTCCCTTCAAGATAATTAAAATGTGATTGAGAAAAACCACCTGTCACATATCCATAAAATTTTCAACATTAGCAGATCATTGTACTGAGTAGGAGGCCAAAAATCCTCGGATACACAGAACACTCTCCATAACCATCATGTATGTATACTCAGCATAGGGAAAATTAAAAAAATTAAAAATTTGTAACTATGGAAACTAAAAGAAACTTATTGGTATCCAAAACTTCAGGCCTGTTTGATTACCAACCATTTTTCCCTAGTTTCTCGATTAAAATAAGATACTATTGCAACATTCACAATGTTATATAAAAAAAAACTGGCATGAAGAAAGTTTTAAGATTCTGTTACTCTAGACAACTTTAATTTACATTAAAATACTGGAATATTTAATTTAATCCGTTTGTATATCATAATGCAAGAGTCCACTAAAAATTTTAACTGCAAAAACGATTAGAGCTTTATTCTCTAAGTGCCCAAGATACTTAGTCCCCTCATTAAAAAAAACCTGAAATTTGGAGATTAATGAACAAATATATATTTATTTATGATTTCATTGGGATTCCATTTTTTTAAACATTTTCAGTTAACAACCCTGATGAGTGTTATTAAGTGTTATAAACTCAGCTTATACTCACAACATTATCAAATTGCTAGCTGTATTTGCTGGTATACAACATGCTTAGCCTTCCTATGAATTTCATTACTTCATTTTCACCTAAGTATAAGAAAATATAAATTAATCATATGAGAATACAACAGGAGTTTTTGTTGAGAGTGCATGCTTCTTTTCCATGTGAATTGAGATTTAGTGTTATTTTTTACTGATGGGATGGGCAGTACAACTCCATTAGCTGTTTCTTTGCAGTTTGTGTTTGATCTGCCTCAATAACAGTACATTTACAGCTGAAATGTACATCTTACCAATGCCCCTCATAAAGTTGGAAATGAAGTTACACCACCTTCTACGGTGGAACTTAACTGATACACTCACTATAATAATGGTAAACATTCAAGAATTCATTCTCTCCTCAATAATAACAAAATGTGAGTAATTTTATACTAGGTCCTTAGTCATATAAGAATCTGAGCAATGCACAAGCTGATATAACTCACAAGAGAGATTTGTGCTCAATCATTTTCAAGAATACTATTCTGACTACATATGCTTTGCCTAACATCAGCTAAAAGAGTAACAGATAGATGTCAACAATATGCTGTATCATATTAAATTTAGTATGCAGTCCCTTTGAAAACAGTCAACATAAGTTATCCTATAGCACTTGTTTTTAGAACATAGTAGGTCAACAACACAAGTTATCTTAGTGATGGTCCAATGTGTCGCTTGGCTTGGATAACTGTCATATAGGATAACTGTCATATACTTTGTGCATTTCATCTACTTTAATGTCATGGTTTCATAGGTTTAAACTAGAACATTCAACCAGTATCATTTTAGGTGAAAATGTTGGTGAAATTGAATACTAGTCAAATTTTTAAATCAGTTAAGACTTTTTTCTGAGTTTTAATTTGTTTTTTATTACTTTTCTTCATTTTTTTTAACTCTTTGCATTCCCTCCTATATATTGACAATTCAATTTATCTAGGCATGAAAGTTCATCTTTCATGCCTGTTTAACTGTAAATTTTTTTTGTTAGTGGATATTCCTTATATCTTCTGAAGGAAGTTTTTTTATCTAACTTCTTTATAAGTGTACTATATTTTGGAAATTTCTGTTATTTATGTTCATTATAGCTTTTATTAAAATTTCTTATAGTTTGATACAGTTCAGCATTCCTATTGCTTATATTTATCAAATAATAATCATAAATAAAAATAAATATTTTTATTTTTTGTAACTAAAACAAAATACCAGGAACACATCATTGCCTTCAAGCAACTTTATTGGAAATCTTTTTACTTGAAATTCTATGAGGGAAAAATTAAATATTCAAAATGCATCATTGGATTAGAATTTTTTGTTATATTTCAAGACTTTATCTTTCAAATTCACATAAGTATAAAAACTTTTGATACAAAACTTATTTTAAGATTTCTTCTCTTAAAATTTTATTTGTATAAAGTTCTTTTTTTCACACCTAAACTTTTGTATAAGCCTGTTTTTCTTAGTTTTAACGGCAGCTCCTGACAAGTACCAAATCTTATTGCTAACATCTGTTAGATTTATATGAAAAAATTAACAACAGTAGATTCATAACTCTTTACACTAGATGGCTGAAACTTGAAACCTGACTAAAAAATATATATTACCTATACAAAATTCTCAATGATGACCACTATGAAAAAAGTACGTATATTATTCCCATAAAAAAATCCCTGGCTACATTTTTGGATTGATAGTAAAATTTCGAGATTCTCACTGTATGAACATATTCTTGAAAAAATTACGGTATATGGCGTTAATTTATACCAAACATTATATTTTTGGGAAATAATAAACTTGGGAATGACAAAAATAAAGCTACTATAAACCTGCTTAATTCTTGAAATTTCCATAACTTCGAAGACGATAAATCTCTACATAAAGATGTATTTATCCAGCCCTAATACTATCACTATAAGAAAATATATTTCAACATACATCACTACACTTAAATTTTGTATTAGGTATATAACGTACAGTAGGTACAACAATGTGCAAGTGAGCGAGTGAGTGAATCTATTGTGTTCACATGGTATGTTTTAAATTATGTAAAAATTTGTTTTATTTCTATTTTTTAATAGGCTCTACCAAAGTGCATCACGAAATAAACCGTCGGAAAGACAATGAGAAAGGAAGGATTCATCATTGTGTTATTTTAAACAAAATCGCAGAAAAAAAATGCCGTAATTACTGTGCTTCAATAAAACTAGATTACGCTGATTATTATACTGATAATGTTTGCTGTTGTTACGAAGATAAATAATTAATTGCTACAATTATTAGCATTCATCAAATAAAGTTTTATTTTTTAATTATTTATTTCATCGTAATTTATTATTGTACAATTTTGTTGAGTAATTAAAGTTTAATTTTAATTACACAATTTTTATTTTATTCTGTTTTTCTTTTTTCTAAATATATTGGAGTTGAAAAAAGTTTCTTCGTATTCTTCTGATAGATGGCTTTTTAGGGTCGCATAGATCTGAAAAATTTAATCAAATCTGGCAATATTTGCATGTCTTTAAAGAGGTGACATACAATTAAGTATGTTTATAAACATTATTTTTATTATAATTATTATATTTATTAAAAATATACTGAAAATGAGGTAAAATAAAGAATAATTTTGTAATTTTATTTTAAATAAAGGGAATGGGAAAAAAGTTTGATGTTTATGGAAATAATGCGGTATTCAGAATACTAGGCACAAAGCTGGTTCAAGCTTTGTGGTTTCAACCTAGAATTATTGGTGTCAATGATTCACCTCGCTCTGATCAAGCCAGAGTGAAAAAGTCGATGAAATCATGGAAAAGATTGAGCAAAAGTGCTATGATATTAGTAATCCTGATAAAAAGACTCTTCGAGTTTCTACCCGAAAATTGTTGCTAAAACGGAATGAAAACAAAACAATTTTTGAAACTGTTGATTACTGACGGTAAAAAATTAATCGCATACAGGAAAAATGAAAGCAAAAGGTCGTCGAAAAAAGGTAAAGCTCCGAAAACTGTGACAAAGCTAGAATTTACATCAAGATAAGGCATGAGAGTCATTCTACAGTGTGTTGTGTGATGGGAAAGTTCACAAAAATGATAGGATTGTTACTATTGGCTGCTGCTCGTAATGATCGTTCAAACGACTGAGCTAACTACTGGAAAGTTTACCCCAAGCCAATCGAGATAAAGCGATTAGAATTTATAAATAGAAAACGTGTCATCTTCTATCATTTTGCCAGACCCCACCACACTTCTTTGATGAATTGGGGGAGCTTGGCTGGGAAGTTTTGATTCAAAGTGCTGCATTGTACAAGTAGCAGCGCCAACACTACTATAGAGACCCCAGGTTTTAGTTTAATGCGCATCTATGTGTTAAGCTTTCTAAACTTTGACGAGTAATATATAAATCTATCAGCAGCACACCAGGTTGGTCTAGTGGTTAACTCGTCATCACAAATCAACTGATTTCGAAGTCGAGAGTTCTAAGGTTCAAATCCTAGTAAAAACAGTTTACTTTTATACGGTTTTGAATACTAGATCGTGAATACTGATGTTCTTTTGTGGTTTTGTGGTTTCAATTAACCACACATCTCAGGAATTGTTGACCTGAGACTGTACAAGACAACATTTCATTTGCATTCATACATAGCATCGTCTGAAGTTATACCTTACGGTGGTTCCGAAGGCTAAACAGAAAAAGAGATAGCATCCTAGAGCGGAAAATAATTTTTTATAAATAAAAAAGGATCTATGGTATGTAAATAATGTTTGAAAAAATGTGGGAATTTTAAAACCATTAAATAAAAAAATTGAATATATCAAATTCCTTCTGTGTAGAAATTTATATATTTTTCATAATGATTCCACCACGTACAAAGCCCCCCGTCCCACCACACCACCAATTTGAGGTCCAAAACAAAATTTATATGAAATGGTAGGATTTCGTAAAGAGCATTTAATATTTTATCACTTGTTTCAAAATTTCTAAAATTTTGTCGCAGTTTAAACATTTTTCTGAATTCAGCACGTTTTAAATAACTTCTCAGCAATAAAATGATAAAAAAAAATTATTTAAATTTTACAAAAATTAAAAACAATAGTGTTTTTTCTTTTCAAGATCTTTTCTACAGTCGACTAAAAGACATAAGTAAAATTATTTAATTTTGCAAATATTAAAAAATTTGTGTTTTTTTCTTCATACGATCTTTTCTACAATCAACTGAAAGAAGTAGTATAATTAGCTTTCTTTTGGAGTAATGATTTCAGTATAAATTAAACTATAATATAGATACAACAAATTGAAAGATTGTCACTAGTAGATTAAATCAAATGCAGTTGGCGGCCTGACCCACGGGTCAGTTGGTCTAGTTGTGAATGCGTCTTCCTAAATCTCGAGAGTTGCAGTGTTCAAGTCCTAGTAAAGTCAGTTATTTTTACACGGATTTGAATACTAGATCGTGGATACCGATGTTCTTTGGTGGTTGGGTTTCAATTAACCACACATCTCAGGAATGGTCGAACTAAGACTGTACAAGACTACACTTCATTTACACTCATACATATTCATCCTCTGAGTATTATGTGAACGGTAGTGGCCGGAGGCTAAACAGGAAAAAGAAAAAAGAAAAGTTGGTGGCCTGTCATTCTAATATCGAATATTCTAATGTTTAATATTTAATTAGTGAGATGCACAACAAATTAAAGCAATAATCAAAATTTTTAATATCGATATATCAGCACCACAAATTCGAAAATATGTTTTCGACGTTTCCAGAATTTCAGGATTCAAACAACACGGGGCATTTTAGTGATTAAAATATTCACTAAAATTGAGTTTTCCATCAAGAGAGTGATTTTAAGTTACTTTATAATTTAACAAACTACGTTTTTCAACATTGAAATTTGAATTGCGAAAAATCTTTTTTTCATTTTGGGGACTCCTATACTCAAGGAAATGCAGTAAAGTTATTTTTTATTCTGGAATATTTTACACGTCATATAAACCACATACATATGTTTTTATTTATATCCTATGATAACATTGCTTCCTTTCTTGGTATAAAAATTGTAAAATGAAATATATTATAACTGATTCTATACACCACAAAATATTTATCAGTGTAACAAAATATTATTCTGGTATACATGTCACTGAAATATAAACAGCCTACATTTTAAAAGATAGTAGAATTAATTTCCTGTTACTTGAGTATAAATACATTTTAGTTTTATGACACATTATTGACTGCGCACTTGATTCTTAAATTCATTCAAACGTTTTAATTGAAATTAGCTAATCACAATTGTTATAGTTTCATGTTTAAGTTTTTTTTTAAATAAAATGAATTCCACTTATTTTCTTTTCGCTGTGTTTTTTATTTTTATGCAGTTGAATAACAGCTTATGCAGAACGATAACATTCGGATCAGATAACGATGAGCGTGATAATTTGTTTTCTGTTAAAGGTAAGTTATATTTGTAATATTTTTTTAAAAATATTAACCGGAATAAAACTTTTTTAAAAAATAAACTATTAAAAATATATTAAACCTATACTGCAAGTATATATATATATTTTTTTTAATTTTGTAAAATTATTTTTCGAAGAAGTAAGAATTATTAAAATAGAAGTACACAGAATTATTTGTATGTGATTCAGTAACATCGAAATAATTATTGGGTTTCTCAAATAACTGACTTTTTGGATTTTATTTTTTTCTGAATCCCTTTAATATTAAACACAATAAAAATATAAAGAAAGACTAGAAAGACTAAAAGTAATGGAGCTATGAAAATTTGCAAACCCATGTTTCTTTAGATATTCTTTTTCTACAAGAAAAATGAATTCATAACACGTTTGACGGCAACGGTATTTTTGTTTGATGTAAAAAAGAGGAAATCATTTTTTTTCAGATATCTGGAAAAATAAAGGTTTTATAAAAATAATAAATTTGCGTAGCTTTTTAAAGCTTATACAGTTTCCATTATTTTGGTTTTTAATTTTTCGCTTTACTAAAACTTTATTCCAACGCAATTTAAGATGCATCCTTTTTAACTCGTTTTCAAAAATGTATTTTAACCCTCTATTTTTGTGATTAACTGTATTCTCTTTGGTAAAAATTTGTTTATATATATATATGTATGTACTAATGAGATGTCCGGGCATAGACTGCTATGATCATTTAGCCAGAATGGAAGTTTGTAGCGTGTGAAAAATGCCATGCCTGACCGAGATTCAAACCCAGTATCTCCGGAAAAAAGGTGGAGGCACTACTACTTGCGCCACAAGTTATTTGGTTATTTGGTTCTTATATATTATTCCATTTTTTAGATAATAAAAGGCCAGATTGTAGGCAAGATGCTTAAAGATTGAATTATATTTTTTACATAGTATTCACTGATACCTGAACTCGAGAAAAAAAATTATGAATTTGTACGGGTATTGTTAGATTATTTACTTTTTGTACTTTTATTTGTAGATAAAGCTGCATAAAAATATATATTACACAATATACATAAAAGAATAGTTTGCGTTGATTGTTTATTTCATTGTCACTGAAAATTTACTTTCGAAACAAAATAAAAATTAAATAAATATTACACTACATCATAAATAAAGCACTGTTATAGAAGATCAGCTGTTGTTATTAAGTAAATAACTTCAATTATTTTACAGACTAAAATTTTATTTTCACTTAATTTTGATCGAAATTCAACAAATTGTCCCCTTCTAAAGTACAAATTGTTTTTTATATATTTATTTTGAAATTAAAAAAACTAATTTCATATGTATTATAGGTTAATATTACTGTTGGATTAAATGTTTACATTTTTCTAGACATAAATATTAATAATAAAGTATATAAAAATATAAAATTAAGTTATGCATTTGCTTACATACGGTAAAGAGAAGATAGCTCTCCCAATATATTTTTTTATGATTAAATTCCCATATTACTTTGAAGACTTTTCCGTTGGATTATTAGAGAATGGAAATTATGTAGTGTATGAAAAATATAACGTCTTACCGGGATTCGAGCCTAGCTTCTTCCGGATGAGTGAGATTCACGCCTTCAGAGGAATCAGTTAACATCGGATTTGGAAGTGAAAATGTTTATGTGGAAAGGTAGGATCATATATCATTTTAAAGGGCATTGACAAATAAAGGCTATAATCTTCAACTTATTACAATCCTTATAAAAATGACGGCGATCTAATATTTATCACAGCTAGTTTGAAAAGTGTAAATATCTATCAGCAATGAAAAACTAAAAAAAAAAATAATTTATCAGTTGTTTTTACTACAAAACAACTACTTTTTTCTAAAGACCACAAATTGGGGTGTACTTTTGAAACCAACTGAGAAATATAAAAGTACTATTTTGGTTATGGTTATTGTAGCTCGATATTCTTTAGGTCGAAATTTTAGTCTTTCAGTGTTCTTTATACTGATTGTCACAACCTACTTTTTCAATTTAAAATATTTTAGTATCTCCTCACGGGAGCTTGGGGTTGTAATAGTCTCATACCGAAAGATCGATCGTTTTGTACAGGAGCATTTGTTTAATTTAATTTTTCTATTTTCTTCTGTTTTAAAGGGATCTACAAATAAGATTATCCTCTTTCCAAAAACAAATGTGCTACCCCTCAGTGATCTTATGTATTATAAATATTTAATTTTTAAATAAATAACAAAATAGTAGCCATAAATTTATAAAAGAAATTATTTTAAAAAAGACTTCAAATAAGAAATAAAAATAAAACATAGTGAGGAGTTGTGGTAAATGCACACCATGAAAATAAAAATAAAAATACTCTTAAAATTAATGCAAGCAGTCAAATTCTCAAATCATAAAACAAAAAAAGTAATTTCTTATTTCATAAAATAAGATTACAAATGTAAAATTAAAACAAAATAGCATGATTAAAATTCATGGAAAACCAATTTTTTTCGTTAAAATAATTATATACATATATATATTAAGTGAAAAAATTGAGGGAGAGCGAGCAAATCGAACGGAGAACAAATAGAAAATATAATTATTTACAAAAATATCTAATAGAACTTTTCAGTCATATTTATTATCTGTGTAGCACATAACATTTTGTACTATATTCGTATTATTATTATTATTAAAAAAATTACATTTTAGTTTATTACAACCAGTTATCGATAGTCCAGCAGCGAAACCTGCCAATACTACTGTTCCGATATGATGCTAGTGAAATCACGTACAAATAAATATAATAAAATGATTATAGGTTAAATTCACTTAACTTTTAAGTTACAAATCGGTGTAGATAAGTGAATCAGTACATCCTTTCCATGCGGTTGGTAGAGGATTCAAGGTTAACCCTGACCATTGTACTTTAATAATAACAGCTCCTCATATTCATTATACAGCCGTAGATATTAATTATAAACATACACTGGGTTGGTAATCCACATGAATGTAACAAGCTACCGAAGTAATAATAATAAGCCAACTTCTTTGGCATAGTGGTAGTTTCTTTGTTATTCATCCGGATGGTTCTCGATTCGAATTCCTATCAGGTTTGGCATTTTTTCACAAGCTATAAAAGTTGGTCAAACAAAAAAAGCAAATGTGATGGGGTAATGGACTTGTAGTATTGTTTACCATAACAACCATAATCCCTACACGAACAAGGAATGTAGTTACATAATATCCTTCCAATAAAATAAAAACTGGAATATCGTAAAATGGAATCAGAAAATATGGTGTTTATTAGTATTTATAAATTAAATAAAACACAGTTAGGTTAGGATAGTAATGAATATTTTAAAAATAAAAATTTAGTTAATATTTTTCAGATTTTATAGAAGCTTTGTAGGGAGTTAATCCTATTGCAGTCTGCTGTCCGTCTTTTAAAATCTTAAACTTCTAAAACAGCAACGTTAATTAATCTCTAATGGCATAATTTCACAAGTAAGTTGTCGTTCAGATTCAATTAAAAGGAATACATCTTGAAACGGAACAGACTTATACCATGTTCATCATATTTTGCAGTGTCCTTTAAAACACTTGCTTGTGTATTAATGGAATTAAAATACAAAAATTTTGTAATACAATGAATCGAGGCAAAAAAACTGAATTTATCTTGTACTTTCCTGAAAATTGTTCCTTAACAAATAACTAAATATTTCTCTTTGAAAGAAATATGGTTTTATTTTTTACATTTTTCTGTACCTCACTACCGTTTCTCATCTGAGATATGATACACTTAATTTATTATATTATATAGTTTATTTTTTTACGAATTCAATCACAAAAAATTAGTAAAAAATTATTAAAATTGAAGTAATAATTTTTTTCAGATATTCATTATTATGTACGATGTGCTTCTACTAGACCTGCAGGAATGAACTGTTATGATATTTGTAAGACTTTCGGAAAAGTAGTTATGGATGACAAAAGTGATACAACTGGTGTATGCTGCTGCAATAGACCTAAGAAAAATATTTTTTAAATACTTGTCAATTAGATTATCATTGTAATTAAATAGAATGATACTTAAATTATAAAATATTATAACTAACAATTAATTTTAAATTGTTTAATAAATATAAATAAAAATTAAAAATACGTAACAAATCTTTGTCATTTATGATTTATATTAATATATTACCCTTTAGCCAAGATTATAGAATATTCTGCATAGTGATGGGTACAGGAAATATAATTATACAAAACTACTTTATTAATTTGTAATGTATTTTTTGTATTTTAATTAGTAGATATCTATGTAAATCATCTATCTTAGTAAATATCAATGCAGCAGGTAAGCCGTACAAAAAACTTCCATTTTTTTTTTTTGAGCGCATTTATGTATAAATTGTTAATAGGGAATAAATAAATAAAATTTTAAATCGAGATCTATTATTTTTCTACTCAAACGAAACTAAGAACTCTACTTACAAATAAAGAGATATGCTAAACAGTTACTGAAATAAATTGGAAAATTAGATTACAGGTATTCCACCAGTGAAACTGAGGGCTCAGATGTTGTTGTAACTCGCGTATACAACGACATGCCTAAGACTGAAGCTAAACTTGTCTTACTGGATGAGTGGCAGAACGGGTGGAATGCCTCCTCAACGGGTGTATGGACTAGGCAAATAATATCGCGAGTACATGACTGGGTGCAGCGAGGCTTTGGGGATGTGTGCTTCTACCTTTCCCAGCTTTTGACTGAAAATGGGGATTTTGAAACCTATTTCCATCGCTTTGGTAAGAGGGATTCCTCTGACTGTAGGTACATACCGAATGTTCAGGTGTGTTAGACACACCTGAACATACTATTTTTCGGTGTAAAAGGTGGGACGTTGTTTGACAGGGGTTGAGGCTGAGTTGGCGTACCCCTGAATTGACCTGTGAATACAAGATAACTGGAAGGAGACAGTAAGAATCGGATGTGAAGTTAATTACGCGGATTCTTAAGACTAAAGATCGGGAAGCAAAGGAGTAGGACGGTGTTTGAAAAATAGGGACTTCCAAGGTCGGGAAGATAGGTAGGTTCGGGACTTATCCCGAGCTCTTGCTCGGGAGAAGGCGGCTCGCTAAGGTGGGCCGTCTTTGATGAGCAACCGAGGACCTCTCTTGCTGGGAAACAAAAGACCGTAGACCCGGCTGGAATCCACCCTCACCGGAGGGCACCGATAAGAGGCGAGGCAACATAAAAAGGACCAAGTCCCGGCCAGCGGGGAACCTCTGTGGGGCACGGCATAGCCGGATCTCATGGAGTCCCCTCGGGGGTTAAAGGCCATGACTACCCACTGTGGCTGCGCAGGACCAACTCCCAGTGGTAAAGAAAATTAAAAAAAAAAAAATTACACCTCCAAAAACCAATTTAATAAATTTTTACTTAAAATTTAAACCTAGATTACCACTTCGATTATTAAATAATTGTTATCAGTAAATTTTACAGAAAAAAAATCGCAAAAAAATGTGTAAAATCACAAGATAAGAAATAATAAACATTATTAAATGACTAATGAACAATACTTATGGAACACTATAAAAATACATTTTTAAACTGGATTTTAGAAATAGAATAAAAATTAATTCTATATTTTTATTTTTTAATAACCTTTTATTTAAAGTCGCATCAAAAATTATAGTCATTAACGATTGGAATGTTACTGTAAGTATACCAGTAAACGTGTTGTCTTGAACAGACTGAGGCGGAACATTACTGAAACGTGTGGTTAATTGAACCCCAACCACCACAGAACACTGGTATCCACGTTCTAGTCACCAAATCCGAATAAAAACAACTATGTTAACTAGGATTTGAACCTAAGAACCTTCGACTTCGAAATCAACTGATTTACGAGGAATACATTTTCCACACGAACAATCTGTTCTCGTGTTTAAAATGCTGTCTTTATAGTTTTTGTCAGGTTTTATCAGGCTAATCTATAAAAAAAATATCCACTAAGTCATGGTGGGCCGTCTGGATGGGAAATTTAAATGGTGAAAATAGTATAAACTAAATTAATTTGACTGTAATTGTTGATGCGACTGTAAAAAAAGTATTAAAAAAAATGAATTTACGCCGTATGTTATTATCTAAAACGAATAACAGTTGTTTGTAATGTTTTATTTTTTCTTCTTCTTTTCTATAATTCTAGCTAAAATAATTGTTTTACAGTGTTTCATAACTATTGTTTATTTTTCATTTATTATTGTTTATGAGTTCTTTGTTCTGTTTCAATATTTATACATAAACTTTTCCATAATGTCCACTGATGATTGTTTACTGGCCACCTAAATTTAATTAAACAATTTTTTTTTCTTTGAAATTTTTAAATTGTAATCTTTATTTCTAATTTAAGAAAATCTATGTTTAATTCTGAGGAAGCCCATGTAGAGAATAGCTCCACATGGTTATAAAGATACACAAATTTCGATTTTTATTTTTTTATCTTTAATGGTCCTTTATTAAGTTACCTTAACAAGAAATTTTTTTTAGGAAAAAAAAATTTACAATATAGTACATACACTAATCCAGGATAATTTTCATTTCTTGACATCATTGCTGGGTTATCATAATACGACAATAACAGCGTTATGTTATTTTTTATGCCAAGTTCTATTTTCAAATAGTTTTATTTATGAAACTACAAGTAAATTAGATGAGTAACTTAAATGGCATGAATAAGAAAGTTTCCATTGAAACTCCTCAAAAAGAATCCATGTAAGCAAAAGTATACGTTATATATATATATATAAATGTTGTACTTTATATATATATATATATATATATAAAGTACAACATATATTGTGTTATATGAAAATAACAAAATAATCTGATGTGGACGTCACATGACTTCCTTTTTTTTCTCTGTTTACCCCGGCCCCCATAGTCGGACCCAAAATTAAGCATAACTATAGCTCCGGTGGACGCCATCGCCTCAAACTACCTCGGTAGAACTCAAGCTTTCACCCAGGGAGCCTGGACCCGGTCTTTTGATCATTCGTCATGCCTCAAATGAGAGGACCGCAAGGGGTTTTCCTCAGCAAGACGCCGGTCTTTACGCCTTGCCTCTAGTAAGGAATCCCCAGACGGTCCCCCACCGGGACTGCAGACTTACATTCCCTCCCGTCTTGTCACTAATGGGGAAACCCCGTTCACTGTTCGGAGGAGGTCCGCATAGGACCTCCCCGCCGCTTTCACAACGATCGCTGTAGGCGCCCCACCGGCCTCTTCTCTGGAAGACGACTCTTTAGCACCTGCTCACTCGATGCCTTGTCGTCAAGGAATACATAGAATTTACAATTAATCCTTCTGCCAAAATATTCCCCCAACCGGCGTAAGTAGCTAGTGTCCCAACACTCTTATACGCCTATAAATTACATTTACACGTTAACACAGATTAAGAGAGCATGATGAATATAAAGAGAGAGAAAATTTGAAAACTAGAGAACGTATACACAAATTAAGATCAGAAAAATTATATCAAACCAAAGAGCGATTAAATGATTGGCAACAAAAAACAAATAAACGAAATGATGATCAGCTTCGACTTAGGGAGAATATTGTCCGACAATGTCAGAGAAGTAATGAACTATAAGATAAGAATTTTTAGCATTTTATTAAAGATCGGGTATGTATGCCTCACTGTATATATTGTCTTGTGAGGGTCTATTTTTCAGTCACTCTGTAGTTAACTTTAATGTACTCGTTTATAAAATTAAACAGAAATTTAACTAGAAAATCCAAAATTCGATTCTAAATTATAATCTTCAATTAATATTAAATAATCAGATGTTTCACCAAATCTATTACTCATACACATATGTAATAATGCCTATTAAATTACATACTCGTATACACATTTTTAAAAGTACATAAAATTTTATTTTACTAATAACTTCTGATTTTTTTTGCATTTTTTTCTTATTGTAATTATTAAATAATTATTTATTGTAAAAAACTTTTTTAACAATCACGGGTTAGTAATAATTAATAAATCAATATATTTAAATTAAAAAAAAAAGTTGAAAGAAATAAATTTAAAAAAAGAAAGTTAAAAAAAAAGAAAAAGATGAATTCTGAGTCGAACTGATTTTCATTCCCTTGTAAGATCCAAATATTTCATTAATTAAAATTTTATTTGGCTATAACTCTGGAACCAATCAAATAAGTTCCATTTATGATACATCGTTGAAAATCTCTCAAAAAGGGCTTATTGCAGTTAAGAAAAAGTCCAAAATTCAGATTTTTTTTGGATTTAGGCTTTTTTGGACACTTTTTTAGTGGATTGCAATCAAAAGGAAGATGCACAACTGGATGTTACACCAGTTCTAAATCCAACATTTCAAAATCTTACGGCTAATCGTTTTTGAGTTATGCGGATGGGATATGTACATGCGTATGTACTGTACGATGTACAGTCACGTCGAAACTAGTCAAAATGGATTCAGGGATGGTCAAAAATGATATTTCCGTTAAAATTTGAAAACCGAACCTTCCTTTATTCTGTACAAGGTAAAATCAAACAAATTTTAAAATATAGACAAATAAAGAAATAAATTAGAAAAAAGTAAACTGTAATAATTTAGACGTAAATCAATAAATAGAAAAAACGTTAATAAAATAAAATTTTATTTCTAACGGAAAGTTACATTTCTATGTAAATATTTTCAAAGTTTTACAATATCTTTGCCAGATTTTTCAACTTTTTACTTATTTTTCAATAAGTTGAAAACTCTAGTAATGGTATTTATGCCCGTCCAATTTATTATGCACGACTTTTTTTCCATAGATTAACCTTGGAAACGTGGTGATGATGGTTCGTAAATGAAAAAATAAAAAATTAGAACTAGTGCGTCGGTGCGTGGACACACGAAGTGAAGCTTCGTACGCAATATTATATGAATTAATGGTGCAAAATAACGTATACGCAATACAAATGATACGATTTTTTATCAATAAGAAATATGAACTAACAATGAAATACAGATATTATAAAAAAGAGAGAACGCACCTACACGCATAAGCCGTGTATAAGACAGAGAGAGAGAGAGCGCGCGCTTACCGAAAGCGCGTGTTAGTATTGATATATAGTTATGGATAGAAAGTTATCGTGTTAGTTATCGAAATAAAGCGCATGATGCTTTTTCGTGACGCTCCTTTATTCTCAGTTGACTCCCTATCCCGAGACCTGGGTTAAGAAGCTTCGCTTAAAAATAGAACTATTAACATTTGGTAATATAATTTTTTTCTTTAAAGTACCTTTTTCTGGAATTATCGAATTGGTTTACAGAACTAAAGTTAATTATTTTTTAAAGCTTAAAATAAGTGTTTTATCAAGGTTATTCAAATTAGAACAATTAATATTACTATTTTATGAGCGATTAGTAACAGAATTAATTATTCGTAAAGTATAATTTGGTTGTAAATCATTTTATTTTTTTTATCAGCTTGAAATGTTTTATAAAATCTTAATAAATGGTGTAAAAGTAAAAATTCTTTGATCACAGCAGAATAATTAATTAATTTTTATGGTAACATTAAAAATTTATTTTATATTAAAATTACTATTGCTCATAAATGAATCACTAAATATAGAGTAAATTTTATAAAAAACGTAACTGTTTAAAGAACACACGTGTTTGAAACTTACACAGTTCTTAAAACATTCTATGCAGTAAAATTAAATTTAATAATTTAAAACATATATTATTTTTTATAAAGAGCAAATTATATTAATCGTTAATTATAAGAAAACAATGGATAAAACCATATCTTTAACAATAATTATATCTATTTTAATGACAATTAATTCATTCGTTGAAGCAGGTAAGAGCATTTTTTTTAAAGGGAGGTAAGTAAATAAATTTAATGTAAAATTATGTCTAGTAAAAACTGGAGTATATATATATTACTAATATAAGAGCAGGCAAAAACGTATTAAAGAATAAATTAATTTAAATTAAAAAAAAGTGTGTTTGAAAAGGAATACAACATGGTGAATAAGCTGAAATTGTGCACCCAAAACATTTGCTAGTGTGTGTAGGGGTGTTTAAAATAAATGAATAAAAAATTATTATATTTTATATACGTATTTTGAATTTTGTTTTTTTCTTTAATATAAATGAAAAAATCAGTGCATTTATTTTACATCATCATTATTTCGTACAATATTCTTTATATGGTTTCTGGAAATTCAGTTTATAAAATAGACAAAATTTTATTTTTGCTTTCGTTTATAGACTAAACTGTTACCTATATACCAGAGAGCCAATACAAAATTTTATTGCAAAATAATTACTCTAAGTAGAAGAGTGATGAATAATGTAATTAAATTTAATTTTGTAAATTAAAAATTTTTTTTTGATGTTGAAGGAAAAAGGAATTTCCACTCTAGAATCCACGTTTAATCATTTCAACGAAATATGTTGAAATAAATTATTGATTTTAACAAGGGATATCAATTACACGGTTGAAATTTTAGCAATATCTAATATTTCTTCGCTAGAAATATTTACCGTTTGACTGCCATCTAAAAAAAAAAAATTTAACAGACAAAAAATTATGATAAGTTTTTTCTTAAATTACTCGTTCAAAAGGATATCTCTAAACTAAAGACCGCTGGGAAATTTTTGACTCCTTAAGACTGGCGAACCTGTGTCCTTCATGGCTACGCTAGTAATGTACACACTGCATTGTGGTCTGCAAGTTGTCGCGTTGTAGTATCTTTGATTACGTGTGAGTTATTAAGTTATAAAATGAATAGGAAAATCGATGTTGCCGCCGACTGTGAAATACGTGGAGTCATAATTTTTAAGTCATCAAAATGTTAAACCGGCTGAAATTCATAGGCAGTTGGTTGCTGTGTACGATGATAATGCAATGAATGAAAGAAACGTCCAAAAATGGTGTGAAATATTTAGAAATAACAGAATTGATGTGCACGATGAAGAACGTTCGGGGAGGCCCTCGATAATTACCAAGGACTTGTTGAAACGCGTCGATGATGAAATCAGAAAGATCGTCGCTCAACGATTTCCGACCTGGCCCTTCTGTTTCCTGATGTTTCAAGAGCTATTATTAGTCGCATTCTTCAAGAACATTTAGGCATCAGAAAGGTTTGTGCACGTTCGGTGCGCACGTCTTAACGAACGTCATAAAAAAATCCGAATGGGATCTTCTTGGAACTTTTGATGAACTATACAGAAAAAGATGCTGAGTTCCTTAATTCGATTGTTACCGGCGATGAAACATGGATTTCGTATTACACGCCAGAAAGCAAATGGCAGTCAAGTGAATGGCGTCAACCTCAATCACCAACCAGACCAACAAAGGTCAAGCCGCAGCCATTTTGACGCATTTTGATAGCTACAGATTTTTGGGATCTGTTTGGCATACTGCTGATTGAGTTCATGTCGCGTGGAACGACTATAAGTGCAGAAGCCTACTGCGAAACTGTATGAAAGTTACGGCGCGCCATTCAAAATCGGCAAAGTGAGCGGCTGACCGACGGCGTCGTCCTGCTGCATGATAATGCACGTCTACATGTTGCGGGTCCGGCACGTGATTTTCTGAGAACATTTGGATGGGAAATTTACGATCACCCACCGTATAGTCTGGATATAGCTCCTTCTGATTACCAGTTGTTTGGGAAATTGAAAGAAGTTTTGAGTGGTAAGCAATTCGCAGGTGACGATGAATGTAAAAATGCTGTTAAGCAGTGGCTAAATGGACTGAAGGCAGAAGACTACGACGAGGGTATGCTGAAAAGCTGGTGTATCGTTACGATAAATGTATTAATTTATGTGGCGATTATATAGAGAAGTAGTATAAGATATGTAGTTTAAGAGAAAAAAATATATTTATAAAGTTTTCAGAATAATTTTTTTTTACCATGAGATGGTCTTTACTTTAGAGATAACCTCTAGTAAACATAAAAAACTTTAAAAAATGTTTTAATAGAATTTAGTTCTGAACAAAATGGTTTAAGTTGAATAAAACAAAGAAAAGTTAGAAAAATTTGAATTTTATTTAGAAAGAGTAACGTTACTGCATTTGTCAGAAAAGAACTTATTTAATATAAACAAAAACCAAATCCGTTTTTCGTGATGTAAAAAATTTGTAAAAAAAAACAAATCAAACTGGAAATTACACAACAGTTGTAAAATAAAAACAAATAAATAAAAATTACTTGGATAATAATTTTTTTATTATATAATTGCAGGGCTTTATTTATTATATCGTAGGGCTTTTGGAGGTACAGCAAAATTACCAAGTCATCGGCGTATAAGAGTCGCTAGTATTTAAGCTTTTAACCCATAAACCTTCCTCCAAACAATCTATTACGTTTATCATTGATAAATAAAGGAAAAAGTAAAGGTGGCAATAGACATTCGTGTTTTAATCCGAAGTAAGTTCTGAAATTTCCTGTCGTACACTGCGTGCATCATACACTCGCCTGTGTATATTTTTATAACTCGTGAAGCACATTTATGAACTTAACGGACACCCCAATTCGTATAACTTATAAAACTCTTGTCCTTATTCATTTTGCCAGGTGGAAGATAAATCTTCCACCTTGCATTAAAGATTTTTGTGAATAAGGGTGAATGATTCCACTAATAATAATTATTTATTTATTTATTTATTTATTTATTTATTTATTTATTTATTTATTTATTTATTTATTTATTTATTTATTTATTTATTTATTTATTTATTTATTTATTTATTTATTTATTTATTTATTTATTTATTTATTTATTTATTTATTTATTTATTTATTTATTTATTTATTTATTTATTTTTTATTTATTTATTTATTTATTTATTTATTTATTTATTTATTTATTTATTTATTTATTTATTTATTTATTTATTTATTTATTTATTTATTTATTTATTTATTTATTTATTTATTTATTTATTTATTTATTTATTTATTTATTTATTTATTTATTTATTTATTTATTTATTTATTTATTTATTTATTTATTTATTTATTTATTTATTTATTTATTTATTTATTTATTTATTTATTTATTTATTTATTTATTTATTTATTTATTTATTTATTTATTTATTTATTTATTTATTGATAGACATAAAAATCCTATTTTATACTCTTATAATATAAAAAATTCTTACATACATATAAAAAATACTCGAATACATATTACACATTACATTATCATATACACATTACATATACATATAACTTGTTATTTATAAAAAATTACACGTTTAAATTTAAATTTATTGCCCAAGTTATATATGAGTCCGTTTCTCTAGACTGGTTATTTTTAAAAGAACTAATTATATTGTTTTTTAATAAATACTTTTTTCCAGTGACATTAATAGAGATTGACGAATAAGTTAATCTTTTTCGAAAAAATTCGAGTTATTTAAATTTTATAAAATGAATATTTAAATAATATTAATTTAATGAAAAAAAAAAAATTAAACACATGTATATACAAATATTATTAAATTAAAATATTATTTAATAATAATTTTATTCCTCTTTGTAAATAGGACAGTTTCTTGATTGGCATGACTGTCGTCCTTTGCAATTGACGCAGACAGGAGGATCCTTTCATGGTTTCGCCTTCTTGAGTCTCTTTACTACAAACGCATATTTGCGGTCTCACATATCGAATCGATGTGTGGGCAAATCGCTGGCATTTGAAGCATCGCATTTATCGTTGCTCGAAAGCTCGCCCATTCAGACGGTGTATAGCAACGTGCGCTTTCTCCGGCAGAGTCGGTCTATTAAAAGTGTGGGTATGAGAGGTAGAAAGTAGAACTTAGCCATTTCTTTTTATGTTTAGCCTTCGGCACTCTAATACTCCCTGCGGTGACAACTCCTCCACAATTTCTTGCTCAGAATAATTGAGTAGATATCAACAAGTCACATCACCTTTGAAGTATTGAGAGTGTTGTGAGGATATCTGCATACAGCAGACTCACCTGCTTTCTTTAATCCAAGAATATTCTGAGACTAAATATCGTTGGTGCCTAGAGTAAAGACCCATGAAAATTTGTTGCATTTTCTTTCTGGGCCTTCAGCATAGTTAGTTATTTCACAAGCGATACGAAAAGGAATTAAACTCGCAAAATTACCAGCTCCCTTCGTGATCATAAGGTATTAAGGTCTGGATGAACTGTTCTTGAAGGCAGTTCCCTGTAGACTCCTCACCTCATATCGAATTTTTCCTGATTTAGCACTCTTCTTCCGTTTCACTTCCAGCAATAAGGCTGGTTCTAAACGAGGGTGTTTACGTGAACCCTCTTCCACAATGATCAGTTAATCCCTTATGCAGGAAGACCAGCCGCGACGGTACACCCTCACTCCAACCCTTGAGGTCCGGTGCGATACTCCGGTAGAACCGCAAATAAACTGGCAGAGAGTGTATGCGCAATCTCTGAACTGTTTCCGGGCAGGTGCTACTCACTGAAGGTTTCAGGGCTACCATGCTCCGACATACATGGGCACCTTACAACATGCTTGCAATCGGGAGGGACATGTGAACAATGGAAAGGTCTCTGTATCACATCGACCCTGCCCACCACATCATTAGTTCTGAAGATGGTGTAAGTCAGTATCCAAAATCGTTTTCAAATCTGGATGATCTGAAGGTGGCCGAAAAGTCCAATACTTGTAGTGAGCTGCAGGTGGAAATCAAGTCAAAAGTAAGTTAATATTTCCGAGGAAACCACTCGGAGCTCCGTTAGTCAGTACATGTATTGTACTTACGTAGAGCTATTACTGCCCTGGACGTGGAACGTAGATGGTATTTACTTAACGTGGGATCATTTACCTCAGGGCATTATTATTTCTAGGCTCACTCTGTCCGCGCCGAGCTAGACTTCGGCGACGTGGGCAACTTCTCGCTCTTCTCGATTGAGGAACTGGAGGGAGTCCTATGGTCGCTGAAACCATAGGCCGAGATGCTCAAACTTGTGGGGTCCTGCAGCCCCATCTGCTTCTAGACATGTACAATGCATGTCTAGAGGCTGGGGCTTTTAGTACCAGATGGAAGCCTGCGCATCTTGAGCTGATTCCCAAGGGCAAAGTAGATCCAGAGTCGCATTCCTCCTACTGCCCATTGTGTGTGCTTGACACAGCTGGGAAGGTATTGGAGGAGCTGTTAAAGAAAAGACTGGCTGCGGCGATAAATCAGGCAGTTAGCCTGTCACCCAACCAGTACGGTTTCCGGCAGGGTCGACAGACCCTAGATACAGTTTAAGAGGTTGTAGAGATAGTGTGGCGAGCAAAGGATCACAATCATTTTTCGCAACGTGTGGTTACGTTGCGCAACTTCTCGTTACATTGGACGTTAAAAACACTTTCATCTCTGCACGGTGGATCGATATGATTCGGGCTCTGGAGCATTCGTTCCATGTGCCTCAATACCTCCTCAGAATGTGGACGCATACCTGAGAGACCGCGGTCTCATTTAAGAGACCGCAACAGGCTGGCGTAGGCTGCGATCACGGGGCGGCGCAGGGGTCAATTCTCGGCCCCGACCTTTGGAACACCGTCTATGATGTCTTGTTGATGCTGGAGATGCCTGAAGAGTCTGTCTTGGTTGGGTGCGCTGCACAAGTTTGGCAGATCGAGGGACACTAGAGGCGGATCTCAGAGCACTGAGCCCCCACAACGTGGTTGCGATGATGCTCCGTAACCTGAGCAGCTGGGAGAGTGTAGCCGATTCGTCGGTAGCATTCTTAGGACCAAGAAAGGTGACCTGGATAGTCCTGAAGATTAGATAGCGGTCTTCTCAGGCTAGTATAGGAGGACTCGGAGTAATGTGTTAAACGGTTCCGGTCGCGTCCTGGTAAAAAGGAGGGTGGTTTTAGTAGGTAGTCTGCTGTTGGTGATTGGATAATACCATTAGCGGGAGTCTGACACTCCGAGCGTAAATGCATTCCCACCTCCCTCCACAAAAAAAAAAAAAATGATTATTATTATTATGTACAAATAAAAGGCTTTGATCCTTTACCATATATACTGGTTCTTAAAGAATATAGAATTCTTATACTAATTTTTTTTTTTGGATTCTTAATACTGACAACAGTTTTATTATTTTTATTTATTGTTATTTTTAATTTACTCGTACATTTACACCTTGTTTATTTATTTATTTTTTTTTAATTTAGATCCTCAAACAACAGATGATGTATATTTTTCCCAGCTTATCAGCTCACGCGCTTTCTATTATTGTGGAGGATTTGTAGAAACTATCTCATGTAACGTTGATTGTCAAATTGCAGGATTTACAAGTGGAATTTGTAACAGACATAAAGAGTGTAAATGTGTTAATATTTACAGATGAATAATGTGTTAATTGTAACTTAAATATTATTATCAAGTTTAGTTTAAAAAACAAACTAATTATTACTATATTTCTATTATAAAATTACGCTATCAGCTAAAAAAAACCAGAAGATATATTATCTGCAACTTTAAAAATAAAAAATATTTTAAAAACTGCTGTTACCATTACTTTTTTCCAAATATGTTTTATGATAATAAAATAATAGTAAAAGGAGTAATAAACATTAAATTAACATAAGTCTATTATTAATAACAGGGATTTATACTAGATTGTGCCAATGAATTTGAAGTTTAATAACTTATTTCATAATAATAAAAAAATTCGCAAATTGTCTTATTTTATTCCACAGTCTTTATTAATAGCTTTTATTTAACTCGCTTTAGGAATAATCAAATTTTGCAACACCTATATCTTTTGATCTATCGTATGAAAATCAATGAAATTTGGTACACGTATGTAACTTCGATGACTATACAGCACTACGGTGTCGGAATTTGATATGACCCATCCCCACGCCACCACACGCTACCCCTACACTAAATTCATGCATTTAGTTGAAAATTTTCATTTCTCATGAACTATCGTATGAAAATGATTGAAATTTTGTACACGGATGTAACTTCGTAGTTTAAAAATTATATATTTTTACTTTTTTAAAAGCTTTTATTTTTAGTCTTTAAAAAATACAAAAAAAAATTACAAAAATATATTTGATTACTTTTTTGGGTAGTCGTCGGGTAGTAGTTATTATTACTATCAACTTGATGAAGAACCGACACATTTCAGGAATGAAGACAATTTGTAGATGAAAAATTTCTTCTATTATGTTTTTAATAATAAAAGTTCATTTATTTTTTTGTGTTTCAAACATTTTATTATATCAATTTTCCCATAATTAAATTCTCTAAAAGGTTTGTTAATAAAATTTACGTATTTATTAGTCATTTAACAAAGCTACTGTATTTCAAACCTAAAAAAAACGTGATTCCGTAACAAACTTTTTCTGTTTTACGGTGGATATCATGAAAACTATAGAAGATACAGCTTATAGACTGTTTTATTCGATTTCTCTAGTTAAAACACATAAAAAACCGTTAATGCCTTATATAACGCCTTACAAAATTTCAGTGTGAATCCTCGTTTCAGCAGGGAAAATGAAATACAGGCGAAATTTTTCGGTAGCCGTAACTAGATAACAAAGAGTTTTCGGACATATATTCGGATGAAATTTTTCCTTATTTCAAGCTCTAGAAACAATTCCCAAATTATCCTTCCCTTCTTCTTGAATCACTGTGTATAATATATATATATATATATATATATATATATATATATATATATATATATGTGTGTGTGTGTGTGTGTGTGTGTGTGTGTGTGTGTGTGTGTGTGTGTGTGTGTGTGTGTGTGTGTGTGTGTGTGTGTGATATGCAAGTAAAAATGTTAAAACTTTATTTATTTTTATTTTATTTTTATTTTCCTTAAAATAGAAAATTTTTAATAACATTTCCTTGTCTACTTTATAATAGTATGTTGAACGTAAATTTTTGCTTAACTCAAAGTAAAGAAAAACATATAAAATACCCCCTATATTAATTTATTCCTTTAAAACATTTATCCCACTTTTTCTTACGGCTGTAAATCATTTTAAGAATTTTAAGAAAAACTGGTACTGAAATTAAGAAAAACTGGGGACGTAAACTCGGAAACTGATTTCCCAAGTAAGGGAAATTAAGGGAGCCACGGAGGTGCCGGCCTCAGTGGTGCGAGTGGTAGCGTCTCGGCCATTCATCCGGAGGTCTCGGATTCGAATCCTCGTCAGGCATGGCATTCTTCATACGTTACAAAATTCTATTACCATATCCCACGCAAAAGCGTGGCGATGTGTACTTATGCGGCGATATCATCAATAAAAAAAAGCACGGTTATAATAGAATTTTTTTTATTTTTGGGTTGAAAATTTACGTAATTTTAGACCATAATTAGTGGTGATGAAATAGGTGTATGTGTAAGGCTCAGTAATTTCAATCGAAAATTTCAATTTGAATGGAAGGCCTCCGTGGCGCAAGTGGTAGCGTCTCGACCTTTCATCCGGAGATCCCAAGTTCGAATCCCGGTAAGGCATGGCATTTCCACACGCTACTTGTCATTTATCTCATCCTCTCAAGCAGTACTTAATGGTGGTTCTGGAGGTTAACAAAAATTGAAGGTTTCAAACTCTGTTTCACTAAAAAAAACAAGAGAGGTTTTGCTTTATTATTACCGTAGATCTGTACATCACGAATGTGATTCAAAGGGTCAAGTAGTATAAAATGACATTAACAAAAAATTCAAAATTTCAAACCTAAAAAATCGAGCAGCTGCAATTTTAATTATTACAACGCTTTTGAAGTTTTCTTTATCAAAATTTTGTAATCCCGAGGTTAACCGTACGTTCCTTACTCTTTAGTCCTAAAACTAGAAAGGGATTAAGGGTCACGACTTTAGAGTTGAGAGGTTCCCAGCAAAACCTAAACACCAAACTAAAGAACGTTTTCCTAAAAAAATATTTTAATCATGGAAAACGCTGTGAGTTAGTTGTGTGTTGGGTCACAAGGATTACACATTAAGGGAGATAACAGGTATTAATCTGACAATAACGTATATTACTTAAATGTAGTATTACTGCTCAAAGTATAAAATCGTAAATACATCGGTAACTGTTAGTTCAGCCTGAACTGTTTGAAATAATTATGATACTGCAAAGAGTTAAAATTATAGTGGGGAGGATTTCATTAATTTTTTTATTTTATTTTAATACTTAAAAACGAATACTTTTTGAACAAAACTCGTACTTTAAAATAAGATATAAAAATAAAAAAAGTTATAAAATCGACGGCCGCATATTAAAATAACTATTGTTGACTGCTCCTCCTAATATTATTGTAAAAGAAATATAATCATCCTTTAGTATTACTTGTCAAAATTCAAAAACTCTATTGACGCGCAAGGTAGAAATGGATTGCGACTGAATTCTTACAAAATACGTTATCCTGTCGTGGTAAAATATCCAGTTCATTATTATTCTAAATATTTGCTGTAAGAAACTTATTTCAAAAATTCCAGGTAGAACTCGCGTATATCTATGTTATACAATTTTAAACTTTGACGAGTAATACTACATTTAAGTATTATACGGTATTATCAGATTAAAATATTGCATAAAAATACATACAGTTTTATATATACAGTTGGGCTTCTCCTAACTAATGTATAATCCATTTTTTGTTAAAAATATGGATATTTAAAAATATATATATTTTTATAATAAAAATTACTAATGGTCCCTAATTAATGTCTAACTTGCATTTATTAATCCAAATCAATCTTAGAATTATATAAATATTATAGTACATATGTTTTTTTTAACAGTTAATCTTTTTTTAATGTAAATAACATAGGAAATGTCAAAAGTATGACACAAAAAGTTATTTATAAAATATTAACGATGAGTTTAAAATATTATTAATATTAATAGCAGACTGACATCAGCTATCTAGCAAGTAAAGAAAAAGGATTATTAAAAAGATGTATTATTTATGATTGATAAATTGATAACACATACAAATGACTTTCCATAATTATTTCCTCTGTTTGGACTATATAAATGTCTTTTATTTTGTTCTGTATAAATAAATGATTAAAATCAGTCTTATACATCGGATCTTGTTACGGAGTTTCTTCAGCAAAAATACTGAAACAATTTCTATTGAAGATAATGAAGTTCAACGCAGTTGGCTTTATTACTACAAACGCGGTTCTTTTATCGATCATATTCTTCAGCATAGCTTCGGCTTACCCATCAATACTATCCAAACTTAAAGGTAACTAAATATGTTTAATTGTTCACTTTTAAATAGTAATAATAATAATTGGTTTATAAGATAAGCATTCCAATATTTACAAAATTTTACCAGATAAAAGTATTTTTATATTTCATTAATAAATTAAATTTGTATAATAGATGTTTTATGAAATCTCATCAACAGAAAAACGCCGAAATCATAAAAAGGATGGTATTATTCTTTGTATATTCCATCAATAATTATCTACTCAAGAGTAGGTTAATAATGAATTCAAATATGATCTTAAATTGTATTTCATATGATGTATTTGAACTCAGAGAATGAATCTTTTTAACCAGTATGGAATATTGTATTACTTGTTACGAATCTTCTGAAATTTACAACCGCATATATCCTACTTTGTTTTAAACTCGCAATATCATAAGCAGATCATTTTATTTTGTACCATTTTTCGTGATAGTGTTTTTAAATATATCCATCAAGCCGAAGTTACTATATACCATTTTATATGTACGAGTATAAATGGTTGGACAAAAGTTTGGAATACATGTTTCATCTCATCTTTTACCTGATGCAGGAAGGCGTTGATAAGGCGTTGGAAAGCTCTTCATTAGAAATGTACTCAAAAGTCCATTAAAAAACGATGGTCATAAAACAATTTTTTTTTTACTTTATTAAATATAAGCTTATCTTCTATATGTTTGTAATTTCAAACGGTCCTCATTACAAAAACTTATTGATTATAAAATATATATTTTTTTTAATTACGAACTAACTTCTGCATAGCTGCATTTTTCAAATCTTGGTTTTATTGCATTGTTTTGTTCAGTCATAGAAACTCCCTGAATTGTAATTTAAAAGCTATTTTCCTAATTTTTAGAGGAACTAAATAAAATTTAGTATCACGTACAAATTGTTCAAAAAATCATAAAAAAGTAAATTAAAATCCTAAAGATTAAATCTATTTTAATTATAATTAATTTTAATAATATTAAAATTTTCATGGTTTAATAAATTTTCAGTTTCCTCGGCGTAGAGGTTTCTATGGCCTTTCATCCGGGGTTGCTGGGTTCGAGCTCCGTTAATACAAGTTCGAGCTTCTTTTTTAACTTGCTACAAGAAATTCATTTCAATATCATCCATCGGGAACTATTATAGATTCCCAATCAAAATAAAACGAAATATACAGTATTTAGTTGGTGTTGGGCTTTTATCCTTCAAGCCAATTATAAACATTAAACGCATTTATTCATTGTACGGAAGAAATACCTTGTGAATATTTAATCGAATCAAAAATATTAATAATACAAATTAATTAAATCATATGTTAAAAAATATTATTTCTTATTTGAGCAGAGATCCGTTTGTGATTATAGACATCCACCCCAAAAAAACTATGAAACTGAGAAAAAGACTTTCAAAAGCTAACTGTTTTTTAAAGGGTGACTTTGTATGCGGAATAAGAATTCAAAATGTAAAATAAGTTGTGTTATTATGGATCATAGATCGAGAGAGTTCGATCTGTAAAATAGATCAGAGAAAGCAAAAAATATTTAAAATTTTTTTTCACAATTTCATTCTATAAGCTTCTTTAGCTCTCAGACCCCAAGTAACTCTGAAGTGAAGAATTAGTAGTAGCTCCTGAATGATGAAAAATATGGTTAAATTATACACGTTTGTTGAACACCACGTTATGAGAAGTAAGTTTTATAAAAAGGAATATTTTTTATTAATTTTATTACACGTTTTTAAATTTCGAGTTCTTTTTAATTTTTAAATTAATATAAAATAAAAAAATCCCTTCCGGCACGCCGGAAGGCAGAGATAGATTTCACCGGTGCTATGTAGGGGATAAAAAAGATTTCCACCTCAAAGTTAAAAAAAACTTCATTCAAATTTACTCAATACGACAATGGTTGCATGTGAAAAAAGTTTCACATGTTTAGCATACGACAAGCCCCACCTTCTACAATTCTAGCAATGTTTTGGTCATCGCTTGCCGTAATAGTTGTCATATCAAAAATAGTTTCAGACAAAAGTTTTAGGTAATGTTTAGAGGAATAACAAACACTTTAAACCGATTCGATACTGTGCCTATTAAGGTTGGTATGATTCTTTTTTGTCTTCGAAACCCCATTTTTTCAATGTACGGACGTATGTACCTCGCATAACTCAAAAACGATTAGCCATAAGATGTTGAATTTTAGATTTAGGACTGCTGTAACATCTATTTGTTGATTGCAATCTACTGAACCAAAAGTGTACAAAAAAGCCCAAAATCCAAATCAATTTGAATTTTGAATTTTTTCTTAACTGAAAATCTATCATATGGTGCTACATCAGATTTTTCTATTTAACCTCCGGGACCACCGCTAGGTATTACTTCAGAGGATGAGATGAATGGTTTGCAGCGTGTTTGAAAATGCCATGCCTGACCGGAATTCGAACCTGGGACCTCCGGATGAAAATGATAGGTCGACTGACTTTTTTTTTGTTTAACCTCCGGGTCCACCGTTTGATATTTCATCAGAGGATGAGATGAATGGTTTGTAGCAATTGTGAAAATGCCATGCCTGACCGAGATTCGAACCCGGGACCTCTGGATGAAAGCCCGAGACGCTACCACTCGCGCGCGCCACGGAGGCCGGCAAAGCCGACTGACTTGGAACCAATAAACTTAGCCTGAACTTAATTTTAAAAAATTAGCCTTTATAATAAACGTAAAAGCTTTTATTTTTTAAACATTTAAAATTTCCAATTACCAATTACCAATTTTTCATAGCTTTTTAATGTCGATTCATATCATTTAGACAGTGTAAGTAAGATTGTGCAGATGTTTATTGTCTTTAAGTAATTAAGATTTTCAAGCGACGATTTGAATTTTTATTTTATCCTTTTTTTAACCACATTTATATTATTATTAGTAAAATGTTATGACGCTCGCTACATTATCGAACAGCCCTAACCAGCAATTCATAAGCTGGGAAAATTATTTATCAGTCATCCCGACTGAAATCATACAATATAAAGGGCACGTCAGTATTTATTATTAACTATTATTTTTTGAATTAATTATCTACCAACAGTCAGTAGCTGCGTAACATATCTCTATTATAAAATTCAATTAACTAATTTATAGTTTTATCAAATTGTAATTATTCATGTTACTTAATTTCTCTTTCTGTTTCTTATGCATACATATCTGCTTATAAAATTATACAATGTTTAAACGTCCACGATATTTATATTTTATATTTATCGTTTCTTAATATTAGGTATGCACAATCTTAAATCTTTTAAACAAGTGATTTGTTCTTTTTATTTTTTTCTTCTTAATAAATAAAGTTAAATATAAAAATTATTACCGACCGCAGGGGTCTCGTAGTTGAAATTAAATTTTTGGGGAAGAAATACATTTTTGTAAGGATAGATAATAATCTTATATCTAAACACTTTAAAAAAGTGTTTAGAACACTACAGAAGCTACAGAAGCTTTCGAGAGGGTCCAATATTTTAGGCTATCGACAGGAAAAATAGTCATAAGTGGAATCCTATCAATTTGTTAAAAATTTCAGAGAATATTTATTATTACATGTGAAAAAAATAACCTGATAGAATTTCTACCGAATATACGAAAAATTAATCGATTTAATTAAATGATTACAGTTTATTCGAAGTAATTATCAAGTGTGGAGTAAACATTTTTACGTGGGTAGTAAGTAACCAGCATCACTCCGGCCTTATGAATTGCATTTTCTACTGTGTAGTAGCTGAACAGAAAAATATTTTTTATTGAAATTTTTTTATTGTGTTAGTAAATTTTAAAACTATTTAATTAAGTCGCCTGACTTTCATTCTTCTTTGTTTTTGTAATTTGAAATACGAGAGTAATGAACTACTCGTTCATTACTTGTCGCAATAAGTGATTAAAATTAAATGCCATTGTAATTTTTTATTATCATTAATCAGAATTAGTTATATATTACTAGTATATTAAATATGTTAGTTAGTTATTAGTTGTTTAGTGCTTTCTCACTATTAAAAAATGATTAGTTAATTGTTTATGAATTACTGATTTCACATTCGCCTTTATAAAAAAAAAATTAATTATCATCTAGTTTACTTTTCTGAATCCATTTTTATACTGAAAGTGAAATTAATTTGTCTAATCTGTTAATATAAAATTTTAATTAATTATAAGAACCCATAATTATAACTTGTATCGTTAATCATAGAAAAATAATATTTATCAAATGCTCCTACCTCAAAAAAATTAATTGTATTGAAATTGTCAACAAATTAAATGAGCGCATTTCGACAAAGATTTTCATAAGCTGAACTCTTTTAAGTCTTTAAGTTTATTTTTTTTCAGTGCCTTTAATATGATATTTCACAATCCAACCCTTTTCATTAAAAATGTAGAAACCACCCTTATCCTTGAGGAATTAGGGATGAGGGGTTATCATAACAAAAAACTAGATCGTTTTAAGACCATTTGCTAAATTTCAGTCGAAAAGTTATTTATTCATCTATATTATTTCCATACTTCGTTAAAATTTTGTATTTTTTAACATTTAGTTTATAAAATAACAATTTTCATTGAAAAATGTAATGACATTTTTATTACTTTAATATTAAAAAATATTGCTAGTGTGAAATTAAAGATTACACAGGTGTTGATTTTAATGCTAAATTTTGACATTCGATTTAAATACACAAATTTGTTTCTAGGTTTGTTTATAGATTTCTTCTTTTTAGAATTACAAAGGTCGTAAATATAAAGTATGTAAGGCTATAAAATATATATATATGTATTATAGATTCTGATCATATGCTTGATAGTTCAGATGAATACTTCCATTTGACAGATAACTGAAGTGTAAGCGATCATTAACAAAATTTAAACTTCTTCCAGATAAGCATTTGATTTTAGAAGAAAAGCAATTTCTTACAACATATATTTCAAGTGATCAATGAAAAATCCTCATTAGTAATGTTCTGCTTCCTCCTTAGAAAAATGGTCAGTTCTCAAATTCGAAGTACACTGGAGATGGTGGACTGTTATCCGGAACAGCCTATGAATTGATGTATTTTTACCCCATACCTTACCATCTGTAAGGGAAGATACTACTACTTGATTCAGTTTCATATTTCATTTTTCTTATTCAGTTCCACAATTTCTTTTCCTCAATCCAGTTCCGCAGGTTTGGTTTAAAACCCAATTCTACGAAACCTTAGGGATCTTTGGAGGTTACAGAGAGACACGGGATTTTTGAAATCTTTTTGATCTACCTGGTGCCCCTAGCCTGTAGGCTGTGTGGAACTTTTATTCTTGTTCAGTATTTAAATATCAAGTTAAAAATACTTTACTAATCTTGCCTAAAATAACAGTTTAAAGATAATCTCATAATTATTAACTTCTTTAAATTCTTATTAAATAATATTGTCTATAAATGGTAATTTTTTTCAGAGGAACGAAAAACAGGACCCACTGCAGAAGAGGATCGTTTTAGGCATGGCGTTCTTGGAGCGATTGATAGAAGAATTCCAGTTTTTGCATCAGATATAGCTAAATATGGCATTATGAGTCCTACTTCTCTCCCTAAAATACCTGAAGATCGTAAAAATGACCAGCGAAATAAAGTAATTGTTAGCTATGGTTCACAAACGCCTAGAATGTATGGTTTTCGTCCAAGAATTACAGGCTTTGAGCATGAAGTAACTATTTTTCAATCTAAAATACCTGGTTCTGAATCGAAATTGTTTAATTTTGGAACTAAAGATCCCGTAACATTACCCCCATCACCTGAAACTATAACTGAGCCATCTGAGATGCCTGGATTCTCTAATTCTAAGCCAAGTTCAGGGCCTGCAATACCAGATAAATTACCATAATTTTATCAATTAATTTTTTTTTCTGAACACCACATTTTCAAAAATATTACTTAATATGAATATTTCTCATATTATCTCATTTTTCTGCGCAGAATACCTGTTTTTTGATCGAAGTATAATTTTTTAAGTCCTTAGCTGGATGACGTAATTTTTGTTTTTATAATTTTACACAGAAGTAAGCAATCTTTGGTAATTGTTTAATCTTTGGTTTATAAACTCAATATAAAAAATAGTGATATCAAAGTTGAATATTGCTGTAGGGACATATCACATTTTAAATTAATTTTTGGTATTTTGTAATTATGTCTTTGTTTTCTTACTGTTGTTAATTGTATTAATTTAAATAAATTATTCAAAAATCTCATTGTAACATTTGTTGGACAGCTAAATTTCATCAGTATTGGGGTTCTCTACTATTTGTAATCTTTTTAAATTTATAAACTCCATTTAAATGATTTATTTTCAGGAGCTCCATAACATAAATAAATTAATACATCTGATACAATAACATACATACAAATTAACATAATATTAATTTTGATCCTCAGAGTTCTTTTTGTAGTTGCGATTTTAGTGTAACCAAATATCATGGTTGAGAGAAATGTCTCTGGTTAGTTCATAATCAGCAGTTAAAGAGATATTCACTCTTATTATTTTGTAGGAACTACTATTTAAAATATTTAATCCAGTAATTTATCATAAGACAATTTTATTTTTATTAGTAAACTATAAAATGAATTACGACATAACTTGGGGTAGTTTTTATATAACTTATATCAACCATGTACGAGGATATATATATATATATAGATATATTGTTGTATGATTTAGTATTATGTATTTTTCGTAAATTTGTTTAATAAATTATTGTTTTTAACTAATGAAAAATATATATTTTATTCGGTACCTTTTTCACTTACATATCCTTAGTTAACACTGGCAATAATAAAGCGCTATGATATATTTCCATATACGAATCATAAGTTGTTTTGGTAAAATAATTGCCTCTATTTGAGAAGAGAGAAAACTTATAATTAAAATATAAAATTTCCTTTACTAAAATTATTTACCTAGTGAATATAGATGTCATTTCTTAAAAACATTTACAAAAATAAAAGCATTAAGAATATAATTTCTAGCTCTGAATCAATATACTACAAAGCGCATAAAATATTAAACTCTTCCAAAATTATCAACATAAGATTGTTAAAACCCATCACTTGACATCTATACGCGAATAAAATTATATTTTTACTAAACGGTCAGAGCGTGAAAGTGAAAATCCGGTACAGTTGTAACGACGATCTATTATTTAAGAATGTTAGTCGACCTGAATCTGTTTCTGTGTTCCTCTTTACAGTCATCAATTATGAACAGTAAATTATACCCTGTTTAAGAAATTATATATATACAAAAAATTATGAATATACATATATAAGTTATTAAATTAAATTTTAACCGACTTATATCTATAAAATTTTATGAACACACTATTTGTAAATTGAATAGCATCCGAGTAAATTTCCTACTATTCTAATACTGTAATCCACAGGATCATTTTATATCAAATAAAATACACTGGTTACACTTGTTCAATAATGTTTTATTTAATGTTTCTTGTTAACGTTTACATATTTAAGTATATATGGAGGAACTCAGGCCTGACTTTATCCAACAAGATCTTAATTTATAAGGCTTTCCTGCACCCTCTCGACGTACGGTTTAGAATTTTGGGGAACAGCTAATACTGATAATGTGAAAATTATACAACGATTCCAGAACAAAGTAGGGAAGGTGATTGCTGAAGCGCCATGGTTTACGCGGAATGATGAGATTCAAGATTATCTGGAGCTCCCGTCGATTCGCGAGATTGCAACCACTTTGCAATTAATCTACTCGATAACAGAGTGACGTCCGACGGTTGAGATGTGTCCATGTACTCGACTTAGGATCTGCGTAACAGTTTGGAATCCAACACCGTCAGGTTTAGTGATGTTGCATCTAATTTGTTTGTTACTTCTCTTTCTTTTTATTCTTTGTTATTAATATTTGTTCTTGTGTACTACATGGTGCTGGAATTAATGTTTTGTGATTTATGACTGAGCTTGAAATTTCATATTGGACTTTAAGTTTACTTGCAACTATTTATTGTGTATTACTTATTTTGGGGATTCCTGAAGAACCCCCTTATCATGTGTTTTTGTCAAGAACTTACTTATGTCTCCGCAGTAGAACCGATTGTAATTATAATTGTTATTAAGAAAAAAAAATTATACATTTACATATATACATATTACAAGTAATATGAATTTTATTGTTGTGTTATGTTTATGATGTATGATATGAGATGATCTTGACTGTCTGTAGTTATAAACAAGAGTGAAGAATACAGTGAAAAATAATAAAATATATTAAATATCAGCTGTAATTAAGCCAACTGAATATACAGCTTTCTATAAAGAAGAAGACGAGACAGTAGTTAAATTTATTTATAAGAAATATAAAGAATGATACTGAACAAACTTGAAAAAATTACAACTCACTTATTCAACCCATGTTCTTAATAAAAATGGCCTCATTTGAACTATTTTAATATAGCCGAAAATTAAAATAAGGAAAATAAACAGTATTTTAGAGTTATGTTGCCTAAATAAAAGAGCTATAATACCAGGAAAGTAAAAATTATCATGGAATAAAAAGAAGATACCATCTAATCAGACAAATGACAGATGAAACAAAAAGAAATTACTGTAATAAAAGGATCGTGTTCTGCATTATTACAATGGCAGTTATATCATATTTTTGCAGTTTTGAGTGAACTTTACTAATAATTGTAATATTAATGAAACAAACACAAGTCCTACAAAGCAACTGTATCATTGTCAAACACCGACTGTTGTCTTTGTTAGATATTTTTCTACAAAAAAAAATGTGTCTTCTGTCTTCATTATATTTAATAAAATTATTTTATTAAAATATAATATAATTTTAAGAAATTCAATTTTGGAAGGTTTTCTAAAGGTTTTTACAATTTCTGCAATGTCCAGTTTTATTACAAAGGTGAAGTTCAATGAGATTTCGCCTAATCTCCCACAAAAGTTGTTAAGCTGCACTACACTGCAACACAGTTCTGAATCATTGGAATACCTCTAATGATAAAAAGAAAGTTATTATTATTATTTATTTTTTTTTTTTATTGTTGGATTACGGCAGAGGCCTTATCTAATTTTAAATTTATTATGTTACTTTATTTAAAAAATCGATTAAATTAAGTGAAACCTTTATTAATGTAAAATGTAGTCTTTAACAATAATTTCAAATATAACAAAAATAATAGTTTTAATTGAAATTGATCCCTCCCGACTCTGGATAATGAGAAAAGAGGAGGAAAGAGTATAATATTATTAAATATATAACAACATTTTTCTGCAGGTTCTGTGTTATAAATTAGTACGTGTTACATATGGAAATGATGAATAATAAAATTAAAGTAATTTCAAAGCAACAGTTATTGCAACGATAATTTAACACAATATTTTATAATGAAAGACTAAAATGAAAATACCGGACGGTCATTTATCCTCCCATCAGTAATTACTTTTATTTATTTATTTTTATTAATTAAATGCAATTACAAACATATGATTCTTTATCGTATCTTCTTAAAATTACTCTTTGTAAAGAATACCCAATACAACAAGATTTACAAGATGACGGTTTAAGAACTTCAATTGATAGAAAATAAATAGACCTATTTTCAAAGAACGAATGTACCCTCATCCAAAACATGTATCTGCAAAACATGAAAACAAAAAACAAACCAAAATTATAATGCTTTCATTTTTATTCCTTTATTCTTAAAATACTAATATTTTATCGGATAGTTGACTCTAATTTGGTGCCCCATTTACAAATGAAATTCGACTAATAAATTGAAAATTAAAATCAAGTACAGAACAAAATATTCCATCGCTATTGAATGTACGAGAGTTTCGTTAGCGTTGTTTCCAAGGACACTAACTAATATTACTGAATAATGATTGCCGAAAAGATATATACTTCAATTGTATCCCCATGACATTTTTTTTATTTGCAAATTTTTTGTAAAAATGATAACAGATGGGTAAGGGATAAAAAACATTATCGAAAACCAACGAAGATTAAGTGTTTAATATTGAAATAAGAAAGGTATGGAAGTATGACTCTGTACGGCAGTATAAAGAAGGTTTCAGATACCAATGATAGTATAAAACTAGTTAAACTAGTTAAAATATATTAGCAGTGTTCGCTGAGAGGCAAACTAAAAACAGTGAGTTACATAGGAAACAAGTGACGTTAGGAGCGGAAAGGAAACCACATATTCTCTCTGTAGAATTTGTGGCTTGATGAAGTAAGCTTTTCCTCATAATTATTTTATCCTCTGGGTAAGAAAAATCTAATTTTAAAACAGAAAATTTTATGGTAAAAATATTAGATAAATATGTGTTGTGTCTGAATCAAAAATACTCAAAAGGAAACGACATATCAAAATAAATCGCCTCACCTGGCTTTGTCAATAAAGTTTTACAAAATTACAATCCAATTAATGTATTATTCTATTTATTCACCTAATTATAGTTTTTTTCTTTATTTCAAGCCTATCACATTATTACTGTTCTATAGTTTTTTTGTAATATTGAATACAGGAATTTAATAATGATGCAGTTGAAATTTAATAACAAGCAAAATATTAATATAATCGCTATAGTTCTACGGATACATCTTGACAATTGAATAGCTGCCTGGAAAAATGTTGTAAGGCTAAATAAACTTTTACAGAAATTTAAAAAAATATATTTTACCCCAGAATTAAAATATATTTCTTCTTTATTTATCTTAAATGATACGGTTAGACAAAATATACGTGATTTTGTATATTTTATGCTGCAAAATACTCACTAGAATAATAATCTGAAATTTTTAGATTTCAGTTGTGGAATAAAGTTGCAAGGTACAAGAAAATGAAATGTTGTAAGTCATAAATTAAATTATTAATTAATCCATTTAAAAATAATAATTCTTTTAATAATTTATAAGTCAAAAACAGTTAACATATATTTTTAAATTATTCCTGACAAGGTAAATTAAAAAAATAATAAAATAACTTATGATGAATAGTTATAAAATATAAAAAATTCATTATTTTTTTATTTTTATCATTAAGCATATAAAATTATTAATTATTATCACTCTTAAGTAAAATTTAAATAAAATTTCTCACATCCTTTGCCAGGAAGTAAGTAATTAATCACGTCACAAAGATCTTTATTCTTTTCTTTTGATACAGAATGGCTCAGTATAAAGTGGAGGTAAATCATTAGGCATTACATACGTATGTAACTCTGTCCATTTTGCCTTGCTTTAGTTTAGTTATTGAAACGTGCTTTGATGTACACAGGATGTTGTTTTGATTATATTTTAATAGAACGAGGATCGTCAGCTGTTATTTGGTTCAATAAAGATTCTGTAATTTTGTAGCTGATCGCTTTTTCCTTTCAGTTAAAGAGAAATCACGATCGCAAGGCATAAAACTGTGTCCACTTCCTAGAAATATTTGGTCAATTTGTGTAAAATAGCCTTTATTCACCAACATTATTTGATAAAGAGCAACGATTTTCCAGTTGTTATTTTAACCAATACAACGGTCTGACCGTATTATCAACTTCGATCTTGGCCAGCATTTAAAGTTTAAAATTTTCTAACACGTAACTTAATAACACAGAAGCCTCTTTTAGAGCCTCTTTTGGCCACGTTTCATCCCATACAATAATTGTTACTTTATTTCTTCCAAGGTCATGAATGCAGCTATTGCAGATAGATCTTTGGTAAAATATAGTTGAATGTGCAAGTGTGGTTCAAAACAAAACTTGCTGCATGTTAGTACGCAAAACATGAAGGTAAATTATTTAAGTTTGCTGCTTCTGTATCATGTTTTAAAGATTTACAGGCGCCTTCTGCTTTTCTGTAATGCAATTTACTTTCCAAAGCAATTCTATTTCTTTTGCTATCCGATTCTGCAGCGGTAAGAACATAAAATTTCAGTCACATGTAGCACATGCGTCTGATTTTAGTAACCAAAGACGTAAATTAAAATCATCATTAAAAATTTGTCTATAATAAAATTCAGTCATTTTTAAATCGGGATATTTTTCTTTAAATAAAATATACATTTTATCAGCTGGAAGTCATTCTTTGGCAGACTTATTCCGAGAATAATGGCTTTTTTGCTTAGGAAAGCTCATATGTTGTCTAAGAAGATTTATCCTCTCCAATTTTATTGGCTCTGTTTTTATGTCTGCCGCTACAGTCAGAGAAATCTATCAAAACACATTTTATTTTAGTTTGTAAAACTTGCATTTTACTAGGTGTTATGCCAGTAATGTCACACAGATTTTTTAAACATACTCTAACTTGGCTAGTAGATTTTGTATTTAAAGAATACTTAAATGAAGCATGTCTTGTAGAAGTTTCTCTGAAACCTTTAAATATTTACTTTTCGTTTTTGCTACTTGTTCTCCGAGTCAACACAACACAACAATTGAGAAATTGATATTTAGATACTTAAGAAATTTACCTATGAATGAGAAAAACAGTTTCTTAGTGCCATGCATGGTGTTAGAGAAGCAAAGAGACGTAAGATTTCAGAAACGTTTATATTCTTTTTCTCTGCTGAAAATAATGTAAATAGTTCTACAGAATTACATACTATTTGTACTTTATTTGTGAACTATTACTATTGTATAACTACTTGTATACTATTTGTAGAACTATTTCTAAATAGTTCTACAGAATTACAACTTTTTCAGAAAATGCATTAACAACAGAATATGTTAACGTATCGACAATAGAAAATGTTAATGTTATTCAAAAACTTTCGGAATTTTGTCATGAAAGATGTTGGGTTGACGTTAGTGTTAGTGAAAGTTTAGCATAGAAATTTTAACCGATTATTTTCAGCAGAGAAAAAGAGTATAAACGTTTCTACCCAAAACTGTTTTCTACTGAACGTATAAGCTCTTACTACTATAACGCATGGAATTCTATTAATGGAAACAAGGAAATTAATTTTTAGATCATAATTAGTATTGATGAAATTAAGGTGAATAAATAAGATTCAGTCATTTCAATGGACATTTTCAAACTATGCTTCTCTAAAGAAAGCAAGGGTGATTTTGTTTTTACTACCGTAGAGTTGTACATCACAAATATGATTCAAATTATGAAGTAGTAAAATATGACATTAACAAGAACTTCTGCATGGTATTCTAGATGTTTACTTCAAAATTTCAAACCGGTAGATGGAAATTCCATCATTACAACGCTTTTGCAGATTACTTTATAGAAATTTGTTTAATAAAACAGGCGTTTTCCGAGGTTTCCCGTACATACCTTACTCTTTAGTCCTAAAACTAGAAAGAGATTTAAGGATCACAACTTTAGATCTGAGAGGTCCCGATGAAAAATCTAAAAACCATATTAAAAAACGTTTTCCAAAAAATGTTTTAACCATGGAAAACGCTTTTAGTTACTTTTGTGTTAGGTCACACGGATCTCACTATAAAAGAGATAAAAGCAATTAACCTGGTCGCTCAATAATTTATAGCACATGTTTATCTGGACTACCCTAATTAATGTAATCCATTTATTGATAAAAATATAATCTTTGTAATGGTCCCTAATTAATCTCTAATTTGCATTTATTAATCCGAATCAATCTTCGAAATGATAAAAAATATATTTTATATAGTTAATAATCTTTTTTTAATACAGATAACTTAAGAAATGTCCAAAATATGGCAAAAAATATTTCCAAATTATTATTGATGATTTTAAAATATTTACGTTAATAGCTGACTGACGTCAGCTATCTAGTAAGTAGATAAAAGAATTATTAAAAAGATGTATTATTTATAAATTAAATTTTTTAATGATAAATTTATAGCACGTACAAATGACTTGACGCATAATTATTTCCTCTGTTTCGATTATATAAATTTGCTCTATTTTGTTTTATGTAAATAAATGATTGAAAACAATCGTATATAACGCATCTGGTTACTGAGTTTCTTCAGTGAAAATACTGAAACAATTAATTTTTATCGAAGACAATGAAGTTCAACCCAGATGGCTTTATTACTACAAATTTTGTTCTTTTATCGATTGTATTCTTCACCATAGCTTCAGCTTATCCATCAATATTACCAAAATTTAAAGGTAACTTAATAAGTTTAATTTTTCACTTTTAAATAGTAATAATAATTAGTTTATAAAATGAGCATTCCAGAGTTTACAAAATATTTTTTTTTTTTTAACTTTATCAGAAAAACATATTTATCAGAAAAACATTAAGAAATGAAATGAAATTTGTGTAATAGATATTTTATGAAATCTCATCAGATTCTCATGAACAGAAAACGTCGAAATCATAAAATGGATGGTATTATTAAATGGAGTGTACTTGTATATTCGAAAAACAATAAATCAGGAGTAGTTTAAGAATGTGCTCAAAAAATTATCTTATTGTGTTTCATATGATGTAGTTGAACACAAGAGCTCTTTAATTGGTATGAGATATTGCTTGTTACGAGAATCTTCTGAAATTTACGTCTGGATATATACTAATTTTTTTATAACTAGTAAAATACATAAACAGAATATTTCAATTTTGTACCATTTTTCGAGATATTGATTTCACTTTCTATATGAAACCGAAATAATTATACATCATATATAAATGGTTGGAAAAAAATTGGAATATATGTTTAGTCTCCGCTTCTTGTCGATGGAGGAAGGCGTTGTAAAGCTCATCGTTAGAGCTGTACGCAGGGTATATAAATAAAAAAGATGGCCGCAAATTTAACAAAATAAAATATTTATAGTATATTAAATAGTTATCACAGTTTTTGTAATTTCAAACAGTCCTCGTTACAAACCCCTTTTTTATTATAAGAAATATTTTTTTTTTTTAATTGCAAACTAAGTTATGCAGAGTTGAATTGTTTGTAATCATGGTTTTGTTGCGTTGTCTTCTTTTCATAGAAACACCCTGGATGAAAATTTAAAAGCTAGTTTTACCTAGTTTTTAAGAGGATTAAATAAAACTTATGTACAAAACGTTCAACATATCATAAAAAACGGAATTAAAATACTAAAAATTTAAATTTACTTTAATTATAATAATATTTAATAATATTATAAATTTGCATGGTTTAATAAATTTCCAGTTTTCTTGGCGTAGTGACCTCTACCTTTCATCCGGGGGTTTCTGGATTCGAGTTCCGTCAATAAATGGTATTTTTTTACTCGCTACAAAAAATTAATTTCAGTATCATCCATCGGCAACTGTTACCCAGTCAGAATAAACCGGAATATTCAGTATTTAATTGGTGTTGGGCTTCTTTTATCATTCAAGTCAATTATATACATTCAACACATTTATTCATTGTACCGAAGGAATATATTGTGAATATTTAATTGCGTCAAAAGTATTTATAATAAAAATTAATTAAATCATATGGTAAAAAAAAAAATTATTTCTTATTTGAGCAGAGATCCATTTGATATGTTTTAGATCCACTCCACAAAATGATAAAATTGAGAAAAAGACTTTCAAAAACTGACTTTTTTAAGAGGTGACTCTCTATGTGGAATGGGAATTAAAGATGTTGTAAAATTAGTAGTGTAATTACGGATCACAGATCGAGAGAGTTCGATGTTTAAAAAAGATCAGAGAAGCAAAAAAAAATATTAAAAATTTTTTTTCGCAATTTTGTTCTATAAGCTTCTTTAGCTTTCAGCCCTCCAAGTAACTCTGAAGAGAAGGATTATTAGCTCCTGAACATTGGAAAATATAGTTAAATTATATATTTTGTAGAACACCCTGCTCATGAGAAGTAAATTTTATAATAATTTAAAAAAGAAAAAATTATTAATTAAAAACAACCTTTTTAACAAATTCATTCAGGAAAAAATCATTCAGGAAAAATTTGTTTAATGACTTTAATATGATTTATCACAATTCTACTCGTTCCATTTGAAAACTTTAACTCCCTCCTTCATGAGGAATTAGTGGTATGGTGGTATCATATCAATAAATATTCATTTTGAATTAAGACCAGCTGTTAAATTTCAGTTTTCTACATGTAAAGGATGAAAAGTAATTTAACAGTTTCCATATTTTGTTAATTTTTTTATTTATTTTTGTACATAAAATAAAAAATGTTTCTATAACAAAATTTTAACAACTTTAATATTAGAAAAAATATAGCTAGTTAGTAAAATAAAGATTACATAGATGTTGATTATAATGCTAAATTTTGGCAATTGGTTTAAATGAACAAATTTGTTTCTATATTTGTCTATGGATTTCTTCTTTTTTTTTAAATTACAAATATCGTAAATACAAAATATATTATTATTTTATGAAAGGATTTATAAGCATTTACTATTAGATTAATGGAGTCTGAAAATATGGTTGATATTTCAACGAATATTTCCTCTCTCTTTTTTTTTGTAAAAGAGGTGGGGAATCCCAATTAAGGACGCTTAAGCAGTGTCGGGCTCGCTAACAGGTGCCGCAAGATGTTGTTAATATGCGTATATAAACCTGCGCACTACCGACTAAACCGCCACCCCTGGCTACCACTCTTCCTGGAACCGCTAATGAAGCATTCCTTCTGGAAGGGGGGTTACACGTCCACTCACACATTCATACGTCATAGTGCAATATCAACAGAAACACATCAGTTACAGCAAAATAACAGCAAACAAGAAACATCAAGATACAGAAACAGATTATGAAACTACATACTACAGACTACACACAAAGAAAAAAGTCACACAATATCTGTGGACGCCAGTAGATACGGGAGCGGAGTGTCCGCGACCTCTTCCCGTCAAGGCGACTCCCCACATGTACGAGGGAACCCCTAGTCGCTCACCACGAACCTGTCCGCCCCCGCACTCTCCGACGCCGTCTATTTTTCGTGTCACCTCACATGCTTGGAGGTCCCTCATCATGATTTTCACATACGTAGTGATCGCCTTCCAGTTTTCTTTTTTTTCCATCATTATGTCCATCACCTCCTCAGGCTGGAACATCACTTCCCTGCCTAGTACGTCAAGTAGCTCTGTCCTAGGTTCTTCGTATCTCGGACAGTGGAAGAACACGTGGTATGGCGTTTCCTCCTCCTCGCATACCGGACAGTTCTGTTCATCGTCGAGGCCGTACTTATGAAGGTATGCTCTGTATCCCCCATGGCCCGCAATAAACTGGGTAAGGCTGTAATCCAGCAAGCCATGAGCTCTCCCTCGCCGCGCCTTACATCTCTATCCAGGCAGTGTGTCCATCTGTCTTTTGTGCTGTCATCCCACCGTTCTTGCCACTTATTCTCCATCTCCTCCGTCAGTGTACGTGTCCATCTTCTTCTGTCTGCGGAGGAGAGAGCCCAAAGCTCACGTAATCTTATCCGTATTTCGATTACCAAATCTATCGGAAGGGTTCCCGCAAGTACTTCTATCGCATCCTTCGACACGGTCCTGTATGCTGCGGTGATTCTTAGGCAGCACCTCCTGTGTAAGGACTCCATCATGCCTTTGTACTTTTGATACTTCGTTATTCTCCCCCATACCTCTGCTCCATAGAGTAGCGTTGAATAAACTACGCTTACAAGTAGTTTCCACCTTTGCTGCTTCGGGCCGTAGCAGTTCAGGAGAAGGGCAGCAACTAACTTCCTTGTTCTTTCAGCTTTTTCACATGCCTCCTTTACGTGTGTGCCGAAGCGAAGCCGGGCGTCTATCCAGACGCCTAGGTACTTAACTGTCGGTCGTGACACTATTCTTTGTTCTTCTGTGGTATCACTATGGTGGTCTTCGTTTGGCCTTTGTGATCACGACAGCTTCTGTCTTTTCGGGCACCATCTGCAGCCCAATTTCGTTCATCTATCCGCTTATTGTGTTGTAAGCATTGGTTATCTTCTCGTCTGCCTCTGTCTCTGTGTTCTTGGCTTCAGCCACGAGGGCCAGATCGTCAGCATAGCCCAGTAAGGAAACTTTTGGGGGGAGCGGGAGCCAGAATACCCCGTCATACGCAATATTCCATAAAGTTAGTCCAAGTACCGACCCCTGCGGAACTCCCCTTTCGATGATTCACTCCACTATCCCATTCTCCACTTCACAGCGCAATTTACGCCCGGTCAGATACGACATTATAATTTTTGTTATACATGTGGAACTCTGCGTGTTATACGAATATTTCCTCTTGGTGGGCCTCATAATTCTAGCGATGAGCGTTCCTTGAAAAGTTTAAACCTCTCCCAGACGAGCTTAAGGTATTAGAAGAATACCAATTTCTTATAGCATAAATCTGAGAAATCTTCGTTACAAATAATTTATTAATTTTCTGCTACCTCTTGGGAAAAATATTCGATCCTCAAATTGGAAGTACACTCGAAATGGTCGCCTGTTAACCGAAAAAGCCCATGAAACTGATCTCATGCCTTATGTCCTGTAAGGGAAGATTATTCGTCTTAAAACTTGATTCCATTTAATAATTAATTTTCCTCAATCCAGTTTCATAATTCCATTTTCACAATCCAGTTTCGTAGGTTTAGTTACACAGGGAGGTTGCAGGGAACCACGGGGTCTTCGGAATCATTTTGATCTAGCAAGAGCTCTTATCCTGTAGGCTTTGTAGGTACTTTTATTCTTTCTCAGAGTTTAAATACCAAGTTCAAATACTTTCCTACTTTTAACTAAAGTAACTGTTTAGAGATAATCTCATAATTATTAACTTCTTTAAATTCTTATTAAATAATAACATTGTCTGTAAATGGTAATTTTTTCAGAGGAACGAAAAGCACGATCCACTGGAGAAGAAGAAGGAAAAGGTCTTGGTTTTAGACCGAGAATGCATGATTTTGGGCTGGATCATACTGATTTTTGGCTTGGAAAGTCTCGTTATAAGTATAGCGATCTTGGAGCGAATGGTAGAATAATGCCAGTTTTTCGATCAAATATAGCTCGGTATGACACTATTATTCCTTCTAATGACCCAAAAGTATCTGAAGCTCGTGTAACAAATATGATGGCTAAAATACCTCGTTATGCTTCACCAATGCCTACAGTGTCCGGTTTTCGCCCAAGAATCAAAGGCTTAGAGCCAAAATTAGCTATATTTAGTCCTAAATTCCGTAATTTTAAATCTAAAATAATTGACTTTGGAAATGTAGTTAAGTCATTAGGTCAACAAATATTTCCTTATCTATTAGAATTACTACAAGATCCTAATTCCGTATTTCCTAACATAAAAGATTTTTTTTTTGGAATATTTGTACTTTGAATACCTAATTTTGGACCCGAAATATCATTTAATTCTCCCGTATTGCTTAATTATTTTTTTGACAAGAACACCAGGTTTACAATAATCTTATTTAGTCTTTTGAGCCCTACGTTGGATAAAATATTTTCTGTTTTTATACGTTGATACAGAATTATTAAAACAATCCCCCTTTTATCTTTTTGGTACATAATCTCAGTTTAATATGCCAAATAGTGACAATAACGTTAAATATTATCATTTACACTATTAACTTTATTTTAAAGAGATTTATGGTATTGTGGAATTAAGTATTATATATTTTTTCCTTACAGCGGTAACTGTATTAATAAAAATAAATTATTTAAATATCTCATCGCAATATCTGTGGGACTGCAAAAGTTCAATTTTTGGTTCCTATACAATTTTTAATTTTTATAGATGATTTATATAGTAGAACTTTCTGGAGTTTCATAACAGTTTTGGGGATGAGACGGCGTCCAATAATAGCACCTTCCGTTCAGATGAGCTTTTTTTCTGATGCGCAATCTGACCTTCGTTTTTTGACACTCCGTTCAATTAAATATATTAGTCCTATCATCATCATCCTATCATAATTATCTAGGTTGAACATGAACTTCTGTGGTTAACCCATAATCAGCAGCTAAAGAGACATCAACGCTTATTATATTCACGCTAATAGTAGGGACTATTATTTAAAGTATTTAAACCAGAAACTAATCCTAACCCAGTTTTATTTTTATTAATAGATTCTAAAACAAATTGCGGCCTAACTTGGGATAGTTCTGATATAATTTGTATCAACCCTGTACGAAGATGTATATATATATATATTGTATGATTTAGTATTATGTATTTTTATTAACTTTTTTTGTTTAATAAATTATTGTTTTTATGTTTCACAAAAAGATCCGTATCGTATTTTTCTGTACCGTTTTCATTTACCTATCATTGTTAACACTGGTTCTAGTAAGTCATTTACCCCGTTTAAGTTAGAAGGACAATCTCCTGAGCTGTGCTAAGCTTAATCCTGCGGTATCCAGGTAGGTGAAAAAAAGTCATGACATACTTTCATATACGAATAGGAAGTTTTTTTGGTAAAAGAAATACCTCTATTTGAGAAAGAAGAAAAATTATGATTGATTAAAACATAAAATTTTTAACTAAAATTATTTACCTACTGAATATAAGCGTCAATTCTTAAAAATATTCATAAAAAGAAAAGCATTGAAAATAGAATTTCTAGCTCCCAATCAACATAAATAAAAGCGCATAAAATTTTAAGCTCTTCGAAAGTTATCAATATAAGACTTCAAGAACCATCACTTGACATATGTAGTCGAATAAAATTATATTTTTACTAAACGGTCAGAGCGTGGAAGTGGGTCTCCGGAACAGTTTTAACGACTATCTATTATTTAAGAATGTAGTCGACCTGAACCTGTATCTAAGTCCCTCTTTACAATATTTTTTTTCTAACCTCCGGAACCACCGTTAGGTATAACTTCGAGGATGAGATGAATGACAATTTTTGTAGCTTGTGAAAATGTCATGCTTGACCGGGCTACAGTCATCATTTATGAACAGTAAATTATACCCTGTTAACAGAAAAATATTTATGCAAAAAGTTATATATCCATTTATAAGTTATTAGATTAAATTTTAAGCGACTTACGTCTGCAAAATTTTTTAATTAGAGTACTTCTGTAATCAAGGGTGTGGGGTTGTAGGGTCGTTTTTTATGTTGGGTGAAATATCTGACAACAAAGTTGTAATACTTTCCTGGCGTTGGTTGTTTATTCTTACATAGAGGGAAAATAATGATAAATGTAAAAGTTACCTAAGATTTATTTTTGGGGTGAGGGTAATTTAAGATGAAGCTTTACTGTAAAATTATCATTATAAGTTTAAATAAACCAAAACGTTTTTAAAAAATCAAACAATCCGTTTTTATTTTATTTTTTTGCTCTTTCACTCAAAAATAATTTTTCAACAATTACTTTTTCAATTTTCTGTGTTCGGTTACTGTGTTAAATAGAAAGACTAAAAAAATTTTTCTGAGAAGTGTATACCAATAAAACGTTACCAAATTCTTTTGGGAAGTGGGGATGAATTCCCCACCTGTTTAACCCCGGTACCACCGTTAGGTATTGTTTCAGAGGATGAGATGAACGATTTGTAGCGTGTGTGAAAATGCCAGGCGTGACCGGGATTCGAACACAGGACCTCCAGATGAAAGGCCAAGACGCTACCACTGGCGTCATAGAGTCCGACGGGGATGAACTGACTGTTAAGAAATTTTATTTTAATATTACTATTAATAGTTTGTTACTTTAACTTTTAATTATAGTAGAAGTGTAAATAAACCAAAAAAGCGTAAAAAATTCAAGAAATCGATATTTGTAAACTTTGTTCTTCCCCACCACCAAATTATTATTTTTGGGTTATTACACCTAGAAAGGCGTAAAAAAATAGTTTAGAAGATATACATTAAGTATTTACTTAATGTATACTCATTACTTAATGTAATGAGTATACTCATTTACTTTTTTTTTGCCTTTACTCCCCTGGGCCGGTCCGACTTGTTGGTATTGCGCCGCCCAGGGGAGTGTCTATAGACTCTAATAAGCCTCCCCGCCTACCGGCTATATACCGGCATGGCAGATCGGCTTACCGGTTCAGATCTTTTGAGACTATCGTGTTGCCCTTTTTTTGACACCACACCATACCTTGATCGTGGTGGTGTAGTGCCGGGTCTTTTGTATCCCCTACAACTATCCAGCCCTTTGGAGTCCCCAACGGTTCATCGAGACCGGCACAACTCGGCATGCCGACTCTCCCCGTTGAGACTGTCCACCCTTCCCTAACGCTGAAAACCCAGAAGTCACTCATCCTCGTTCTTATGTGTTAATATCTTTCTAATAAAATCGGAGATATCCTTCCATTTATTTTCATTTTCCAACATTTCTTTTACTATGTCGAGGGGACTCTTCCCTTGAATATTTGCTATTACTCTATGGGTGGCCCATTTATTACACGCAAAGAAGATGTGTTCGACGTCATCGAGTCCCTCACAGTACATACACGTCGAATCTACGCGTCTTCCTACTTTTGGCAGGTAATGGTTAAAATTACCATGTCCTGTGAGGAACTGAGTGACAAAAAAGTCCACCTGACCATGTTTTCTCTCAATCCAGGTCTTAATGTCCGGGATGAGTCCCCTCGTCCATCTCGCTACTCCCGCCTCCATCCACCTATTTTGCCAGCTGTTCATGACTTCATTTCTAATCTCTTGCTCGTCCTTTCCGTTCGCTTTTTCTACATGTTTTCTCGCCGTTAGATCTATAGGAATTACCCCGGCCACCACACACAGCGCATCGTACGAGACCGTACGATACGCTGAGACCACCCCCAGAAGTACCTTTCTGTGTATCTTCGTCAACTTATTCTTGTTTCTTTTTATATTTATCGCAGCCCACCAAACTGGTGCCGTATACATCAAGGAAGATGCCACAGAGGTGGCTAGCAGCTTGCGCTTGGATGCTCTGGGCGCTCTCTGCATAGACATGATTAGATTGAGGCCCTTGACCATGCCTTCTGCTCTTTTACATACACTGTCTATACTCTCTGTAAACTTGCAATTTTTCTGTACGATACCGCCCAGATACTTCAAAGATGACACTTCTTCTATAACGCTTCCATTTATTCTGATGTTTAAAGGGCCTAGATGTCTTTTGCCTGTAAATGTTATGCATTTGCATTTGTCTACCGACAGTTACAGTGCCCTGGAGACCAACCATTGGCCTATTATAATCATGGTCTCGTCCGCCTTATTTTGTACTTCCAACATAGATCTACCTTGTATAAGAACCGCGAGGTCGTCCGCGTATGCCACTAGTTCGACTCTAGCTGGATACTCCTTCTGTAGTAGGCTATCGAAGGCCACTATCCATAACAACGGCCCTAACACCAATCCCTGCGGCACACCTCCTCGCATATAAACTTCTATGTTGTCTTCTTGGGCTTCCACTGTACATCTTCTTTCTGAAAGTATCCCTCTATTTGATTTCGTAAATAACTGCTGATCCTTTTAGATACCAATGCTTCTTTAATGTGATCCCATTGTATCGATCCGAAAGCGTTTTTTATATCGAGAGAGATCATCAGAGGGATATCTCTCGTTCTCCATGTACCTGACTTAACTTCATTGGCCCAATTGATGACTTTCATTATGGCCGGCACAGTGAAGCGGTTACGCCAAAAGCCAAATTGACTGGGGCTAATTCCAACCCCTTCTTCCAGCTCCTGGATAATGCGTTTGGCCAGAACTTTTCGACTAGTTTGCCCATTGTATTAAGGAGGCTCAGGGGTCTGTATTCTTGAACTCCTTCATCTCTTCTCTTTTTTGGTAAGAAAACGACCCTCGCCTCCTTCCAACATTTCGGAAAGATCTTATTTTCCAATCCGTAGCTGGCCAAATATAGCATTTCCCAATGGGCTTTTTGTAGTAGGGCCTTTATGATCGCCGCAGGGATTCTGTCAGGGCCTGGACTTTTCTTATTAGCCATATTGGACGCCGCACTATATAGTTCTGTGAAGGTGAATCTTCTGGGCTCGCAGTGTATGTTTCTGCTTTCTACTACCGGCACGCAAGGGGACAACCTCTCTAATTGTTGTCTCGCATTCTCCACGGAGAGGACGGGTAGTCTCCGACCGAATCTCTTTGTGATTATCTTATATGCTTGCCCCCATGGATCGTTTTCGATGTCTTCGCACAATCTTCTCCATCTTTCCCTTTTTTCCTTCTTAATTGTTTTGTTGAAGGCACGCCTGGCAGCTACATACTTAAGTGCCATGTCATGCAGACCTTGGCCCCCTGACCTTAACAATCTTTTTTTCTTTCTTCTAAGTGTTTGAAGTTCCTGCCTCAGTTTTTCTATATCTCTAGTCCAGAAATATACTGTGGATTTCCTCTCGCAACTTTTCGCCTTCTTTTCGATTTCTTGCCTTATAATATTGGACAGCGTTTCAGGTGTTTGGTGTTCTGTGCCTTCAAGTCTAGCAGCAACTCTGTCCACAATATCATTTATTTGGACTGCGGTTAATCTGAGAAAAGGGGTCTTATTCCGAATTCTAAAATCTGAGTCATTGAGACTTGGTATAGCAGCATGATGGTCACTAGCTGTATAGTCAGGTAAGACTTTTCATTCCCACTGATCACTCCTCCAGCTATTGTCTAATATGGCTAAGTCTAAAACGGAGGAGTGCCCTCTGGCCTCGTAAGTGGGTGTATTGTCATTAATACAATGACACCCGGTAGTTTCCATGAGATCATCCTCTCCTCTCCTACCTCTCCTCTTCTATTGGTATAGTTACTTCCGGCAGCAATCGATTTAGAATTAAAATCACCCAATAATATCAGTCTCTTGTCTGTATTGACTATTATTTTTTGTAGTCTATCCATGAAGCTCTATGAACACGGTGTGTTCGACATTAGGCGACACGTATACTCCCACTATCAAAGCCGATGTTGTCTCTATTGCTACTATTCCTTTAGTCCTGTACTTTAAACGCCATGCTATGTTACCGCTAACATCCATTAGTGCGACGTCGCCATCGGTGTCCGCAGTCCAACCCGCTCTGGCAGCCACATGAATATTTGGTTCGGTAACCAAGAGGAAATCCACGTTATTTTCCCTTGCAAGTTCACCTATCAAATCATGTGATAGAGAACTTCTGTTTGCGTTTATCAAAAGTGTTTTAAGCATTAATCCTCTTACTGCATTGCCAAGCGCCTGTCCGATGCTCTGCGCTGTCACAATTTAGGCATTTCTTGGACTTCTGGCAATCGGCGATCTTGTGGCCTCTGCCACCACAATTAAAACACAAATCTAGCCTGTCAGGGTCCCTGCATTCCTGCCTCCTGTGTCCAGAGCCCCAACAGCGATAGCATTTATCACCGTCCTCTCTTATATACGCGCGGCAATTCACCCACTCGATTCGAATTCATTGCTCGACAAGTTTGCAAGCAGCTCTATACCTGGTAACCACAGCAACGTTCCGTGTTTCAGCAAAACCTGGTCTTACTGATGTGATCTTGGCTTCCTCATTTTCACCAATTCTCGCCATGACTGCGGCCAGTATCTCATTTTCTGTTGTATCGCATTCAACATCCCTTATATGCACCACAGTTCGTCTGCCTGCTCTAGTCTTAAGGTCGACTTGCAGATCAGCCGCCTTATCTCTTAGGGTGTTTGTAAACGCTGCCGCGCGCTGTGCCCCTTGTATTCTGACAAATAATTCTTCATTTCGTCCTTTCTTAAAGAAATAACATATTTTGCTTCCTCGCAGTCCACGGCGGACTTCATAGATCTTAGGAGTTCCGCATATGTTTTACCTACGGCTTTTATCACCACGGTCCTGCTGTCCTCCGCCGGAGGAGTCGCTTTTTTAATTTGTGCTTGTCCAGGTCTAGTCTGTGTCGCCCTTGGGTCACGTGCAAAGTTAGCACCTTAACCGTATTCGCGCTATCTCTAAACAAGTAAGACACTAATAGGTAGGTAAAATGTATGGATCCAAAAATGATATAATATTTTTGGGGGGGAAATTTTTGGGGGGGTTCAGGGATTGGAGAAGACTATGATCGGAATTTATATGCAGGAATTTTTGAAATAGAATGAAAGGTACAGGAGTTATTGATGAAAAGGAACACTCCTTATAAAACTTCTGTTTGACTTAGAAAAATTTCACTCGAATTCCTCTCTTATAAGAAATATTGATAAATTCTCTAAGTGGTTGTTTACGTTAAATTACTTGCTCGTAGTAACTTGTCTTTTAACTTAGAAATTTTTTCGCTTATAATGTCTTATTCTAACCTCCAAAGACTATATAAAAAACACTTAAAGGTGGTTTTTACTCACTTATGTGATATTTCAGTGTAGTCACAATACTTCTTCGTACTTTTTATAACTTATTTCGCCTCTATATGTTATAAAAACCAAAATATAATAACATAAAAATTATTATTTCACAGAAAACACTTGTATAACGAAAAACGCTAATAAAAAAGTAATTCCGTGTCCGAATAACTTAAAATTTGGTGTCCGTGTCCATTAACCAATACACTTTGATATCCAATTGACAAATCCAGTTAAAACACCAAAAAACCTATCCAAAATCACGAAAAACGCGGAGCAATAAAAACACTTCCACTAAGGATGAGTCTCCACACTCGACTGATCCTCATTTACTTAATGTATACCTTCTAAACCATTTTTTCGATGTTCGGAGAAGGAGGAATTTTGCAGCAAATTTTTTTTTTAAATGATAAAATAAGCATGCACGCATGTACTGAGCTTAATAAACGAAGTGTTACGATTGCAAATTTTTTTCACATAATTGATCCCAAAAATCTATCTATCCCACTTTCTGGAAATGTTGACCCCATACAGGTTTACCAAAACATTGCTCCACATATTCGACGAGTCTCTGTACAAAATTTCATCAAAATCGGTTAATCCTGTCTAAAGTTATTAAGCCTCAAACACAGCAACACAGGTACACACATAGGAATATTACACCCCTAATTTTTTTTCAAGTTTGAGGCTCATAAAATGTGGTGAAATGAAAAAACCCATACCCAATTTTTTAACTGATTACCATACTTTATTTTTGCAGCATAGCTCTAGAGTTATTATGTCAGAAAGAAAAAATTAGCATAAAGTAGAAAGAAAGAAAATAGTATCAAATCAGACAAATGATAAATGATAAATACTGTAACATAAAAGGAAGTTCTGCAATAAAAGGTTAAGTACTGTATAATTATAATGGCAGTTACATTATATGTTTTCCACCTTTGAGTGAATTTTACTAATAATTGAAATATTAATGAAACAAACACAAGTTCTACAAAGTAACAGTATTATTATCAAACACCGACTGCTGTCTTTGTCAGATATTTTTCTCCAAAAAGAAAAATTGTGTTTATTCTATTTTCATTTAATCAAATGAAATTATTTTTTTAAATATATTTTTAATATTTTAAGAAATTCAATTTTGGAAGTTTTCAAAAGGTTTTTACAATTTCTACTTTCCAATTTTATTACGAAGTTGAAATTCAATGAGATTTTGCCTAACCTCCCACAACGTTGTAAAGTTACACAACTCTGCAACACAGCTCTGAAAGAAAAGATGTACCATTGCAATATCTCTAATGATAGACTACACTTAATTTACACTCATACATACCATCCTCTGAAGTAATACCTGAACGGTAATTCCCTGAGGCTAAACAGGAAAAAAGAAAGAAAAGGCGTAGTCGTTAGCCTACCGAAGTGGTCTAGTGGTGAACTCATCATCGCAAATCAGCTGATTTCGAAGTCGAGAATTCTAAGGTTCAAATCATTTTTACTTTTACTTTTATACGGATTTGAATACTAGATCATGGATACCGGTTTCTTTGGTGATTGGGTTTCAATTAACTACACATCTCAAAAATGAGACTGTACAAGACTGCACTTCATTTACATTTATACGTATCATTCTCATTCATCCTCTGAAGTAATACCTTACGGTGGTTCCGGAGGCTAAACAGAAAAAAGAAAGAAAGGCGTAGTCGCTTTGAGATAAATTGAAAACGGTGAGTTACATAGGAAATGAGTGACATCAGGAGCGGAAAGGAAACCACATAATCTGGCTAAAGTAGTTGTGGCTTAATGACGTAAGCTTCCCCTCATAACTATTTCATCAATTGACTAAAAAAATCTAATTTTAAAACAGAAAATTTTATGGTATAAACATTAAATAAATATGTGTGTTTCAGCGTCAGAAATTAATACTCAAAAACGACATATCAAAATAAATCGCCTCACCTGGTGTTAAGATTAATTTATTTTCTTTATCCTCTTCCCTATTGTAAACAACTACTCTCCTGTCTTCTGTTTATTTCTTCTTATTTGTTCTGAACCAGCTGATAAAATATATTGTTAGAATTATTAATTATATGAATTTTACTTTCCTCTAAAATGTGAACTGAACATTACTAGTGTTTATCTGTATATCTGTACTAACAGACAGAATGTTTATCTAATAAAATTATACTTAATCTATAAATATAATAAAATATTTATAAATATAATTTATAAACATTATATTATATTTATATTTATTTATGTTTGTAAATATAATAAAATAGTTTAATGTAATTTCAATAATTAAATTTAAATAATAAATATAACCACATTATTTTTTTGTTTTTAGTCTGTAATATTGAGCAGAGGAAGCTTCGTAATGATTCAATCTAGTCTTCTTACAACAAAATGAAATAACAAAAAAAAAATTGCTATAGTTCAACCCATACATACTGATAATTGTTGCCAAAAAGGCAAACAAGGCAGTGCCTTGTTGGCAAGCGCATAGAAAATGCGAGCGTAAGTTGGAAATTTTGCGGTTTTTATTTTATAAAAAGAAGATTCTGAATTTAAATCCCTATCAAATATCGCATTATTTGTATATTATAAAAATTCATATATCATTAAGTTGCTGTAATAGTTGTCAGCTGAATTTGAAAGAAAGAGATTAAACAAAATACCCCACATTATATTGAAAAAGGTAGGCTTGGCGATTAAATTACGAGAAATCATAGATAAATAATAATCAATCACACTCTCAGAGCGATATCAACTGTTTTGACGATTCTCTTTTTGTTTCTGTTTCTGTTTTGACGATTTTGTTACAAACAAAATTTAGAAAGTGTTTTGAAGAAAACTACTGTATTACTTCCTCTCGCAAGGTTTGAGTGGAGATGAAAATGAATTTTCTTTACATAATGAGGTATGAGGAGCACGAAAATACCATTCACTTAAAATTGGCCTGTGTAAAAATTTTGGCTCGAAAATCTCCAATATTTCCAAAATTATCTAAATTTCATTAAAATTTAGATAATCAGTAGTAGTTTTATCTGAAGTTGTGCATGTGGAAATTTAATGAATATTAGTTGAGTTGTTCTTGAGGTACGCTTAATTTAGGTAAAAAAAGTTGATCTGGGCAAGTTAGAAGTGTGGTTTGTTATGATGCTGCAAGATTGAACGTGGGTTGGTCTAGTGGTTAACGCATCTTCCCAAATCAGCTGATTTGGAAGTCAAGAGTTACAGCGTTCAAGTCCTAGTAAAGCCAGTTATTTTTACACGGATTTGAATACTAGATCGTGGATACCGGTGTTCTTTGGTGGTTGGGTTTCAATTAACCACACATCTCAGGAATGGTCGAACTGAGAATGTACACGACTACACTTCATTTACACTAATACATACTCATACATATCATCCTCATTCATCCTCTGAATTATGCCTCTTCAAGTATCCTCTGAAGAATTATCTAAACGGTAGTTACCGGAGGCTAAAGAGGAAAAAGAAAGGAACGTAGATACAAGCAAAATAACGAAAAATCGGTCTTCTTGCACAGAACAGCGCCATTTTTTATTTGTGGTAGGGATAAGGAAATTTTGAGACCTGTGAATAATAATTTGAAAAATGTACAATTAATAACAGACCCTATATTATTTATTCATGAAGTAATAATCAGTTGGTGGCAACTTCACTCCGTCGGCTTCGATTCAGGATTTAACCGAAGCATTTGAATCTTATATGGTAACCGCATACTCGATAGTTAGCTATTCAGTTAATTATCTAAAGTGCGGCAGCTATTCATTGAAAACAGCTCACTTATAATCTTTCCGTTTACATCACACTTATATCACTAGCTTTTTCGTACATTTTTTTGCATTTTCAGTTACCATACTGTAAGTGACGTTCCACAAGATTTTCTTATCTCGAAAAGCTTCGGCATGGTACCATTTCGAAATTCATGTCCTTGAAGTTTCCGCTAGTCGTTTCATCAACGATCTCCACCAGTATTATTATATATAGCTTTCATGTCTCCACTATTCATCCGGTCCACGTCTACACTGTGCTCAAGCTCACTCTTACACATCTTTAAATAAACTGCAATATACCATAATTCCTTATAAAAGACATTAAATATAATTCCTTCGAATCTAATCCACAGCCACTGCATCACCTTAGTTTTTCCGCTTCTTTAATTTATCCAGCTCAATTATGCCCCTTTAAATTGTCATATGGAACGCACGTTCCTCTCGTCGTTTTAATTTTGATTCAACTCAATATCATAAAATCTTCATCTTTTTGCCATATAATTTACCACTAATTTACGCAGCTAGTTGTGTACACCGGTAGTTGACGACGAAACAGCAAAATGTTTGTCCAAAAAACATTTCCAGATAATATTCTACTTTACCTAACCTTTATGTGGTAATTTCGTTCCTAAAAAATAACAGCAAGTCGAGACCAGTCAAGCAGATTAGCCCTTAGCCCTCGTGGCTGCAAGACTACGGGAAAGCTTCACCAGGAAAATCTTCCATCTGATTTTATAAAAAATACCTCCACGAAGAAGAATTCATGATATTTAACGTAAAACTAAGAAATCGGTGACGGAAACACGTTTTTTTAGGTAACAAGAAACCATTAAATTTACCCTTATATAACGCATTTTAGTTTGACCTCATTTCACTAGGGGAACTGAAATCTGGGCGAAAGTTTTCGTAGCGGTAACACAATATCAAAGCGTTTTCGGACATATGTTTGTGTGAAATGTTTTCTTATTTCAAGTTGTAGAAACAATTCCCAAATTATTCTCCTTTCTTCCAGAATCACTCTGTATACATATGAATGTATAAAATCTTAATTTAAATCTTAAATTTAATTTATTTTCCTCTTGAGTTGATAGAATTAAATATAATAACAAGACATATTTTACTTAAAAATATTATTTTTATTAAACTCTTGGGTTAACCAATCAACGATATAAACTTATAAATTAAATTCACTGCGTTTCACTTAGAATTCTCTAAGCTTCTTCAGATAACAATACACATTCATACATACACATATCATACAGACATCATCTGTAACACAGTACACAAAAGAATTTTGTACATGTGTGTATGAATGTATATTGTTACCTTATTTTTCCTTATTTACTGCATAATAGTAAGTTAAACATAGATTATTGCTTATAATTATTATTTGCATAGACACATCTCACATCTCACCCCTATTACCAATTCACTATAAACGCTTACTCTATTCATCCTTGTTTGAATCTGTTATTCGATACGGCTTGACAGCATGGGGATCAGCCGCAGATTATCTCATAAATAAAATAAATTTAATACAAAATAGGGTCCTCAAAGATATTGCTCTTTATGATTCTGATAACAATTATGACACTAATTTAAATAATCTTACAAGGTTTCTGTCAACTAGAGGTCTATTTAAATTCTTAATTATTTTTAAGAACTTTTACAACAGTGAATACAGGGTAAATGTAGAAAGGGGATACAATTTGAGAGCTATGAGCTTTATTACAGATAGATATAATAATACTTACGGTAAACGATTAAAGAAGTATGTTGTTCCTGCATTACTTAATTCTTTACCGAATCACCTCTATAATGAAAAAATGAAAAAAAATTATTTAAAAAACCTCATTGAGTGGGCATTAACTATAACGTAATAGGTACTAACAGGATTCATGTTGGATTTATACTGGCAGTTCAGACAATTATAACATGATTATAGTTATTATTTTAATGTTGATAATTATTGTAAATCTATAAATAATGTATTGTTGAATGGTTAAAGCTTAGTTATTTATTTTCTTTATGTAATTGTTGCAACAAGATATTAATTGTGTAATTCGTTGTTGTAATTAAGTATAGTTTTGTTTCTTGAATATAGTTTTAGTTACTAAATCTAATACATTACAAATATTAAAGAAATAATTTGTTCATTAGTTTTTAAATATATAGTTTAATTTTGTTAAATTAATTTTTATAATTGTACTACTATTATAAAAACTAATAATATCTTTAGTTGTTACATAAAATTGGTTATTGCATTAACCACTTAATAATGTAATAATAATTCTTTAGTATATCTGTCGACAGACTTAGGTCTGACGGATGATCATGTAAGTTTTAAATTGTAAATAAATAAATAAAAATAAAACATACATCTCAAATAAAATAAACAAGACCCATAAAATAGCTCCTACATACTATTCCATTAAAAATTTGTCTCAGCTTTTCTTATAGCTGCAACTGATGTTAAGTTTGAAGGAATTGTCAGAGGTTCTTAGTTAAAAAGGTCAGTTCTCTAAATTCAAGTTCAATTTCATCCCTTACTTTCCTAAGTGTGGCTACAATGGAATTTTTTGTACTCTTAAGTTATACAATTTATATGAATGACTTATCTCATGATACGCCATTTACATTAAAATAGTTCCACAGAATTATATATTTACTCAGTAAACATTCATTGATATATTATCAGCATTAATCAACTTTACAAATGTGATCGAAATTCTATAGAAAGTATCAACATGATGGTAGATCATTAACCATTCTTAATATTATTAAAAACGTTCGGACTTTTTCTCATGAAAGATTTTAGGTTGACGTTAGTGTTAGTGAAAGTTTAGTGTAGAAATTTTAACCGATGATTTTCAGCAGACAAGAAGAATACAAAAATTTTCTACCCAAAACTGCTTTCAATTAAACGTAATAAACTTCTTATTGCTGTAACACACGGAATTCCATTTTTACAAACAAATAATTTAATTTTTAGACCATAATTTATGATGATAAAGGTGTATGAATAAGAATCAGTCATTTCAATGGAAGTTGTCAACTTCTACTTCAATAAAGAAAGAAAGAGTAATTTTGTGTTTTACTTATCGTGGAGTTGTACATCACAAATATGATTCAAAGAGTCAAGTAGTAAAAAATAACATTAACTTATAACAATAACTTCTGCATTGTATTCTAAATGTTACTTCAAAATTTCATTATTAAAATACTTTGGCAGTTTATTTTATCAAAAGGTTTTTTAATAAAACAAGCGTTTTCGCAAGTTAACCGTACATAACTTACCCTTTAGTCCTAAAAGTAGAAAAGGATTAAGGGACACGACTTGAAAAGTCCAGATGCAAAATCAAAACAACTTACTAAAAAACGTTTTAAAAAAAAATGTTTCAACCATGGAAAACGCTCTGAATTTATTTTGTGTTAGGTCACAAGGATCACCATTAAAGGAGATGTATTAACTTGATAATAACAGATATTATTTAAATGTAGTATTACTCCTCAAAGTTTAAAAGCGTAAACACATGGGTTGACGTTAGTTCTCCCTGGATTGTTTGAAATAATGTTGGTACTGCAAGTAGTTAAAATAATAATGGAGTAAATTACATTAATTTTTTTTATTTTAATGCCTAAGAACGAATATTTTTTAACAAAACTCGTAACTTAAAATAAGCAAAGTTAATAAATCGGTGGCAACATATTAAAATAATTGTTGATTGCTCGTCCTGATATTACTGTGATAAAATATAATCATCCTTCAAATATTACTTGTTAAAATTTAAAAAGCTCAGTAGACGCGCAAAGTGGAGATGGTTTTCGACTGACTTCTTGCTAACTACGATATCCTGTCGAGGTAAAATATCCAGTTCATTATTTTAAATATTTGCAGTACCAACATTATTTCAAACGGTCCAGATAGAATTAACGTCTATCTATTTGTTTACACTTCTAAATTTTAATGAGTAATACTACTTTAAGTAATATATAACATTATCAGGTTAATACATCACTCAAAAATGTATTATAAATGTTTATCTGGACTTGTCCTAACTAATATAATTCATTTCATGATAAAAATATATTAAAATAAATATTAATAAAATATATATTAATGGTCCCTAATGAATCGGTAATCTGTTTTTATTAGTTCAAATCAATATTCAAAATGATATATCAAATTTTTTTTTTAAAAGTTAATAATCTTTTTTCAATACAGATAACAGAAATGTTAAAATATGCTATAGTTCAGTAAAAAGATAAATGATTAAAAAATATATTATTTATGAATGATTTTTTAATTGATAATTGATAACATATACAAATATATTTGATACGCCTATTTACTCTGTTTCGACTGTATAAATTTGCTCTATTTTGTTCTGCATAAGAGTACATGATTGAAAACAATCTTATACATTACATCTTGTTACTGAGTCTCCTCAGTGAAAATACAGTAACAATTATTTTCTATTGAAAATAATGAAGTTTAACGGAGATGGCTTTATTACTACAAACGCGGTTCTTTTATCGATCATATCCTTCAGCATAGCTTCGGCTTATCCATCAATATTATCAAAACTTAAAGGTAACTTAATAAGTTCATTTATTTTTTACTCTTAATTGTTCACTTTTAAATAATAAAGATAATCTTAGTTTATAAAATGAGCTTTACTGAATATAACATTTAAAAAATTTTACCTGAAAAAATATCTTTGTATTTAATTAAGAAATTAAATTTGTATTAAAAATGTTATATGTAATCTCATCAGAACCTCATGAACAGAAAAACAAATCATAAATATGATGGTGTTATTAAAGTGAGTGTACTTTTACATTCAAACAATCATTTCTCAGGAGTAGAATGTTAAGAATGTGCTTAAAAGTGATCTTAAATCGTATTTCATGTGATGTAGTTGAACACGAAAAATGGATTTCTTTAATCAGTTAGAGATATTCCTTGTTATGAATCTTCTGAAATTTATATATTTAATATATATATATATATATATTCTAATTTGTTTTATAACTGAAAAAAAATCAGTAACCAGATTATTTCAATTTTTGTAGTATTTTTCAAGATAGTGACTTAAATGTGTCTGTCAAACCGAAATTACTATCCATCATATACAAATGGTTGGAAAAAATCTGGTATATGTTTCGTCTCCGCTTCTAGTCGATGTAGCAAGGCGTTGATAAGACATTGTAAAGATCTTCATTAGAGCTGTACGCAGAGTCCACTAAAAATAAAGAAGGCCGAAAAATTAACAAATTAACAAAATAAAATATTTTTACTTTCTTAAATGTAAGCCTATTACAATTTTTGAAGGTTCAAATAGTCCTCATTACAAAACCGTTTTTAATTATAATTATTTTTATTCTAATTAAAAACTAACATATGAGAAGTTGAACGGTTTGTAATCATGATTTTGTTGCATTGTCTTGTTTACACTAGATCGAAATTTAAAAGCTATTTACTTAATTTTTAAGAAAATTAAATAAAACTTAGTTATTATGTACAAAATGTTCAACATATCCTATAGAAGCAAATTAAATTGTATAAATAGCTTTAAATTAAATAAAAAAACTATAAATTATAAATTATTAAACTAAATAGTATAAATTTTCGTGGTTTAATAAATTTCGAAGCTTCGCGGCATAATATCTCTTCCTTTCATCCAGACGTTTCTGGGTTCGAGTCCAGTTATGGAATGGCATTTTTTTACAAGCTACAAAAAATTCATTTCAATATCTTCCATTGGCAACTGTTACAAGGTCACAGCCAGAATAAAACAGAATATAAATGATTTAATTACTGTTGGGCCTTTCTTCTTCAAGTCAATTATAAACATTCTACACATTTATTCACTCTTCCTAAGGAATACGTTTCAGATATTTCATTATGTCAAAAATGTTAATAATACAAATTAATTAAATCATATGTAAAAGAATATTATTTGTTATTTGAGCAGAGATGCATTTGTTATGTTATAGATCCGTCAACGAAAGTATTATTTAGTTATACGAATTTTTTGAACACCTGCCCATGAGAAAAACGTTTTTTGAAAAACTTAAAAAAAGGAAAAATTGCTTAATTTTAAAAACTTTATTCATTCAGGAAAATATATGTTTTTTAATATAAGAAGGATATAATATTTTGGAGTAATTTGTACATAAGCAATAACTTTTATTTAAACCCATTATTACTTTTTTTAAATTTGGTCCTTTAGTTTCTGTGACAAAACAAGACAACACAGTGAATTCAAAAAATTCAACTCCCTATAACTCTGTAATTAATATAAAAGAAAAGTGTCTTTTATAATCAAAAAGACAGTTTTGTCAGAAATTTTGACAAGAAGTTTTGACAGAAATTCTTGAACTAATATAGCAATACTCTTATATTTAAAAGTAAAAACTAAATAATAATAAGTAAGTACTTTCTTATGATTAAAAAAAGAAAGAAGAAAAATATTTTGTTAATTTTTGGAACATCTGTTTTATTTAATGCATTTTCAACACTATAATTGTAACAAAGAGCTTACCAACGCCCCTACATCAACTAGAACTCGAGATAAAATATATGTTCCAAACTTTTTTCCCACCCTTCATATATTAATATATATATATAGAGAGAGAGAGAGAGAGAAAGAGAGAGAAAGAGAAAATATGTGTGTGTGTGTGTGTGTGTGTGTGTGTGTGTGTGTGTGTGTGTGTGTGTGTGTGTGTGTGTTTAACAAAGCATCGCCACCACTAAATAACTTTTCAACAATCAAACATAGAAACATTAAATTTAGTAAATGCTTTACCTCGAAAAAATCTATTGTTCGGTAACAGACTTCAATTTAGGATGAACTGTAAACCACATTTGAAAATAGCTGTAAAAAACATTAAATGGCCTCTCCACATTAGTTACAATTATCATAAACCGAAGTTTTTTACTTCAAAAGTTTTGTTTTTATATCCTACAAAATGATATAGTTCGACAACCTTAGCTTTTCCATTTAGCTTCCTTAGTTTTTTTCCATTTTTGAACTGCCTCCTCCCTACGTGCTAAGCATATGGTTACAACAACTGAATAAATAATGTTTATTTATTTATACATAAGTTTCCATTTTTTATATCGATCTATTTTTCATGCGGAAAAATATATTATTTCAATGTAGAAATACACAAAATTTAATTTTTCCAGTTTAACTACTAAAAAATTATTTAAGGGTTTTGTACTTTAACAATTATACATATATAACTCACACGCTACTATATACTCGCACGCACACAGATACGCATGGAAAATAATAATTTTATTTTTTTATCGTTACAATTTCTATTATTTCATTTTATCTATTTTATGTTTGTTTTTTTTTATATGTGATAATAGTTTAACAATCGTAATACGCAACTAGTTTCAGGTTTTTATTTTTTGTAAACAATTCATTAATAATGATTAATGAATTTTCTGGTTTTAAATTATTTATTTATTTTAAAAATGTACATATTTATTTTGAACGATATCAAATTGACCTGGAACTTATAAACTTAAACTAGAACCTAAAAATCAGCCTACATAATAAATGTAAAAATTCTTAATTTTGAAACATTTAAAAATTGGTAAATAAACAAATGTTTAATAGGTTTTTTATGTCGATTCAAATCATTTAGGTAGTGTAAAAAATATTGTACGGATCTTTAACTCTGTTACCTTTAACTAATTAAGATTTTCAAGCCACGTTTTGAATTTTTATTTTGTGCTTTTTACTTCCTCGTTCGAAGTAAAGGAAGTATTGTGATCGCGAAAAATTTCGGTTTCTATATTTCAACAGAAACATCCACTTTGACCATCCCTGAATCCATTTTGACTAGTTTCAGCGTGACATCTATAAGTACGTATCTACGTATGTATGTATATATGTATGTACGTAAGTATATACCTCGCATAACTCAAAAACTATTAGCCGTAGGATACTGAAATTTTGTATTAGGATTGTTGTAACATCTAGTTGTACACCTGCCTTTTGATTGCAATCGAATGAACCAAAAGTGTCCAATAAAACCCAAAATCCCCCAAAAAACTGGATTTTGGACTTTTTCTTAACTGCAGTAATAAGCTCTCATTGAGATGTTTTCAACGATATATCATAAGTGTTACTGGTTTTCATTGGTTCCAGAGTTATAATCAAATAAAATTTTAATTAATGAAATATTTGGATCTTAAGGGAAGGCACATCGGTTGGAATAAGACTTCATCTCCTTTTTTTAACTTTCTTTTTTTTAATTTAAATATATTGATTTATTAATAATTATTAACTGCTCATTATAAAAAAAATGTATGATGAATAATAATTCAATAATAACAAAAAATATCAGAAGTTTTTAATGAAATAAAATTTTATGTACTTTTACTTTTAAAAAAAAAAAGTGAAAATGTAATTTAATAGGCGTACAAGGAAGTCATGTCTTGTCCACATCAGATTTTTAAACACATTTATTTTATTAGAGAATCCCATGTCGCTTACTGCGTTATCGAAGAGCCCTCACCAGTAATTCATGAGTTGGGAAAATTATTTATCAGTGAAATCATACAATAGAAAGCGTACGTTAGTATTTATTTTTAACAATTATTTGAATTAATTATTTACCAATAGTCAGTGATTGCGTAGGATAAAGCTAGTATAAAATTTAATTAACTGATCTATAGTTTTATCAAATCGTAATTATTCATGTTACTTGATTTCTCTTCTTGTTTGTTAATCATACATATCTGCTTATAAAATTATATAATGTTTCAACGTCCACGATATTTATATTTTATATTTATCATTTCATAATATAAGATTCGAACAATCTTAAATGTTTTTTTTAAATGAGTGATTTAATTTTTCTTTTGACTCATGAAACACTATACTTTGTCATTTTTATATTATTATTATTATCCCACACTTTCACAACTTTTACTTTTGCCGGTGACATTCCTTAAACTCGGAGTAATTAATACCAACAAGATTAGGCTTGCTATTGTTGACTAAATGCCTTCCGGGCAGCATGGCAGGTGTCAATTATCACGCTTCTTTGCATTAGCGCGTGGGTCTTCCAATGGATCATCAGTTTTTCAAGACTGTTGTGCAAAGTAGACGGTATTATTCCCTCTGCAGATATAATTATTTAAATTATATAAATTTCTTTTTGATTCCACATTTCTTTAATTTCAAAAGCAAGATCTGTATATTTCTGCAGCTTCTCATTGTGTTTAGTGTTGATGTTGTTACCTGATGGGGTAGCTATGTCTGTTAGGTAAGTTACTTTTTTCATTTTATCAACTACTACTATATCTGGCTTATTACAGTTGATGGGTTTTGCTGTTACAATTCTCTGGTTCCAGAAAATTTTTGCGTTGTTCTCAAAAAGGAGGCTGGCTCATAAGTATAGTAGGACCCTTTTTGAAACTCTAACTTGTATCTATCGCAGAGTTCTATGTGTACAATTTTTGCCACGTTGTTGTGCCTCCTGGTTTACTCCGTAGGAGCTAGAATTGGACAACCAGTGATTATATGATCTATTGTTTCTATGTGTTGCATACATAGTCTACATTTGTTGTTGATATTTTCTTTAAGAATAAATCTCTTAAAATTTCTCGTTGCTACTACTTGATCCTGTATGCTACATATAAACCCCTTCATCTCGGAATGTAACTTTCCCTTCACAAGCCAATTATTTGAAGCTGCTTTGTCGACTCCTTACTGCTCTAGATGGTGCCGATATCTCCCATGTAACTCTTTTCTTTCCCAATCTAGAATTTTATCTTCATTGCTCTCTTTCTGTGTTCTATGCTGTTAGTCTGGTTAGCTAGGTTTAATGGCGTGCAGTTTTGGTCTGCCGCTACGATGGCTTGATAGAAGGGGTGTTACCTGCTATGAAAGTAATCCCTTAAATTTTCATCCTGGCCGTAGCATAGATTTTAATATCGAGTACTCCTCTTCCACCTTCCTTTCTCGGGAGCGTGAATCTTTTTTTTGACGAGTGGATATGGTGGGACTTTTCTTGGTAGAATATTTTTCTAGTGAGTCTGTTCAACTCGTCTAACTCTGCTTCACTGTATTTTACGTGAGTACTGGTACTGCATATGTGTTCACTGCCTTCACTTTATTTCCCCCATTAAGTTCCTAATTTAAAATTAATTTTAATCTCTTTTCATACTCTTTCTTAAATTTTTCCTTAATGGCTTTGTGCTCCAATATTATCGTTTGATCGCATCCTAGGTACTTGTACACGTCTTCTCCTTCTTTCATTGCTTCTATGCTACCCTGGGCCTGCAGGTCGTAATTCTGCGCCTGGTGGAACTTTCCCTTCACAATGGCGTTTATCTTGCATTTACTTATTCCTAGCTCCATTTTAATGTCTTCGCTGAACATTTCGACAAGTTTGAGCAGTTGCTGCAGCTGATGTTCAGTCCCTCCATAAATCTTTAAATCATACATGTAGAATAGATGTGCCAGTTTGTAATCTCCTGCTCGCGATTTTATATTGTAACCGTATTTTGCCTTCTTTAGCATGCTTGAGAGCGGGTTGATAGCCATACAGAACCAGAGCGGGCTCAGGGCGTCCCGTTGAAATATTCCTCTACTTACATTTATGGGTCCTGCTTGTATTTTTCTTGTTCCACTGTTTGCAATTAGCATCGTGCTCCAAGCACTCATTGCATGCCTCACAAACCTAATCGTCTTTTCATCAACTTGATAGGTTTCTAAGATCTTCGTCAGCCACGAGTGTAGCACACTATCCAATACCTTTTTATAGTCTATATAGGCCATCCACAGATTCCTTTTAGTGTATCGGGCTTGTTGCGTGGTTACCGTATCTATGATTATTTGTTCTTTGCTACCCCTCGCGGCTTTTGCACATCCCTTCTGCTCCAAATGGAGGACTTTGTTGGTTTTCAGGTGCTTGTATATTTTGCTGGCAATAATTGCTGTCAATAATTTATATGTTGTCTGAAGGCATGTTATTGGTCTATATTGAGCTGAGTCTTTCGTGTTATTACTTTTAGGCAAAACTAATATTATCCCTTCTGTTAACTACTTAGTTGTATTCTCTGGATGTTCAATTATATCATTATATGCCTCTGCTAATATTCGGTGCGCTACATCAAACTTTTTTAGTCAAAAGTTATGTACTTTATTCGACCCTGGCGACTTCCAATTCTGAACGTGGTTAACTGCTTCCCTCACATCATTAAATGTGATCTTACTGTAACCCATTGTTTCGATGTTCCTCCATTTTTTATCTTCTGCTTTTATCCAGGCGGCATTTTTATTATGTACTGTACTACTCGACCAGATGCTTTTCCAAATTCTTCCACTTGTTCTTGGGATGGTAGTTCAGAGTTTTCTCCTCTGAAAATTTTCGGTAAAATAATCCCTCATTTTGTTCGAAATTTTTATTTTCTTCTCTTCTTCTGTTTGACTTCTTATGTCGTTTCAATCGTTTTGTGAGGGCAGCTAGCTTTTGCTTTTTCATTTCTAATGCATAATCTGCACTTTTAAGTTCGTACGTGCTAATCATTTTTTCCACCTCTTGTTTTATCCTTAATCTGACTTTGCCTTGCCTGTACGCATCTTTATTATTATTAATGTTATTATTATTATTATTATTATTATTATTATTATTATTATATTATTATTATTATTATTATTATTATTATTATTATTATTATTATTATTATTATTATTATTATTATTATTATTATTATTATTATTATTATTATTATTATAATTCCCCCACAGCAGGCGAAAAAATATAACATCAACAAAATTGACGAGAATAAATTCTCCTCAAAGATTTCCTTAGGGGTGGTAGCCCCTGAAAACTTCGCCAACGGGGGGGACGCTGGCGCTGAAGCCGTAGTTGCTGCGACTATGCGGCTGATCGCTTTTGCATGCGACGCCTCCATGCCCCACGGGGGGCCGAGGCACCAGAAGCGACCCGTGTACTGGTGGACACCGGAGATTGCGGGGTTTCGCCGGGAGTGTCTTCGACTAAGACGAGTGGCGCAACGTGCGAGGAATCGCATAGACGCGAACGCCAGGTCAGCCGAGTACAAGACGGCAAAGAAGCGGCTCCGTCGAGCCATCAACGTGAGCAAGGCACACTGCTGGAGAGAACTGACGGAGACCGTGGATGCAGACCCTTGGGGGCTAGGTTACAAGATAGTAACTCGGCGATTGGGGGTCTCGCGGTCACCAGCTCCACTAGACGAAGCTAAAGCGGAACACGTCGTTAAGACGTTGTTCCCGGCGCACTCGGTCCGTGCCGAGCGGGACTTCAGCGACGTGGGCGACTTCCCGCTCTTCTCGATGGAGGAATTGGAAGGAGTCCTACGGTCGCTGAAATGTAAAAAAGCCCCTGGTCCCGACGGTATACCGGCCGAGGTACTCAAACTAGTGGGGCGCTGCAGGCCCCGTCTTCTACTAGACATGTATAATGCATGTCTGAAGGCTGGCTCTTTTAGTGCCAGGTGGAAGACCGCGCGTCTTGTGCTAATTCCCAAAGGAAAAGAAAACCCAGAGTCGCCGTCCTCCTACCGCCCATTGTGTATGCTTGACACAGCTGGGAAGATATTGGAGAAGCTGTTAAAGAAAAGACTGGTTACGGCGATGAATCAGGCAGGTGGCCTGTCACCTAACCAGTACGGTTTCCGGCAGGGTCGATCGACCCTAGACGCAATTCAGGAGGTTGTTGAGGCAGTGCGGCGAGCAGAGGACCACAATCATTTTTCGCGACGTGTGGTCCTTCTCGTTACGTTGGACGTAAAAAACGCGTTCAACTCCGCACGATGGAGCGATATGATTCGGGCCCTGGAGCATTCGTTCCATGTGCCTCAATACCTTCTGAGAATAGTAGACGCATACCTGAGGAACCGCGGTCTCATTTACGAGACCGCAGCAGGCTGGCGTAGGACTACGATCACGTCAGGGGCGGCGCAGGGGTCGATTCTCGGCCCCGACCTTTGGAACGCCGTCTACGATGGCTTGCTGAGGCTGGAGATGCCTGAAGAATCTGCCTTGGTTGGGTACGCTGACGACGTTGCGCTACTTGTCGCAGACCACGACGTGGAGCGCGCCCAACTGAGGCTCAGTCGGGCCATGCACAGAGTCGGTGCCTGGCTGGACGATCATGGATTGTCTCTAGCTCTCAGCAAAACGGAGATCGTAGTTCTCACGAAGAAACGTATCGACACCCTTCTTTCCCTGCGGGTCGGGGTAGAGGTTGTCGAGACCAAGCCGGCCGCAAAGTACCTCGGTATGATGATTGACCGGAAACTCAGCTTTGCTGAGCAGCTTCGTACAGCCGCCGACAAAGCTGCGAGAGCCGTAACTGCTCTCAGCCGGCTTATGGCGAATGTCGGCGGACCGAAGGCCAGCAGACGGCGATTGCTGATGTCCACGGTACATTCCATCCTGCTATACGGGTCGGAAGTGTGGGCCCAGGCATTAAGAGTTGCGAGAAACCGGAAGCGGCTCGCGCAGATGCAACGCACCGCAGCCTTGCGAGTCGCTTCCGCGTATCGGACGATCTCCGAGTCTGCAGTACTTGTGATTGCCGGCGTCATACTCATTGCTACTTTAGCAAGGGAGCGCCAGGCGATCTACGGGAGGCGGCGGGCAGGCGGTGACCGGGTGACCATTGCCAACGAGGAACGCACTCGCACATTCCTCGCATGGCAAGAGACCTGGGACCACGAGACCAGAGGACGATGGACCGCAAGGCTTATTCCTCTGGTCAGACCGTGGACGGAGCGACGGCATGGAGAAGTGGAGTACTACATGACCCAATTTTTAACGGGTCACGGGTACTTCCGCGCTTACCTCCATGTCATAGGGAGAGCGCCGTCCCCCGACTGCCTGTATTGTCCCGGTGTACGGGACGACGCTGAGCACACCTTTTTCAAATGTGCTCGGTGGGCGGCAGATCGAGGGACATTAGAGGCGGATCACGGAGCACTGAGTCCCCACAACGTGGTTACGATGATGCTCTGTGACCTGGGCAGCTGGGAAAGCGTAGCCCGATTCGTCGGCAACATACTCAGGGCCAAAAAGGTTGACCTGGACAGTCCTGAAAATTAGGTAGCACCAAACAGGCTAGTATAGGAGGACTCGACCGGAAGTAATGCGATAAACGGTTCCGGGTCGAGCCCTGGTAGAAAGGGGGGTGGTTTTAGTCGGTAGTCCGCTGATGGTGATTGGATAATACCGTCAGCGGGAGCCCGACACTCCGTGCGTAAATGCATTTCCACCTCCCTCCACAAAAAAAAAAAAAAAAAAAAAAAAAAATTATTATTATTATTATTATACGCTAATGTTTATTAAATAATACTAAAATAACTTTAAAAATCACCTAATTTATTAATAAAAGTATTAATTGTTTTTATTCTTAAATTTAATTAATATATTTTTAATAATTAATAAATACATTTTATCATTTGTTATTACATTTTACAGTATATAGAATTTACTTCATTATAATATTATTAATTTTATTTTAAAAATTTTCTACTTTTTTCTTTAATCCTTACCTCGTTAATCCGTATTTTTTCCTCTTTAATCCTTAACCTGTTGTGAACATCAAAGGTATTTCTTTTTCTTATTTTAGTCAAATTAAATGTAATTTATACATCTACAAGCTCTAATTCTACTGCAAAAGTATCTTAAACAGAATATTCATTCGCTCCAAATGATCTTTCCACCTTAATCACGATAATAATCTAATCCTTCATTTAAGTTATAAATACCTAAAATTTGAAAATGATCATCTGATCTGATCTTTTCGCGTAACTCCTAAAACAGATAACAAAATCGCAGCTTCAGACCTGCTATTACCCTCGGATATAAGACGATGTCATGTCCCTTCTCTATTTAAGCCTATTGGAAAACTATAGTTTTAGAGTATTTAATTTCAGTAAGTGTCTCGTCTTGCCTTATTACGCAGAGTTTTATTGATGATATCACACATCCTGTTATATCTCTCAGTCTTTTCCTAATAATCACCTTTTCAAAAGGAGTTATTGTACGACCCAAAAACATAAATCGGTTAATTTTTTTAACAGGTTTTATTATTTACGACCGATTTTTACTTCAATAGGAACGACCTACAAAATGACAAAATGGCTCTACTTTGTCTTACTTAGGATATCTAAAAATTATAAAACTGCATAAATTTATGTAACTCAAAAGGGATCGTTGTACAATATAAATAATCTGTCTGAAACAGTGTCCAGGACGTTTAAAAAATGTTCTCAGGAAAAAATTATCAGTTTTTATATCATTGTCAATACCTAGACTAAGTAGTTTATCCTTTTATACTTTTATGGCATCGTCAGTATATAAATTACACAAAATAATATTAATACCCGTGTTTATAAAATCTGAAGGCATTTTAAAATTTCTCACAACTTTTACGCTTTGTAAGCGTCAGCCTACTGTAGATTTTATACGACACATTTATTGGTTTGCACTATATGGTACAAACAATGTAAATCTGGAACTGTTCTTTTCGCTTATTTAGAGCCCTGACGTAGATAAGTTAAAAGCTTCTGATTAGTATTGGGCGCAAAAACGGATTGTTACGGAATGGATAATTGCTCTAGTAATTCTGGAATTTAAAAAGGATGCTTATAAGCATCAATCGTCTTATTGATGCTTATAAGTTAAATACAAAAATTACTACCAACCTCAAAGGTCTCGTAAATAAAATTTTTTTATTGAAACACTTAAAAAAAATTAATGAGAATTAAATTAAAGTAATCACATTGTTTTTGTCTACGATTCTACATAGGCTTTCTAAGTGGAATCCAAACAATTTGTTAGAAAATTTTGAAGAATATTAATTTCTTATTGTATGTGAAAAAGAAAACTAAAGAAATTGCTTCCGAATATGCAAAAAATTAAATGATTTTTACTCACAGCCACTTATCAAGCGTGGAGTAAACACTCCGACCTCGTAAATTAAGGGGTCCTACTGTGTAGTACATGGACAAAAAATACTTTTTATTAACATTATTTTATCGTGTTTTTATGTTAAAATTATTTAATAGTAGCCTAACTTTAATTTTTCTTTTTTTTCGTGATTTGAAATAGTTCATTACGTGTCGCAAAAACTGATTAAAATTAATTGTTTTTTATCATTAATCGGAACAATATTGCTAAAATAATAAACTAGAAACTAAAATAATAAACTAAAATAAAAAACTAAACTAAAATAATAAACTAGACTACGGATGTATCGTATATTCATCCGCTAGAAAGTCGCATTTAAAAAAGTTAGACGTAATTCATAATAGCGGAATAAGATACGCAACAGGCGCTTTCCGCACAAGTCCGGCGGTTAGTCTGATGTCTGAAGCCGGAATAATGCCACTACATTATAGAAGAGAGATCCTCTTGTTAAGATATGCAGCAAATATATGGGCTTATCCTGCCCATATAAATAATAAACTTTTAAACATCCATCCTATGGCTGCATTATACGAACGTCGTGCTACCTATTCCAGACCAGCCGGAATTAGGTACCACGAATTAAGAAGTAAATATGAAATTGCCATTCCAGATACATTGGCAATTTCTACTAGAGAAATACCGCCATGGTTCTTGCCAGCGGTAAATACAAATTTGGATCTCTCTCAAGGAGAAATAAAAAAAAACCAGCAGTGATCATCCAACAGGAATTTTTGGCAACCGTCAGTAGCTACGAAGAACATATTAGAATTTATACTGATGGTTCTAAAACCGAACATGGTGTTGGATGCTCAATATATGTAAATGAAGAAGCCCACTTTTGGAAACTGCCAGATGTGGCCAGTGTTTACACGGCAGAACTCACTGCAATTCAGCAAGCTCTTCGCTACACTGAACACTATTGCGAAGAGAGAGTGCTAATATGTTCCGATTCATTAAGTGCACTTGTCGCAATTCGGAACAAGAACATTAAGGATGTCCTAATTGCAAACATCCTGTCCATTTTATACGTACTAAAACAACGAGGACAGCGATGCGTATTTGTATGGACTCCGGGGCATGCTGGTATTACAGGTAATGAAATCGCAATCGAAGCTGCCAGAAAGGCAACAGTCTGCGATGATTTGGATGCATTTCCTGTAAGAGTGGCAGATGTTAAAAACCGTCTAACAAACATAGTAAGAAACAAGTGGAACGCTGAATGGAGGAGTTTAAATACAAAATTAAACTCAGTAAAAACTTCTCCTTATAAATGGAAAAGCGACTTTAAGTTGACTCGCCGTGAACAAGTAGCTGTGACCAGACTTAGAATCGGTCACACGCGATTAACAAATTTATATTTGTTAACCGGCGAAGTGAGACCAATGTGCGGTGTTTGTAATAAAACACTGACAATCAAGCATCTAATAGAAGAGTGTACCATATATGAGGACCTCAGAAAGAGGTTCCGTGTTACAAATAATATTAGTGCTGATCTGGATAATGGAAATGAAGAAAATATAGTTGCATTTCTACACGCCAGTGGACTTCTTAAAAGTCTATAAAATGAAAGTTTAAAGCTGTGGTAAAAGATACTCTAAGCGGTAGTTTATATATATATATATATATATATATATATATATATATATATATATATATATATATAAAGAAAGAAAGAAATGGTATTGATAAGTTTAATTTTAATTTTAATTTCATGGTCTTTTGAGAACCTTATCTCAAATTTTAATATCGGGGCCCTTTACACCCCGTAAGTGTTTGTGATTGTCCTTGTCTTTTATGTCTTAAATGTTTTGTGTAGTTTGTGCTTTTAAATAAAATGTAAGGGCCCTTTACACCCTTACATATGACGATCCAGATGGTGATAGTAATTTCTTTTAAAGATTGTGACGAGGGCTAATGACCTTAGCAGTCGATGCCCGTAAAATTCAAGATAAAAAAAAAACTAAAATATTGCTTAGTTATTTATCTATTACTAATATATTATATATGCTGATAATGGTTACTTGCCCAGTTTATTCCAACTATTAATAAACTAATTACTTTGCAAACTCACTCTTATAACAAAAAATAAATAACTTTTATTAATTTTTCTGACGTAATTTATATATATATAGTAACAATTAAGTATGGGTGCCCGTAAATAAATTTTCAACAATTAAATATAGAAAAACAAAATATAGCAAATGCTCCTGCCTAAAAAAAAAAATGTATATTTCAGTATGAGAAACTACTTGAGATATATCTTGAAATAACTGTGAACAAATTAAATAGTCGTCGTTTCGGTTAAATTTCTCATATTCTGAAATATTTTACGCCTTTTTAAAATTTTTCCAATGTTTTTAATATGATGTGTCACAACCCTACTCTTTCCATTTGAAAAGTTTAACCCTCTACTCCATGAAAAATTAGTGGTTTGAAGGCATTGTAAGGGAAGATTAATCGTCTTAAAACGTGATTTAGTATTATAATCCATTTTCCTCAATGCAGTTCCATAATTCCTTTTCCACAATCCAGTATTAGGACAAACAAATACAAACAAAGTTGTATTTGTTTGGACTAATACTGAGGTTGAAAAGAATCACGTGGTTTTTGGAATCTTTTTCATCTAGCAAGAGCGCTTATCCTGTAGGCTATGTGAGCACCTTTATTCTTGTTCAGTATTTAAATACCATGTACAAATAATTTCCTACTCTTACCTAAAATAACTGTTTTAGAGATAATCTCATAATTATTAACTTCTTTAAATTCTTATTAAATAATAATATTGTCTACAAATGGTAATTTTTTTCAGAGGAACGAAAAGCAGGATCCACTGCAAAAGAAGAACAAAAAAGCCTTGGGTTTAAACAGAGAATGCATGGCTTTGGATTGGATCATACTAATACTACGCTTGGAAAGGCGCGTTTAAGGGAAAGCGTTCTTGGAGCGAATGGTAGAAGAATGCCAGTTTTTCGATCAGATATAGCTCAGTATGACACTAATATCCTGTTTAATGACTCAAAAGTATCTGAAGCTCGTGTGACACATCTGATACCTAAAATACCTAATTATGCTTCCCAATATATATCTCAACCTGATATCGCTGGTACTGAGCCTAAATTATTTGATAATAGATATATATTACTCCATATTCCCCCAATTTTAGAAAAAATACCAATGGAATCTAAAGAAATTACACCTCGACCACCACAATTCATTCCAATTCCTGTTGCCCCAATACCTAAAATACCAGTACAATATCAGGAAATATAGGTTTATCATCTAATTTTAGTCTTTTAAGTCCTAAATAGGATAACGTATTTTTTAAATTCGTTTTTTATAATTTGATACAGAATTATTAAAACAATCCCATTTTATCTTTGGTATATAAATTTAGCTTAATATACCAAATTGCGTTAACAAAATTGAATTTTTCGTTATCATTTAATTCATTAATTTATGGTGTTGTGAAGTTAAATATTACATCTTTGTTTTCTTACATCGTTAGTTGTATTAATAGAAATAAATTATTTAAAATCCTCATTGCAATATTTGTGAGACTGTAATAGTTCGATTATGGATTCCCACACTACTTTTTAATTTTTATAATTGACTTGTACACTAGAAACTTTCAGAACCAACGTAATATTTCTCGCGAATGATACGGCGTCCAATTATGGTGTCTTCAAATCACATGAGCCTTTTTCCTTAGATTGGTTTTAGTGCAACAAAAAAAAATCATATTAAATTTTATCCTAAGATTTCTGTTTGTAGTTGCGAATGTAGTGTAATGAAACAGCCTAATCAAATATCATGGTTGAGAACAAATTTGCCTGGTTAGCCCACATTCAGCAGCTAAAGAGACGTTAGTAGGTAGGGACTAATATTTAAAGTATTTAGGCCAGAAATTTATCCTACGAGAAATTATTTTTATTAATGGACAATAAAGTGAATTATAGCATGATTTGCGTAGTTCTTATATAACTTACAACAACCCTGTACTAGAATATATATTTCTTGTTGTATGATTTAATAGTTTGTATTTTTTGTAAATATCTTTGTTTAAAAAATTATTTTTTTTAAGTTTCATGAAAGAGAATTTGTTATTCCGTACCGTTTCACTTAGATACTCTTGTTAACATATAAAGCACTAATAAGTCGTTATAATATACTTCCATATACGAATCAGACGTTGTTTTGGCAAATAATTGACTTCGTTTCAGGAGGGAATAAACATATGAATAATTAAAATATAAAATCTCATTAACTAAAATGATATACCTAGTGATCATAAGTGTCAATTTTTAAAGACATTTATACAAAAACAAAAGCATTAAGAATAGAATTTCTAGCTCTCAATGTACAAAAACGCGCATAAATTTCTAAACTTTTCACAGATTATCATCACAAGATTGTCAAAATCCATCATTTGACACCTCTAGTCCAATAAAATTATATTTTTACTAAACTATCAGAGCGTGAAAGTGATACTCCCTTACAGTTGTAATGACTATCTAATACAAGGATGTAAGACGACCTGGACCTGTATCTTTGTACCTCTTTACATATCAATTATGAACGGTAAATTAAATCCAGTTAACAGAAAAATATCTATACAAAAAGTTATATAAGTAAGGTCATATAATATCATCCTGACATAATATAAGCCATCTGCACCTAGCAACCCCTTATTTTCTAACTAATCAATTGTTCAAAAAACTGTTAATTGCAGCTTTGTCTTTTTAAAATGCATTATTCTGATGCTTGTTCGTTAAAATGTACACTTAACGTTCTTTTTTATAATATTCGCATGTATGCCAAAAAATATGTCATCGTATAATTAATTTAATAAAATTTAAATGTATATTATTTGTATAATATTAATGTAATTAAGTAAAAAGTTGTTTTTTAAAAACATCTTTCGCTAAGAAAGGAAAAGAATTTAACCTATGGTCAAGAATTTAACCTATGTGTACACAAATTAAATTTTAACCGACTTACATCTTTTTATACTTACACCTTTTATCTTTTTATAGTAAACTTTTATTCAGTTATATTAAAAATTAAAACAATATTAAAAATATAAAATATTAATTAAAATTAAATTCTAAAAATTTTTACATATGTAAAAATATGACGTCAAGGCGTAAAATCAAATTAAAATTAAAAATAAATTTAAGTAAAGTAAGCAGTAAAGTGGACAACATGCATAATTGCTTTAGAATAATTTTATTTAGCTTGGCCCATTGGTGTATATATAACATAAAATCATAAAAATTATAATTCCACTTACGTAACAAAGTACATTGGTTGGTAAGCGGAATTATTATTTATATATTTTTATAATTGCTTTACTTAAAATTATTTTTATTTGACTTTAATTTTAATTTTTAATTTCAGTTTTAAATTTTTAATTTTAATTTGATTTTATCACTTGACGGCACATTTTTATATATATAAACATATTTTAAATGTAATTTCAATTTAATTTTTTATTTTAATTAATTTTCCATATTTTTTAAATTTTGTTTTAATTTCTAATTTAACTGAAAAAGATTAAATTCTTAAAATAAAAAGATTAAACGTTTTAAATTTTAAATAAAAAAAAGAAATGCATGAAACGTATGTTATTAAATTATACGTAATTTATAATGTAATTTGAGATGAATATATGAATATATAATACAGCTGATGATGCAAGTTAATCGCGAAAGCGCTTCCGCATATATAGTAGAATAAGGTAATCATCCTTCTTTATTTATTCTATACTTTGGTTGATCTAATACAAAAAATATTTTGTATATAATACAAAGAAGTAAGATTCTTAAAATAACTGATTTAAAAAAAGTACATATTTAAGCTATTAAATTAGATTTTAACCAAATTACATCTGTAAAATTTTATGAACACCCTATTTCTATTTGAGGGAACTGATATCACCGAATGAGCAGTGTATGTCATACAAACTCGAAAAAAAATGACAGTTTGCTTATTCAATCCAAGATATAAATGTTGATAACAAGCGTGACCTCATTTCAACTACATTAATGTAGCTGAAAAATAAAATAAAATAAAAAATATATATATTTAATGTTTAGTGGAAGAAGAAATGTCAGCTCGCAGAAAATTCAATTTTAAATGTTTCCCATTTTCGAACCGGGGTGTAGAAAATATGTTACAACCATTTTTCAATACAATACTTTTTTTTTTAAATGTAAGGCTTCGAATTTTATCTATTAAGCCATAATTTGTTTGACTTAAATTCAAAAATTGAAATTAACGCCATATTGAAACTAAAAGTTGAAAAAAATCGAAATAAATATATGAACGGTTTTTGTGATATGAATTTCTGTTTAAAATTACAAACGGAAATAAAATAAAGGGTTATTGGTCATATTAATGTAGAATATACAATAATTTCATAATTCACCTTTTAAAAAATTAAATCGAATATTCGGTTTTAAAAGTCTAAATTTAATTTAAAGATCTAATGCTGTTTCAATTTCAACTTACGTATTTCATTCTTCACAAAGTTAAAAAAAAATTTAAAAAATTTATGTTTTATTTGATTTATTATGATTAATATTTTACGTTTTTTGATTCCTGATTTAAAATTTCCTGCTTTTATTACTTCCCTTTTTTACTTCCTTGTACGAAGTAAAGGAAGTATTGTGATCGCGAAAAATTTCGGTTTCCAGATTTCAACGGAAATATCCATTTTGACCATCCCTAAAACCAATTTGACGAGTTTCGGCGTGACGTCTGTACGTATGTGTATGTATGTACGTACGTATGTATCTCGGATAACGCAAATACGATTACCCATAGGATGTTGAAATTTTGAATTTAGGACTGTTGTAACGTCTAGTTGTGCTCCTCCCTTTTGATTGCAATCGATTGAATTTAAATTCATTTTAAAAAAATGTGTAAATGTAATTTAATAGGCGTACAAGAAAGTAATGTGTTGTTCACATTAGATTTTTACAGTTTTAATGTTAGTACGTAAAAATAAATAAAAATAATTCAAACGCATATCTGGTTGGTTAGTTCATACTTACATTTTTATTAGATATCGTATAATAAAAACATTCTTTCAGATAAATACATGTTATCTCGGTAGTTTGATTCTCACTCTTCTAGCAGAAATTACAACCGAGGAATATTGCAATGACATAGGACTGTACATACTTTTATAGACTTAAATCGTATCAGATAGGTTGAAAAGTATTAAAAAGTATATTCTTACAAGCGAATCAACGCTCTCTGTAAAAAGTAAATTTTAATTTTATTTTTTCTGTTTGTAGTATTTGTGTGTGAATGATCATATATATACCTGTACTATTTTGAAGAGAAAACCGCCGCAGAGCAATTCATGAGTGAAACATAGAAAAGCTAAAGTTAAAGAGGATGTTGAAAATAAGGTGGATTAATAAATAACAAACTCCGAATTATTTAAGACAGTTGGAAAAGGATAGATATGTGTGACACAATGTTGTAAAGAGACGAAATATCTTGGTTGGCCAAGCACTAAGACAGGATTTAATTAATTTGGTATTATAAATATTTCAGGTTGTATCTGAAGGAATCTTTTACTGGAATTCATTTACGAAAGAAAACTGAAGATGTAAGATAAAAACCCAAACAATAGTTGCTTTCAAACCCCAACCAAACAAATTAAACCTCAAACTTCAATCCATTAACCCTCTGAGTTTAGCTGTGTACTGGAGTACTTCTGTAATCGGGGTTGGGGTATTAGGGTCGTTTTTTTATGCTGGATTAAATATTTGACAACAAAGTTGTAATACTTTTTGGAATGGGATATTAATTCTTATAAAGTGGGAAAATAATTTAAATGAAAAAGTTTCCTAATATTTCTTTTTTAGGGGAAGAATAATTTAAGATGAAATTTTATTGTAAAATTACCAATAAAAATTTAAATAAAACAAAAATTAAAAAAAACAAATATCTATCTTTTTTTTTGCTCCTTCACTCTAAAATCATCATCCAAAATTTTTTTTGGATTTTTGTACATTTACTATGTTAAATGGAAAAACTTCAACTGAGAACTGTACACATATAAAATGTTACCAAAGATTTCTTTTATTGAGGTGAGGGTAAATTGTTATGAAATTTTATTTAAAAATTTTTATTTTATTTAATGAGATGTGAGTGCATCGCCTGCTGTGATCATTTAGCCCAAATTTAAATTTGCAGCATATGAAAAATGCCATGCTTGACCGGGATTCGAACCCAGGATTTCCGGGTGAAAAGCGGAGACGCTACCAATCGCGCCATGGATGCCGGCTATATTTTCTAATATTATTACAGAAAATATTATTCAAAGTATTATTATACACAAGAATATTATTATTATTATTATTATTATTATTATTATTATTATATGAGTTAAAATCAAAATATATCACATCTACTTGACCCCTATGCTCAATTGCATTAACTGAATCCTGCAAAAAGGCGGCCAAATTAGAAGCTTATTACTTATAAATTATTTGCTTATAACTTGTTTTATTTGGAATGTATTAGTAGTGTTGTCTTTTTGTTTTTGGATGTTTTCATCTATGTGTTTTTATTATCACTCCGTAGCTACCGTTTTTAAAGTTCTAATTATTTTTTGTATTTGACTGCATAATTGTTATTATTGTTATTATTGTGTTTTGAATATTGTATTTTTAATATGTGGGTGTTCTTTTGTGACTTTATGTGATATTGTGTGACATACAAAGGTTTTGTAACTGTTCTGTTGCACAATTATAAAATAAAATAAAATAAATAAATAAAAAAATTATTATTATTATTATTATTATTATTATTATTATTATTATTATTATTATTATTATTATTATTATTATTATTATTATTATTATTATTATTATTATTATTATTATTTAAAGTTTATTACTTACACTTAATAACATTAGAAGTGTGAATAAAGCAAATAAATCTCTAAAAAATTTAATAAGTTGATATTTTTAAAATTTTTTCTTATCTCCCGCTTTAAATATTACCCAAAAATATTGTTTTTTGGTTGCTATCCAAAATTGAAAACGAAGAAAGATGTAAAAAAATTCGATTAAAAGATATACAGTAAATAAAAAGATAACTTTATTCGATTTATGGGGAAGTGAGAATTTTACAATAATTTTTTTTTAATGTTAAGATAAGCATGTACGCATGTACTGAGCTTAATATAAAGTAGGGTTATATTTGCAAAATTCCAGATAATTAACCCGAAAAATGTATCTACCCCAATTTTTGGAGATATTGATCCCAAACGTTTACCAACAAGTCTCTCTACATATTCGAGTTTCTGTACAAAATTTCATCAAATTCGGTCTATCTAGTCCAAAGTTACTAAGCTTCAAACACACCCATCCGTACGTACATACATACGTACGAATATTTCGATCATTTTTTTTTTTGAGGTCTCTAGCTTATGATACGCTTGAGAAATACAACCCCAATTATTTCACTAATATTGAGAAAAACTCTAAAGCTAAAATGTCAAGAAAGAAAAAATTAGCATGGAATAGAAAGAAAATAAAGAAGCATCGAATTAGACAAATAAAAATTACTTTAGTAAATAGAACAAGTATTGCATGCTATTGTGGCATTTACATCATATTTTAGCATGAACGTTCATTTTGTATGAACGTTACTAATAATTGTAATAATAATGAAATAAATACAGGTTCTGCAAAGCAATTTTACCATTGCCAAACACCGACTGTTGTTTTTGTCATAAATTCTTCCACAGAAAAAGAATTGTTTTCTGTCTTCATTGTACCCAATAAAATTCTTTGATTTATTTGAGAATATTGTACATTTAATAATGTTATCCTCTTTCTTACTCTTTTTCCCACTATCCAGAGTCGGGTGAAGAATCGTAGGCAGATCCATCATCTTGTTTTATTCTTACCTCAATCCTCTATGATCTCTTTTCACCACTACTACTACTACTGATATATGCTCCTTATAGTTATTTGGCCACCATTTGCTTGGTTTTTCTATCTGTATAATGTAACAGGAAAATATAATGTTTTAAAATATAAATTGTCCAGGACATTGTGAATAATTCATTAAAAAAAATTATTAAATATTAATATTCTTAAGCGAGTGAAAATAATTAAATGTATTTCTCAAATTCAAACGCAAAAGTAATTTTTTTTTATTCTAACCATTATTATAGGTCACCATTATCCGAAGAACTCACGTTCTTCGCTTAAATATAGTTAAATTTCACTTAAATAATATACTGTCAACTTATTTAGTAACATACTTAATATGGTCAATTATTATTATTTAAAAATAATAAATATAATAAAAATAAACTATGTTATGATTGAAAATATATGTTGATGAACATAACTTTAACGGTTATAGGTTACGTGAACAGAGATATTTAAGAAAACGGCAAATTATTCTGTTTAAGATTTACCAGAGAACGGAGATGTAATTTCACAAGACTGGCTGTAAAATAAACATTGTAACATGTAAAGAAAGGAACGCTTACTTGTTCCTAAGACACTTTAGATACCTGAGATTTCTTAGGAACAAGATACACTTTTCCTAAGATATGTGTGGTATTTGTAACTAAGATACTTTAAAATCATCAGAGCAGTTAAAAAGAGTAAACAAATAAATAGAAAAGCAATAATTTAATTTACGTCATGTGAGAAACGGAATGTAAAACCACATTTAAGTATCAGGCGTCATTATCAAGTTAATACATCGCTCAATAATTTATTATACATGTTTATCTGAGCTTCCCCCTAACTAATGTAATCCATTTCATAATAAATATATAGTCTGCCTAACGTTTCCTAATTAACATCCAAACTGCATTTATTAGTCCAAATCAATCTTGGAAATGATATAGACATGGTTAATAATTTTTTTTAAGCAGGTAACTTGGGAAATGTAAAATGTGAAAAATAATTACTTATAAAATATTCATAATGATTTAAAAATATTAACGTTCGTAGCTGTCAACAGTTATCGTTCAGTAAAAAGATAAATTATTAAAAAATACTATCATTTGTGAATTATTTTAATGATAATTGATAACGCATGCAAATCTCGTCTATTTCCTCTATTTCGACTGTATAAATGCCCTTTTTTGTTCTACATAAATACATGACTGAAATCAGTCATATTCAGACTGAAGAAATTCAGTAACCAGATGAGTGGTTACTAAATTTCTTCTGTAAAAACGAAAAAGTATTTTTCTATTGAAGATAATGAAGTCCAGCACAGTCGTCTTTATTATTACAAAGGCGGTACTGTTATCGATCATATTCTTCAGCATAGCTTTGGCATATCCATCAATATTACCAAAACTTAAGGTAATTTAATAAATTTTACTTTTTACTGTTAAATAATAAAAATAATTAGTTTATAAATTCGGGAATCCAAAGTTTATAAATACATTTAATAGAATTATGCAAAGGGAAATATTTCTTTATATTTCATCAAGAAATTCATTTTTATTATAATTGTTTTAAGTAATCTCATCAATAAAGAACAAAACATGGAAATCATAAAACGAACGGTGTTACTAAAGTGAGTGTATTTGTATATTAGAACAAAGGTTACTCAAGAACAGGTTAACAAGACGCTCAAAATATAATCTTCAATTATATTTTATATGATTCACAGTTAAACATGAAAAATGGATTTCTTTAATCAGTATTGCATGTTATGAATCTTCAGTAATTTACGACTGCATATATATATATTTTTTTTTTATATAACTTGCAAAATCCATAACCACATTAATTAAATATTGTAGCATTTTTCATTATATTGATTTAAATTTATCAATCAAACCGATATTACTATACATCGTATATAAATAGTTGGAAAAAATCTGGAATGTATGTTTCGTCACCACTTCTAGTCGATGCATTGATTAAGGCGTTGTAAAGCTCTTCGTGAGAGCTGTACGCAGGGTCCACTAAAAATAAAGACTACCGAAATATTAATAAAAAAAAATATTGTTACTTTTTTAAATGTAAGTTTATCATCATTTTTGTAATTTGAAAAGTTCATTGTTAGTGAAATATTGTTAGTACGTGAACGTTCGAAAATATGGTTAAAATTATACCAGTTTGGTGAACACCCTGTTCATAAGAAGTAAGTTTTATGAAAAAAATTAACATTTAACATTTTTAATTAAAAATAACCTTCTTAAAAACTTTATGGAAAAAATCTGTTTTCATTATGGAAATATAATTTTGGGGTATTTGTACTAGGTACATAAGGAATATTTTTTTATTTAAACCTATTATTTAAAAAAAAAAATAATAATAAGTAAAGTACTTTTTATGATTAAAAAAAAGGAAGAAAAAATACATTCTGACAATTTTCGGAACATCTGTGTTTTTAATGCTTTAACTCACTGAAGATCTATAACTAAGAGCTTAACAACGCTTCTACATCAGGTAGAATCTGAGATAAAATATGAATTCCAAACATTTGCCCAACCCTGCATGTATATATATATATATATATTTAACTTATATTTAACAAATAATTACTACAATTTAATTATATATAAATAGCTTCAAAGAAAAGCTATATTTCCAAGCCGTTTTACAGTATTTACTTAATATTGGGCAACCACTTTCATCAAGATACCGCTTCAGATCATCCATTTCCAAAGATTCCTTGTTAAAAAACTGTAGCTTCATCTTCCGTACAATAGGATAAAATACCACAAAATGTACAATGTCCTCCTCCTTTGTTTATTACACATAGAATAAAGTTAGAATTAGTCGAAAATGACTATTTTTTTCAAATAAATGAATTCGGCTCTTGCTATGAAAAAGACATTTAATTAAATTAAAATTTACATTACTGTATACATAATTAAGCGCAAAGTCCAGTTCTTTGTAAATTAGACGTCTGTTTTTTCAAAATACCGGTGTAGTCTGACTTTTATTCTTAATCATTTCTACAATAGAATTCACTTTAAATCCCAGGTAGACATAATTGAAAGGTACATTATACTTTCGAACAAACTCTTTCCACTCATCGTAAAAATATATTAATCACGGAGTATTCCGGGTTAGACAAAATACTATCTTTATAAAAAAAATCTATGCAGAATCTCAACCTTATCATACATCCTAAACCCCCAACTTTGGCCACCGTAACAAATTATCAACCTACATTCTTAAAAATATCCAACTTTTTCTCAAATGCGGTATTATCGTTGCACAACAGATTACTATTATGTATTCAAGGCCAATTTTGCCACTTTTAATTTTTGCTTAAAATGCATTTCCAGAAATAATTTTGGTGAGTATTACATAAAATTATTTGTAACTGTTTACATTATGTATTCGTTCTTTGCCATACCACCGCTTTCCTTGTTTATTTAGTTCCCCGTTTTCCGAAAAACCATATTTTTTTATTTACCAAGATTCAATTGCAAATACCACTTCTGGCAGTGCTGTAGCAATCCATTATCATCCTCTGTAACGAAGTCAGATCTTCAGCCAGCATGACAATATCATCAGCATAAGCCAACATCTTTATTAAAATGTCAGCTACATAAAGTCCCTCTTACGACACCATTTCCAGATCGTAAACAGAAAGAGAGAAAAGGAAAGGACTATACGAACAACCTTGTTTTAAACCCGTTATTGTTTCTAATTTTACCGTTAACGCGTTAGAACTCCATACTGTCGCCTGTGTTCCACTGTGCATTTCCTTAAAGAGACATCCTTAGATGACATGTCATCTTCGGGACATCTGCCGAGAGGACCCAACTCCGACAGTTGTAAGGAAGCGGCCTCACGCCGTACTGGACGAACCACCGTGATGGTGCGGTGCGGTAGCCGAAAATCGACAAACCAGGCTTAGGGGCCTCCATATCGCATGAGCCATAAACGGAATAGTGCGTCAGACGCGTTTCCGGGGTCGCGAGTGAAAAGTTTTCGCGAGTTATATAGTTTGAAGACGTCAAACACGGTAAGTCGCGCATAAAACAAAAACGCGGTCTAAATTTAAAAAAACTTACAGTAAGACAAAATATCCCAGCAATTGCGACTCCTCCGGAAAAGGGGACGCATTGCTCCCTCCTTATAGCTAGTGCCCCGTTGTGGCGTATTCCTGCTAGCCTATTAAAGAGTTAGCACCGAAAGGACTTCAGTGGACGGTCTGAAGGGGAATTACGTCGGGAGGACAGGCTTTATAAGCCTAGCCTTCCGCGGTCGGCCCATGAAATGGGTTCGATAACGCTGGTTTAACAACGGATTGGAATGCAATTAAATCCGTCTTAAATTCACTAAAATAATAATAGACAAAACTTGAAAAATTAGATCCGAGATTAAAAAAATAACCCTTTTAAAAACAAGCCCGATTAGAATGATCCAGCAGCAAGGGACTCTGTCCAGGTTCTGCGATAAAGTAGGGAGTAATAGACTCCTGCCAACTTTGCATTCCATTAGATGACATTCTTAATTCAAAAGTTATAAAAAAGCGCATGTCGATCCATCCGTCAAATGCAGCAGACAAGTCAATAAAAATTGCGTACAATTTACGTTTCTGATACCATTTACTTTTAATGATACTAACTAAATTATGAATATTATCTATTGTACTATAACCTCTTCTGGCTTCCGTCTTGGCGTTCTCGTAATATCCCTTGTCGTTCTTCCCAGAGATTAGACCGATCTCCCAAAGAAATATCTCTGTAATTCTCTTACATACTAAGATCTCCTTTTTTATATAATGAGAATATTATTGACGTCTTAAAGTAATCAGGCACTCTAGCAATTTTATATATTTTATTATAGACATCTAACAATTTATCCAGTAAAACAGTGGAAGTATTCTTGAATAACTCATAAGGTGTTCCATCTGCTCCCGGTGCATTATTATTTTTAATTCTTTCGATTATACTGAGCAAGTCTGTTAATCGAAAGACAGTATCGAAGGTTTCATCAATGATTAAAGTCTCACAGTAAATTATTCTACAGAAAAAACCCTTTAGATTTAAGAGTTAACTAAAATATTGTACCCACCTCGGACCTGCAATATCATTCGCAGAACGAAATATCTTCCGTTTAAAAAAGCGGACCGACTTCCAAAACTTTGTAGAGCCTTTTATGTCTCTAAATTTAACTTTACTATCCTCTGAACAACTTTTTCACGCAAAATGTTTGGTAAACCATTATTAAATTCTAGATATTCGTGCTTAAAATCTTCCGAATTAGTTCTTTCATACATTCGGAGAAATCTAAACACTCTTTTCAGTAAATTTTGTTACTCCATATCAGAGCATAACTGTTTAAAATTTTGTCACATTTGCAGCTTTTGGACTATCCCCATTTTTTATTAATATATCTGTTAATAAGTTTGTATCATTCTCTAGATCTTCAGACCAAATCCTTTCACTAACCTGTTGTTTTACTTTGTTTTAGTATGCTTTTTCGTTTTCCTTTCTTCACTGTAATTTTCGATGAATTGGTGTTTTTTTTTATCCAGGACCATTATTGATGATCGGCGTATAACAGCTACTAGCAAATGATTTGAGAAATATTCCTCATGTACCAGAAATTTATCTAAAATCGGCAATAATTCTACATCTGCCACCGCAAGATCGATTAAAGATGCACTCTACAATCCAATAAATGTCATTTACCCATTGGTATCTCATCTAAAACGACTATTTAAACTATTAAACTGAAGTCCTCAAACATTTTTAACAGCTCCTTACCATTTCCATTTGAAATCTCGTCTTTTGAATTCCTAAACGGATTCAGATTCTCAAAATTCTCTAATATATCTTGCGAAATTACTTGTTCCGATCCCAATCTATTATTAAAGTCTCCAAGTAATAGACACTACTCCCTTATATATTCCAACATAAGATAGTATAGCTATTCAAACCACCACCGTATTGGGAAAGGCTCTCCCAATCGATTTAGTGGTGAAAGTTCGGGCGGCCATGTGGAAATTGCGAAGAAGTAGGGAGGCCGAGGTATTTGTGATGCGGTTTCGAGCCGGGCCTGTAACGGAGTGATGCGATGATCACAGTGCACCGATTCTAAATTTCAAATAGTTGCCAATCTTTCGCCTGCGAAGGAGGCTTTAGAGCCTCGCGATGAAGCATGACAGCAAGAATGGCACGCCACAAGTAAGGATAGGTCCTTGTATAGATTTATACAGGACTTGAGGGATGGTAAGCCTCTAGTTTGTTTTTAAGGGCAACGGGAGCCCAAGTGCTCTCCAACCACGCGAATTTGAACCAATATTTCCATCTGGCAACTGAGCTTATTCCGCTCACGCAGTTAGGTAAGCTCTAGGAGCTAATAAGATATTGGATGCTAAACCGTTTTGAGGAACAGTAGCCGTTAGTGGTACGAACATTCGGTCCTATGTCTTAGGGCGACCGAATGGGGTGGTGGTGGTGGGAAAAATGTCAGACAAACGAATAGCTTTTCAAAGTCCGGGAGCCATGTATTAGAGTTTAAATAGACAGGAATCAAAAGCACACGACAGGAGGAGAAAGCCATTTTTATAATATTGTAATTATCCAATTTAACAGACATTAAACTATTTACATATTTTTTACAATTGTTAATTCCAAACACACAGCCGCCACTCGATCTATCAAAGTTGGATGATTAATTGCAGGAATACACATGACATTATAAATACCTGATCTTTTCTTGAATATTAGCAAATTCCCATCACCCAAGATAAAAGTTTCAAACAGAAGAAAAACTTCTATTTTCGTAAAAATACTATAAACTCTAAATTATTCAGTTTACTTTCTAATCCGCATATATTGGACACAACGATAATAATTACAAATTCACGTGACATCCCGTTCTTAATTATACTTTGACTTGGATGATGAAGCTGAAGCAGGTCTTGAACGAAAAACGTGAGCTATGACTGACGGCACTACTTTTATTGAGCTCTTACCTATTCGTTTCCTTTTTTCCGTTCGTTCACCTTACTTTTTTTTCCCCCTACTCCCTCGGGCCGGTTATCCAATTAAGTATACGCAGCCCGAGAAAGTATCCTTTTACTCAAAGGAGACCTCCCCACCCACCGGCTGTATGTCCGGCACAGTAGGTCAGCCCCCCTCCCCGGTCGGATCTTTTCTTTTTGTTTTCTTTACATTGCCTGCCTCAAATTCCCAGGGCAGGAACCGAGTCCAGCTATGCCGTCGCCAGCCCCAGCCCCGGGAACCGGGTCTCGGTCTTTTTGGTGTTGCCTGCCTCTAACCCCGCAGAAGGTAGGCCAGGCCCGACTATGTCGTTCCCAACCACCAACTACGAAGCCGGGTCTCGGTCTTTACATTCCCAGTCCAATCTCGTAACACCTACTCACGGTCGTAGCTTTCATAAAGAGACAATACTCATGAATATCCTAGTTCTACAATTACTTCAGTCTTTATTAGTACCCCATACGTCTTTCAGTATCATTTTTCTCTTTTAAAACTAAAAAGGAGAATTTTTCAAAATTATTCCAATTTTGTCTAGAACTCAATATGAAGCTGATTAGTTTCTCGGGTGTGAGATTCTCTATTCCCGTGCGAAACCTAAGTGTTGTCCACTTATCGCATTCAAATATTGTATGCTCAGCTGTGTCATCGCGTTCACAGTACCAACAACGTGGAGAGCTTCTTTTGCCAAAGCGGAATAAGTATTGCTCGAAATTTCCATTCCAGAGAACATCTGAGAGACATAGTAGCTAACCTCGCCATGCTTTCGTTTGACCCATTGGCTAATGTCTGAAATCAACCTTTTTGTCCACATAGCCCCCTCATGTTGACTACATCTTCGCTGCCATGCCTGCATAACCACTTCAGAAGCATCACCCCGTTCCATGCCCTGAAAGCGAAGCCAGCGTTCCAAAACCTGGAGTTCTATGGGTTTTGTGGACGCCAGAATGCACGCCGTCTCGTGAGATATTGTGCGGTATCCGAACATCACCCTAACTAGAGCCTGTCTATGTAGACTCCTCAATCGTTTAGCATTCCTTTGCGTGAATATGGCTCTATACCAAACAGGTGCAGCATACAATAAAGCCGAGGTGCATGCGGAGACTAAAACCCTACGTTTGGATGATCGTGGTGCTTCACGTCCAGTCATTAATATCAATATGGCTTTGAGAGTTTTTTCAGCAGATTTACATCTCTCAACGACGTGTAAACCAAAATTTAAGGACTTATCTATTATTAGGCCAAGAAATTTAGTATGTGCCACCCTTCTTAATCTATGTTCTGCAATCCACAAGTCGAGGTCTCGAATATTTCTTCTGCCCGCAATCATTATGTACTCGCATTTGACCAGAGATAATGCCAGTCCATGTTCAGTGAGCCAAACGCATACAGTTTCAAGTGCTCTATTTCCAGAGGTCTCAAGTTCTAGCTCAGTCTTGGCGTTGACCATGATAGCTAAGTCATCAGCGTATGCGACAATCTCAGTCCCGGCTGGCATCTGCAATCGCAGTAGGTCGTCGAAAGCAATTAGCCACAAAAGTGGCCCCAGGACTGATCCTTGAGGGACACCATCCTGGATTTGATAATTCAGTGTACCCTCCCACGTGTTTACCCTTGTCCATCTGTCTGAGAGATACTCAGTAATCTGTCTCTGAAGACCAGCGCTTACATTTCTTTTGTTGAGTGCTGTAATAATCGCAGCCCATCTGACAGAACCGAAAGCGTTCTTAATGTCTACAGTTATTAATAACGGTATCTTTCTGGTCCGCCATGTTCCGCTTTTTACTTTAATCGCCCATTTAATTATTTTGTTCATGGCATCGAGGGCGGATTTTCCTCTAATAAAACCATACTGATTCTTATGCAGCCCGTCGCTGTCATTCAGTTCTTTTATTAACCTGTTTGCAATAGTCGTTAGGCCACTTTGTCCATTCCGTTAATGAGGCAGAGCGGACGGTATCCAATCTCAGAAGAACCAGCAGAATTCTTTGGTAGATACACCGTCCTCGAGGATATCCAGCACTTAGGAAACATCTTATTTTGGGCACCAAAATTGGCCGCATCTGTTATCTCCCAACGGACCCTTTTAAAACGTCCCTTGAGAATCGCGGCAGGAATGCCATCAGGTCCTGGGCTCTATTTTTTCTTAATTCTTGACACAGCCAAGGCAACTTCTTGCTGCGTGAAACGACCGGCATCGCAATTCACCAATTCCAGATGGTCCGATTCAGGTACCGGAAAAAGCCTGTTTAGCTGTTTCACAGCGGTCTCCGCCGTAAGGAAGGGCAATCGTCTTCCAAGTTTACCAGTAACTATCTGATATGCCCTCCCCCACGGGTCCGAGTCAAGCTCCCCGCATATCTCTTTCGAGCACCGTTTCTTGCAGGTCCTGACTAGCTGATTTAATGTCCGCGTAGCTTCTGTGAACATACTCGTGGCGTGGTTAAAAGCATCACCTCCCTCTGCGTAGTCTGTATTTTTTCCTACGCCAATACTGTAAGGTCCGTCTCTCGTCAACGATGTCAGTAGTCCACCAGTATGCCGGCTGATGCCCCCTGTTGTGCGGCATCCTCGCCATCTCCGCAGCTATAAGGTTCTGTAGTACGAACGGCGTACTTCCCTTCCATCCGAAAACTTGCGGGTTACCCTGTCCACCACTATTTCAACCTGCCTATTGGATAGTCTCGGCAAGACAGGTATTTTCTTGTTTGACGATCGGTCATCGTCGAAGAATAATAATGTATAAGTGATCACTTCCAGTTTCGGCTTCTAGAACGCTCCAACGGAAACAGGAAAGACTCCATCTATTATCCACCAAAGTTAGGCCAAGTACTGATCGATGACCTCTCGCCTCATAGGTGTGAGTCCCATCATTCAGGCAAGTCAATCCTGTGACCATCATCATATCCGCAAATATCTGCCCTCTGTTGTTAGTAAAGTCACTGCCAGCGATTATTGCTTTGCAATTGAAATCTCCCATTAAAATGACTCTTTTGGGCGCCTGAATGATTATACTCATTAGTTTGCCAATGTATGTCTCGTAGTCCTCGAGATCAATATTGGAACTAACGTAACCGGTTACTAAGACAAACTCAGTCAGTATAATTGACAAAATTCCTTCATTACGGCGATGCAACTGCCAAGCGTGTCTATTACTGCAATTCTTGATTGCCACATCGCCATTGGTGTCCGCTATCCAGTCATGACGAGTAGCGACATTCCCGTTAGGCTCAGTAGTAATCACCAAGTCAGCCTCAATCTCCGTGGCAATCATCCTACTAGATCATGGGAGAGATAGCTCCGATTAGCATTAGATAATAGTAATCTAGGCATGGGCTTCAGATCCGCACTTCACGCCTCCGGTGCGGTGATTTCTACTGCCACAGTCCAGACACTTCATGGCTTCTCTACAGTCCCTAATGATGTGTCCCTTCTCGCCGCAGTTGAAACAGAGGGCATATCTATCCGGTCTTTTGCAGTCTGAGTTCTTATGTCCTGTGGACCAGCATCTATGACACTTATCATTATCAGTGCGAATGTATACCCTACAGTGGACCCAACCTATCTTAAGCCTGTTAGCCACCAGCCTTGTCGCAGTTCTGTGATTTGTAATTACGGTAGCATTTCGGGTTTCTCCATATGCTTTAGTGACATAACCCTAAAAGTCTCAGTCGCACCGACTGAGACTTTTAGGGTTACGTCACTTCAGGGTTACGTGGTTGGTGCAACCACGGCAACAATTGCATCATTAATGTCTCTTTCTGTCGTGTCCGAGTCAAGATCCTTGATATGAACGACAGCACGCCTGTCGCCTTTGGCCCTCATGTCCACTTGCAACTCAGCAGCTCTATCGCGAAATGTGGTCGCAAATTGGGCAGCACTGTCTGCCCCCTTAATACGGACCTCCAACTCGTCATTCTTGCCTTTTCTAAGAGACAGGACCTCGCCGGCCTCCTCCTTAGTCACAGTATTTTTGACAGTTCTGAGAAGATCGGCAAAAGATTTGCCTTGAGCCTTTACAACCACTGTTTTGCTTCCCTCAACGGGAGGCGTGGAGCAACGTCTTGAAGCTGACCGTGACCACGTTCGGCTTGTGTCAGCCCTCCTGGGGGCCACCAGGGAAACCAACACATCACTAGTCCTATGTAGATAAATCAACATCTTTTTAATTATATTCCCGTGGGGACCACCAGGCAGAATGTATATGGCGCCAGTTGATCTAGTCAGTACTCTTTTAAGTGCTCTTAACACGCATCCGGCAATTTGCTTGTCACCCTCAGTTGAATCATAAAATATAGTAAACTTATTTCTCTGTCTAGCATCCTCGTCCAGATCTATCATCATAGAAGAGACATCGTATGTTATCATTCCAGATTTTACTTGTTCAGTCATAGCCCTCCTTGACTTAGTAATAACCACGAACTGACACGTGTCCTTATGTCCATCAATAGGGAAGGAAACCAAGTTACATCTTCCCATGGCCCATGTGGATCATCTCTGCGGCAATTTTTCAATCAATTCCTCATCAGTTAGTTCCATATTTAATATATCTGTCTGTTCAGTGGTCGATACGGCCTCAGTCTGCGTGGCCTGGTTCACCACATTCAACGGAGGTGACATCTCTGTTAAGGCCTATAATCCCATAAATATCTTTTTTAACTCCACCTCATGTTCTGCAATATATTTCGAGAGACCGGGACCCATATGCTGCTTTAAAGCTATCATTACTATACCCAGCTGATAGGTGATACTATCCAAACTATTTGGATTAGACTCCTCTTCCTCTGAGGAACCTTGTCTGAATCGCTTCTTGCCCTTAGTTTCCTTCACTTTCTTCATTACCGCAGTTTTAGAGGTGCCAGCACTTTGAGCGGACATTTCTTCCGTTGGAAGAGACCCTCTGCGACGCATTATCCACACTGTACTCAGTGGAGAAATCCGTATCCAACAAGTACCCACACGATATAATAGGGGCCCCAAAAATTGTTTAGGTAAAATGTATGAGTCCAAATCTGAAGTCAAAAAAAAAAAAGATTGGGTGGTCAGGGGGTAGGAAGGTCTGTGGGACGGATTTATGTCTTGGATTTATAGTTCTAGGATTTATGGATCAGGATTTATTGAGGAAAAACTATAATAATTTCATAATATTCTACGACTCGTATTGAAAAATATTCTAAGCGGTTGTTTACAACGTAGAATTTTGCTAGTACTGTCCTGTCTAATCGATTTAGAATATTTCACTATTATGAGCTATATTATAACCTCAAAACTAGTAATTATTTCTGTAAAAATAACAGTTTGTACTCACTATAGGTATTCTGTTTTCACCTCTTCTTATGTCCTTACTAATTAGTAACCACAATATTTCACTAAAAACACTGTGTGCCACCAAAAAATAACTAAAAAGTTTCCTTATATTCGCTTATTTAGCCATTTCACTAAAAACCTTAATAAAAAAGTAAGTCCTTAACCAAATCTCTTGAAAATAAACAATCGTGTCCGTTAACCATACCACTTTGAGTCCCGAATATCAAAATCAGTAAATTATCCGTAAAACCAAACCAAAATTATACAAAACGTAGAGCTCAATATACACGTCCTCTCGGACAGAGTATCCACACTCGACTATTTCAGTTCACCTAAATGACCATCCATATCCTCACCCTTTCCTCCGTATTTTTGTGTTCCTGAATTAATTTTTTGTATCGTCGAAAATTACCATTAACCAACAATACATCTCGAAACAACTTTGAATTTACAAGCGGAGCGTAGAATATTCCTAAATTCTAACAGAGCCTTTCTTTTCTTCCGGTTTTACAAGTCATAGTCCTCCTTCAAGTAGATTCTGCTCTCTTTCAATTTGAAACTATTCCACAAGATTTTGCTCTTGGTAATCCTTGAAGCAAATGAAACTACATACTAGACTCGCCTTCCTCTCCACTGAGCCAAGTCGCTCACGTAATTGAGGTCCGTTTTACGAACTTCTACCGACGTAATATTGTTAAATATGTCAATAAATTTATCCAGTAGATTCTCGGAATTCTCCTGTTCTACTCGATTAACTCCGTAAAAAATTAAATTATTTTATCGCTGAACAGTTTCCAACATTACCTGTTATCGTTTAACAGTTTTCTTAACACCCTTCTTTTCTATAGCTACCTCTTAATATTTTCATTTTGTTCCTCGCATATCGAATTGATATTTAACTTTCCAATCTCCTTCTTAATAATGTCTTCCATGTCTGATATTGTTTTACTTATTAACTTATCAAGCAGAGCCGTCAGAGTAGTCGTATCTACAGCCATGTTACTAAAATTATATTCTACGTCTCTCTTCTACATAACATAAATTTATGACTCATGAATATTAAAAAATTATGATTTATAACAAGTAAAATACTTATAAATATTTATATCCGTTAATATAAATAATAAGAGTAGACTCGGTTTGATAAAATAATTGGAAATACTTATTACTGCAATAATGATACATATACTTTCTTAACACAGAACTAAGTTTTTGCTGGGTCCCTAGCCACGTAGGGATTCCAGGTAATGAACATGCAGATTCCGCTGCCAAAGAAGCATGTAACCAGCCTCCTTTCACCACCCGAGTTGCTACTTCTGATTTCATTAACTATGTAAAACAATTATTAAGAACAAGGTGGCAAGGTGATTGGACAGCTACCGTTGATAATAAACTCCGTCAGGTTAAAGATTCTGTGTTACCATGGAACTCCTCATACAGAAAACCCCGGCGTGAGGAAGTAGTTCTCTGTCGATTGCGGATAGGACACACGAGAGTCACACACGAGTACCTGTTTACAAGAGGACAACCACCTCTATGCGCAAGATGCAACTGCCGCGTGACTGTGCGCCACATACTCGTGGACTGCATATGTTATGCGGCATTGCGTCGTAAATTTAAACTACCTAGTAACATCCGTGGTATCTTGCGTGACGATAAGGAGGTTTTAGACCGGATGTTTATGTTTTTACATAGTATAGGGTTAATGCAAAAAATTTAATAAGTATGTATTCTTCCGTAATTGTATGTATTGTCCTATGCATTGTTTTTGTTATCCGAGTAGGGAGCCTTTTACACTCCCTATCGGATTTTTTTTTTTTTTTTTTTTTTTTCTTCTATATATATATATATATTCATATTTTTTTTTTTTTTTTTTAAATTCGTCTGTGATATTAGTTGTAAGATTTTTGTGATATTAGTTTTAAGTTCTATCTCCTTTTTTAGTTTTAAGTTTTATTTATTTTTAATGTGACAGTTTTAAGTTACATATTAGTGTTTTTGTTATCCGAGAATGGGCCTTTTACACCCATTCCGGATTTTGTTTCTGTGATAGTAGTTTTAAGTTTTAATTTTATCTGAAAACCTTAAATTATTTGTATTTATTTATCTATTTATTTATTTTCCGGGCGATGATAACGTCCAACCGTTTTTCGCCCTAAAAAAAAAAAAAAAAAAAAAATATATACTTAATATACTTTCTTAGATGTAACTTATAAAATGATAATGAACACCTATTAATAATATCACAACAATAACAAACGTGTTTCATAAGTATTATAAATCATTTCAATTATCAGATTCTGCAGATATTCCATAAAATAATCAACTAAAGAAAGAATAAGAGGTACTGAACAAAAGAAGTAATGCTGATACGATAAAATGGCAAATTCATCAATGCAACCAACTATTAATTCTTTGCTGTAACATTGATGTATTTATTTTCTAAATTGCTGTCTATGTTCAATATACACAAGCAATGTGCACAATGCTACTACTATCGAAACATATATTCTTGTATATTGATAATTGCTGCTGTTTAAATAAACTAGTATAGTAACTAGTAAAAGTAACTTTTTTTTTTTTAAAGAGGCGGAGTATCCCATTTACGGACGCTTAAGCAGTGTCGGGCTCGCTAACAGGTGCCGCAAGATGTTATTAATATGCGTATGTAAACCTGCGCACTACCGACTAAACCGCCACCCCTGGCTACCACCCTTCCTGGAACCGCTAACGAAGCATTCCTTCTGGAAGGGGGTTACACGCCCACACATACACTCATACGTCATAGTGCAATCGCATCATAGTGGAATATCAACAGAAACACATCAGTTACAGCAAAACAATAGCAAATAAGAAACATCACCATATATCAAGATACAGAAACAGATTATGAAACTACATACTACAGACTACACACAAAGAAAAAAGTCACACAATATCTGTGGGCGCCGGCAGAATCCGCTGTTACTGATTATTGTTTAGTCGTAAATGTATTTATTTATAATTTTATAATTGTTTAAAATATCCAAGGCAAACACGTACAAAATTGATGTAATAGAATTATAAATATCATAAAAATGATATATATATATATATATAACAATAAAGTATGTATAATAAAGTTTGTATATATATATATATTATATATATATATATATATATATATATATATATATATATATATATATATATATATATATATATATATATATAAATGTTAAGTTCGTTTGTGTAGGGCTTTAAAAACTTAGAATGTTCTGCAACGATTGAGCTCAACTTTTAGCACGATATATAACCCGCATCAAAGATTGTTTTCATCTATTTTTAATAAATCTATCTATCTATTTTTAATTTGTACATTTTTAATTTGAAAATGTAAACAAAGGAAAACCAATCAGATCAATGCAAGATGGCCGCTGTCAAACACAACGACCAAATTTCTTTGAATTATATTTAACAGCTAAAACATCTGTATTTTATTTTTTAAAAAATCGATAAAAACAATTTTAGCAGGATATATAACCCGCATCAAAGATTGTTTTCATCTGATTTCAATAAATCTATCTATCTATTTTCAATTTGTTCAGTGTTTTTAATAAATAAGAGGATAATAAATCAGATGGAAATGTAAACAAAGGAAAACCAATCAGATCAATGCAAGATGGCCGCTGTCAAACACAACGACCAATCACAAAGAGCCCGTATGGCCGTTGCCAATGTAAACAAAATCACAACTGATTAAGTAACAAATTTCTTTGAATTATATTTAACAGCTAAAACATCTGTATTTTATTTTTAAAAAAACACACCAAAACAAAAAGAAAAGCCACCAAGAAGGATGACTTACACAAATACACAGAAAATAATATCTCTACATAATGACCAAAAAATCCTTTGTTAGTTTTATTTTTTTACATATATATGACCAAACAATCGTTTTTTGGTCATTTAGCGTTCTTTGCTATGTAAAAGCAAAGAACAAAATTCACAAATAGTAACACTGAAACCACACAACTAAGTATTCGTTTTTTTTTTTGTTTTTTCTAACCTCCGAAACCACCGTTATGCATTGCTTCAGATGATGATATGAATGATTTATAGCGTATGAAAATGCCATGCCTGACCGGGATTCCAACTCGGAACCACCGGATTAACGTCCGAGACGTTACTACTCGCGCCACGGAGGCCGGCAAACATATTCGTTAGGAGCCGAATAAAAACACGACTTACCAATATGGCGTTGTGTGTCAAACCAATTTTATACGGACTATATTTATTTTTAATACGCGAAACCCTTTGCAATGATTGAACATTAACTTAAACCTCTTAAAAATTATTTCTTTTGAACTAAGCCACATTTTGATATCATTGGTTTTCTATAACACGGCTGGAATTCTTTTCGTTTAATGATAAGAAGCGTTGTCGAAGACAGTAACCGAATTCTCTTCCAAAGGACATAATACACCACTAAACTATTTCTAAATAATTCAAATTCGTGTAATTTTTTACGAATCGCGTTTTTATCAAAATCTCACCTTTTTCTCAATTGACTTCCCAACAAAACCCAGGGTTTTGTTTTCTTTGGAGACCGTAATTCTTTAGTAGATTCATACTCGAGAATCACGTTGTACACTGAAGCAGCACAACTTCTACTTACGTTAGCAGTTTATTAACATCTGAAATCAACTACGTTTGATTATTCTGTAATTTGTAAGCATTACTCTGCTTTTGTAAGCATTTAAAATGATGTGTTTTTTCGCACGACTTAAGGGCTTTTTTCGCAGCCCACAAATCTTTATATATATAAAAATGTTAGGTTCGTTTGTGTACGCTTCAAAAACTTAACGAAATCACACTTTCGTTAAGTCAAGAATTTAACCTACGTGTACACAAATTAAATTTTAACCGACTTACATCTGTAAAATGTTATATATATATATATATATATATATGTGTGTGTGTGTGTGTGTGTGTGTATATATATATATATTTATTTTATTAGATCCACCAAATTACAGATTAAATAAATTAGGATGACTTAGCTTATTCCACTATATATGCAGGAGCACTTTCGCAATTTACTCTCTTCATCAGTCACGTTATATATTCATTTCAAATTGCATTACAAACTTCGTAAAATATAATAACATATCATTTATTTTATTTAAAATTTATAACCTTTTATCTTATTGTAAAATTTTATTCAGTTATATTAAAAATTAAAACAACATTAAAAATATGAAAAATTAATTAAAATTAAATTCTAAAAATGTTTACATATGTAAAAATATGACGTCAAGGCATAAAATCAAATTAAAATTAAATTAAATTTTTGTAAAGTATCAGGAAAGTGGACAACATGCATAATTGCTTTAGAATAATTTTATTTAGCTTGGCCCATTGGTATATATAACATAAAATCATAGAAATTATAATTCCGCTTACGTAACAAAGTACATTGGATGGTAAGCGGAATTATTATTTATATATTTTTATAATTGCTTTACTTAAAATTATTTTTATATGGCTTTAGTTTTAATTTTTAATTTCAGTTTTTGATTTTTAATTTTAATTTGATTTGTAATTTAAATTTGATTTATGGCTTGACGTCACATTTTTATATATATATAAACATTTTTTTAATTTAATTTCAATTTAATTTTTAATTTTAATTAATTTTCCATATTTATTTAATTTTGTTTTAATATCTAATTTAACTGAAAAAGATTAAATTCTTAAAATAAAACGATTAAACGATTTAAATTTTAAATAAAAAAAATAAATGCATGAAACGTATGTTATTAAATTATATAAAATTTATAATGTAGTTGAAAAATAAAGTAAAATAAAAAATATATTTATTTATTTTTTAGTGGAAGAAGAAATGTCAGCTAGCAGAAAATTCAATTTTAAATGTTTCCGATTTCCGAACCGGGGTGTAGAAAATATGTTACAACCATTTTTCAATACAATACGTTTTTTAAAAATATAAGGCTTCGAATTTTATCTACTAAGCCTTAATTTGTTTGACTAAAATCATACTTAAATTCAAAAATTGAAATTAGCGCCATATTGGGACTAAAAGTTGAGACTTATCTATCGTTGAAAAAAAATCGAAATAAATATATGAACGATTTTTGTGATATGAATTTCTGTTTAAAATTACAACCGGAAATAAAATAAAGGGTTATTGGACATATTAATGTAGATTATATACCATAATTTCATAATTCACCTTTTAAAAAATTAAATCGAATATTCGGTTTTAAAAGTCTAAATTTAATTTAAAGATCTAATGCTGTTTCAATTTCAACTTACGTATTTCATTCTTCACAAAGTTAAAAAAAAATTTAAAAAATGTATGTTTCATTTGATTTATTATGATTAATATTTTACGTTTTTTGATTCCTGATTTAAAATTTCCTGCTTTTATTACTTCCCTTTTTTACTTCCTTGTACGAAGTAAAGGAAGTATTGTGATCACGAAAAATTTCGGTTTCCAGATTTCAACGGAAATATCCATTTTGACCATCCCTAAAACCAATTTGACGAGTTTCGGCGTGACGTCTGTACGTACGTGTGTATCTCGGATAACGCAAATACGATTACGCATAGGATGTTGAAATTTTGAATTCTGTGAGATAAATACAAGTTATCACCTTTATTTCGGTGGTTCGATTCTCACTCTTCTAGGAGAAATTAAATTTCCAGGGATATTGTAATGACATAGGGCTGTATAAACTTCTACAAACTTAAATCTTATCAGATAGGTTGGAAATTATTAAAGAAGTATATTCATACGAGTCAACCTAACGGTAAGGAATAAGTTTCACTTTTTATTTTATTTTATCCGTTTGTAGTATTTGTATGTGTATGATCAGATATACATCTGTACTATTGTGAAGAAAAAACTGTCGCAGATTAATTCATGCGCAAAACATGGAATAGCTAAAGTTAAAGAGAATGTTGAGAATTAGGTGGATTATTAAATAACAAACTGATGAATTATTTAAGACAATTGTCAAAGAGTAGATATATGTGTCCGAATGTTGGAAAGAGAAGAACCTTGGTTGGCGAGGCACTAAGACAGGATTTAATTAATTTGGTAATATAAATATTTTAAAGGGTATATCTGAAGGAGTCATTTTCTGGAATTCATTTAGAAAGAAAACTGAAGATGTAAGATAAAAACCCAAACAATATTTGCTTCAAACCCCAACCAAACAAATTAAACCTCAAACTCCAATCCATTAACTCTCTGAGCTGATCTTAGTTGGAGTACTTCTGTAATCGTGGGTGGGGTTGTAGGGTCGTTTTTTGATGCCGGGTTAAATATTTAAAAACAAAGATCTAATACTTTCCTGGAATGGGATATTAATTCTTATATAGTGGGAAAATAATATAAATGAAAAAGTTACCTAATATTTATTTTTTAGTGTGAGGGTAATTTAAGATGAAGTTTTATTGTAAAATTATCATTAAAAGTTTAAATAAAGCAAAATATAAAAAATCAAATAGTCTGTATTTTTTTTTCTCCTTCACTCCAAAACAATTTTTTTTTCTACGTTTACTGTGTTAAATGAAAAACTAAAAAACGTTCACCGAGAACTGCACACAAATAGAATGTTGCTAAAGACTTCTTATTTTGAGATAGGGATAATTTTTTATGAAATTTATGTTACCAAAGATTTCTTTTTTTGAGGTGAGGATAAATTGTTATGAAATTTATTTAAAAAAATTTATTTTAATTTATGAGATGAGCGTGTATCAACTGCTACGATCATTTAGCCCAAATGGAAATTGTTAGGGTATTTTTATTATTATTAAAGGTTTATTACATACACTTTTAACATTAGAAGTGAAAAAAAAGAAACATCGAATCAGACAAATGACAGATAAGACAAAAAAAAAATTACTGTAGTAAATAGAACAAGTATTGTATTATTTTAGTGGCATTTAATCATATTTTAGCATGTTTGTATGAACGTTACTAATAATTGTAATAATAATGAAACAAATACAAGTTCTGAAAAGCAATTTTACCATTGCTAAACACCGAATTTTGTTTTTGTCAGTAATTCTTCTACAGAAAAAGAATTGTTTTCTATCTTCATTATATCCAATAAAATTATGATTTATTTGAGAATATTGTACATTTCATAATGTTATCCTCTTTCTTACTCTTTTTCCCACTATCCAGAGTTGGGTTATGGATCGTAGACAGATCCATCATCTTGTTTTATTATTCCCTCAATCCTCTATGATATCTCTTTCCACTTGTACACTATTACTGATAAATGCTCCTTACAGTTATTTAGCCACTATTTCCTTGGTTCTCCTGCCTGTGTAATGTAACAGGACAATACAAGGTGTGGCTATTAAATATAAATTTATACATATTTAGTTACTATTACCTTCAATATACACTTCTCCTCTATCCCTACAATGCAGCCTGCGAATTTTCGGTTGTTCGAAAGAGTGCTGGAAGTCTCTTCTTCTGTGAGCTCTTTCGCTTTTTCTTTCACGGCTTCAACGGTCTTGTTCCTTTTAATGCAGATTTGACCTCGGGGAAAAGATATAAGTCACGTTGTGCCAGGTCTGGCGAATAAAGCGGATGGTCTAACGCCAGGATTTTATACTTGGCTAGAAATATCTTGACAACAATGCCGTGTGAGCCGGTACGTTGTCCTGATGAAGAACCCATGACTTGTTCTTTCACAATTCGCGTCGTTTTTTTCTTGTTTTTTCGGAGTTGAACGAGGACCTTGAATAAAGATAAGAATAGTTAACCGACGATCAGATCGAATCAGATTACCTATTTTTTCAATATTTTTATCCGCTTTTGACGTGGAAGGACGACCCGGGAGAACATTATCTTCAACATCTTCTCGACAATCATGGAAATGCTTAATCCACTCAAAAACCCGCGCACATGATAAACACATGTTTATCATGTGCGCGGGTTATTTTGTCAAGCATTTTGTCAAAGCATTTTGTCAAGTTATTTTTGTCAGCAATTTTATCATATTGCCATATACTTTTTTTAACAAAAGATAAGTTTCAATAGACGTTTTTCCAGCTTTCATATGAAATTTCACAATTCCTTACTCTAATAAAACAATTATCATTTTTTCGGCAAAACAAAAAAATAGATGTTATCCAAACGAAGGCAACGGCCAGACTAATATGCCTACAGAAGCTGGAGTGACAACAATCGAAAGAGAAGAATTCGCGTTACACAACTGTTAGCAGGGCGAATTTGGCGCATGCGAATTTCTTCTACAGCAGCATTAGTTTCGTTATTTAAAATCCACACCTCGTATGATGATGCAACATTATTATATTAATTTAAATAGATTTATTTTAAAATATTAATTTTCCAGGATATTGCGAATAATTCATTCGGAAAAATTACTATTGAAATTCTTAAGTGGGTGAATATAATTTAGTGTATTTCTCAAATTCAAACGCAAAATTAAAATATTTTTTAAATTCTAATCATTATTATAGGTCACCATTATCCGAAGAACTCACGTAATCACTTACTTAAATAATATACTGTCAACTTATTTAGTAACATACTTAATATGGTTAATTTATTATTATTGAAAAATAATAAATATAATAAAAATAAACTTTGTTATGATTGAAAATATATGTTGATAAACATAACTTTAACAGTTATAGGTTGCGTGAACAGAGGTATTTAAGAAACGGCAAATTATTCTGTGCACGATTTACCAGCGAACGGAGATGAAATTTCCGATTGCCTTCATCCACTAAGCTATTTCCTCCTAAATTCAGTAAAAATTCATTTTTATTACCACAAGACTGACTGTAAAATAAACATTGTAACATGTAAAGAAAGGAACGCTTACTTGTTCCTAAGACACTTTAGATACCTGAGATTTCTTAGGAACAAGATACACTTTTCCTAAGATATGTGTTGTATATGTAACTAAGATACTTTAAAATCATCATAGCAATTAAAAAGAGTATAAAATAAATAGAAAAGCAATAATTTAATTTACTTCATGCGAGAAACGGAATGTAAAACCACATTTAAGTATCATGCGTCATTATCAAGTTAATACATTGCTCCATAATTTATTATACATGTTTATCTGGGCTTCCCCTAATTAATGTAATCCATTTAATAATGAAAATATAATCTGCCTGATGCTCCCTAATTTTTTATCTAAGCTGCATTTATTAGTCCAAATCAATCTTCCAAATGATATAAACATAGTTAATAATTTTTTTTAAGCAGATAATTTGGGAAATGTAAAATGTAAAAAAAAAATTACTTATAAAATATTCATAATGATTTAAAAATATTAATGTTAGTAGCTGTCAACAGTTATCGTTCAGTAAAAAGATAAATTATTAAAAAATACCATTATTTGTGAATTATTTTAATGATAATTGATAACGCATGAAAATCTCGCTACATAAATACATGATTGAAATCAATCATATCTTGCATCTGGTTACTTAGTTTCATCGGTGAAAGTATTGAAACAATTAATTTCCATTGAAGATAATGAAGTTCAACCCAGATGGCTTTATTACTACAAATGCTGTTCTTTTATCGATTGTATTCTTCACCATAGCTTCGGCTTATTCATCAGTATTACCAAAATTTAAAGGTAACTTAA